>NW_027361771.1:27399166-28813333 GCF_039654945.1 Dendrobates tinctorius
GTTGTGTCCACGCTTGCAAGTGCATGCTGGTTAAATGTCTAAGCATGCAACTGGTATTCAAATTTTTCAGATTTTTCCCTCGGCTAAAGGTCTTTGCGCACTTCTTACAGATAACCTTGGCCTGATCATGAGGATTTTGTTCAAAAAAGTGCCACACTGCACTCTTCCTACTTTGGCAGACATTTTGCGGCCTAGCACGCTGTGATCTTTTGACCCTCTGGACAAGCTGTCCAGCAACTCTTTTGATTTTTGGAACCTGTCTTTGGAGTGCTCCGGGCCTGCCAGATAACAGCTGTTGCGATGTCGATGTCTGCTGTGGATGCTCCTCATCTGAGCTATTGGAAGCAGCACCCTCTTCCCCCAATGGATGCCAATCTGGGTCAACAACTGGGTCATCCATCACCTCCTCTTCAATGTCATGTGCACCTTCCTCTGTGTCACCGTGTATGGTGGTATAGTGTGCGGGAAGGGGCACCTGAGTCTCATCAGGGTCAGAATCTGGCTCTGTACACTGCGAGGACAATGTAGTGCTCTGAGTGAATGTACCAGCAGAATCATCTATCAGCGGCTGTGCATCAGTGCACTCCATGTCAGATTCATCTTGGCCTGGGTAATTCACCATTTCACTTGATAATCCAGGCATAGTATGTGAAAACAGCTCCATGGAGTAATCAGTAGTATGGCCTGCGTCATCCTTCAATCTTGGTTGGGGTGAAGGACACAAGGAAAGGTGTGGTTCATGAACATGAGCCTCCAATGACGACTCAGTGCTTTTATTTTTTACAACTTCAGAAGAGGAGGCGATAGAGCTGGAGGCTGAGTCAGCAATGTAAGACAAAACTTTTTCCTGAAGCTCTGGCTTTAAAAGCGGTTTGCCAACTCCTAGAAAACTAAGCCTTCGAGGCCTTGTGGAGCCAGACGATGATGCAGGCTCAACACCTCCTGCATTCGGTCCTATTTTGCTTTTGCCACTACCATCAGATCCACCACCAACACCATCATTACCAGCTGCCAACCCCCGCCCAATTCCACGGCCTCTTCCACCAGTCTTCCTCATTTTTGGTAGAAATGTAGACAAAATCCAACAAACTATATAGTAATGTAAAACAAGGTACAAGGTGTCTATAGGACAGGGGAGATTTTGAATTTCTGCAGACACTTGTGGACACTGGACACTTTTGGATTGTGTGAGGCCCACTGAATATCACAGCGCTATGTCAAAGGCTCGATGGCACAGGTGTGAAAAAAGTGACTACAGGATAAGGGAGATTTTGAATTTCTGCACACACTAGTGGACACTGGACACTTTTGGATTGTGTGAGGCCCACTGAATATCAGAGCGCTATGTCACAGGCTCGATGGCACAGGTGTGAAAAAAGTGACTACAGGATCACAGAGATTTTGAATTTCTGCACACACTAGTGGACACTGGACACTTTTGGATTGTGTGAGGCCCACTGAATATCAGAGCACTATGTCACAGGCTCGATGGCACAGGTGTGAAAAAAGTGACTACAGGATAAGGGAGATTTTGAATTTCTGCACACACTAGTGGACACTGGACACTTTTGGATTGTGTGAGGCCCACTGAATATCAGAGCGCTATGTCACAGGCTCGATGGCACAGGTGTGAAAAAAGTGACTACAGGATAAGGGAGATTTTGAATTTCTGCACACACTTGTGGACACTGGACACTTTTGAATTGTGTGAGGCCCACTGAATATCAGAGCGCTATGTCACAGGCAGAAATTGGCTAGTGTATCACAAACTACAAGGTGTATGCAGAATTGGGCAGAATAGGAATCTCCCTAGAGTGTAGGTCTGTAAGAACGGAACAAGTCCTCCACTTATCCTTCCACAGTGACACACAGATAGCTTCACTGTGGCCGTGATAACAGCCGTTACACAGTACTGAGAGGAGCGTGCACGTACACGGCTGTCCGGTGTACGTAAAATTGTCAAGCTCCATGTTTTTTAAGTATACGGACTGACACACGCTGTCTCTCTATAGTTTTGAATGTGATCAAACAGCAAATATATTTAACTGTTTGAAAGCTAGACAAAACTAGTAGGTGCAGGTCAGTAAGAACGGAACATGTCCTCGACTTATTCTCACAGAGTGACACACAGATAGCTTCACTGTGGCCGTGATAACAGCCATTACACGGTACTGAGAGGAGCGTGCACGTACACGGCTGTCCGGTGTACGTAAAATTGTCAAGCTCCGTGTTTTTTAAGTATACGGACTGACACACGCTGTCTCTCTATAGTTTTGAATGTGATCAAACAGCAAATATATTTAACTGTTTGAAAGCTAGACAAAACAAGTAGGTGCAGGTCTGTAAGAACGGAACATGTCCTCGACTTATTCTCACAGAGTGACACACAGATAGCTTCACTGTGGCCGTGATAACAGCCGTTACATGGTACTGAGAGGAGCGTGCACGTACACGGCTGTCCGGTGTACGTAAAATTGTCAAGCTCCGTGTTTTTTAAGTATTCGGACTGACACACGCTGTTTCTCTATAGTTTTGAATGTGATCAAACAGCAAATATATTTAACTGTTTGAAAGCTAGACAAAACTAGTAGGTGCAGGTCTGTAAGAACGGAACATGTCCTCGACTTATTCTCACAGAGTGACACACAGATAGCTTCACTGCAGCTGTGATAACAGCCGTTACACGGTACTATGTGAGGAGCGTACACCGCTGTATGGTGTGAAAAAATGCACGCTCAGTACCTCAGCAGGACAAAAAAAAATTGGGATTGCTTTTAAAAAAGCAGTTTGCAGAGCAGTGGGTAAACAGCAATGCAGCTGTCAGGAAGCCTTAGAAGGCAGCCTAACAACCAACACCGCTGATCCACCACAATATAGCCTCCCCTTGCACTGCACACACAGTGACTGGTGTGTTGTACAGGCAAAATCGCTAGCAGCAGAAGCAGTTTTTTTTTCTTCTTCCCTGCCTAACGCTCTCCCTAAAGAATCATCAGCAGCAACCTCTCCCTATGCTAAGATCGGCAGAAGTAAGATGGCGGTCGGCGTGCACGCCCTTTTATAACCCCTGTGACGCCCACCAAAGCAAGCCAATCACTTGCATGCCCTTCTGAAAGATGGTGGTGACCCCTGCCTATGTCATCACGTTGCCCACAGTGTCCGTGGATCCTGATTGGCTGAAAAAGAGCGCAAAACAAACTTTTGAAACGCGACTTTGGCGCATAAGTCGCCGACCTCGTGGCCGACCTCATCCTAGGGTCGGGTTTCGTTTCATGAAACCCGACTTTGCCAAAAGTCGGCGACTTTTGAAATTTTTCGACCCGTTTCGCTCAACTCTAACAAACACCCTTGCAAAAAAGTATAGCGGCTGTTGCATCAAGTAAAACATTGACCCTCGTGCTCTAGTGATCTAGTGTTGGTGTCAGAAGAGACATGAATGATGGCCTCCGAAAAATGTTTTCCCATTTTAGCGGAGCGGGTCTCCTATACTTGTAATGCCCATACACTTAGTGTATGGGCTAACAAACATTTCCCCTTAGGGGGAAAAAAAGTTAAAAAATTTGTTATGGGCATCATAAACACCCTTGCAAAAATTTCTAGTGGCTGTTGCTTCACAAATCATGGTCACCATGGTGATCTAGTGGTGGTGGATGATGAGGATGAGGAGAAGGAGGAGGATAACAGCAAATAGCCAAAATCAAGAAGCGTATACCCATGTGTGGGTGTGAAGAGGTGCATGGGAATATACCTCCCAAAAAAAGACACTGGATTTGAGCTTAGGTTTCACTATTATCATGCGGTCGTGTACAGAAGTCTGGCCCAATCCAGCCCTTGTTCATTTTTATAAGAATCAGCATTTTCTTAGCTGACAGGCGGATGCGCTTATCAGTTATAATTCCACCAGCGGTACTAAAGACGTGCTCTGACAAAATGCTAGCGGCAGGACAGGCTAGGACCTCCAAGGCGTAGAGAGCCAGTTCATGCTACGTATCCGGCATTGAGACACAATAATTAAAAGCCACAGGGGAATCTTGGAGGATGTTGGTATGGTCAGCAAGGTACTCCTTCACAATCTTCCAAAACTTTGCATTCCTTGTGAGAGTACCCCATGTCTCGGGGCCACTGCGATGGGAGGGTCTGAGAAAACTCTCCCAGAACTTTGCCAGTGTTCCCCTGCCTCTACTGGATTAGAGTTGTGTCTGTCTTGCCTGTACTCCTTGGTTGTCCAAAGAACTGTGACCTTTGCCACTAGCATTTTCAGATGGGATATTTTTATTTTTTATAATTCCGCAACAAGGGCCTACTGGTACTGCAAGATTTTAGTACACATATCTGCCTCTAGAAAAAGAGATTGAAAGCTCTCCTTTTAGTATGTGTTTAGAAGTGTCACCAGCCAGTAATAACCGTCAGCCAATAATTTGAAAATATGAGGGTCACGGGAAAGACAGAGCAACATAAAGTCAACCATGCATGGCAGACTACTAACAGGCAAGACTTCCGTGTCCTCACCAAGAGAATGACAGAAAATGCTCTCCTCCACCTCCTCCTCCTCCTCTCTGTCCTCAGGCCATACAAGCTGAAGAGACAGTATGACACTTGTGCTTGTAGTACCATCTATAGCGCATGAAAGTAGCTCCTATTCTTTCTCCTTCTCCTCTTATTCACTGTCAACCAATCCACATTGGGATGACATGAGGCTGGGCTGTGTGTAATCACCTTGCATGCCTAATTATCCCATGCTCAGTCTGCAATGCCACCTCTTTGATTGTGAGCAGAGAGCATTTCAGAAGACAGAGAAGCGGGATGCTAGTTATGGCGTCATCGCCGCTCACCATAATGGTGGACTCCTCAAAGTCTTGTAGGATGGTACATATGTCTGACATCCATGTCCACTCCTGAGGTCTTAGGCCTCTTTCACACTTCCGTTTTTACAATCAGTCACAATCCGCCAGGTTTTGAAAAAAAACGGATCCTCAATTTTTTTTGAGGATCCGTTTTTTCCCCATTGACTTGCATTAATGGCGGATTGTGACGGATTGCTGTCCGTTGCATCCGTTTTTTTTGAGGATCCGCCAAAAGTTACTGTCCGTCACCATCCTCAAAGATTTCAAAACGGAGCTTGTAAAACGTTTTCTCTCTCTCTCTCTCTCTCTCTCTCCTTCCTAGCCAGTGATTCCTTTAAATTTCGTCATTTTCAGGATCCGTCTCAAAACGGATCCTGTGCCATCCGTTCACATCAGTTGACAACGGATCCGCTTGTCCGCCTTTTTGGCGGATTATAACTGATGCAAAAAACTGAAGTGTGAAAGAGGCCTTATATGTAGAGTCTGAACAGAATACCCACGGCCTTGTTAATGCTGGAAGTCAACAATTGCCCTCTTCTGTTCAGAAATCATTTCCAACATGTGCAGTGTTGAGTTTCAATGCGTGGGAACATCACACACCAGTTGGTGATTTGGAATATGCAAATGCTTCTGAAATACGGCAAGGGCGGTGGAAACTGGAGCTGACTTTCTAAAATAGGCACACAGGTGGTGTACTTTGACAAGCAGATCTGGCAGCTCCGGGTAGCTTTTGAGAAACTGTTGAACAACGCCTCAGAGCAGCCACCAGGTTCCGGCCATTGTCACACATGACCATGCCAGGCTGTAGGTTCAGCGTTGTTAGCCACACATCTGCCTGCTCTTTCAGAGTTGTCCACAACTCTTCAGCATTGTGAGGTTTGTCACCTAAGCATATGTGGCCTGCATTTTAATTTTTTTACAGCAAAGCAGTGTCACTAACTAGGGTAGAACACAGGAAAAACAGTTCAATATAGGCCTGACATGCCATAATTTTTAGCCTACAGATAGCTGAGTCATGTGACAAAGATACCACTCTAAAATATGTGGCCTGTGTCACTAACTAGGGTCATGTACTAGAAAACGGGGAAAAAATTACAAGTGCAGTTCAGTTGCAAAAAAGTGCAATCCCACACTTGTTTTTGTTTGACTTTTTTGCTAGGTTCACAAAATCCTAAACCTGACCTGATATTATGGTTCTCCAGGTCATTATGAGTTTATGCAAAGCACAAACGGCATTGAGAAACATGTGATGGTGTCTCCGTGGCTTGTGTTTTGCATATTTTTACATATTTCCCATAAGGGATGGGGGCATTGCTCTGGAATCACTGCGTTGAGGAGAAACATGTGATGGTGTCTCCGCAGTGTTAGATGTTGATCTCCATGAGTTCATTCATCCTCATTTTTCACATTATGAGTTTATAGACACCAAGCATGTCTAGGTTCTTTTTTATCTAAAAAATTCCAAACTTTGTTAAAAAAAATAAAATATTGCCACATTTTTTGTGATCTAGGGATTGGTGTGTTAGGTGTTGAGCTTCCCCCACTGCACAGGGGGAATCTCAAGCCATGTCCTCTGCAGTCTCCCACTCCTCTGCGGCTGCAGAGATTCCCGCTCAGCAGATACGTCGGTCCAGGCGTCTTGCCCAGACTAATGCTAAGCATCTGGTTGCTCTTTCAGGCTCTGCTGTAACACCATGTTTGAGTCAGCAGCAAGCAGACGCTCCAGGGACTAAGTCCTGTATTCTGCCTACTGAGCATGCCCATGGGACGACCTCTCATTGGAGGTCGGAGGTCACATGCGCAGGTCCCATTCCTGCTCTGATTTGTCCATTACTGGGAAGGTCCCGGAAGGATGCTGCTATAAAAGAGCCGCATGGCCACTTGGCAATGCGCTAGTATAGACTCTTATGCTTATTTGTGTGTATGATGATGGATGCATGTATCTGGTGACTGACTCATTAAGATTCCCTCTCTCTGGTTGTGTTTGCATTAGGGATTCAGAGTTAGAGTCAGCACCAATGGGTGGCTATGCTCACGCCACTGTGCACCTAGTACTCTGCACACACTAGCATCCGAATGTGTCACCCACTGCAGGGCACTATTGTACTGCGGCAAGTGGCAGTGACTGCCTGTGCAGTGCCTTGCGCAACCTGTGTGCTTATCTGGCCCAATCCTGGGCGATTAGAGGCATTTGCCTGAGCGGCTCTGTGCACACCTGCACGCTTATCTGGAATTATTATCCTGTGCTGGCACCGCTCCAGCGGCGCCGAGCGCTAGTGGACTAGAAGGACTCTAATCCCGTGTCCTTGGGACAGAGTCCTGTATCCGTATTCTAGCGCTCATCTGGCCGAGTACTGTGAGCTTAACAGGCTTTGGCATTTACTTTGTGCGGCACGGCGGTTCTGTGAAGTAACAGAGCTCGCGTCTGTACACACCGGGTGATGCTAGCCTGCGTGTGTTCATTTATTGTGTGCCGTATAACCTCCACCTTTACCGAGCAACAGTTCTACACCTCTGCACGGTAGACCCCAGGCGGTGAATGCACCTCATTGTCATTTTTATTATTTGGTGCGTTCTGCCAGCCTAACATGGTGAGGGCTTATTTTTTGCATGCCGAGCTGACGTTTTTAATTATACCATTTTGGTGCAGGTACAATCTTTTGATCACCGGTTATTGAATTTTAATGCAATGTCACGGAAACCAAAAAAAACATAGTTCTGGTGTTTTGATTTTTTTTCTCACCACTCCGTTTAGTGATCAGGTTAATCCTTTTTTTATTGATCGATCGTGCGATTCTGAATGTGGCAATACCAAATATGTGTATGTTTGATTTTATTTGTATTGTTTTATTTTGAATTGGGGCAAAGGGAGGTGATCTGAACTTTTTTATATATATATATATTTTTTTTCATATTGTTAAAAACATTTTTTTTTTACTTTTGGCATGCTTCAATAGTCTCCATTGCAAAAAAAAGGGGGAGACAAAAAAGCGCAATAGGGTCTTATCCACGTTACAAGAGACAGTATATCATGAAATATGCTCACCTGGTTAGGATGAGATAAGAGCGTGTAGGTAGCGGCTGCTGCAGATCCACAGGTCTTCAGCGACCAAAGAAATCATGAATCCAAAGGGAGTTTGTAGCTATATTCCGCGCTGCCGCTTTAGACAAATTCCAGGAGAGTGCTGTATGATTGCAGTGGTTTTATTCTACGCGTTTCAGGGGTCTCATGCCCCCTTCATCAGGAAATACCACCATGAGACCCCTGAAACAGCACTCTCCTGGAATTTGTCTAAAGCGGCAGCGCGGAATATAGCTACAAACTCCCTTTGGATTCAATAGTCTCCATGGGAGACTAGAAACTGCCACAACCTGATCAGCACTGCTACATAAAGTCAATGATCAGTTCGCCTCTTTTTAGCAGATTTAGTCACTTGCTATGAGCGCCAACCACTGGGTGATGCTCACAGCAAGCCGGCACTGACAACCACAGAGGTCTCCAGGAGACCTCCGGTTGTCATGCCAACACACCGGTGTGCGTATTTCCTGCACGATTGCTGGAAGCGCCATTTAAATGCTGCTGTCAGTGTTTGACAGCAGCATTTAACTGGTTAATAGCCATGAGTGAATCAAGATTCCACCTGCGGCTGTTGCGGGCACATGTGAGCTGTTCAAAACAGCTGAGCCCCAGAAAAGATATGGGCTTACCACCGTAGCCAACATCAAAGGGAGGGAGTCCACCAATGGCGTAAATATACGCCCGATGCCGGAAAGGGGTTAATATTTAGCTCCCTCTTTTTAAAGGGACATAAAGTAATTGGACAAATCTTTAATGGGCTGTGTGGGCTATTCTATCATTAAATCATTATCAATTAGGCAGGTAAAAGGTCTGGAGCTGATTCCAGGTGTTCCATTTGCATATGAAAGCTGTTGCTGGGAACCCACAACTTGCAGTCAAAGGCGTTCTCAAAAGGAAGGGAAACAGACCATAAAAAATAAATCTGTCTTGAGAGATAGAATAAATGTTACGAGTGGCCAAATCAGCAGTTTGGTACATTCAGCAAAAAACAGTGAACTGGAATCGGTGTTTCAGTAAGATGTCATGAGATAAAATACAAAGGATTCACAAGGTGTAAAGCATTAATCAGCCTTAAAATTAGAAAAGCCAAATTAGACTTTGCCAACAACCTTCTAAAGAAGCCAGCCAAGTTCTGGAAAATCATTCTTTGGACAGATGAAACTAGACTCAACCAGCACCAGAATGATGACATGAAGATGGTATGGAGAAAGGTTCGAACAACTCATGATCCAAAGCACTTCATATCCTCTGTAAAACATGATGGAGGCAGTATGATGGCATGGGCATGCATGACTACGAATAGCATTGAACCACTAGTGCTTATTGATCATGCGACTGAAGACAAAAGCAGCCGGATTATTTCTGATGTGTATAGGGAGATACTTTCAGTTCAGATTCATCCAAATGCAACAAGGTTGATTGGACAGCTCTTCATTAGAGATGAGCGACTTAGCCTTTTTTATATTTGAGTCAGGTTTCATGAAACCTGACTTTCTCAAAAAGTCGGGTCGAACGAAATTGGCCGACTATAGGTAAAAGTCGGAGGTCCGACTGAAACACGAAACGAAATGCAAGTCAATGGGGAGGCAAAGTCGGCAGGGAGTGGAGGACAGTAAACACACCTACAGTGCCCATTTCAATGCCCAAAACATCAGTTCTTATTACTGAAGCTTGTCAACCTTAATTTACTTCCTAATAATAGTTTCGCATTGAAAACAGGGGGTTATTAGGCTAAAGTTGTGGGGGGTAGGGCTGGCTCCTGGTTTTCATGTGCCCTGGGCCAAAGAGTGTCAGTGCGTCCCTTTAACACATACCCCAACTCATGATGCTCCGATACGGCACAGAAATATAAGTATAGTACTATGACAAATACTTCACTGCTTACATGACATGACTGATTTATTTTAAATTGTACAATAGCTCAAAAAAGGACAGTATATTACTCCATACATTATTGTGGCCACCACATTGTGCGCCATGCAGAATAATGAGCCCCATATATTTCTCCATACAGAATAATTGGCCATATATAATGTTCCATACAGTATATGATGAGCTCCACATAATGGTACAGTATATGATGGTCCCCATGGACGATGCTCCAGTGTGTTATGGGGCCAAATAATGCTTCACATATAATGGGCTCCATTTCCAATGCTCCAGTGTCTAATGGGTCCCGTAAATGCTGCTCCAGTGTCTGATGTCTTCCATTTGGAATGCTCCAGTATATGATGGGCCACATGGATGATGCTCCAGTGTCTTATGGGCCCTAATAATGCTCCATATATAATGGGCCCCATTTATAATGCTCCAGTGTATCATGTGCCCCATAGATGCTGCTCCAGTGTCTGATCTGCCCCATTTAGAATGCTCCAGTATATGATGAGCCTCATGGATGATGCTCCAGTGTCAGATGTCCCCCATTTTGAATGCTCCAGTATTAGGTGGGCCCCATTTTTAATCAACCCAGGCAGTGTATGATGGGCCCAAATAATGCTCCTTATATAATGGGCCCCATTTCTAATGCTCCAGTGTATTATGGGCCCCGTAAATGCTT
Source organism: Dendrobates tinctorius (assembly GCF_039654945.1). NCBI lineage: Eukaryota > Metazoa > Chordata > Amphibia > Anura > Dendrobatidae > Dendrobates > Dendrobates tinctorius. Next base: position 27,409,644 of record NW_027361771.1, read on the forward strand.
CTCCAGTGTCTGATGTCCCCCATTTGGAATGCTCCAGTATATGATGGGCCCCATTTTTAATTAACCCAGGCATGGTATGTGAAAAGAGCTCCATGGAGTAATCTGAAGTGTGTGCTGCCGCATCCTTCACTTTTGGTGTGGGTGAAGGACACAAGGAAAGGGGTTGCTCCTCACCAGAAGCCTGCACTTACGAGTCAGTGCTTGCATTTTCTTAAACTTCAGAAGAGGAGGCGATGGGGCTGGAGGCTGTTTCAGCAATGTAAGCCAAAAACAGTTCCTGATGATCCGGCTTTAAAATCAGTCCACATACTCCCAGAAAATGGAGCCTTACAGGCCTTCCAGAGCTACACCATGATGCAGGCTCAACACCTCCTGCCATAGCTGCTGTTGTGTTTTTGGCACTACGAGCAGATGCACCACCACCACCATCAGTACCAGGTGTCCCCCAACGCCCATGTCCGTGTCCTCTTACACCATACTTCCTCATGTTTTAGAAAAATGACCCAAAATACCAGCAGATATATGGTACTGTATCAGAAGTGAACAGCTCTATACAGTCTAGGGATAACAGTAAATCTCTGTATATATTTCATGAGTCATACACAGACAGTCACAGGCTCAGTATGGATTATCCAATAAAATAAAAAGGTGAAAAAGGATACAGTATCACCAGATACAAGGTATATATAGTATAGCGTAAACATTCTGAATTTCCGTATACATTTCAGGAGGCAGACACAAACGCTGTCAAGCCCAGTATGGATTACATGAGAATATGAAAAGCTGTAAATAGGTAATGTAACACAAGAGTGCAGCTGTATACAGCGTTGGGTAAATTTGAAATCTCGGTATATATTTCCGGAGTCACCCTCAGATCCTCACTCAGTCTGAGTTTGACCATAATAAAAAATGTTGCAAAAAAGGTACTAGCTAACAAGATAGCAAGTATATATCTTATATGATACAATTGAAAACAAGATGGCAAGTATATATATTATAGGGTACAATTGAAATCTCCATATACATAGTCCCGTAGTCAGTCTCAGACGCTTACCCAGTATGGATTTGACCTTGATACTAAATGTCGAACAAAGGTACTGTATAACAAGATACAAGCTGTAGCGAGTATAGGGTGAAAATTGGTATCTCTGATTCACCGTATATATAGAAGGCGTAAACCACACACGCTCACTCACTATGGATGATACGGTAATACAAAATTTGGAACAAAGGTACTGTATCAGCACATACCAGGTGTATCCAGTCTAAGGGTAATTGTAAATTTCCGTCTATACTTCCGGAGTCAGACACAGACACTCACAGACTCAGTATGTATTACACCCGAATTTAACAAGTAGAAAAAGGGAAAGGTAGTCGAAGCGTACAACAGTATACAGTGTTGTACTTTTAAATCTTCGTATATATTTCAATCTCAGTAAGCCAGTCCAGACTCTCTGCAACTGGAAACTACATGGATTCAAGTACAGACAGAAAGTCGAGTGTTAGCAGAAATTTGGGAATTACTTATCGCAGGAAAACCTCCCAGTAGATGTTGCAGAGGCGATGCAGACCCTCAATTACTGTGTCTGTGGAGACAGCGAAAGCGGTTCTTTGTGAAGAAAGGATTGCTTTATCGCAGTAGCGTGGATCACATTACCGTTACTCGTCTCCATCAAACTGTGATCACAAGGAGAGATGTAGACATGGTCCTCACTGCCTGTCTGGTCATTTTGGAGTGCCAAAGACAGAAGCCACAGACCGTAGGCGATTCTATTGGATTGGCATGAGAGTAGACATTGAAAAATGGTGGCAGGAATGTCACACGTCTGTGACTACCACAACTGTGAAAGGTGATCATAAAGCACCACTGCATCCGCTTGTAAGTTGACGTCCATTACAAATGGTAGCCATTGATCATCTGAAGGTAGAGGCCAGCAGGACAGGGAATAACTACATCTTAACCATCATCGATCAATACACCAAATTTCAAGCGACCATCTCTGTGAAGGATTTAACTGCCCAGACTACACAACGGTGGAGCAGGGAGAGGTAAGTATTTCAACTTGCAAGTGCTGTGGCCATGACCAAACAGGGGACACACTCTTGGTCGACGGTACTGGCACAGGGCCCCTCATAGTACGATGGTGTGCCTGACATTGAGTGGGCCCCCCCACTATCAGAGACACTGTATTTTACTATGAGGGGCCCTGTGCCAGTGCCGTCATCCATCTGTGGGCCCATCCACCTGTTCAGAGCAACAGCACTTACCCGGGTGCGCCAGGTGTTGACCCCAGCCATTGGGTTGGGGTGGGCAGCACAGTTAGGGAGGTTTAAAAAATGGCATATGTTGATGTGTTGGCTGGACATTCAGCTGCTGCAAAGGGCGGAATTGGCAAGTCCAAGGAAGAGGAGGACAAAAGCGAGGCAGTTTTCTGGCAACCTATGTGTCATCAGGGGAAGGTGGGACAAAATCCTTTGAATCCCATGCATGGTTCATTTTAATGAAGGTTAGATCATCATCATTTTGGGTCGACAGATGGGTCCTTTTTTCTGTCAGGATTGATCCAGCAGCACTGAAGACTCTTTCAGATAACATTCTAGCAGCAGGGCAAGCGAGATCCTGTAAGGCACATTTTGCCAATTCAGGCTAGGCGTCCAGTTTAGAGGCCCAATAGTCACAGGGGAATGACTTGTGAGGGAGAACATCGATATGGGAGGAGAAGTAGTTTGCACCCATAGTTGACAACTGCTGTCTCCTGTCACTTTTAATCGATGCAGTATTAGCAGTCGTGTGAGCGGTACTTGAGAAATCATTCCACAACATGGTCATTAAACCCTGGTCTCCAACGCCACTTCGGTTGTGTGCACCACGAACACCTCTTCCATTGTGCCCACTATGGCACGTGGGAGAACCAGCACCGCTGCTGTGTGCTGGGAAAGCCTCAAACAACCTGTTTGCCAGAGTTGCTTGTTTGTTAGCCAATTTTATCTCTAGGTTCTCCTGTAACATGATGTTGTGTAATTTGCCATTTTAGCATGGACTGAGGATGCTGGCCAGCCAGTAGTCATCATCTCTCATCATTTTGGCAATGCAGGGGTCCCATTTTAGGATCCGCAAGGCATAATCGCACATGTGGACCAATGTTCCAGGTGTCAATGATGCACTGCCACTGCTGGGTGGAGGAGCACTTTCTGGCAAATCCACATCCCTACAGTCATGCACAAACACTGTAAGTGACCTTGGAACGCCAACATTTTCTCTTGCCCCCCGAGAAGTATCCTCCTGCCCAAAATAATCATCCCCCTCATCCTCCTCCTCTTTCTCTTCTTCCTACACCTCCTCCAGGACATTTCCCTGACCAGACAATGGCTGACTGTCATCAAGGCTTCCCTCCTCCTCCTCCTCCACTGCTGCAGAAGCCTGATCCTTAATGTGCATCAAACTTTGCATGAGCAGACACATAAGTGGGATGCTCATGCTTATGACGGCATCGTCTGCGCTTACCAGCCTTGTGCATTCCTCAAAACACTGAAGGACTTTACAGGGGTCTTTCAGCTTTGACCACTGCACACCCGACAATTCCATGTCTTCCCTCAAAATGCCTGCCCGTGTATCCTCCCACTGCCTCTGTTCGCACAGCCTCTCAACCATCTGCAGGGTGGAGTTCCCCCTTGTTGCAAAATCTATGATTAGGCAGTGCTTGGGGAGGTGGAGCAATTGCCGCAGCTTCTGCATACAAGTGGATTGGACGTTTGAGTGACGGATGTGCGAGCAGTCTTCGCAACTTATGGAGCAGGGATGATAACTCTGGATAATTATTAAGGAAGCACTGCACCACCAGGTTCAAAGTGTGAGCCAGGCAAGGTATGTGTGCGAGTTTTGCACGGGCTATAGCTGCCACAAAATTACGGCCGTTGTCACTGACTACCTTGCCTGGCTCAAGATGTAGACTGCCCAGCCATGACTCAGTTTGTCGCTGCAAGTAGTCGGCCAGTACCTCAGCGGTGTGTCTGTTGTCGCCCAAAGACATCATCTTTAACACAGCCTGCTGACGCTTACCACTAGCTGTTCGATAGTGGGACACCTCCTGTGCAACACTGCCAGCTGTGGATGGAGTGCTCGTGCGCTCTGTGGACGAACTTTCGCTGATAGAGGAGGAGAAGTGCAGACTGGGTAGGTCATAGCGTGGGACAGCATAGGCCATGAGCTCGCAGAAAGCTTCACTTTCAACCAAACGGTAGGGCATCATCTCTAATGAGATTAGTTTGGCAATGTAGGCATTCAAACAAAGTGTACGTGGATGAGAGGTTGAGTACTTTCTTGTCCTACTCAGCGTGTCTGGTAGGGTGAGCTGGACTGGAGAGCTGTATATGGGGGAAGTAGCGGTGGACCAGACTGAGTGAGAGGGGGTTGGTGATGGTATTGGTGGTGATGGCCTTGATTCAGTGTTGTGTTGCAAAACCATTGTGACTCCCTGAGTGCTTTGGCCTTGCGGCGACACCTCCACATTTAGTGCTGGTGGTGTTCTTAACGGTGGCGGTGGTCTTACAGTGGGGGAATCAATGGAGCATTGCTGGCTACCTTCAATCGGAGCAGGTGCACACGTGCTACCTGAGGTTATGTAGTTTGTCCACGCTTGCAAGTGCATGTTGATTAAATGTCTAAGCATGCAACTGGTATTCAAATTTCTGAGCTGTTAATCTCGGCTAAAGGTCCTTCCGCACTTCTTACAGGTAACCTTTGCCTCATCAGTAGGATTTTGGACAAAGAAGTGCAACACTGCACTCATCCTACTACGGTATACATTTTATGACCTTGCACACTGTGCTAAGTTGACCGTCTGGCCAAGCTGTCGTGCAACTCTTTCAGTTTTTGTTCCACGTTTATGGACAGCTACGGGCCTGCCAGATAACCGCTGCTGCGATGTCAATGCCTGCTGTGGATCCTTCTCCTTATCTGAACTATTGCCAGTGCCACCCTCCTCCCCCAATGGATGCCAATCCGGGTCCAGAACTGGGTCATCCATCACCTCCTCTTCAAAGTCATCTGCACCTTCCTCTTTACCTTCCTCTGTGTCACCGTGTAAGGTGGTATAGTATGCGGGAAGGGGCACCTGAGTTTCATCAGGGTCAGTTTCTGGCTCAATAGACTGCAAGGGCAATGTAGTGCTCTAGGTCAATGTACCAGCAGAATCATCTAGCAGTGGCTGTGCACCAGTGCACTCCATGTCAGATTCATCTTGGACTGGGGAATTGTGGATTTGACTGGATAACCCAGGCATGGTATATGAAAAGAGCTCCATAGAGTAATCTGAAGTGTGGGCTGCCGCATCATTAACTTTTGGTGGGGTAAAGAACACATGGAAAGGTGTTTTTCCTGACCAGAACCCTGCACTGACAACTCCGTGCTTGCAGGTTACGAACGTTCAGAAGAGGAGGCAATAGAGCTGGTGGCTGTTTCGGCAATGTACGCCAAAACCTGCTTCTGATGCTCCGGCTTTAAAAGCTGTTTTCCTATTCCAAGAAAAGGCAACCTTACAGACCTTCTTGGGCCAGACGATGATGCAGGCTCAACACCTCCTGCCTTTGCTGCTATTGTGCTTTTGCCAGAACCAGCCGTTGCACCACCACCATCAGTACCAGCTGCGCCCCCCTGCCTATGTCCGCAGACTCTTCCACCATTCTTCCTCATGTTTGGGAAAATGTACGAAAAATACCAGCAGAGAGATTATACTGTATGAGGAGCGTCCAGCTGTCTAAGGTGTATTAAAAAAATTAAATCTACGTATATATTTTGTTAGTCACAGACACTCTCACAGTATGTATTGGACCGTAATCCATCAAGCAGATGTATGGAACTGTATCAGAAGTGTACAGCTGTATATGTTTTTTGTGTAACTAACAATCTCCGTATATGTATTTATGGAGTGTCACACACACACGCTGACTCTGTACAGATGTGACTGTAACGTGAATGGCAGATATACAATACTGTTTGAGAATCGGACATCTCTATACGGTGTGTGTATGGAAAATTGTTAATCTCCGTCTATTTGTTTACGGACTGACATATGCTGTCTCTGTCTAGTTTTGACCATTATCAAACAGCAGATATATGAAACTGTGTGAATAGCGGACAGTACTCTAAGGAGTAGGTCTGGAAAAACGGAAAAACTCCTCGGCTTTTTTTTCCAGAGTCACACACAGATAGCTTCTATTTGTCTGTGATACAACACGGTACATGGTAGTGTGTGAGGAGCGTACACCGTTATATGGTGTCTGTATGGAAAATTGTCAATCTCCGTCTATATGTATATGGACTGACACATGCTGTCTCTGTCTAGTTTTGACTGTTATCAAACAGCAGATATACGAAACTGTTTGAAAAGCGGACAGCACTCTAAGGTGTAGGTCTGGAAAAATGGAAAAACTCCTCTGCTTTTTTTTCCAGAGTCACACACAGATAGCTTTCATTTGTCCGTGATACAAGGCGGTACACGGTAGTGTGTGAAGAGAGTACTCCACTATACGGTGCCTGTATGGAATATTGTCAGTCTCCGTCTATTTGTATAGGGACTGGCAGTCGCTGTCTCTGTGTAGTTTTGACCATTATCAAACAGCAGATATACAAAACTGTTTGAAAAGCGGACAGCACTCTAAGGTGTAGGTTTGGAAAAATGGAAAAACTCCTCGGCTTTTTCTTCCAGAGTCACACCCAGATAGCTTCTATTTGTCCGTGATACCAGTTCCTTTCTAACGCTCTTCCTTATTCAGAATCAGCAGCAGCACCTCTCCCTATTCTAAGATCGGCAGAAGTAAGATGGCAGTCGGCGGTCACAGCCTTTTATACCCACTGTGACGCCACACAAAGTCAGCCAATCACTTCAGTGCCCTTCTCTAAGATGGTGGTGGCTACTGCCTATGTCATCGCGTTGCCCACAGTGTGCGTCCACCTTCATTGACTGAGAAACATTATTTGAAACGCGACTTTGGCGCTCTGATCGGCGACCTCATGGCCGACCTCACGCTATGGTCGGGTTTCGATTGGCGAAACCCAACTTTAGCTAAAGTCGGCGTTTTTTTAATTTGACCGACCCGTTTCGCTCAACTCTACTCTTCATTGAACAGATGGACAATTACCAAAGTCATGCTGTGAAAGTAACACAGGAGTTTTTTTAACGCAAAGAAGTGTAATATTCTGCAATGGTCAAGTCAATCTTCCCTGGGCATCTGTTTTGTTTTCTTTCTTCCCCTTCTTCCAAGAGCCATTTTTTAAAAATGTTTTTGTCAATATAGCTGTAAGAGGGCTTGTTTGCAGGACAAGTTGTGCTTTTGAATGACACCATACTGGAAAATTAGAAAAAAGTACTAAAAATATACTAGAAAGAAGAAAAAAAAATTCCAAGTGTGTTAAAATTGCAAAAAAAGTGCTATTGTGCAATTGGTATTTTGGCTTTTTTATTTACCATGTTCATAATATGGTAAAATTGACTTACAGTTGTGGCCAAAAGTATTGACACCCCTGCAATTCTGTCAGATAATACTCAGTTTCTTCCTGAAAATGATTGCAAACACAAATTCTTTGGTATTTTTATCTTCATTTAATTTGTCTTAAATGAAAAAACACAAAAGAGAATGAAGCAAAAAGCAAAACATTGATCATTTCACACAAAACTCCAAAAATGGGCCAGACAAAAGCAATTGCACCCTCAGCCTAATACTTGGTTGCTCAACCATTAGCCAAAATAATTGCGACCAACCGCTTCCGGTAACCATCAATGAGTTTCTTACAATGCAGGTGTTCTATGGGATTCAGGTCTGGACTCATTGCTGGCCACCTTAGAAGTCTCCAGTGCTTTCTCTCAAGCCATTTTCTAGTGCTTTTTGAAGTGTGTTTTTGGTCATTGTCCTGCTGGAAGACGCATGACCTCTGAAGGAGACCCAGCTTTCTCACACTGGGCCCTACATTATGCTACAAAATTTTTTGGTAGTCTTCAGACTTAATAATGCCATGCACATGGTCAAGCAGTCCAGTGCCAGAGGCAGCAAAGCAACCCCAAAACATCAGGGAACCTCCGCCATGTTTGACTGTAGGGACCATGTTTTTTTCTTTGAATGCCTCTTTTTTTCTCCGGTAAACTCTGTGTTGATGCCTTTGCCCAAAAAGCTCTACTTTTGTCTCATCTGACCAGAGAACATTCTTCCAAAACGTTTTAGGCTTTTTCAGGTAAGTTTTGGCAAACTCCAGCCTGGCTTTTTTATGTCTCGGGGTAAGAAGTGGGGTCTTCCTGGGTCTCCTACCATACAGTCCCTTTTCAATCAGATGCCGACGGATAGTACTGGTTGACACTGTTGTATCCTCGGACTGCAGGGCAGCTTGAACTTGTTTGGATGTTAGTTGAGGTTCTTTATCCAACATCTGCACAATCTTGTGTTGAAATCTCTTGTCAATTTTTCTTTTCTGTCCACATCTAGGGAGGTTAGCCACAGTGCCATGGGCTTTAAACTTCTTGATGACACTGCACACGGTAGGCACAGGGACATTCATGTCTTTGGAGATGGATTTGTAGCCTTGAGATTGCTCATGCTTCCTCACAATTTGGTTTCTCAAGTCCTCAGACAGTTCTTTGGTCTTCTTTCTTTTCTCCATGCTCAATGTGGTACACACAAGGACACAGGTTGAGTCAACTTTAATCCATGTCATCTGGCTGCAAGTGTGATTTAGTTATTGCCAACACCAGTTAGGTGCTACAGGTAAGTTACAGGTGCTGTTAATTACACAAATTAGAGAAGCATTACATGATTTTTCGAACACTGTCAATACTTTTGTCCACCCTCTTTTTTATGTTTGGTGTGGAATTATATCCAACTTGGCTTTAGGACAATTCTTTTTGTGTTTTTTCATTTAAGACAAATTAAATGAAGATAATAATACCAAAGAATTTGTGTTTGCAATCATTTTCAGGAAGAAACTTAGTATTATCTGACAGAATAGCTGGGGTGTCAATATTTTTGGCCACAACTGTAGCATTATGATTCACCAAGTCACTTTGAGAAGAGAGATACTAAATATATATGTGTATATATATATATATATATATATATATATATATATATACTGTATATATATTATTTAAGTGGTGAAGCAAAATTCAGAAATTTGTATAGAAAAAGTCATTGGCTTTTGTCACCATTTTCTGAGACCAGAAACTTTTTCATTTTTTGAGATCTTGAGCTTGGTGATGGATTTTTTTTTTGCACCCTGAGCTCACATTTTTAGTGATATAATTTTGAGGGTGATACAATGTTTTGGTGACCTCTTACTGCATTTTGTTGAAATTTTTCATGCAAAGAAACGCAATTCTGGTGTTTTTGATTTACAATGGGTACCATGTCCGTACTCCATGAAAAGGATCGAGCAAGCTCGATCTTTTATCATGGTCACAATTTCACTACTGTGTCCCAAGGCTAGATATGCCCCCTCATATTCTCTCTGATCCTCCATATGAGGAAACCATTGTGCCTCCAGCATACCCATTCTATTGCCTACCACTCTATTTGTGCCCATTGTAAATATCAAGGCTAATCTCTTTAGCACACTGATGAAGGTCTTGACAGACCGAACCGTTTGTAATGTGACTACTGTATGTATTGCACATTAAAATTCTTCACTGCATTTAAGAGAGTGTACCCTGTCTTCTATACCATATTCCATGGTTTAGGAACCTACCAGCAGCACCTCCACCACTGGCTGTGCTAGCATTTTCTCTTTTGTTTTGTCACACACACTCATAGACTTGCATGAGTGTGAGTGAGCCAAGTCTCCCTGCCAAACGCAGATCTGAGCCCATACTAACACAATGGGCTAAGTATTATACAATGTTTTATTGCATTGTACTCATCCATATTATTGACTCTGACCTAACTCTACAGATGCACAGAATGAGGAAACACTTTCTAACATAAATATCTGTACAAAATATAGCAGAATAGAGTACTAAAGAAAATCCAAGGAAAACAAAGCTAAATGGAGAAATTTAAAAATTATTGTAATTCAGTAATTAATGAGAACAGCCTTGATTAAAAATAAGTGGATTGATTCATGGAAAATCAACTTCACATTGAATTTCCTGAAATTCATACGTCTCAGCAAATTTAAACACTTTGAGATTCGATTTAGGAGCATCGGTAAATAAAAAATAGTGAGTACCATTTTATGCACTGCTAAAGACACAGAGACCATTATCAGTCAAGTGGGCCTCACCATAAGATCAGTCTGCTGTCACATCACATATTCTAGTTCAGCAAACCAGGGTGGACTATTACAGCCTGAATAAAAGGAAGGGGCAGAGCAACCTCATTTTAGCTTTTAGAATTGGGATAGGAGGTCAGAGTCGCGCCGCCTTGTGCGATGCAGGCCTAGTAACTCGGAGGGTGGTTCAGTCATGGTGACTCCGTTGGCTCTAACCATCCCTAGGTTAGGTGGCAATTATAAAAGGGGGAGTTTACGGATATATGAGACTGAGGGTTATGTTGATGCCTGCAAGGTATGAAGCTGCGGAGGAAAGAAGCATGCACCGGAGGTCCCGTGCAAACTGGAAAGATAAATTTTACTGAAGGCTTGAAATAATTCTTATGTTTTTCCATAAAACAGTCATGTGTTAGTCAAAGCCTTTGCTCGGTCCCGGCCTTGGGAGGATGGCAGTAACGTTTCATATAACTCACTGTGCTGCGTGAAGGGGGAGGATTAGCTGACCTTAATTGGATTGGAGTATCCGGATAATCTGCAGCTCTGCAGCTCCTTCGCTTGTCTCAGCACTTTCTTGCTGTAAACACGGGGCACTCCAAGAAAAAGGTGCTTTGTATTACCCACTTGTCCTAGACGAGGAGCCTCAATTTCCTACCTCCTCTCACCACCAAAACCGCACGTAACAACCCGTTTTCAGTCTCCCACACCACCTCCAACTGCCACTTATTTTCCAATCAGAAGAACAAGTTGTAATGCCAAACTGAGGCAGAAGAGGGCAGCATAGTACTACAAGTTGTAATACCAAAACAAGGCAGGAGAGGGCAGCATAATAAGTAATTTATCTCCTCCCAAGGCAAAACAGAAAACCGTTGACACAAATGCAATCCTATATTAGTAATGGTTTTTCTGGTCACTACAAGAGCGCACAGCTCATTCCACAAAGCCAAGGAAAAAAAAAGCCAAATATGATTGTGGTATACTGCTTTAGTGCGGAATCATATTAAAAATGGAAATGGTAGTCTCATTCTTCAAACAATTATCTAAGGATTCACATGATATAGGGAAATGCTGTATCTGTATATAATAATAATAATAAATAATAATAAATTTTATTTCTATAGCGCCGACATATTCCGCAGCACTTTACATTTCAGAGGGGACTTGCACAGACGATAGACATTACAGCATAACAATAAACACATAGATCATGACAGATACCCAGAGGAATGAGGGCCCTGCTCACAAGCTTACAATTGATGAGGAAAAAAAAGGTAGTCAAGAAAGATGGGTGGTAACAATTGCCCTGATTGTTTGGACCAGCCATAATGTTAAGTGTGTAACAGTACAGACACAGAGGGCTAATAGATGCATAAAGCATGTGGGAACATGATACGGGGAACCTGTTTATGGTAAAACTTTTGACTGTTCCACACAGGGATATTTAGGTTAATGTGTTGAGGCGGTAAGCCAGTCTGAATAAATGTGTTTTCAGGGCACGCTTAAAATTGTAGGGATTGGGGACTAATCGTATTGACCTGGGAAGTGCATTCCAAAGAATTGGCACAGCACGTGTATAGTCTGGGTGATGGGAGTGGGAGGTTCTGATTATTGAGGATGCTAACCTCAGGTCATCAGCAGAATGGAGGGCATGGGAAGGGTGGTAGATTGAAAAGAGGGAGGAGATGTATGGTGGTTTCTGAGCCATGGAGAGCTTTGTGGGTGAGGGTAATAAGTTTGTACTGGATTCTGGAGTGGATGGGTAGCCAGTATAACCACTGGCATAAGGTAGAGGCATCGGTGTAATGATTGGCGAGGAATACACACACAGAAATGGCAGTGTTGGATATAGGTACATTAGTAGAGGGAGGAAACACAAGGAGTTCAGTCTTTGACAGGTTCAGTTTCAGATATAGTGAGGACATGATATTAGACACAGCATTTAGACAAACGCTCGTGTTTTCTAAAAAGGCAGGCATGACATCAAAAGAATAAGTGAAGAAGTGTATAATTGGGTGTCATCAGCATAGAGATGGTACTGGAACCCAAATCTACTGATTGTTTGACCAATATGGGCAGTATACAAAGAGAAGAGGAGGGGACCTAGAGTCGATCATTGAGGAACCCCAACAGTAAGTGGAAGTGAGAGGAGGAGGAGCCAGCAAAAGATACAGTAAAGGAGCGGTCAGAGAGATAGGAGGAAATTCACTCAATGTGACAATGAATTGATTGGTATCTGATATACTGCATTAACAGCACCTTAATAATAGCCTACTTTCATTCTTCACACACTGTAAACAAGGAGGGCAGTATTAAACCCCTCAGTGCTAATTTTTTACTAATCAAAATTCCTGAAACCAAGACTTATGTGTCATGGAAAGTGTGAGATGGGCAAGCAATATTTTTTATAGCTAAAAGAAAAATCTCTATAATTCAGAAAGTTAATCAGAACTCTCTACCTTGTAAATTGTGTGTAGTAAAAAAAATATATATTTTTGCTTGTAACACATTTTCTAGTTGCAAAAGACCATTTTTTGACCTGTGCACACTACTCAAATTCTAGTGTTGGCTACCACGAGTTACTATATGTTGTCCTCTAGCCACGTAGATTGAGTCAACTTGAACATTATTAAGGTTGTTTTTACATTAACCCTTCATTAGATTCAGCTGATCTGACAGGTACAGCTAAATTAGTTTTGTTTCTCTCTCCTGACAGGTACAGCTAAATTAGTTTTGTTTCTCTCTCCTGACAGGCACGGCTAAATTAGTTTTGTTTCTCTCGCTTCTCCAAATTATCAGAAAATCTCAAAACTCAAGTTATTTCCTATCTTTACATGCTCTTTGAAAGCTGATCTTGGGAGTGCCAGAGGTGCTCCTGAGGGAGGGTTAAAGAGCTCATAATGGATTCAGTACTCTCCTAGTAGAACTTAGAGTGTTATACACATACTATCGCATCGGGAGGGCAGTAACATCATGATGGGGGCAGCTTTGTGGCGCTCGGGGTGGAAGCCCACCCACTTCCATGCAGTCACAAGCTGCAGGAAAGACGGTGTTTTGCAGCCTATGCTGGAAATGATGTGCGGCGCCACCAGAGGGTGGCCGCACCCAATCTCCAGCACAGGCCTCAAGCCGCGGTCTTTCCTGCCGGCTGTGACTGCACGGAGGTGGGTAGGCAGGCAGCAATGGGATCTGGCGTGTGTAGTAAGGCGGTGGGTCCTGGCGGGGGTCCAGCGGCGGCATCCCTCTCATTACTCCCACCTCATTACACCCTCTTGTTACACCCCTCTCACAGCCGGCAGGAAAGATGGTGTTTTGCGGCCTGTGCTGGAAATGATGTGCGGCGCCACCTGAGGGTGGCCGCACCCAATCTCCAGCACAGGCCTCAAGCCGTAGTCTTTCCTGTCGGCTGTGACTGCACGGAGGTGGGTGGGCAGGCAGCAATGGGATCCGGCGTGTGTAGTAAGGCGGTGGGTCCTGGCGGGGGTCCAGCGGCGGCATCCCTCTCATTACTCCCACCTAATTACACCCTCTCATTATACCCCCTTCATTACACCCCTCTCGTTATATCCCCTTGTTACACCCCTTTCACAGCCTTGTGATCGCAGCGGCGTCCTGGATCCGAGCGGCAGCTGGGATCTGATCGGCGGCTGGGATCCCAGCGACGGTCGGGATCGCAGCGACGTTCGGGATCACAGCGGCAGCCTGGATCCGAGCGGAAGCTAGGATCCCAGTGGCGTTCGGGATCACAGCGGCGACCTGGATCCGAGCAGCAGCTGCATCCTGGGTCCAAGCGGCATCACTTGGGTGTTCCAAAATGGAGGTCGGCGAACTTCCAGTGCCACGCAGTGGATTGTGGGATTCGGGGGACATCCAGACAGAAGTGGAATGCAGACAATTTAAGGCAATTATATATATAGATCTTTCAGTCAATTAGAGGCTTTTCTGTTTTGCAATTCGTGACATATTCATTCTAATTTTTTGTAAAATTAGGTAAAGCTGAGAAATTAAAATTTTAAACAGTCAATCAACTCTAGTGATAATTAGTGTTGAGCATTCTGATACCGCAAGTATCGGGTATCGGCCGATACTTGCTGTATCGGAATTCCGATACCGACTTCCGATATTTTTTCAATATCGGAATTCGGCATCGGAATCGGAAGTTCAAAGTTGATTGACAGACTGACGTCATCATGATGCGCGGTGTGTGCGCATCATGATGCGCCGTCATTTCGGGCCTTCCGGGGGTCTCTGCCGGCCTGCCGGGGGGCTGTGCCGGCCTGCCGGGGGGCTGTGTGGACTGCCCGGGGTCTGTACCGGCCTGCCGGGGGGCTGTGCCGGCCTGCCGGTGGTCTGTGCACCTTGTGGGGGTCTGTACCGGCCTGCCGGGGGGCTGTGCCGGCCTGCCGGTGGTCTGTGCACCCTGTGGGGGTCTGTACCGGCCTGCCGGGGGGCTGTGCCGGCCTGCCGGGGGGCTGTGCACCCTGTGGGGGTCTGTACCGGCCTGCCGGGGGGCTGTGCCGGCCTGCCGGGGGGCTGTGCTGATGTCCGGGGGTCTGTGCAAGCATCGTCCGATGGGACTGCAAGTCCCATCGGGCGATGCCTGCTACCATGACAGTGATTGACACATTAGCCAATGATGGGACAGTAGTAGTCCCATCATCCGGCTAATGTGTTAAATGTTAAAAAAAAAAAAAAAAAAAAATACTACATACATACTACATGCATGCTACATACATACTACATGCTACATACATACTACATATATACTACATACATACTACATACATGCTACATACATACTACATGCATGCTACATGCATGCTACATACATGCTACATACATACTACATGCTACATACATACCACATACATACTACATATATACTACATGCATGCTACATACATACTACATGCTACATACATACCACATACATACTACATACATGCTACATACTACATACATACTACATACATACTACATACATACTACATGCATGCTACATACATACTACATACATACTACATGCATGCTACATACATACTACATGCATACTACATGCATGCTACATACATACTACATGCATGCTACATACATACTACATGCTACATACATACCACATACATACTACATACATGCTACATACTACATACATACTACATACATGCTACATACATACTACATACATACTACATGCATGCTACATACATACTACATGCTACATACATACCACATACATACTACATACATACTACATACATACTACATGCTACATACATACTACATATATACTACATGCATGCTACATACATACTACATGCTACATACATACCACATACATACTACATACATGCTACATACATACTACATATATACTACATGCATGCTACATACATACTACATATATACTACATGCATGCTACATACATACTGCATGCTACATGCATGCTACATACATACTACATACATACTACATGCTACATACATACCACATATATACTACATACATACAATACATTCATACAATACATACATAGACATACAGTACATATAACATAGAGTAACATACTTACCAATACTTGTCACATTGTTCCCCGAAGCCATTGTCTTTTCCGGAATAAATATTAACATAACAAACCACAAAAATACTCACCCACGATCCGAAGCAGTCCACGAGTGTGTCCCACGACGATCTTGGGTAGAGAACTGCAGCATCAGATGATGCTGCCGTTCTCTACGGGCTGCAGGAATCCAATGACGGAAGGTAGGTATCCTTCCGCACTGTATTCCTCCGCCACTTAAAAAAAAAAAAAGTCCCTAGTCTCACTTTATGCCATTTCCCACGCAGCAATGGCATAAAGTGAGACTAGGGACTTTTTTTTTTTTTTAAGTGGCGGAGGAATACAGTGCGGAAGGATACCTACCTTCCGTCATTGGATTCCTGCAGCCCGTAGAGAACGGCAGCATCAGCTGATGCTGCAGTTCTCTACCCAAGATCGTCGTGGGACACACTCGTGGACTGCTTCGGATCGTGGGTGAGTATTTTTGTGGTTTGTTATGTTAATATTTATTCCGGAAAAGACAATGGCTTTGGGGAACAATGTGACAAGTATTGGTAAGTATGTTACTCTATGTTATATGTACTGTATGTCTATGTATGTATTGTATGAATGTATTGTATGTAGTATGTATGTAGTATATATGTGGTATGTATGTAGCATGTAGTATGTATGTAGCATGCATGTAGTATGTATGTAGTATGTATGTAGCATGTAGTATGTATGTAGTATGTATGTAGTATGTATGTAGCATGCATGTAGTATATATGTAGTATGTATGTAGCATGTAGTATGTATGTAGCATGCATGTAGTATATATGTAGTATGTATCATGTAGTATGTATGTAGCATGCATGTAGTATATATGTAGTATGTAGCATGTAGTATGTATGTAGCATGCATGTAGTATGTATGTAGCATGCATGTAGTATGTATGTGGTATGTATGTAGCATGTAGTATGTATGTAGCATGCATGTAGTATGTATGTGGTATGTATGTAGCATGTAGTATGTATGTAGCATGCATGTAGTATATATGTGTTATGTATGTAGCATGTAGCATGCATGTAGCATGCATGTAGTATGTATGTAGTATGTATGTAGTATATATGTGGTATGTATGTAGCATGTGGTATGTATGTAGCATGTAGTATGTATGTAGCATGCAGTATGTATGTAGCATGCATGTAGTATATATGTAGTATGTATGTAGTATATATGTAGTATGTATGTTGCATGTAGTATTTATGTAGTATGAATGTAGCATGTATGTAGTATGAATGTAGTATGTATGTAGTATGCATGTTGTATGTATGTAGCATGTAATTTTTTTTTTTTATTTTTTTTTTACATTTAACACATTAGCCGGATGATGGGACTACTACTGTCCCATCATTGGCTAATGTGTCAATCACTGTCATGGTAGCAGGCATCGCCCGATGGGACTTGTAGTCCCATCGGACGATGCCTGCACAGACCCCCGAAGCCTGCACAGACCACCGGCAGGCCGGCACAGCCCCCCGGAGCCTGCACAGCCCCCCGGCAGGCCGGCACAGCCCCCCGGCAGGCCGGCACAGCCCCCCGGCAGGCCGGCACAGCCCCCCGGAGCCTGCACAGCCCCCCGGCAGGCCGGCACAGCCCCCCGGCAGGCCGGCACAGCCCACCGGAGCCTGCACAGACCACCGGCAGGCCGGCACAGCCCCCCGAAAGGCCCGTACAGACCCCAGAGAGGCTGTACAAGGGCAGGAAAGGGTTTTTCTTATTCCGATACCGGAAGTCCCATAGACTTGAATGGGACTTCCGGTATCGGAATCGGCGATACCGATACTTTTTTTAAAGATCGGCCGATACCATCCGATACGATACTTTGAAGTATCGGACGGTATCGCTCAACTCTAGTGATAATCTATTGTAAAAGAATGACTTTCTTACTCATTAGTTTGACTTGTCTTTTGCTACAGCAAAATACTGTTTTCTCAAGCTTCAGTACAATGCAATAGTTAGAAATCTAGGAAAAAAATATTCCTCATTCTAAGAATTAAACTTGAAATACCTCTGACAAAAGACAAAAAAGGAAGAAAAGATCTTCATCTGTATGGGAAAAGCAGGACCCTACCCCTCCACAGAGAAAAAGATTTCAGTCCAAGAGAGGAGTTACATTAGGTTCCCATACAGATGATGACTTTAGTCTAATAGAGGATTGGCCTTAGGTTAGGTCCTGGAAACGAGAATCGTCTTAACATAGCTTCCAGGTACACATGAATTGGCCAATTTATGTGCTGAGCAGTCTCAATTTTTCACATTTCTAGTGCAGTAATGCATTTTAATTTTCATATTTCATATTTGCATGCTATGGCGCTACAGGGTGCTGCTTTTTTGTTTGATTGTATATGAGTTGGTGACTCTAGGTGAGCACCTGTTCAGGCCTAGTTTATGTTTGGATGTGATGGTCAGTTTTTTAAATTTGTACTAACACAAAACTATGCAATGGGTGTTAAAGTAAAAGATGTCTTTATTTTGTATCTATAAAAGTGTTCACTAATCTGGTATCCTTTTTCAAAACATTTCAGAGCGTGTCTGTAAAAATGTATGTACATTCAGCCATAAGGTGAAACACTTATATTTGTAAAAATAGCATGTCTCACAATTGATACTCCAATTCATCCCATTGGTGTTCCATAGGGGTATACAGCTCTGGCAAAAATTAAGAAACCACTGCAAAATTTTCAGTTTGTCTGATTTTTCTCTTTATAGGTATATTTTTGAGTAAAATGTAAATTGTTCTTTTAGTCTACAAACTTCTGACAACATGTCTCTGAATTTCCAAGCACTAAATTTTTTTTTTCTAAAAATGAGACATGGTCAAAATTAAATAAAAGAACCAGTGTTTTCAGACCTCAAATAATGCAAAGAAAACAAGTTCATAATCATCCTATTTGCAACCTTTGTGGCTGAGTTTTGCGGACGTTCCATTTTTGAAAGTGAATTTTCTCTTATTATTGGGTTCCACTTCTTTTCTGGGCCTGACTTTGTTTGGGGTATTGGTATAATTATTGTTCCTAAATAAAATTTGATATTGGTTTTTGTACATTAATTTGACCTCTAATGTCATTTGTATTAACCATATTTATATCTTAAATTGGCGCAAATACCCTATATTCTACTAGCATTTAATACTGGTCTAGTGTGAGGTGGGGCATACCTTATCCCTTGACAGCAGAAAGCCATTATTAACAACTTTCTCTGATAGCCATTTCTGCCTACCTATGTGTATGGTCTTTCTATTACTGAGGGGTTGACCATGATTTTTTGTGGGGCCCAACCACTGTAATATAGTTTTGATATCTGAGGATTATTTATGCGCATTTTGTGTGTGTGTGCTATTCTTTAGGTGAAATTGTTGAGTTATCCAGGCGTTCTTCGGTTCGCCTTGTTCTTATCATGAGCTCATGAATATTTTTGCTCTTACAAACTCTGCGCATGATGCTCCGATGGTGTATATTGTTGTGATAATTCTGACCACTATTGGTATTTCATGCCTGCCATATATGTGATATTTTTTGTGCTTACACATTAGGGATAGACTGTTACAGCAGGAATTGCGCATGCATATGAGTATTATGTGACAAGCTTTGTCACTATTGGTGCTGTCTGCCATTATACTTATTCTTCCATTGTACATCGGATTTTTACTTTTTATAATCATGTATTTATGGTAAATGTTTTCTCCATTTGCATATTGCGTATAAATCCGCCACATATGGCGACTGAATTTGTTGGTGTTTGCGCATCGTTGATCTTCTGGTTCACCAGCGCTTCTGTGTATTATTGTGGTAACCATCAGCTCTTGCGCCGGCATATTGGGGATTAAACATTCCGTATGGTGTAGTAATGTTCTCCATGCTCATATGAAAACTGCTGATCTTTTACTTTTATATCTAAGAACTTTATATTATGCTATCTGTTATATTAGCGGATTTTCAACAATAATACTTTCTTTTTTGTATGTATACTATAATGGTCTCCTTGCACCTGCGCATTGTGGACTATCCTGTTATAGTTGACAATCATGTATTTTGTGCTTGCGCATGCTTGATTATCGAGTTTATCGGCGCTCTCATTTGTCATTGTGGTAATCATCTGTTTTTGCGCCTGCGCATTGGGGACTAGATACTTCACATGAGTCGGCAATGTTCCTTCATGTTACTATGGGAACTGCTGTCTTTGCACCTGCGCATTTGGAGCTGACACGTCTGACATCGTCGACCCGGAAAGAGTTGTACGTCACTATTCTCTGGTTTGATTGCACGTCCTGGCCTCCGTACCAAGTGCAGTTTAACAGGTATTTGACGACGACTGCTGCTCATTTCAGTTAATTATTGCATATACTTATATGACTTGCAGTTGACTGACCCACCAGCCCCTGACGAAGCCACCTTGCTTTGGCGACACGCGTCGGGCACTCCATAAGCTCCCCCCATGTGAGTGATCTTTTACAGGGTCAATGCGGGCAGGATTCTATTTTTGCATATTTGTTTGGCATTTTTTCCAGCTATTCAGGTTGTAATATGATTATACTTTATATATAGGCCTTGGAATCCATTAGTGTGACTGCTTGCAATGTGCCTTGTTTTCTATGTGGCTCTGTGATGTGGGTTAATTATGTAACTGTGAACAACTTGTTATTTCTCTCACATTTTTTCTTTTGAGGACATATGAATGCTGCTCTGTTATATTGGTTCCTTGTAGAACCTGCATCACAACATCTTGCTCTGGTCTTTTGAGCGCATTTATTATTATGGACTTCTGATATATAACATTTATACAGGTTTATTTACTGTCCTCTATGATGTTTCTTTGAGCCGCTGTAACTATTCACACACCATGGGGTCTGTCTTGTTGACTCTATTATGAGTCCTGTGTGCTTTACATGTGTCATTTTATGACTTTTAAATGCTTTTATATGGTGTAGTTTTTCTTGCAATGAACAAAATAAATTTTTGAGGTTGATCCCTGCGTATTTGATCAGTAGCTTTCTTCTACCGTATGTCAACAGAGAATGACCCAAAGCATACTGCCAAAATGGTAGCAAAGTGGCTGAAGGATAACAAAGTCAATGTTTTGGAGTGGCCATCACAAATCCCTTTCAACAGTCCTATTGAAAATGTATGGGCAAAGCTGAAAAGGCAGATGTAAGCAAAGCGTCCTACAAACCTGGATCAGTTACACCATTTTTGTCAGGAATGGTGGGCACAAATTCCTACCAACTATTGTGAGAAGCTAGTGAAAGGATGAGATCTCATCTCCCAAGATCTTGGTGCCAAGATCTCCATCTGCGCATGTGCCGCCCCAGCAGCCATTTTCCCAGAGTCCGCCGCATAGGAAACCATGGAACTACAGGGGCTCTGGTCTTTTACAAATTGTCAGAAAAGCCACGCAGCAGCACTTGATACCTGCAGCACCACCGGACACCCACAGCAGCACCAGACACCCACAACAGCATTAGACACTCACAGCAGCCCAGACACCAGCTGCGGCGTGCCGCACATCTGACCACCACCTCATCCCAGCCTGCTGTCTGCAGCAATGCTCCACTCTTGCCTCCTCCAGCAGCGACCCTGGGACCCCGCTTCACTGCAGCCACCTCCCCTGGTAAGGAATAAGATGCATGGACTATAAGAAACACCATTTTATTAAATAAAATGTTTTTCCTATTTTTCTCCTCAAAATTTGGGGTGTGTCTTCTAATGTGACGCATTTTATAATCCTCAAAATATGGTATATTTTTATGTTTTTCTTAATTGTTTTATTTTTAATAGAAAAGTGTGAGGGAATATAACCTCCAACGGTGAAATAAAAAATGAATGTAATCTTTTTGTAAAAAAATGAAAACTTTTATTCAGTACAACAGTACATTAAAAAGATATGCATCTTGGTCACCACAACATGGGATGAACAACCAATGCGTTTCAGCTCAGAGGCTTAAGAATGGTACCATACCATGATTAAGCCGTATAGCTGAAACGCGTTGGCTGTACTGAATAAAAGTTTTCATTTTTTTGCAAAAAGATTACTTTCCTTTTTGATTTCAGCTCTGGAAGTTCTCTTCCCCTACCCTTTTGTACCTCCTGACGTCTAAGACTGAGACAGCTCCGGGTGATGTTACCTCATCCAGCAAGGTGCTGAAACAGAAGGTGAGCTGACATTTTTCCTCATTATTTTCCCTCTATTGTTTTTTTTATTTTTAATGGTACCAAGGGGGGTGATTTGAACTTGTGTCTTTAAAAAAAATCATATTTTTTGAAAGTTTTTTCACTTTTTACTCTATTCTATAGTCCTATTAGGGGCCTTGAAACTGTGATAATCTGATCTATAGAAAAATCAAGATCTCTTATGAGCAGCAGCCTCAGGCTGGCTTGCTTTCATAGGGGAATTAAATCAGTTATATGTTGGGAAAGATTCGGGCTCTGTGTACGATCCCGCATCTAAATCTGGGAGCCAGTATATGATGTAACATTATGTCATATATCGGTAAGGTGTAGAGAGGCTTGCAAAAAAGTTTGAATAAAAACCCAGAATTGTGGAAGGTTTACCATACATAAATTATGCTACATATACGTGTTCATAGAAAATTGGTCTTCTAAGCAAAATTTTGTGTCATGTCAATGTTATTCTCGTTTTGTTTGCCTGATTTGGAGGGATGAGTAAATCAAGTAGATGGAAATAGAATTCACATTCAACTTTAGGAGTTAGCTGAATATGAAATGAACAGTTGGCGAGTCTGTGTAAATCAACTAAAATGATTGCCACGTTTGTACAAATTGCAGTTGATTACATCAGAAAGAGAAGGCTCATATAACCTTATGTGATGCCATACAGCCTTCCACATACGGTAACACCATGCAGTGATCACCTCACATGATATATTATAGCCATTTAAGAGGGACTATAAAACTATGTATAAAAGCTGAAGCAGGGAATGCAGCAGATTTTTTTGTGATGAATCTCTAGAGTGAAAGGGCATCACAGCACACAGGAACACAGCTTAGGCTACTTTTACACTTACTGAGTTTTTTGTGGCCTGTTATTGCGGCCCATTTTTGCAGGCCGTAATGCCGCAATTTTTATGGTCTGCCTCAATAACGGACCACAAAAAACTTGCGGATCGCCGTTTTTCAAGTTTCCAATACTATGGAAATAGTATTGGAAAAAAAATGGCGTTCTTCAAAACTAGAAGTCATGGTGCACCGCAAAAACAAATTCCCGTTTGCTTTTGCGGCCCCATTGATTTTCTCGATCTTTTTTTGTGGCCACAAATACGGCTCTCATGGCCATACGGCACACAGCGCACCGTGACTTTTTTGCGGGCCGATATTGCTACCCCATAGAAATCTATTGGGGTCGCATAAACGGCCAACAAAAACACGATAAGTGTAAAAGCAACCTTAGACATACAGATGCAAATAGAAAGCCTTAAATCACTAAATAAATTGTATTTCTTAGTCATTTCTATTTGGGAAGAAGGAAATTGTGATAAAAACATACAAAAAAGTAGTAAAATGGAAGACATTTTAAGCATCTGCTCCAAAAAAGACATATATTTTTTAAATTTGAAAATGCATAGCAAATCTTGATAGTGCATTGTATTATTTGTATTATTAAACAGGTAGTTGGATGGATCAGAAAAGATAACATGAAAAAAGTCTATCTCCATTCATAGCCCTAATATAAGTGGACACTGACTGTCGCAGGAGACCTTATTTCTATGAAAATAAAAGTTTTGCTTCTTATCAAATGAACAAATTTCAACAGTAACTAATATCAACATCATAACAAACCATAACTTTTAATTTTCTCCAGTTCACCCATCCAATGATCAGATGTGTGGCTTTTTAAGATGAGAGTAGAACTAGTTATGTCTGTAAAAAGTGTCAGCAAACCTATTTATCACTGCTGAAAGTAACCGAAAAAACTGTATCATGTTGACACACACAAATTTAGAGCTCCTGTATGACAGATGTTAAGGGTCTCAATGGATTTATGAAATGAAATAAATAGTGAGTCACGCAATTCAGTGATGTGTAAAACTATAGTGGGAAGTTTAGTATGACAGATGTGATCTGGTTGTGTCCAAGTAATATAATAGAACAGAATAGTCTTCAAAAATGTAAGCGTAAATCTTGGTTTGGGAGTTCAAACACATCTGATTTTATTTGAGAATAAAATTGATTCAGATTTTGAAGTTTAACTCAGAAGGTAGCTGGAATTGTATATTTTTACTCTGTACCTTAAATTGGCTTTTCATATTTAGGATTTAATTACTTTAAGCATTGTTAACCATTATTCATTTTGCCTGCTTTTTTTCCAGAAATGTGCTTCAAGTTCTTAGGCTGAGTACCAATAAGCAAGAAACAATTAAGCAAGAGCAGTAAGCTCTTAAAAAAGTAAAGCATGCACTTAAAGGGAATCTGTCAGCATATTTTTGCTACCTCATCTGAGAACAGCATAACGTATGTAAAGAGAAGCTGAATCCAACTATCTACAGTATTTACTGGGTGCAGCGGTTTTGAAACAATCAGAGCTTTAAGATTTAGAATGAAGCAAAGCTGAGAAAGCTAATCCCACCCACACCAGGCTCTCTGTGTACAAGGTCCATAGATAATGAGGTGCTAATCACAGTGGGAGGGGGCATTGCCGGACTAGTGTAGACCAGCAATGTTAATCTCTTAGTGATAAATCCTTTGCAGTTAGTAAACAACAGCAGGTACTTTAATCCCTGAAATCTGTGCTTCGGCCTCTATCTCCTGCTGTATTCAGATTACATAGCAAAAACCTGCTGACAGATGCCTTTTAAAACAGATGTCAACTGAATGCTAGTTTGCCAGTCAACACTTTCTCCTTACTCCTGCAAAAATATTTCAAGGGAACTAATCACCAGTTTTTGCGTCTCTCAACAAATGAAACCATCTATATCTGCTCCTGTACTACATTCCACAAATGTGTATATTGTTCTCTGACTCCCCTTGTCTGTCCTCAAAAATACCATTTGAATTTCACCCATACTGTATTTAAATGAATATGGTTCAGTCTGATGGATGTCATCGCTGTGGCACATGTGCCTCCTTTCTACTCCTAATCACCATCCTCTAGCTCTGATTCATGCGCAGTGGTATTTTTGGCTCATGCAGGTACACTTTGTTTTGCCATACTGTGGGCAGAACAAAGGTCACTACTTCACATGCTCTGCTAAGCGTAATGGCGGCTCATGTGAAACTGTGCCTTCCCGGATCTGCTATGCTACTGTGCAGACACGAGATTATTTTGAGCTGTGTGCATGATGTAGGATGCATCATCCACATCAGTCAGAGTTAGACGATGGTGATTAGGAGAAGAGAGGAGGCACAGATACAGCCGCAATGATGCCCATTGGATCGGACCATCCTCATTTAAACACAGCGCAGGCGCAATTTAAATGGAATTTTTGGAGTTATAATAGAGGAGTCAGAATACATACACGTTTATAGTATGCAGTACAAAGCATAAAGGTGGTGGTATTTGGTGAGAAACACAAAAAGTGGTCACAGGTTCCCTTTAAGCAAGTATGCTTTTCTATATAGAGAAGGTGAATACATTACTGACAGATCCTTTAGGCAGAGCAATCTCTTGTGTGACATTCAATATATTAGATCCTTCTTTGCCTTGACATCGGTCATGCAGGAAAAGTTGGATGACCGATATTTGACCGATATTTGACCGATATTTGAGATATGTGGACAATCTCATAGAAATCTTGAGATTTAACAAAATTTTTTGTAATTTACATGGTCAACTTTATAGTCAAAAGCTTCATTAAAATTAATAATAATGAAAGTCATAATATGTGCTCACCTTCTTTTTTCACCCTTTAGTGACCGCTAATATGACTTTTTATTGACCTGAGATATGAGACTAGCAGCCCCATACAGGTGACAATCTAGCAGCTGTCGGCTGTATACTATAGCCGACAACTTGCTGCATCAGCATCAGTGTTTGCACCATCCATATCTCTTTAATCCCTTAGATGCTGCTGTCAATAGTGACTACATCATATAAATGGTTAACAGAGTGTGGGGGCCTCCTGTTTATCCCCATCGGCACCCTGAGATCATGATTGTATGGTCCTGATGTTTACCACGGCAATGCATGACCAAATAGCGGCATTAGAGTCTGCCGGCTGTAGTGACCTGTTCACACGTTAGTGACATTTAGGTGGTAAAAATATACTTTTTCATTCCCGTTATGTCACTTTGCATTACTTCCTGAAGACCACCTGAAGGGTTAATAAACTACCTGACAACAGTTTTCAATATGTCAGGGGGTGTTGCTTTTAAAATGGTATCACGTTTGGTGTTTTCCAATATATAGGACCCTCAAAGTCGTTTCAAAACTGGATAGGTTCCTCAAAAAAATACATTTTGTAAATTTCCTTGAAAAAATGAAAAATTACTGCTGCATTTTTATACCTCCTAAAATGCTAACAAAATAAATTAGCGTTTTAAAAATGGTGCTGACGTAAGGCAGACATGTGGGAAATGTTATAAATTAATGTTTTTGTGTGGTATGACTATCTGGATTAAAGGGATAATCAGAGTTTGAAAATTGCTATTTTTTTACATTTTTGTTAAATTTTTGATATTTTTTGTAAATAAACACAAAACATGTCAACCTAAATTTACCATTGTCATAAAGTATAATGTGCCCCAAAAATCAGTCTCAAAATCATTGGGATTTGTCGAAGTGTTCCAGAGTTATTACCACATAAAGTGACACTGGTCATATTTCAAAATTTTCACTAAAGGGTTAAATTAAATTACAAATTGTTGCAGTAAATAGGAATCAGACACATGTCTAAAGAGGCCTTTATGATGGCAATTGTCTCTTGTGGCCATCAGTAACTGCGACTGTGAAAGTTTGACTACTATCAAATAAAACAGTACAACTAGAGGTAAGTCATTATATAGCACATAAAAATTGAAAGGCATTATTCACAGGTATGTAGATATGTTCAATATCAGCTTTAAAAGCAAACCTTTCAGTTGATCCATGGTCCCCAAACCAGTCGGCTACTTCCTGCATGGTTCTTGTTCATGGAGAACTCTTTCCCATTTGTGAACATTGGGAGAGACCGGTGGATCACCTGGAGTGAGGTGTTGAGGAGCCGACCAGCACTGGACTACTATTTTTACTTCATATGATCCCTTGTCGGACTTTTAAAGTATGTTTTCTGTGAAATGCTGGAGCATTTCAGAGAAAAAGATACCTGGCTGCAATCATGTAGCCAGGTTCTGATTAATGGTGCCCATGGTTTGGGCAGCATGAATCAACTGACAAGTCTATCACCCCCAAAGTTGCATATAAACTGCCTAAGCATTTGTACAGGGGACCTATCCTCTATTTAAATCATATTAGGCATGTATAATTTGACTTACTGTCTAATTTAAAATTAACTTTTATTCACTATAAGGTCACTTTGGTGCACCCTTGGCATAGTCTATGCCTCATTGCACCATCAGCTCCTCCTGTTTGCATAATAAAGCCAGTATCATATAATGATTGACATGTTTCCAAATCAGAAAGAGAAGGTTGCTTGGCTGAAGACCTTCTCTCTGATTTGTAGACATGTCCATCACTATAAGGTACCGGCTTATTATGTAAATAGAACGGCGTAACAGTACCCCAAGGCCCGTAGCATCCTCATTTGCATATCACATAGAAGTTGATTTTTAATTGCATATTAAGTTGATCTATAGTTGCATTTAAAAGTTTGTGCTCCCCTGGTCAAAATTACTGTTCTTGTGAACAGATAAGCAAGTTGAAAATAAAATGATCTCTAAAAGGCCTACAATTAAAGATGACACATTGAGGCAATATATATATATATATATATATATATATATATATATATATATATATATATATATACAGTATATATATATATACAGTGGGGCAAAAAAGTATTTAGTCAGTCAGCAATAGTGCAAGTTCCACCACTTAAAAAGATGAGAGGCGTCTGTAATTTACATCATAGGTAGACCTCAACTATGGGAGACAAACTGAGAAAAAAAATCCAGAAAATCACATTGTCTGTTTTTTTTTCATTTTATTTGCATATTATGGTGGAAAATAAGTATTTGGTCAGAAACAAGCAATCAAGATTTCTGGCTCTCACAGACCTGTAACTTCTTCTTTAAGAGTCTCCTCTTTCCTCCACTCATTACCTGTAGTAATGGCACCTGTTTAAACTTGTTATCAGTATAAAAAGACACCTGTGCACACCCTCAAACAGTCTGACTCCAAACTCCACTATGGTGAAGACCAAAGAGCTGTCAAAGGACACCAGAAACAAAATTGTAGCCCTGCACCAGGCTGGGAAGACTGAATCTGCAATAGCCAACCAGCTTGGAGTGAAGAAATCAACTGTGGGAGCAATAATTAGAAAATGGAAGACATACAAGACCACTGATAATCTCCCTCGATCTGGTGCTCCACGCAAAATCCCACCCCGTGGGGTCAGAATGATCACAAGAACGGTGAGCAAAAATCCCAGAACCATGCGGGGGGACCTAGTGAATGAACTGCAGAGAGCTGTGACCAATGTAACAAGGCCTACCATAAGTAACACACTACGCCACCATGGACTCAGATCCTGCAGTGCCAGACGTGTCCCACTGCTTAAGCCTGTACATGTCCGGGCCCATCTGAAGTTTGCTAGAGAGCATTTGGATGATCCAGAGGAGTTTTGGGAGAATGTCCTATGGTCTGATGAAACCAAACTGGAACTGTTTGGTAGAAACACAACTTGTCGTGTTTGGAGGAAAAAGAATACTGAGTTGCATCCATCAAACACCATACCTACTGTAAAGCATGGTGGTGGAAACATCATGCTTTGGGGCTGTTTCTCTGCAAAGGGGCCAGGACGACTGATCCGGGTACATGAAAGAATGAATGGGGCCATGTATCGTGAGATTTTGAGTGCAAACCTCCTTCCATCAGCAAGGGCATTGATGATGAAACGTGGCTGGGTCTTTCAACATGACAATGATCCAAAGCACACCGCCAGGGCAACGAAGGAGTGGCTTCATAAGAAGCATTTCAAGGTCCTGGAGTGGCCTAGCCAGTCTCCAGATCTCAACCCTATAGAAAACCTTTGGAGGGAGTTGAAAGTCCGTGTTGCCAAGCGAAAAGCCAAAAACATCACTGCTCTAGAGGAGATCTGCATGGAGGAATGGGCCAACATACCAACAACAGTGTGTGGCAACCTTGTGAAGACTTACAGAAAACGTTTGACCTCTGTCATTGCCAACAAAGGATATATCACAAAGTATTGAGATGAAATTTTGTTTCTGACCAAATACTTATTTTCCACCATAATATGCAAATAAAATGAAAAAAAAACAGACAATGTGATTTTCTGGATTTTTTTTTCTCAGTTTGTCTCCCATAGTTGAGGTCTACCTATGATGTAAATTACAGATGCCTCTCATCTTTTTAAGTGGTGGAACTTGCACTATTGCTGACTGACTAAATACTTTTTTGCCCCACTGTATATTCGTGTTTCATGTTTTAAAAATTACATAAAGGAAAATGGTCTGATGCAAAAGTTTTGGCAACCTACATGGTTAGTACATAGTAGCACCCCATTTTGCAAGTATCATGGATTCAAACTTGACCTGAATTTGACCGTATTCAAGTCAATTGGGACCCAAGCATCAGTGTTGTAAAATGGCTGTAAAATAGTTGGAGTAAGATCTATATCACAGAGACTGAAGCTTGCTGCTGTTAGTCTAGTTAATCACTTGATGACATTTGATGTACTATACCGCCCATGTGCCCTGGGCCTTAATGCCCATGGATGGTATAGTACGTTATGTGCGATCAGCCACGCTCACGGGGGGAGCGTGGCTGATCGCAGCCAGGTGCCAGCTGATTCTCACTACTGACACCCGGTACTAAGTGCCAGGAGACCGTGACCACTCCCGGCATTTTAACCCCCAGAACACTGCAATCAAACATCCCCTGGAACACTGCGATCAAACATGATTGCAACGTTCGAGGAACAGGCAGAGGGCCTCTCTGCCTTTGGATCGCTGCCATGGAGACCCGATGTTGTCATGATGACATCCGAGTCTCCAGATGAAAGAGACTTCCTGTCATGTGCAGTGCTTGACAGGAAGTCTCTTAGGTTAGTGTTATAGAAGCTGCAGCGCTGACAGCTTCTATAGCATGCAGATCTGCATGCTATTGAAGCAATCAGCCTGCACAAAATGAGTGTCCCATAGTGGGACATGGTGTAAAAGTAAGAATTAAATAAAACATTTTTTAAATCATTGTAAAAATATTTTAAAAAATAATAAAAAATCAATATTTATTCCATCAATAAATAAATAGATAAAGAAAAAAAATTTAAACAATAAAAGTACACATATTTAGTATCGCCGCGTCCATAACGACCTGACCTATAAAATTGTCCTACTAGTTAACTTCTTTAGTGAACACCATAAAAAAAAAGTGGGATAACATGCGACCAAAAAGATGGATATAAATAACCATGGTACCGCTGAAAATGTCGTCTTGTGCCGCAAAAAACAAGCCACCATATAGCTCCATCACCGGAAAAATAAAAAAACTTAAAGCTCTTGGAATAAAGGGATGCAAAAATAATTATTTTTTATATAAAATAGTTTTTATTGTATAAAAGCTCCAAAACTTAAAAAAAGATAGAAATGAGGCATCGCTGTCATCTTACTGACCCAAAGAATAAAACTGCTTTATCAATTTTACCGCACACGAAACGGTATAAACAACCCCCTCAAAAGAAATTCATGAATTTCTGCTTTTTGTGCATTCTGCCTTCCAAAAATTGGAATAAAAGCGATCAAAAAAGTCATATGCTCGAAAATGGTGCCAATAAAACATCAACTCGTCCTGCAGAAAACAAGACTTCACATGACTCTGCGGGCCAAAATATGTAAAAACTAGCTGAAGAGCCCGGCATTGCTTGGGCATAGTACCCAACTGTGGTTAGTTATAACAAACTATAATGATTATATTGCACATAAAAAACGTGCATCTAATCCTATCCTGTGTGATACTGACTGCTGAGCCGTATATCTAATGCTATTTTGTGTGATACTGTCTGCTGAGCCGTGTATCTATTCCTATCCTGTGTGATACTGACTGCTGAGCCATGTATCTAATCCTATCCTGTGTGATACTGACTGCTGAGCTGTGTATCTAATCCTATTCTGTGTGTTACTATCTGCTGAGCCATGTATCTAATACTATTCTGTGTGATACTGTGTGCTGAGCTGCATATCTAATCCTATCCTGTGTGATACTGCCTGCTGAGCCATGTGTCTAATCCACTCCTGTGTGATACTGACTGCTGAGATGTGTATGTAATCCTATCCTGTGTGATACTGACTGCTGAGCCGTGTATCTATTCCTATCCTGTGTGATACTGGGTTCCCCCTGTAGTCTGTGTCAGAGGGTGGTCTGTGTTGGCACGGTAATAAATTGTGTTATTTCCAGCTTTATAGAAGGATGATATCACCATAGAAATGATAAGAATAATAGGCCACAGTTACCACAACTGTCTACAAAGAAAACTGTTGCTGATAGCAACCAATCACAGTTCATTTTTCATCTTTTAAACAGCTCTGGGACAGCGTGGCAAGTTTTGAGTGGTGACTTTTGTGTTTCGACTTTTATGTGGCGAGGTTGGTGTATGTGTGGTGAAATGTGTGCTGAGGGTGGTATATGTGTTGAAGCACGTGGTAGTGTGTGGCACATTTTGTGTGTGTGTTCATATCCCCGTGTGTGGTGAGTATCCCATGTCAGGGCCCCACCATAGCAACTGTACGGTATATAGTCTTTGGCGCCATCGCTCTCATTCTTTAAGTCCCCCTTGTTCACATCTGGCAGCTGTCAATTTTCCTCCAACACTTTTCCTTTCAGGACACAACTACAGCAATGCTCAGATCAGACAAACGGGGTCATACACAGAGATAGCAGTACGGTACCAGGGATGAGACAGATCGGATAGTCGGGGCCAGTTAGCAGTCAAAGCCAAACAGACATAGAAGGTACCAAGCAGAATCCAACAAGCAGTATCCAGAGAACAGACCAAGTCGAAACCAAAGTGTCAGGCAAACAAGAACACAGCACAAACACACTCAGGGGTCAACACACTCTGCCAAGAGTGAAAGTATAACTGATGGGGATTGGAGCTTCCTGAGGCTATAAAAAGCTTTCCCAGAACCAAAGAGAGGCCACAATGATAAGCCCTAGGTGTGCAGGTAAGAGCCTGCACTGAGATCATAACATTTAACCCCAGAAGTGCAGGTCCACCAGCACTGGTTCCAGACATTAATACCAAGCATGCGGGTCCAACCCGCACTGGGATCATGACAGTAGATAGGGGCAAAATTGTTTGGTTAATTGGAATGTGCAGGGTTAAAATTTCACCTCACAACATAGCCTATGACGCTATTGGGGTCCAGACGTATGACTGCAAAATTTTGTGGCTGTAGCTACGACGGTGCAGATGCCAATACATACATACACTTTTTACCCATTATGTAGGTAGGGGCAAAATTGTTTGGTGAATTGGAATGCGCGGGGTTAAAATTTTGCCTCACAACATAACCTATGACGCTCTCGGGGTCCAGACATGTGACTGTGCAAAATTTTGTGGCTGTAGCTACAACGGTGCAGATGCCAATGCCTACACTTTTTCCCCAAGTAGATGGGGCAAAATTGTTTGGTGAATTGGAATGCGCGGGGTTAAAATTTTGCCCCACAACATAGCCTATGATGCTCTCGGGGTCCAGTCGTGTGACTGTTCCAAATTTTGTGGCTGTAGCTGCGACGGTGCGGATGCCAATCCCGGACATACATACATACAGTTGTGGCCAAAAGTATTGACACCCCTGCAATTCTGTCAGATAATACTCCGCTTCTTCCTGAAAATGATTGCAATCACAAATTCTTTGGTATTATTATCTTCTTTTAATTTGTCTTAAATGAAAAAACACAAAAGAGAATGAAGCAAAAAGCAAAACATTGATCATTTCACACAAAACTCCAAAAATGGGTCAGACAAAAGTATTGGCACCCTCAGCCTAATACTTAGTTGCACAACCTTTCGCCAAAATAACTGCGACCAACCGCTTCCGGTAACCATCAATGAGTTTCTTACAATGCTCTGCTGAATTTTAGACCATTCTTCTTTGGCAAACTGCTCCAGGTCCCTGATATTAGAAGGGTGCCTTCTCCAAACTGCCATTTTTAGATCTCTCCACAGGTGTTCTATGGGATTCAGGTCTGGACTCATTGCTGGCCACCTTAGAAGTCTCCAGTGCTTTCTTTCAAACCATTTTCTAGTGCTTTTTGAAGTGTGTTTTGGGTCATTGTCCTGCTGGAAGACCCATGACCTCTGAGGGAGACCCAGCTTTCTCACACTGGGCCCTACATTATGCTGCAAAATTTGTTGGTAGTCTTCTGACTTCATAACGCCATGCACACGGTCAAACAGTCCAGTGCCAGAGGCAGCAAAGCAACCCCCAAACATCAGGAAACCTCCGCCATGTTTGACTGTAGGGACCGTGTTCTTTTCGTTGAATGCCTCTTTTTTTCTCCTGTAAACTCTATGTTGATGCCTTTGCCCAAAAAGCTCTACTTTTGTCTCATCTGACCAGAGAACATTCTTCCAAAACGTTTTAGGCTTTTTCAGGTAAGTTTTGGCAAACTCCAGCCTGGCTTTTTTATGTCTCGGGGTAAGAAGTGGGGTCTTCCTGGGTCTCCTACCATACAGTCCCTTTTCATTCAGACGCCGACGGATAGCACGGGTTGACACTGTTGTACCCTCGGACTGCAGGGCAGCTTGAACTTGTTTGCATGTTAGTCGAGGTTCTTTATCCAACATCCGCACAATCTTGCATTGAAATCTCTTGTCAATTTTTTTTTTCCTTCCACATCTAGGGTGGTTAGCCACAGTGCCATGGGCTTTAAACTTCTTGATGACACTGCGGACGGTAGACACAGGAAAATTCAGGTCTTTGGAGATGGACTTGTAGCCTTGAGATTGCTCATGCTTCCTCACAATTTGGTTGCTCAAGTCCTCAGACAGTTCTTTGGTCTTCTTTCTTTTCTCCATGCACAATGTGGTACACACAAGGACACAGGACAGAGGTTGAGTCAACTTTAATCCATGTCAACTGGCTGCAAGTGTGATTTAGTTATTGCCAACACCTGTTAGGTGCCACAGGTAAGTTACAGGTGCTGTTATTTACACAAATTAGAGAAGCATCACATGATTTTTCGAACAGTGCCAATACTTTTGTCCACCCTCTTTTTCATGTTTGGTGTGGAATTATATCCAATTTGGCTTTAGGACAATTCTTTTTTGTGTTTCTTCATGTAAGACAAATTAAATGAAGATAATAATACCAAAGAATTTGTGTTTGCAATCATTTTCAGGAAGAAACTGAGTATTATCTGACAGAATTGCAGGAGTGTCAATACTTTTGGCCACAACTGTAGCGTACACACCCACATTGAGCTTTATATATTAGATTATAGCTCTCAAAATGTGGTGATGCAAAAACTATATTTTGCAATAAAAGGCATCTTTTAGTGTGTGACAGCTGGCAAACATAAAAACCTGCTATAAAAACATGCTATAAATAGCAAATCAAACCCCCCTTTATCATCCTGTTAGTTAGGTAAAAATGATAAAATAAAAAATGTATTTCCATTTTCCCATTAGGGTTAGGGTTAGGGCTAGGGATAGAGTTAGGGTTAGGGTTGGTGCACCCAAACAGTGGTTTACCCCCAAATATAGGGTATCAACATACTCAGGACAAATTGCACAACAACTTTTGGGGTCCAATTTCTCCTGTTACCCTTGAGAAAATAAAAATTGGTGGCGAAAATATAATTTTTGTGAAAAAAATATAATTTTGTATTTTTACGTCTTTGGATTATAAACTTCTGTGAAGCACTTGGGAGTTCAAAGTTCTCACCACACATCTAGATAAGTTCCTTAGGGGGTCTACTTTCCAAAATGAGGTCACTTGTGGGGGGTTTCCACTGTTTAGGTACATCAGGGGCTTTCCGAATGCAACATGGTGTCTGATCTCAATTCAAGCTAATTTTGCATTGAAAAGTCAAACGGCACTCCTTTCTAAGCTCTGCCCTGCACCGAAACAGTGGCTTACCTACATATATAGAGTATCAGCACACTCAGGACAAACTGCACAAATACTTTTGGGGTCCAATTTCTCCTGTTACCCTTGCTAAAATAAAACAAATTGGATCTGAAATAATTTTTTTTGTGAAAAAAGTTAAATGTTCATTTTTTTAAAACATTCCAAAAATTCCTGTGAAGCACCTGAAGGGTTAATAAACTTCTTGAATGTGGTTTTGAACTCCTTCAGGGGTGACATTTTTTGGTTGGTGTCACTTTGGGGTATTTTCTGTTAGGTCTAGCGGAACGCACCTAGTAATAAAGAATAGCAACAAGGTGCGTTTGCAGCCTGGGGTCCACCGTGTAGAGTTGTTACCTGTTGCTCGGTAATGGCGGAGGCTATACAGCAAATAAAAAATGACCACACATGGATTAGCATCACCCGGTGTGTAAAGGAGCCAGTTCTGTTGCTTCACAGAACCGCGTTGCTGCACAATGTAAATGCCGAAGCCTATTAAGCTCACAAGGCTCGGCCGGATGAGAGTTAGAATACAGACACAGGACTCGTTGCTAAGGACACGGGGTTAGAGTCCCTCTAGTCCACTGGGGCTCGGCGCCGCTGCAGCAGTGCCTGCAAGAGAGAAACTGAATAATAACACGCTAAGTGTGTACTGCACTGCTCTGGCGGATGGCACTATCTACCCTGACTGGGTAAGGAAAGCGCTAGACCTGAGCACGGCGCCGTTCTGGCGAATACAGCTACGTAGTTGCCTTGTGCTGGATGGCACAATATGGCACTCAGAGGGGTGCTGTGACTTGGAAGCACTGTGGCGCTAGACTTAGCCACTACAAGCCACTGACTCAGACTAAGATAACCCTACAACATGCATATCAAAGGGAGAGGTTTCATAATGAGTCAATCACCAGTTTCATGCATCCATTTTAACACACAAGTTACAATAACTGTCTAAACTAGCGGCCATGCAAGTCTTTTGTAGTAGTGTCCTTTCGGGACCTTTCCCATGGTCCAATCAGAGCAGCAATAGTACCTGAGCATGTGACTCCTGAGCTCCAATGGGAGGTTGAACCGTAGGCATGCTCAGTAGCCCGAAAAAATGACAGTCTCAGGAGCTGCTCACAACTGACTAATGCAGATTGCTGTAGCTGAACGAGAGATGGCAGAAGCAACCAGACCTTCATCAAAAGTCTGGGCAAGACGCCGGGCTCAATGTCTTTGCTAAGCAGGCTCCTCTGTGGTCAGGGCCGAATGGTAGACCACAGGAGGCAAGGCTTGGGATTCCTCCTGTGCAGAGGCAGGAACCTGATACCTAACAATTTTCTATCATATAGACCCCTCAAAGTGACTTCATATGTGATGTGGTTCTTAAAAAAATGGTTTTGTAAATTTTGTTGTTAAAATGAGAAATTGCTTATCAACTTTTAACTAGAGTAAAATCCAAAAAACCACGACTTTAGCGAAAGTCGGGTTTCGCCGATCAAAACCCGATCATAGCGTGTGGTCGACCATGAGGTCGCCGAGCCGAGCGCCAAAGTCAAGTTTCAAATAATGCTTCCAGTGCCTTTTCTCAGCCAATGATGGAGGATGCACACTGTGGGCAACGCGATGACATGGGCAGCGGCCACCACCATCTTAGAGAAGGACATTGAAGTGATTGGCTGGCTTTGTGTGGCATCACAGTGGGTATAAAAGGCCGTGACCGCCGACCGCCATCTTACTTCTGCCGATCTTAGAATAGGGAGAGGTGCTGCTGTTGATTCTGAATAGGGAGAGCGTTAGGCAGGGAAGAAGAAAAAAAAATTGCTTCTGCTGATAGCACTTTTCACTGTACAGTTAGTGTGCAGTGAAAGGGGAGGAATTTTGTTGTGTGCAGCAGCGCTGGTGGTGATTAGGCTGCCTTTTAAGGCTTCCTGCTAGCTGCATTGCTGTGTGCACACTGCTGTTCAAACTGCTTTTTCAAAGCACTTCAGCTTTTATTACTTTGCTCTGGTGAGTTACCGAGCGTTCATTTTTTCACACACCGTATAGCGGTGTACGCTCCTCACACTACCTTGTACCGGCTAGTATCATGAACAAATATAAGCTATCTGGGTGTGGCTCTGGAAAAACAAGCCGAGGAGATTTTCCATTTTTCCAGACCTACACCTTAGAGAACTGTCCGCTTTTCAAACAGTTTTGTATATCTGCTGTTTGATGATGGTCAAAACTAGACAGAGACAGCGTGTGTCAGTCCGTATACAAATAGACGGAGATTGACAATTTTCCATACCGACACCGCATAGTGGTGTACGCTCCTCACACACTACCGTGTACCGGCAGGTATCACGGACAAATATAAGCTATCTGTGTGTGACTCTGGAAAAGCAAGCCGAGGAGATTTTCCATTTTTCCAGACCTACACCTTAGAGAACTGTCCGCTTTTCAAACTGTTTCGTATATCTGCTGTTTGATGACGGTCAAAACTACACAGAGACAGCGTGTGTCAGTCCGTCTAAAAATAGACGGAGATTGACAATTTTCCATACAGACACCGTATAGAGCTGTCCGATTCTCAAACAGTATTGTATATCTGCCGTTCGCATTACAGTCACATCTATACAGAGTCAGCGCGTGTGTGTGACACTCCGTAAATACATATATGGAGATTGTGTGACGTCCGCCTGCGGGTCTGGGCTGCAGCCAGGCAACACCCCGAGAAACACTGATACCCTTTACCCCTATACAGGGATCTGGATTTATAGCAGAGCCCAGGAGGCGCTGTCTGAATAGGAGCAGTGACCAGAGCAGGATGGTCGCCAGAAAGTTGTTCCAATGCGGGACACAAACGTGGAGATATGCGAGTCTAAACCAGTCGGGCAGCAATGGTACAAAAACGGTAGACAGAAGCAGAGTCAGATTCAGGCCAAAAGTCATAAACCAGGAGAGTAGCAGAGGTACAGAATCGTTAGGCAGAAGGAGAGTCAGAAGTCCAGGCCAAAGTCAGTCAGTCAGAAAGTAATTCACACAGTAACACACAGGGGAACCAAGAATATATCCGGCGGCTTGTAAGACCAGTCCCAAGGTATTTCAGGGATCAGGTCACCCCTCATAGGTTCCTGTACTGATGATGTCATCAGTACCGCCCCCAGGACCAGGCCAGATGGAGATGCAGTAACCTCTTGATGACTGACAGAGGGGTGGAGCCTGCGTCCACCAGATGCCTGCGCCGGTGCCCTTACTCTATCAGCACCATAACTCCCGGGCGAGCCATGGCGCCTCCTAGTGACCGCGACAGGAGCAGCAGACCCAGAATTTAACGGCGACGTGACAGACCGGCGCCTCCTAGAGGCTAAAGCCGGGACAGTAGGCTCTGAGCCTGACGTGACAGAACCACGGCCCCTTCCAGTGGCCGAGGCAGGAACAGCCGTCCCTGAGTCTGACGATAAAGTGGCGGTCCGGCGCCTCCTAGTGGCCGCGACCGGAACAGCAGGCCCTAAGTCTGGCGGAAACGTGACAGATTGTTAGTTACACAAAAAATGAATACAGCTGTACACTTCTAATACAGTTCCGTATATCTGCTTGTTGGATTATGGTCAAATACATACTGTGGGAGCGTCTGTGACTAACAAAATATATAGGTAGATTTAATTTTTTTAATACACCTTACACAGGTGGACACTCCTCATACAGTACCATCTCTCTGCTGGTATTTTTGGTACATTTTCCCAAACATAAGGAAGTATGGTGGAAGAGGCCGCGTACGTGGGCAGGGGGGCGCAGCTGGTACTGATGTTGGTGATGCATCGGCTAGTTCTGGCAAAAGCACAATAGCAGCTAAGGCAGGAGGTGTTGAGCCTGCGCCATTGTCTGGCCCAAGAATGACTGTAAGGTTCCCTTTTCTTGGAGTAGGAAAACCGCTTTTAAAGCCGGAGCGTCAGGAACAGGTTTTGGCATACATTGCCGAAACAGCCACCAGCTCTATTGCCTCCTCTTCTGAATGTTCGAAACCTGCAAGCACGGAGTCGTCAGTGCAGTGTTCTGGTCAGGAAAAACACCTTTCCTTGAGTCCTTCACCCCCACCAAAAGTTAAGGATGCGGCAGCCCAAACTTCAGATTACTCTATGGAGCTCTTTTCACATACCATGCCTGGGTTGTTAGGCATCGGGTTCCTGCAGTTGCACAGCAGGAATCCAGAGCCATGCAGCCAGCAGTCTCCCATTCCCCTCCAATCTCTCAGGGACCTGCACAGCAATCTCGGCGATCCAAACGCCCTGCTCTGACCAGTTCTCTGGGTCTGGTTGTTGCTGCCACCTCTGGACCCGCAATAGTAGCGCAGCCTGCTCTGCAGCAGACCACTCCAGAGGCTAAGTCCTCTCGCCATGCTACTGGGCATGCTCACGAGATGATCTCCCAGTGGAGATCGGGAGTCACATGCTCAGGTCCTTCTCCTGATCTGATTGGTCCATCTCAGAGATCTGGAAGGTCCCGGAAGCGCACGGCTATAAAAGGCCTGCATGGCCATTTGACCAAGCGCTAGTATAGACTCTACTTGCTACCTGTGTGAATGATGACGGATGCTTGTGCCTGCGAATGACTCATTAAGACTCCCTTCCCTGTGATATTACGTGTGTGGATAGGGACTTAGTATTAGAGTCAGCGCCAGTCAGTGGCATGATACAGGCCACAGTGCATATCTTCACCTATTTAGCGTCCGACAGTGCGCCTCCTCTGGGCACTGACGTATAGCGGATGAGTCACTCGCCGCGCTGCAATCAGCAGCATCTGTGGGCGTCCGCGGTAGCGACACCGCACACACGGTAGGTCTAGATGGACCCTGACCCTCTGCTTAGGGTTCAGCTCCTGTGATCATTTACCATGCGTGCAGTTCTCTGAGACCTGTGAGTCCAACACGCTCAGTATTTACGTTTAAGTACTAAGCGTCCCTGTGGAGATAACAGAGTACGCTCAGTGCACATCGGGAGATGCCATATTGTGCATCTGCCATTATCTAGCAGCAGTGTAACACCTACTGCACGGTGGACCCCGGGTGGCGAGCGCACTTATTATTATTCATTATTAGTGCGTTCCGCCATACCTAACATGGGTTATCCAGTCAAATCCTGAATTCCCAAGTCCTAGATGAATCTGACATGGAGTGCACTGATGCACAGCCACTGCTAAATGATTCTACTGGTAAATTCACCCAGAGCACTACATTGCCCTCGCAGTCTACTAAGCCAGAATCTGACCCTGATGAAACTGAGGTGCCTCTTCACGCATACTATACCACCTTACACGGTGACACAGAGGAAGGTAAAGCGGAAGCTGCAGATGACTTTGAAGAGGAGGTGATGGATAACCCAGTTCTTGACCTGGATTGGCATCCACTGGGGGAGGAGGGTGGCGCTGGCAATAGTTCAGATAAGGAGAAAGATCTGCAGCAGGCATTGACATCGCAGCAGTGGTTATCTGGCAGGCCCATAGCTATCCAAAAGCGTGGAATACAAACTAAAAGAGTTGCAGGGCAGCTTGGCCAGACGGTCAACTTAGC
Source organism: Dendrobates tinctorius (assembly GCF_039654945.1). Taxonomy (NCBI): domain Eukaryota; kingdom Metazoa; phylum Chordata; class Amphibia; order Anura; family Dendrobatidae; genus Dendrobates; species Dendrobates tinctorius. Next base: position 27,450,222 of record NW_027361771.1, read on the forward strand.
ACAGCGTGCAAGGCCAGAAAATATATACCATAGTAGGAAGAGTGCAGTGTGGCACTTCTTTGTCCAAAATCCTACTGATGACGCAAAGGTTACCTGTAAGGAGTGTGGAAGGACCTTTAGCCGAGGTAAACAACTCCAAAATTTGAATACCAGTTGCATGCTTAGACATTTAATCAACATGCACTTGAAAGCGTGGATGAACTACAAAACCTCAGGCAGCACATGGGCACCTGCTCCGACTGAAGGTAGCCAGCAACGCTCCATCGCTTCCCCCACTGTAAGACCACCGCCACCATTAAGCACACCACCAGCACTAAATGTGGAGGTGTTGTCACAAGGCCAAAGCATTCAGGGAATCACAATGGTTTTGCAACATAACGCTGAATCTAGGCCATCACCACCAATACCATCACCAATCCCCTCTCACTCCATCCGGTCCACCGCTACTTCCCCTATATGCAGCTCTCCAGTCCAGCTCACCCTACCAGACACTCTGAGTAGGACAAGAAAGTACTCATCCTCTCATGCGCGTACACTTTGTTTGAACGCCTACATTGCCAAACTAATCTCATTAGAGATGATGCCATACCGTTTGGGTGAAAGCGAAGCTTTCCGCGAGCTCATGGTCTACGCTGTCCCACGCTATGACCTACTCAGTCGGCTCTTCTTTTCTCGAAAAGCCATCCCTGCCCTACACCGGCATGTGAAAGACCGAATTGTCCAAGCACTAAAACAGTCAGTGAGTGGAAAGGTGCACCTCACAACAGATGCATGGACCAGTAGGCATGGCCAGGGCCATTATGTGTCCATCACTGTGCACTGGGTTAATGTGGTGGATGCAGGCTCCACAGGGTACAGCGGCGGTGGAACAGTACTGCCTAGTCCACGGTATAGGAAACAGTTGGCTGTAGGTTTTCGACCCTCCTCCTCCATCAGTGAAAGCTTGTCCACAGAGTGCAGTCACATGAGCACTCCATCTGCAGCTGGCAGTGTTGCACATGAGGTGTCCCACTATCTAAAAGCTAGTGGTAAGCATCAGCAGGCTGTGTTAAAGATGATGTCTTTAGGCGACAACAGACACACTGCGGAGGTACTGGCCTACTACTTGCAGCGACAAATTTGTGGCATGGCTGGGCAGTCTACATCTTGAGCCAGGCAAGGCAGTCAGTGATAACGGCTGTAATTTTGTGGCAGCCATAGCCCGTGCAAAACTCACACACATACCTTGCCTGGCTCACTCTTTGAACCTGGTGGTGCAGTGCTTCCTTAATAATTATCCGGAGTTAACATCCCTGCTCCATAAGGTGCGAAGACTGTGCTCGCACATCCGTTGCTCAAACGTCCACTCCACTCGTATGCAGAAGCTGCAGCGATTGCTCCACCTTCCCAAGCACCGCCTAATCATAGACGTTGCAACAAGGTGGAACTTCACCCTGCACATGGTTGAGAGGCTGTGTGAACAGAGGCAGGCTGTAATGCATTTGTGGGAGGATGCACGGGCAGGCAGTTTGAGGGAAGACATGGAATTGTCGGGTGTGCAGTGGTCAAAGCTGAAAGACCTCTGTAAAGTCCTTCAGTGTTTTGAGGAATGCACACGGCTGGTAAGCGTGAGCATCCCACTTATGCTCCATCATAAGCATGAGCATACCACTTATGCGTCTGCTCATGCAAACTTTGATGCACATTAAGGATCAGGCGTCTGCAGAGGAGGAGGAGGGAAGCCTTGATGACAGTCAGCCATTGTATGGTCAGGGAACTGTCCTGGACGAGGTGGTGGAAGAAGAGGAAGAGGAGGAGGAGGAGGATGAGGGGGATGATTATTTTGGGCAGGATGATGCTTCTCAGGGGGCAAGAGAAAATGTTGGTGTTCCAAGGTCAGGTACAGTGTTTGTGCGTGACTGTAGGGATGTGGATTTGCCAGAAAGTGCTCCTCCACCCAGCAGTGGCAGTGCATCATTGACACCAAGAACATTGGCCCACATGTGCGATTATGCCTTGCGCATCCTAAAAAGGGACCCCCGCATTGCCAAAATGATGAGGGATGATGACTACCGGCTGGCCAGCATCCTAGATCCACGCTACAAAGGCAAATTACACAACATCATGCCACAGGAGTACCTAGACATAATATTGGCTAACAAACAGGCAACTCTGGTAAACCGTTTGTTTGAGGCTTTCCCATCACACTGCAGTGGTGCTGGCTCTCCCACGAGCTGTAGTGGGCACAATGGAAGAGGTGTTCGTGGTGCATACAGCCAAAGTGGCATTGGAGACAGGGGTTTAATGACCATGTTGTTGAATGATTTCTCAAGTACCGCTCACACGACTGCTAATACTGCATCGATTAAAAGTGACAGGAGGCAGCAGTTGTCAACTATGGTAACAAACTACTTCTCCTCCCATAACGATTTTCTCCCTCACAGGTCATTCCCCTTTGACTATTGGGCCTGTAAACTGGACATCTGGCCTGAATTGGCACAATATGCCTTACAGGAGCTCGCTTGCCCTGCTGCTAGTGTGTTATCTGAAAGAGTCTTCATTGATGCTGGATCAATCCTGACAGAAAAAAGGACCCGTCTGTCAACCCAAAATGTTGATGATCTAACCTTCATTAAAATGAACCATGCATGGGTTTCAAGGGATTTTGTCCCACCTTCCCCTGATGACACATAGGTTGCCAGAAAATTGCCTCGCTTTTGTCCTCCTCTTCCTCGGACTTGCCCAATTCCACTCTTTGCAGCAGCTGAATGTCCAGCCAACACATCAACATATGCCATTTTTTAAACCTCCCTAACTGGGCTGCCCACCCCCCAAGGGCTGGGGTCAACACCTGGCGCACCCGGGCAAGTGCCGTTGCGCTGAACAGGTGGATGGGCCCACTGATGGCCGACGGCACTGGCACAGGGCCCCTCATAGTACAATACAGTGTCTCTGACGTTGGGGGGCCACTCGCCATCAGACACACCAGTGTACTATGAGGGGCCCTGTGCCAGTACCGTCGACCAAGAGTGTGCCCCCCTGCTTGGTCATGGCCACAGCACTTGCAAGTTGCAATACTTAACTCTCCCTGCTCCACCGCTGTGTAGTCTGGGCAGTTAAATCCTTCACAGGGACGGCCACTAGAAATTTGGTGTATTGAACAATGATGGTTAAGATCTAGCTATGGCTTGTCCTGCTGGCCTCTACCTTCAGATGATCAATGGCTACCATTTGTAATGGATGTCAACTTGCAAGCAGATACAGTGGTGCTTTATGATCACCTTTCAGAGTTGTGATAGTCACAAACGTGTGACATTCCTGCCACCATTTTTCAATGTCTCCTCTCATGCCAATCCAATAGAATCGCCTACAGCCTGTGGCTTCTGTCTTTTGCACTCCAAAATGATCAGACTCATCATGATAGGCAGTGAGGACCATATCTACATCTCTCCCTGTGATCACAATTTGATGGAGACGAGTAGCGGTGATGTGATCCACGTTACTGCGATAAAGCAATCCTTTCTTCGCAAAGAACCATTTTCGCTGTCTCCACAGACAAAGTAATTGAGGGTCTGTATTGCCTCTGCAACATCTACCGGGAGGCTTTCCCATGATGAGTAATTCCCAAATTTCTGCTAACACTCGACTTTCCGTTTGTACTTGTATCCATGTAGTTTCCAGTAGTGGAGAGTCTGGACTGGCTTACTGAGATTGAAATATATACGAAGATTTAAAAGTACTACAACACTGTATATTGTTGTATGCTTTGACTACCTTTCCTTTTTTCTACTTTTTAAATTCTAGTGTAATACATAGTGAGCCTGTGAGTGTCTGTGTCTGACTCCGGAAGTAGAGACGGAAATTTACAATTACCCCTAGACTGGATACACTAGGTATGTGCTGATACAGTACCTTTGTTCAAAATTTTGTATTATGGTATCACCCATAGTGAGTGAGCATGTGTGGTTTACGCCTTCTATATATACGGTGAATCGGAGATACCAATTTTTACCCTATACTCGATACAGCTTGTATCTTGTTATACAGTACCTTTGTTAGACATTTAGTATTACGATCAAATCCATACTGAGTAAGCGTCTGAGAGTGACTACGGGACTATGTATACCGAGATTTCAATTGTACCCTATAATATATATACTTGCTCTCTTATTATCCAGTACCTTTTTTTACAACATTTTTTATTATGGTCAAACCTAGACTGAGTGAGCGTCTGGGGGTGACTCCGGAAATATATACCGAGATTTCAAATTTGGCCAACACTGTATAAAGCTGTACGCTTCTGATACAGTAACCTTTTTAGCTATTTAGATTCTTGTGTAATCCATAATTAGCCAGTGAACGTCTGTCTGTTACTCCGGCAATGTATTTGGAGCTTTAAGATTACCCCAACACTGCATACAGCTGTGCGCTGGTATTATATTACCCATTTACAGCTTTTCATATTCTTGTGTAATCCATACTGGGCCTGAGAGCGTTTGTGTCTGCCTCCTGAAATGTGTACGGCAGGGGCGTAACTAGAACTGATTGGGCCCCATAGCAAATTTTTAAATGGGGCCCTCTCAAATACACACACCCTCAAAGACACACCCCCTTCAAGACACACCCCTTCTAGACGCACCCCCTTCAAGACACACCCTCTTACCGATAGTGCATACTAGAGTTGGCTGAGTGGCTGGCCTGGCATTAATTAAGCTGAGACAGTGAGGGCTGCCTGCCTTCCTCCGCGCAAACCGACCTCCAGGAACTACATTTCCCAGAGGTCCATGTGGCAGGCAGCTCTGCAAAGAGCTAATAGACAGCGAGGGCTCAGGGAAGGGGCGGGACTGAACTAGTCTGAAGCAATACACTGGCTGCAGGCAGGGAGGCGGGCCCAATATGTGCTTCGCTCCTCACAGCAGGCACAGAAAAGCAGCGTAGGCTGCGAAATCATAGTGTACTTTTTTTTCCACCGGGGCCCCGGATCCCCTACACTACACACACCGTACATACACTTCTTCGCCCTCATTGGACAGTTTGCCCTATTTATACTCCTTCCTGTCTGGATGTTGCCATCCCCTGACGAAGGTATGCCGAAACGCACGTTGGGGCTGGCACATCCTGGGGACAGAAGCAGCAGAAAGGTATTTACACTGTGCTCACAATCTTATATCACCATTTCCATTATATTTATTTTTAAGCGCTGATTTATCACATCACCGCTGCACATTGCACTTTATGTGCGGTTGTTTATTCATTATTTATTATTAGAGTTGAGCGAAACGGGTCGAAAAAATTCAAAAGTCGCCGACTTTTGGCAAAGTCGGGTTTCATGAAACGAAACCCGACCCTAGGATGAGGTCGGCCACGAGGTCGGCGACTTACGCGCCAAAGTCGCGTTTCAAAAGTTTGTTTTGCGCTCTTTTTCAGCCAATCAGGATCCACGGACACTGTGGGCAACGTGATGACCTAGGCACGGGTCACCACCATCTTTCAGAAGGGCATGCAAGTGATTGGCTTGCTTTGGTGGGCGTCACAGGGGGTATAAAAGGGCGTGCACGCCGACCGCCATCTTACTTCTGCCGATCTTAGTATAGGGAGAGGTTGCTGCTGATTCTGTAGGGAGAGCGTTAGGCAGGGAAGAAGACAAAAAACTGCTTCTGCTGCTAGCGATTTGGCCTGCACAACACACAAGTCACTGTGTGTGCAGTGCAAGGGGAGGCTATATTGTGGTGTATCAGTGGTGTTGGTTGTTGGGCTGCCTTTTAAGGCTTCCTGACACGCTGGCATTGCTGTTTACCCACTGCTCCGCAAACTGCTTTTTTAAAAGCAATCCAATCTCCCTTATCCTCTAGTCACTTTTGTCACAGCTGTGCCATCGAGCCTGTCACATAGCGCTCAGATATCAGTGGGCCTCACACAATCCACAAGTGTCCAGTGTCCAAAAGTGTGCGCAGAGATTCAAAATCTCCATTATCCTCTCGTCACTTTGGTCACAGGCAGCTGTGCCATCGAGCGTGTCACATAGCGCTCAGATATCAGTGGGCCTCACACAATCCACAAGTGTCCAGTGTCCAAAAGTGTGCGCAGAGATTCAAAATCTCCATTATCCTCTCGTCACTTTGGTCACAGGCAGCTGTGCCATCGAGCGTGTCACATAGCGCTCAGATATCAGTGGGCCTCACACAATCCACAAGTGTCCAGTGTCCAAAAGTGTGCGCAGAGATTCAAAATCTCCATTATCCTCTCGTCACTTTGGTCACAGGCAGCTGTGCCATCGAGCGTGTCACATAGTGCTCAGATATCAGTGGGCCTCACACAATCCACAAGTGTCCAGTGTCCAAAAGTGTGCGCAGAGATTCAAAATCTCCATTATCCTCTCGTCACTTTGGTCACAGCTGTGCCATCGAGCCTGTCACATAGCGCTCAGATATCAGTGGGCCTCACACAATCCACAAGTGTCCAGTGTCCAAAAGTGTGCGCAGAGATTCAAAATCTCCATTATCCTCTCGTCACTTTGGTCACAGCTGTGCCATCGAGCCTGTCACATAGCGCTCAGATATCAGTGGGCCTCACACAATCCACAAGTGTCCAGTGTCCAAAAGTGTGCGCAGAGATTAAAAATCTCCTTTATCCTCTCGTCACTTTTGTCACAGGCAGCTGTGCCATCGAGCGTGTCACATAGCGCTCAGATATCAGTGGGCCTCACACAATCCACAAGTGTCCAGTGTCCAAAAGTGTGCGCAGAGATTCAAAATCTCCATTATCCTCTCGTCACTTTGGTCACAGCTGTGCCATCGAGCCTGTCACATAGCGCTCAGATATCAGTGGGCCTCACACAATCCACAAGTGTCCAGTGTCCAAAAGTGTGCGCAGAGATTCAAAATCTCCATTATCCTCTCGTCACTTTTGTCACAGGCAGCTGTGCCATCGAGCCTGTCACATAGCGCTCAGATATCAGTGGGCCTCACACAATCCACAAGTGTCCAGTGTCCAAAAGTGTGCGCAGAGATTCAAAATCTCCATTATCCTCTCGTAACTTTGGTCACAGCTGTGCCATCGAGCCTGTCACATAGCACTCAGATATCAGTGGGCCTCACACAATCCACAAGTGTCCAGTGTCCAAAAGTGTGCGCAGAGATTCAAAATCTCCATTATCCTCTCGTCACTTTGGTCACAGGCAGCTGTGCCATCAAGCGTGTCACATAGCGCTCAGATATCAGTGGGCCTCACACAATCCACAAGTGTCCAGTGTCCAAAAGTGTGCGCAGAGATTCAAAATCTCCATTATCCTCTCGTCACTTTGGTCACAGGCAGCTGTGCCATCGAGCGTGTCACATAGCGCTCAGATATCAGTGGGCCTCACACAATCCACAAGTGTCCATTGTCCAAAAGTGTGCGCAGAGATTCAAAATCTCCATTATCCTTTCGTCACTTTGGTCACAGGCAGCTGTGCCATCGAGCCTGTCACATAGCGCTCAGATATCAGTGGGCCTCACACAATCCACAAGTGTCCAGTGTCCAAAAGTGTGCGCAGAGATTCAAAATCTCCATTATCCTCTCGTCACTTTGGTCACAGGAAGCTGTGCCATCGAGCCTGTCACATAGCGCTCAGATATCAGTGGGCCTCACACAATCCACAAGTGTCCAGTGTCCAAAAGTGTGCGCAGAGATTCAAAATCTCCATTATCCTCTCGTCACTTTGGTCACAGGCAGCTGTGCCATCGAGCCTGTCACATAGCGCTCAGATATCAGTGGGCCTCACACAATCCAAAAGTGTCCACTGTCCACAAGTGTGTGCAGAAATTCTAAATCTCCCCTGTCCTATAGACACCTTGTACCTTGTTTTACATTACTATATAGTTTGTTGGATTTTGTCTACATTTCTACCAAAAATGAGGAAGGCTGGTGGAAGAGGCCGTGGAATTGGGCGGGGGTTGGCAGCTGGTAATGATGGTGTTGGTGGTGGATCTGATGGTAGTGGCAAGAGCAAAATAGGACCGAATGCAGGAGGTGCTGACCCTGCATCATCGTCTGGCTACATAAGGCCTCGAACGCTTAGTTTTCTAGGAGTTGGCAAACCGCTTTTAAAGGCAGAGCATCAGGAAAAAGTTTTGTCTTACATTGCAGACTCAGCCTCCAGCTCTATCGCCTCCTCTTCTTCAGTTGTAAAAAGTAAAAGCACTGAGTCGTCATTGGAGGCTCATGTTCATGAACCACACCTTTCCTTGTGTCCTTCACCCCAACCAAGATTGAAGGATGACGCAGGCCATACTACTGATTACTCCATGGAGCTGTTTTCACATACCATGCCTGGATTATCAAGTGAAATGGTGAATTACCCAGGCCAAGATGAATCTGACATGGAGTGCACTGATGCACAGCCACTGATGGATGATTCTGCTGGTACATTCACTCAGAGCACTACATTGTCCTCGCAGTGTACAGAGCCAGATTTTGAACCTGATGAGACTCAGGTGCCCCTTCCCACACACTATACCACCATACACGGTGACACAGAGAAAGGTGCACATGACATAGAAGAGGAGGTGATGGATGACCCAGTTGTTGACCCAGATTGGCATCCATTGGGGTAAGAGGGTGCTGCTTCCAATAGCTCAGATGAGGAGCATCCACAGCAGACATCGACATCGCAACAGCTGTTATCTGGCAGGCCCGGAGCACTCCAAAGACAGGTTCCAAACATCAAAAGAGTTGCTGGACAGCTTGTCCAGAGGGTCAAAAGATCACAGCGTGCTAGGCCGCAAAATGTCTGCCAAAGTAGGAAGAGTGCAGTGTGGCACTTTTTTGAACAAAATCCTCATGATCAGGCCAAGGTTATCTGTAAGAAGTGCGCAAAGACCTTTAGCCGAGGGAAAAATCTGAAAAATTTGAATACCAGTTGCATGCTTAGACATTTAACCAGCATGCACTTGCAAGCATGGACACAACACCAAACCTCAAGTGCCACATGTGCAACTGATCACAACGAAGGTAGTCAGCAACGCTACATTGTTTCCCCCACTGTAAGCCCACCGGTTAGCACAGCAGCAAATGTTGAGGTGTCGTTGCAAGACCACAGCAGTCAGGGAATCCCACTGTTATATCAACGAAAGACTGATTCTAGGCCATCAGAAAGAACACCAACTCCATCACCATCATCAACCCTCTCTCAGTCCGCCCTGTCCACCGCTACTTCCACCATATGCAGCTCTCAAGTCCAGCTCACCCTCCCAGACACTATGAGTAGGTCAAGAAAGTACTCAGTCTCTCATCCGCGTACACTGGGTTTGAACGCCCACATTGCCAAACTAATCTCGTTTGAGATGATGCCCTTTCGGTTGGTGGAAAGCACAGCTTTCCGCGAACTCATGGCCTATGCTGTACCACGCTATGACCTACCCAGTCGCCACTTCTTCTCTCGCAAAGCCATCCCAGCCCTCTACCATCATGTGAAAGACCGCATTGTCCATGCACTCAAGCAGTCAGTGAGCGGAAAGGTGCACCTCACAACTGATGCATGGTCCAGTCGGCATGGCCAGGGCCGTTACGTGTCCATCACTGCGCACTGGGTTAATGTGGTGGATGCAGGGTCCACAGGGGACAGCGGTGGTGGGACAGTGCTGCCTAGCCCACGGTATAGGAAACAGTTGGCTCTAGGCATTCGACCCTCCTCCTCCTCCTCCTCCTCCTCCTCCAGAAGCGAAAGCTCGTCCACAGAGCGCAGTCGTACGAGCACTCCATCTGCAGCTGCCACTGTTGCACACGATGTGTCCCCCTATCGAGCAGCTAGTGGAAAGCGTCAGCAGGCTGTGTTGCAGATGATGTGTTTGGGCGACAGACACACCGCCGAGGTGCTGGCCGAGTACTTGAAGCGACAAACTGAGTCATGGCTGGGCAGTGTACATCTTGAGGCAGGCAAGGTAGTTAGTGATAACGGCCGGAATTTTGTGGCAGCCATAGCCCTTTCAAAACTCAGAAACATACCTTGCTTGGCTCACACCTTGAACCTGGTGGTGCAGTGCTTCCTCAAAAATTATCAGGAGTTAACAGCCCTGCTCCAGAAGGTGCGAAGACTGTGCGCGCACATCCGCCGGTCGCCTGTACACTCCGTTCGTATGCAGAAGCTGCAGCGATTGCTCCACCTTCCCAACCACCGCCTCATTATCGACATTGCAACAAGGTGGAACTCTACCCTGCACATGGTGGAGCGGCTGTGCGAGCAGAGGCAGGCCATAATGCATTTGTGGGAGGATACACGGCCAGGCACTTTGAGAGCAGACATGGAGTTGACAGGCGTGCAGTGGTCGAAGCTGAAAGACCTTTGTAAAGTCCTTCAGTGTTTTGAGGAATGCACACGGCTGGTAAGCGCAGACGACGCCATCCTAAGCATGAGCATCCCACTTATGCGTCTGCTCATGCAAACTTTGACGCACCTTAAGGAGCAGGCGTCTGCAGCCAATGTTGATGAGGAGGAAGAGGAGGAGGGAATCCTTGATGACATTCAGCCATTGTCTGCTCAGGGACCTCTCCTGGACAAGGTGGAGGAAGAAGAGGAGGAGGATGATGGGGATGATTACTTAGGGGAGGAGGATGCATCTCGTGGGGCAAGTGAAAATGTTGGCGTAGCAAGGTCTGGTACAGGGTTTGTGCGTGACTGGAGGGATGTGGATTTGCCAGAAAGTGCTCCTCCACCCAGCACTCGCAGTGCATCATTGACACAGGGAACATTGGCCCACATGTCAGATTATGCCTTGCGGATCCTAAAAAGGGACCCCCGCATTGCCAAAATGATGAACGATGACGACTACTGGTTGGCCAGCATCCTGGATCCACGCTATAAAGGCAAATTACAAAACATCATGCCACAGGAGAACCTTGACCTAATATTGGCTAATAAACAAGCAACTCTGGTAAATCGGTTGCTTGAGGCATTCCCAGCACACAGCAGCGGTGATGGTTCTCACACGAGCCGTACGGGCCGGGGGCAGCTTGGCAGAGGTGTTCGTGGTGCACACAGCAGAAGTGGCGTTGGAGACAGGGTTTTCATGACAATGTTGTGGACTGATTTTTCAAATACCGCTCACACAACTGGTAATACTGCATCGATGGAAAGTGACAGGAGACAGCAGTTGTCAACTATGGTTACAAAATACTTTTCCTCCCATATCGATGTTCTCCCACACAGGTCATTCCCCTTTGACTATTGGGCCGCTAAACTGGACACCTGGCCTGAATTGGCCCAATATGCCTTACAGGAGCTCGCTTGCCCAGCTGCAAGTGTGCTATCGGAAAGAGTCTTCAGTGCAGCTGGATCAATCCTGACAGAAAAATGGACCCGTCTGTCAACCCAAAATGTGGATGATCTAACCTTCATTAAAATGAACCACGCATGGGTTTCCAAGGATTTTGTCCCACCTTCCCCTGATGACACATAGGGTGACAGAAAAATGGCTTGCTTTGGTCCACCTCTTCCTGGTACTTCACCTATTTCGCATTTTGCATCAGCTGAATGTCCAACATCAACATATGCCACTTTCTAAAACTCCCTAACTGTGCTGCCTCCCCCCCCATGGCCGGGGTCACCACCTACCGCACGACACCGTGCGAGTGCCGTTGCCCTGGACAGGTGGGTAGGCCGACTCTTGGGCGCGGGCACTGGCACAGGGTCCCTCATAGTGCAATCAAGTGTCTCTGACGGTGGTGGTGCACACCCGCCGTCAGACACACCGCTGTACTATGAGGGGCCCAGTGCCAGTACCGACGCCCACGAGTGGGCCCCCCTTGCTTGGGCAGGGCCCCAGCATTTGCAATCTTTACCTCTCCCTGCTCCTCCGCTGTGTAATCTGGGCCGTCAAATCCATACTGTGCCTGACACCGTCTGAGCCTGCCTCCTGAGACATATATTTTGAATGTGTACGCTATCCATACATGTTATCCGGGGATACGGTACCCTTTCTAACCTTTGTGCAATCACGTGCAATCCATACTGTGCCTGACACCGTCTGAGCCTGCCTCCTGAGACATATATTTTGAATGTGTACGCTATCCATACATGTTATCCAGGGATACGGTACCCTTTCTAGCCTTTGTGCAATCAAGTGCAATCCATACTGGGCCTGACACCGTCTGAGCCTGCCTCCTGAGACATATATTTTGAATGTGTACGCTATCCATACATGTTATCCGGGGATACGGTACCCTTTCTAACCTTTGTGCAATCACGTGCAATCCATACTGTGCCTGACACCGTCTGAGCCTGCCTCCTGAGACATATATTTTGAATGTGTACGCTATCCATACATGTTATCCAGGGATACGGTACCCTTTCTAACCTTTGTGCAATCACGTGCAATCCATACTAGGCCTAACACCGTCTGAGCCTGTTTCCTGAGACATATATTTTGAATGTGTACGCTATCCATACATGTTATCCGGGGATACGGTACCCTTTCTAACCTTTGTGCAATCACGTGCAATCCATACTGGGCCTGACACCGTCTGAGCCTGCCTCCTGAGACATATATTTTGAATGTGTACGCTATCCATACATGTTATCCAGGGATACGGTACCCTTTCTAACCTTTGTGCAATCACGTGCAATCCATACTGGGCCTAACACCGTCTGAGCCTGCCTCCTGAGACATATATTTTGAATGTGTACGCTATCCATACATGTTATCCGGGGATACGGTACCCTTTCTAACCTTTGTGCAATCACGTGCAATCCATACTGGGCCTAACACCGTCTGAGCCTGCCTCCTGAGACATATATTTTGAATGTGTACGCTATCCACACATGTTATCCGGGGATACGGTACCCTTTCTAACCTTTGTGCAATCACGTGCAATCCATACTGTGCCTGACACCGTCTGAGCCTGCCTCCTGAGACATATATTTTGAATGTGTACGCTATCCATACATGTTATCCAGGGATACGGTACCCTTTCTAACCTTTGTGCAATCACGTGCAATCCATACTGGGCCTAACACCGTCTGAGCCTGCCTCCTGAGACATATATTTTGAATGTGTACGCTATCCATACATGTTATCCGGGGATACGGTACCCTTTCTAACCTTTGTGCAATCACGTGCAATCCATACTGGGCCTAACACCGTCTGAGCCTGCCTCCTGAGACATATATTTTGAATGTGTACGCTATCCATACATGTTATCTGGGGATACGGTACCCTTTCTAACCTTTGTGCAATCACGTGCAATCCATACTGTGCCTGACACCGTCTGAGCCTGCCTCCTGAGACATATATTTTGAATGTGTACGCTATCCATACATGTTATCCAGGGATACGGTACCCTTTCTAACCTTTGTGCAATCACGTGCAATCCATACTGGGCCTAACACCGTCTGAGCCTGCCTCCTGAGACATATATTTTGAATGTGTACGCTATCCATACATGTTATCCGGGGATACGGTACCCTTTCTAACCTTTGTGCAATCACGTGCAATCCATACTGGGCCTAACACCGTCTGAGCCTGCCTCCTGAGACATATATTTTGAATGTGTACGCTATCCATACATGTTATCTGGGGATACGGTACCCTTTCTAACCTTTGTGCAATCACGTGCAATCCATACAGTGCCTGACACCGTCTGAGCCTGCCTCCTGAGACATATATTTTGAATGTGTACGCTATCCATACATGTTATCCAGGGATACTGTACCCTTTCTAACCTTTGTGCAATCACGTGCAATCCATACTGGGCGTGAGAACGGCTGGCGAGCTGTTAAGCAAGCTACAGCACCTGTCCAGACAAGTACAGGGATTCCCTAGCGAGGAGACTTATTTGATTGTTTTCAATGTTGGGACAGCAATTTTTGGGGAGCACTATACTCTGGAGAATGATAGATGGGGCCCACCATACACTGGAACATTCCAAAGGTGGACATCAGACACTGGAGCAGCATTTACAGGGCCCATTATACACTAGAGCATTAGAAATGGGGCCCATTATGTTTGGAGCATTATTTGGGCCCATAAGACAGTGGAGCTTCATCCATGGGGACCAACATATACTGTAGCATTATGTGGAGCTCATCATATACTGTTTCAAACATTATATGGGACCAATGATTCTGTATGGAGAAATAGATGGGCCTCGTCATGAGATGTAAAAAGTGAGGTATTTTTCATTGTACTATACCGCTATATATCTGCCGTATCGGAGCGTGATGAGTTGTGGTATGTGTTAAAGGGGCGCTCTTTCACCCAGGGCACATGAAAACCTGCAGCCAGCCCTCCCCCCCCACAACTTTAGGCATATAACCCCCATTTTTCAGTGTGTAACTTGTATTATGAAGTTAATTAAGGTTGACAAGCTTAAGTAAGAAGAATTGATGCTTTTGGCATTCAAATGGGCACTGTAGGTGTGTTTCCTGTCCTCCTCTCACTGCCGACTTTTATTCCCCATTGACTTACATTGGGTTTCGTGTTTCGGGACGACCCCGACTTTTCCCTATAATCGGACGATCTTGCTCGACCCGACTTTTGGAAAAGTCGGGTTTCACGAAACGAAACGCGACCCTAAAAAACCAAAAGTCGCTCAACTCTATTTATTATCTATTATAAATTATCCCAGCACTTTGCTTGTGTATGTATGTATATGTATAGATTTACACAGGGGTTTTCTTTTGTACATGTTTTATTCACTATTTTACATCACATTGCACTTTATGAGTGGTAATAATATTTTGTCAGTGCATATACAATTTTACATTTTTTATATATATATATTTTTAATTTTTATATGAGTTTATCATTTTTTTACACAGTTTTTTCTTGCTTGCACTTATTTATTTATTATTTTTTGTACTTGATATACATGTTTATATATATATATATATATTACACATTAATTATATATTATTTTTTGTCTGTTGTCACTTGACCTTATATGCTATTACTGTGGGTGTATTTTACTAAGTATTTACAGCTGTCCCCAGGCTGTGCCTTTATTTTGGCATTGGCCTCCCCTTACTAATTTATTTTTAATAATGTATACATTTGTCTGTTAAATAATAAAATAAAGAAACTTTAATTATTGGACAATTTCCTCGTTTTTTTTCGTTTGTTCATCTTATTTGTCCGAGTTGTCTCTTTTATATATTTTCCATGGGTGCATAATTATGATTTTTAGGTGAATTTTAAACTGCACTTTCCTTGAGTTATCTTATTTTAACTGCTTATACTGTGTTTTGCACAGGTCTTACTCTCTGGACATGGATTTTAAGGCCAAGGAACAGTCCTGGCTTAACCGACTTAACCAATTATTCGGTGATGGTGGGTCCAATGCTAATTGCTTTGGTGGTCAAGGACTAATTGATTTTTCTTCCACTATTAAAAATTTGTCACATAAGCGGACACGCATATGGTGGAATAGGGCTTTTCTTCAAAATTATATTAATAAGGATTTGATTCCCAGGGGTTTACGTGTAAGAGTGATTCCTTCTTTTCTTATTGAAGATGCGGAATTTATAAAAAATTGGGAAGAGATTTGCAATAACACCTCTAAAAAATTCATGGAATTATTGGTTAACCTTAATACTAAGAATCTAGCCAATATTGATTTACAATTAGAAAATACTTATGTATTAGCTAAGAACCAATTGACGGCAGAAAATTTTCAGTCTATTAATACATCTATGGAGAAGGAAGTTGAAGTATGGGTTAAAGAAATTCAAGAAAATCATGCCAAGAAATTAATGAGAGATATGAAGGATGGACAAATGAACAAGATATATAATTGGAAGCGATCCTCTATGTCCACTGATCGTCCTCGTCTTACATCTACATCTTCGGTGCTTTCGACGAGTGAATACTCCGATGTTTCAGCCTCTTCGTCTTTATCATATAAGAATACCATTAAACGCAAACGGAATTTAAGTAATTCTTCACATGGAAGAAGGAATGTTCGTTCACCTAATAGTAATCGTCTTCAGGTAATTAATTTGAGTGAACATTGTCTCTCTGAAACAGATTTAAGGGTTCTTGGCAAGGGCCTCACTTTTTGTCCAGATGCACGTTTTGATATCTTTTCTGCTACCAAAGATCTACATATGTTTGCTAGAACTCTAATGTTCAAAAAACATTTCCATGACGAAACATTGCATAATCTCTTTCCAACAGACACGGAGCAGGAAGCACTACAGATCTTGAATGAGTTGTCTCATGAACATTCATCTTTTGAAGGGGGTAAGATTCCTTCATGCATTTTACCACATTCTAAGAAATTTCCATCGTTCACTTCGTGTTCTAACATTGACTTATTTGTCAAAATAGTCAGTGAGGAGTTTAAAAAGATTCCCCAGAATATTTCTAATGGCAATTTGAATTTTGAAGAGCGTAAAAGTCTAGAAAAACTAAAAAATCTATCTGACGTAGTTATTAAACCCGCCGATAAAGGCGGGAATATAGTTATTTGGCCTTCTTTGATGTATGAAACAGAAGTTTTTAGACAATTAAGGAATAAAGTCTGTTATAAGAAGCTCACATTTAATCCCTTATCAGCTTTTACATTAGAATTAAATTCAATTTTGAATGAAGCCACTGGTGCTGGCTTCATAACAAAGGAATTGAGTCAAGCGTTACAGATAAGGGAACCGTGTATACCCACATTTTATCTCTTACCGAAGATCCATAAAAATTTAACGACACCACCTGGACGACCCATTGTGTCGGGAAATTCCAATTTCTTAGAAAATGTGGGTAAATACATCGATTCAAAGCTTCAACCTTTGGTTGAATGTCTTCCGTCTTTTATACGTGACACTAATGATTTTTTGAGGAAGATTGATGGGTTATATATAGATGATGATGCACTGCTGGTCACTTGTGATGTCGAATCACTATATACCAATATAAAACATCTAGATGGTGTACAAGCTACTAGATATTTTTTATCTATGTCAGACTATTCTCTTTCCATGATAAATTTTATTACAGAGATTTTGGAATTTAGTTTATCACACAATTTTTTTATTTTTAAGGGGTCCTTCTACCTACAGCTCCAGGGTACAGCTATGGGAGCGTCTTACGCGCCTGCATATGCAAATCTGTTCCTGGGGCTGTGGGAGAGGGACCTCTTTTTATCTGATGATTGTCATTCAATGTGCCGTGTCCTATTGTGGACACGGTACATTGATGACATTTTCTTTATTTGGCAAGGCTCTGTTGAGTCTCTCGAATTATTTATTTCTCATTTAAATAATAATTCTTTGAATATTCGGTTGACGCATCACTATGATAAAAATAATATTGAATTCCTTGATGTATTGGTAAAACGTGATTCTAATAATATTCTACAAACTGATATTTTTAGAAAACAGTCAGCAACAAATTCTCTTTTACATGCATCCTCCTCCCATCCAGCATCTCTTGTTCGATCAATTCCCATAGGTCAATTTTTAAGACTAAGAAGAATATGTTCTAATGATATAGACTTTGAGAAGAGGTCTGAAGAACTTAAAATACGGTTCTTAAATCGTGGTTATAGCAATCGATGTGTCAAGCAAGCTTTCAATAGAGCCAAACATTCAACTAGAAATGATTTATTATATTCTAGATCGAAACCTGCATCTTCATCATCAGTCCGTTTCATTACGAACTATAACACTGCTAATCAAAGACTGAGAGAAGTGTTAAGTCAATCATGGCATATTTTATTGGCTGATCAGACTTTATCTAATTATTTGACGAAGCAACCAAGTATTACTTTTCGTCGCTCTAGGAATTTGCGAGACTCGCTTGTAAGGAGCCATTATCAGAATGAACAGAAACCTTTTTTCACCCAGACCTCAAAAAGGCATGGCTCATTTCCATGTGGTCACTGTGTTGCTTGCCAAAATATGGACAGAAGTGACACATTCACGGACTCCTCTGGTTCGAGAAATTATTCTATCAAACATCACATTAATTGTGAAACCAAGGCAGTAATTTATTATGCCACATGCCCTTGTTCGAAGATCTATGTAGGTCTCACCATAAGACAATTGAAAGTAAGAATAAGAGAGCATGTAATTGGAATTAATGGAGCAAAAACTGAGAGTGACATTTCTGCCTTGAAAACCATTCCGAGGCATTTTAAACAATTTCATGACTGTGATTCAAGCAAGTTTCGGGTTAGAGGAATAGACATAATACCGTTTTCTATACGTGGAGGCCAAATTAGTCAGAAATTAGCACAAATGGAGACAAGATGGATATGGACTCTTAAAACCACATCTCCCCTGGGTTTAAATGAGAATATCAGTTATGTCCCTTTTTTATGACCACCTAGTCATCCAGCTTTTTTATATTTATCTTATATCTTTTTTATACTTATGTATGATTGTTATATATATATTTTTATATTGTCAATTATCTGTTGGGCATGTGTTATATTCATTATTTATTTACATGGTTTTATTGATATGTATTGATTATGTTTAATGCTAATTTTATTTATTTATTCCATTTTTTAGTTGATATTTTTTATCAGCAATTACCTCATGTTATCCATTTTGTGGAGGTTCCGGAGTCGATTGATGCTGTTGTCGGCGTCCTTTTGCTGATATATCTGTATGAAAAAGAAGAAAAAGAAAGAGGACAAAGAATAAGAATTTAACTCATCAGAATATATATATGAATTTGATTGGATTTCAATCCAGTACTTATTTATTTGTGTCTTTAAATATTTACTTCTATTATTATTAAATATGTATATTTTATGGTAAATGGATATATATGTTTGTACATTATTATTTATTATTATCTCACTATCACTTTATTATTTTTCATTTTTTATTTATTATTTTTTATTTTTTATTTTTTATTTTATTTATTTTTTATTTTTTATTTATTTATTATTTTTTATTATTTATTTTTTATTTTTCATTATTTATATTTTATGTATTATTTATTATTTTTTATTTATCCATTATTATTTATTATTTATTATTGTTTTCTGTTATTATTATTCTATTTACTATTATTTATTTATTATTCTCTATTTGGGTATATCTAAATCTCATATATTCATTTCAACTATATATAGTCACTTTATATATATTTTTTATTTTTATTTTTATTTTTTCGATATGTAATATATACTATATGTTATATATCGTGTGTTAACAATATACTTATATTAGGTTTCCTTTTTTTTTTTTTTTTTTCCCTTTTTCTTTTTCTTTTTTCTATTAATTTACCTTCCTTTTCTTTTTATACTTTAATCAATAGGACCTTCGCATCATGTGGTCTCTGTGATTATGTTATGTGCGCTCAGGACCTTTGGGTCATGTGTCTAATTCATCCTATCATAAAGCACCTATGGATTTTATGTACCACGTGCCATACGCTGTCCAGTGACAGCGGTTGTTGTTGTACGCGCTCTGGCATCGGGTTCCGGGAGCCCCGCCCGCCGCGCCTGCGTCCCTCTTCGCCGCATCATTGCATTGCGACGATCTGGGAGACACGTGGGCCGATGGTGTGGTGTTGCCTGGTTACCTTGATGCTTGCGCGCGTCACCATACACTTCTTCGCCCTCATTGGACAGTTTGCCCTATTTATACTCCTTCCTGTCTGGATGTTGCCGCCCCCTGACGAAGGTACGCCGAAACGCGCGTCGGGGCTGGCACATCCTGGGGACAGAAGCAGCAGAAAGGTATTTACACTGTGCTCACAATCTTATATCACCATTTCCATTATATTTATTTTTAAGCGCTGATTTATCACATCACCGCTGCACATTGCACTTTATGTGCGGTTGTTTATTCATTATTTATTATCTATTATAAATTATCCCAGCACTTTGCTTGTGTATGTATGTATATGTATAGATTTACACAGGGGTTTTCTTTTGTACATGTTTTATTCACTATTTTAAATCACATTGCACTTTGAGTGGTAATTAGGAGAGTTGAGCGACTTTTGTTTTTTTAGGGTCGCGTTTCGTTTCGTGAAACCCGACTTTTCCAAAAGTCGAGTCGAGCAAGATCGTCCGATTATAGGGAAAAGTCGGGGTCGTCCCGAAACACGAAACCCAATGTAAGTCAATGGGGAATAAAAGTCGGCAGTGAGAGGAGGACAGGAAACACACCTACAGTGCCCATTTGAATGCCAAAAGCATCAATTCTTCTTTCTTAAGCTTGTCAACCTTAATTAACTTCATATTACAAGTTACGCACTGAAAAATGGGGGTTATTTGGCTACAAACTGTGGGGGGGGAGGGCTGGCTCCAGGTTTTCATGTGCCCTGGGCGAAAGAGCGCCCCTTTAACACATACCACAACTCGTCATGCTCAGATACGGCAGAGAAATAGCGGTATAGTACAATGAAAAATACCTCACTTTTTACATCTCATGACGAGGCCCATCTATTTCTCCATACAGAATCATTGGTCCCATATAATGTTTGAAACAGTATATGATGAGCTCCACATAATGCTACAGTATATGTTGGTCCCCATGGATGAAGCTCCACTGTCTTATGGGCCCAAATAATGCTCCAAACATAATGGGCCCCATTTCTAATGCTCTAGTGTATAATGGGCCCTGTAAATGCTGCTCCAGTGTCTGATGTCCACCTTTGGAATGTTCCAGTGTATGGTGGGCCCCATCTATCATTCTCCAGAGTATAGTGCTCCCCAAAAATTGCTGTCCCAACATTGAAAACAATCAAATAAGTCTCCTCGCTAGGGAATCCCTGTACTTGTCTGGACAGGTGCTGTAGCTTGCTTAACAGCTCGCCAGCCGTTCTCACGCCCAGTATGAATTGCACGTGATTGCACAAAGGTTAGAAAGGGTACCGTATCCCTGGTTAACATGTATGGATAGCGTACACATTCAAAATATATGTCTCAGGAGGCAGGCTCAGATGGTGTCAGGCCCAGTATGGATTGCACGTGATTGCACAAAGGTTAGAAAGGGTACCGTATCCCTGGATAACATGTATGGATAGCGTACACATTCAAAATATATGTCTCAGGAGGCAGGCTCAGACGGTGTCAGGCACAGTATGGATTGCACATGATTGCACAAAGGTTAGAAAGGGTACCGTATCCCCGGATAACATGTATGGATAGCGTACACATTCAAAATATATGTCTATACAGCATGAGGCAGGCTCAGACGGTGTTAGGCCCAGTATGGATTGCACGTCATTGCACAAAGGTTAGAAAGGGTACCGTATCCCCGGATAACATGTATGGATAGCGTACACATCCAAAATATATGTCTATACAGCATGAGGCAGGCTCAGACGGTGTTAGGCCCAGTATGGATTGCACGTCATTGCACAAAGGTTAGAAAGGGTACCGTATCCCTGGATAACATGTATGGATAGCATACACATTCAAAATATATGTCTCAGGAGGCAGGCTCAGACGGTGTCAGGCACAGTATGGATTGCACATGATTGCACAAAGGTTAGAAAGGGTACCGTATCCCCGGATAACATGTATGGATAGCGTACACATTCAAAATATATGTCTATACAGCATGAGGCAGGCTCAGACGGTGTTAGGCCCAGTATGGATTGCACGTCATTGCACAAAGGTTAGAAAGGGTACCGTATCCCTGGATAACATGTATGGATAGCGTACACATTCAAAATATATGTCTCAGGAGGCAGGCTCAGACGGTGTCAGGCACAGTATGGATTGCACATGATTGCACAAAGGTTAGAAAGGGTACCGTATCCCCGGAAAACATGTATGGATAGCGTACACATTCAAAATATATGTCTATACAGCATGAGGCAGGCTCAGACAGTGTTAGGCCCAGTATGGATTGCACGTCATTGCACAAAGGTTAGAAAGGGTACCGTATCCCTGGATAACATGTATGGATAGCGTACACATTCAAAATATATGTCTCAGGAGGCAGGCTCAGACGGTGTCAGGCACAGTATGGATTGCACATGCTTGCACAAAGGTTAGAAAGGGTACCGTATCCCCGGATAACATGTATGTATAGCGTACACATTCAAAATATATGTCTATACAGCATGAGGCAGGCTCAGACGGTGTTAGGCCCAGTATGGATTGCACGTCATTGCACAAAGGTTAGAAAGGGTACCGTATCCCCGGATAACATGTATGGATAGCGTACACATTCAAAATATATGTCTATACAGCATGAGGCAGGCTCAGACGGTGTTAGGCCCAGTATGGATTGCACGTCATTGCACAAAGGTTAGAAAGGGTACCGTATCCCCGGATAACATGTATGGATAGCGTACACATTCAAAATATATGTCTCAGGAGGCAGGCTCAGACGGTGTCAGGCACAGTATGGATTTGACGGCCCAGATTACACAGAGGAGGAGCAGGGAGAGGTAAAGATTGCAAATGCTGGGGCCCTGCCCAAGCAAGGGGGGCCCACTCTTGGGCGTCGGTACTGGCACTGGGCCCCTCATAGTACAGCGGTGTGTCTGACGGCGGGTGTGCACCACCGCCATCAGAGACACTTGATTGCACTATGAGGGACCCTGTGCCAGTGCTCGCGCCCAAGAGTCGGCCTATCCACCTGTCCAGGGCAACGGCACTCGCACGGTGTCGTGCGGTAGGTGGTGACCCCGGCCATGGGGGGGGGGGGGGCAGCACAGTTAGGGAGTTTTAGAAAGTGGCATATGTTGATGTTGGACATTCAGCTGATGCAAAAGGCGAAATAGGTGAAGTACCAGGAAGAGGTGGACCAAAGCAAGCCATTTTTCTGTCACCCTATGTGTCATCAGGGGAAGGTGGGACAAAATCCTTGGAAACCCATGCGTGGTTCATTTTAATGAAGGTTAGATCATCCACATTTTGGGTTGACAGACGGGTCCTTTTTTCTGTCAGGATTGATACAGCTGCACTGAAGACTCTTTCCGATAGCACACTTGCAGCTGGGCAAGCGAGCTCCTGTAAGGCATATTGGGCCAATTCAGGCCAGGTGTCCAGTTTAGCGGCCCAATAGTCAAAGGGGAATGACCTGTGTGGGAGAACATCGATATGGGAGGAAAAGTAGTTTGTAACCATAGTTGACAACTGCTGTCTCCTGTCACTTTCCATCGATGCAGTATTACCAGTTGTGTGAGCGGTATTTGAAAAATCAGTCCACAACATTGTCATGAAACCCCTGTCTCCAACGCCACTTCTGCTGTGTGCACCACGAACACCTCTGCCAAGCTGCCCCCAGCCCGTACGGCTCGTGTGAGAACCATCACCGCTGCTGTGTGCTGGGAATGCCTCAAGCAACCGATTTACCAGAGTTGCTTGTTTATTAGCCAATATTAGGTCAAGGTTCTCCTGTGGCATGATGTTTTGTAATTTGCCTTTATAGCGTGGATCCAGGATGCTGGCCAACCAGTAGTCGTCATCGTTCATCATTTTGGCAATGCGGGGGTCCCTTTTTAGGATCCGCAAGGCATAATCTGACATGTGGGCCAAAGTTCCCGGTGTCAATGATGCACTGCGAGTGCTGGGTGGAGGAGCACTTTCTGGCAAATCCACATCCCTCCAGTCACGCACAAACCCTGTACCAGACCTTGCCACGCCAACATTTTCACTTGCCCCACGAGATGCATCCTCCTCCCCTAAGTAATCATCACCATCATCCTCCTCCTCCTCATCCTCTTCTTCCTCCACTTCGTCCAGGAGAGGTCCCTGAGCAGACAATGGCTGAATGTCATCAAGGATTCCCTCCTCCTCTTCCTCCTCATCAACATTGGCTGCAGACGCCTGCTCCTTAAGGTGCGTCAAAGTTTGCATGAGCAGACGCATAAGTGGGATGCTCATGCTTAGGATGGCGTCGTCTGCGCTTACCAGCCGTGTGCATTCCTCAAAACACTGAAGGACTTTACAAAGGTCTTTCAGCTTCGACCACTGCACGCCTGTCAACTCCATGTCTGCTCTCAAAGTGCCTGGCTGTGTATCCTCCCACAAATGCATTATGGCCTGCCTCTGCTCGCACAGCCGCTCCACCATGTGCAGGGTGGAGTTCCACCTTGTTGCAATGTCGATAATGAGGCGGTGGTTGGGAAGGTGGAGCAATCGCTGCAGCTTCTGCATACGAACGGAGTGTACAGGCGACCGGCGGATGTGCGCGCACAGTCTTCGCACCTTCTGGAGCAGGGCTGTTAACTCCGGATAATTTTTGAGGAAGCACTGCACCACCAGGTTCAAGGTGTGAGCCAAGCAAGGTATGTGGCTGAGTTTTGAAAGGGCTATGGCTGCCACAAAATTCCGGCCGTTATCACTAACTACCTTGCCTGCCTCAAGATGTACACTGCCCAGCCATGACTCAGTTTGTCGCTTCAAGTACTCGGCCAGCACCTCGGCGGTGTGTCTGTCGCCCAAACACATCATCTGCAACACAGCCTGCTGACGCTTTCCACTAGCTGCTCGATAGGGGGACACATCGTGTGCAACAGTGGCAGCTGCAGATGGAGTGCTCGTACGACTGCGCTCTGTGGACGAGCTGTCGCTTCTGGAGGAGGAGGAGGAGGAGGGTCGAACGCCTACAGCCAACTGTTTCCTAGACCGTGGGCTAGGCAGCACTGTCCCACCACCGCTGTCCCCTGTGGACCCTGCATCCACCACATTAACCCAGTGCGCAGTGATGGACACGTAACGGCCCTGGCCATGCCGACTGGACCATGCATCAGTTGTGAGGTGCACCTTTCCGCTCACTGACTGCTTGAGTGCATGGACAATGCGGTCTTTCACATGATGGTGGAGGGCTGGGATGGCTTTGCTAGAGAAGAAGTGGCGACTGGGTAGGTCATAGCGTGGTACTGCATAGGCCATGAGTTCGCGGAAAGCTGTGCTTTCCACCAACCGAAAGGGCATCATCTCAAACGAGATTAGTTTGGCAATGTGGGCGTTCAAACCCAGTGTACGCGGATGAGAGACTGAGTACTTTCTTGACCTACTCATAGTGTCTGGGAGGGTGAGCTGGACTTGAGAGCTGCATATGGTGGAAGTAGCGGTGGACAGGGCGGACTGAGAGAGGGTTGATGATGGTGATGGAGTTGGTGTTCTTTCTGATGGCCTAGAATCAGTCTTTCGTTGATATAACAGTGGGATTCCCTGACTGCTGTGGCCTTGCAACGACACCTCAACATTTGCTGCTGTGCTAACCGGTGGGCTTACAGTGGGGGAAACAATGTAGCGTTGCTGACTACCTTCGTTGTGATCAGTTGCACATGTGGCACTTGAGGTTTGGTGTTGTGTCCACGCTTGCAAGTGCATGCTGGTTAAATGTCTAAGCATGCAACTGGTATTCAAATTTTTCAAATTTTTCCCTTGGCTAAAGGTCTTTGCGCACTTCTTACAGATAACCTTGGCCTGATCATGAGGATTTTGTTCAAAAAACTGCCACACTGCACTCTTCCTACTTTGGCAGACATTTTGCGGCCTAGCACGCTGTGATCTTTTGACCCTCTGGACAAGCTGTCCAGCAACTCTTTTGATGTTTGGAACCTGTCTTTGGAGTGCTCCGGGCCTGCCAGATAACAGCTGTTGCGATGTCGATGTCTGCTGTGGATGCTCCTCATCTGAGCTATTGGAAGCAGCACCCTCTTCCCCCAATGGATGCCAATCTGGGTCAACAACTGGGTCATCCATCACCTCCTCTTCTATGTCATGTGCACCTTCCTCTGTGTCACCATGTATGGTGGTATAGTGTGCGGGAAGGGGCACCTGAGTCTCATCAGGGTCAAAATCTGGCTCTGTACACTGCGAGGACAATGTAGTGCTCTGAGTGAATGTACCAGCAGAATCATCCATCAGCGGCTGTGCATCAGTGCACTCCATGTCAGATTCATCTTGGCCTGGGTAATTCACCATTTGACTTGATAATCCAGGCATGGTATGTGAAAACAGCTCCATGGAGTAATCAGTAGGATGGCCTGCGTCATCCTTCAATCTTGGTTGGGGTGAAGGACACAAGGAAAGGTGTGGTTCATGAACATGAGCCTCCAATGACGACTCAGTGCTTTTACTTTTTACAACTGAAGAAGAGGAGGCGATAGAGCTGGAGGCTGAGTCAGCAATGTAAGACAAAACTTTTTCCTGATGCTCTGCCTTTAAAAGCGGTTTGCCAACTCCTAGAAAACTAAGCGTTCGAGGCCTTATGTAGCCAGACGATGACGCAGGGTCAGCACCTCCTGCATTCGGTCCTATTTTGCTCTTGCCACTACCATCAGATCCACCACCAACACCATCATTACCAGCTGCCAACCCCCGCCCAATTCCACGGCCTCTTCCACCAGCCTTCCTCAATTTTGGTAGAAATGTAGACAAAATCCAACAAACTATATAGTAATGTAAAACAAGGTAAAAGGTGTCTATAGGACAGGGGAGATTTAGAATTTCTGCACACACTTGTGGACAGTGGACACATTTGGATTGTGTGAGGCCCACTGATATCTGAGCGCTATGTGACACGCTCGATGGCACAGCTGCCTGTGACCAAAGTGACGAGAGGATAATGGAGATTTTGATTCTCTGCGTACACTTTTGGACACTGGACACTTGTAGATTGTGTGAGGCCTACTGATATCTGAGCGCTATGTGACACGCTCGATGGCACAGCTGCCTGTGACCAAAGTGACGAGAGGATAATGGAGATTTTGAATCTCTGCGTACACTTTTGGACACTGGACACTTGTGGATTGTGTGAGGCCCACTGATATCTGAGCGCTATGTGACACGCTCGATGGCACAGCTGCCTGTGACCAAAGTGACGAGAGGATAATGGAGATTTTGATTCTCTGCGTACACTTTTGGACACTGGACACTTGTGGATTGTGTGAGGCCCACTGGTATCTGAGCGCTATGTGACACGCTCGATGGCACAGCTGCCTGTGACCAAAGTGACGAGAGGATAATGGAGATTTTGATTCTCTGCGTACACTTTTGGACACTGGACACTTGTAGATTGTGTGAGGCCTACTGATATCTGAGCGCTATGTGACACGCTCGATTGCACAGCTGCCTGTGACCAAAGTGACGAGAGGATAATGGAGATTTTGAATCTCTGCGTACACTTTTGGACACTGGACACTTGTAGATTGTGTGAGGCCCACTGATATCTGAGCGCTATGTGACACGCTCGATGGCACAGCTGCCTGTGACCAAAGTGACGAGAGGATAATGGAGATTTTGATTCTCTGCGTACACTTTTGGACACTGGACACTTGTAGATTGTGTGAGGCCTACTGATATCTGAGCGCTATGTGACACGCTCGATGGCACAGCTGCCTGTGACCAAAGTGACGAGAGGATAATGGAGATTTTGAATCTCTGCGTACACTTTTGGACACTGGACACTTGTGGATTGTGTGAGGCCCACTGATATCTGAGCGCTATGTGACACGCTCGATGGCACAGCTGCCTGTGACCAAAGTGACGAGAGGATAATGGAGATTTTGATTCTCTGCGTACACTTTTGGACACTGGACACTTGTAGATTGTGTGAGGCCTACTGATATCTGAGCGCTATGTGACACGCTCGATGGCACAGCTGCCTGTGACCAAAGTGACGAGAGGATAATGGAGATTTTGATTCTCTGCGTACACTTTTGGACACTGGACACTTGTAGATTGTGTGAGGCCTACTGATATCTGAGCGCTATGTGACACGCTCTATGGCACAGCTGCCTGTGACCAAAGTGACGAGAGGATAATGGAGATTTTGATTCTCTGCGTACACTTTTGGACACTGGACACTTGTAGATTGTGTGAGGCCTACTGATATCTGAGCGCTATGTGACACGCTCGATGGCACAGCTGCCTGTGACCAAAGTGACGAGAGGATAATGGAGATTTTGAATCTCTGCGTACACTTTTGGACACTGGACACTTGTAGATTGTGTGAGGCCCACTGATATCTGAGCGCTATGTGACACGCTCGATGGCACAGCTGCCTGTGACCAAAGTGACGAGAGGATAATGGAGATTTTGAATCTCTGCGTACACTTTTGGACACTGGACACTTGTAGATTGTGTGAGGCCCACTGATATCTGAGCGCTATGTGACACGCTCGATGGCACAGCTGCCTGTGACCAAAGTGACGAGAGGATAATGGAGATTTTGAATCTCTGCGTACACTTTTGGACACTGGACACTTGTAGATTGTGTGAGGCCCACTGATATCTGAGCGCTATGTGACACGCTCGATGGCACATCTGCCTGTGACCAAAGTGACGAGAGGATAATGGAGATTTTGAATCTCTGCGTACACTTTTGGACACTGGACACTTGTAGATTGTGTGTGGCCTACTGATATCTGAGCGCTATGTGACACGCTCGATGGCACAGCTGCCTGTGACCAAAGTGACAAGAGGATAATGGAGATTTTGAATCTCTGCGTACACATTTGGACACTGGACACTTGTAGATTGTGTGAGGCCCACTGATATCTGAGCGCTATGTGACACGCTCGATGGCACAGCTGCCTGTGACCAAAGTGACGAGAGGATAATGGAGATTTTGAATCTCTGCGTACACTTTTGGACACTGGACACTTGTGGATTGTGTGAGGCCCACTGATATCTGAGCGCTATGTGACACGCTCGATGGCACAGCTGCCTGTGACCAAAGTGACGAGAGGATAATGGAGATTTTGATTCTCTGCGTACACTTTTGGACACTGGACACTTGTAGATTGTGTGAGGCCCACTGATATCTGAGCGCTATGTGACACGCTCGATGGCACAGCTGCCTGTGACCAAAGTGACAAGAGGATAATGGAGATTTTGATTCTCTGCGTACACTTTTCGACACTGGACACTTGTAGATTGTGTGAGGACTACTGATATCTGAGCGCTATGTGACACGCTCGATGGCACAGCTGCCTGTGACCAAAGTGACGAGAGGATAATGGAGATTTTGATTCTCTGCGTACACTTTTGGACACTGGACACTTGTAGATTGTGTGAGGCCTACTGATATCTGAGCGCTATGTGACACGCTCGATGGCACAGCTGCCTGTCACCAAAGTGACGAGAGGATAATGGAGATTTTGATTCTCTGCGTACACTTTTGGACACTGGACACTTGTAGATTGTGTGAGGCCTACTGATATCTGAGCGCTATGTGACACGCTCGATGGCACAGCTGCCTGTGACCAAAGTGACGAGAGGATAATGGAGATTTTGAATCTCTGCGTACACTTTTGGACACTGGACACTTGTAGATTGTGTGAGGCCCACTGATATCTGAGCGCTATGTGACACGCTCGATGGCACAGCTGCCTGTGACCAAAGTGACGAGAGGATAATGGAGATTTTGAATCTCTGCGTACACTTTTGGACACTGGACACTTGTAGATTGTGTGAGGCCTACTGATATCTGAGCGCTATGTGACACGCTCGATGGCACAGCTGCCTGTGACCAAAGTGACGAGAGGATAATGGAGATTTTGAATCTCTGCGTACACTTTTGGACACTGGACACTTGTAGATTGTGTGAGGCCTACTGATATCTGAGCGCTATGTGACACGCTCGATGGCACAGCTGCCTGTGACCAAAGTGACTAGAGGATAATGGAGATTTTGATTCTCTGCGTACACTTTTGGACACTGGACAGTTGTAGATTGTGTGAGGCCTACTGATATCTGAGCGCTATGTGACACGCTCGATGGCACAGCTGCCTGTGACCAAAGTGACGAGAGGATAATGGAGATTTTGATTCTCTGCGTACACTTTTGGACACTGGACACTTGTAGATTGTGTGAGGCCTACTGATATCTGAGCACTATGTGACACGCTCGATGGCACAGCTGCCTGTGACCAAAGTGACGAGAGGATAATGGAGATTTTGAATCTCTGCGTACACTTTTGGACACTGGACACTTGTGGATTGTGTGAGGCCCACTGATATCTGAGCGCTATGTGACATGCTCGATGGCACAGCTGCCTGTGACCAAAGTGACGAGAGGATAATGGAGATTTTGATTCTCTGCGTACACTTTTCGACACTGTACACTTGTAGATTGTGTGAGGCCCACTGATATCTGAGCGCTATGTGACACGCTCGATGGCACAGCTGCCTGTGACCAAAGTGACGAGAGGATAATGGAGATTTTGAATCTCTGCGTACACTTTTGGACACTGGACACTTGTAGATTGTGTGAGGCCCACTTATATCTGAGCGCTATGTGACACGCTCGATGGCACAGCTGCCTGTGACCAAAGTGACGAGAGGATAATGGAGATTTTGAATCTCTGCGTACACTTTTGGACACTGTACACTTGTAGATTGTGTGAGGCCCACTGATATCTGAGCGCTATGTGACACGCTCGATGGCACAGCTGCCTGTGACCAAAGTGACGAGAGGATAATGGAGATTTTGAATCTCTGCGTACACTTTTGGACACTGGACACTTGTAGATTGTGTGAGGCCTACTGATATCTGAGCGCTATGTGACACGCTCGATGGCACAGCTGCCTGTGACCAAAGTGACGAGAGGATAATGGAGATTTTGATTCTCTGCGTACACTTTTGGACACTGGACACTTGTAGATTGTGTGAGGCCTACTGATATCTGAGCGCTATGTGACACGCTCGATGGCACAGCTGCCTGTGACCAAAGTGACGAGAGGATAATGGAGATTTTGAATCTCTGCGTACACTTTTGGACACTGGACACTTGTGGATTGTGTGAGGCCCACTGATATCTGAGCGCTATGTGACACGCTCGATGGCACAGCTGCCTGTGACCAAAGTGACGAGAGGATAATGGAGATTTTGATTCTCTGCGTACACTTTTGGACACTGGACACTTGTAGATTGTGTGAGGCCTACTGATATCTGAGCGCTATGTGACACGCTCGATGGCACAGCTGCCTGTGACCAAAGTGACGAGAGGATAATGGAGATTTTGAATCTCTGCGTACACTTTTGGACACTGGACACTTGTAGATTGTGTGAGGCCCACTGATATCTGAGCGCTATGTGACATGCTCGATGGCACAGCTGCCTGTGACCAAAGTGACAAGAGGATAATGGAGATTTTGATTCTCTGCGTACACTTTTCGACACTGGACACTTGTAGATTGTGTGAGGCCTACTGATATCTGAGCGCTATGTGACACGCTCGATGGCACAGCTGCCTGTGACCAAAGTGACGAGAGGATAATGGAGATTTTGATTCTCTGCGTACACTTTTGGACACTGGACACTTGTAGATTGTGTGAGGCCTACTGATATCTGAGCGCTATGTGACACGCTCGATGGCACAGCTGCCTGTCACCAAAGTGACGAGAGGATAATGGAGATTTTGATTCTCTGCGTACACTTTTGGACACTGGACACTTGTAGATTGTGTGAGGCCTACTGATATCTGAGCGCTATGTGACATGCTCGATGGCACAGCTGCCTGTGACCAAAGTGACGAGAGGATAATGGAGATTTTGAATCACTGCGTACACTTTTGGACACTGGACACTTGTAGATTGTGTGAGGCCCACTGATATCTGAGCGCTATGTGACACGCTCGATGGCACAGCTGCCTGTGACCAAAGTGACGAGAGGATAATGGAGATTTTGAATCTCTGCGTACACTTTTGGACACTGGACACTTGTAGATTGTGTGAGGCCTACTGATATCTGAGCGCTATGTGACACGCTCGATGGCACAGCTGCCTGTGACCAAAGTGACGAGAGGATAATGGAGATTTTGAATCTCTGCGTACACTTTTGGACACTGGACACTTGTAGATTGTGTGAGGCCTACTGATATCTGAGCGCTATGTGACACGCTCGATGGCACAGCTGCCTGTGACCAAAGTGACGAGAGGATAATGGAGATTTTGATTCTCTGCGTACACTTTTGGACACTGGACACTTGTAGATTGTGTGAGGCCTACTGATATCTGAGCGCTATGTGACACGCTCGATGGCACAGCTGCCTGTCACCAAAGTGACGAGAGGATAATGGAGATTTTGATTCTCTGCGTACACTTTTGGACACTGGACACTTGTAGATTGTGTGAGGCCTACTGATATCTGAGCGCTATGTGACACGCTCGATGGCACAGCTGCCTGTGACCAAAGTGACGAGAGGATAATGGAGATTTTGAATCACTGCGTACACTTTTGGACACTGGACACTTGTAGATTGTGTGAGGCCCACTGATATCTGAGCGCTATGTGACACGCTCGATGGCACAGCTGCCTGTGACCAAAGTGACGAGAGGATAATGGAGATTTTGAATCTCTGCGTACACTTTTGGACACTGGACACTTGTAGATTGTGTGAGGCCTACTGATATCTGAGCGCTATGTGACACGCTCGATGGCACAGCTGCCTGTGACCAAAGTGACGAGAGGATAATGGAGATTTTGAATCTCTGCGTACACTTTTGGACACTGGACACTTGTAGATTGTGTGAGGCCTACTGATATCTGAGCGCTATGTGACACGCTCGATGGCACAGCTGCCTGTGACCAAAGTGACTAGAGGATAATGGAGATTTTGATTCTCTGCGTACACTTTTGGACACTGGACACTTGTAGATTGTGTGAGGCCTACTGATATCTGAGCGCTATGTGACACGCTCGATGGCACAGCTGCCTGTGACCAAAGTGACGAGAGGATAATGGAGATTTTGATTCTCTGCGTACACTTTTGGACACTGGACACTTGTAGATTGTGTGAGGCCTACTGATATCTGAGCGCTATGTGACACGCTCGATGGCACAGCTGCCTGTGACCAAAGTGACGAGAGGATAATGGAGATTTTGAATCTCTGCGTACACTTTTGGACACTGGACACTTGTGGATTGTGTGAGGCCCACTGATATCTGAGCGCTATGTGACACGCTCGATGGCACAGCTGCCTGTGACCAAAGTGACGAGAGGATAATGGAGATTTTGATTCTCTGCGTACACTTTTGGACACTGGACACTTGTAGATTGTGTGAGGCCTACTGATATCTGAGCGCTATGTGACACGCTCGATTGCACAGCTGCCTGTGACCAAAGTGACGAGAGGATAATGGAGATTTTGAATCTCTGCGTACACTTTTGGACACTGGACACTTGTAGATTGTGTGAGGCCCACTGATATCTGAGCGCTATGTGACACGCTCGATGGCACAGCTGCCTGTGACCAAAGTGACAAGAGGATAATGGAGATTTTGATTCTCTGCGTACACTTTTCGACACTGGACACTTGTAGATTGTGTGAGGCCTACTGATATCTGAGCGCTATGTGACACGCTCGATGGCACAGCTGCCTGTGACCAAAGTGACGAGAGGATAATGGAGATTTTGATTCTCTGCGTACACTTTTGGACACTGGACACTTGTAGATTGTGTGAGGCCTACTGATATCTGAGCGCTATGTGACACGCTCGATGGCACAGCTGCCTGTCACCAAAGTGACGAGAGGATAATGGAGATTTTGATTCTCTGCGTACACTTTTGGACACTGGACACTTGTAGATTGTGTGAGGCCTACTGATATCTGAGCGCTATGTGACACGCTCGATGGCACAGCTGCCTGTGACCAAAGTGACGAGAGGATAATGGAGATTTTGAATCTCTGCGTACACTTTTGGACACTGGACACTTGTAGATTGTGTGAGGCCCACTGATATCTGAGCGCTATGTGACACGCTCGATGGCACAGCTGCCTGTGACCAAAGTGACGAGAGGATAATGGAGATTTTGAATCTCTGCGTACACTTTTGGACACTGGACACTTGTAGATTGTGTGAGGCCTACTGATATCTGAGCGCTATGTGACACGCTCGATGGCACAGCTGCCTGTGACCAAAGTGACTAGAGGATAATGGAGATTTTGATTCTCTGCGTACACTTTTGGACACTGGACACTTGTAGATTGTGTGAGGCCTACTGATATCTGAGCGCTATGTGACACGCTCGATGGCACAGCTGCCTGTGACCAAAGTGACGAGAGGATAATGGAGATTTTGATTCTCTGCGTACACTTTTGGACACTGGACACTTGTAGATTGTGTGAGGCCTACTGATATCTGAGCACTATGTGACACGCTCGATGGCACAGCTGCCTGTGACCAAAGTGACGAGAGGATAATGGAGATTTTGAATCTCTGCGTACACTTTTGGACACTGGACACTTGTGGATTGTGTGAGGCCCACTGATATCTGAGCGCTATGTGACACGCTCGATGGCACAGCTGCCTGTGACCAAAGTGACGAGAGGATAATGGAGATTTTGATTCTCTGCGTACACTTTTCGACACTGTACACTTGTAGATTGTGTGAGGCCCACTGATATCTGAGCGCTATGTGACACGCTCGATGGCACAGCTGCCTGTGACCAAAGTGACGAGAGGATAATGGAGATTTTGAATCTCTGCGTACACTTTTGGACACTGGACACTTGTAGATTGTGTGAGGCCCACTTATATCTGAGCGCTATGTGACACGCTCGATGGCACAGCTGCCTGTGACCAAAGTGACGAGAGGATAATGGAGATTTTGAATCTCTGCGTACACTTTTGGACACTGTACACTTGTAGATTGTGTGAGGCCCACTGATATCTGAGCGCTATGTGACACGCTCGATGGCACAGCTGCCTGTGACCAAAGTGACGAGAGGATAATGGAGATTTTGAATCTCTGCGTACACTTTTGGACACTGGACACTTGTAGATTGTGTGAGGCCTACTGATATCTGAGCGCTATGTGACACGCTCGATGGCACAGCTGCCTGTGACCAAAGTGACGAGAGGATAATGGAGATTTTGATTCTCTGCGTACACTTTTGGACACTGGACACTTGTAGATTGTGTGAGGCCTACTGATATCTGAGCGCTATGTGACACGCTCGATGGCACAGCTGCCTGTGACCAAAGTGACGAGAGGATAATGGAGATTTTGAATCTCTGCGTACACTTTTGGACACTGGACACTTGTGGATTGTGTGAGGCCCACTGATATCTGAGCGCTATGTGACACGCTCGATGGCACAGCTGCCTGTGACCAAAGTGACGAGAGGATAATGGAGATTTTGATTCTCTGCGTACACTTTTGGACACTGGACACTTGTAGATTGTGTGAGGCCTACTGATATCTGAGCGCTATGTGACACGCTCGATGGCACAGCTGCCTGTGACCAAAGTGACGAGAGGATAATGGAGATTTTGAATCTCTGCGTACACTTTTGGACACTGGACACTTGTAGATTGTGTGAGGCCCACTGATATCTGAGCGCTATGTGACATGCTCGATGGCACAGCTGCCTGTGACCAAAGTGACAAGAGGATAATGGAGATTTTGATTCTCTGCGTACACTTTTCGACACTGGACACTTGTAGATTGTGTGAGGCCTACTGATATCTGAGCGCTATGTGACACGCTCGATGGCACAGCTGCCTGTCACCAAAGTGACGAGAGGATAATGGAGATTTTGATTCTCTGCGTACACTTTTGGACACTGGACACTTGTAGATTGTGTGAGGCCTACTGATATCTGAGCGCTATGTGACATGCTCGAAGGCACAGCTGCCTGTGACCAAAGTGACGAGAGGATAATGGAGATTTTGAATCACTGCGTACACTTTTGGACACTGGACACTTGTAGATTGTGTGAGGCCCACTGATATCTGAGCGCTATGTGACACGCTCGATGGCACAGCTGCCTGTGACCAAAGTGACGAGAGGATAATGGAGATTTTGAATCTCTGCGTACACTTTTGGACACTGGACACTTGTAGATTGTGTGAGGCCTACTGATATCTGAGCGCTATGTGACACGCTCGATGGCACAGCTGCCTGTGACCAAAGTGACGAGAGGATAATGGAGATTTTGAATCTCTGCGTACACTTTTGGACACTGGACACTTGTAGATTGTGTGAGGCCTACTGATATCTGAGCGCTATGTGACACGCTCGATGGCACAGCTGCCTGTGACCAAAGTGACGAGAGGATAATGGAGATTCTGATTCTCTGCGTACACTTTTGGACACTGGACACTTGTAGATTGTGTGAGGCCTACTGATATCTGAGCGCTATGTGACACGCTCGATGGCACAGCTACCTGTCACCAAAGTGACGAGAGGATAATGGAGATTTTGATTCTCTGCGTACACTTTTGGACACTGGACACTTGTAGATTGTGTGAGGCCTACTGATATCTGAGCGCTATGTGACACGCTCGATGGCACAGCTGCCTGTGACCAAAGTGACGAGAGGATAATGGAGATTTTGAATCACTGCGTACACTTTTGGACACTGGACACTTGTAGATTGTGTGAGGCCCACTGATATCTGAGCGCTATGTGACACGCTCGATGGCACAGCTGCCTGTGACCAAAGTGACGAGAGGATAATGGAGATTTTGAATCTCTGCGTACACTTTTGGACACTGGACACTTGTAGATTGTGTGAGGCCTACTGATATCTGAGCGCTATGTGACACGCTCGATGGCACAGCTGCCTGTGACCAAAGTGACGAGAGGATAATGGAGATTTTGAATCTCTGCGTACACTTTTGGACACTGGACACTTGTAGATTGTGTGAGGCCTACTGATATCTGAGCGCTATGTGACACGCTCGATGGCACAGCTGCCTGTGACCAAAGTGACTAGAGGATAATGGAGATTTTGATTCTCTGCGTACACTTTTGGACACTGGACACTTGTAGATTGTGTGAGGCCTACTGATATCTGAGCGCTATGTGACACGCTCGATGGCACAGCTGCCTGTGACCAAAGTGACGAGAGGATAATGGAGATTTTGATTCTCTGCGTACACTTTTGGACACTGGACACTTGTAGATTGTGTGAGGCCTACTGATATCTGAGCGCTATGTGACACGCTCGATGGCACAGCTGCCTGTGACCAAAGTGACGAGAGGATAATGGAGATTTTGAATCTCTGCGTACACTTTTGGACACTGGACACTTGTGGATTGTGTGAGGCCCACTGATATCTGAGCGCTATGTGACACGCTCGATGGCACAGCTGCCTGTGACCAAAGTGACGAGAGGATAATGGAGATTTTGATTCTCTGCGTACACTTTTGGACACTGGACACTTGTAGATTGTGTGAGGCCTACTGATATCTGAGCGCTATGTGACACGCTCGATGGCACAGCTGCCTGTGACCAAAGTGACGAGAGGATAATGGAGATTTTGAATCTCTGCGTACACTTTTGGACACTGGACACTTGTAGATTGTGTGAGGCCCACTGATATCTGAGCGCTATGTGACACGCTCGATGGCACAGCTGCCTGTGACCAAAGTGACAAGAGGATAATGGAGATTTTGATTCTCTGCGTACACTTTTCGACACTGGACACTTGTAGATTGTGTGAGGCCTACTGATATCTGAGCGCTATGTGACACGCTCGATGGCACAGCTGCCTGTGACCAAAGTGACGAGAGGATAATGGAGATTTTGATTCTCTGCGTACACTTTTGGACACTGGACACTTGTAGATTGTGTGAGGCCTACTGATATCTGAGCGCTATGTGACACGCTCGATGGCACAGCTGCCTGTCACCAAAGTGACGAGAGGATAATGGAGATTTTGATTCTCTGCGTACACTTTTGGACACTGGACACTTGTAGATTGTGTGAGGCCTACTGATATCTGAGCGCTATGTGACACGCTCGATGGCACAGCTGCCTGTGACCAAAGTGACGAGAGGATAATGGAGATTTTGAATCTCTGCGTACACTTTTGGACACTGGACACTTGTAGATTGTGTGAGGCCCACTGATATCTGAGCGCTATGTGACACGCTCGATGGCACAGCTGCCTGTGACCAAAGTGACGAGAGGATAATGGAGATTTTGAATCTCTGCGTACACTTTTGGACACTGGACACTTGTAGATTGTGTGAGGCCTACTGATATCTGAGCGCTATGTGACACGCTCGATGGCACAGCTGCCTGTGACCAAAGTGACGAGAGGATAATGGAGATTTTGAATCTCTGCGTACACTTTTGGACACTGGACACTTGTAGATTGTGTGAGGCCTACTGATATCTGAGCGCTATGTGACACGCTCGATGGCACAGCTGCCTGTGACCAAAGTGACGAGAGGATAATGGAGATTTTGATTCTCTGCGTACACTTTTGGACACTGGACACTTGTAGATTGTGTGAGGCCTACTGATATCTGAGCGCTATGTGACACGCTCGATGGCACAGCTGCCTGTGACCAAAGTGACGAGAGGATAATGGAGATTTTGATTCTCTGCGTACACTTTTGGACACTGGACACTTGTAGATTGTGTGAGGCCTACTGATATCTGAGCGCTGTGTGACACGCTCGATGGCACAGCTGCCTGTGACCAAAGTGACGAGAGGATAATGGAGATTTTGAATCTCTGCGTACACTTTTGGACACTGGACACTTGTGGATTGTGTGAGGCCCACTGATATCTGAGCGCTATGTGACACGCTCGATGGCACAGCTGCCTGTGACCAAAGTGACGAGAGGATAATGGAGATTTTGATTCTCTGTGTACACTTTTCGACACTGTACACTTGTAGATTGTGTGAGGCCCACTGATATCTGAGCGCTATGTGACACGCTCGATGGCACAGCTGCCTGTGACCAAAGTGACGAGAGGATAATGGAGATTTTGAATCTCTGCGTACACTTTTGGACACTGGACACTTGTAGATTGTGTGAGGCCCACTTATATCTGAGCGCTATGTGACACGCTCGATGGCACAGCTGCCTGTGACCAAAGTGACGAGAGGATAATGGAGATTTTGAATCTCTGCGTACACTTTTGGACACTGGACACTTGTAGATTGTGTGAGGCCCACTGATATCTGAGCGCTATGTGACACGCTCGATGGCACAGCTGCCTGTGACTAAAGTGACGAGAGGATAATGGAGATTTTGAATCTCTGCGTACACTTTTGGACACTGGACACTTGTAGATTGTGTGAGGCCTACTGATATCTGAGCGCTATGTGACATGCTCGATGGCACAGCTGCCTGTGACCAAAGTGACGAGAGGATAATGGAGATTTTGAATCTTTGCGTACACTTTTGGACACTGGACACTTGTAGATTGTGTGAGGCCCACTGATATCTGAGCGCTATGTGACACGCTCGATGGCACAGCTGCCTGTGACCAAAGTGACGAGAGGATAATGGAGATTTTGAATCTCTGCGTACACTTTTGGACACTGGACACTTGTAGATTGTGTGAGGCCTTCTGATATCTGAGCGCTATGTGACATGCTCGATGGCACAGCTGCCTGTGACCAAAGTGACGAGAGGATAATGGAGATTTTGAATCTTTGCGTACACTTTTGGACACTGGACACTTGTAGATTGTGTGAGGCCCACTGATATCTGAGCGCTATGTGACACGCTCGATGGCACAGCTGCCTGTGACCAAAGTGACGAGAGGATAATGGAGATTTTGAATCTCTGCGTACACTTTTGGACACTGGACACTTGTAGATTGTGTGAGGCCTACTGATATCTGAGCGCTATGTGACACGCTCGATGGCACAGCTGCCTGTGACCAAAGTGACGAGAGGATAATGGAGATTTTGAATCTCTGCGTACACTTTTGGACACTGGACACTTGTAGATTGTGTGAGGCCCACTGATATCTGAGCGCTATGTGACACGCTCGATGGCACAGCTGCCTGTGACCAAAGTGACGAGAGGATAATGGAGATTTTGAATCTCTGCGTACACTTTTGGACACTGGACACTTGTAGATTGTGTGAGGCCTACTGATATCTGAGCGCTATGTGACACGCTCGATGGCACAGCTGCCTGTGACCAAAGTGACGAGAGGATAATGGAGATTTTGAATCTCTGCGTACACTTTTGGACACTGGACACTTGTAGATTGTGTGAGGCCCACTGATATCTGAGCGCTATGTGACACGCTCGATGGCACAGCTGCCTGTGACCAAAGTGACGAGAGGATAATGGAGATTTTGAATCTCTGCGTACACTTTTGGACACTGGACACTTGTAGATTGTGTGAGGCCTACTGATATCTGAGCGCTATGTGACACGCTCGATGGTACAGCTGCCTGTGACCAAAGTGACGAGAGGATAATGGAGATTTTGAATCTCTGCGTACACTTTTGGACACTGGACACTTGTAGATTGTGTGAGGCCTACTGATATCTGAGTGCTATGTGACACGCTCGATGGCACAGCTGCCTGTGACCAAAGTGACGAGAGGATAATGGAGATTTTGAATCTCTGCGTACACTTTTGGACACTGGACACTTGTAGATTGTGTGAGGCCCACTGATATCTGAGCGCTATGTGACACGCTCGATGGCACAGCTGCCTGTGACCAAAGTGACGAGAGGATAATGGAGATTTTTAATCTCTGCGTACACTTTTGGACACTGGACACTTGTAGATTGTGTGAGGCCCACTGATATCTGAGCGCTATGTGACACGCTCGATGGCACAGCTGTGACAAAAGTGACTAGAGGATAAGGGAGATTGGATTGCTTTTAAAAAAGCAGTTTGCGGAGCAGTGGGTAAACAGCAATGCCAGCGTGTCAGGAAGCCTTAGAAGGCAGCCCAACAACCAACACAACTGATACACCACTATATAGCCTCCCCTTGCACTGCACACACAGTGACTTGTGTGTTGTGCAGGCCAAATCGCTAGCAGCAGAAGCAGTTCTTTTGTCTTCTTCCCTGCCTAACGCTCTCCCTACAGAATCAGCAGCAACCTCTCCCTATACTAAGATCGGCAGAAGTAAGATGGCGGTCGGCGTGCACGCCCTTTTATACCCCATGTGATGCCCACCAAAGCAAGCCAATCACTTGCATGCCTTTCTGAAAGATGGTGGTGACCCGTGCCTATGTCATCACGTTGGTCTTCGACTTACGCGCCAAAGTCGCGTTTCAAAAGTTTGTTTTGCGCTCTTTTTCAGCCAATCAGGATCCACGGACACTGTGGGCAACGTGATGACCTAGGCACGGGTCACCACCATCTTTCAGAAGGGCATGCAAGTGATTGGCTTGCTTTGGTGGGCGTCACAGGGGGTATAAAAGGGCGTGCACGCCGACCGCCATCTTACTTCTGCCGATCTTAGTATAGGGAGAGGTTGCTGCTGATTCTGTAGGGAGAGCGTTAGGCAGGGAAGAAGACAAAAGAACTGCTTCTGCTGCTAGCGATTTGGCCTGCACAACACACAAGTCACTGTGTGTGCAGTGCAAGGGGAGGCTATATTGTGGTGTATCAGTGGTGTTGGTTGTTGGGCTGCCTTCTAAGGCTTCCTGACACGCTGGCATTGCTGTTTACCCACTGCTCCGCAAACTGCTTTTTTAAAAGCAATCCAATCTCCCTTATCCTCTAGTCACTTTGGTCACAGCTGTGCCATCGAGCGTGTCACATAGCGCTCAGATATCAGTGGGCCTCACACAATCCACAAGTGTCCAGTGTCCAAAAGTGTACGCAGAGATTCAAAATCTCCATTATCCTCTCGTCACTTTGGTCACAGGCAGCTGTGCCATCGAGCGTGTCACATAGCGCTCAGATATCAGTGGGCCTCACACAATCCACAAGTGTCCAGTGTCCAAAAGTGTACGCAGAGATTCAAAATCTCCATTATCCTCTCGTCACTTTGGTCACAGGCAGCTGTGCCATCGAGCGTGTCACATAGCGCTCAGATATCAGTGGGCCTCACACAATCTACAAGTGTCCAGTGTCCAAAAGTGTACGCAGAGATTCAAAATCTCCATTATCCTCTCGTCACTTTGGTCACAGGCAGCTGTGCCATCGAGCGTGTCACATAGCGCTCAGATATCAGTGGGCCTCACACAATCTTCAAGTGTCCAGTGTCCAAAAGTGTACGTAGAGATTCAAAATCTCCATTATCCTCTCGTCACTTTGGTCACAGGCAGCTGTGCCATCGAGCGTGTCACATAGCGCTCAGATATCAGTGGGCCTCACACAATCCACACGTGTCCAGTGTCCAAAAGTGTACGCAGAGATTCAAAATCTCCATTATCCTCTCGTCACTTTGGTCACAGGCAGCTGTGCCATCGAGCGTATCACATAGCGCTCAGATATCAGTGGGCCTCACACAATCCACAAGTGTCCAGTGTCCAAAAGTGTACGCAGAGATTCAAAATCTCCATTATTCTCTCGTCACTTTGGTCACAGGCAGCTGTGCCATCGAGCGTGTCACATAGCGCACAGATATCAGTGGGCCTCACACAATCCACAAGTGTCCAGTGTCCAAAAGTGTACGCAGAGATTCAAAATCTCCATTATCCTCTCGTCACTTTGGTCACAGGCAGCTGTGCCATCGAGCGTGTCACATAGCGCTCAGATATCAGTGGGCCTCACACAATCCACAAGTGTCCAGTGTCCAAAAGTGTACGCAGAGATTCAAAATCTCCATTATCCTCTCGTCACTTTGGTCACAGGCAGCTGTGCCATCGAGCGTGTCACATAGCGCTCAGATATCAGTGGGCCTCACACAATCTACAAGTGTCCAGTGTCCAAAAGTGTACGCAGAGATTCAAAATCTCCATTATCCTCTCGTCACTTTGGTCACAGTCAGCTGTGCCATCGAGCCTGTCACATAGCGCTCAGATATCAGTGGGCCTCACACAATCCAAAAGTGTCCACTGTCCACAAGGTTGTGCTGAAATTCTAAATCTCCCCTGTCCTATAGACACCTTGTACCTTGTTTTACATTACTATATAGTTTGTTGGATTTTGTCTACATTTCTACCA
Source organism: Dendrobates tinctorius (assembly GCF_039654945.1). Lineage (NCBI taxonomy): Eukaryota > Metazoa > Chordata > Amphibia > Anura > Dendrobatidae > Dendrobates > Dendrobates tinctorius. Next base: position 27,492,893 of record NW_027361771.1, read on the forward strand.
AAAATGAGGAAGGCTGGTGGAAGAGGCCGTGGAATTGGGCGGGGGTTGGTAGCTGGTAATGATGGTGTTGGTGGTGGATCTGATGGTAGTGGCAAGAGCAAAATAGGACCGAATGCAGGAGGTGCTGACCCTGCGTCATCGTCTGGCTACATAAGGCCTCGAACGCTTAGTTTTCTAGGAGTTGGCAAACCGCTTTTAAAGGCAGAGCATCAGGAAAAAGTTTTGTCTTACATTGCTGACTCAGCCTCCAGCTCTATCGCCTCCTCTTCTTCAGTTGTAAAAAGTAAAAGCACTGAGTCGTCATTGGAGGCTCATGTTCATGAACCACACCTTTCCTTGTGTCCTTCACCCCAACCAAGATTGAAGGATGACGCAGGCCATACTACTGATTACTCCATGGAGCTGTTTTCACATACCATGCCTGGATTATCAAGTCAAATGGTGAATTACCCAGGCCAAGATGAATCTGACATGGAGTGCACTGATGCACAGCCGCTGATGGATGATTCTGCTGGTACATTCACTCAGAGCACTACATTGTCCTCGCAGTGTACAGAGCCAGATTTTGACCCTGATGAGACTCAGGTGCCCCTTCCCGCACACTATACCACCATACACGGTGACACAGAGAAAGGTGCACATGACATAGAAGAGGAGGTGATGGATGACCCAGTTGTTGACCCAGATTGGCATCCATTGGGGGAAGAGGGTGCTGCTTCCAATAGCTCAGATGAGGAGCATCCACAGCAGACATCGACATCGCAACAGCTGTTATCTGGCAGGCCCGGAGCACTCCAAAGACAGGTTCCAAACATCAAAAGAGTTGCTGGACAGCTTGTCCAGAGGGTCAAAAGATCACAGCGTGCTAGGCCGCAAAATGTCTGCCAAAGTAGGAAGAGTGCAGTGTGGCAGTTTTTTGAACAAAATCCTCATGATCAGGCCAAGGTTATCTGTAAGAAGTGCGCAAAGACCTTTAGCCAAGGGAAAAATCTGAAAAATTTGAATACCAGTTGCATGCTTAGACATTTAACCAGCATGCACTTGCAAGCGTGGACACAACACCAAACCTCAAGTGCCACATGTGCAACTGATCACAACGAAGGTAGTCAGCAACGCTACATTGTTTCCCCCACTGTAAGCCCACCGGTTAGCACAGCAGCAAATGTTGAGGTGTCGTTGCAAGGCCACAGCAGTCAGGGAATCCCACTGTTATATCAACGAAAGACTGATTCTAGGCCATCAGAAAGAACACCAACTCCATCACCATCATCAACCCTCTCTCAGTCCGCCCTGTCCACCGCTACTTCCACCATATGCAGCTCTCAAGTCCAGCTCACCCTCCCAGACACTATGAGTAGGTCAAGAAAGTACTCAGTCTCTCATCCGCGTACACTGGGTTTGAACGCCCACATTGCCAAACTAATCTCGTTTGAGATGATGCCCTTTCGGTTGGTGGAAAGCACAGCTTTCCGCGAACTCATGGCCTATGCAGTACCACGCTATGACCTACCCAGTCGCCACTTCTTCTCTCGCAAAGCCATCCCAGCCCTCCACCATCATGTGAAAGACCGCATTGTCCATGCACTCAAGCAGTCAGTGAGCGGAAAGGTGCACCTCACAACTGATGCATGGTCCAGTCGGCATGGCCAGGGCCGTTACGTGTCCATCACTGCGCACTGGGTTAATGTGGTGGATGCAGGGTCCACAGGGGACAGCGGTGGTGGGACAGTGCTGCCTAGCCCACGGTATAGGAAACAGTTGGCTGTAGGCGTTCGACCCTCCTCCTCCTCCTCCTCCTCCAGAAGCGAAAGCTCGTCCACAGAGCGCAGTCGTACGAGCACTCCATCTGCAGCTGCCACTGTTGCACACGATGTGTCCCCCTATCGAGCAGCTAGTGGAAAGCGTCAGCAGGCTGTGTTGCAGATGATGTGTTTGGGCGACAGACACACCGCCGAGGTCCTGGCCGAGTACTTGAAGCGACAAACTGAGTCATGGCTGGGCAGTGTACATCTTGAAGCAGGCAAGGTAGTTAGTGATAACGGCCGTAATTTTGTGGCAGCCATAGCCCTTTCAAAACTCAGCCACATACCTTGCTTGGCTCACACATTGAACCTGGTGGTGCAGTGCTTCCTCAAAAATTATCCGGAGTTAACAGCCCTGCTCCAGAAGGTGCGAAGACTGTGCGCGCACATCCGCCGGTCGCCTGTACACTCCGTTCGTATGCAGAAGCTGCAGCGATTGCTCCACCTTCCCAACCACCGCCTCATTATCAACATTGCAACAAGGTGGAACTCCACACTGCACATGGTGGAGCGGCTGTGCGAGCAGAGGCAGGCCATAATGCATTTGTGGGAGGATACACGGCCAGGCACTTTGAGAGCAGACATGGAGTTGACAGGCGTGCAGTGGTCGAAGCTGAAAGACCTTTGTAAAGTCCTTCAGTGTTTTGAGGAATGCACACGGCTGGTAAGCGCAGACGACGCCATCCTAAGCATGAGCATCCCACTTATGCGTCTGCTCATGCAAACTTTGACGCACCTTAAGGAGCAGGCGTCTGCAGCCAATGTTGATGAGGAGGAAGAGGAGGAGGGAATCCTTGATGACATTCAGCCATTGTCTGCTCAGGGACCTCTCCTGGACGAAGTGGAGGAAGAAGAGGAGGAGGAGGAGGAGGATGATGGTGATGATTACTTAGGGGAGGAGGATGCATCTCGTGGGGCAAGTGAAAATGTTGGCGTGGCAAGGTCTGGTACAGGGTTTGTGCGTGACTGGAGGGATGTGGATTTGCCAGAAAGTGCTCCTCCACCCAGCACTCGCAGTGCACCATTGACACCGGGAACATTGGCCCACATGTCAGATTATGCCTTGCGGATCCTAAAAAGGGACCCCCGCATTGCCAAAATGATGAACGATGACGACTACTGGTTGGCCAGCATCCTGGATCCACGCTATAAAGGCAAATTACAAAACATCATGCCACAGGAGAACCTTGACCTAATATTGGCTAATAAACAAGCAACTCTGGTAAATCGGTTGCTTGAGGCATTCCCAGCACACAGCAGCGGTGATGGTTCTCACACGAGCCGTACGGGCCGGGGGCAGCTTGGCAGAGGTGTTCGTGGTGCACACAGCAGAAGTGGCGTTGGAGACAGGTGTTTCATGACAATGTTGTGGACTGATTTTTCAAATACCGCTCACACAACTGGTAATACTGCATCGATGGAAAGTGACAGGAGACAGCAGTTGTCAACTATGGTTACAAACTACTTTTCCTCCATATCGATGTTCTCCCACACAGGTCATTCCCCTTTGACTATTGGGCCGCTAAACTGGACACCTGGCCTGAATTGGCCCAATATGCCTTACAGGAGCTCGCTTGCCCAGCTGCAAGTGTGCTATCGGAAAGAGTCTTCAGTGCAGCTGGATCAATCCTTACAGTAAAAAGGACCCATCTGTCAACCCAAAATGTGGATGATCTAACCTTCATTAAAATGAACCACGCATGGGTTTCCAAGGATTTTGTCCCACCTTCCCCTGATGACACATAGGGTGACAGAAAAATGGCTTGCTTTGGTCCACCTCTTCCTGGTACTTCACCTATTTCGCCTTTTGCATCAGCTGAATGTCCAACATCAACATATGCCACTTTCTAAAACTCCCTAACTGTGCTGCCTCCCCCCCCCATGGCCGGGGTCACCACCTACCGCACGACACCCTGCGAGTGCCGTTGCCCTGGACAGGTGGGTAGGCCGACTCTTGGGCGCGGGCACTGGCACAGGGTCCCTCATAGTGCAATCAAGTGTCTCTGACGGCGGTGGTGCACACCCGCCATCAGACACACCGCTGTACTATGAGGGGCCCAGTGCCAGTACCGACGCCCACGAGTGGGCCCCCCTTGCTTGGGCAGGGCCCCAGCATTTGCAATCTTTACCTCTCTCTGCTCCTCCTCTGTGTAATCTGGGCCGTCAAATCCATACTGTGCCTGACACCGTCTGAGCCTGCCTCCTGAGACATATATTTTGAATGTGTACGCTATCCATACATGTTATCCGGGGATACGGTACCCTTTCTAACCTTTGTGCAATGACGTGCAATCCATACTGGGCCTAACACCGTCTGAGCCTGCCTCATGCTGTATAGACATATATTTTGAATGTGTACGCTATCCATACATGTTATCCGGGGATACGGTACCCTTTCTAACCTTTGTGCAATGACGTGCAATCCATACTGGGCCTAACACCGTCTGAGCCTGCCTCATGCTGTATAGACATATATTTTGAATGTGTACGCTATCCATACATGTTATCCGGGGATACGGTACCCTTTCTAACCTTTGTGCAATGACGTGCAATCCATACTGGGCCTAACACCGTCTGAGCCTGCCTCATGCTGTATAGACATATATTTTGAATGTGTACGCTATCCATACATGTTATCCGGGGATACGGTACCCTTTCTAACCTTTGTGCAATGACGTGCAATCCATACTGGGCCTAACACCGTCTGAGCCTGCCTCATGCTGTATAGACATATATTTTGAATGTGTACGCTATCCATACATGTTATCCGGGGATACGGTACCCTTTCTAACCTTTGTGCAATGACGTGCAATCCATACTGGGCCTAACACCGTCTGAGCCTGCCTCATGCTGTATAGACATATATTTTGAATGTGTACGCTATCCATACATGTTATCCGGGGATACGGTACCCTTTCTAACCTTTGTGCAATGACGTGCAATCCATACTGGGCCTAACACCGTCTGAGCCTGCCTCATGCTGTATAGACATATATTTTGAATGTGTACGCTATCCATACATGTTATCCGGGGATACGGTACCCTTTCTAACCTTTGTGCAATGACGTGCAATCCATACTGGGCCTAACACCGTCTGAGCCTGCCTCATGCTGTATAGACATATATTTTGAATGTGTACGCTATCCATACATGTTATCCGGGGATACGGTACCCTTTCTAACCTTTGTGCAATGACGTGCAATCCATACTGGGCCTAACACCGTCTGAGCCTGCCTCATGCTGTATAGACATATATTTTGAATGTGTACGCTATCCATACATGTTATCCAGGGATACGGTACCCTTTCTAACCTTTGTGCAATCACGTGCAATCCATACTGGGCGTGAGAACGGCTGGCGAGCTGTTAAGCAAGCTACAGCACCTGTCCAGACAAGTACAGGGATTCCCTAGCGAGGAGACTTATTTGATTGTTTTCAATGTTGGGACAGCAATTTTTGGGGAGCACTATACTCTGGAGAATGATAGATGGGGCCCACCATACACTGGAACATTCCAAAGGTGGACATCAGACACTGGAGCAGCATTTACAGGGCCCATTATACACTAGAGCATTAGAAATGGGGCCCATTATGTTTGGAGCATTATTTGGGCCCATAAGACAGTGGAGCTTCATCCATGGGGACCAACATATACTGTAGCATTATGTGGAGCTCATCATATACTGTTTCAAACATTATATGGGACCAATGATTCTGTATGGAGAAATAGATGGGCCTCGTCATGAGATGTAAAAAGTGAGGTATTTTTCATTGTACTATACCGCTATTTCTCTGCCGTATCGGAGCATGATGAGTTGTGGTATGTGTTAAAGGGGCGCTCTTTCGCCCAGGGCACATGAAAACCTGGAGCCAGCCCTCCCCCCCCACAGTTTGTAGCCAAATAACCCCCATTTTTCAGTGCGTAACTTGTAATATGAAGTTAATTAAGGTTGACAAGCTTAAGAAAGAAGAATTGATGCTTTTGGCATTCAAATGGGCACTGTAGGTGTGTTTCCTGTCCTCCTCTCACTGCCGACTTTTATTCCCCATTGACTTACATTGGGTTTCGTGTTGCGGGACGACCCCGACTTTTCCCTATAATCGGACGATCTTGCTCGACCCGACTTTTGGAAAAGTCGGGTTTCACGAAACGAAACGCGACCCTAAAAAACCAAAAGTCGCTCAACTCTAGTGGTAATAATATTTTGTCAGTGCATATACAATTTTACATTTTTTATATATATATATATTTTTAATTTTTATATGAGTTTATCATTTTTTTACACAGTTTTTTCTTGCTTGCACTTATTTATTATTTTTTGTACTTGATATACATACATGTTTATATATATATATATTACACATTAATTATATATTATTTTTTGTCTGTTGTCACTTGACCTTATATGCTATTACTGTGGGTGTATTTTACTAAGTATTTACAGCTGTCCCCTGGCTGTGCCTTTATTTTGGCATTGGCCTCCCCTTACTAATTTATTTTTAATAATGTATACATTTGTCTGTTAAATAATAAAATAAAGAAACTTTAATTATTGGACAATTTCCTCGTTTTTTTTCGTTTGTTCATCTTATTTGTCCGAGTTGTCTCTTTTATATATTTTCCATGGGTGCATAATTATGATTTTTAGGTGAATTTTAAACTGCACTTTCCTTGAGTTATCTTATTTTAACTACACACACCGGGCCGGTGGGCCCCCAAGACAGCGTTGGCCACAGCACCCGCCGGAGAGCCGCAGTAATGTACCATATATACTCGTGTATAAGCCGACCCGTGTATAAGTCGACCCCCCTAATTTTGTCACAAAAAACTGGGAAAACTTACTGACTCATGTATAAGGCTAGGGTGGAAAATGCCGAAGCTACTGGTAAATTTCAAAAATAAAATGGGCCCCATAAGATGCTCCATAAAGTTCATGATGGGTTTCATAAGATGCTCCATACAAAAATATGCCTTATAATGCTGCACAGTGAATAATGGTGGCCCTATAACATGCTCCATAATAACATATGCCCCATATAATGCTGCAGTGATTGGTGGCCCCTTATAATGCTGCACAGTGATTGGTGGCCCCTTGTAATGCTGCACAGTGATTAATGACCCCTTGTAATGCTGCACAGTTATTACTGGCCCCTTGTAATGCTGCACAGTGATTAGTGGCCCCTTGTAATGCTGCACAGTGATTAGTGGCCCCTTGTAATGCTGCACAGTGATTAGTGGCCCGTTGTAATGCTGCAGTGATTGGTGGCCCCTTGTAATGCTGCACAGAGATTAGTGGCCCCTTATAATGCTGCACAGAGATTAGTGGCTCCTTGTAATGCTGCACAGTGATTATTGGCCCCTTGTAATGCTGCAGTGATTAGTGGCCCCTTGTAATGCTGGACAGTGATTGGTGGCCCCTTGTAATGCTACACAGTGATTATTGGCCCCTTGTAATGCTGCAGTGATTGGTGGCCCCTTGTAATGCTGCAGAGTGATTAGTGGCCCCTTGTAATGCTGCACAGTGATTACTGGCCCCTTGTAATGCTGCAGTGATTAGTGGCCTCTTGTAATGCTGCACAGTGATTGGTGGCCCCTTGTTATGCTGCACAGTGATTACTGGCCCCTTGTAATGTTGCACAGTGATTAGTGGCCCCTTGCAATGCTGCACAGTTATTAGTGGCCCCTTGTAATGCTGCACAGTGATTAGTGGCCCCTTGGAATGCTGCACAGTGATTACTGGCCCCTTGTAATGCTGCACAGTGATTAGTGGCCCCTTGTAATGCTGCACAGTGATTACTGGCCCCTTGTAATGCTGCACAGTGATTAGTGGCCCCTTGTAATGCTGCACAGTGATTAGTGGCCCCTTGTAATGCTGCACAGTGATTACTGGCCCCTTGTAATGCTGCACAGTGATTACTGGCCCCTTGTAATGCTGCACAGTGATTAGTGGCCCCTTGTAATGCTGCACAGTGATTACTGGCCCCTTGTAATGCTGCAGTGATTAGTGGCCCCTTGTAATGCTGCACAGTGATTAGTGGCCCCTTGTGATGCTGCACAGTGATTACTGGCCCCTTGTAATGCTGCACAGTGATTAGTGGCCCCTTGTAATGCTGCACAGTTATTAGTGGCCCCTTGTAATGCTGCACAGTGACTACTGGCCCCTTGTAATTCTGCACAGTGATTACTGGCCCCTTGTAATGCTGCACAGTGATTAGTGGCCCCTTGCAATACTGAACAGTGATTACTGGCCCCTTGTAATGCTGCACAGTGATTACTGGCCCCTTGTAATGCTGCACAGTGATTAGTGGCCCCTTGTAATGCTGCACAGTGATTAGTGGCCCCTTGTAATGCTGCACAGTGATTACTGGCCCCTTGTAATTCTGCACAGTGATTACTGGCCCCTTGTAATGCTGCACAGTGATTAGTGGCCCCTTGTAATGCTGCACAGTGATTACTGGCCCCTTGTAATGCTGCACAGTGATTACTGGCCCCTTGTAATTCTGCACAGTGATTACTGGCCCCTTGTAATGCTGCACAGTGATTAGTGGCCCCTTGTAATGCTGCACAGTGATTACTGGCCCCTTGTAATGCTGCACAGTGATTATTGGCCCCTTGTAATGCTGCACAGTGATTACTGGCCCCTTGTAATGCTGCACGGTCATTAGTGGCCCCTTACAATGCTGCTGCCGCTGTCTCAATTAAAGAAAAAAAACCTATATACTCACCTCATCTCTGCTGCTGCAGCTGCTGCTCCTCAGCGTTGCCGGCCCTGCACAGTGACTGTTCAGGCAGAGGGTGCCTGTTAACTACGTCATGGCGCCCTCTGACCTGAACGTCACTGCCAGAGGAAGCAAGACAGCAGAGCGATGCGCAGTGGTGGAACGGGAGACAGGTGAATATGGCTCCCTCAGTTATACTCACCTCTCCTAGCATGTGTCTTGCAGCCCCCCTGCTTATTCCATCTCTGCGCTGCTCTTCCTGCTTTCAGTGTCCACGTGGTGGCGCTCATTACATATGTGCATATGTAATGAGCCGCTCATTACATATGCGCATATGTAATGAGCGGCCACTGAAAGCAGGAAGAACAGTGCTGAGAAGATGGAATAAGCAGGCGGGGCTGCAAGACACATGCAGGAGAGTTATGTACTTAATTGCACTACCCGGGTAGCGCCGATCGGAGCCGGGGACCCGGGCCCCTATATAGGCCGGGCCCCAAAGCAACCGCTTCTGCTGCTACCCCGGTAGTTACGCCAGTGGTATACGGAGATTCAGAATGTTTACACTATACTATATATACCTTGTACCTGGTGATACTCTACCTTTTTTCAACTTTTTATTTTATTGGGTAATCCATACAGAGCCTGTGAGAATCTGTGTATGACTCATGAAATATTTGTGGAGATTTACTGTTACTCCTAGACTATGTAGAGCTGTATGCTTCTGATACAGTGCCAAATATCTGCTGGTATTTTGGGTCAATTTTCTAAAACATGAGGAAGTATGGTGGAAGAGGACGTGGATGTGGGCGTGGGGGGCCACCTGGTACTGATGGTGGTGGTTGTGCATCTTCTGGTAGTGCCAAAAGCACAATAGCAGTTAAGGCAGGAGGTGTTGAGCCTGCGTCATGGTGTAGCTCTGGAAGGCCTGTAAGGCTCCATTTTCTGGTAGTAGGTAGACTGCTTTTAAAGCCGGAGCATCAGGAACTGTTTTTGGCTTACATTGCTGAAACAGCCTCCAGCTCTATTGCCTCCTCTTCTGAAGTTTAAAAAAATGCAAGCACTGAGTCGTAAGTGCAGGCTTCAGGTCAGGAGCAACCCCTTTCCTTGTGTCCTTCACCCTCACCAAAAGTGAAGGATGCGGCAGCACACACTTTAGATTACTCCATGGAGATCTTTTCACATACCATGCCTGGATTAATTAAAAATGGGGCCCATCATATACTGGAGCATTCCAAATGGGGGACATCAGACACTGGAGCAGCATTTACTGGGCCCATAATACACTGGAGCATTAGAAATGGGGCCCATTATATATGGAGCATTATTTGGGCCCATCATACACTGGAGCATCATCTATGAGGCCCTTCAAATACTGGAGCATTGTAAATGGGGCAGATCAGACACTGGGGCAGCATCTATGGGGCACATTATACACTGGAGCATTAGAAATGGGTCCCATTATATATGGAGCATTATTAGGGCCCATCATACACTGGAGCATCATCCATGAGGCCCACCATATACTGAAGCATTGCAAATGGGGCAGATCAGACACTGTAGCAGCATCTATGGGGCACATTATACACTGGAGCATCAGAAATAGGGACCATTATATATGGAGCATTATTTGGGCCCATAACACACTGGAGCATCGTCCATAGGGACCATCATATATTGTAGCATTATGTGGAGCTCATCATATACTGTATGGAACATTATATGTGACCAATTCTTCTGTATGGAAAAATATATGGGGCTCAATATTCTGTATGGCGCACAATGTGGTGGCCATAACACTGTATGGAGTAATATACTGTCCTGTTTTTGAGCTATTATACAATTTTACAATTTAAATTAGATCAGTCTTGTAAGCAGTGAAGTATTTGTCATTGTACTATAACTATATTTCTGTGGCGTATTGAAGCATCATGAGTTGTGGTATGTGTTAAAAACCTCTTGCCAGCCCTACCCCCCCACAACTTTAGCCAAATAGCCCCCAGTTTTCAATGCGTATCTATTATTATAAAGTAAATTAAGGTTGACAAGCTTCAGTAATAAGAATTGATGTTTTTGGCATTGAAATGGGCACTGTAGATGAGTTTACTGTCCTCCACTCCCTGCCGACTTTCCTTCCCCATTGACTTGCATTGTGTTTCGTGTTTCAGTCGGCCTCCGACTTTTCGCTATAGTCGGCCAATTTCGTTCCACCCGACTTTTGCGAAAGTCGGGTTTCATGAAACCCGACTCGACCCTAAAAAAGGCAAAGTCGCTCATCTCTAATTTTAACCCTTATAACTTCCTAACACAAAAATATTTTGGTTACAAAATTGTGCTGATGTAAATTAGACATGCGGGAAATGTTACTTATTAAGTATTTTTTGTGACATATCTCTGTGATTTAAGAGCATGAAAATTCAAATTCAGAAAATTGCAAAATTTTCAAAATTTTATCCAAATTTCCTTTTTTTTACAAATAAATGCAAGTCATATAAAAAATTTTTTACCACTATCATGAAGTACAATATGTCATGAGAAAACATTTTCAGAATTACCAGGATCCATGGAAACGTTCCAGAGTTATTACTTCATAAAGGGACAGTGGTCAGAATTGTAAAAATTGGCCTGGTCATTAACATGCAAACACCCTTGGGGATAAAGGGGTTAGAAATTTCACTCACAGAGCATGGGGCAGAGCACCCCTACATTATCAGCTTAGAAATATCACCCACATAGTATGGGGCACAGAACCCTTACATTAGTATCTTAGAGATTTCACCCCCAGAGCATGGGTCAGAGTACTTCCTCAGAAGCAGTTTACAAATTTTACCCAGAGCATGATGCACAGTACTCCTACATTAGCAGATAATGAATTTCACCTACAGAGCATTAGACACAGTACCCAAACAGAATCATATAAGAAAAATCACTCACAGAGCGTATTTTCACATTTCCCACACAGAACCTGATAGCAAATTTCAGCAACAGAGTATGTTTCCACATTTCTCCCACTAAAGCTCATAACAAATTTTACACACAGAAGCTGATAACAAATTTCATCCACAGAGCATGTTTCCACATTTATCCCACAGAAACTGATAATAAATTTCACCCACAGAGCATGTTTTCACACTTCCCTGAGAAAGCTAATAAAGAATTTTACACCCAGACAATGAGGAAAAGTACTCCCACAGGCAGGGTTGCAGAGTACACACAGCAGCTTAAAGGCACAGTACTCCCTTTGATATGGGATGATGAACACACACAGTGGCTTTTGGCACAGTACTAACACAGGCATGGTTGCATAAAATTAGAAAAAATATGATTGGACTCATGTCACTCCCACCGACACAGTTGAAGTTTATAAAAACGTTTAGTTACACACAGTACTATCACAGACACGGGTGCAGATTAAACAAAGAGAGTGTTATTTTTGGAAAACTGAAAATTGTCTCTTCAGAGAGGAAGAGGACAAGAACTCTAGTGCCACCTATAGGAAGTAGCAATCCAAAAAGTCAATATAGACTCTTTAATGAGAGTCACATGACTTAGGATAAAAGCAAAAATCAAAATATCAATTTACAGGCACTGTGTTTATGGGTATTGCTCCTCGTCATTGCAAAGTGTGAGATCTGGTTTGGCTGGGTGAGAGGCGTCTAGCCGGGAAAACTTCACACACACAAAACCTAATACTGTCCCTAACTACAGCTGAGTCCTGTCCCTACGCTAAGAAGGGCAGAAATAAGAAATAAGAATCTTGAACCAGGAGGACCAGGTCAACTTGGAGGAGGAGGTGGATGTGGCTGTATAGGTGGAAGGGGCAGGACAGCACAGTGGCTCAGTGGGTAGCACTGCAGCTTTGCAGCGCTTGTGTCCTGCAAAGAGTTGCATCTTCTTCCCTTGTTTGCATAGGTTTCCTCCTGATAAAAAGGTTTCCTCCCACACTTCAAAGACATAGTGATATGGAAATTAGATTGAGGGTGTGTGCACACACTGCAGATTCTGATGCGGATCTGCAGCGGGTTTGACCCTGCTGATCTGCAGAAATTTCTGCTGTGGTGTACAGTACCTTTATATTATATGGAAAACAAAAACAGCAGTGCACATGGTTCAGATTTTTCTGCTCGGATTTGCTGCGGTTTCAAAATCGCAGCATGTCACTTCTTTGTGCGAAATCCTCAGTGGTTTCACACCTGCTCCATTGTAGAGGTGTCAAACTACAGGGGAAAACAGGTTTATCTGCAGATAAACCGCAGGTCTTTCAACCTGCGGATTTTGCAAAATCTGCGCGGAAAAATCCACAGGAGAATCCGCAGCGTGTGCACACTCCCTCAGAGCCCCAATAGGGATGGCACAATCGATGCCTGAAAAGCGCTGTGGAATTAACGGCGCTATATAACTAAGAAAAATAAGTAAATAAAGGAGAAGTAATCCAACAATATTTTGGTATTTTTTTTCTTTTTTCATAGTTTTTTTTTTTTTTTTCTTTGTTTTATGGAAGTGACTTAAAGCAACCTGGCATTTGCAAAACTAAAACTACACACGTGGACAAAATTGTTGGTACCCTTCGTTTAATGACAGAAAACCCACAATGGTGACAGAAATAACTTGAATTTGACAAAAGTACTATTAAATAAAAAAGCTATGAAAATGAACAAATGAAAGTCAGACATTGCTTTTCAACCATGCTTCCTCAGAATTTGTTAAAAAACAAAACTTATGAAGTAGACCTGGACAGAAATGATGGTACCCTTAACTTAATATTATGTTGCACAACCTTTTGAGGCAATCATTGCAATCAAACGATTCAAATAACTGTCAATGAGACTTCTGCACCTCTTGACAGGTATTTTGGCCCACTCCTCAAGAGCAAACTGCTCCTGTTGTCTTGTGTTTGAAGGTTGCCTTATCCAAATGGCATGCTTCAGCTCTTTACAAAGATACTCAATAGGATTTAGGTCAGTGCTCATAGAAGGCCACTTCAGAATAGTCCAATGTTTTCCTCTTAGCCATTCTTGGGTGTTTTTAGCTGTGTGTTTTGAGTCATTATCCTGTTGAAAGACCCATGACCTGCGACTGAGACCAAGCTTTCTGACACTGGGCAGCACATTTCTCTCTAGAATCCCTTCGTAGTCTTGAGATTTCATTGTACCCTGCACAGATTCTAGACAACCTGTGCCAGCAAAGCAGCCCCAGAACATAACAGAGCCTCCTCCATGTTTCTGAGTAGGGACTGTGTTCTTTTCTTGATATGCTTCATTTTTCCATTTGTGAATATAGAGCTGATGTGCCTTGCTAAAAAGTCCTAGTTTTGTCTCATCTGTCCATGGGACATTCTCCCAGAAGCTTTGTGGCTTGTAAACATGTAGTTTGGCAAATTCCAGTCCGGCGGTTTTATGATTTTTTCAACAATGGTGACCTCCTTGGACATCTCCCATGAAGTCCGCTTTGGCTCGTACAGCAACTGATGGTGTGATCTGACACTGTTGTTCATTGAACTTGAAGTTCACCTTTAATCTGCTTTGAAGTTTTTCTGGGCTCTTTTGTTACCATTCGTGTTATCCATCTCTTTGATTTATCATCAATTTTCCTCCTGCGGACACGTCCAGGGAGGTTGGCCACAGTCTCATGGAGCTTACATTTCTGAATAATATGTGCAACTGTAGTCACAGGAACATCAAGCTGCTGGAGATGGTCTTATAACTTTTACCCTTAACATGTTTATCTATAATTTTCATTCTACTCTCCAAAGACAATTGATTATATAGGTCACCAGTAGATATGCAATCAAAAATATAAATAAAAAAATACAGACTCAAAAAGATCAAATAAATATGAGGAGAACTTGAGTCATAATGTATCTCATAATATAAATATTTTATTAAAGGTAAATATTTACCACATAGACTAAATACAAATACAATAGAACAGTGTGAGCCCAAAAATTGAGTAACAGTCACAGGGTTGATCAGGATGACATATTATGCTAAAGAAGTACATATACATGTGGAGAGCAATGAATATAAACAATGTAACATAAGCAGGTAATACAATCAGTCACTTGTTTGCACCAAGACTAATCAATTCCACCTATAACTATCACCATGTTTAGCTCTACCATGCATTGCTAAAAACCATTACAATGTATCAAGCATAATGTAATCATGTATCTACGATTCTATGATTCTATACAGAGGCTGGACAGACATCTGACTGGGATGATTTAGCGAATCCTGCTTTGAGCAGGGGGTTGGACCAGATGGCCCAGGAGGTCCCTTCCAACTCTCCGATTCTATGATTCTATGATAAGTAGCAGAAAGTATGCATCATTAAATCAAGGGTTAATTATCCATATTGTGTCTCCTTTTATCCACGATGTGACCGCAAACCCGACATGCGTTCCCCAAGGGGGCGTGTGTTTATACTCGCGAAACGCATGTCGGGTTTGCGATCACATCGTGGACAAAAGGAGACACAATATCGGTAATTAACCCTTGATTTAATTATGCATACTTTATTGAACAAGATGACAAGAGGAGACACAATATGGGTAATTAACCCTTGATTTATTTATTATTAACTTAACGCACGCCTTACGCATTTTGTAATTGCTAGGTCTCTTGACACCAAGTTTAGTTTTAATAAAAGAAAATAGTAGGTCACCAGCAGCAATCAAATCATTTTTTTGAGAGTTCATTCGATTGCAATGCAGGATAATTGACCAGTTTGGATGATAATATGATATCAGGCTGCAGTGTTGTAATAAAATATTCTTGGGACTAAAATAAGTTAAAGTTTTTATTTCCACAACTCGTTCAAACTCTGGACTAGCTTCTTTGGTGTCATATGACACCAAAAAGGACCTCATAGCTCATAATACTTGATGGATCAAAACATATAACATTTTTTGAGCCACAACAAAAAAAAAGCTGCAGTTACATGTTTGCCAGCGGACTGCACAGGCCTGTCTACAGACTAGACTCTGTCACTCTCCTTGCTCCTGCGACTCTCTCTCCTTCCCTAGACTAAATGCAGTTTGAATGTGATACAAACATCAATGCAAATGATTGGCCCTTAGAAGAGCTGTTAGTATGATGGCTCAGTTTCAACATAAATATCAACATTGCAGGCCTCAGATTTGTTATACTGTGCACACTGGCCTAGACAAGCAGTCTCTCCCTACAATACAAAGTGTATCGCTTCTTATGGAACTAATCTTTGGACTTTCATGCGCTGCTTGACATAATACACAATCCAGTTATATTAAAAGATCAATCATTTATTCCCATTTTATCCCAACGCGTTTCGAAGTGGAAAACACTTCTTCAGGGGATGACAAATATTTGTCATCCCCTGAAGAAGTGTTTTCCACTTCGAAACGCGTTGGGATAAAATGAGAATAAATGGTTGATCTTTTAATATAACTGGATTGTGTATTATGTCAAGCAGCGCATGAAAGTCCAAAAAATTAGTTCCATAAGAAGTGATATACTGGCGGTCACTTGTCTGACCATTTGGACATGCAGCAGCTGATGATTTCCATGTGCCTG
The DNA here is from genome assembly GCF_039654945.1 of Dendrobates tinctorius. Lineage (NCBI taxonomy): Eukaryota > Metazoa > Chordata > Amphibia > Anura > Dendrobatidae > Dendrobates > Dendrobates tinctorius. The sequence continues at coordinate 27,508,962 of NW_027361771.1, forward strand.
ATCTCTCCTCTAGCGGGTGAGTGGATTTTATATATCTTTATACTATTGTCATCGGATAAGACCCTATTGTGCTTCTTTGCTCCTATAGTGTATTTTATACAATACAAAGTGTCACAGAGCTGTGCAATGGCATCAGTGTGCCGAGTCATGCGGCACCTATTCTTTTATAATCCCTGACCATGTCACACAGCCCGCCAGTCACAGTACTGCCACAACCAAGAAGGCTACGGAATTACAGTAACTCACAGGCAATATCTGCATGTTTATTGGCTGCATAACAGGCGTCAAAGATGCAGGGCAGGGATTTGAGTGTTAGATAAAAACTGAGTAACGATCACATCCGAGCCCATAATACTCAAGTGACAACTGAGTATCATCAAGCACGTTCACTAATCCCTAGTGTGTATTTCTCAATCACAGATACTCTTTCATTATAAACTGTACTCCACTTCTTCATATTTGACTACCCAATGCTTCATGCTGGCGCACAGATGAAGAGATCTTTTTATATAAAAATGCTAAATCAAATGACGGTGCTGCACATTCATTATGCTGTTATGATGTCTTATATTTATATCAGATGACTCAAGTGAAATTCATCGTGCTGGTGGTGAGGTCTGTAGTCTCTGATCCTGAAAGCAAAATTAAAATTATTTATTTATCAGATCAATGGCTTGTGTTCAGCTCATTGACCCCTATGGTGCCATTCTTCACTTCAGTATAATGTGCAGAGTTGAACATTTTGCGCTTGAAAGATTTAAATAAAACATCTTTGAAGGTCGCAGTAGAAGGGAACAGTTGGAGATAGATGAAAATCACCACCCTAAATGTTAAAAAGTTATAAACAAAAAGTAATATTGTGCTCTTGAAGATAGTGCTTATTTCAATACACATTCCTTATATTGGTAATTTGTTATATAGTTATAAGACTTTATATCAGTAAATTATTTGACGAAAGTGTATGGTGTGTTCATCTTATATAGCATTCATGTGTAAGTGATAAAATCGGGTTTATGCTCAGATAAGGGTTGTTAGTCATAAGTACTCAGCCAAATACACGGTAGTCCTCGTCACTTTGCTCAGTATCAGATATCAAGCACTGGACATACAGTTTGATTACTGAACTCTGGATTACTCTACGTGTCATCAATAAAACCAAAAAACTGAGCTGGACCTTAACCCCTTTGCGCCACAGCCCATTTTCATTTTTATAAAGAGAAAAAAGTGGGCTATTCGCCCTAGCCTGCTCACCGACAGCCACAGGTGCTCAGAACTCCGTCCAGACTAGATGTGAATCAGCAGGAAGAGAAGAAAGCTTGGGTGTTCTAGCTCCTAAAATCAATCTTTTATTGAAAATTTCTTAAAATATGGTACAGCAAATCCTCAGTACACTTAGACACTGATAGTCTCGCGACGCGTTCCGATCATAAAGATCTTTGTCACAGCTAAACTTCAAATAACAGCATGCAGTTTTATATGTGGTATTGACCAATCATATAAATTCCCTTCTGTCAGGTGACAGACCATGCCAAGGTGCTGAAAGGTCAATCTCTCAGCCACTAATACATTGTGCCGAAAATGCTGTAAGAAAACACTGACATAAAAAATATACTTTCAAGATCAACTAAAATAAAAAACAAAAGCAAAATAAAGATAAAATTATCAGTAGTAAAACATTATTTTGTTTCTCTTATTGAGACCAGTAGGATGTCTGGTTTCAAAGTTATATATCCAGAACGTTTTGCGTGTTAATAAGCGTCTTTTTGTATCTCCACCACGCCAGGAATTTTTTTTAGATGTTCTAAACCTGCAACAATCAAAGATGAGGTGTTGCCATTGTGATACCAAATTAAGTGTTTAGCAGCCATAGATATAGTTTGGGTAGTATTATTATTATTTTTGATATCTCTTATATGTTCTGATATGCGGCTTTTGAGTTTTCTCGTGGTGCATCCTATATATATTAAATGGTAATTTGTACATTCTATTTTATATACTACATTTTTTGAGTTACAATTAATAAATTGCTTTATATTAAAAGTTTGTGTATCATTCTAGTTATTAAATGTTTTTGTTGTCTGAGCATATTTACAGGTGATGCATTTATTATTGCTACATCTAAAAAAAAAAACTTTAGTATTTAATTAATTTTGTTTATAGCATTTAGATTGAAATAATCCTAGTGAGACTGCATTACCAATAGTAGGGGCTTGTCTGCCTATGACATTCACTCCTGATTCCAGAATTTTTGCAAGGATATCATCCACATATAATAAGGGTAGATATTTGTGAATAATATTTGTAATTTCATTAAACTGAGGACTAAAACGCAGGCAAACAAAAGGTTTCTTATTGTTTTCTAATCTTACTGGGTTGGCTATAAGTTCAATCAGATCATTCCTATCTTTATTAATAGCTATATTTTTAGCTCTTTTGAGAGACCATTCTGGGTAATTGTGTTTTTTTTATTTTTTGTATAAGATATCAAATTCTTCCTTCATATCTTTTTCATTAGAACAATTTCTTTTTAGTCTAATATGCTCTCCTACCAGAACGGATTTTATTACATGTTTCGGATGGCTGGCTTATGATGAATTTTACTGCCTATACATTGGTTAACGGTACCTTGAAGCTCCAAATCTAAAAAGGCAATGTAATTATTATTTTATTTATGCGTTAATCGAATATTATAATTATTGGATTTAATATAATCCATAAATGTAGGTATGGCAGATACATCGCCCCCCATATAATGAGGGTGTCATCAATGTATCTGCCATACCATATCAATTCTTGCGAAAAGGGATTATCAATTTAATAAATAAATTCATTTTCCCTTTAAGCCATAGTAATGTTTGCTAGTGATTGTGAGTATTTTGCTCCCATTGGAACTCCCATTTTTTGTAAGTACACATTATCATCAACGGAAAATAATATATGCTTCATCAAAAATAAAATAACTTGCAATAGATAATCAATAAGATCATCAGAATATTGCCTATAGTTTTTAAGAAAAAATTGAAGCGCTTTCATGGCCAATTCATGAGGAATACAAGTATAGAATAATTACTCAGCCATTTGTTTTAGATAATGCCCCCAGCATATCCCTTGAATACTTCAAGTAGCCTGGTAACTTTTGCACAAGGGGCTGTAAAAGAGAGTCTGCTCATTCGCATAAATGCTCATTCATAGAGCCTATTCCCAGTACAATCGGTCTCATTGGTGGAATTCCGCTGGTTTTATGTACTTTGGGCAGACTTTGGTACTGCCAAATAATCATCTTGTTTTTCTGCTGAAGACACCCATATCCAGTCCTTCCATAATAACTTTATTAATTTCATCACAAAATGTAGCTGATGGATTGTTTTTTAGTTTTCATAAGTACAGTAGATATGTCTGATAATAGTTCCAGCATTTTATCTTTGTAGTCCTTGGAGTTAAGAACTACTATCATACCCCCTTTATCACTATGTTTAATTACAGTGTTTGTCATTTTCTTTAATTCTGAGAACGCAATTCTTTGCTTGTAAGAAAGGTTATCCTTTTTATTTCCATTCCCAGTTGTATTATTTCTTCTTTCGAGATTTTTTAATTCTCTTTCTATTGTTTCTTGAAATCTGTCCATGCACTCCACCCTGGTCTCAATGGGGTAGAAGTATGGATTCTTTACATTCAAAAAATGTGATTGATTAATTTTCTCAGGGTTACTCTCTTCGCAGGAAGTTAGTCTTTGTAGATTAACTAGTGTCATTTGTTCTTTGTAGTCCTATTTATGAAATTCATTAATATCTGGACTATATAATTGTTGATGTGACTCCTCTACTTCACCAAAGAAATGTTTTTTGAGTGTCAAATTTCAGATGAATTTATTGATGTCTAAAATCATAGAAAAAAGGTCAAATTTCAAGTCAGGTACAAAAATTTAGCCCTAAAGATAGGACTTTGAGTTGATCTGGTGTTAGTTGCTGGGATGATAGGTTAATTACATTTTATGAATTTATTTCTTCAATTTTTTTCTTCCTGTATCGAGTTATCACATCTAGATTGTTTGCCGTGTTTCCTGTCACTCTGCCGCTTGCGTTTTTTGACTTGTAAGACTTCCTGTTTTTATCCAGATCAATAGTATTTGAAGAAGTATCAGATGCACTATAGTTGGTATCTGAGGATTCTGGATCTGAAGAGGTGAATGCAACATGTGGCTTTTTGGTCGATTTGGTACGAGTCTGGCTATGTTTTAGAATGGGTTTGGGAGTCCTTGGTGCACCTTCCCACTGACCCCACTCATAGATTTTGCCAATGGCATAGTCATTCAAATCACGTGCAAACTTTGTTTTCTTGCGACTCAATTTCCTCCTCAAGTGTAGCTAAATCCGCTTTAATTTTATCAATAGAAATATTATATTAAGGCAATATTTTAAATGAATCCAATGATTTATTAATATTCTCAATCTCATTTTGAATCTCCACGAGTTTTGTCTACTCATATTTTATTAAGAGTTTCATCAAATTCATGGAACAGTTAGTGAGAATTTGATTCCATTCCTCTTTAAGTTCGCAGTATAAATTGTTGTAGGTATTTTTTTTAATTCTTACACCTCTGGGGATCAAATCATTCCCTACATAATTCTGTAAATTGGTGAAATCCCACCGGATTTTAATTTCTTGTACGGTAAATTTTTCAAGTTGCGCCATGTGAGTAGTAAAATTCAAAAAATCACCAGTCTGATTCGGCTCATTATCAAACACCTGCGCAGCTTTTTTGGTTCTTTCTTCAGAGTGAGATATAGGCATACTGATGATAAAAAAATGTTCAGTGTCTCAAGTGAAATCATCCACTAAATATAAATAGCCAAATAATATGTATGAGGATATATAGGGAGATCACGGCAAGTCATTTTCGTTTTTGCGTTTCTGATTTTCGCTCCTCTTCTTCCCAGAGCCATAGCTTTTTTATTTTTCAGTCAATATGGCCATGTAAGGGCTTGTTTTGTGCGTGAAAGAGTTGTCCTTTTGAACGACACTATTGGTTTTACCATATCGTGTACTCAAAAACAGGAAAAAAAATCCAAGTAAGGTGAAATTGCAAAAAAAGTGCAATTCTACTACTGAAGCACCGGAGCCCACATCGAAGGGGTTAAGCTTGTATACATGCAAAATGTAAGAGCATTTTCACACAAAGCCCAAGAAAACAAAACAAAAAATGAATAAAATAAAGAGCAGATATGCTACAGCAAGTAAATAAGGTAAATATGTAAGTACCACTGAAATGGTGCTAAGCGGTCTCTATTTACATGTACTATTAAAATCTATTTACTTACTTGCTGTAGGGTATATGCTTATTTTTTGTTGTTTGCATGTACTCTTACTATATACTTATTTAGACCAAAGAAAAAATGGTATCAAGAGCAGTAAATAAAATATAAGATTTTTATTATACTCAATAGGGTAAATTACAATATGTAGAAAAAAAGAGGTGTGGATAAATACAAAATAAGGGAATCAGTGACATCCAGTTACCACATATAAGTAAAGGTCATGGTACAATTAATATTATTTAGGCAAAGGCAAGATAGCAATAACATAATCAACTCCCTCTCAATCTCTTAAATGTAATAGCATGCAATATCTCCCATAAACTTTAAGGATTGAGAGCATGCTGCCTGCAGTGACACGGTATCCACCATTCGTCGGCTGTACAGGAGTGAGCCGAGGGGAAGCTAAAAAGGGGAAGGGGTGGGACTAGTGAGCTGCAAGAGCCTTTAAGTGTCCAGAGGAAGTGGAGGATTGATTGACATGGGTTCCACTTGCATTCCAGAGGCCATATTGGAGCCTGTGAAAGTGAAACTAAGTGATCATATGGACCAGTGAAGAGAGAAGGTGAATCAGATGATGCGTGGAACAGAGGTGGAAGTTGCTTGATGTCACAGAAATGTGGGAAGCAGTCCAGAAAGAAGATAATTCAATACAAACAACTCTGTAATGAAAATAAAGATGTGTTAGTTGTACATAGTATATTATATTACGAAGTCACAAACAGCAATGTCAAATGTAAAGAGTAAATATAGCACACATTACAGGCAATCATATAAACGGAAGGTCAATGCCTAAATGAAAGATAACAGATCATAATCACGGTTAAGACCCTGTGGAGTAAGTGTGTCTAGTGTATGTATCAAATACGCCTCGCATTGTTTCAGCAATCTGATGTGGTCACCCCCTCTTCTAGGTTGTGGGACATGTTCGATGACCTGGAAACGCAGCTGTGAAAGTTTATGGTTCATAGTGGAAAAATGATGGGGAATGGGATTCTGATTGTAGATTTTTGTTTAGAAATTCTATCTTTCACAGGCTGAGTAGTTTCCCCAATCAAGGTACATGAGACCACAAGGGCACTTAAATAAAGAGACTACAAATGATGTGTCGCAAGTGGAGAAATCCTTAATTTTATAGGGTTTTCCTGAGTGGGGGTGATGTATGGTATCCCCTTTAATGACATTGCTGCACTGATTGCAGCGGAGGCAGGGGAAGGTGCCCCTTCTGGGTGTATGTAGAAACTGCTGTGAAGTGGAGGGGGTGCCCTGATTGAAGTCTGCTGAGACTAATTTGTCTTTCAGGTTAGGGGCCCTCTTAAAACATGGGAGAAAGGATTCACGGAACTCTGGAAAGTCGGGGTAGGCTTTACTGAGTAAGTGCCAATGTTGGCGTATGGTCCTATGCTGGGCTTTTTTTGCAAAAAAATATTTGCCGGTTCGCAATATTTGCCCCTCCCCTGTGCAGCCCCTGACCTCCTCTGTGCAGCCCCGACCTCCTTTGTGCAGCCCCCATCCTCGTCTCTGTGCAGCACTCGTCCTCCTCTGTGCAGCCCCCAACCTCCTCTGTGCAGCCCCAGTCCTCCTTCTCTGCAGCCCCCATCCTCCTCTGTGCAGCCCCCGTCCTCCTCTGTGCAGCCCCCGACCTCCTCTGTTCAGCGCCCGTCCTCCTCTGTTCAGCCCCCGACCTCCTCTGTGCAGCCCCCGTACTCCTCTGTGCAGCCCCCGTACTCCTCTGTGCAGCCCCCGTACTCCTCTGTGCAGCCCCCATCCTCCTCCTTCATACTCACCCTGCTGTGCCATTGCTGAATGTCCCTGAATCCTCCGTTGTCCAGCGCTGACAGCTTCTTCCTGCCTTTAGCGGTCACATGGTACTGCTCATTAAGCTCATGAATATGCTTCCACGCCCATGGGCATCCATATTCATGAGCTCAATGAGCGGTACCATGTGACCACTGAAGGCAGGAAGAAGCTGTCAGTGCTGTGACAAGGAGGATGCAGAGGACGTTCAGGGAGGCACGGGAGGGGTGAGTATGTCTTCCCAGCCACCGGCTCCTGCCGCCGCTCCCCCTCCCCTGCTGAAGCACCTTCATATTTCCGGTACACCGTACCATCGCGTACCGTCGCAAAAAAAGCACTGGGCCTATGTAGTTTGTACACAAAAGGATTAAAGTTGTGTACAAACGGTATGCGTGTACCAGTGGACCGACGACTGGTAGTGTGTGATGCTGTAGGGATTGAGAAAGTATTGTCAGAATAACCCCCTTCATGAAATTTGGATTGCATCTCAGAGATGCGTGTTTGGCGTACAGTACTGTCTGATGCAATGTTGTTAACCCTGTTAAGTTGGGACTTAGGGATGGCCGTTTCATGGAGATAGGGTATAAGCTATCATAATGTACAAGGCTATTACGGTCAATGCTCTTGATGAAGAGATCCGTACTTAAATTGCCCTGGTCATCTTTAATGATCAACATATCCAGAAAGTTGACCTTATGGTAGTCATGAGTCATGGTGAAACCCAGACCAGGCCAGGAAGAATTCAGTAAGTCAAAGAATAGGCTTAGGGACTCGAATGAACCCCCATATGCAAAAGATGTCATCTATATAACGTTTCCAAACAAGAATGCTGTCTTGGAAGAAATGGCTTTTAGAGATGACCGAGTCCTCAAAATCGGCCATACAGCAATTTGCAAGCAGGGGTGCTACATTCGAGCCCATTGCTGTCCCACGGGTCTGTAAGTAGAATTTGTTCTGGAACATGGAGAAATTGGATGTTAGGACCAAAGCTAAAAGATCAACGCAAAGGTTGATCTGTGTATTGTCAAGGTAGGAGGCTGAGAGAAGTCGGTTAATGAATTGTATGCCCTCCTTGTGGGGGATGGAGGTGTAGAGATCTTTAAAAACAAACGTAACAAGGAGGGCCTCTTGTGGGATAGGGCTTAGGTTCCTGATGGTGTACAAAAAGGTTCTTTTGTCAAGGAGAAATGAAGGAGTGAACTGTAATAATGGTGTCAGAATTTTCTCCAAAAATATGGACACTGGAGACAAAATCGAATTAGTGGACGCCACTATGGGTCGACCTGGTGGTTTTTGTAGATTTTTATGAATCTTTGGTAAGTCGCAAAAGACTGATATGATGGGATAGCTATTAGTCAAGAACTCGCAGTTTTTCTTATCTAGAACCCCTAGCTCAGTATATTTCAAGAGGATGTTGTTGATTTTGAGGTGTATATTGGGTGTAGGATCACTAGTCAACTCTGTGTAGATGGAGGTGTCTGTAAGTTGGCGTTTGATCTCTGTAATGTAGTCCGTGGTGTCCATAACAACTATAGCGCCCCGCTTGTCTGCAGGTTTGATGACAAGTTTCCTCAACCATCCTGCAGAGAACGGAGGGCTTATCTCTAAGACTGAGACATTAGAGGGGTAGTGGAGTCAACCTTACACAGAGATATTTACCAAGGCTGACTCCACTACCCCTCTAATCTACTGAGATGAAACGCCAACTCACAGACACCTCCATCTACACAGAGTTGACTTGTTTAACTTGGCTGCATTAAATACAACTGCATCTACTCAGAAGTTGAGTGCCAAGTTTTTCTTACTTTACACAAGGTGTGGGACCATACTTGTGCACCTCTCCAAGTAGTACATTCAGTCTTTTCACTTTACTCCTTAGGCTGGAGTCACACACAACGTAAAAAAATACGGTACATATTTTACGGCTGTAATACGCAGAAATGGTCCCTAAATAGTGATCCGTATGTCATCCGTTGTCAGGGAGTGACCGCGTATTTTGCCCATGTAAGCATCCGTATGTAATCCGTATGGCATCCGCAGGCTTGCAAAATTAACATATAATGGAGCCCTATGACAGGTTAAAGCCCAAACGAAAGAATAGATATATACACATAGAATACAGATATATATATATATCTAATATATAAAGCTCAAGTGTGTGTATGTATGTATGTATGTATGTACAGTATGTATGTGTGTATGTCCGGGATTGGCATCTGCACCGTCGCAGCTACAGCCACAAAATATGGCACAGTCACACGTCTGGACCCTGAGAGTGTCCTAGGCTATGTTGTGAGGTGAAATTTTAACCCTGCGCGTTCCAATTCACCAAACAATTTTGCCCCTATCTACATAATGGGGAAAAAGTGTGTGTATCAAAGCCCGCCCCTCATTATGATGTCATAATGGTTGCCATGGCGACGCTGATGTCATCATTGGTTGCAAGCCCCGCCGCTCATTATGATGTCATAATGGTTGACTCTGGGATGGAGGATGTGTGATGGGTATATGGGCACTAGACTATGGGATGGAGGATATGTATGACGGGTATATGGGCATGGGACTATGGGATGGAGGATGTGTGATGGGTATATGGGCACTGGACTATGTAATGGAGGATATGTATGGCGGGTATATGGGCACGGGACTATGGGATGTCGGATATGTATGATGGGTATATGGGCACGGGACTATGGAATGGAGTATCTGTATGATGGGTATATGGGCATGGAACTATGAGATGAAGGATGTGTGATGGGTATATGGCCACTCGGCTATAGGATGGCGAATATGTTTGATGGGTATATGGGCATGGGACTATTGGATGGTCGATGTGTGATTAGTATATTGGCATGTGACTATGGGATGGAGGATGTGTGATGGGTATATGGGCACTCGACTATGGGATGGAGGATATGTATGATGGGTATATGGGCACGGGCCTATGGGATCGTGGATATGTATGATGGGTATATGGGCATGGGGCTATGGGATGGAGTTAGTTACTATGCCCAGGCAGTGCCGGGCTCTTCATCTAGTATATATATACATGTCATTGAGACACACATATATATATATAGTAAGGTAGTGCTCACTGAGTGTATGGGGGACACTCACTTGGCTGCAGATAAACCTGGTCCGGCACAGTTTTTCTCATAAATCAATCCATGTGGTTTATTATTAGATGGCAAAAACCATAAACAGCAACAGTCTTATATCAGACAGGTCAATGTTCATCAAAGGGCTTCGCTCTCTCAGCCCTGTCGTAACACAGGCTGTGTTATGTCCAGCAACCGGGCGCTATAGCCTCCCAGTTATTTCACCCCTGTCTGGGGTTACTTTTTTAGTTGTTTGTCACTCCGGACGTCCTTTCCCTCCTGGGGACTGTCCGAGACACAAAGGCCATTACACACAGGCCACACACGGTCAGCAGCGTCCGCATGAGCGCTTCAGGATGGCAACACACCTTACGGCACGTCAGCCTTCCATGACCTTTCACACAGACCAATCAGATCCAGGCACTCACTCTCATGTGACCTACCCTGGTCACCTTATATGGTCCGTAGCCATGCCCACCTGATCACATGGCTATGACCTCATTGCAGGTCCTTCAGATTCACAACCATTCACACACACATACAGCTTTTACTATGGGCGTTCAGACACACGCCCCAGGGTGGGTTTGTAGGTGACTGGTCCCACCCATCTCACCAGCCACCTGGAAGCTCTCCCTGATACGCTGTAACAAAAACCTCAGCAGTACCTCTGCTGATTAACACACGTTGAAGCTGCCACCCACCCTGGGATACATAAAGGTCATTTACCATCCTATATCCATTACCACAATGGATATGCCTGTGTGCATTACCCATACAGCACCCCCTAGGTCTCATAGCGGTCACTGCACCACAATATATGTATATATATTTATTTATATTTCATAGAGTTCTACAAAGTAGAATAGCCGCAAAATCAATTGTCGGCTTTTGCAAAATCATTCCCCAACCCGATATGACGCATGGTATACATACAGTAAACCATTTCACTTCATGTATTTTTATATATCCCTGACTAATAATTAAATTAGGGTTTGTGTGTAAAATTTGGGAGGCATAGGTGTTAAATTAAGGGGTTAATTCGTTTGAAAAAAATGTGTGGGCTCCTGCGGCAAAATCGCAACCAGAGAGGTAAAGCAGGTGAGTGAGGGCAGATTTTAATAGCCTTGAGGGAGGCCAATGTTTTTGGCCCCCCCGGCTGCAAAAATCTGCCCCCAGACACCCCAGAAAAGGCATATATATAAGATGTGCCTTTTTTGGCACTTATCCTCTCTATTTCCATTGCCCTGTAGTGGTGGCAAATGGGTTAATAGCAAGATTCGATTGGAAGGTGACATTAAGCCGATTAATAATGGAGAGGTGTCAATAAGACTATGAAAGGGTTATAAAACACACACACAGACATTAACCCCTTTCCTACATTAAATGTACTATTCCATCTATGTGACCTGGGACCTAAGTCCCAAGGATGGAATAGTATGTCTAGCGTGATCAGCTGCGCTCACGGGGGGAGCGCAGCTGATCGCGGCCGGGTGTCAGCTGATTATCACAGCTGACAACCGGAACTTTGTGTCAGGGGTGGTCACGGACCGCCGCCGACACTTTAACCCCTGGCACACTGCGATCAAACACGATCGCTGTGTACCGGGGTTTAGGGAAGCTTCGGCAGGGAGGGGGCTCCCTCCGTGCTTCCCTGAGACCCCCGCAGCAGTGCAATGTGCAGCGATGCTGCGGGGGCCTCCTTCTCTGCAGGTCCCCGGATCCAAAATGGCAGCGGGGACCTTCGGGGGCCTGCAGGGAGCAGGCTTCCTCATTGCCTGCAGAGCGCAGGCATGAGGAAGCCTCCAGCACTGTCTGTGACAGATCACTAAATAAATTAAAAAATATATATATTCCCTAATAAATTCATTTCTTGGAAATAAAAAAAAAAATAAAAGTACGCATATTTGGTATCGCTGCGTCTGTAATGACCCGCCCTATAAAACTGTCCATATAGTTAACCCCTTTATTGAACCCCTTAAAAAATAAAAAACGAAGTAAAAAATAAAGATTTATCATGATACCACCAAGCAAAAAGTACAATAACGCGCAATCAAAAAGACAAATATAAATAACCATGGTACCGCTGAAAATGTCATCTTGTCACGCAAAAAACAAGCTGCCAAACAGCATCATTAGTGAAAAAAAAAAAAGTTATAGCTTGCAGAATAAAGCGATGCAAAAATAATTATTTTATATATAAAATTGTTTTCATTGCATAAAAGCGCCAAAACATAAAAAACGACATAAATGAGGCATCGCTGTAACCATACTGACCCAAAGAATAAAACCGCTTTATCAATTTTACCACATGCGGAACGGTGTAAACGCACCCCCCAAAAGAAATTAATGAAACGCTGGTTTTTGTTCATTCTGCGTCCTAAAAATAGGAATAAAAAGCGATCAAAAAATGTGACATGCCCGAAAATGGTACCACTAAAAACGTCAACTCGTGTCGCAAAAAATAAGACCTCACATGACTCGGGTCAAAATATGGAAAAATTATAGCTCTCAAAATGTGGTGATGCATAAACTATTTTTACAATAAAAAGCGTATTTTAGCATGTGACAGCTGCCAAACATAAAAACCCGCTATAAATAGTAAATCAAATCCCCCTTATCACCCCCTTAGTTAGGGAAAAATAATAAAATAAAAAAATGTATTTATTTCCATTTTACCATTAGGGTTAGGGCTAGGGTTAGGATTGGAGTTAGAATTGGGGGGTTTCCACTGTATTGGCACATCAGGGGCTTTCCAAACGCAACCTTCCTTTTGGAAGTGCATTGAGCAGCAAAGTGGTGTGCTGGTAAAAGGGGAAAAAAAAAAAAAAACTCTTTTAAATCTTCTGCCTGAGCAAGTGTGACCTGAGCGTAAGTGCGAACTGTGGTAAGTGTGTGACTTGAGATTCAGTGACTTTAGATTCAGGGAGTTTCCAAGGGAGGTCTTACTAAATTGCTGTTATATTATATTAATACTTTTTTTTTTTTTTTTATTTATTTTTGCTTATCTTATTGTCTGGTGCAATCCCCATTAGGATGTGCTCCACTATTGCCAATGCCATCCAGTGCACGTCTTGCCGCATGTATGAAATCCTTGAACAGCCGTTCGAGGGTGCATACTGCTGTGCGAGATGTGAGCACGTTGTGCATTTGGAAGCCCAGATACTGGATCTAAATGTGCAGCTGGCAACACTGAGATCCATAGACAATATGGAAAGGAGTCTTCTGCTCACTGAGCAGACGCTCAATGGGATAGATGAGGGGGGATGCTAGGTTGGAGCTGCAGGACAATGAAGCAGCTAGCTGGGTGACAGTTAGAAGGCGGGGTAGAGGGAAGAGCACAAGGGAGGCTAGTCCTGATCTGGCACACCCCAATAAGTTTGCTAAGTTGGCAGATGAGGGGAGTGTTAGTGCAGGAGTAGCACTGCTGCAGCAAGGCATGTCCTCTGAAAGCCGGAGGAGTGTCTGCTCCAGTAAGGGGGGAAATAGGAGAGCAGGGCAGGCCAGACAGGTTCTGGTAGTGGGAGACTCAATTATTAGGGGAACAGATAGGGCAATCTGTCACAAAGACAGGGATCGTCGAACGGTGTGCTGCCTACCTGGCGCTCGAGTCCGACACATCGCTGATCGGGTTGACAGATTACTGGGAGGGGCTGGTGAGGATCCAGCTGTCATGGTGCACATTGGCACAAATGACAAAGTTAGCGGTAGGTGGAAGGTCCTTAAAGATGATTTCAGGGAATTAGGCTGTAAGCTTAAAGCAAGGACCTCCAAGGTGGTATTTTCGGAAATACTTCCTGTACCACGTGCCACACCAGAGAGGCAACGGGAGATTAGGGAGGTAAATAAGTGGCTCAGGAATTGGTGTAGGAAGGAGGGGTTTGGGTTCCTGCAGAACTGGGCCGACTTCTCAGTTGGCTACAGGTTCTACGCTAGGGACGGGCTGCACCTCAATGGGGAGGGTGCAGCTGTGCTGGGGGGAGAAAATGGCTAGAAGGTTGGAGGAGTGTTTAAACTAGGGATGGGGGGTATTCCTTTTATAGGAGGGGAAGACAGTGCAGATAGATACCTGGGCACAAATAATGACATTGGGGGTGGGGGTGGCATTGGGGGGTGGGGTTAGAACAGTTAATAATTTGAGAAAGAATAGAGGTACAGGGAGATACATAAAGTGCATGTATACTAATGCCAGAAGCCTCGCCAACAAAATGGAGGAATTGGAGTTAATGTTGTTGGAGCATAATTATGACATGGTGGGGATATCTGAGACATGGCTGGACGAGAGCCCCGACTGGGCGGTTAATTTACAGGGCTATAGTCTGTTCAGAAATGACCGAACAAATAAGCGAGGGGGAGGTGTGTGTTTATATGTAAAATCATCCTTAAAACCCATCCTTCGTGATAATATATATGAATCTAATGAAAATGTAGAGTCCCTGTGGGTAGAGATAAGGGGAGGGGGGAAAAATAATAAATTACTGATAGGGGTTTGTTATAAGTCTCCAAAAATAATGGAAGCAATAGAGAATATCCTCATAAAGCAAATAGATGAAGCTGCGACTCAAGGAGAAGTCATTATTATGGGAGACTTCAACTACCCTGAAATACATTGGGGAACAGAAACCTGCAGTTCCAGCAAAGGTAATAGGTTTCTGACTACTATGAGAGACAATTACCTTTCACAACTGGTTCAGGACCCAAATAGAGGGGGGGCACTGCTAGACCTAATATTAACCAACAGGCCAGACCGCATATCAAATGTAAGGGTTGGGGGTCACTTGGGTAATAGTGATCACAAATTAATAAGTTTTCATGTATCCTTTAATAAGATGTGTAGTAGAGGGGTTACAAGGACACTAAACTTCAGGAAGGCAAATTTCCAACGGATGAGAGATGATCTTGGTGCAATTAACTGGGACAATATCCTGAGACATAAAAATACACAAAGAAAATGGGAGACGTTTATTCGCATCCTGAATAGGACCTGTGCACAATATACACCATATGGGAATAAACATGCTAGAAATAGGAGGAAACCACTATGGCTAAATAGAGCTGTAAGGGGTGCAATAAGAGATAAAAATAAAGCATTTAGAGAATTAAAGCAAGTAGGTAGTGATGAGGCATTAACTAAATACAGAAGATTAAATAAATTCTGTAAAAAGCAAATCAAGACAGCAAAGATTGAGACAGAGAGACTCATTGCCACAGAAAGTAAAAATAATCCCAAATTATTCTTTAACTACATAAATAGTAAGAAGCTAAAAAATGATAGTGTTGGCCCCCTTAAAAATAGTCTGGGTGAAATGGTGGATGAGGATGAGGAAAAAGCCAATATGCTAAATGACTTTTTTTCAACAGTATTTACACAAGAAAATCCCATGACGGATAACGTGATCAGGGATAAAAAATTCTCAGTTAAATGTCACCTGCCTAACCCAGCAGGAAGTACGGCGGCATCTAAAAATCACTAAAATTGACAAATCCCCGGGCCTGGATGGGATACACCCCCGAGTACTGCAGGAATTAAGCACAGTCATAGATAGACCATTATTTTTAATCTTTAAAGATTCTATAATAACAGGGTCTGTACCACAGGACTGGCGTATAGCAAATGTGGTGCCAATATTCAAAAAGGGGACAAAAACTGAACTTGGAAATTATAGGCCAGTAAGTTTAACCTCAACTGTGGGTAAAATCCTGGAGGGTTTTCTAAGAGATACTATACTGGAGTATCTGGGGAAGAATCACCTTATGACCCAATATCAGCATGGGTTTACAAGGGACCGTTCCTGTCAGACTAATCTGATAAGCTTTTATGAAGAGGTAAGTTCCGGACTGGACCAAGGGAATTCAGTGGACGTGGTGTACATGGACTTTTCAAAAGCTTTTGATACGGTGCCACACAAAAGGTTGATACATAAAATGAGAACAATGGGGATAGGGGAAAATATGTGTAGGTGGGTTAAGAGCTGGCTCAGGGATAGGAAACAAAGGGTGGCTATTAATGGAGCACACTCGGACTGGGTCACAGTTAGCAGTGGGGTACCACAGGGGTCAGTTTTGGGCCCGCTTCTTTTTAACATATTTATTAATGACCTTGTAGGGGGCATAGAGAGTAGAATTTCAATATTTGCAGATGACACTAAACTCTGCAGGGTAATCAATACAGAGGAGGACAATTTTATATTACAGGAGGATTTATGTAAACTAGAAGCTTGGGCTGATAAATGGCAAATGAGCTTTAATGGGGATAAATGTAAGGTCATGCACTTGGGTAGAATGAACAAGATGTATAATTATGTGCTTAATTGCAAAACACTGGGCAAAACTGTCACTGAAAAAGACCTGGGTGTATGGGTGGATGACAAACTCACATTTAGCGGCCAGTGTCAGGCAGCTGCTGCAAAGGCAAATAAAATAATGGGATGCATTAAAAGAGGCATAGATGCTCATGAGGAGAACATAATTTTACCTCTATATAAGTCACTAGTGCGACCACACTTAGAATAATGTGTACAGTTCTGGTCTCCGGTGTATAAGAAAGACATAGCTGAACTGGAGCGGGTGCAGAGAAGAGCGACCAAGGTTATTAGGGAACTAGGGGGTCTGCAATACCAAGACAGATTATTACACTTGGGGTTATTTAGTTTGGAGAATCGGAGGCTTCGGGGTGATCTTATTACAATGTATAAATATATACAATACAAAGACCTATCTAATGATCTTTTTACTCTTAGACCTGTGACGGGGACAAGGGGGCATACTCTACGTCTGGAGGAAAGAAGGTTTAAGCATACTCACAGACGCGGATTCTTTACTGTAAGAGCAGTGAGACTATGGAACTCTCTGCCATATGATGTTGTAATGAGTGATTCTCTACTAAAATTTAAGAAGGGACTGGATGCCTTTCTTGGAAAGTATAATATTACAGGGTATATACACTAGTTTCCTTAATATTGCGTTGATCCAGGGAGCTAATCTGATTGCCGTATGTGGAGTCGGGAAGGAATTTTTTTCCCCAGTGTGAAGCTTACTGTTGCCACATGTGGTTTTTTTGCCTTCCTCTGGATCAACATGTTAGGGCAAGTTAGGATAGGATATGGGTTGAACTAGATGGACTTAAAGTCTCCCTTCAACCTTAATAACTATGTTACTATGTTACTATGGCGTCCAATCTCAATTCCAGCCAAAAAAGTCAAATGGCGCTGCTTCCCTTCCAAGCTCTGCCATGCGCCCAAATAGTGGTTTATCCCCACATATGGGGTATCAGCATACTCAGGACAAATTGCACAATAACTTTTGTGGTCCTGTTACTCTTGGGAAAATAGAAATTGGGGGTGAAAAGATCATTTTTGTGGAAAAAATATGATTTTTTTAATTGTACGGCTGTACGTTATAAACTTCTGTGAAGCCCTTAGGGGTTCAAAGTGCTCACCACATATCTAGATAAGTTCCTTGGTGGGTCTAGTTTCCAAAATGGGGTCACTTGTGGGGGGATTTCCACTGTTTAGGGACATTAGGAGCTCTCCAAACTTGACATCCGATCTGAATTCCAGCCAATTTTGCAGTGAAAAAGCCAAAAGGCGATTCTTCCCTTCCGAGCTCTGCCATGCGCCCAAACAGTGGTTCCCCCCACATATCAGGTATCAGCGTACTCAGGACAAACTGCACAATAACTTTTAAGTCCAATTTCTTCTGCTACCCTTGGTAAAATAAAAAAATTGAACCTGAAGTAATTTTTTTTGTGAAAAAAAGTTAAATGCTCATTTTTTTTTTAAACATTCAAAAAATTCTTGTGAAGCACCTGAAGGGTTAATAAACTTCTTGAATCTGGTTTTGAGCACCTAGAGGTGCAGTTTTTAGAATGGTGTCACGTTTGGTTATTTTCTATCATATAGACCCCTCAAAGTGACTTCAAATGTGATGCGGTCCCTAAAAATAAAATGGTGTTGTAAAAATGAGAAATCGCTGGTCAACTTTTAACCCTTATAACTTCCTAACAAAAAAAAATGTTGGTTCCCAAATTGTGCTGATGTAAAGTAAACATGTGGGAAATGTTACTTATTAAGCTTTTTGTGTGCCATATCTCTGTGATTTAAGAGCATAAAAATTCAAAGTTGGAAAATTGCGAAATTTTCAAAATTTTCGCCAAATTTCCATTTTTTTTCACAAATAAACGCAAGTTATATGAATGAAATGTTACCACTATCATGAAGTACAATATGTCATGAGAAAACAGTGTCAGAATCACTGGGATCCATGGAATCGTTCCAGAGTTATTACCTCATAAAGGGACAGTGGTCAGAATTGTAAAAATTGGCCCGGGCATTAACATGCAAACCACCCTTGGGAGTAAAGGGGTTAATTAAAAAGTCTTTTAATGAAATGAAGACACCAAGTTTTTGACCAATTTTTATTCCTTTGCTGTTCCAAAATAAAACCATGACCAGCAAAAAAACCCATAAAAAAGCAACAATATGCTTACCTCTCCGCCATTCAGTCATGTCCCACACAGTAATCCATCACAAGGGGTTAAATAGTTTACAATGAGGACAGGTGCTAATGCGACCAGCCCCATTGTAAATTACTTCAGAATGAATTAGTTCAACTCTGCGCAGACTCACTGGCTGCCTGGACATGAACTAATTAGCGTGGGAAAGTTTCTGACTTTTTTCCCACGCTCATCAGTTCACCTCAGGGCAGCCGGGGACTTCCCCTCACATCACTGAGGCTGCACGGAGTCCCCTCGATGATCTGAGGTGAACTAATGAGCATGGGAAACAATGCAGAAACTTTCCCACGGGAGGCTGTACGGAGATGAAATAATTCATTCTGGCACTGGTTTACATGGGGCTGGTCGCATTAGCACTGGTCCCTGTGTAAACCACTTAACCCTTTCTGATGGATTGCAGCAGGGGACCTGACTGACTAGCGGAGAGGTAAGGAAATGGTTGATTTTTTGTTTTATTTTTGTTACAGGGCCATGGTTTATTTTTGGATTAGCAGAGCAATAAATCTTGTCAAAAACTAGGTGTCTATTTCATTAAAATAATTTTTAATTAATGTCTCTGTGTGTTTTTTAACCATTTAATAGTCTAGAGTTAATAATGGATAAGTGTCTAATTCACACCTCTCCATTATTAATCGGCTTAATGTCACCTTCAAATTGAATGGTGATATTAACCCTTTGTTATTAACCCATTAGCCACCGCTTCAGGGCAATGAGAATAGAGAGGATAAGTGCCAGAAAAGACGCATCTTATACAGGCGCCTTTTCTGGGGTGTCTGGGGGCAAATTTTTGTATCCAGGGGGCAAAAACAATGGTCTCTCGCTATTAAAATCTGCCCTCACTCACCTGCTTTACCTCTCTGGTTGTGATTTTGCCACAGGAACCCAAGCATTTTATTCCAAATAATTAACCCCTTAATTTAATCTAGACGTCCCAAATTTTACACACAAAACCTACTTTATTTATTAGTTAGGGACATATAAAAAAATACGTGAAATGAAATGGTTTACTGTAGGTAAACCATGTGTCATTTCATGTCGGGTTGGGGAATGATTTTACAGAAGCCGGCAATTGATTTTGCGGCTATTCTGATATGTAGAACTCTATGAAATATAAATAATATAAATAAATATGTATATATATACATGTGTGTGTGTGTCTCAATGACATATATATACGTATTTTATGTGTATATATCTATTCTTTCTTTTCTTTATTAAAACTGTCAGTGTGATTTTACTGTATCGCGCACTGAATTGCCGGCTTTTCTAAAGGACACCGGGTGCGTATTTCTCGCAAGTCACACATGTGGTCTATGTGTAATGCATTTTTTTTGTGCACCCATAGACTTGCATTGGCGTACTACGGGCGTAGTACGCTGACAATCTCAGCATGCTGCGATTGGCAAAGCCCGTAAAATATACGTGAGAAATATACGGCTGATGGGAGCTACCCCATAGAGAATCATTGCTCCGTGTGCAATGCGTGTTTTTAACACCTCTCACTCGTCAGTATTTCTCTCTAGTGTGACGCCAGCCTTAGACCCCAATCCACAGACTCCAACCTAGCCAAACCAGTTCTCATACTTTGCACTGATAAGGGCCAATAGTTCAAAGCACCATTTCTGCAAATTGAGATTCTGATTTGGCTTTTATAATAAGTCATATTGCAAGACTCGTTAAAGGGTTGATTGTGATTTGTAAGATCGCTGCTTCCAACAGGTGGCACTATAGAGTTCTCTCTGAAGAGGTAATTTGCATACAGATGTAACACTTTTCTAAATGGGCTATCAGACATTCACTTCACTGTGACCTCAGTTTCCAGAACTAAGCATAACCTTCCAGATTGTCTTCATTGAGGTGACGCATATGTGCAGAGAAACAAAAAACAATGCATGTTTCCTAAGTAGTTACACAAAAGCATAAAATACTGTAAACAACTAAATGCATCATCTAAAATAATAAATGGTGCACATTTCCTAGAAGATTAAATAAAAGCATGGTATATTATGGGTGATTATACAACTTAAAACAGGAATTTAGATCTGCTCACTTCCATGTCTGAAAGCCAGTGACATCAAGTCTACAAACATCTGCCTGGTCATGTGCGTGATCGGCCTTTCTCCTCTCTGTCCTATTCTTTGGAGAAGTTTCTACAAAGTAGGACAAGTGTGTGAAGTGCCACTCACGCATATTTGTGACTTGTTTAGCAGAGAAATTCAAGATTTACAAATTCATTGAATATCACTATTTGTATTGAATTGTATGATGTGCATAGCAACAGAGATACAACAAGAAGCTGTACACATCCCAACGTACTCAAAACCTAGTGCCGTTCAACACCCAATCTCATGCAAATCATGAAAGAAATCATTTCGTTACAACCAACAATCAATAATGTCATTTGAATTGTGCACTACTGCAAAAAAAAAATGTTTTGCATTCGTTTTGCACAAGTCAAATCACATTATTGTAATTTGATGGAAATGGAAAGTACAAATAATAAAGTTTTTTGTAGCACTATGCAAAAAGGTAATGATCATATCTATGGGTAGGTATTTTGATCATTTACATAAATCTGTAATATGTGTGAACTATTAATTGATACCATTTGTATAAATGTCATAATCTTGTTGATATTATAATGAGGAGCAATGTTAATAGCTTTTACTACAATTTAGTTAGAAATAGCATGACAAATCATATTTAATAATCTAGCACACGTCGTTATGGCATGGGAGTGAAACACTGAAATTGATTGATGAGAGAATAAAGGTTTTTACTTTGACAATTAGGGTTTAGAAGGAATGTATGACACATTCATCTCAATATTTAGTTCTTAAAAGTTGATTATTCCCAGAAAAGAAATAGGGTTTCAGGCACAGGAAATAACGATCAGAACAGAAATAGTAGAATGGGATTTTAGAAAAGGGTAAAAGAAAAAGTATAACAATGAACAAGTAGCAACAGCTGAGGCCTTGAATATTTTACATAGATGGTGTTGATGGCTATATCTTTAGAACATAAAAATTAAACTATCAATATACTTGGTAGAGTTGAGCGAAACGGGCCAAAAAATTTCAAAAGTCGCCAACTTTTGGCAAAGTCGGGTTTCATGAAACGAAACCCGACCCTAGGATGAGGTCGACCACGAGGTTGGCGACTTAAGCGCCAAAGTCGTGTTTCAAAAGTTTGTTTTGTTCTCTTTTTCAGCCAATCAGGATCCGCGGAAAATGTGGGCAATGTGATGACATAGGCAGGGGTCACCACCATCTTTCAGAAGGGCATGCAAGTGATTGGCTTGCTTTGATGGACGTCACAGGGGGTATAAAAGGGCGTGCACGCCAACCGCCATGTTACTCATGCTGAGCTCAGAATAGGGAGAGCTGCTGATGATGATGATTTTGTAGGGCGAGCGTTAGGCAGGGAAGAAGACACCAAAAACTGCTTCTGCTGCTAGCGATTTTGCCTGTACAACACACCAGTCACTGTGTGTGCAGTGCAAGTGGAGGCTATATTTTGCTGGATCAGCGGTGTTGGTTGTTAGGCTGCCTTCTAAGGCTTCCTGATGGCTACATTGCTGTTTACCCACTGCTCTGCAAACTGCTTTTTTAAAAGCAATCCCAATTTTTTTTTTTGTCCTGGTGAGGTACTGAGCGTGCATTTTTTCACACCATACAGCGGTGCACACTCCTCACACAGTACCATGTAACGGCTGTTATCACAGCCACAGTGAAGCTATCTGTGTGTCACTCTGTAAGGATAAGTCGAGGACATGTTCCGTTCTTACAGACCTGCACCTTCTAGTTTTGTCTAGCTTTCAAACAGCTAAATATATTTGCTGTTTGATCACATTCAAAACTATAGAGAGATAGCGTGTGTCAGTCTGTATACTTAAAAAACACGGAGCGTGACAATTTTACATACACCGGACAGCCGTGTACGTGTACGCTCCTCTCTCAGTACCGTGTAACGGCTGTTATCACGGCCACAGTGAAGCTATCTGTGTGTCGCTCTGTAAGGATAAGTCGAGGACTTGTTCCGTTCTTACAGACCTACACTCTTGGGAGATTCCTATTCTGCCCAATTCTATATACACCTTGTAGTTTGTCTTACACTAGCCAATTTCTGCCCGTGACATAGCGCTGTGATATTCACTGGGCCTCACACAATCCAAAAGTGTCCAGTGTCCACAAGTGTGTGCAGAAATTCAAAATCTCCGTTATCCTCTAGTGACATTTTTCACACCTGCAACATCGAGCCTGTGACATAGCGCTGTGATATTCAGTGGGCCTCACACAATCCAAAAGTGTCTAATGTCCACAAGTGTGTGCAGAAATTCAAAATCTCCGTTATCCTCTAGTGACATTTTTCACACCTGCGACATCGAGCCTGTGACATAGCGCTGTGATATTCAGTGGGTCTCACACAATCCAAAAGTGTCCAGTGTCCACAAGTGTATGCAGAAATTCAAAATCTCCATTATCCTCTAGCGACATTTTTCACACCTGCGACATCGAGCCTGTGACATAGCGCTGTGATATTCAGTGGGCCTCACACAATCCAAAAGTGTCCAGTGTCCACAAGTGTGTGCAGAAATTCAAAATCTCCATTATCCTCTAGTGACATTTTTCACACCTGCGACATCGAGCCTGTGACATAGCGCTGTGAAATTCAGTGGGCCTCACACAATCCAAAAGTGTCCAGTGTCCACAAGTGTATGCAGAAATTCAAAATCTCCGTTATCCTCTAGTGACATTTTTCACACCTGCGACATCGAGCCTGTGACATAGCGCTGTGATATTCAGTGGGCCTCACACAATCCAAAAGTGTCCAGTGTCCACAAGTGTGTGCAGAAATTCAAAATCTCCGTTATCCTCTAGTGACATTTTTCACACCTGCGACATCGAGCCTGTGACATAGCGCTGTGATATTCAGTGGGCCTCACACAATCCAAAAGTGTCCAGTGTCCACAAGTGTGTGCAGAAATTCAAAATCTCCCCTGGCCTATAGACACCTTGTACCTTGTTTTACATTACTATATAGTTTGTTGGATTTTGTCTACATTTCTACCAAAAATGAGGAAGGCTGGTGGAAGAGGCCGTGGAATTGGACGGGGGTTGGCAGCTGGTAATGATGGTGGTGGTGGTGGATCTGATGGTAGTGGCAAAAGCAAAATAGGACCGAATGCAGGAGGTGTTGAGCCTGCGTTATCGTCTGGCTCCACAAGGCCTCGAAGGCTTAGTTTTCTAGGAGTTGGCAAACCGCTTTTAAAGCCAGAGCTTCAGGAAAAAGTTTTGTCTTACATTGCTGACTCAGCCTCCAGCTCTATCGCTTCCTCTTCTGAAGTTGTAAAAAATAAAAGCACTGAGTCGTCATTGGAGGCTCATGTTCATGAACCACACCTTTCCTTGTGTCCTTCACCCCAACCAAGATTGAAGGATGACGCAGGCCATACTACTGATTACTCCATGGAGCTGTTTTCACATACCATGCCTGGATTATCAAGTGAAATGGTGAATTACCCAGGCAAAGATGAATCTGACATGGAGTGCACTGATGCACAGCCACTGATAGATGATTCTGCTGGTACATTCACTCAGAGCACTACATTGTCCTCACAGTGTACAGAGCCAGATTCTGACCCTGATGAGACTCAGGTGCCCCTTCCCGCACACTATACCACCATGCACGGTGACACAGAGGAAGGTGCACATGACATTGAAGAGGAGATGATGGATGACCCAGTTGTTGAACCAGATTGGCATCTATTGGGGGAAGAGGGTGCTGCTTCCAATAGCTCAGATGAGGAGGAGTAGCATCCACAGCAGACATCGACATCGCAACAGCTGTTATCTGGCAGGCCCGGAGCACTCCAAAGACAGGTTCCAAAAATCAAAAGAGTTGCTGGACAGCTTGTCCAGAGGGTCAAAATATCATAGCGTGCTAGACCGCAAAATGTCTGCCAAAGTAGGAAGAGTGCAGTGTGGCACTTTTTTGAACAAAATCCTCATGATCAGGCCAAGGTTATCTGTAAGAAGTGCGCAAAGACCTTTAGCCGAGGGAAAAATCTGAAAAATTTGAATACCATTTGCATGCTTAGACATTTAACCAGCATGCACTTGCAAGCGTGGACACAACACCAAACCTCAAGTACCACATGTGCAACTGATCACAAAGAAGGTAGTCAGCAACGCTACATTGTTTCCCCCACTGTAAGCCCACCGGTTAGCACAGCAGCAAATGTTGAGGTGTCGTTGCAAGGCCACAGCAGTCAGGGAATCCCACTGTTATATCAACGAAAGACTGAATCTAGGCCATCAGAAAGAACACCAACTCCATCACCATCATTAACCCTCTCTCAGTCCGCCCTGTCCACCGCTACTTCCACCATATGCAGCTCTCAAGTCCAGCTCACCCTCCCAGACACTATGAGTAGGTCAAGAAAGTACTCAGTCTCTCATCCGCGTTCACTGGGTTTGAACGCCCACATTGCCAAACTAATCTCGTTAGAGATGATGCCCTATCATTTGGTGGAAAGTGCAGCTTTCCGCGAACTCATGGCCTATGCAGTACCACGCTATGACCTACCCAGTCACCACTTCTTCTCTCGCAAAGCCATCCCAGCCCTCCACCATCATGTGAAAGACCGCATTGTCCATGCACTTAAGCAGTCAGTGAGTGGAAAGGTGCACCTCACAACTGATGCATGGTCTAGTCGGCATGGCCAGGGCCGTTACGTGTCCATCACTGCGCACTGGGTTAATGTGGTGGATGCAGGGTCCACAGGGGACATCGGTGGTGGGACAGTGCTGCCTAGCCCACGGTATAGGTAACCTCCTCCAAAAGCGAAACCTGGTCCACAGAGCACTCCATCTGCAGCTGCCACTGTTGCACACGAGGTGTACCTCTATCGAGCAGCTAGTGGAAAGCATCAGCAGGCTGTGTTGCAGATGATGTGTTTGGGCGACAGACACACCGCCGAGGTGCTGGCCGAGTACTTTCAGCGACAAACTGAGTCATGGCTGGGCAGTGTACATCTTGAGGCAGGCAAGGTAGTTAGTGATAACGGCCGTAATTTTGTGGCAGCCATAGCCCTTTCAAAACTCAGCCACATACCTTGCTTGGCTCACACCTTGAACCTGGTGGTGCAGTGCTTCCTCAATAATTATCTGGAGTTAGCAGCCCTGCTCCAGAAGGTGCGAAGACTGTGCGCGCACATCCGCCGGTCGCCTGTACACTCCATTTGTATGCAGAAGCTGCAGCGATTGCTCCACCTTCCCAACCACCGCCTCATTATCGACATTGCAACATGGTGGAACTCCACCCTGCACATGGTTGAGTGGCTGCGTGAGCAGAGGCAAGCCATAATGCATTTGTGGGGGGATACACGGCCAGGCACTTTGAGAGCAGACATGGAGTTGACAGGTGTGCAGTGGTAGAAGCTGAAAGACCTCTGTAAAGTCCTTCAGTGTTTTGAGGAATGCACATGGCTGGTAAGCGCAGACGACGCCATCCTAAGCATGAGCATCCCACTTATGCGTCTGCTCATGCAAACTTTGATGCACCTTAAGGAACAGGCGTCTGCAGCCAATGTTGACAAGGAGGAAGAGGTGGAAGGAATCCTTCATGACATTCAGCCATTGTCTGCTCAGGGACCTCTCCTGGACGAGGTGGAGGAAGAAGAGGAGGAGGAGGATGATGATGGGGATGATTACTTAGGGGAGGAGGATGCATCTCGTGGGGCAAGTGAAAATGTTGGCGTGGCAAGGTCTGGTACAGGGTTTGTGCATGACTGGAGGGATGTGGATTTGCCAGAAAGTGTTCCTCCACCCAGCACTCGCAGTGCATCATTGACACCGGGAACATTGGCCCACATGTCAGATTATGCCTTGCAGATCCTTAAAAGGGACCCACGCATTGCCAAAATGATGAATGATGACGAAGACTGGTTGGCCAGCATCCTGGATCCACGCTATAAAGGCAAATTACAAAACATCATGCCACAGGAGAACCTTGACCTAATATTGGCTACTAAATAAGCAGCTCTGGTTAACCGGTTGGTTGAGGCATTCCCAGCACACAGCAGCGGTGATGGTTCTCACACGAGCCGTACGGGCCGGGGTCAGCTTGGCAGAGGTGTTCGTGGTGCACACAGCAGAAGTGGCGTTGGAGACAGGGGTTTCATGACAATGTTGTGGACTGATTTTTCATGGACCGCTCACACAACTGGTAATACTGCAACGATGGAAAGTGACAGGAGACAGCAGTTGTCAACTATGGTTAACAACTACTTTTCCTCCCATATCGATGTTCTCCCGCACAGGTCATTCCCCTTTGACTAATGGGCCGCTAAACTGGACACCTGGCCTGAATTGGCACAATATGCCTTACAGGAGCTCGCTTGCCCAGCTGCAAGTGTGCTATCGGAAAGAGTCTTCAGTGCAGCTGGATCAATCCTGACAGAAAAAAGAACCCGTCTGTCAACCCAAAATGTGGATGATCTAACCTCCATTAAAATGAACCATGCATGGGTTTCCAAGGATTTTGTCCCACCTTCCCTTGATGACACATAGGTTGCCAGAAAAATGGCTTGCTTTGGTCCTCCTCCTATTCCGCGAACTTGACCTATTTCGCCTTTTGCAGCAGCTGAATGACCCACATCTACATATGCCACTTTGTAAACCTCTCTAAGTGGGCGGCACCCCCCCATGGCCGGGGTCACCACCTAGCACACAAAACCGTGCAAGTGACGTTGCCCTGGACAGGTGGGTAGGCCGACTCTTGGGCGCGGGCCCTGTCTCTGACAGTGGTGGTGCACACCTGCCGTCAGACACACCGCCGCACTATGAGGGGCCCAGTGCCAGTACCGATGCCCACGAGTGTGCCCCCCTTGCTTGGGCAGGGCCCCAGCATTTGCAATGTTTACCTCTCCCTGCTCCTCCGCTGTGTAGTCTGGGCTGTCAAATCCTTCACTGGGACTGCCACTACAAATTGATTTAACTGAAAGATGATGGTTAAGATGTAGCTATTCCCTGTCCTGCTGGCCGGGATCTAGCTCCAGATGATCAGTGGCTTCCATTTCTTATCGACGTTGACTCACAATTACATGCAGTGGTGGTTTATCATCAGCTTTCACAGTTTTCCTACTCACAAACGTGTGACATTCCGGCGCATATTTCAAAATGTGCCCTCTCATGCCAATCAAATAGAATCGCCTACGGCCTGTGGCTTCTGTCTTTTGCACTCCAAAGTTACGTGACAGATCATGATAGCCAGTGAGCACCATGTTTACATTACTCCCTGTGATAAAAATTTGATTTGATTAAGATGAATAACAGTGATGGAATCAACGGAAGTGCGATACAGCAGGACTTTATTCACAAAAAAATGTTTTCACTGTCTCAACACACAAATTAATTGAGGGCCAGCATCGCCTATGAGAATTGTGACGGAAGTTTTTCCCGTGAATAATAATTCCTAGATTTCTGCAATCAATAGCCTTTATGTCACTAATTGTATGCATCTCATTTCCTATTGCAGAGAGGCTGGACTGTATTACTGAGACAGAAATATATATGAAGATTTAAAAATAACACCAAAAGTATATAGTTGTGTACGCCTCAAATGCATTTCCTTTTTTCCACTTTTTAGATTACTGTGTAATCCATACTGAGAACACGGAGATTTTACATGTTTAAACTATGCTATATATACCTGCTATCCAGTGATAAAGTACCCTTTCTCAACTTTGTACAATCTGGTCAAATCCATACTGGGCCTGAGAACATCTGAGTCTGCCTCCTGATCTATAGACATATATTTTTAATGTGTAAGCTAGGCTACATATATACGTGTTATCCGGTGAAACTGTACCCTTTATCAACTTTCTACAATGTTGTTGAATCCATACTGGGCCTGAGAACGGCTGCCGAGCTGTTAAGCAAGCTACAGCACCTGTGGTTTGGACACGTAATTTTTTCAGGAATGACGGTTAGGCCTAACTCCGGAATTGCGATTGACCTGAACTTACTGGGAAATCATCGTTCGCGGGGAATAATCTGAATCCCAGATCCCCATCACTAACGGAGTTCAGCAGGTTATCTGCACCTGTAAGCGAAAAAAGCTGGTCCTTTCAGTGTAACGTGCATGCAGCCCCGAACATGTACTGGAATGCTAGACCTGTTATTGCTCGATCTCACGTGCCACAGCCTCGCGTATCCCTCTAGTAAGTTTGACGTGTACCGTGGGGCCATGCCGGAGTCTCGGTCGTTAACGGAATAAAGCTGAGAAATCGCTAGCACAACTACAAACGGACATACCACACCACACACAGAATCGACAAAGCTTGCAATCTGTCCATCTTTTCTGTAGCTTGTATGGTAGTGGTTTCCCGGGTGGAGTCCAATTAAGCCACAGGCTCCACTCCTGGTAGTGCCCTTTTGGATATTCCTTTAAGGTTCAGCTTTGCAATCATACTGCCCCCGGAAACCAAAAACTTTGCCTTCAGGGACGCTGTTTGGAGGTTCGTGGGAATAACGCCGCCCGATCAGCAGTCGGCATATGGGTCGCCCTCCCAGGGCTGTGGGGTACTCGGTACCGAGCCGGTGTCAGTGGGATGTGTCACAGCAGCGGTGACCCGGACGGTGGCCTTGGCACCCATGTAAATGGTGTGGCATAATGGTAAAGAGTTTATATAGATAGTTTGACGCCACCTGTGGTGTTCGGCAACATAGATGTTAGGCCGACGCTGCATGCAGATCCTCTGGGACTGATGGTGTTGTGCAGCAAAGATGGTGAAGCTCCCCACAGGTGGAGGTGGAGTCCAAGGGAAGTGTAGATGTAGTGATGGGGGAAAGTCACTGGCGATGTAGGTGCTGGTACCCAGATGTAGCGGTGCTGGAATAACTGTAGGACACCAGAGCGTGCAGTTCCAAAGCTTTACTCACAGTCTGCAGGTTACACAGATGCCTGCCTCCGTGCTGTGTCCTCCGGGTCAGGACCTCTGCCAACGTCCGGGACCAGAATGGAAAGCTCCCTTCCAACACTCCGCCAACATGTACCTTCCTGAGCGTCTCCTTTCTAGCGCTTGTGGGGGAAGCACTCACAGGACCGTGGTTCACTGAAACGCCTCCTGTCTAACAGATGTTCCTCAGACTTTACTTGTATGGCAGACAGCTGTAGCCTTTTCCTTCTGCCTCGCACACGTCGATGCTGGGGCTTCTGAGCCTTAGTTGGGTACAGAGCATTTATAGCTGCTTCTTCCCCCGGTTTCTGCTGCAGGAACGTCAGTGTCCCTACAAACTCGGAGACCGGAATCTGGACCATGCGCTCCAGCTAGGAGTGAGCCTTAACTCTGCTCATCCTCCAGCTCCCCTTTTCACGTCCACACACTTCCCCTTCCCTGCACAGAGTGCCCTAACTAACCTCTTCCCGACCACAGAGAGCAGCTCCTCAGCAGTCAGGTTCAGAGGTCTCCCTGCTGGCCTGGAGTCGGAAATGTGTTGTGTGTTGGCTTCACAGCTAGAGAGATCCTTCGTTGCTCCCAAGCTTGACAACACACTCCCTAGGAGGAAGGCAATGCCACAGTGGCGACCGTACTCTTGGGGACGTCACAAGTGCACTGAGGCCCAGCCACTGCTGGATAATGCTGCTGGTACATTGACCCAGACCACTACATTCCCCTCGCACTCTACACAGCCAGAATCTGACCCAGAGGAAACTCAGGTTCCCCTTCCCGCATACTATACCACCTTACACAGTGACAAAGAGGAAGGTGCAGATGAAAGTGCAGGTTCCTTGAGCATGTGGGGGGGCATACTCATGGGCGATGGCACTGGCACAGGGCACCACATAGTACGCAAAAGTGTCTCTGCCGGTGGGTGGGCCTAAACAGCCAAGTGCAGTGAGATGGAAGATGGGGACGACAAGGAGTTCAGAGTAGTGCAGGGATTCCCTAGCAAGGAGACTTATGTAATTGTTTTCAATGTTGGGACAGCAATTTTTGGGGAGCACTATACTCTGGTGAATGATATATGGGGACCACCATACACTGGAGCATTCCAAAGGTAGACAGCAGACACTGGAGCAGCATTTACAGGGCCCATTATACACTAGAGCAGTAGAAATGGGGCCCATTATATATGGAGCATTATTTGGGCCCATAAGACAGTGGAGCTTCATCCATTGGGACCAACATACTATACTATAGCATTATGTGGAGCTCATCATATACGGTTTGAAACATATATGGGCCTCATTACTCTGTATAGCGCACTAATCGCTGGCCATAATACTGTATGGAGTTATATACTGTCCGTTTTTGGAGGTATTGGAGAATTTAAAATGGAAATCAGTCATGAGATGTAAGAAGTGAAGTATTTTTCATTGTACTATACTGCTATTTCTCTGTCGTATCGGAGCATCATGAGTTGTGGTATGTGTTAAAGGGGCGCTCTTTGGCCCTGGGCCCACGAAAACCTGGAGCCAGCCCTCCACCCCCACAACTGTAGCCAAATAACCCCCATTTTTCAGTGCGTAACTAGTATTATGAAGTTAATTAAGGTTGACAAGCTTCAGTAACAAGAATTTATGCTTTTGGCATTCAAATGGGCACTGTTGATGTGTTTCCTGTCCTCCTCTCACTGCCGACTTTAATTCTCCATTGACTTACATTGGGTTTCGTGTTTCGGGACGACCCCAGACTTTTCCCTATAGTCGGCCGATTTTGCTCGACCCGACTTTTGGAAAAGTCGGGTTTCATGAAATGAAACTCGACCCTAAAAAAACAAAAATCGCTCAACACTAATACTTGGACATCCCATAAGAAATTAATAGTATGATTATTTTCAAAAAGATTAATTTTTTTCACTCACTATTTTAGTTGACTCTACATTGAGGCAATTTTCATCTGAAAATTATGTTTTATAAAGAGTTATCCCTTCAATGGACTTGAATTGTCTGTCATCTTCCATTGTTGCACACATCATTTTAACCCCTTTCTAACCTTTACGTACTATTCCATCCATGTGCCCTGGGACTTAACTCCCATGGACGAAATAGTACATCATATGCGATCAGCCGGACCGCTCCCGGCACTTTAACCCCCAGCACACTGCGATCAACCATTATCGCAGCATTACGCGAGCAGGCAGAGGGTCTGTCAGCTGTGACAGCCCCTCTGCCTTTGGATTGGAGACCTCACAGCATGACGCAGGGTCCCGATCGCTGCCATGGAGACCCGATGTCGTCATGACGACATCTGGGTCGCCAGACCTGAGAGACTTCCTGTCATGTGCAGTGATGACCAGGAAGTCTCTCTGGTCAGTGTATTGAAGCTGCAGAGTTGACAGCTTCTATAGCATGCAGATCTACATGCTATAGAAGCGATCAGCCTGCACAGAATGAGTGTCCCATAGTGGGATAAAGTGTAGAAGTAAGAATTAAATAAAAAAAAAATGCAAATAATTATAAAAATATTTAAAAAAATAATAATAAAAAACAATATTTATTCCACCAATAAATAAATATTTGAATAAAAAAATCTAAACAATAAAAGTACACATATAGTTCACCCCTTTAGTGAAAACCATTAAAAAACCAATGCTTTATCATCATACCGCCAAGCAAAAAGTGGAATAACACGCGATCAAAAAGACGGATGTAAATAAACGTGGTACAGCTGAAAACTAGTGATGAGTGAGCATGCTTGGGTGGGCTCTGAGTATTTTGGTGTGCTCGGAGATTTAGTTTTCATCGCCTCTGCTGCATTACTTGCAATGCTACACAGCTTGAATATATGTGTGGAATGCTTGTTTGTTAGGGAATTCCCAAATGAATTCAGCCTGTCTACAGGTCGCAAATCATGCAGCTGAAATGCTGAAAACTAAATCTCCGAGCACAGCAAAATACTCAATCACCTGAGCATGCTCGGGGAGACCTGAGCAACGATGCTACTCGCCCTTAACTACTGAAAAAGTCATCTTGTCCCACAAACAACAAACCGCCATACAGCTCCATCACTGGGAAAATAAAAAAGTTATAACTCTCAAAGTAAACGATGGAAAAATTATTATTTTTTATATAAAACTTGCTGAAGAGCCCGACGCTGCCCGGGCATAGTAACTAACTGTGGTTAGTTATAGAAAATTATAATTATCCTCCATCCCATAGTCCCATGCCCATATACCCATCATAGATATACACGATCCCATAGTCCCTTGCCCATATACCCATCATACATATCCTCCACCCCATAGTTGAGTGCCCATATACCCATCACACATCCTTCATCCCATAGTCCCATGCCTATATACCCATCATACATATTCTCCATCCCATAGTCCCATGCCCATATACCATCATACATATTCTGCATCCCATAGTCCCATGCCCATATACTCATCATACATATTCGCCATCCCATAGTCGAGTGCCCATATAACCATCACACATCCTTCATCTCATAGTCCCATGCCCATATACCCATCATACATATCCTCCATCCCATAGTCCCGTGCCCATATACCCATCATACATATCCGCCATCTCATAGTCCCGTGCCCATATACCCATCATACATATCCTCCATCCTATAGTCCAGTGCCCATATACCCATCACACATCCTCCATCCCATAGTCCCGTGCCCATATACATATCCGCCATCCCATAGTCCCATGCCCATATACTCGTCAAACATATCCTCTATCCCATAGTCCCATGCCCATATACCCATCATACATAGCCTCCTTCCCATAGTCCAGTGCCCATATACCCATCACACATCCTCCATCCCATAGTCCTGTTCCCATATACCCATCATACATATCCTCCATCCCATAGACCGGTGCCCATATACTCATCACACATCCTCCATTCCATAGTCAACCATTATGACATCATAATGAGTGGCGGGGCTTGATACGCACACACTGCTTCCCCAATATGCAAATAGGGGCATTGTGACATCACAATGAGGGGTGGGGCTCGACGCGCACACACTTTTTCCCCCAGTATGTAGATAGGGGCAAAATTGTTTGGTGAATTGGAACGCGCGGGGTTAAAATTTCACCTCACAACATAGCTTAGGATGCTCTCGGGGTCCAGACGTGTGACTGTGCCAAATTTTGTGGCTGTAGCTGCGACGGTGCGGATGCCTATCCCAGACATACAAACATACACACACACACACACACACATACATACACACATACATACACACTTTGAGCTTTATATATTAGATAGTTTTTATTGTAAAAAAGCACCAAAACATAAAAAATTATATAAATGATGTATCGCTGTAATCGTACTGGCCCGAATAATAAAAACTGCTTTATCAATTTTACCACATGCGGAACGGTGTAAACCCCCCCAAAAGAAATTCATGAATTGCTGGTTTTTGTTCATTGTGCCTCCCAAAAA
This sequence comes from Dendrobates tinctorius, assembly GCF_039654945.1. Classification (NCBI taxonomy): domain Eukaryota; kingdom Metazoa; phylum Chordata; class Amphibia; order Anura; family Dendrobatidae; genus Dendrobates; species Dendrobates tinctorius. The sequence continues at coordinate 27,543,099 of NW_027361771.1, forward strand.
AATGGAATAAAAAGCGATCAAAAAATGTCCTGTGCCCAAAAATGGTACCAATAAAAACGTCAACTCGTCCCACAGACAAGAAGATCCCACATGACTCTGTGGGCCAAAATATTGAAAAATTATAGCACTCAAATTTTGGTGATGCAAAAACTATTTTTTGCAATAAAAACCATCTTTTAGTGTGTGACAGCTGCCAAACATAAAAACCCTCTATAAAAACACGCTATAAATAGTAAATTAAACCCCCTTTTATCACTCCCTTAGTTTGAGAAAAAAATAATAAAATTTAAAAAATGTATTTACTTCCATTTTCCCGTTATGGTTAGGGTTGGGGTTAGGGTTAGGGATAAAGTAAGGGTTAGGGTTGGGACTAAAGTTAGGATTAATGTTAGGGTTTGGATTAGGGTTAGAGTTGGAATTTCGGTTAGGGTTGGGATTAAGGATTAGGGTTGGGTTTCAGGTTAGGGTTGGGATTAGGGTTAGGGGTGTGTCGGGGTTAGGGTTGGAGTTAGAATTATTGGGTTTCCACTGTTTAGGCATATAAGGGGCTCTCCAAACACGATATGACGTCCGATCTCAATTCCAGCCAATTCTGCATTGAAAAAGTCAAACGGTGCTCTTTTCCTTCCAAGCTCTACCATACGCCCAAACAGTGATTTAACCTCACAAATGGGGTATCAGCCTACTCATGACAAATTGCACAACAACTTTTGGGTCCAATTTCTCCCGTTACCCTTGGAAAAATAAGAAATTGGGGGCAAAAAGATCATTTTTGTGAAAAAAAGAATATGATTTTTTGATTTTACGTCTCTACATAATAAACTTCTGTGAAGCACTTGGGGGTTCAAAGTGCTCACCACAAATCTAGATTAGTTCCTTAAGGGGTCTAATTTTCAAAATGGTTTCACGTGTGCGGGATTTCTACTGTTTAGGCACATCAGGTGCTCTCCAAAAGAGACCGGGCATCCAATCTCAATTCCAGCCAATTTTGCATTGAAAAGTCAAATGGCACTCCTTCCCTTCTGAGCTCTACCATGCGCCCAAACAGTTGTTTATGCCCACAATTGGGGTGTCAGCATAGTCAGGACAAAACGCAACTTTTGTCGTCCAATTTCTCCTTTTACCCTTGGTAAAGTAAAACAAACTGGATCTGAAGTAATTTTTTTGTGAAAAAAAGTTAAATATTCATTTTTTAAAAACATTCCAAAAATTTCTGTGAAGCACCTGACGGGTTAATAAACTTGAATGAGGTTTTGAGCACCTTGAGGGGTTCAGTTTTTAGAATGGTATCACTTTTGGGTATTTTCTATCATATAGACCCCTCAAAGTGACTTCAAATGTGATGTGGTCCCTAAAAAAAATGGTGTTTTTAAAATGAGAAATCGCTGGTCAACTATTAACCCTTATAACTTCGTAACAAAAAAATTTTTGGTTCCAAAATTGTGCTTATGTAAAGTAGACATGTGAAAAATGTTACTTATTAAGTATTTTGTGTGACATATCTCTGTGATTTAAAGGCATGAAAATTCAAAGTTGAAAAATTGCGAAATTTTCCAAATTTTCACCAAATTTCCATTTTTTTCACAAATAGAACGCAAGAATATGAAAGAAATTTTATCACTAACATAAAGTGCAATATGTCACGAGAAAACAATGTCAGAATCACTGGGATCCATGGAAGTGTTCCACAGTTATTACCTCATAAAGGGACAGTGGTAAGAATTGTAAAAATTAGCCTGGTCATTAACATGCAAACCACCCTTGGTGGTTAATTAAGGCTTTAATAAAGTATTTAAAACATTGAGTATATTTAATGGTCATATTTTCATTTGTAAAACGTAATGAATAAGTAATGAAAAAACTCACATAACACATTACAAACTTGTTGATGGACTTTAAAATTTACATTTGGATGTCATGGCAATTCCTTAAGAGTTTACCACTTACAGGGATAGATCACAATCTCCACCTTAGAATTGATGAAAACCACAGTATATTTATGGCATAGTGATTTCCAGGACTGCCATGACACCAACCCAATACTGGCAGAATGATTGAAAGTAGAGTTGAGCGAAACGGGTCGGTCAAAATCAAAAGTCGCCGACTTTAGCTAAAGTCGGGTTTCGCCGATCGAAACCCGACCATAGCGTGAGGTCGGCCATGAGGTCACCCAGCGCCAAAGTCACGTTTCAAATAATGCTTCCAGCGCCTTTTCTCAGCCAATGATGGAGGACGCACACTGTGGGCAACGCGATGACATGGGCAGCAGCCACCACCATCTTAGAGAAGGGCATTGAAGTGATTGGCTGACTTTGTGTGGCGTCACAGTGGCTATAAAAGGCCGACCGCCATCTTACTTCTCCCGATCTTAGAATAGGGAGTGGTGCTGCTGCTGATTCTGAATAGGGAGAGCGATAGGCAGGGAAGAAGAAAAAAAAATTGCTTCTGCTGACAGTGCTTTTCACTGTACAGTTAGTGTGCAGTGAAAGGGGAGGATTTTTGTTGTGTGCAGCAGCGCTGGTGGTGATTAGGCTGCCTATTAAGGCTACCTGGTCAGTTACCGAGCATTCATTTTTTCACACACCGTATAGCGGTATACGCTCCGCACACACTACCGTGTACCGGCTGGTATCACGGTCAAAACAATACAGCGACAGCGTGTGTCACTCAGTATAAAAATAGATGGAGATTTAAAATTTTCCATACATACACCATATAGCGGTGTACGCTCCTCACACACTACCGTGTACCGGCTGGTATCACAGACAAATACAAGCTATCTGTGTGTGACTTTGGAAAAAAGAGATTTTCCATTTTTCCAGACCTACACCGTATAGAGCTGTCTGCTTTTCAAACAGTTTCGTATATCTGCTGTTTGAATATGGCCAAAACTATACAGAGACAGTGTGTGTCACTTCGTTTAAAAAAAGACGGAGATTTACAATTTTCCATACAGACACCATATAGAGCTGTCCGATTCTCAAACAGTATTGTATATCTACTGTTCGCATTTCTGTCACATCTATATAGAGTCAGCGTGTGTGTGTGACACTCCGTTAATACATATACGGACATTTCCATTTCTCCATACACCGCATTGAGCTGTCCGATTCTCAAACAGCATTGTATATCTGCTGTTCGCATTACAGTCACAGCTATACAGAGTCAGCGTGTGTGTTACTCTCCGTAAATACATATACGGAGAATGTTAGTTACACAAAAAACATATAAAGCTGTACACTTCTGATACAGTACCGTATATATCTGCTTGTTGGATTACGGTCAAATCATACTGGGAGAGCGTCTGTGACTAACAAAATATATATGTAGATTTAATTTTTTTAATACACCTTACACAGCTGGACACTCCTCATACAGTACCATCTCTCTGCTGGTATTTTTGGTACATTTTCCCAAACATGAAGAAGTATGGTGGAAGTGGCTGCGGACATGGGCAGGGGGGCGCAGCTGGTACTGATGGTGGTGGTGCATCGGCTGGCTCTGGCAAAAACACAAAAGCAGCTAAGGCATGAGGTGTTGAGCCTACGTCATCATCTGGCCCAAGAAGGCCTGAAAGGTTCCCTTTTCTTGGAGTAGAAAAACCGCTTTTAAAGCCAGAGTATCAGGAACAGGTTTTGGCGTGCATTGCCATAACAGCCACCAGCTCTATTGCCTCCTCTTCTGAAGTTTCAAAAAATGCAAGCACTGAGTCGTCAGTGTAGGCTTCTGGTCAGGAGCAACCCCTTTCCTTGTGTCCTTCGCTCACACCAAAAGTGAAGGATGCGGCAGCACACACTTCAGATTACTCCATGGAGCTCTTTTCACATACCATGCCTGGGTTCATTAAAAATGGAGACCATCATATACAGATATACAGGAGCATTCCAAATGGGGGACATCAGACACTGGAGCAGCATTTACGGGGCCCATTATACACTGGAGCATTAGAAATGGAGCACATTATATATGGAGCATTATTTGGTCCCAAAAGACACTGGAGCATCATCCATGGGGCCCATCATATACTGAAGCATTCTAATTGGGCAGATCAGACACTGGAGCATCATCCATGAGGCCCATCATATACTGGAGCATTTCAAATGGGGGACATCAGACACTGGAGCAGCATTTGCGGGGCCCATTATACACTGGAGAAATAGAAATGGAGCCCATTATTTATGGAGCATTATTAGGGCCCATCATACACTAGAGCATCATCCATGGGGCCCATCATATACTGAAGCATTCTAATTGGGCAGATCAGACACTGGAGCAGCATCTATGGGGCCCATTATACACTAGAGCATTAGAAATGGAGCCCATTATATATGTAGCTTTATTTGTGCCCATCATACACTGGAGCATCATCCATGAGGCCCATCATATACTGGAGCATTCCAAATGGGGGACATCAGACACTGGAGCAGCATTTACGGGGCCCATTATACACTGGAGAAATAGAAATGGAGCCCTTTATTTATGGAGCATTATTAGGGCCCATCATACACTGGAGCATCATCCATGGGGCCCATCATATACTGAAGCATTCTAATTGGGCAGATCAGACACTGGAGCAGCATCTATGGGGCCCATTATACATTGGAGCATTAGAAATGGAGCCCATTATATATGGAGCTTTATTTGGGCCCATCATACACTGGAGCATCATCCATGAGGCCCATCATATACTGGAGCATTACAAATGGGTGACATCAGACACTGGAGCAGCATTTACGGGGCCCATTATACACTGGAGAAATAGAAATGGAGCCCATTATTTATGGAGCATTATTAGGGCCCATCATACACTGGAGCATCATCCATGAGGCCCATCATATACTGGAGCATTCCAAATGGGGGACATCAGACACTGGAGCAGCATTTACAGGGCCCATTATTCACTGGAGCATTAGAAATGGAGCCCATTATATATGGAGCATTATTTGGGCCCATCATACACTGGAGCATCATCCATGAGGCCCATCATATACTGGAGCATTCCAAAGGTGGACATCAGACACTGGAGCAGCATTTACGGGGCACATTATACACTGGAGCATTAGAAATGGGGCCCATAATATATGGAGCATTATTTGGGCCCATTACACACTGGAGCATCGTCCATGGGGACCATCATATACTGTAGCATTACGTGGAGCTCATCATATACTCATCATATACTGTATGGAACATTATATGTGACCAAGAAATATATGGAGAAATATATGGAGCTCATTATTCTGCATGGCGCACAATGTGGTGGCCATAAAACTGCATGAAGTAATATACTGTCCTTTTTTTGAGCTATTGTACAATTTAAAATAGATCAGTCATGTCATGTAAGCAGTGAAGTATTTGTCATTGTACTATACCTATATTTCTGTGCCGTATCGGAGCATCATCAATCAATCAATCAAATTTATTATCGCCAAGTACATATTACATATATACAAGGAATTCTTTGTGGCAAAGAGGCAACATAATATATAACAACAGATACAAGTAACATCTAACAAGACAGATACAGTATATAGTCTACACATGAAGATTTAATTGTTGAACAGAGAGTGGATAGAAGCTGTTCATACGGCGGTTGGTGCTGCATTTGGGGACTCTGAAGCGACGTCCTGAAGGGAGTAGTTGGAATGAGGAGTGTCCCGGGTGAGAGGGATCAGATGAAATTTTCAATGCGTGGGATCGAATACTCTTATCATAAAGATCCTGGATTTTAGGCAGGGGGGAACCTATAATTCTCTCTGCTGTTCTGAAAGTCCTTTGTAAGCGGAGTTTGTCATGCACAGAGGCTCCCCCATACCAGACTATCAGAGAGGAACAAACCACAGATCTGATGACAGCATTAAAGAATAAGATCAGCAGATTCTTAGACAAACCATATCATGAGTTGTGGTATGTGTTAAAGGGGCGCACTCACACTCTTTGGCCCAGGGCACACGAAAACCTGGAGCCATCCCTACCCCCCCCCACATCTTTAGCCAAATAACCCCCAGTTTTCAATGTGTAACTATTATTATGAAGTAAATTAAGGTTGACAAGCTTCAGTAATAAAAATGGATGTTTTTGGCATTGAAATGGGCACTGTAGGTGTGTTTACTGTCCTCCACTCCCTTCTGACTTTGCTTCCCCATTGACTTGCATTGGGTTTCATGTTTTAGTCGGCCTCCGACTTTTCCCTATAGTCGGCCAATTTTGTTCGACCCGACTTTTGCGAAACCTGACTAGACCCTAAAAAAGGCAAATTCGCTCATCTCTAATTGAAAGGAAACATTATTTAGGATGTGCTGATGTCCTCAAAGTAGCACAAACTCTATGAGAGAGGAATGACAACACAAATCATAGGAGTTCTATAAAGAAAGATGCCGGGAAGTAAAATTGAGAATCTCAGTGGAGGAAGTCTATAAAATGGCTAGAGCTTTTAGGGACAAATTTCAAGGCGTTATGGCTTCTGAAGAAAAGGGGATGAAAAACTCAAGATGTTAGGGGCTTTTTTGAGTGGAAAAAATGGTTTTAAAATGCAAGAGATTTTTTATTAACAATAAGCAGTAAAAAAGACCACACAACAGATAGCAATTCATATTTATTTTACTTACTTATAAAGTGCCAATAATTCTGCAGTGCTTTACAGACATTTTAATCACTGTCCCCGTTGGGGCTCACAATCTAGATTCCTTATCAGTATGTCTTCAGAGTGTGGATGTGAACCGGAGATCCAGGAGGAAAGCCATGCTTGTTGAGATTTGAACTCCAGAACCCAGCACAGCAAGTCTACAGTGCTAACCACTGAGATTCGCCCTTACCTCTCTTCCACTTTTATAGTTTGAGACTTACACTTGAAATGTCTGTAATTGAACTTGCGACAATGCCCCTGACTCTCACTGCTGGACCCCAAATAGACTACGAGAATTCTAGCTACCTTGATCTGCCATATGTTGTTAATAGGCAGTAGTCAAAACATTGGCTGCAGCTGACCACTATTTTAAAATTTTGTTTGGCTATGCCACCGATGGTATTCATGGGCCTACTGGCCAGAAGGACATCCTTGTCACTAAATGCTAATGGTAATTAAATTGTAGACACTAAACAGTGATATTTTCAAAGCAGGAATACTCATTGGATTGTGTCTCATTATAGTTGTCACTAGCTTTTTGTAGTAATGTGTATGCAGGAAAACAGGTCAATTATTTAAACTGTGTTCCAAATTATTATGCAAAAAAATGTTTAGGAGTGATAAGGTTAGAATTTTTTTGTTTGTCATTTAAACTCATTGATGGTGATGTGTGTCAGGGCTCTTTATATCACTGAAAGCAATTGCAGATACCTGTGCAAATTAGTTTGACAGGTGTGTCCAAATAAAGGCAAGACTACTTAAGAAGGCTGTTCCACATTGTTAAGCAGTCTACATTTTTTGCCAAAAAGGGAAAGAAAAAGGATGTGTCGGATGCTGAGAAGCAACAAATTGTGGAGTATTTAGGTCAAGGCATGACTACAATCAACACTGCCAAGACACTTTATTGTGATCATCGCACAATCAAGAAGTATGTAGCTGATTCCCAGCACACACGTGTGCATGCTGATAAGGAAAAATTGAGGACTCTTTCCAACAGGCAATTGTGTCAGGTTAAAAGAGCAGCTGCAAAAATGCCTTGTCATAGCAGCAGACAAGTTTTTGAAGCTGCTGGTGCCTCCAACGTCCTCCAAACAACAAGATGCAGGGTCCTTCGGAGGTTTGCAGCTGTGCGTAAGCCATCCTGTCGACCACCTCTATCCACTGCACACAAGCAGAAACGGCTCCAGTGGGCCAAACGATACACGAAGACTGACTTCCAAACTGTCTTGTTCACCGATGAGTGCCGTGCAACGCTCAATGGTTCAGATGCATGGAGTGGAGGATGGCTGGTTGATGGACACTCCATGAAAACATGGCTAAGGTGCCAAGGAGGAGGTGGAGTAATGTTTTGGGCTGGAATCATGGGGAAAGAGATTGTTGGCTCCTTTAGGATCCCTGAAGGGGAAAAGATGAACTCCATAATCTATGTGGAGTCTCTAAAACAGCACTTCCTGCCATGGTTCAAGAGGAAGAACCGTGCTTTCCGCAGCAAGATCATTTTCATGCATGATAATGCACCGTCTCATGCTGCAAATAACACATCTGCATCTCTGGCTGGCATAAAAGAGGACAATCTTATGGTGTGGCCACCATCTTCCCCTGACCTCAACCCCATTGAGAACCTCTGGAGCACCATCAAAAGGAGTGTCTATGATGGCGGGAGGCAGTTCACATATAAGCAACCGCTCTGGGAGGGTATTCTGTCCACATTCAAAACAATTGAAGCACAAACCATCCAAAAACTGACAAATTCAATGGACGAGAGAGTTCAGAAGCTTCTTTCGAACAAGGGATCCTATATGCAAATGTAACATCACCTAGAATAAAGTTTTGACTTGAAAACTGTTTGATTTCATTTTGTAATAAGCTGATAATGCTTAGAATTTCACAATTGACCATTTTTTGTTCAAAATAAAAATAAAAAGGTTGAAAACTCTGCTGTGCATAATAATTTGGAACATGCATTTTGAGTGTTTCTTATTTTTAAAAATACACTGTTTTCATAGGCAGTTTGTTCAAAAACATTGCAATTATACTAGAATAGTAGATGACTGGAAAATAACAATGACTGCAATTCATATAGGTAATTTAGAGAAAATATGAGGAAATATTTTTTGCATAATAATTTGGAACACAGTGTAGTCACTCAATAGACTTAATTACTGCTATTAAATATTGTGGGTCTTGCACACTTGCTGATACATCATTTAAACAATATTACCATAGACTAGCCTTTGTGAGAGCAGAACAGCTAGGAAGTGTCATTAATTTAAGCTGCAAATTTATAAGGTCATGTCAAAAATCGATGGAGCCATCAGCGGTTTGAATTAGCAAGGTAAATGTACACATTGTCAAAGGAAGCACTAAACACTTCACAACCAAGAACGTGATAATGGAGATGACATAAAGTGAGATAGATGCTATCTCCAGGTTTCAAAGTTGTTATCAGGTTTTAATAGAAGAGCTAGCTTGAGGTACATGTCAGTTTCATAGCAGAGCATAATTTTTTTTCAAAGATTAAACTGATCAAAATTGGATTATTCTCTCCTTAAGTGTTTTTTTTTTGCAACCACACCCACTGGGAAACCTGTGTGTAGTACACAGGATTTACACAATATCACCTAAAATGTGTGCATTATCCAATTGATGTGGTATTTCAAAAACTTAACATTTTAGCTGTTCATCCAAATAGCATTGAGCAATGTTTCCCTCCATCACACCTTTGACTAGCAAAATCATCTTTAGAGTTAAACTCTAATGACCAGTTAATTACAGCTACATCCGACAGTTTAAAGAGGTTATCTATGACTAAAGGAAACCTTTAATTTAAATGTTTGTTCGGACTTTTATGATACAATGATCTATTCTTGAAACTATAGTCATATTGGCATAAATAAATGTTAGAGTTTTTCTGTCATTGGCATGACATTGCAGTATTTTATTCATGGTATCAAGTTGAAAAATATTTTAATATGTTATCCTAAGTAATTATGACCAATTTACCTACTGAGATTTCCCTAGTACCGCACTCCTCTGTGACAGCACGGTGGCTCAGTAGTTAGGATTTTTATTTTGCAGCACTGGGGATCTAGGTTCAAATCCAGCCAAAGACAACTCGTGCAAGGAGTTTCTACGTTCTCCCTGTGTTTGCATGGCCTCTTTTCACAATCCACAGACATACTAATAGGGAATTTATTTTGTGATCCCCAATGGAGACAGTGATCATAATGTCTGAAAAGTGCTGTAGAATTAATGACGCTATATAGGTGAGTAAAATAAATAAATGCTGTTACCCATGGACGGAGCTCACTTCTATGTAAACCACAGATTGTCTCTAGCTGCCAGATATTTTTTTAGTTCTGTGATACTGTGCTACTTTTTATATCCTGCTGTCTGTCTTTGGCTTGCAGTTTGACCACTCACTTGACTCCTGATTTTATGCCTGAAGTGACGCCTGAATATTGGCTCTATGTACAACCCTTCTTGCCTCTTGTTCACATCTCCGGCCAGCAGGCAACCCAGTGGACCCCGCTAAGTGATCAGATTCCTTTATTAGTTAGGGATCACACTTGCGAGGAACACAGACGAGTCTCGCATCTTAATACCCGGCACTGCCTCTGTCACTTGGGAGTTGAGCATGTGGCCACATAGCGATACGTGGAGTCGCATACTCCACTCCTGAGTGCCGGCGGCAGTGCCGGGTATTAACATGCAACGCTCGTCAATGTTTCTCGCATGTGTGATCCTGGCCTTAGAATTAAAGGGTGAAGACTAGGATTCCTCTGGAAACAGACGGAGTGGCTTGTGCCAAATCTGCCCAAGTCTTTTGAGCCTGTGGCCTCTGAGAGACGTACACAAGATGTTGAGGTAAAAAAGTCTTGATGGACAGCAGTATGCACTGTCTTTCTGAGTGATGTCAGATAGCTTCACAGCATGTTAGGCCAGGTTCATATTGCGTTAACCCAGTCCTTTCAACGCATACCGTTGACGGGCTACGTTAACGGTATAGCATAACGCGATCACGTTATGCTATACCCGCTAGCGCAGATGATTCATCTGTGCTAGTGGTAACGGAGCCTCAGACGCTGCAGCCCGTGTCCGAGGCTCCATCACTGAATGATGGCACATCACAAGCGCATGCCAGTTTACGGCATGCGTCGCGATGCACCTGATAATGGGGGTTAATGGCAACGTTAACGGACTGCGTTACACCACATTATGCCGCGGTGTAACGCAGTCCGTCTAACGGACTGCCATAACGCAATGTGACCCCGGCCTTATAGATTATCTTCAGGTCATAGCAGTGGAATGTCACACCACACATGCTCACTGTCACCTGTTTTGTTCACATTATCAGACAGTTTTTTGGCAGTATAACTGGAAAAATACCATAATCATGCACTATACTGATTACCAACCAAGACGAAAAGAGCATAATTTACTAAATAAAGGTATTTAAGACTATAATTTCATTTACTTTATATATTTTTGTTGTATTTTCTAAGTACCTCTTTAGCGGCCAAGCATAGATTTTCTTTAGTTTTCCCTAGAAGTAAACCCCTAACAAGAAAATTTGTATTTAATTTAGTAAAATCTAATATATTTGTTGTAAAATACAATTTCATTTTCCTTAACATCACTTACTAACACAAGGATGGACAACTCTTTATTTTCTGAATAACGGAAGAGCAGCAACAATAAGAATCAGCAAAGTAGTTGACAAAACAAAATTTAAGTATGCTTGGTTACTGGGTTTATTGCTTCCCAAGCACTGGGAGACCTGATGTCAAAATATTAGGCTTTTCAAAACTGGATAATTATACACTCTTCAGTCATGTAAAGCTTCTCTCCGTGACACCATTTCTGTCTTTTAATCTCTCTAGCACACTGGAATTATCTCTTCAATGCAGGCTAATTAGTTATCAGTTATCAGAGAATACGGAAACAAATAAAATTACCATCATTAGCTTTAATCGTCTTTCTCTTTATTTTACTTTGATCCCTTTCTTCTTTGTTCAGGGACTAACTTGTATTTTGGTTATTGTGAATTTGAGGTTAACATACACAAGAAATATTTTAGTTTTTTTTTTCATTTGAAGCCAGCAGATTTTACAATATAGTTAATTGCCAATAGATTTTTAACTGAACACATCTTTTAAATCCAACTTGCAAGATGAGTTTCAAAGAAGGACCAAAATTATTCTAGAATGTGTTTCTAGATTGCATGTTAAAAATGTAATACATACTTAAATTTTAGTCTGGAAATAGAAGTAAAAAAGTAAATAATTTATGCTGGATTATATTCTTCTTATCATTATTAACCCCTTCATCATCAGGGGTAGTTTTGTTTTTGCATTTTCATTTTTTGCTCCCCTTCTTCCCAGAGCCATAACGTTTTTATTTTTCAGTCAAAATGGCCATGTGATGGCTTGCTTTTTTGTGGGACAAGATGTACTTTTTAACGACTCTATTGGTTTTAAGTTTAATATATCATGTACCGAAAAATGGGGAAAAAATTCCAAGTGTGGTGAAATTGCAAAAAAGTACAATTCCTCAGTTGTTTGAGTTTTTTTAACCATGTTCACTAAATGCTAAAAATGACCTGCCATTATGATTCTTCAGGTCAATATGAGTTCATAGGCACCAATCATGTCTAGGATCTTTTTTATTTAAATGGTGAAAAAAAAATCCAAACTCTGGTAAAAAAAAAAAAATGACGCCACATTCTGAGACCCATAGCGTCTCCATTTTTTGTCATTTGGGGTTGGGTGAGGACTTATTTTTTGCTCGCAGGAATGACATTTTTATTGATACCATTTTGGTGTAGATACGATCTCTTGATCGCCGGTTATTGCATTTTTATTGTATTGTAGCGGCGACCAAAAAACCATAGTTCTGGAGTTTGGTATTTTATTATCGCTACGCCTTTAACTGATCGGGTTAATTATTTTTTCATATTGATAGATCGGGCTATTTTGAAAGCAATGATGCCAAATATGTGTATGTTTGATTTTATTTTTATTGTTTTATTTTGAATGGGGTGAAAGGGGGGGTGATTTGAACTTTTATAATTTTTTACTATTTAATATTTAAAAAAAAAATTTTTTTTTACTTTTGGCATGCTTCAATAGTGTGTCCATGGGAGACTAAAAGCTGCAGTTGTCTGATCGGCTCTGCTGCACACAGGCGATGATCTGAACACCTGTATCTAGCAGAAATACTCACTTGCTATGAGTGCCGACCACCAGGCGGCGCTCATAGCAATCCGGCTACGACAACCATACAGGTCTGCTCGAGACCTCTGGTTGTCATGCCAAGCCATCGGTAATCCACAATCATTTGACGGGGTCATTGATGGGTGGGATTTCCAATACACTTACTGGAAACGCAAGTTAAATGCTGCTGTCAGAGATTGACAACAGCATTTAACAGGATAACAGCCACGGGTGAATCGCGATTCCACCCACGGCTTTTAGAGGCACATGCCAGCTGTTTAAAACAGATGACTTGTGCAGGGAAAGATGTGGGCTCAGCCGGAGCCCACATTAAAGGGAAGTATTAAGACGTGGGCATACTATTACACCCAATGTCGGAAAGGGGTCAATATTATAAAACTATTCCCAAAATAGTAAATTATGCCCTATTCATTATTGCAATCTATTCTAAGAGCAGCCTAATGTAGGAAAAAAGTCCATGATCACAGTGATGTATCACTTAATTTGCTGAGTTCTGCAGTTGTGACACAGAGTTTTAATATGTAGCATGTAGCAGAGTACAGAAAACTGAGCCTGTGCACACATCCCTCATTGGCAGCTTCCTGTATACACTGTATATTGACAGTAAGTTGCTAATCAGCGATGAAGGATGGAGTTGGACCAATAGGCACCTGAGCTGTAGTCTGGGAAGTGTTAATCTTCTGCTGAAACCCTCATTGTACTGAAACAACAGCACACTGCCCAATAGCTGACAAATCATTAAAATCAGTGTCTCAGCCCCTACCTCATGCTGCAGTCAGATTAAATAGCAAAATCCTGCTGACAGATGCCCTTTAATAAAGGTTTTATAGTTCTGAATTCCACAATTTGAGGAATTAACATATTGAACATAAATCTAAGACATGATCTGAACAGTTATAAAATTATTATAAATTGATAAAAAGAAAAAGCATAATTATAAAGACAAATATGATGGGCTGTTATGTGCAATTTGATGATAAAAGATAGTTTAATTTGTGATCATCATGAATTCAAGCTTATATGCTAGATTGGTAGTTTTAAAGGGGCTTCCTAACCAGTTGTTAGAAACAGAATTAAAACAGTTGTCCAGGCCAAATAAATAAGCTGGTAGCCACTCTGTGCGACTGCAAATTTGTGAATCCCCAAGCACACTCACTGTGCGCTGCGGGGATTTTCTGGTTTCTGACCTGGTCTTTTTTTAAGGAGTTATGCACACTTTCAGCCAGTGAGTGTGGCTTTGATCTCCATACATTAGAATGGAATGAAGTTGTGCTCTCTAAAAGCCCACTAGCCAGCTGCGTCTCTAATTGGGGCTTGGCCTCTGCTCAATACAATCTTTGACAGTGGCATTTAGCATAAATGCATTGAATGTGTGGCGCAACTGAGGGTCCAGTTGCCACAGAGGTACTGCACATCAACCAGACGTGTGGTACCAAACAACCAGGTAAGGTGGGTGCACCCGACTAGACTCCAACATCTACACCCCACACACACGAGTAGTGTAGCAGAGCACCCTTTATGGCTCCCTGCTTGGAATGCGAAGAGTGCTGGGAGGTGGGCAGAGCGTAGTTTAGGAGGGAGAATCTAGGCTGAAGTCATGTGAAGTCCCCTCAGAGGGAGGGAAGGTGAAGGACATGATCTGAGCAGCTCCTGACTTGAATGAGGAGTTGCTGGATGGATTGGAAGTTGGCTGGGCCCCTCACCTGGAGGACACAGCACTGAAGCGTGCATCTGTCTGTACAGCAGAACTGTGAGTAAAGCCCATTGAACAGCAAGCCATTGTGTCCTCTGCATTCTTTCTGCGCCACTCGTCCAGCACAGTTACAACTTCCTCTCCACACTACCTCGCAATCTACCAACTCCTCTCTACTGCCCTGGGACTACAGCTCTACCTGTGGAGGGCTTCAACATCTCAGCTGCACCCAACATCTGTCCCAGAGAAGCAACACTGCAGCGCTGGTCAATCTGACCAGAAACCACAGGTGGCATCCCAAATCACTACATCAGTGGTAACACCATCTGCCAGACCAGAACCCCAGGCAGCTGCAACCCACCAACAGGCTGCAGTCTCACCATCACAAGCAGCCATCAACCCAGCTCCACCAGGAAGAGCTCAACTGGAGGACTACCGACGATGGGTGATGTCACGCAGAAGTGGATACCCCAAAAGCCTACCCTGGAAGCAGAGGAAGGAGCCTGCTTCATCTACCCCAGGAGGGGGCCATCAGTAGGAACGTTTTACAAGTTATGGAGTTACCCAGGAGGGTATTGGCACATTTGCCTTTCTTTTCTTGTTGTTCTTTCTTGACTCAGTTTGGCATTAATCTGCTCTGATACATAGACTGAGCGATCATGAACTTGGAGTGAGCCAAAAACTTTCATTGTAAATAGTTTGCACCACTTAAGGTGCTCCCTCTTGGTTTTACGCAAACCAGTGAGCAACAAGGACTACCTCAGACCTGAACAAAAACCCATGGGTGTGACCAAAAACTGGGTCCAAAGGAAAGTATCAGCAAGTCCTGCAGCCCACCCAGGACCACCTTTGGAGGTTTAGAGCAGGTCCTCCACCAGCAAAAAGGGACACTGCAAGACACCCCAGCTGGGACAGTGTCTACGTCGTACCAAGAATAATTACTGTTGATGAAGCATTTTATATCCTTATGTTATTGCTTAGTATTTTACAGTGAAAGCACTTTTCTACAGAGTAGGTTGAAGTAGTAATCTTTAATAAAAATGTGAAGCTTTAAATAAAGTTTGTGGGACAGGTGATGAACCATAGTCAGCGGTTGTCACCAGGAAGAAGTTAGCTTATTAAATAATAAAGATAAGAACAGCTTGTAACGTTTAAAAGTAAAAATGCCTCTCTCAGGAGAAGACGTTTTATTAGTAATGTAAGTAATGCTGACTGCTGGCAGTAATGTTTAAAAAAAAATATATATAATTTTGTATATTCCTTTTGTAACATCTTTTGTTTAACTTGCAGCCCGCGGGCGTGCTGGGTTTAACGGGGGGAATGTGGTGCCCCTGAGGGTCCAGTTGCCACAGAGGTACTGCACCTCAACCAGAGGTTTAGTAACCCACAACCAGGTAAGGTGGGTGCACCCGACCAAACTCCAACACCCCACACACACGAGTAGTGTAGCAGAGCACCCTTTATGGCTCCCTGCTTGGAACACGAAAAGTGCTGGGAGGTGGGCGGAGCGTAGTTTAGGAGGGAGAATCTAGGCTGAAGTCAGGTGAAGTCCCCTCAGAGGGAGGGAAGGTGAAGGACGTGGTCTGAGCAGCTCCTGACTTGAATGAGGAGTTGCCGGACGGATTGGACTAAAAACAGCAGATCCTTCATACGAAGGATTGGTTCTTCCAGGGACACGGTTGGAAAGTCATCCCGTGGGTCTCATTCCACACTCAAAGCCATCAGGTGGAGGAAGGAACCAGACTGGTCAAAAAGGGAACGGCCCCTAGCCTAGTTCGCATTCCTTTGGGTGCCACTAGCAAGCCGATAGCTTTGGTTACTTTATGGACCCTCACCCCTACCACAGTTAGTCCGACTGGAAAGGCAGCTATGTAGAGTCACAGAAACGGTGAGGCATTGTCTAAACAGGATTCGCAGCTGCTGGCCCAGAACGATAACTGTGAAGTGCTGGAAAGGAAGGAAGGAGTTAAATCAGCATATTGTGTGGAGACGGCCAAGAAAGGTACACACTGACAGGGAAAGCTGGGAAGGAAGGTGCATTTCATCTTATCTGGAAGTTGGCTGGACCCCTCACCTGGAGGACGCAGAACTGAAGCGGGCATCTGTGTGTACAGCAGAACTGTGAGTAAAGCCCATTGAACTGCAAGCCATTGTTTCCTCCGCATTCTTTCTGCACCACTGGTCCAGCACTGCTACATCTTCCTCTCCAGACTACCTCGCTATCTACAAACTTCTCTCTACTGCCCTGGGACTACAGCTCTACCTGTGGAGGGCTTCAACATCTCAGCTGCACCTAAGATCTGTCCCAGAGAAGCAACACTGCAGCGCTGGTCAATCTAACCAGAAACCACAGGTGGCGTCACGAATCACCTCATAAACTTTATCCCCATTCAACTCAACCCCTTTTACATGATCGCCCGAAGCCACAGACCGGGTCGTTGCCACTGTGACATTCCCCATTGAAGTTAACGGGCCCAGCGCCGAGTATCCCACGGCCTCTGGGGCACATCAAATGCACGTCATAAGCCCCTCCCAACAGCGCCTATGTCTGATGACCGCTTATGGGTTGGCATGAAAACCCAGGTCTGCAGGAATCCCCTGAGGTTGCCAATGCCAGATAGCTATGAGTGCCACCCATCGGTGCTCTGTGAGTATTTCTGGTAGGCTGGAGTCACACTAGTGAGAAAATCGGACGAGTGCAATGCAATAAAAAATCGCATTGCACTCGTCCCAATGTTAATCTATGGGGCAGCTCCCAGCATCCGATTTTTTTCTCGCCAATTTAAAACGGGTTGAGAAAATTGCAGCATGCTGCGATTGTCACCGATTCTCGGTCAAGACTTGCCAATGCAAGTCTATGAGTGAGAGAAAAAAATCGGATTACACACGGACCACAAGTGTGATTTGCGAGAAATACGCACCTGTGTCCTTTAACAAAAGCCAGCAAATCAGTGCGCAATACAGTAAAATCACACTGACATGTTTAATAAAGAAACAAAAGAATAGATATACATTTGTGGCCAAAAGTATTGACACCCCTGCAATTTTGTCAGATAATACTCAGCTTCTTCCTGAAAATGATTGCAAATCCAAATTCTTTGGCATTATTATCTTCATTTAATTTGTCTTAAATGAAAAAACACAAAAAGAATTGTCCTAAAGCCAAATTGGATATAATTCCACACCAAACATAAAAAAGAGGGTGGACAAAAGTATTGGCACTGTTCGAAAAATCATGTGATGCTTCTCTAATTTGTGTAATTAACAGCACCTGTAACTTACCTGTGGCACCTAACAGGTGTTGGCAATAACTAAATAACACTTGCAGCCAGTTGACATGGATTAAAGTTGACTCAACCTCTGTCCTGTGTCCTTGTGTGTACCAAATTGAGCATGGAGAAAAGAAAGAAGACCAAAGAACTGTCTGAGGACTTGAGAAACCAAATTGTGAGGAAGCATGAGCAATCTCAAGGCTACAAGTCCATCTCCAAAGACCTGAATGTTCCTGTGTCTACCGTGCGCAGTGTCATCAAGAAGTTTAAAGCCCATGGCACTGTGGCTAACCTCCCTAGATGTGGACGGAAAAGAAAAATTGACAAGAGATTTCAACGCAAGATTGTGCAGATGTTGGATAAAGAACCTCGACTAACTTCCAAACAAGTTCAAGCTGCCCTGCAGTCCGAGGGTACAACAGTGTCAACCCGCACTATCCATCGGCATCTGAATGAAAAGGGACTGTATGGTAGGAGACCCAGGAAGACCCCACTTCTTACCCCGAGACATAAAAAAGCCAGGCTGGAGTTTGCCAAAACTTACCTGAAAAAGCCTAAAACGTTTTGGAAGAATGTTCTCTGGTCAGATGAGACAAAAGAAGAGCTTTTTGGGCAAAGGCATCAACATAGAGTTTACAGGAGAAAAAGAGAGGCATTCAAAGAAAAGAACATGGTCCCTACAGTCAAACATGGCGGAGTTTCCCTGATGTTTTGGGGTTGCTTTGCTGCCTCTGGCACTGGACTGATTGACTGTGTGCATGACATTATGAAGTCTGAAGACTACCAACAAATTTTGCGGCATAATGTAGGGCCCAGTGTGAGAAAGCTGGGTCTCCCTCAGAGGTCATGGGTCTTCCAGCAGGACAATGACCCAAAACACACTTCAAAAAGCACTAGAAAATGGTTTGAGAGAAAGCACTGGAGACTTCTAAGGTGGCCAGCAATGAGTCCAGACCAGAATCTCATAGAACACCTGTGGAGAGATCTAAAAATGGCAGTTTGGAGAAGGCACCCTTCTAATATCAGTGACCTGGAGCAGTTTGCAAAAATAGAATGGTCTAAAATTCCAGCAGAGCATTGTAAGAAACTCATTGATGGTTACCGGAAGCGGTTAGTCGCAGTTATTTTGGCTAAAAGTTGTGCAACCAAGTATTAGGCTGATGGTGCAAATACTTTTGTCTGGCCCATTTTTGGAGTTTTGTGTGAAATGATCAATGTTTTGCTTTTTTCTTAATTCTCTTTTGTGTTTTTTCATTTAAGACAAATTAAATGAAGATAATAATACCAAAGAATTTGTGTTTGCAATCATTTTCAGGAAGAAACTGAGTATTATCTGACAAAATTGCAGGGGTGTCAATACTTTTGGCCACAACTGTATACCCATAGAATATATATATATATATATATATATATATATATATAGATAGATATTTATATATATATATCTATATATATATATGTATACATGTCATTCAGACACACACATATATATGTATATTTCATAGAGTTCTACATGGCAGAATAGCCGCTAATTCAATTGCCGGCTTCTGTAAAATCATTCCAAAACCCGACATGACACATACAGTAAACCATTTCATTTCACGTATTTTTTAATATGTCCCTGACGAATAATTAAATTATGATTTGTGTGTAAAATTTGGGATGTCTAGGTGTTAAATTAAGGGGTTAATTCTTTTGAAAAAAAATGTGTGGGCTCCCGCTGCAAAATCGCAACCAGAGAGGTAAAGCAGGTGAGTGAGGGCAGATTATAATAGCCTTGAGAGGGACCATTGTTTTTGACCCCCCAGCTACAAAAATCTCCCCCAGACACCCCAGAAAAGGCGCATCTATAAGATGCGCCTTTTCTGGCACTTATCCTCTCTATTCCCATTGTCCTGTAGCGGTGGATAATGGGTTAATATTAATGGGTTTATGTCATCTTGCAATTGGAAGGTGACATTAAGCCATTTGATAATGGAGAGGTGTCAATAAGACACCAAACCATTATTAACCCTAGACTATTAAACGGTTAAAAAACACACACAGACATTAATGAAAAATTATTTTAATTAAATAAATACTCCAAGTTTTTGACATGATTTATTGCTCTGCTATTCCAAATAGAAGCCATCGACCTGTAACAAAAATAAAACAAGAAAAGCAACCATATCCGTACCTCTCCGCTGCTCAGTCAGGTCCCCCGCTGGAATCCATCAGAAAGGGTTAAATGGTTTACACAGGGACGGGTGCTAATGCGACCAGCCCCATGTAAACCACTGCCAGAATGAATTATTTCATCTCTGCGCAGCCTCCCTGGCTATCCGGAGATGAACTAATTAGAGTGGGAAAGTTTCTGCATTTTTTTCCCATGTCAGGTTTTGGAATGACTTTACAGAAGGCGACAATTGATTTAGCGGACAGTCTGCTATGTAGAACTCTATGAAATATACACTCACTGGCCACTTTATTAGGTACACCATGCTAGTAAGGGGTTGGACCCCCTTTTGCCTTCAGAACTGCCTCAATTCTTCGTGGCAGAGATTCAACAAGGTGCTGGAAGCATTCCTCAGAGATTTTGGACCATATTGACATGATGGCATCACACAGTTGGCGCAGATTTGTCGGCTGCACATCCCTGATGCGAATCTCCCGTTCCACCACATCCCAAAGATGCTCTATTGGATTGAGATCTGGTGACTGAGGAGGCCATTTGAGTACAGTAAACTCATTGTCATGTTCAAGAAACCAATCTGAGATGATTCGAGCTTTATGACATGGCGCATTATCCTGCTGAAAGTAGCCATCAGATGCCTGTTCTTAGCTGAGAGGAGTGGTACCCAGTGTGGTCTTCTGCTGCTGTAGCCCATCTGCCTCAAAGTTCGACGCACTGTGCGTTCAGAGATGCTCTTCTGCCTACCTTGGTTGTAACGGGTGGCAATTTGAGTCACTGTTGCCTTTCTATCAGCTCGAACCAGTCTGCCCATTCTCCTCTGACCTCTGGCATCAACAAGGCATTTCCGGCCACAGAACTGCCGCTCACTGGATTTTTTTTCTTTTTCGGACCATTCTCTGTAAACCCTAGAGATGGTTGTGCGTGAAAATCCCAGTAGATCAGCAGTTTCTGAAATACTCAGACCAGCCCTTCTGGCACCAACAATCATGCCACGTTCAAAGGCACTCAAATCACCTTTCTTCCCCATACTGATGCTCGGTTTGAACTGCAGGAGATTGTCTTGACCATGTCTACATGCCTAAATGCACTGAGTTGCCGCCATGTGATTGGCTGATTAGAAATTAAGTCTTAACACACAGTTGGACAGGTGTACCTAATAAAGTGGCCAGTGAGTGTATATATATATATATATATATATATATATATATATGTGTTTGTCTCAATGACATGTACGTATATATATATATCTAAGAGGCATCGTGATTACTTGCTAATCCCGCCCCCTGCACAGTAGCTCCGTCCTCCATCCCATTAACACACACAATCCTGCCCCCCACCCCATGAACACACACAGTCCCGCCCCCACCCCTTTACCCCACACAATCCCGCCCCCACCACATTACCACACACAATCCCGTCCCCCACCACATTACCACACACAATCCGGCCCCCACACCACATCACTACACACAATCCTGCCCCCCACCACATCACCACACATAATCCCGCCCCCCCACCACATCACCACACATAATCCCTCCCCCCACCACATCACCACACATAATCCCGCTCCCCCACCACATCACCACACATAATCCCGCCCCCACCACATGACCACACATAATCCCCCCCACCACATGACCACACATAATCCCGCCCCCCCACCACATCACCACACATAATCCCGCCCCCCCACCACATCACCACACATAATCCCGCCCCCACCACATCACCAAACATAATCCCGCCCCCCACCACATTACCACACATAATCCCACCCCCACCACATCACCACACATAATCCCGCCCCCCCACCACATCACCACACATTATCCCGCCCCCACCACATCAACACACTTTATCCCGCCCCCCACCACATTACCACACATAATCCTGCCCCCCCACCACATCACCACACATAATCCCGTCCCCCACCACATCACCACACATAATCCCGCACCCCCACCACATTGCCACACATAATCCCGCCCCCCACCACATCACCACACATAATCCCGCCCCCACCACATCAACACACTTTATCCCGCCCCCCACCACATTACCACACATAATCCTGCCCCCCCACCACATCACCACACATAATCCCGTCCCCCACCACATCACCACACATAATCCCGCACCCCCACCACATTACCACACATAATCCCGCCCCCCACCACATCACCACACATAATCCCGCCCCCCACCACATCACCACACATAATCCCACCCCTCACCACATCACCACACATTATCCCGCCCCCCACCACATCACCACACATAATCCCACCCCCCACCACATCATCACACATAATCCCGCCCCCACCACATCACCACACATAATCCCGCATCCCCACCACATTACCACACATAATCCTGCCCCCCACCACATCACCACACATAATCCCGCATCCCCACCACATTACCACACATAATCCTGCTCCCCCACCACATCACCACACATAATCCTGCCCCCACCACATTACCACACATAATCCCACCCCCCACCACATTACCAAACATAATTCCACCCCCCCACCAAATTACTGCACATAATCCCGCCCCACCACATCACCACACATAATCCCACCCCCCGCCACATTACCACACATAATCCCGCCCCCCACATTACCACACATAATCCCGCCCCCCCACATTACCGCACACAATCCCCCCCACAAAACGCACATCTTACTGAATCCAGTTTGTTTTTTATTTTGCACTGTGAATAAAATATGTCATTAGTATTATTCAGATTTTTAATGATTATTATTGTTATTAACTTCATTTTAATATAATTTACCACCAGCGTAAGCGCTATTGAATGTTGTCATTATTTAATTGAGTTTAATCACCAGCAGCATTAATTAGATAGCAATGAGCGTGCCGAGCGTTAGCTGGCTGGAAACAGCTAGTCTAATATATAAAGCTCAAGTGTATGTACGTACGTACGTACGTATGTATGTCCGGGATTGGCATCCGCACCGTCTCTGCTGCGGCCACAAAATTTGGCACAGTCACACGTCTGGACCCCGAGAGTGTCCTAGGCTATGTTGTGAGGCAAAATTTTAACCCCGCGCGTTCCAATTCACCAAACAATTTTGCCCATATCTGCATAATGGGGAAAAATTGTGTGTGTATCAAGCCCCGCCCCTCATTATGATATCATAATGGTTGCCATGGCGACACTGATGTCATCAATGGTTGCAAGCCTCGCCGCTGATTATGATGTCATAGTGGTTGACTATGGGATGGAGGATGTGTGATGGGTAGTGTTGAGCGATACCATCCAATATTGAGAGATATCGGATCGGATTGGATTGGCCGATATCCAAAAAGTATCGGATATCGCCGATTCCGATCCCGGAAGTCCCATTCAAGTCAATGGGACCGAAATATCGGAATTAAAAAAAACCCTTTCTTTCCTTGTAGGTTAATTCTACATGAAGAAAAACAACTAAGAATAATGTAGAATGTATTGGGGGAGGTGGAGGACACATTAAAGGCATAGAGGTTTAGCCCAATCAAATGGAATAGCAGGAATTAATTTTTTTTTTTAAGACGTTCGGAGTTACAAAGATATTGACTATGTTAACCTCTTTTATATTTTGTCAGATATGTATGTTTCACTACTTCCATGCTCTTCACCTTTTTTTTAACTTATCCCACACTTTCTCCTTCATGATCCTCAGCAGCAGCAGCAGCATCTTTTTCATCAACTTCTTCTTCACCTTATTCATCTTCTTCTTCTTCCCCTTCTTCCTATTATTCTTTTTTTTTACATTCTTCATATTTTTCTTATTCAACAATTATTCTTCTTCACATTCTACTTCTTCATCTTCTTCCTATTCTTCTTCTTCATCACATTCTTATTTGTGACAGGAATTCCTGTAGTTGTTATCTATAAAAGTTTGAAGATTACACGTTCCGTTCTGCCTGTCGCAAAAGATTTACAACAGGATTTGTCCGCGTTCAGTTTGGCCTGCAGCAGCAGGCATTTTCCAGGGGCACCACGAGGAGGAATGGACTCACCCCCATAGTCTTCTTCTGCTTATAATTTAGATAATATCTTTTGCTCTGATTTTTAGTCTTATGCTTAATGTTCTTCTGATTTTGGTTCTTCTGCTTTTTGTTCTTCTGAGGAACTGCTGAGAACCAGCTGACGGTGCTGGAACCCGGATGGGTAGCAGAAGCTGCAAGAGCAAATGGAACTAGCGAGGACCAACTGACGGTGCTGGAACCCGGAGGAGCAGCAGAAGGAACAAGAGCCAATGGCTCAACCGTGGACCAGCTGACGGTGCTGGAACACGGATGCTAAGCAGGAGGTACCTGTGCTAGAAAGCACTACCAAGGACCAGCAGACTTTGCTGGAACTCAGATACCGAGAAGGAGGCACCTAGGCCAAGGGCACTGCCGAGAACCTGCTGACGGTGCTGGAACTCGGATGGGTAGCAGAAGCTGCAAGAGCAAATGGAACTAGCGAGGACCAGCAGACGGTGCTGGAACCCGGAGGGGCAGCATAAGGAACGAGAGCCAATGGCACAACCGTGGACCAGCTGACAGTGCTGGAACACGGTTACTAAGCAGGAGATACCTGTGCTAGAAAGCACTACCAAGGACCAGCAGACGTTGCTGGAACTCGGATACCGAGAAGGAGGCACCTAGGCCAAAGGCACTGCCGAGAACCAGCTGACGGTGCTGGAACCCGGATGGGTAGCAGAAAGTACCCATGATAAACAAAGTTGCAAGGCCATGAGCCGGCCGCAGTTACCGAAACCCACAGTCCTACAGGGGGTGCTTGTCCTATTGGCACTATGGAACCAGCCTTTGTTACCAGAACCCGCAGCCCACATAGGAAGCACCTAAACTGCAGGCACCAAAGACTCCGCTAACCGACCGCAACACGACAGGACAAAGTATTGGTGGCAAAGTGATGTTGACACTACCCGGAAACAGCAGGCGTGCTGGACCCAAGCTGGGCAGGAGGGAGTACCCGTGCCAAAACCACTGCCGAGAACCAGCTGACGGTGCTGGAACCCGGATGGGTAGCAGAAGCTACAAGAGTCAATGGAACTACCGAGAACCAGCTGACAGTGCTGGAACCCAGAGTGGCAGCTGAAGGAACTAGAGCCAATGGCACAACTGTGGACCAGCTGACGGTGCTGGTACACGGTTACCAAGCAGGAGGTACCTGTGCTACAAAGCTCTACCAAGTACCAGCAGACGTTGCTGGAACTCGGATACCGAGAAGGAGGCACCTCGGCCAAAGGCACTGCCGAGAACCAGCTGACGGTGCTGGAACCCGGATGGGTAGCAGAAGATACCCATAATAAGCAAAGATGCAAGGCCGCAAGCCGGCCGCAGTTACCGAAACCCACAGTCCTACAAGGGGTGCTTGTCCTATTGGCACTACGGAACCAGCCTTTATTACCAGAACCCACAGCCCACATAGGAAGCACCTAAACTGCAGGCACCATAGACTCGGCTAACCCGACCGCAACACAACAGGACAACGTATTGGTGGCAAAGTGACGTTGACACTACCCGGAAACAGCAGGCATGCTGGAACCAGGTTGGGCAGGAGGGTGTACTCATGCCAAAGACACTGCCAAGAACCAGCTGACAGTGCTGGAACCCGGATGGGTAGCAGAAGCTACAAGAGTCAATGGAACTACCAAGAACCAGCTGACGGTGCTTGAACCCAGAGTGGCAGCTGAAGGAACAAGAGCCAATGGCACAACTGTGGACCAGCTGACGGTGCTGGTACACGGTTACTAAGCAGGAGGTACCTGTGCTACAAAGCACTACCAAGGACCAGCAGACGTTGCTGGAACTTGGATACCGAGAAGGAGGCACCTCGGCCAAAGGTACTTTCGAGAACCAGCTGACGGTGCTGGAGCCCAGATGGGTAGCAGAAGCTACAAGAGTCAATGGAACTACTGAGAACTAGCTGACGGTGCTGGAACCCGGATGGGTAGCAGAAGCTACAAGAGTCAATGGAGCTACCGAGAACCAGCTGACGGTGCTGGAACCCAGAGTGGCAGCTGAAGGAACAAGAGCCAATGGCACAACTGTGGACCAGCTGACGGTTCTGGTACACGGTTACTAAGCAGGAGGTACCTGTGCTACAAAGCACTACCAAGGACCAGCAAACGTTGCTGGAACTCGGATACCGAGAAGGAGGCACCTCGGCCAAAGGCACTGCCGAGAACCAGCTGACAGTGCTGGAACCCAGGTGGGTAGCAGAAGGTACCCATGATAAACAAAGTTGCAAGGCCGCGAGCTGGCCGCAGTTACCGAAACCCACAGTCCTACAGGGGGTGCTTGTCCTATTGGCACTACGGAACCAGCCTTTGTTACCAGAACCCGCAGCCCACATAGGAAGCACCTAAACTGCAGGCACCATAGACTCCGCTAACCCGACCGCAACACGACAGGACAACGTATTGGTGGCAAAATGTTGTTGACACTACCCAGAAACAGCAGGCGTGCTGAAACCAGGCTGGGCAGGAGGGAGTACCCGTGCCAAAGACACTTCTGAGCAACAACTGGCGATGTTGGAGCCCAGGGTCAATCAGGGTGTAGGCTGAGGCCTAATTGCAGCAAGTTTAATATCTGTTGTAGACTACTACTGATTTTAAACGTGCTCCAACTAGGCCTCTGGCTCCACTCTGTCTCTAGTATTTCCCCTGGCCTCCAACCCCGCCAGTTGCTGCTCTACTACTATTAGTGGGAATGTGGACAGAGCAGGAGACATTGCCGGACACACATCAGGGGTTCAGCTGACGTTACTGAACCCCAGTAACACAGGAACAAGTGTTGATTGTGCAGACGCCACTTCTGAGCAGCAACTGGCGGTGTTGGAGGCCAGGGGAAATACTAGAGACAGTGGAGCCAGAGGCCTAAGTAGAGCACGGTTAAAAATCCGTAGTAGTGTGAATGTGGAGGCAGCAGGAGACTTTGCCGTCCACACAGCAGGGGAGCAGCTGACGTTACTGAACCCTACTAACACAGGAGCTAGTGGTTTTCTCTGTGCAGACGGCACTTCTGAGCAACAACTGACTGTGTTGAAGCCCAGGGATTACAGTTCAGGTGGTAGAAACATGAACACAACAGGAGACCTGGATACTGTTGCCAACCAATTATTTATTCTGGAAGAGGACTGGAAAATTCTGGCGAGATCCAGGCCTTGTTCATTTTCAGAAAAGTAACCTGGTCAACGTTATCGGAGGATAGTCGCGTGCGACGGTCTGTTAGTACACCACCTGTGGCACTAAAGACGCGTTTGGATAATACTGGCATCAGGGCAAGCCAGCACCTCCAATGCATACTGGCTAAGCTCTGGCCATGTATCCAGCTTAGAGACCCAAAACTTGAAGGGGGAAGAGCTGTCTGGGAGTACACAGACAGGGCAAGACATGTAGTCTGTCACCATCTGACGGAAACGTTGCCTCCTGCTGACTGGAGCCGTCTGTGATGGTGTAGACATTTGTGGTGGGCACACAAAACTTTGCCACATTTGAGCCATACTGGTCTTGCCTTGTGCTGAGGCGCTGCCTCTGCTCCCTCTTTGTGCAGAGCTTCCTCCACTGCCTCGATGCACAGAGCTGCTTTGTAAAGCACTAGCAGCACTGCTCTCGGGTGGAATGGAGAACATGATGGACTGCACCAGTGTGTTTTGGTACTCCCGCATTTTACGCTCCCGGTTCAACGGTGTTATGAGGCTTTGTAAGTTGTCCCGGTAGCGAGGATCTAGGAGGGTGTACACCCAATAATCAGCCGTGTTGAGAATGTGGGCGATGCGGCGGTCATTTCTCAGGCACTGCAGCATGAAATCAACCATGTGCTGCAGACTCCCAACTGCCCAAGAAACGCTGTCCCCTGCTTGAGGCATCATCTCTGCCTGCTCTGCATCACCCCACCCTCGCTGTACATACTGACTAGAGCATTGTGTACCTCCCTCCTCTGGAGAGATGTCTTCCTTCTCCATTGACTCCTCCTCATCCTCCTCACAAAGTGTCCCCTGCCTAGGCCTTTGTGAGGAAGCACGTAATGTAGACTGTCCAGAAGCAGATGGCATTTGTGACTCCTCATCCTCCACCTCTTCCAAAACCTCCTCCCTTAGTGCTTGCAGTGTTTTTTGAAACAGGCAGAAAAGGGGACAGTCATGCTGACTAGTGCATCATCTGCACTCGCCATTCGCATGGAATCATCGAAGGCACGCAAAACGTGGCAGATGTCCTTCATAGAGGCCCACTCAGTGGTTGTGAAGTGTGAACGGCGCGCAGTGCAACTTGTTTGCGCCTCATGCAGCTGGTACTCCATTACTGCTGCCTGTTGCTCACACAACCGCTCCAACATATGTAACGTTGAATTCCACCTGGTGGGTAGGTCACATATGATGTGATGTTCCGGAAGGTATAATCGGCGCTGCAGAGCTGCAATGCACGATCTTGTCGTGCTGGAACGCTGCAAGTGAGCGCACTCTATGCGGACCTTGTGCAGCAGTGCATCAAGATCCGGATAGTCCCTCAGAAAGCTCTGCACGACCAAGTTGAGCACATGTGCCAGACATGGGATGTGAGTGAGGTTGCCTAGGCACAGAGCTGCCACCAGATTTCGGCCATTGTCACACACTACCAAGCCTGGCTGGAGATTCGCTGGCAGAAACCACACGTTGCTCTCCTGCTTGATGGCATTCCAGAGCTCCTACGCTGTGTGGCTTCGATTCCCCAAAGAAATTAATTTCAGTACGGTCTGTTGACGTTTGGCCACGTCTGTGCTCATATCGGTCATAACAGGCTCCTGCAGCGCTGATTCTGAGGAACTGGAGTATGAGGAGGAGTCAATGGGTACAGACTGGATTCCTGCAATCCTTGGAGTTAGCAGAACACGTACAGCGCCACTCTCAAGATCTGTATCCGGCTCCACAACATTGACCCAATGGGCAGTGAGTGAAAGGAATCATCCCTGTCCATGGTTACTGGTCCACGCATCGGTGGTCAGGTGGACCTTGCTACTGACAGTGTTTAGTAGCGCATGTTTAATTTTTCCCTCCACATGCTTTTGCAGGGCAGGGACGGCTTCCCTGCTGAAATTAAAGCAGCTGGGCACGGTGTATTGTGGGACTCCCAATGCCATGAAGTTACGGAAGGTGTCAGTCTCCACCAGCCTGAATGAGAGCATTTCAAGGGCCAGTAATTTGGCAATGCCAGCATTCAGAGCCTGTGCTCGGGGATGGTTTGCCGAGAATGGCCACCTTTTCTCCCATGCCTGTGCTACCGATGGCTGTAGAGTGGCCTGGGAGTGTGAAGATGAATGGGAACGTGGTGCTGTGGGTGGAATGTCACTGGGTCTCTGGACAACAGTGCCAGAGGTTCTTCCATGGCGATCCTGTGAGGATGCTGAACCAGCTGTGTGTGAGCTGGAGGAAGAAGCTACAACACGAGCTGAAGAGGTGGTAGGTGGTGCTGTAGGTTGGCCTACGTCTTCAGTGTGTCTTTATAACTCCACCACGTGCTTGGTCCGCACATGTTTCCACATATTTATGGTATTGAGGTTGCTGACACTTTTCCCTCTTTTGACTTTCTGATGACACAGCTTGCATTTGACAAAGCAAATGTCAACTGCAACTGTGTCAAAAAAGGACCACGCACTGCAAATCTTGGGAGCGCCCGTTTTGGCTTTTGGAAGAGGTATGATCCTAACGGGTGTCGAAGTGGAGGCTACAGGCAACCAAGTCTGCCCCCTCCCTCTCCCTCCTGTTTTGGCCGTTCGGGGAATCTCTTCCTCAGAGCTCCTCCCACCACCTTCCTGTTCCTCACGTCATGATGGGTCAAGGACCTCATCATCTACACTTCCCTCTTGAAACACCTGCATTTCCTGGGTAGTCTCGCCAGCACCGTACGCACCAGAAAGTGGCACCTGAGTCTTGTCATCATCTGATGCATACTGAGGTGTGCTGACCATAGGCACTGGCCTGTTATGATTGAGTCACCGAAGGAGGCAAAAACAGAAATACAAGCTAAGTCCAGAAAACCAGAGAAGTTGGCAACTATCAGACTGCAGACCCCTGAACCTATCAACACAACTAGCAGTAGCTGTGGGGGGTTCCTACGATGCCCTAGACCCCTCGATCATGGCCGGAGAATTAAATAGGCCTAAAGAAAGAAAGGGGAAATCTAAACTGCCCCAGAGCAGACCCCAAAGCAATAGGCAGCCCCCAACATATAATGACGGTGAAGCAAGATGAAAACACTAACACAGACAGAAAGATAGACTGAGCAAAGACGGGGCCCAAAACTACCTAGATAGGAAAGGACAGGAAGGCTGCTGTCTGCAATCTGCCAAAACCCTATCAAAGACATAAGCCAACAAGCTGATATGAAAAAGGCCCTGAAGCAGCTAGGCTTCAAAAACTAAATCAGCACTCAGGTATTTTCAGAAGACAGAGCTAAAGGAATTCAGCACACCCCAGCAGGGAATGGCAGAAATCCAGAAAAACAAAGCAAAACAAAGTCAAGCACCAATGCAAAAGGCCGAGCAGCAAACTTAGCTTTAGAGGAGCAGGAATTCACACTGGTCTCCAAGGATCCCACAGAGAAATCACCCGCAGGGCAGAAGGGCGTCGGCAGCCTTATATCCAGTCAGTAACTCCACTCAGCCAGTCATCATCATCAGCCTCAGGTGTTTGATAATCAGGCTCACTACCTTTCTTTACCAGAAGAGGGAGTTCCTCGGGCCTCAGTAATGAAGGGGAAAATGAACTCACAACAGTACCTCCCCCTTGAGGAGGGGTCACCGAACCCTCAACTACGCCACCAGGGCGATCAGGGTGAGCCCGATGAAAGGCACGCACCAATCTTTTGGCATGAATATCAGAGGCAGAGACCCAGGAATTATCCTCCTGACCATAACCCTTCCACTTAACCAAATACTGGAGTCTCCGTCTAGCCAGACGGGAATCCAGTACTTTCTCTACCTCATATTCCATGTTACCTTCAACCAATACAGGGTCTGGAGGTGCCACCCCCGGAACAACAGGTTCAACAAACCTCTTCAACAAAGATTTATGGAACACATTATGGATTTTAAATGTGACAGGAAGAGCCAAACGAAAAGAGACCGGATTAATAATCTCCACAATCTTGTAAGGTCCAATAAATCTAGGCTTAAACTTAGGAGAAGCCACCTTCATAGCAATATTTTTTGATGATAACCACACCATATCACCAACCTTAAACTGGGGACCAATGGTCCTATGTTGGTTGGAAAACCGCTGGGCCTTTTCCTGGGAGAGAGAAAACTTATCCACCACTTGGTCCCAGATCTGGTGCATTCTCTCCACCGCAGTGTCAACACCTGGGCAGGCAAAGGGCTCCATCTGCCCTGAAGAAAATCGAGGATGAAACCCAAAGTTACAAAAAAAAGGTGACATCAAAGTGGCAGAACTAGCTCTATTATTTAAAGCAAATTCAGCCAAGGGCAAAAATGAAACCCAATCATACTGATCAGCAGAAATAAAACATCTCAAATATGACTCCAAGGTCTGGTTTGTTCTCTCTGTCTGCCCATTGGTCTGAGGGTGAAAAGCAGAGGAGAAGGACAACTGAATTCCCAGCCTGGAACAGAAAGTTCTCCAAAATCTAGACACAAACTGGACTCCTCTGTCAGATACAATGTTCTCAGGAATCCCGTGCAAACGAACCACCTGTTGTAAAAACAGGGGCACCAACTCAGAGGAAGACGGCAACTTAGGGAGTGGTACAAGATGAACCATCTTAGAGAACCTATCACAAATCACCTAAATAACAGTCATCCTTTGAGAGACAGGCATATCAGAGATGAAATCCATTGAAATATGGGTCCATGGCCTCTTGGGGACAGGCAAAGGCATCAACAACCCACTAGAGCGAGAACACGATTTAGACCGGGAGCACGTCCCACAGGACTGCACAAAATTCCTGACATCACGAGACAAGGAGGGCCACCAAAAAAACCGACTCACCAGATCTCTAGTACCAAAAATACATGGATGACCAGCCAAAGTAGAGCAATAACTTCAGACATCACTCTCTTCTTCCACTGGTCAGGAACATACAACTTTCCACTGGGACAGGTTTGTCCTCCTGGAACTCTTCCAGAGCACGTCTCAAATCGGGCGAGATGGCAGAAAGAACTACCCCTTCGCCTAAGATGGTAGCAGGCTTGGTCACCACAGGAGAATCAGCAAAGAAGCTCCTAGAGAGGGCGTCTGCCTTGACATTCTTCGTTCCAGGAAGAAAAGAAACCACAAAATCAAAATGTGTAAAAAACAAGGCCCACCTAGCCTGTCTAGGGTTCAAGCGCTTAGCCGACTCTAGGTAAATCAAATTCTTGTGGTCAGTGAGGACCACGACTTGATGCTTAGCTCCCTCCAACCATTGTCTCCACTCCTCAAATGCCCATTTCATGGCCAACAGTTCCATATTCCCCACATCATAGTTACGTTCAGATGGAGAGAACTTTCGGGAAAAGAAAGCACAGGGATTCATTTTAGATGTTACAGGATCCTTTTGGGACAAAACAGCTCCTGCACCAATCTCAGAAGCATCCACCTCTACCTGGAATGGAAGTGAGACATCAGGTTGCCGCAAAACCGGGGCGGAGGTGAATCTTCGCTTCAGCTCCTGAAAGGAAGAAACAGCCTCCGGAGACCAATTTAACACATCAGCACCCTTCTTAGTCAAATCAGTCAATGGCTTGGCAATACTAGAAAATTTTGCTATAAATTTCCGATAAAAATTAGCAAAACCCAAAAACTTCTGGAGGGCCTTCAAAGAAGTGGGCTGAACCCAATCGTAAATGGCCTGTACCTTGGCCGGGTCCATTTCAATAGTTGACAGGGACAAAATAAACCCCAAAAAAGAAATCCTCTGTACTCCAAAAAGGCATTTAGATCCTTTGACATACAGGGAATTCTCCCTCAAGATCCGGAACACAGTCCGAATATGTTCCACATGAGAATCCCAATCCTTGGAGAAGATCAAAATATCATCCAGATAGATAATCAAAAATTTATCGACAAAATCTCAGAAAATATCGTTCATGAAGCACTGGAAGACAGAAGGGGCATTAGTGAGCCCAAAAGGCATCACCAGGTACTCAAAATGTCCCTCCGGAGTATTAAACGCCGTCTTCCATTCATCCCCATGCTTAATGCGAATAAGATTATACGCCCCCCTGAGGTCAAGCTTGGTAAACCAGCAAGCACCTTTAACTCTGGAGAATAGATCAGAAATCAGGGGTAACGGATACTGATATTTAACAGTAATTTTGTTGAGGGCACGATAATCAATACAAGGTCTTAATGATCCATCCTTTTTGGCTACAAAAAAAAAACCCGGCACCTAAGGGTGACGAGGATGGTCTAATATGACCCTTCTCCAACGCCTCCTTAATATAGGATCGCATAGCCTCGTGCTCGGGTACAGATAAATTGAAGAGCCGACCCTTGGGAAATTTACACCTCGGGCTCAGTTCAATTGCACAGTCATAACTCCTATGAGGAGGCAGAGACGCAGACTCATTCTCACTAAATACATCATAAAAGTCCGCCAAATAATCAGGAACATCATGCGACTGAGGAGAGGTGGAAATTACCGGAGCCTCACTAAAGGCACACCGACAACCCCAACTCACCACAGACACAGATTTCCAATCCAAAACTGGATTATGAATTTGTAACCAGGGAAACCCCAGAACAATAGTATCATGCAGATTATGCAACACCAAAAATCTGCAATTTTCTTGATGGTCTGGGGCGACCCACATTATCACCTGGGTCCAAAACTGAGGTTTATTTTTAGCCAAAGGAGTAGCATCAATCCCCCTCAAAGGGATAGGCGTCTGCAGAGGTGTCATCGGAAATCCACCACGTTTAGCAAAATCCAAGTCCATTAGGTTTAGGGCTGCTCCCGAATCCACAAAAGCCTTGGCTGAAAATGTGGACAGGGAGCAGATCAGAGTAATAGCCAGAAGAAACTTAGGTTGAACACCCCCAACAGAAAACGTGTGTGCAAAGCATTTCTCTCGTTTAGGACAGACAGAAATAATATGCGAGGCATCTCCACAGAAAAAACACAACTTATTACGCCTTCTGAACTCCTGACGCTGCTCTCTGGAAAAAACTCTATCACATTGCATAGGTTCAGACATTTGTTCAACAGGTGGCAACACCTCTCGTGCAGCTTTGCGTTCGCGCAAACGCCGATCAACCTGAATGGCTAATGACATAGAATCGTCAAGACCAGAGGGAACAGGAAATCCCACCATAGTATCTTTTGCGGCTTCTGACAACCCCTTCCGAAAGAGAGCAGCCAAGGCATTATCATTCCAGGTAGTAAGTACTGCCCACTTTCGGAATTTTTGACAGTACAATTCTGCAGAATCACGACCCTGGTTCAATGCCAGCAGGGTCTTTTCAGCCTGATCAATGGCATTAGGTTCGTCATACAACAACCCCAAGGCCTGAAAAAATGCGTTCACATTAGTCAGAATAGGATCATCTGGTTTCAAAGAAAACGCCCAATCCTGGGGATCGCCACGCAGCAAGGAGATGACAATTTTAACCTGCTGCGCGGAGCTCCCTGACGAGTTAGGCTTCAAGGCAAAAAATAATTTACAATTATTTTTGAAATTCAAAAATTTAGACCGATTCCCAAAAAATTCATCAGGTGTAGGAATCTTTGGTTCAGCAGCATGTGAATGAGCAAGGTAGGCGGAAATTCCCCGCACTTCCGCAGCGAGCTGCTCCACACGATCAGACAATTGCTTTATCTCCATTGAGAGAAAAAAAAATTCCCCCTACGGCCTCAGAGATATAGAGGAAAAAATATACACACTTTTTTTTTTTTTTTTACAATTCTTTCCTGCTATTGAGTACCCTAGGATCTGCGGTATGGCGGGTGATTCTGTTATGATTGAGTCACCGTAGGAGGCAAAAACAGAAATACAAGCTAAGTCCAGAAAACCAGAGAAGTTGGCAACTATCAGATTGCAGACCCCTGAACCTATCAACACAACTAGCAGTAGCCGTGGGGGGTTCCTACGATGACCTAGACCCCTCGATCACTGCCGGAGAATTACATAGGCCTAAAGAAAGAAAGGGGAAATCTAAACTGCCCCAGAGCAGACCCCAAAGCAATAGGCAGCCCCCAACATATAATGACGGTGAAGCAAGATGAAAACACTAACACAGACAGAAAGATAGACTGAGCAAAGACGGGGCCCAAAACTACCTAGATAGGAAAGGACAGGAAGGCTGCTGTCTGCAATCTGCCAAAACCCTATCAAAGACATAAGCCAACAAGCTGATATGAAAAAGGCCCTGAAGCAGCTAGGCTTCAAAAACTAAATCAGCACTCAGGTATTTTCAGAAGACAGAGCTAAAGGAATTCAGCACACCCCAGCAGGGAATGGCAGAAATCCAGAAAAACAAAGCAAAACAAAGTCAAGCACCAATGCAAAAGGCCGAGCAGCAAACTTAGCTTTAGAGGAGCAGGAATTCACACTGGTCTCCAAGGATCCCACAGAGAAATCACCCGCAGGGCAGAAGGGCGTCGGCAGCCTTATATCCAGTCAGTAACTCCACTCAGCCAGTCATCATCATCAGCCTCAGGTGTTTGATAATCAGACTCACTACCTTTCTTTACCAGAAGAGGGAGTTCCTCGGGCCTCAGTAATGAAGGGGAAAATGAACTCACAACACTGGCCCACCCGCCTCTTCAGATTCAGAGGGACAAAGCAGTTGCGCATCACTGCACACTCCCTCTTCTTCACATTCTTGAATGCTGCTTGGCTGCCCCCTCTTTCCAAGCCAACAGATTCAGAGAACAGAAGTAGAGACTGTGATGGCTCCTGTCCAGGGCTCTCTGACTGCCTGAGCAATTTGGCAGGTGGTGAAGAGACAGATGGTTGCTCTTCAGTGCTCTGGCCCTAAGAGGATGTGGAAGTCATTGATGTCGATGCGTTAGCTGCCATCCATCCGACAATGGCTTCAATTTGTTCCTCCCGCAGCAGTAGGGTACGGCGAGGTCTTACAAAGCTGCGCATAAAGGACAGTTGCCTAGTAAAACTGGGGGATGCTGACTCACTGGTGCCCGCAGCAGGCACAGAATCCCCACGTCCTCTCTCTGCAGAATCCCCATGTCCTCTCCCTGCTGAAACTCCACGCCCACGACCACGTGCCTGACTCCCTGCCTTCTTCATCTTGGTAGACTGATAAAGATAGGCAGAAAAGTACAAAGGGGTGTTTAGTGTGCTTATTCCTGAACAGCTGTTAACAGGTATAGGAAACACTAATTTTATAAAGTGTGTCTGTGGACTACACTTTAATATGAGCTAATGTGGCCTACACAACTGTCAAATGGAGTGTTTGGTGAACTTTATTTTGTTTGATTTTTTTTCAAAAAAAGCAAAAAGGATGTGACCAAAGATTTGAAAGCGATAGTATCACAAACTTTTTGGAGCTATTACAATGCAGGAGGGTAACCTACAATGCAAAAGATGAGGCTCCAAAAAATAGGGTAATAATAATCTGGCTGCGGCTGAAGGGCACAAGCCAGAAAAAAGGCTCCTCTATCTACTCCTATATAGTTTGCAACCAACCAATGTAGATGGATACGGATGGATGCACACTAATAGGAGAATGAAAAATGAGCAGCAAAAAAAGAAAAAATATGTATGAGGCAGTGATACACGCTGAGCGGCCTACAACCAGACGTGGCTGCAGGACACACTACACAGCGTGAGCTGCACTTACACAGACCTTGCAGACAGCTGTGAACACTATTGCAAGGCAAAAGAAAGCTACAGTGGTTTATTATGTAGCCTGGGTAAAGCACAATATGATTTTGAAAATCGATATCTCTAATTGTCCCTCAGAGTCTTGAACAGCAGCCTGTCCCTAACTGAATTCACAGCAGAGTGAACCCGAAATGGCGGCGGCTTTTATAGTGCATCATGGCATAATTTCAGCAGTCAATCACAGCCATGCCATTACTTAACATGCCAGCATGCCTAACAGGATGTGCCCACACTTCTGAGGATTGTCATTGGCTGAATCAAATCAAACTGGCTCATAGCATTATGGGAACTTCTGATTCCGGTATTCGATATGCTAAAAGTATCGGAACTCAGTATCGGAATTCCGATACCGCGAATATCGGCCGATACCCGATACTTGCGGTATAGGAATGCTCAACACTAGTGATGGGAATATGGGCACTGGACTATGGAATGGAGGATATGTATGATGGGTATATGGGCACGAGACTATGGGATGGAGGATGTGTGATGGGTATATGGACACTGAACTATGGGATGGCGAATGTGTATGATGGGTATATGGGCATGGGACTATGGAATGGAGGATGTGTGATGGGAATATGGGCATGGGACTATGGGATGGAGGATATGTATGATGGGTGTATGGGCATGGGACTATGGGATGGAGGATGTGTGATGGGTATATGGGCACTCGACTATGGGATGGAGGATATGTATGATGGGTATATGGGCACGGGCCTATGGGATCGTGGATATGCATGATGGGTATATGGGCACGGGCCTATGGGATCGTGGATATGCATGATGGGTATATGGGCACGGGACTATGGGATGGAGGATAATTATAATTTGCTATAACTAACCACAGTTAGTTACTATGCCCGGGCAGCGCCGGGCTCTTCAGCTAGTATATATATAAAGCTCAATGTGTGTGTGTATGTATGTATGTATGTATGTATGTATGTGTGTCCGGGATTGGCATCCGCACCGTCGCAGCTACAGCCACAAAATTTGGCACAGTCACACGTCTGGACCCCAAGAGCGTCATAGGCTATGTTGTGAGGCAAAATTTTATCCCCACGTGTTCCAATTCACCAAACAATTTTGCCCCTCTCTACATAATGGGGAAAAAGTATATGTATTGGCATCTGCACCGTCGTAGCTACAGCCACAAAATTTTGCAAAGTCACACATCTGAACCCCGAGAGCATCATAGGCTATGTTGTGAGGCAAAATTTTAACCCCGCGCGTTCCAATTCACCAAAAAATGTTGCCCCTATGTACATAATGGGGAAATATTGAAAGGAAAAGTGTTGGAGGCAAATTGACAGCTGCCAGATGTGAACAAGTGGGACTTAAAGAATGAGAGTGAAGGCGTCAAAGAGTATATACCGTACAGTTGCTAAGGTGGGGCCCTGACATGGGATACTCACCACACATGGGGATATGAACACACACACAAAATGCGCCACACACTACCACGTGCTTCAGCACATATACCACCCTCAGCACACATTTCACCACACATACACCAACCTCGCCACATAAAAGTCAAAACACAAAAGTCGCCATTCAAAACTCGCCACGCTGTCCCAGAGCTGTTTAAAAGATGAAAAATGAGCTGTGATTGGTTGCTATCAGCAACAGTTTTCTTTGTAGACAGTTGTGGTAACTGAGGCCTATTATTCTTATCATTTCTAAGGTGTTATTGTCCTTCTGTAAAGCTGGAAATAACACAATTTATTACCATGCCAATACAGACCACCCTCTGACACAGACTGCAGGGGGAGCCCAGTATCACACAGGATAGGATTAGATACACGGCTCAGCAGTCAGTATCACACAGGAGAGGATTAGACACATGGCTCAGTAGGCAGTATCACACAGAATAGGATTAGATACACAGCTCAGCAGGCAGTATCACACAGGATGGGATTAGATACACAGCTCAGCAGTCAGCATCGCACAGGATAGGATTAGATACACAGCTCAGCAGTCAGTATCACACAGGATTGTAATAGATACACGGCTGAGCAGACAGTATCACACAGGATAGGATTAGATACCCAGCTAAGCACACAGTATCACACAGAATAGGATTAGATACACGGCTCAGCAGTCAGTATCACACAGGAGAGGATTAAATGCACGGTTTTTATGTGCAATATAATCATTATAATTTGTTATAACTAACCACAGTTGGTTACTATGCCCAGGCAACGCCGGACTCTTCAGCTAGTGTGTGTATATATATATATATATATATATATATATATATATATATATTCTATGGGTATATATCTATTCTTTCATTTGTGTTTTAACCTGTCATTGAGCTCCATTATATGTCCATTTTGCAAG
This sequence comes from Dendrobates tinctorius, assembly GCF_039654945.1. Classification (NCBI taxonomy): domain Eukaryota; kingdom Metazoa; phylum Chordata; class Amphibia; order Anura; family Dendrobatidae; genus Dendrobates; species Dendrobates tinctorius. The sequence continues at coordinate 27,582,286 of NW_027361771.1, forward strand.
CCAATGATAAAATCTCGGCAGACAGATGTCACTCAGATGTCAAACGAAAGCTCAGATGCGACAAAATCGAATCCTCGCATGAAAATCGGATGACACACGGAACATTTGTGCGATTGTGGTCCATCAAAAATGGACCGATTTTTTTTGTCATTGTGTGTGACTCCAGCCATATACAGACAATCAGATGATCACAGCTTCTAGTCTGCCATGGAGACTTTTAAAGCAAGTGAAAAGTAAAAAAAAATGCTTTTAAAAATGTTAAAAAAATAAACAAAAATTAAAAGTTAATCACTCTCCATTTTCCCCATTCAAAATAAAACAATTTAAAAAGAATAGACATATATGGTTTTGACTGGTTCAGAATTGTCAGATCTCTCAATATATAAAAAGATTTAATCTGATCAGTAAATGGCGTAATGAGAAAAAAAATGAAAACACCAGAATTTTCTTTTTTGGGTCGCCGCAGCATTAAAATGCAATAATGGGCGATCAAAAGATCGTATCTACACCAGAATGATATGATTAAAAATGACAGCTTGGCACACCACTCAAAAAATAAACCCGCACCTAGCCCCAGATCCTGAAAAATGAAGACACTACGGGTCTCAGAAAATGATGACCTTTTTTTTTTACAAATTTTGAATTTTTTTTTCACCTTTTAAATAAAAAAAAACCTCTACATTTTTGGTATCTACGAACTCATAATGACCTGGAAAATCTTAATGGCAGGTCAGTTTTGCCCCTAACAGTCGGCTTACTGTTTGCTGTTTGTGAAAACATATTATATTCTGCAGCGCTTTACAGTTTAACAGTTTCAAAACACAAGTCATAAGTAACAACGTTAACAATATAATCATTAAAGCAAAGGCTGAGATTTGACATCTTCCATACACAGCAGTGCGGGAGACAAATTATTACTATCTTCATAACATACTTCTGTTGATAACACTGAAAATAAGTCCTCTTTGTGTTATAGGTAGGCACAAGATCATCTAAAGAAAATCTCCCTTTGAGTTTGATAAATGGAGTGGGATGTTAAAGAAAAGTCTAGTCACAAATAACTTTAAAAAACCTTTAACCAACAGCAAACTAACACCGACCAAACAGTAAAAGTATAATATTTATTTGATCAGTTCAGTAATCCCAGCTGGCACAAAGTTTTCAGGTAAACTTACAAAAACTCTAGTTTAGCTACAAATAAATAACCTTAACTTTATTTGCCCTAGAGACCTTTTTTCATGTTTAAAAAAGATAGAAAAAGACAGAAGCCTTACCGGAATAAAGGTATCTTTATTGTTTGGAAACTTGTTTGCTGAATGAAAACTTTTTTCAGAAAATCTACTATAAAAAAGACCTTGTACATTGCTTTAGATAATGTATGTTTGTATAATGGAAGGTTACAGATGAAAATAGCTTGAATTCGCATCAAATATTTGCTACGGGAAATCTGACATTGACGTTGAGGACTTGAACCTTGAGTTGTGACTACATGTTTTACCGTCAATATCCTGTGTCATTGTCTATTCAAAGCAGTTTTATCAGAAAGTCTAATGATATAAGATGAGACAGAGCTCCATTGGAATACTCTTTTAAATAAATCATACTGTTACATACAATCAGATGTAAATTTTTACGTCCTATCTTTGAGTATTTAGGAGAGATAAGTGGATGTTATGAATTCAAATTCATCAAATTTGCCAATTTTGCTAATTAGCTTAGCCATGAATAATTTCGGCAAATCTCAATACTAGAAAGATTGTAAGTGCTCAAAAAATAGATGTGGCAGAGAGAGGAGAAAGAGAGAGAACCATGCTGACCATAAGCGCTTACACTTTACAGATGAGATACAGATGAGAGAGAGAACCCCACTGACTGTAACAGATTACACTTGGCAGGAAAGAGAGAAGACCTCGCTGACTGTAACAGTTTACACTTTTCAAGCAAGAGAGAGAGACAAAACCCCACTGACCATAAGAGGTTAAACTCTACAGGCAAGAGAGGTTTGACCATGCTGACCATTTTGTGATACTTAGACTTGTCTTTTTTACATATAATTTTTTTTAATGATTAAAATAATAGATTGTGCGGTATTTCAGATAAAAACATACTTTCAATAGCCGCCGGGGACAAGCCGCATGGCAGGCTAGTCGGACAGATTGGTCTACTTTAGCATGTCCCAGCCAGCTGCCCTGGATTCACAGATCTATGCCTACATGCCCACATAGGCAGAGAACTCTCCATCAAGGGAAGTGGGCTGGCAGCTATAAAGCCCTTAACTCCCGGGGCATTTTTCGTTTTTGCTCTCCTTCTTCACAAAGTCATAACTTTTTTATTTTTAGGTCAATATGGCCATGTGAGAGCTTATATTTTGTGGGACAATTTGTACTATTGAAAAACACAATTTGTTTAAACATATTTTGTACTGGAAAACGGGAAAAAAAATCCAAATGCGTTGAAATTGCAAAAAGTGAAATTCCACAGTTGTTTTTTGAGTTTTTTTTAACCATGTTCACTAAATGCTAAAAATGACCTGTCATTATGATTCTTCAGATCATTATGAGTTCATAGGCGCCAATCATGTCTAGGATCTTTTTTATTTAAATGGTGAAAAAAATCCAAACTCTGGTAAAAAAAAAAATGACGCCACATTCTGAGACCCATAGCGTCTCCATTTTTTGTCATTTGGGGTTGGGTGAGGGCTTATTTTTTGCTCGCAAGACTGACATTTTTATTGATACCATTTTGGTGTAGATACAATCTTTTGATCGCCCGTTATTGCATTTAATTGTATTGTAGCGGCGACCAAAAAACTATAATTCTGGAGTTTGGTATTTTATTATCGCTACGCCTTTAACCGATCGGGTTAATTATTTTTTCATATTGATAGATCAGGCTATTTTGAAAGCAACAATACCAAGTGTGGTGAAATTGCAAAAAAGTACAATTCCTCAGTTGTTTTTTGAGTTTTTTTTTACCATGTTCACTAAATGATAAAACTGACCTGCCATTATGATTCTCCAGGTCATTACAAGTTCAAATACACCCGACATGTATAGGTTCTTTTTTAATTTAAGTGATGAAAATTTTTTTCCTAGCTACCATTCACTTAGTATATAGTTGCATATTTATGATGGTGGGTTCTTGTTTTTAAATTGAAATGATTGTTTGCATATTCCATGTTACGATTAAGGCCAGATTACGGTTGAAACGCATCAGCACGACTTCTACATTCCTTCTTTAACCATGTCATTTTTAATGAAAATGAAAAAAACCTTTAAAATATATGATCGTTTTGTTTGGAATTTACATTTACATAGAGGGGACATGAGTTTGTGATATTTAAGTCACTGTGACTGAGGAGTATCAAGGCAGAAGAGAAAGACACCCTAAAGCATCTTATCACAGTGAGCAAGCTGTGGTCCATCTGAGAAACCAACCCAATAGAGTTTCTAAGGTTAAAAACAGTCTGAGAGCTATCCCATAACTGCGCTTTGCTAATTTTGTGTTGTTGCATCTTTTATTCTGTAAGGGTGTGATACCACAGTCAATATAGGCTGTGGGTTGGACACTGTGCAAGAAATCCCATGTCCAGTATGCATACACTGACCCCAGCGGCTCACCCATGGAAACAGACATGCGATACATCTTTCCAGACCGCAGCATGTCAATTTATCTTGTGGAGACACAAGTCTCCACTAGATAAATCTCACCCATACAATGTTTTGGACACAGTGAGTTTTCACGGTTCAGTGAACACATCTGGAATCACTTGCGTTCAAAAGCCAGCAGCACTTTGGATGCAGCGTCCAAAGCACTGCCAATTACTGACCATGTGCACTTGGCCTAATGCCTTTTTAATCCAGGATTCTTTAAGAGTTTTCTTTAAGAGTGATCTAAGTAGGCTCAAGGAGAGCCTGGAGTGTCGTAACTAGGGGCCTCACCCAATCTGACCTCAGATGCGCAGCAGTATACAATACTGCGATCTGATGAGAGATGAAGTAGGCAGACTAGGTGCTACTCCAGGACTGACCTTGAGTAGATGGCAGCTGAGCCCCTAGGAATGAGTAGCTGGGGTGTCCTGAAGGAAGTTCTAGTAGATGCAGGCAGGCAGTGTGACAACACGGAAACAGCTGATGTAAAGATGCGCATTGGCAGGTGCAGGCTGGACTGGTTGATGGAAAGGCAGGCAGTCATGGCTGATAGAAAGGCAGGTGGGCATGGCTGATAGACAGTCAGGTATACAGGAATGCGAACACTGGGACCTGAAAACTAAAAGGAGTGTTAAGAACAAACTTATAACGTTGTATAGGCACCTCTCACCAGGTGGAGGTGCCTTAAATAATAAGTATACTTTAGGATGAAGAGCATTTTCTTTTTAAGAGGCTGGGACTGCTCGTGCGTCGGGGAAGAGGATGCAGAGACGCCGGCATTACACTTTTAACAATTAACAGGTAAATCTGCAGGACTATACACCCTCTTCAATCATATTCTTACTAGTGCTGAGCGAGTATACTCATTGCTCGAGTTTCCCCGAGCATGCTCGGGGGGTCTCCGAGTATTTGTAAGGGCACGGATATTTAGTTTCTGTCGCCGCAGCTGCATGATTTGCGGCTACGTGACAGCCTGAATACATATGGGGTTTGCCTGCTTGTTAGGGAATTCACACATGTATTCAGGCTGTCAAGTATCCACAAATCATGCAGCTGCGGCAATAGAAACTAAATCTCCGAGCGCTTAAAAATTCTCGGAGATCACCCGAGCATGCTCGGAAAAACCGGAGCAATGAGCATACTCGCTCATCACTAATTCTTACTAATGAAGTTTGATTAATTACCTGGGCAACTACAGCAGTACTTCCTTTTCACTAAATAGACAAATTGAAAACTTTTCCTTTGGAAAAGTTCCCAGAAGTCTGCTTCTTTGTATTCATTGCTGCAATTCTCAAAATCTTGTTTGACAATCTTTACAGAAGGAACATTTTGCGTTTGGATCCCTGATCTTGGGAAATGAATCCCTTGTAGCACTTTCCCTTTTATTTAATAAGACATGTTTTCTTTTTACAAATTCCGATTCAAAAGCACAAGTCTGATTTATGTGTAGGAATTCTACTTCTACGGTATGTATCATCTTGTGTTGGCTGTTCTGAATCTGTCATATAATTATTCAGAAGTACAGCCCACATGCAATTTAGAACTGAAAACACAGTAGAAAATAGACTAAGACATGAGTGAAGTAGAGCAGAATGACACACACTTCTAAACTAATGAGATGACATCGGTCACAAGTACTCCTCAGCTTAAGATACTCTTTCTTTCTAACGTCATCCTATTGATCTATTTATCAATGTAGAAGAAGGAATAAAAAATTATCATAGTGATAAAATCTCCCGAATCAGCCTGTGAAGAATTATTATATTTGAAAAAAAAAAAAAAGAGTTTAAAATCTTGGAGTAGCAATAGAAACATACCAAAAAACTGTCCAAATGATAACTCTCTTCAAGAAGGAACAAATTTGCCTATAATGCCATCTATAAGCGGCTGCTCTGTAAAGAGTGTTGTCTCCAAATATCTGCCCTTGGTTTGTTTGATATAAAAAGTAATGTTCCAAGCTGCTTTGAAGGGTGAGATCGCCAGATTTATTAACCACCTATAGGTAAAATAAAGCTGGATTTTTTTGGTTGTTGCTATTTTTTCCCCATGGAACATTACTCTTAGGGCTCATGCAGATGACTATATAACACAGACAAGTGCAATCCGTGGTCTTGATGGATTAGCTCTCATGCTCATGTTATTCTATGTGGCTGTGCACATGTCCTATTTTTTCCTCAGACCGAGTTGGCTTGAGAAAAAAGTTATAGCATGCAAGATTTTCCTCAAATAATCAGATGGCACTCACCCCTTCATGTATATGTGTGGCACATCAGGAGTCTGGTTGCCATAGTGGCATTGCCTCCCTCACAGGGAGTTATGTCATGCCTGGAAGCAAGGAGTGGTCCCCTTACCAGGTGTCAGTAGACGTAAATACTTATGTCCCCCCAAAAATTGAGAAAAGTATTCATCAGGCTAGATTACAAGTGAATTAATGAGAAGAGACATTTGTTGCCGTATCTTCTCAGTAATTCACTTGTAATCTAGCCTGATGAAGGGGCCTTCTGAGCCCTGGATGCATGCAAATATAATTTCTCTGGTTAGCCCATAAAGGTATCACTCCTTGAATACTTTTCTCAATTTTTTTGGGGACATAAGTATTTACATCTATTTTTCTGGCTAACACGGTACCACAATATTATTTTGTATTGTACAGGTGTCAGTAGGAGAGAAGTCGAGCAGAACCTGGTAGTGGAGCTGTGATTACACTTGCCCCAGAGCTGAGCGCTAGGAACCTGATACCGGAGTCTGTGGTTGCATGGGTACTGAAGTCCCGGCATCTAAATCCGGAGGGCAGGTCCTTTGATAGCCTCAAGTTGCCTGCCATGCGGGCAACGGTTTGTTTTTAAAACAAAGAGAGAGTTAGCAGGAGGATGAGCTGTTAGGCAGCAAGGAAAAAGAGAGGACAGCGCAGAAGGAAGTCCTCCATACCTACCTGGCCAGGTATATCCAAAATTGCTTTCAGGTCGCCTGGCTCTCCATTATCATCTGTTACCAGTGCCCCAGTCTATACTATCAACCATGAAGTAAAGGAAAATAAAACTATATCTCTTGCGTCCTACAGTGATCTCATGTGCCCTGAGTCCTGCACCACAAGGTACACGAAGCCTGACATAAACAGAACCAGCTCCACCTGTGGAGAGCAGAACCATCGCAGCTGCATCACCATCAGCTCCAGCAGTCTCCTTTAGCAGCATCAGCCATCCATTGCCGAACACCACGGGTGGCGTCACTTTAGATCCCATATACAAATTCCCCATTTTACGGCACAATCAGGGCCACAGAATCGGGTCACGACCCCGTGACTTCCTCAACGAACTGTCTGACCCGGTTCCGAGAACCCCACGGCCCTGGTGGACGTAATGAGATGGCACTCACCCTTTCATGTATATGGGTCCGTAGAAAGCATTGGACTACACTCTGATGACAAGTGTTGTCCGATTTTCATGGATATTGAGAGAATGTCACAGCTGACAGCTTAGCAGTAGAAATAGATGGATAAAGTGTACATAGGAACCCAGCATATGTGAACAGTATGAAGCCCCTTATACACAACAGACTCATGTTGAGGAAGGGAAAAAGGAGAGAACCTACCCTAATAATGTTTGACTACAGCTGCTTAGCCAATCATAGATAGGCTTAATACCAGCAGCATGCTGAACTTAACATGCTGATGGTATTACTAATCTCAATGCGCTATATGTTAAGTAGTGATGGGCGGACCCATGGATGTTCAGGTCTGTCGGGTTCAGTCAAACTTTATAAAAGTTTGTTTCAGGTACCTTACATGTATCCAAACTTGATCCCGAACCCCATTCAAGAGAATAGGGGTCCCGGATATTTGGCGGTTCCCTTGCTGTCCTCTGTGTGACAGAATGGGGAAAAACTGGCTTTGACCGGAGATAATCTTACTGAAGTCACCACCGGTCACAGCAATTGGGTATCCCGAATTCCATGCTGTGAGACAGAGGACATCATGTGACCGGCAGTGATTACTGCCAGTCATGAGCCGGCTGATGACTACTACTGTCATCAGCATTTCCTGCTCTTGCTGATAGCAGCGGCGAGAGCAGGTGACACTGATCACAGGCATTCACTGAGTAGCCAGCGCCTGTGCATAGTGGTAGCATTTTTTTCATGCGGGTGTGTGTTTTGTTTTTACTGCTAGGTTAGTAATAGGGGTGTCTGACTGACACCTCTCCATTGCTATTCCCAAAAACAATTACCCCAATTGTCACCGTACAAAGGCAAACAGGAAGAGCAGAGGCTAAGAGCCAGAACTGGCACATCAAATATGATGTACCACTTCTGGGTCAGCTGCAGGCTGATATTTGTCGGGTGGGAATGACACAATAAACATGGGCTTTTCCAGCCTATTAATATCAGCCCACAGCTGTTTGCTTCTCTTAGCTGGTTATTAAAATAGGGTGGACCTCATGTTGTTTTTTTCATGAATGATTGAATGATTGAAGAAAACAACTTGGGGTACACCATATTCTTAATAACTAAGGAAAAGCAGACAGTTGGGAGTTGATATTAAGAGGTTGGGAAGTGCCATGAATATTGGCCCATTCCCAGCTTAATAATTCCAGCACTCAGCCACCTCAGAAATAGCACATCCATGGAATTGTGGGGTTGATGTCAGCTGAGTAATGTCCATTGACATCAGGGCCACGGGTTAGTAATGGAGAGGCGTCTATTGGACATCCCCATTACTAGTCCAGTAGGTAAAAAGATAAATAGAAAAAAAGTCTTTATTAGAAAAAATCTCCTCAACAACTTCCCTCTTTCCCCCATTAATTAAAATAATAATAATGAAAAAAAAATTAACATTAACCCCACAATCCCATTACCCCAATTGCCACCACACCGGAACAATTGGAAAGAACTGAGGCTAAGCACCAGAATTGGCACATCTAATGGATTTGCCATTTCTTGGGTGGCTGAAGGCATGACTTATTAGCATCGGTCGGGGCCAATATCTATGGTCCTTTCCAATCTATTAATATTAACACCCAGCTGTCTGCTTTGCCTAAGCTGATTATTAAAAATAGGGGTGACCCCACGTCAATTTTTTAGGATTTCTGAAAGGTTGTTGCGTAGCCAGTCAACAAGCTTTTCCGGTGTGGGCTCTTCGTGTCACGTATTGGCATGGCTGTGATTGTCCAGTACAGCATGTAAACAGATAACAAGCTTTGTCCGAGCTGCTGAACCTGAACGGTAAAACGTGCTTCTAAGGGTGTGGTCCAGCAGGTGACTTTCCAGCCAGAGAGTTGATTGTAGAGTTCTGTATGTTTGGAGGAGAGAAAGTCTCCAGACAGGATTTCAAGTGGAAGCTGAAATATTGTTGTTTTCCACAAGGCTGGAGTCATAGTGGAAAGGACATTCTATGTGCTATTTATTTTCATACAGTCCCCAGAAAAGATTATTTTATATTACTATTTTGTTTTTGCTGGTTTATGAAGGAATAAACCAGCTATAAATTTTAACCCCAAGTGTTCCCGGATCTACATCAGTAGTAGACAAGTATTACTACAGTTCATGGTTCAAATGTGGGCAGCCTTCCAGGAACATATGTAGCTGCTGCAGAGAATGGTATACGTCCTTGGTAAAAGCCGCCAGCCAGCAAGAGTCATCCGACAACATGGAGATCTTAATCAAACACCTGGTCCAGACTCAACAGCAGCAGCAGGAAACAAACAAGCTACTACTACAGCTGATAAAGCAGCAGCAAATGCAGCAGCATTACCAGCAGGAGCAGCAGCAACATGTGCAGCTTTTGGCAGGTGCGATCGAGGGAAGGACACCACCCCACCCCCACGTCCTGCTGATGACTCACATGTCTGGAAGGAGGTAAGATGAGCCATGCAAAAGATGACCCTTGGGGATGATGTGAAAGCCTTTCTCATGGTTTTTGAGAGGGTGGCAGATTGGGACAGACTTCCACCAGAACAGTGAGCACCATATTAGACAGGTGAACCCCAAAAGGCATATTATGACTTAGCAATGTAGGATGCCAAAGAATACGCCTAATTAAAGACCAATATCTTGGCACACCTGAGAGTAACTATGTCGGTTAGAGCCCAATGGCCTATAAAGATTCAGATGAGGACACTGTGGATGCTGTCTGTCCTGTGATCTGGTGTATCAGTGTTTTTAGGAATGCACAAATGTGCTGTCTGCCACAGTTTTGTGCACTTCAGAAATGAAGGACAATGCTGAACAGAGGCCTGATGGAGTTCAGAGTAACTCTGCTGCCTCATTATAGTGATTGGATCCCTCGAGGGTTCCATCTGAATCAAGTCATTCCGAGATTTAGATGGAAAACCCGAGTAAGTGCTTGGTGTACAGCGCCGGATAAATGTGATCCAAAATGTTATGTAAAGCAAAAGCTTCAACTCAATAAAAGAAAAGCAAGTCCCAACTCAGGTCCATTATCTGTCAAAGGAAATGTATGGGTCTTCCATGTTACTCGTAGTGCAAAGGCTCTGGAAAAGCACTATGAGTCCTCAACTCGAAAAAAGAAATTCAGCAAATTATGCACTCCCAAATCAAAATGCCTCTCTTCCTTCTGAGCCACACAGTGTGCCTAAACCACTTTTAGCGTCCACATGTTTTAGTATAATTTCCAAAATGGGGTCACTTGAGTGGGGTATTCTGCACTTCTAGCACTTAGGAACTCTGTATATTGAGTCATCAAACTATTTTAGGAAAATCTGCATACCAGGAGGAAAATTGTGCTTTTTCCATTCCGAATGTCACTGTGCAGCTAAGTGGTACTGTACAGGCACATATGGGGTATTTGTACATACAGCACAAATTGTGTGACAAATTTTGGTGCAATTTTACCCTTTTTTGTGTGAAAATTAGAGTTTAGCGAAAAGGGTGGGTCATATTCAAAAGTCGCCGACTTTCTCTGAAGTCGGGTTTTCAAGAAACGAAACCCGACCATAGCGTGAGGTCGGCCACGAGGTTCGCGACCAGAGTGCCAAAGTCACGTTTCAAAAGATGCTTCCAGCACCCTTTTTCAGCCAACGATGGAGGACGCACACTGTGGGCAACGCGATGACATAAGCATCGGTCACCACCATCTTTGAGAAGGGCATGCAAGTGATTGGCTTGCATTGTGTGGCGTCACAGGGGCTATAAAAGGGCATGAACGCCGACCGCCATCTTACTTATGCCGATCTTAGCATAGGGAGAGCTGCTGATGATGATGATGATTCTGTAGGGAGAGCGTTAGGCAGGGAAAAGAACCAAAAAACTGCTTCTGCTGTTAGCGATTTCCACTTACAACACAACAATTTGTGTGCAGTGACAGCGGAGGCTCTATTTTTGTGCATCAGCTTTGTTGGTTATTAGGCTGCCTTATAAGGCTTCCTGATAGCTGCATTGGTGTTTGCACACTGCTGTGCAAACTGCTTTTTTAAAAGCAAAAATACTTTTCTTCCTCTTTTCTGCCCAGTTACCAAGGGTTCATTTTTCCACCCTTTTGTGTGTGCACTGTGCAGCAGTCCTGCTTATTAGGCTGCCTGCATCCATACTTGGACTGAGAGCATCATTGTCAGCATCCTCAAATCTCTAGTTTGATCCAAAATCTCAACAATGCTATAGACACCCTACACCTTGTCATACACCATCCAATTTCAGTCTGTTACATTGAGGTGTAATCTCTACTGGGCCTGAGACAATAGTTCTGCGTCCTCATATCTGTAGTGAGATTCAAAATCTCACCAATCCTATAGACACCCTCCACCTTGTCATTCACCATCCAATTTCAGCCTGTTACTTTGAGTTGTAATCTCTACTGGGCCTGAGACAATAGTTCAGCGTCTTCAAATCTGTAGTGAGATGCAAATTCTCACCAATCCTATAGACACCCTCCACCTTGTCATTCACCATCCAATTTCAGCCTGTTACATTGAGGTGTAATCTCTACTGGGCCAGAGACAATAGTTCTGCGTCCTCAAATCTATAGTGAGATTCAAATTCTCACCAATCCTAAAGACAACCTACACCTTGTCAAACACCATCAAATTTCAGCCTGTTACATTGAGGTGTAATCTCTACTGGGCCAGAGACAATAGTTCAGCATCCTCAAATCTATAGTGAGATTCAAAATCTCACCAATCCTATAGACACCCTCCACCTTGCCATTCACCATCCAATTTCAGCTTGCTACATTGAGGTTAATCTCTACTGGGCCTGAGACAATAGTTCTGCATTCTCAAATCTATAGTGAGATTCAAATTCTCACCAATCCTATAGACACCCTCCACCTTGTCATACATCATCCAATTTCAGTCTGTCACATTGAGGTGTAATCTCTACTGGGCCAGAGACAATAGTTCTGCGTCCTCAAATCTATAGTGAGATTCAAAATCTCACCAATCCTAGAGACACCCTCCACCTTGTCATTCACCATCCAATTTCAGCCTGTTACATTGAGGTGTAATCTCTACTGGGCCTGAGACAATAGTTCAGCGTCCTCAAATCTCTAGTGAGATTCAATTCTCACCAATAGTAGATACACATTCTACCTAGTTTTACAGTACCATATAGCTGGTGATATTTTGGGTACATTTTCACAAAAATGAGCAAGTATGGTGGAAAATGCCATGGAAGTGGGCGGGGGTTGCCAGCTTGTCCCGATTGTGGTGGTGGTGGTGGTGTTGCATCTGCTGGTAATGGCAAAAGCACAATAGCACCTAAGGCAGGAGGTGTTGAGCCTGTGTCATCGTCTGGCTCCACATGGCCTCGAAGGCTCTCTATTCTGGGAGTAGGTAAACCACTTTTAAAGCCGGAGCTTCAGGAACAAGTTTTGGCTTACATTGCTGACACAGACTCCAGCTCTCTTGCCTCCTCTTCTGAAGTTTCAAAAAATAAAAGCACTGAGTTGTCATTGGAGGCTCCTAGTCAGGAACAACACCTTTCCTTGTGTCCTTCACCCCTACCAAAAGTGAAGGATGTGGCAGGCCACACTACCGATTACACCATGGAGCTCTTTTCACATACCATACTTGGGCTAGCAAGTCAAATCGTGAATTCCCCAGTCCAAGATGAATCTGACATGGAGTGCACTGATGCACAGCCGATGCTAGATTTTTCTGCTGGTACATTCACTCAGAGCACTACATTGTCCTCACAGTGTACTGAGGCAGAATCAGACCCTGATGAAAATCAGGTGCCTCTTCCCGCATACTATACCACTTTACACAGTGACACAGAGGAAGGTGCACATGAAATTGAAAAGAAGGTGATGGATGACCCAGTTGTTGACCCAGATTGGCATCCATTGGGGGAAGAGGGTGCCGCTGCCAATAGCTCAGAAGAGGAGGAGGAGGATCCACAGCAGGCAACGACATTGCAACAGCTGTTATCTGGCAGGACAGTAGCAGTCCAAAAACGTGTTACAAAAAACAAAAAAAGTTACAGGACAGCTTGGCCAGACGGTCAAATTAGCACAGCGCGCAAGGTCTCAAAATGTCTTCCATCGTAGGAAGAGTGCAGTGTGGCACTTTTTTGAACAAAATCCTAATGATCAGCCAAAGGTTATCTGTAAGAAGCGCGCAAAGACCTTTAGCCGAGGGAAAAATCTGAGAAATTTGAATACCAGTAGCAAGCTTAGACATTTAACTACCATGCACTTGCAAGTGTGGACGGACTACCAAACCTCACGTACCACATGTGATCCTGCTCCAAATGAAGGTAGTCAGCAATGCTACATCGCTTCCCCCACTGTAAGCCCACCGCTTAGCACACCCCCAAATGTCAAGGTGTCGTCGCAAGGGCAAAGCAGTCATGGAATCACAATGTTATTGCTACGAAAGACTGAATCTAGGTCATCAGAAACACCACCAACACCATCACCATCACCAACCCTCTCTCAGTCCGCCATGTCCACCGCTAGTTCCACCATATGCAGCTCTCATGTCCAGCTCACACTACCAGAGACTCTGAGTAGGACAAGAAAGTACTCATCCTCTCATCTGCGTACACTGGCTTTGAATGCCCACATTGCCAAACTAATCTCGTTAGAGATGATGCCCTACCGGTTGGTTGAAAGCAAAGCTTTCCGCGAGCTCATGGTCTACGCAGTACCACGCTATGACCTACCCTGTCGGCACTTCTTTTCGCGAAAAGCCATTCCAGCCCTCCACGTGCATGTGAAAGACCGCATTGTCCATGCACTCAAGCAATCAGTGAGTGGAAAGGTGCACCTCACAACAGATGCATTGTCCAATAGGCATGGCCAGGGCCATTACATGTCCAACACTGTGCACTGAGGTTAATGTGGTGGATGCAGGGTCCACAGGGGACAGCGGCGGTGGGACAGTGCTGCCTAGCCCACGGTATAGGAAACAGTTGGCTGTAGGCGTTCGACCCTCCTCCTCCTCCTCCTCCTGAAGCGAAAGCTCATCCACAGAGCGCAGTCGCACGAGCACTCCATCCTCAACTGCTAGTGTTGCACACGAGGTATCCCACTATCGAACAGCTAGTGGTCAGCGTCAGCAGGCTGTGTTGAAGATGATGTGTTTGGGAGACAATAGACACACCATGGAGGTACTGGCCGAATACTTGCAGCGACAAACTGAGTCATGGCTGGGCAGTCTACATCTTGAGGCAGGCAAGGTAGTTAGTGATAATGGCTGGAATTTTGTGGCAGCCATAGCCCTTTCAAAACTCAGACACATACCTTGCCTGGCTCACACCTTGAACCTGGTGGTGCAGTGCTTCCTCAATAATTATCCGGAGTTAACACCCCTGCTCCATAAGGTGCGAAGACTGTGCTCGCACATCCGCCGGTCGCCCGCACACTCCAGTCGTATGCAGAAGCTGCAGCGATTGCTCCACCTTCCCAAGCACCACTTAATTATCGACGTTGCAACAAGGTGGAACTCCACCCTGCACATGGTTCAGAGTCTGTGCGAACAGAAGCAGGCTGTAATTCCTTTGTGGGAGGATACACGGGCAGGCAGTTTGAGGGCAGACATGGCATTGTCTGGTGTGCAGTGGTCGAAGCTGAAAGACCTCTGTAAAGTCCTTCAGTGTTTTGAGGAATGCACACGGCTGGTAAGTGCAGATGACGCCTGTTATGAGCTCATTTTCTGCTCCACCAGCTGGGAGTTCTCCTTCCGTTCTCCCTCTGGTAGTGACAGGAGGTAGTGAGGTTAGTTTAATTGGTAATGGTCTGCCACCTGACGAGGAGGATAGTAATTGGATCTCTGGAGTATCAGACTGGATGTAAGACAGCCAACGCCCTATCCTGTTGCTGGTGAGTCAGTCTGTTTCTCAGGTCTTGGACTTCAACTCTGCTCCAGTCATCTCAAGTTAAGTTTGTTTTTTGCTAATGTTCACACTTGCTCTTTTTGGTCAACTCAGTTTTTGTGTGGTCAGCCAGCCCGGCTGGGCTGTGCTGAATTTCCACTCTTATTTATCTGTATTTGCCAATTTGTCTTTTTGTCCTTTATTAGATTGGCCTCTTTTTGCTCTTTCTCAGAATATTCCAGAGTGCTGATATAGTGGGAGAAATCTAGTGACTTCAGGGTTAATTTTGTTATCAGAAGCGTTGGACATTATTTTTGGTAGGTTTTTTGGCCGATTACAGATAGTATCTTTCCTTTCCTGTCCTTTCAAGTTAGTTTGGCCCCATCGTTTGCTCAGCCTATTTTTCTGCCTTTGTTTGTCTTTTCATCTTGCTTCACCGACAATACATGTGGGGGGCTGTCTTTCCTTTGGGGTCTGCTCTGGGGAGCTAGTTTTCCTCTTTTCTTACTTTAGGCTTATTTAGCTCTCCAGTTGTGACGAGGCATCCAGGACCACCGTAGGCACGCTCCACGACTGCTTCTAGTTGTGTGTTAAGATCAGGGCTCTGCAGTCTGCATAGTTACCAACCTCTCTGGCTTTCTGAGACTTAGCGTGTGTTGTTTTTTTCCTCCTCGGTGACCCATTCATAACAGAATCACCAGCCATACCGCAGATTCTAGGATACTCAAAAGCAGGAAGGAATTGTTTAAAAAAAAAAAAAGGGAAAAAAAAAAAAAAAAGAGTGTCAGAATTTTTTTTTTTTATATTTTTTTTCCTCTTTTTCTCTGGGGCCGTAGGAGGATTTTTTTTTCTTTCCTAATGGAGATTAAGCAACTGTCTGATCGTGTGGAGCAACTTGCTGCTGAAGTGCAGGGAATTTCTACTTACCTCATTCAGTCACATGTTGCTGAACCCAAGATCCCTACTCCTGATGTGTTTTCTGGGGATCGGTCTAAATTTCTGAATTTTAAGAATAATTGTAAATTATTTCTTGCCTTGAAGCCTAACTCATCAGGGAGCTCTGTGCAGCAGGTTAAAATTGTCATCTCCTTGCTGTGCGGCGATCCCCAGGATTGGGCGCTTTCTCTGACACCTGAAAATCCTATTCTGACTAATGTGGATGCATTTTTTCAGTCTTTGGGGTTGTTGTATGATGAACCTAATGCCATTGATCAAGCTGAGAGAACCCTATTGGCATTAAGCCAGGGTCAGGATCCTGCAGTTAAGATTCCAAAAGTGGGCGGTTCTTACTACATGGAATGATAGTGCACTGGCAGCTCTCTTTCGGAAAGGTTAATCAGAGACCGTAAAAGATGCTATGGTGGGATTTCCTGTTCCCTCTGGTCTGGATGGCTCTATGTCATTAGCCATTCAAGTTGATCAGCGTTTACGTGAACATAAGACTACATGGGAGGCGCTGCCACTTTCTGAACAAATGTCTGAACCTATGCAATGTGATGGGGTGTTGTCTAAGGTGCAATGTCAGGAGTTTAGAAGGCGTAATAAGCTGTGTTTTTTCTGTGGAGATGCCTCTCATATTATTTCTGTCTGCCCTAAACGAGAGAAACGATTTGCACACACATTTGCTGTGGGCAGTGTACAACCTAAGTTCCTTTTGGCAATTACTTTGATCTGCTCCTTGTCCACATTTTCAACAAAGGCTTTTGTGGATTCAGGAGCAGCTCTGAATCTGATGGATTTGGACTTTGCTAAATGTTGTGGCTTGTCCATGACACCTCTGCAGACGCCTATTCCTTTAAGGGGTATTGATGCCACTCCTTTGGCAGAGAATAAACCTCAGTTTTGGACCCAGGTGATAATGCGAGTTGCCCCAGACCACCAAGAAAATTGTAAATTTTTGGTTCTGCATAATTTACATGATGCTATTGTTCTGGGTTTCCCCTGGGTGCAAACTCATAACCCAGTTTTGGATTGGAAATCTGTGTCTGTGGTGAGTTGGGGTTGTCCGTGTGTTCTTAGGGACGCTCCTGTTTTCTCCACCTCTCCTCAGTCTCATGATATTCCTGATTATCTGGCTGATTTCTCTGATGTATTTAGTGAGAGTAAGTCTGCGTCTTTGCCTCCTCATAGAAGTTATGACTGTGCAATTGAGTTGATGCCTGGGTGTAAATTTCCCAAGGGTCGGCTTTTCAACTTATCTGTACTCGAACATGATGCTATGTGATCCTATATTAAGGAGTCGTTGAGGAAGGGTCATATTAGACCATCCTCGTCACCTTTAGGCGCTGTTTTTTTTTCTTGTGGCCAAGAAAGATGGTTCATTAAGACCGTGTATTGATTATCGTTCCCTTAACAAGATGACGGTTAAATATCAGTACCCGTTACCTCTGATGTCTGATTTATTCTCCAGAGTTAAGAGTACCTGCTGGTTTACTAAGCTTGACCTCAGGGGGGCGTATAATCTTATTTGTATCAAGCATGGGGATGGATGGAAGACGCCGTTTAATACTCCGGAGGGACATTTTGAGTACCTGGTGATGTCTTTTGGGCTCTCCAATGCCCCTTCTGTCTTCCAGTCCTTTATGAATGATATTTTTCGAGACTTTGTAGATAAGTTTTTGATCATCTATATGGATGATATTTTGATCTTTCTAGTGATTGGGATTCCCATGTGGAACATGTCCGGACTGTGTACCGGATTTTGAGGGAGAATTCCCTGTTTGTTAAGGGATCGAAATGCCTCTTTGGTGTACAGAGGATTTCATTTTTGGGATTTATCTTGTCTCCATCGACTATTGAAATGGACCCGGCCAAGGTACAGGCCATTTATGATTGGGTTCAGCCTAATTCTTTGAAGACTCTACATAAGTTTTGGGGTTTTGCTAATGTCTATCATAAATTTATAGGTAATTTTTCTAGTATTGTCAAACCACTGACTGATCTGACCAAGAAGGGAGCTGATGTGCTGAACTGGTCTCCTGAGGCTGTCTCAGCATTTCAGGAGCTTAAGCGGAGATTTACTTCAGCTCCAGTTCTACGGCAACCTGATGTCTCACTTCCATTTCAAGCGGAGGTAGACGCTTCTGAGATTGGTGCAGGAGCTGTTTTGTCCCAAAAAGATCCTGTGACTTCTAAGATGAATCCCTGTGCCTTCTTTTCTCGAAAATTCTCCCCATCTGAATGCAACTATGACGTGGGGAATCGGGAATTGTTGGCCATGAAATGGGCATTTGAGGAGTGGAGACATTGGTTGGAGGGAGCTAGACATCAATTTGTGGTCCTCACCGATCACAAGAATCTGATTTATCTGGAGTCGGCTAAACGCTTGAATCCTAGACAGGCTAGATGGGCCTTGTTTTTCACGCATTTTAATTTTGTGGTCTCTTTTCTTCCAGGCACTAAGAATGTTAAGGCAGACGCCCTTTCTAGGAGTTTCTTTGCTGATTCTCTTAATGTGACTGAGCCTACTACTATACTAGGTGAGGGGGTAGTTCTTTCTGCCATTTCGCCCGATTTGAGACGCACCCTGGAGGAATTTCAGGAGGATAAACCTGAGCGTTGCCCTATGGGAAGATTGTATGTTCCTGACCAGTGGAGAAAGAGTGATGTCTGAAGTCCATTGCTCCGCATTGGCTGGTCATCCAGGTATTTTTGGTACCAGAGATTTGGTGAGTCGGTCGTTTTGGTGGCCTGCCTTGTCTCGTGATGTCAGGAGTTTTGGACAGTCCTCTGGGACTTGTTCTCGGTCTAAACCCTATTCTCGTTCTAGTGGGTTGCTGATGCCCCTCCCGGTGCCCAGGAGGCCATGGACCTATATCTCAATGGATTTTATTTCTGATCTTCCTGCCTCTCAGAGAATGACTGTTATCTTGGGTGATTTGTGATAGATTTTCGAAGATGGTCCATCTTGTATCACTCCCAAAGTTGCCATCTTCCGCTGAGTTGGTACCCTTGTTTTTACAACAGGTGGTTCGGTTACACAGGATTCCTGAGAACATTGTGTCCGATAGAGGGGTCTAGTTTGTTTCCAGACTTTGGAAAGCCTTTTGTTCCAATCTGGGAATTCAGTTATCCTTCTCCTCCGCGTTTCATCCCCAGACCAATGGGCAGACTGAGAGAACAAACCAGACCTTGGAGTCTTATTTAAGATGTTTTATATCTGCTGATCAAGATGATTGGGTCTCATTTTTGCCCTTGGCCGAATTTGCGCTGAACAATAAAGCTAGTTCTGCCACCCTTTTTCTGTAATTTTGGGTTTCATCCTCGATTCTCTTCAGGACAAGTGGAATCTTCGTCCTGCCCAGGTGTGGACACTGTGGTTGTGAGAATGCAGCAGATATGGGATCAAGTGGTGGATAAGTTGTCACTCTCTCAGGAAAAGGTCCAGCGTTTTTCCAACCGGCATAGGACCATTGGTCCCCGGTTTAAAGTGGGTGATATGGTTTGGTTGTCGTCTAAGAATATTCCTATTAAAGTTGCATCTCCAAAATTTAAGCCAAGATTTATTGGACCTTATAAGATTTTGGAGATTCTTAATCCTGTTTCTTTTCGGTTGGCTCTTCCAGTTATGCTCAAAATCCATAAAGTATTTCACAAATCACTGTTGAAGAGGTTTGTTGAGCCAGTAGTTCCTGTGGCGGCTCCTCCTAACCCTGTTTTGGTTAAAGGCAATGTGGAATATGAGGTAGAGAAAATATTGGATTCTCGCTTGGTCAGACGGGGACTCCAGTATTTGGTCAAATGGAAGGGTTATGGCCAGGACGATAACTCTTGGGTCTCTGCCTCGGATATTCATGCCGATAGATTGGTTCGTACTTTTCACCGGGCCCATCCTGATCAGCCTGGTGGCGTGGATGAGGGTTTGGTGACCCCTCCTTAGGGGGGGTACTGTTATGAGCTCATTTTCTGCTCCACCAGCTGGGAGTTCTCCATCCGTTCTCACTCTGGTAGTGACAGGAGGTAGTGAGGTTAGTTTAATTGGTAATGGTCTGCCACATGACGAGGAGAATAGTGACTGGATCTCTAGAGTATCAGACTGGATATAAGACAGCCAACGCCCTATCCTGTTGCTGGTGAGTCAGTCTGTTTCTCAGGTCTTGGACTTCAGCTCTGCTCCAGTCATCTCAAGTTAAGTTTGTTTTTCACAATTGCTCTTGTTGGTCAACTCAGTTTTTGTGTGGTCAGCCAGCCCGGCTGGGCTGTGCTGAATTTCCACTCTTATTTATCTGTATTTGCCAATTTGTCTTTTTGTCCTTTTTTAGATTCTTTTTGCTCTTTCTCAGAATATTCCAGAGTGCTGATATAGTGGGAGAAGTCTAGTGACTTCAGGGTTAATTTTGTTATCAGAAGTGTTGGACATTATTTTTGGTAGGGTTTTTTGGCCGATTGCAGACAGTATCTTTCCTTTCCTGTCCTTCAAGTTAGTTTGGCCCCATCGTTTGCTCAGCCTATTTTTCTGCCTTTGTTTGTGTTTTCATCTTGCTTCACCGTCAATACATGTGGGGGGCTGTCTTTCCTTTGGGGTCTGCTCTGGGGAGTTAGTTTTCCTCTTTTCTTACTTTAGGCTTATTTAGCTCTCCAGTTGTGACGAGGTGTCCAGGACCACCATAGGCACGCTCCACGACTGCTTCTAGTTGTGTGTTAAGATCAGGGCTCTGCAGTCTGCATAGTTACCAACCTCTCTGGTTTTCTGAGACTTAGCGTGTGTTGCTTTTCTCCTCCTCGGTGACCCATTCATAACAGATGCCTTCATAAGCATGAGCATCCCACTTATGCGTCTGCTCATGCAAACTTTGATGCCCATTAAGGAGCAGGCGTCTGCAGCCGAGGAGGAAGAGGAGGAGGGAAGCCTTGATGACAGTCAGCCATTGTCTGCTCAGGGAAGTCTCGTGTATGAGGTGGAGGAAGAAGAGGAAGAGGAGGAGGAGGATGATGATGGGGATGATTATTTTGGGGAAGAGGATGCTTCTCAGGGGGCAAGAAAAAATGTTGGCGTGGCAAGGTCAGGTACAGGGCTTGTGCGTGACTGGAGGGATGTGGATTTGCCAGAAAGTGCTCCTCCACCCAGCACTCGCAGTGCATCATTGACACCTGGAACATTGGCCCACATGTCAGATTATGCCTTGCAGATCCTAAAAAGGCCCCCCCGCATTGCCAAAATGATGAACAATGACGACTGCTGGTTGGCCAGCATCCTGGATCCATGCTATAAAGGCAAATTCCAAAACATAATGCCATAGGAGAACCTAGAGCTAATATTGGCTAACAAGCAAGCAACTCTGGTAAACCGTTTGTTTAAGGCATTCCCAGTACACAGCGGCGGTGGTTTTTCCAACAAGCCGTACGTGGCAACATGAAAGAGGTGTTCTTGGAGCACACAGCCGAAGTGGCGTTGGACACAGGGGTTTCATGACCATGTTGTGGACTGATTTTTCAAGTACCGCTCACACGACTGGTAATACTGCATCGATCGAAAGTGACAGGAGACAGCAGTTGTCAACTATGGTAACAAACTACTTCTCCTCCCATATCGATGTTCTCCCTCACCGGTCATTCCCCTTTGACTATTGGGCCAGTAAACTTCACACCTGGCCTGAATTGGCACAATATGCCTTACAGGAGCTCGCTTGCCCTGCTGCTAGTGTGTTATCTGAACGAGTCTTCAGTGCTGCTGGATCAATCCTGACAGAAAAAAGGACCCGTCTGTGGACCCAAAATGTTGATGATCTAACCTTCATTAAAATGAACCATGCATGAGTTTCAAAGGATTTTGTCCCATCCTCCCCTGCTGACACATACTGTAGGTTGCCAGAAAAATGGCTTGCTTTTGTCCTCCTTTTCCGCGGACTTCTCCAATTAATTCATTTGCATCTGCTGAATGTCCAACATCAACATATGCCAATTTTTCCACCTTCCTAACTGGGCTGCCTCCCCCACAGGGCCGGAGTCACCACCTCGCGCACGCACCCGTGCAAGTGCCGTTGCCCTGAACAGGTGGGTGGGCACAGTCGGCCTTCGACTTTTCACGATAATCGGCCGATTTCGTTTCATCCGACTTTTGAGCACCTTAGGAGCTCTTGCAGTGGGTCATGGCACTCTCAAACCATAACAGTAAAATTTCTACTATAATATGGCACCTCATCCCTTCTGACGTTTGTACTGTGCATCAAAAGTAGTTCCATATTACATGTATAGGCACAATTAGGAGAAATTGCACAGCAAACTGTGTGGTCCATTTTTTCCTATTAGCCATTACAAATGAGAAATGTGGGGCTAAAATAACATTTTAGCTGTAAACATATAATTATTCTTTATTCACCGCTCAATTGCATAAATTTCTGTGATGTACATGTAGTATCAACATACTCACTGCACTCCTAGATGAATTCATTGAAAGGTGAAGGTGTAGGTTTGTAAAATGACATCACTTATGGGCGGGTTGCTACTGTTTTAGCACATGAAGGACTCTGCCAATGTGACATTGCACCCTCAAACTATTCCAGCAAAATCTGAACTCCAATATCGTGCTTCTTCCCTTCTGATATTTGTACTGTGCATCAAAAGTTGTTTTCAACTACATTTTGAGCATTGTTGCACTCAGGAGAAATTGCACAACACATTTTGGGGTCCATTTTCTCAGGTTCCCCTTGTGAAATTAAAAAAATGGAGCTAAAGTAAAATTTAGCTAGATTATTTTAGGGGTCTAGTTTCCAAAATGGGGTCACTTGTTTTGGAGTTAAGACTGTTTAATTACATCAGGGGTTCTCCAAATGCGAC
This sequence comes from Dendrobates tinctorius, assembly GCF_039654945.1. Classification (NCBI taxonomy): domain Eukaryota; kingdom Metazoa; phylum Chordata; class Amphibia; order Anura; family Dendrobatidae; genus Dendrobates; species Dendrobates tinctorius. Next base: position 27,604,977 of record NW_027361771.1, read on the forward strand.
ATGGTGTCCACTCTCGATTCCAGATATTTTGTGTTAAAAAATTCCGACCCCTGCCGTGCCCACAAACAGCAATTTACCACCACATATGAGGAATCAGCATACTCAGGAGAAATTGCACAATACATTTTGAAGTTAATTTTCTCCTGTTACCCTTGTGAAAATAAAAAATTGGGGGCCAAAGTAAAATTTTTGTGAAAAAAAAGTAAAATTTTCATTTTTCCTTTCACATTGCAATAATTTATATTAAGCATGTGAAAGTTTATTAAATTTTTTAATGGGGTTTTGAGTAGAGATGAGCAAATTTGTTCGAATTTGGTCCCGGAATCAGATTTTGACATATTCAGGCCATATTCAAACAATTTTCGTGCCGAATGTTTGTCTTATGATCAGTTTCAAACATATTCGGTAATTTCTACACCCATTGACTCTAATGACGTTCGGCTGTGTTTGTCGAATATTACAAAAACGAAATTTGATTCCGATCCACATCCAAACAAATTCGATCATCAATAGTTTTGAGGACTTTGAAGGTCTCAGTTTTTAGAATGGTGTGACTTTGGGGAATTTTCTGTCAAATAGGCCCCCCCAAATAGGCATGTGGTAAATGTTTTTATTAATTAAGACTGTTAGGCATCAAGTTTCCCCTACTGCACTGGGGGAATTTCAAGCCATGTTCTTGGCGGTCTCTCATTCCTCTGCAGCCACAGAGATTCCTGCTCAGCAGAGGCATCTGTCCAGATGTCTTGCCCAGGCTAACGCAAGGCATTTGATTGCTCCTTCAGGCTCTGCTGTAACACCATGATTGAATCAGCAGCAAGCAGATGCTCCAGGGACTAAGTCCTGTATTTTGCCTACTGAGCATGCCCGTGGGACGACCTCTCATTGGGGGTCGGAGGTCACATGTGCAGGTCCCGCTCCTGCTCGAATTATTCCACCACTGGGAAGGTCCCAGAAGGATGCCACTATAAAAGAGTCACATAGTATAGACTCTTATGCTTATTTGTGTGTATGATGAAGGATGCATGTATCTGGTGACTGACTCATTAAGATTCCCTCCCTCTGGTTGCATTAGGGATTCAGAGTTAGAGTCAGCGCCAATGGGTGGTTAAACTCACGCCACTGTGCACCTAGTACTCTGCACACACTAGCATCCGATAGCCGCGGCAAATGGCAAAAACCGCCTGTGCAGCGCCTGGCGCAACCTGTGCGCTTATCTGGCCCAACCCTGGGCGATTAGAGGTGTTTGCCTAAGCGTCTCTGTGCACGGTTATCTGGGATTATTATCCCATGCTGGCACCGCTGCAGCGGCACCAAGTGCTAGTGCTAGCGCTCATCTGGCCGAGTCCTGTGAGCTTAACAGGCTTCAGCATTTACTTTGTGCGGCATCGCGGTTCTGTGAAGTAACAGAACTCGCATCTGTACACACCGGGTGATGCTGGCCCATGTGTGTTCATTTATTGTCTGCTGTATAACCTCCGCCATTACTGAGCAGCAGTTCTACACCTCTGCACGGTGGACCCCAGACGGCGAATGCACCTCATTGTCATTTTTATTATTTGGTGCGTTCCGCTGACCTAACATTATACTAGCGCTAGGGTTTGGCTAGTAATGGCGGACGACCAGCGACTGCTGCAGTACATCCGGCTGCTGCAGGGCTGGTTGGCAGCCCTCGAGCATTCAACCTCAGCTGTGGATGTTACTGCGGTCGCTGTTCAGGCAGCCACGGAGGCTGTCTCCCGTGTGACCACTGCCATCCCTGCCCCAACTTTGGCCCGCCTCCCACTGCCCGAGAAGTTCTCGGGTGATAGTGCTTCTTATAGGGGTTTCGTGAGCCAGTGCACTATACAGCTTGAGCTGCTGGCAACATGATTCCCCTCTGAGTGGGCTAATGTGGGATTTATTATTTCCCTCATGTCGGGCAAGGCTTTGGAGTGGGCCACACCGCTGTGGGAGCGTGATGATCCTGTGGTGCAGAGTGCCTCACAGTTCTTGGGCACTCTGAAGCAGGTCTTCCTTGGGCGACGAGTCACCCATGACACCACGCTCCGGCTACTGGCTTTGTCACAGGGCTCGTCCATGGTCAGCCACCTTGCCATCCAGTTCTGGACGCTGGCCTCAGAGTTGGAGTGGCCTGATAAGGTCCTTATTCCCGTATTCTGGAGAGGTTTGGCTGGCCATGTGAAGGACGCTCTGGACACCAGGGAGATTCCCGCTACATTGGAGGAGCTTATCACCATCTCCACCCGTATAGAACTTCGCTTTGCCGAGCGAAGGTTGGATCAGTCCCAGTGTAGGCAGAGGTTTAGGTTGGCACCCAGCTTTGCTAAGCCTCTGATCGGGCATCTGAGCATCAGGGGTCTTACCATGAGGGATCCATGCCCCAATCTGCTCGAGCTCCTGTGATCTATCATGCTTGCTGGCAGTCCGGTCACCTTGCCAACCGGTGTCCAGAGCGGCAGGGAAAATGCTCGCGTCTAGTGGCCGCAGGAGGTGGCTCACTAGAATCAGCAGCGGTTTCCTCCAAGCTGTCCTTTAAGGGGACACTTGAGTGTGGTTCTTCTATTTTGGCGGTGGAGGTTTGCTTGGATTCCGGAGCGGAGGGCAATTTTATGTTGTCTGCCTTCGCTCAAAGGCACACAATACCCCTGGTTATGATACCTAAACCAGTCACCGTCAGAGTGGTGAACGGCGCAAATCTGCCCTCACAGATTACCCACCAGACCGCCCCCTTGTTACGCTCAGTGTCTCCATCCCATCAGGAGACGATATCCCTCCTCGTCATGCCCGAGGGTATCGACCAGGTTCTTCTAGGGGCCCCTGGTTGCGGTATCACTCTCCCCATATAGAGTGGTCCTCGGGGAGGATTCTTGGTTGGAGTAAGTCCTGTGAGGGTAGATGTCAGAGGGAGTGCATAAAGGTTGCCTCCACTAAGGTCCCCACAGATCTTTCCTCGCTCCCCAGGCACTATCAGCAGTACGCAGATGTGTTCTCCAAGAAAGCGGCAGAAACTCTTTGGCCACACCGCCCCTATGACTGTCCTATAGATCTCTTGCCTGGCGCCGAGCCTCCCTGGGGTCATGTGTATCCCCTGTCTCTCCAGAGATGGAAGCCATGTCACAGTATATCAGGGAGAATCTGGCAAGAGGATTTATTAGGATGTCAGTGTCACCAGCAGGAGTGGGATTCTTCTTTGTCCAGAAGAATGGAGAATTACGGCCGTGCATCGATTACAGGGGTCTTAACGCCATCACCGCCCCTGATATTGGAACTGTTTGATAGGTTGCGGGGAGCGAGAGTGTTTACCAAACTCGATCTGCGGGGGGCTTACAACCTGATACGCATCCGTGAAGGGGATGAGTGGAAGACGGCTTTTAATACCAGGGATGGCCATGCCCTTTGCAGTGTGGCGTGCAGAGCATCCATGGGTAAGGCACCATGAACGCTGTGATTGCATGTGTGGTCATTATGGGGTCACGATTGCTATGATGCTAAAATGATTTACTTTGGGGCATCTCATTTCTGACTACACTGGTGACCAGCTGTCCTGCTATGTATGATTATATACAATGTTGAAAAGCACTGTCACTTTATTTTAAGCTACATTTTTGTTACTATTATCCCAATTGGATTGCTGTGCACAGCCACACACCTTTGGCTGCACCTTAATCCCTGTACAAATTACTCTGTAATGTCATGATAATTGTCTATATGTTGTTCTGGTATCTCTTTTATATGAGATCAAAAAAGATTCTTTTTATCTTATTCTTCTTCTGGTGGATTTAGTACTCCAACTCTCCTTTTGTATTCAAGACTTTTGTCCCTGCCCATTTGCAGCTGGAGGTCCTCTCTTGGGCTCACGCGTCCAGGGTGGGTGGACACTATGGGACGAAGCGGACAATCGACCTCCTGGCGAGCACATATTAGTGGCCGCATATGCCCCGGGATGTCAGAGACTACATTCGGGCGTACGTCTCTTGCGCCCAGAATAGGTCTCCTCGACAATGGCCCTCTGGGCTACTTTACCCCCTGCCGGCGGCGGACAGGCCCTGGGAGATGGTCGGCATGGATTTTGTGGTGGGACTGCCCAAGTCCAGTGGCAGCATAGTTATTTGGGTTGTCACGGACCATTTCTCCAAAATGGTGCATCAGCTGCCTCTCTCGAGGTTACCTTCTGCTCGGGGCCTGGCAACGCTCTTCATTAAACATGTCTTTCGCCTACATGGTATACCGGACAAGGTAATCAGTGACCGGGGTCCCCAGTTTGCGTCTTGGTTCTGGAGAGAACTATGTAGTCTGCTCAGCATTGAGCTGAATCTCTCCTCGGCCTATCATCCCGATACGAATGGGTTGGAAGAGAGGGACAACCAGACCCTGGTCACATACCTACGACACTTTGTCTCGGCAAGGCAGGATGACTGGGCATCCCTGCTACCATGGGCAGAGTTTGCGTTGAACAACGCTGTGGCCGATTCCACCGGTCAGACCCCACTCCTCCTCAATTACAGCCAGCATCCTCACGTCCCTGTTCTCATGCCCGTGTCTTCCACCGATTCTAGGGAGGCAGACTGGGTGGTGGAGGCACGTGACATTTGGGACCACACTCATGATGCCATCCTGGCCTCCAAGGAGAGAATGAGGTCCTCCGCCGACGCACACCGGCGCCCCCCTCCGTCCTTCCCGCTCCGACCTTCTCCCCTGGTGACTTAGTGTGGCTCTCCACCCATAACATCAGGCTGCGAGTCGAGTCCACTAAGTTTGCACCTTGCTACATTGGTCCTTTCAAGGTCATCGAATAGGTCAACCCTGTAGTATACCGGCTGGCCCTTCACCCTCACCTGGGTATCACTCATGCCTTCCACGTTTCTCTCCTTAAGCCCATTCCCATGTCTCGGTTCTCAGAGTCATCTGCCGGGACATCAAGCTTGTCCTCGGACGAATTTGAGGTGAACGCCATTGTGGACTGCAAGGTGGTACATGGTAAAAAGTATTATCTGGTGGATTGGAGGGGTCATGGCCCAGAGGATCGGACCTGGGAGCCAGTGGAGAATATCTATGCTCCACTACTCATTGCGGCCTTTGAGCGTAGCAAGGCTCAGGTGGGAGAGGGGGCCTAGGGAGGGGGGTAATGTTAGGCGTCGAGCTTCCCCTACTGCACAGGGGGAATCTCAAGCCATGTTCTCTGTGGTCTCCCATTCCTCTGCAACTGCAGAGATTCCTGCTCAGCAGAGGCGTCGGTCCAATCACTCTCTGGTTTAAGGGCATAAGAATTAAAATTTGAAAATTGTGAAATTTTCAACATTTTTCCCACATTTCTGATATTTTCACAAATAAACACATATCATATCAAAAAAAATTTACCACTATCATGAAGTTTAATATGTCACAAGGAAAACATCTCAGAATTACTGGGATCTGTTGAAGCGCTCCGGATTAATTAAGAAAGTCAAATTTAAAAAATGAGGCTCAGTCATTAACATACAAAGTGGGTCTGTCCTTATGGAGTTAATCCACTTCAATTCACTAGCAGTAAATATTCATGATCAAAATGCTTAATTGCAGGGTTGGTGCTAGCTCTGAAACACACTCCAGACTCTGTGCTTAGTGATCCACCACATCTTTCCTTTTGTTCTTGATTGACATCTTTTGAGAGCTTCTGATTGGACACCACGGCAATCATTCAAATAGCAAGAAAGCGAGAGAGATAGAAAAATAGAGAGAGACAGAGAGAGATAGGGTATAGGCACTTTAGAGCTACGATCAACCTTTAGCGTACTTGCAGGAGTGGCAGGCGCTGGAGCAAAAATGTATTTTGATAGGCATCTTGCCACTTACTTGCAATTTGCAGTTATACGTGTATTTATGCCGTTAACAATTCTAACCTTGACAGCTATAATATGTCAAGGAAAGGTATCATGATGCGGAAAATTGCAAATGATAATAATAACTGGACACATCACATCAAACGCCAATGAACGTATTAAGTTAGGTGATGTGTTATAGTGTTCTGCAGCAGGATGTCGTGCAGCATTAGTAGGACCTATAAAATTTGCTGCAGCAACACATGTTATTATGTTGAAAGGCGACATAATATTATACCACACTTAAAAGAACATTATCATCACAGTCTCCATTGGAGCTCACAATATAAATTTCCTATCAATATGTCTTTGAAGTATGGGTGGAACCAGAGGAAACCCATGAAAATGCAGGGAGAACATATAAAAAGTCCTTGCAGATACTGTACTTAATAAGAGCCCAGAACTCCAGTGCTGCAACCAATAGTGCTTAACCACTGAGCCACTTAAAACAATCCAGGGTTCATTTTCAGTTTCAGTCCAGCACGGGTGTCTGTAATTTTACAAACTTTTCAGATCTTCTGCAATAAGTTCCCCTGTAAACCTCTGGAAATAATTTGCAGTGAGTACAGTATTGAAGGAACATAAACAATAGTATGTATGCAGGGTGTTACGTCTGTATCTCAGCAGCAACAAATTTAGGATACAGTGTAAAAAAGACAAATACTGCAGAATGTTAGGCTTCACCTAGAAATAATTCAATGTCAATAACCGCTGGGTTTTCAGCAGTTTGCCGCACTTCTGCTCATATGACCCATATGTTATTTGCAGAACAGTTACATTTTTCTACACTTTGTCAAGTTGCTGTAGGAAACTGTAGGAAGCGTACATAAATCAGAGATATCCCAAAGAGCTCGTTTGCAAGCTCTTTTCAGTAAATTGAAATCTTATTTTACACCTTTCTTCTCTTCCGTTAGATGTTACATGCTTTACACAGACCTTTATATATTTTAACTTATTCATGACAAATATGTCCAAAATTCACGTACACTATATTTAGTGTTAAGAATTGATTATATTTTTCATTTTACATTTTAGAAAGTATATGACTAGATAAAGACAAGGATGCAATTAATATGTAAGGCCAAGAACTGGTGCTAGGCTACAGAGCATTTGACAACATTCACATGTTCATAGAAGGTTAGTTATATCCAGAAGGATAAAAAAAATACAATATAACACACAATGAAAGCAAAATAAGAGCTGATTTTAAAGCTTTATTCTCTTGTAGCTCCACTTAAAATCCTGTGATCAACATCACGTAGAGTATATGCTGAATTTCGCCTTGAATTCCAATACTGTACAGCTTTACATTGCCTGGAAAATACAATGTGTAAAGCTTTGAGGTCCCTAGCACTGCATTGAACCTCTTTTTAGCTCTGTAATGCAAAAAACAGCCTTAGTAATGTCTGAGTATTCTCAACCCATCTGACTAGAGAAAACTCCATGGCAACTGGTGGTAATGGTCATTGAGAGCTGTGTTCAGGTGGCATGTATAGGCCTAATATTATTCTTATTATTTCTTATTATAGCGGCATTTGTTCCATGGCGCTTTACATGTGGAAAAGGGGTAAACATAATAAAAAACAAGTACAGTAATCTTAAGCAATAAAAGTCACGACTGGTACAGGATGAGAGAGGACCCTGCCCGCGAGGGCTCACAATCTACAAGGGCTGGGTGAGGATACAGTAGGCGAGGGTAGAGCTGGTCGTGCAGCGGTTTGGTGGATCAGTGGTTACTGCAGATTGTAGGCTTGTCAGAAGAGGTGGGTCTTCAGGTTCCTTTTGAAGGTTTCCATGGTAGGCAAGAGTCTAATGTGTTGGGGTAGAGAGTTCCTGATTAGGGGGGATGCGCGGGAGAAGTCTTGTATGTGATTGTGGGAAGAAGAGATAAGAGGGGAGTAGAGAAGGAGATCTTGTGAGGATCAGAAGTTGCATGCAGGTATGTACTGGGAGACTAGGTTGCAGATGTATGGAGAAGATAGGTTGTGGATGGCTTTGTATGCTAATATTGCTAATATTGAAATAATATAACAAGAGAGTGTATAAAAAGTGAATATTTTTTACAACATATACACTAGAGGTCGAATGCTTTTAAATTTCTGAATTAGGAAGTGTATCAAATATATTACAAAAATATATTATGGCTTGCCTGTCTCAATCCAGGAAGGGTCACTTTCTGTGACACAAGAGCTTTTGTCTCAAGATTTTGGTTTAGTAGCAAAACTAAGAGAGAGGGGCTTTAAAATGTCCTCCTTATTTGCAGTATCTAACAAATTATAATGATTATATCTATATATAAAGCTGAGTGTAGCGCCCCACCCACTCCGCATAGCCACATTCACTATAATATCCCACATCATCCCGTCAGCCAGAGCCACCGGACTACTACCCCTAATATTCCCACATCATCTGATTAAAGCCAGTAAAAGTAGATGAGTGAAATTGCACAGAAACATGGTTCACTAAGATCCCAGGTTTTCTACTGATCAGGCTGATATTCTCACTTATCTGCCACCATAAATATCCCAGTCATGCTTTTCACCAATGGACAGGCACAAACCTTATACATTAGTACAGTAGAGAAACCTTCACACACATTTTCATTCATCGTCAACTTGTAATTTGTCTGGCTGAGCTGCTCATGGATGTACTGCATCTGTATGCAGTATAGTATCATATTTAATGGGTTGTTATGGGAAAAGCATTACATGTTATATGGGTATATTCAGGTGAATTATGGGGAAAGTAGCACTTTAAAAAAACTCAGAGCATCAGAGCACAGTAACACATCAATAATGCATAAAAGTGTCTGTGAGAAAATATTAAATCCACATGACATTTAATATTTGCACTTTCCTAAATTCATGTGTGTCACTTAATGATACCACACGGGAGGGGGGGATTCATTTCTGTCATGCACTCAGTGCTCCTTTCTGGGGGACAGAAAATGGCTGTCAGTTTATGTTCCTGGGGATGCTAGATTTCTCCCACCATGTCAGTGTCTGCTGAGATGTTGTCAAGTGGGAAAACTTGCGCATAGCAATCAATCACAGCTCAGCTACTTTTAACCAGCTCTGGTGAAATGAGAGATACTTACTGATTGGTTGCAAGGAAAACTGTTGCAACGAATCACAGCTTAGCTACTTTTAACCAGCTCTGGTGAAAAGAGAGATGCTTAGTGATTGGTTGCAAGGAAAACTGTTTGTCTTAGCAACCAATCACAGCTTAGCTTCTTTTGAACAGCTCTGGTGAAATGAAAGATGCTTCGTGATTGGTTGGTGATACACACACACACACACACACATTGATTTTTATATATAGAGATTTATGAAAATCACTGTAATTCATATGCTGCTACTACAGGATTTCACAGATCTACCAATTCATCATCACATTAAGCGACAATGCAGGCACAGAACTTCCCAATATTGTTTGATCTTTCGGTGATTATTCACAGACAAAGACAACCACTGCCATTTTCAATGTGTTTAGTTATTGCTGTAGTACAGCATAATCTGCTTAGGCCTTTTTCTATCCCTATATAGAAGATGTTGTGCTCTTTGACATCCTAGGATGTAAACACCTAAAATCGTACTACTTGGCTGCCTTCATACCATGTGATGTGATGTGATAGTTGCAGAACATTACGGGTAAGCCCACCTGATGTCATGCCTGCCCTCTGAGTCTTCAGTAGTATATGAAATGACATCTGGGATTTTTTTTTACCAGTCCTCAAAAAACAATCTCAAAATGTTTGAATTCGACTCGAATATAAACTTATCCTTTTAAAATTAAAGCTTCCATGTATGAAATTTATACTTGTGAACCTAGAGTGTAGTATAAAATCGAGTGAAGAATAGTTTGTTTGATACTTTTCATTGTGAATCCACATTGTAATGGGAAAACTGAGTGATCTGAGCGACTGCAACCAAGACATGGTTTTCAGTACTAAACTTGCCGTGGTTAGTTTTTCAAAGACTGTCAAACTTGTAGAGTTATCTCTTGCAACTGTTTCAAGAGAATATAGAGAAAGTTATGATTGAAGAAAAACATACAGGGATCTTATAATATGCAAACAGTTAATAAAATGTAAAATATTTCAGTCATAAATATAGTATTTATTACACTTAAAAATCAATAATATTTATAAGCATTGCAAATTAAATGCACAAACATTATTGATGTTGCAAAAATGTATAAAAGTTTATGCAGACAATCTCCTTTAGTTAAAGCACCACGTCAGCATTGCTTTTATATGTCAGCGTTGGAGTGATGCCACTAATGCTGCATTCCCCAACATCTCATTCACCAGTGGTTTTGAGCCTTGATGGTCGCAACTAGGCACTGTCCAGGTTGAAAACTGTATAATCCCCAGACATGGATTACGGTGTGGGACACAACAATGGACAGGTAAGATATATATACAGCAGGGGCGCGATGGCGTCATTGCACTCTCACTGTGTGCCAGACAGAGCAGGAGGAGACAGGAGAATCTAGCAGCGCATGCACGAGGAGAAGGTGATTAGTGTTTTGTTTTTTTTTTTAAATCAGTGTGAGTACTGGACTGTGGGGCCACTCAGAGGGGACTATATACCATGCTGGGCTGTATCATACCATGATGGGGGGGGGGGCTATATACCATGCTGGGCTGTATCATACCATGATGGGGGGGCTATATACCATGCTGGGCCGTATTATACCATTCTGGGGGGCTATATACCATGCTGGACAGTATCATACCATGCTGGGGGGGCTATATACCATGCTGGGCCATATTATACCATTCTGGGATGCTATATACCATGCTGGGGGGGCTATATACCATGCTGGGCTGTATAATACCATGATGGGGGGGCTATATACCATGCTGGGCTGTATCATACCATGATGGGGGGGCTATATACCATGCTGGGCCGTATTATACCATTCTGGGGGGCTATATACCAAGCTGGACAGTATCATACCATGCTGGGGGGGCTATATACCATGCTGGGCCATATTATACCATTCTGGGATGCTATATACCATGCTGGGCTGTATTATACCGTGCTGGACCGTATTATACCATTCTGGGGGGCTATATACCATGCTGGGCTGTATTAGACCGTGCTGGGCCGTATTATACCATTCTGGGGGGCTATATACCATGCTGGACAGTATCATACCATGCTGGGGGGTGCTGTATACCATGCTGGGCCATATTATACCATTCTGGGGGGCTATATACCATGCTGGGCTGTATTAGACCATGCTGGGCTGTATTATACCATGGTGGGCTGTATTATACCATGGTGGGCTATATACCATGCTGGGCTGTATTACACCATCCTGGGGGGCTATATACCATGCTGGGCTGTATTATACCGTGCTGTATTATACCATTCTTGGGGGGCTATATGCCATGCTGGGCTGTATTATACCGTGCTGTGCTGTATTATACCATTCTTGGGGGGCTATATGCCATGCTGGGCTGATTATACCATGCTGGGCTGTATTATACCATTATGGGGGGGCTATATACCATGCTGGGCTGTATTATACTAGGCTGGGCTGTATTATACCATTCTGGGGGGGCTATATACCATGCTGGGCTGTATTATACCGTGCTGTGCTGTATTATACCATTCTTGGGGGGCTATATGCCATGCTGGGCTGTATTAGACCATGCTGGGCTGTATTATACTAGGCTGGGCTGTATTATACCATTCTGCGGGGGGCTATATACCATACTGGGCTGTATTATACCGTGCTGAGCTGTATTATACCATTCTTGGGGGGCTATATGCCATGCTGGGCTGTATTATACTGTGCTGTGCTGTATTATACCATTCTTGGGGGGCTATATGCCATGCTGGGCTGTATTATACCATGCTGGGCTGTATTATACCATTCTGGGGGGGCTATATACCATGCTGGGCTGTATTATACCGTGCTGGGCTGTATTATACCATTCTGGGGGGGATATATGCCATGCTGGGCTGTATTAGACCATGCTGGGCTGTATTATACCATTCTGGGGGGGCTATATACCATGCTGGGCTGTATTATACTAGGCTGGGCTGTATTATACCATTCTGGGGGGGGCTATATACCATGCTGGGCTGTATTATACCGTGCTGGGCTGTATTATACCATTCTGGAGGGGCTATATACCATGCTGGGCTGTATTATACCGTGCTGGGCTGTATTATACCATTCTGGGGGGCTATATACCATGCTGGGCTGTATTATACCATGCTTGGCTGTATTATACCACTCTGGGGGGCTATATACCATGCTGGACTGTATCATACCATGATGGGGGGGCTATATACCGTGCTGGGCTGTATTATACCTTTCTGGGGGGCTACATACCATTCTGGGGGGGCTATATACCATGCTGGGCTGTATTATACCATGCTGTGCTGTAGTATACCATTCTGGGGGCTATATACCATGCTGGGCTGTATTATACCATTCTGGGGGGGCTATATTCTATGCTGGTCTGTATTATACCATGCTGGGCTGTATTATACCGTGCTGGGCTGTATTATACCGTGCTGGGCTGTATTATACCGTGCTGGGGGGCTATATACCATGCTGGGCTGTATTATACCGTGCTGGGCTGTATTATACCGTGCTGGGCTGTATTATACCATTCCGGGGGGGCTATATACCATGGTGGGCTGTATTACACCATTCTGGGGGGGCTATATACCATGCTGGGCTGTATTATACCGTGCTGGGCTGTATTATACCATTCTGGGGGGCTATATACCATGCTGGGCTGTATTATACTATGCTGGGCTGTATTATACCATTCTGGGGGGGCTATATACCATGCTGGGCTGTATTATACCATGCTGGGCTGTATTATACCATTCTGGGTGGGCTATATACCATGCTGGGCTGTATTATACCATGCTGGGCTGTATTATACCACTCTGGGGGCTATATACCATGCTGGACTGTATCATACCATGATGGGGGGGCTATATACCATGCTGGGCCATATTATACCTTTCTGGGTGCTATATAACATTCTGGGGGGCTATATACCATGCTGGGCTGTGTTATACCATGCTGTGCTGTATTATACCATTCTAGGGGGCTATATACCATGCTGGGCTGTATTACACCATTCTGGGTGGAGCTATGTACTATGCTGGGCTGTATTATACAATGCTGGGCTGTATTATATCATGCTGGGCTGTATTATACCATGCTGGGCTGTATTGTACCATTCTGGGATGCTATATACCATGCTGGGCTGTATTATACCATGCTGGGCGGTATTATACCATTCTGGGGGGCTATACACCATGCTGGGCTGTATTACACCATTCTGGGGGGGCTATATACCATGCTGGGCTGTATTTTACCGTGCTGGGCTGTATTATACCATTCTGGGGGGCTATATACCATGCTGGGCTGTATAATACCATGCTGGGCTATATTATACAATGCTGGGCTGTATTATACCATTCTAGGGGGGCTATATACTATGCTGGGCTGTATTATACCGTGCTGGGCTGTATTATACCGTGCTGGGCTGTATTGTACTATTTTGGGGGGCTATATACCATGCTGGGCTGTATTATACCATGCTGGGCTGTATTATACCATTCTGGGGGGGCTATATACCATGGTGGGCTGTATTACCCCATTCTGGGGGGGCTATATACCATGCTGGGCTGTATTATACCGTGCTGGGCTGTATTATACCATTCTGGGTGGGCTATATACCATGCTGGGCAGTATTATACCATGCTGGGCTGTATTATACCACTCTGGGGGCTATATACCATGCTGTACTGTATCATACCATGATGGGGGGCTATATACCATGCTGGGCTGTATTATACCTTTCTGGGGGATATATACCATGCTGGGCTGTATTATACCGTGCTGTGCTGTATTATACCTTTCTGGGGGGGCTATATACCATGCTGGGCTGTATTATACCATGCTGGGCTGTATTACACCATTCTGGGGGGGCTATATACTATGCTGGGCTGCATTATACAATGCTGGGCTGTATTATATCATGCTGGGCTGTATTATACCGTGCTGGGCTGTATTGTACCATTCTGGGATGCTATATACCATGCTGGGCTGTATTATACCGTGCTGGGCTGTATTATACCATTCTGGGGGGCTATATACCATGCTGGGCTGTATTACACCATTCTGGGGGGCTATATACCATGCTGGTCTGTATTTTACCGTGCTGGGCTGTATTATACCATTCTGGGGGGCTATATACCATGCAGGGCTGTATAATACCATGCTGTGCTGTATTATACAATGCTGGGCTGTATTATACCATTCTAGGGGGGCTATATACTATGCTGGGCTGTATTATACCGTGCTGGGCTGTATTATACCATTTTGGGGGGCTATATACCATGCTTGGCTGTATTACACCATTCTGGGGGGGCTATATACCATGCTGGGCTGTATTATACCATCCGGGGGGGCTATATACCATACTGGGCTGTATTATTCCATTCTGTGGTGCTATATACCATGCTGGGCTGTATTATACCATGCTGGGCTGTGTTATACCATTCTGGTGGGCTATATACCATATTGGGCTGTATTATAGCATGCTGGGCTGTATTATACCATTCTGGGGGGCTATATAACATGCTGGGCTGTATTATACCATTCTGGGGGGCTATATAACATGCTGGACTGTATTAGACCATGCTTGGCTGTATTAGACCATGCTGGGCTGTATTATACCATGGTGGGCTGTATTATACAGCCCACCGTGGTAAACAGCCCAGCATGGTATACCGCCTGTATATCATGGTGGGCTGTATTATACCATGGTGGGCTATATACCATGGTGTGATGTATACCATGGTGGGCTGGGCTGTATACCATGTGGTGCTGGGCTATATACCATGTGGTGTTGGGCTATATAATATGCGGCTGTGTTATATACCATGGGGGAGTACATTTTACATTATATTCTATAGGGGAGGCTGTGTTATATAATATGGGGGGCTACATTATATTCTATGGGGAGGTGGGCTGTACTATATTCTATTTGGGGCAACATTATATTATATGGGGGGGCTGTATTATATTTATTATTTTCGATGGGGGCTGCATTATACGATATGGGGAGGGCTACATTGTACAGTATTCTATGGAGGGGCTACATTATACTATATAAGGGGCTGCATTATATCCTATGAGTGGGTTGCCATATACTCTAAGGAGGGGCTGCATTATACTATATGGGGGGTGGGGCTGCATTACATTCTGTGGAGTGGCTGCATTATACTCTGGAATAGCTGCATTATTCTCTAAAGGGTGGCTGCATTATACTATAATAGGGGGCTGCATTATATTCTATGGGGGTTACATTATATTGTATGGCAGGGCTGCATTATACT
Organism: Dendrobates tinctorius; assembly: GCF_039654945.1. NCBI lineage: Eukaryota > Metazoa > Chordata > Amphibia > Anura > Dendrobatidae > Dendrobates > Dendrobates tinctorius. Next base: position 27,620,224 of record NW_027361771.1, read on the forward strand.
CTGTGGGGTGGCTGCATTATGCTCTATTGGGTGGCTGCATTATACTATATGTGAGTTGCATTATACTGTATCGAGGACTATGGGGAGTACATTATATGAAGAACTATGGGGTGCATTATGCTATGGGAAGTGAATTGTACTACATGGGTGACTATGGCGGTGCATTATACTATATGGAGAACTATGAAGAGTGTATTATACTATATGGAAGACTGAGCAGTGTATTTTAATATATGGAGGGCTATGAGGAGTGTATTATACTATATGGAGGACTGAGGAGTATATTATACTATATAGAGGACTATGGGGAGTGTATTATACTATATTGAGGACTGAGGAGTGTATTATACTATATGCAGGACTATGGGGCAGATTATATTATATGGAGAAATATGGGGTGTAAACTGTAGATGTGCTGCTGATAACATGATACTGTATGGTGATCTGTTAGGGTGTGTGCACACATTGCGGATTAGTCTGCGGATTTTTCTGCAGAGAATCCATAACTCTTGGCAGAAGCCACAGGGTAAAACACATGCATTTTTCCTGCGGATTCCCAGCATGTGTATAGTGGATTTGATGCAGGTTCTAGTGCGGTTTGGCAGTGCGGATGAGAGAGAGATTGAATTGTATGTCCCGGAACGTACACTGCAGCTGCGGTTCCGCAAAAAAGAAGTAACATGCTGCGAAAAATAAACTGCAGCAAATGTGCACGGAATTTTCCGCAGCATGTGCATGGCGGATTTGGTTTTCCATAGGATTATATGGTACTGTAAACCGCATGGAAACTGCTACGACTCCGCAGGACCAAATCCGTTGCGGATCCGCAACAAAAACCGCAACGTCTGCACACACCCTTAGTGATCCATTAGTGATCGTTCTGTTCCCATCATTCTTTCTCAGATGGTGGAAAGAGGCTGGGAAGCAAGTATTGAACGACTTCTTCAATTTTGTCGATCATTTAGCGGCCTGAACTCAGCGCATGTAAATACAATCGAAATGCTTCTGTGTGATGTGCAATATATTAGCATTTGGGCCCCATTTTAAACTTTGCCTAGGGCCCCACTTTGCCTAAAACCAGCCCTGCTTCTGCCAGATACATCTATAATGCCAGATTACAGCTCCTAAAGAGATATACAGTTGTGGCCAAAAGTATTGACACCCCTGCAATTTTGTCAGATAATACTCAGTTTCTTCATGAAAATGATTGCAAACACAAATTCTTTGGTATTATTATCTTCATTTAATTTGTCCTAAATGAAAAAACACAAAAAGAATTGTCCTAAAGCCAAATTGGATATAATTCCACACCAAACATAAAAAAGAGGGTGGACAAAAGTATTGGCACTGTTCAAAAAATCATGTGATGCTTCTCTAATTTGTGTAATTAGCAGCACCTGTACCTTACCTGTGGCAAATAACAGGTGTTGGCAATAACTAAATCACACTTGCAGCCAGTTGACATGGATTAAAGTTGACTCAACCTCTGTCCTGTGTCCTTGTGTGTACCACATTGAGCATGGAGAAAAGAAAGAAGACCAAAGAACTGTCTGAGGACTTGAGAAACCAAATTGTGAGGAAGCATGAGCAATCTCAAGGCTACAAGTCCATCTCCAAAGACCAGAATGTTCCTGTGTCTACAGTGTGCAGTGTCATCAAGAAGTTTAAAGCCCATGGCACTGTGGCTAACCTCCCTAGATGTGGACGGAAAAGAAAAATTGACTTCAACACAAGATTGTGCGGATGTTGGATAAAGAACATCGACTAACATCCAAGCAAGTTCAAGCTGCCATGCAGTCCGAGGGTACAACAGTGTCAACCCGTACTATCCGTCGGCGTCTGAATGAAAAGGGACTGTATGGTAGAGACCCAGGAAGACCCCACTTCTTACCCCGAGACATAAAAAAGCCAGGCTGGAGTTTGCCAAAACTTACCTGAAAAAGCCTAAAATGTTTTGAAAGAATGTTCTCTGGTCAGATGAGAGAAAAGTAGAGTTTTTTGGGCAAAGGCATCAACAGAGAGTTTACAGGAGAAAAAAGAGGCATTCAAAGAAAAAAACACGGTCTCTACAGTTAAACATGGCGGAGGTTCCCTGATGTTTTGGGGTTGCTTTGCTGCCTCTGGCACTGGACTGTTTGACCGTGTGCATGGCATATGAAGTCTGAAGACTACTAACAACAATTTTTGCAGCATAATGTAGGGCCCAGTGTGAGAAAGCTAGGTCTCCCTCAGAGGTCATGGGTCTTTCAGCAGGACAATGACCCAAAACACACTTCAAAAATCACTAGAAAATGGTTTGAGAGAAAGCACTGGAGACTTCTAAGGTGGCCAGCAATGAGTCCAGACCTGAATCCCATAGAATACCTGTGGAGAGATCTAAAAATGGCAGTTTGGAGAAGGCACCCTTCTAATATCAGGGACCTGGAGCAGTTTGCCAAAGAAGAATGGTCTAAAATTCCAGCAGAGCATTGTAAGAAACTCATTGATGGTTACCGGAAGCGGTTGGTCGCAGTTATTTTGGCTAAAGGTTGTGCAACCAAGTATTAGGCTGAGGGTGCCAATACTTTTGTCTGGCCCATTTTTGGAGTTTTGTGTGAAATGATCAATGTTTTGCTTTTTGCTTCATTCTCTTTTGTGTTTTTTCATTTAAGACAAATTAAATGAAGATAATAATACCAAAGAATTTGTGTTTGCAATCATCTTCAGGAAGAAACTGAGTATTATCTGACAGAATTGCAGGGGTGTCAATACTTTTGGCCACAACTGTACCATATGCATTTGTATAATTTATATCCTGGCCGCTGCATTCACACACATCCACCACCCTGGCATTAACTCTCCATACTCCATCCATATCGGCCCCTCACTACTTTCCTCTCCTATGCATAGCACTCATACTCTTTTCACATTGCTAAATTGCACAGATCCATTCAGTCCCACCATTCAACATCAGAGACGCTCTCACAAATCACTTAACCATCTGCTCACTCTTTCTATCCTCCTTCTCCTAGTCGCAGGAGACATTGCTCCTAATCCTGGTACTCCATGTTATAGAAAGTCAAACCTCCCAACTGCTACACTCAGAAACCCCTCTAGTCTTATTAATATTCCCTGTATGCCATCTGTCTCTCTTAATTGTGCCCTTTGGAATTCTCGTTCAGTGTGTAATAAACTCTCCTTCATTCATAACTTTTTCCTTTCTAATTCTCTTAACCTTCTGACTCTTACTGAAACCTGGTTCCAGCAGTCAGACACTACCACTGCTGCTGCTCTTTCATATGGTGGACTACACTTCTCTCATACCCCAAGATCAGACAATAGAGCATGTGGAGGCGTTGGTCTGCTCCTATCACCAAAATGTACCTTTCAGGTTATCCCTCAATTACCCTCACTTGTCTTTCATTCTTTTGAGGTCCATGCCGTCAGACTCTACACCCCCTTCTCCATACGAGTGGCGGTGGTGTATCGTCCTCCCAGCCCCTCCCATCAGTTCCAGGATCATTTTGCCACTTGGCTTCCACATTTTTTCTCTTGTGACATCCCGACCCTCATCATGGGCGATTTCAACATCCCCATTGCTCTTCTCCTCTCCCCATCTGCTACTCACCTTTTATCTCTAACCTCTTCGTTTGGCCTTTCCCAGCTTACTAATTCTCCAATGCATGAAGACGGAAACTCCCTCGTCTTGGTCTTCTCTCGGCTTTGTGCAGTGGATGATTTTGCAAACTCCCCTCTCCCACTCTCTTACCACAACCTTCTTTCATTCTCTATCAAGAACTGCCAGGCCGCTTAGGTCACCCCACTGTCCATACTTCTAGAAACATACAGGCCATTAACACCCAGAAACTTATGAAGAACTTGCAGTCCTCATTGGCCCCTATCTCCTCCCTCTCATGTCCTGATTCTGCATTGAAGCATTACAATGAAACACTTCAAAGTGCCCTGGATGAATTTGCACCTCCTATAAATAGAACACCACAACACAGATGGCGACAACCCTGGCACACCCTGCAAACACGTTTCCTGCAGCGGTGCTCCAGGTGCGCCGAACGTCTGTGGAGAAAATCCAATCTACACGAAGATTTCATCCATTATAAATTTATGCTTACAACATACAACACTGCCCTTCACCTCTCAAAACATACCTATTTCAACACCCTCATCACCTCACTGTCCAATAACCCTAAACGTCTCTTTGACACTTTTCATTCTCTACTCAACCCAAGAGTACAGGCCCCAACCACGGAGCTTTGAGCTGACGATCTGGCCAATTACTTCAAAGAAAAAATTGACCAGATCTGGCAGGAAATTATCTCCCCATCACCTCATACCATGCACTGTCCTCCCTCCCCACTGCATCTAGCTCACTCTCTGATTTTGAACCAGTCACAGAAGAAGAAGTGAGCAGGCTCCTTGCATCTTCTTACCCAATCACTTGCACCAGTGACCCATTTCCATCACATCTCCTCCAGTCCCTTTCCCCTGCTGTCACCCCTCACCTAACTAAAATATTTAACCTCTCTCTCACTTCTGGTATCTTTCCCTTCTCATTTAAGCATGCCATCATACATCCACTACTTAAAAAACCATCCCTCGACCAAAACTGTGCCGCTAACTATAGACCTGTCTCCAATCTTCCCTTCATCTCTAAACTCCTGGAACGCCTGGTCCACTCCTGCCTTATCCGCTATCTCTTTGATAACTCTCTTCTCGACCCTCTCCAATCCAGTTTTGTCTCTTTACACTCTACTGAAACTGCCCTCACTAAAGTCTCTAATGATCTACTAACAGCTAAATCAAATGGTCATTACTCCATGCTAATTCTCTTGGATCTCTCTGCAGCATTCAACAATGTGGATCATCAGCTCCTAATCACTATGCTCTATTCTATTTGCCTCAAGGACACCGTTCTCTCCTGCTTCTCCTCCTATCTCTCTGAACGCTCCTTTGCTGTATCTTTTGCCGGCTCCTCCTCCTCTCATCTTCCCCTTACTGTTGGGGTTCCTCAAGGATCAGTCCTAAGCCCCATCCTCTTCTCTTTATACACTGCCCCTAGTGGTCAAACAATCAGATTTGGTTTCCAGTACCATCTCTATGCTGATGACACCCAATTATACGCTTCTTCTCCTGACATCACGCCAGCCTTTCTAGAAAACACCAGCAATTGTCTAAACGCTGTGGCTAACATCATGTCCTCACTATATCTGAAACTGAACCTGTCAAAGACTGAACTCCTTGTGTTTCCTCCCGCTACTAATGTACCTATACCCAACATTGCCATTTCCGTGTGTGGTTCCACTATTACTCCCCAGCAACATGCCCGCTGTCTTGGGGCCATACTTGACTCCGAGCTTTCCTTTGCCCCCCACATCCGATCACTGGCTCACTCTTGTTATCTGCACCTCAAAAACATTTCTAAAATTCGACCTTTTCTTACTTTTGACTCCGCAAAAACTCTTACTGTTTCTCTTATTCATTCTTGTCTCGACTATTGTAACTCTCTTCTAATCGGTCTCTCTCTTACAAAACTCTCCCTTCTCCAATCTGTCTTGAATGCTTCAGCCAGGATCATATTCCTCACCAATTGTTACACCGATGCCTTTACCACTCCAGAATTCAGTATAAACTTATTACCCTCACCCACAAAGCCCTCCATGGCTCAGCACCACCCTACATCTCCTCCCTTGTTTCAGTATACCACCCTACCCACGCCCTCCATTCTGCTGATGACCTGAGGTTAGCATCCTCAATAATCAGAACCTCCCACTACAGTCTCCAAGACTTTACACATGCTGCACCGATTCTGTGGAATGCACTTCCCAGTTCAATACAATTAGTCCCCAATCCCCACAATTTTAAGTGTGCCCTGAAAATGCATTTATTCAGACTGGCCTACCACCTCAACACATTAACCTAATCTATCCCTGTGTGGCACAGCCAAAAGTTTTACCATAGCCAGGTTCTCCGCATCATGTTCCCACATGCTTTATGCATCCATTAGCCCTCTGTGTCTGTACTGTTACACACTTAACATTATGGCTGGTCCATAAATTCAGGGCAATTGTTACTACCCACTTTTCATGTCTACCTTTTTCCTTATAGATTGTAAGCTTGTGAGCAGGGCCCTCATTCCTCTTGGTATCTGTTATGATCTATGTGATTATTGTTATGCTGTAATGTCTATTGTCTGTACATGTTCCCTCTGAAATGTAAAGTGCTGCGGAATATTGTGGCGCTATAGAAATAAAATTTATTATTATTTATTATTATTATCGTCTGCAGCCTGACTGTATCTATCCCTCTTGATGAACCCTCTGTAGTGCCTTAATCCCCAAGGCACCTTTGTCAGGTCTGGGAGGCCTGAAAACCACCCCAACATGTCTGACTGCCCCTGGACATAAGGAGGGGGCTGGGGAGGACAGGAGCTGTTCAAGTCAGACCCTGTGTGGTGAAGATCGTGTGAAGACAGCACCTCAGAGAGAAGGGGAAGCATATGGACCCATTTAATCATCTGTCTGCTGGTTATTGGACTCTTATATCCTTAAACATTCATCCTGTTACTGAACTGCATTGTATCCTCAGTGTGGTGGATTGTTTATGGACCTTTTAGTTTTGCCTATAAGAAAGGTCTTGGGATTGTTCACACTTCCCTCGCTCTGTTGATTGTGTGGTATCGGAGAAGTACCCTGTGACAGGGCACATGACATTTTTTGATCGCCTTCTATTCTTATTTTTGGGAGATCGAATGATCAAACACCAGGAATTGTTCTTAGGGTTTTTATTATTTGCTGTTCCGCATGTGGTAATATCAAGGCAATTTTATTCTTCAGGTTAGTACGATTACAGTGATACCACATTTTTATGGTTTTATATGTCTTGCCACATTTTTACAATAAAAACAATTTTATAGAAAAATGATGAAAAAGAAAAGTTTTTTTTTTTGTTTTTTACGGTATGTACTGAAGAAGTTAACAAGTGTGAAATTTTTATAGGTCAGCTCATTCCGGACGCAGCGATACCAAAATATGTGTACTTTTTTTGTTTTTACATACTGTAAATATATGGTTTAATATTTTTTTCTTCTTTTTTATTTACTTTAATAGTTTTAAAACTTTTTTTTTTTACTTTTTTTTACTTAGTCCTTGTATGGGATTTCAAAATTTTTTTGGCTGATCACTGGTCTCATACAAAGCAATACATATACACTCACTGGCCACTTTATTAGGTACACCATGCTAGTAACGGGTTGGACCCCCTTTTGCCTTCAGAACTGCCTCAATTCTTCGTGGCAGAGATTCAACAAGGTGCTGGAAGCATTCCTCAGAGATTTTGGACCATATTGACATGATGGCATCACACAGTTGGCGCAGATTTGTCGGCTGCACATCCCTGATGCGAATCTCCCGTTCCACCACATCCCAAAGATGCTCTATTGGATTGAGATCTGGTGACTGAGGAGGCCATTTGAGTACAGTGAACTCATTGTCATGTTCAAGAAACCAATCTGAGATGATTCGAGCTTTATGACATGGCGCATTATCCTGCTGAAAGTAGCCATCAGATGCCTGTTCTTAGCTGAGAGGAGTGGTACCCAGTGTGGTCTTCTGCTGCTGTAGCCCATCTGCCTCAAAGTTCGACGCACTGTGCGTTCAGAGATGCTCTTCTGCCTACCTTGGTTGTAACGGGTGGCAATTTGAGTCACTGTTGCCTTTCTATCAGCTCGAACCAGTCTGCCCATTCTCCTCTGACCTCTGGCATCAACAAGGCATTTCCGGCCACAGAACTGCCGCTCACTGGATTTTTTTTCTTTTTCGGACCATTCTCTGTAAACCCTAGAGATGGTTGTGCGTGAAAATCCCAGTAGATCAGCAGTTTCTGAAATACTCAGACCAGCCCTTCTGGCACCAACAATCATGCCACGTTCAAAGGCACTCAAATCACCTTTCTTCCCCATACTGATGCTCGGTTTGAACTGCAGGAGATTGTCTTGACCATGTCTACATGCCTAAATGCACTGAGTTGCCGCCATGTGATTGGCTGATTAGAAATTAAGTCTTAACACACAGTTGGACAGGTGTACCTAATAAAGTGGCCAGTGAGTGTATATTGCATTTTATGAGACCTGACAGTTTTATTCTGTCAGATCGCTTGTTAGGCCGGGGTCACACCAACCGTCACAAAATACGGTCCGTATTTTACATCCATAATACGGAGAAATGTCCCCTAAATAGTGCTCCATATGTCATCCGTAATGAAGGTGTGGCTGCGTATTTTGCGCATGTAAGCATCCGTATGTAATTCGTATGCCATCCGTATGGCGAGATTTTCTCGCAGGCTTGCAAAATGGACATTTAACGGTTTTGATGCCTGCTAACTATTTAAATCATCAGCCTGCACCCTATTTATTGGCTCTGGAACAGGTGGCTGCCTCCATTCTGTCCATTTGTGACCTTGCCTTGACTAGGTGTGTTGGTGTTGTATGTGCAACATGGCAGACAGTCTGAGTTTCAACACAACTGAGCAGGTTCTCTTCAACTGCTTTTGTCACGCCACTTTGGTCACCCATACCCAGTGATAGTGGATCCGTAGAGGAGGAGACTCATGTGGGTCCATCCACTTTTTAGGCAGCGACTCACAAGAGGTCATTTTCACCGCCTCTATTCTTCTCTGCGGGATCATCCGGAAAAATTTTACCAATACTGTCGCATGAGCCTTGCAACATTTGATCTACTCTTGGAGACACTGTGCCCTGGGATCATCTTTCAAGACACAAGGATGCGCAAAGCTATATCTGCAGAGGAGCGACTTCTCCTCACATTACGGTATGTACTACACAACCACATTCTCTGTGTTCATGATGTGTTGCCCAATGCATGTTTTGTTTTGGTTTAGAGAATATTTTTGTTGCCCTCATCTTAGTCCACATATATTTAAACTTACATACCAGAATGTTATGTGTAATTTGTACTGTATATCACGTAGTCATTATGCTAGAAAATATATGTGTGTTAGTAGATATGTAACAAAAAAAGTTTGGTATGTATGTAGCTGGTATTCTTATCATTTTTCCCTTGTAAAATGTTCCATTTCTGTTGTTCTTCAGCTTCCTGTCCACTGATCTGTCTTATGCCGCCCTCCACCATAAGTTTCTCATTGGAAGATCTACCATTTCTGGCATAGTCAGGTCAACATGTAGTCAAAATGGTCAAGACTTCATCAACTCGTCATGCCCGAGCCCAGGATGGAAGACTGGTTGAGGATATCAAGGGACTTTGAGGAGGAATGCCAGTTTCCTAATTGTATTGGGGCCCTTGATGGCAAACATATCCGGGTGCGTAAGCCTGCCAAACTCTGGCTCCCAATTCTTCAATTATAAACAATACTTTTCTGTTGTATTGTTGGCTCTGGCCGACCCTCAAAGTTTATAATTGTCGACATTGGGGCCTATGGAAGGACAGGAGACTCTTGAGTCTTCAATACTTCTATTATGGGTCGGTGGCTACGCACCAACCATTTGGATCTACCCCCACCATGCCAGCTACCAGGCTCCACTCAAGAATCAGTCCCTTATGTCCTTGTGGCAGATGAGGCATTTCACGTATTTGAGGATCCTCAGAGCATGCTTGAGCAAGCATCTGTGTGGGGTGTCTAAGGCGCATCAGATTCCTTAGGGAAAGCTGCCACCTCTTCAGACATTCAAATAACTCATATGGGGTATTGGGGTGTGTGCTTGCATCAAGCAGGATCTGAAAACATCCTCGAATACGTAGCCTCACCTCACGGGAAAGGGCCCGAAGATAACGGGCCAGGCTGCGTGATTACGCAGCCATCATTATTAACTCTAGCCAGATAGTTCAGTACTCCTGTGTCAACATTGGTACAGGTATCTTGGGCATGAAATTGAACAGAGCCAAAATTCTAAACATTAGTTTTGTCCCTGTAAAGTATCTGTGTAATGTGGTGTGAGGTATCTACTTACGGTTTCAGATCCAGAATTGGAGTGGGGAAGGAGAGGCGATCATAATAAATATATTTTCACTTTGTGTGGCCCGCATCACCACTCCTGGCCCCCTGCTGACATTCCCGCCTGTATTGATCGCGGATGCTGCACCAGCGTCTCATCACATCTTCCACTGCAATGTGACAGGAAATATTCTAAATTGCACATATTTGCTTGCTAAAATTTGCTACAAGTAGCCTAGGCATGTGGCCTTCTAGGGTGTGCTTTCTACCCAGGGTGGCATATATAATTGGGGCATCCAGGCCAGATACACAGGGTCACAATAGTTCAGGGGTCAAGTAACTACACTTAATAACTTGGTTGGCTAGGAGGATGAGGAGCTTGTGGCCTGGGCCAAATTACATCAGTGTAAAACAATGGATCACATAAAAATCTACATGCCTCATGAGGCAAAAGCACAGGAAGGGGGGGCCCTGATTCTAAATGCCTTTTTAGATGTGAGCTAATTTTAACCACTTTTTGGGTTGTATTTACTCATTTGCTGCTGCTCCTCACGTGGCCGATCAGCAAAATCGTGGAACATCTGGCGACCTATGTGCCTCCATGACGCCTCCTTTCTTGCCTGGTTGGCATAGTGGGCATCACATTAGTCCCAGATTTCCGGGCGCTCCTGCACTAGTACAATCAGCATCTCCACATTGAGGAAGTATGGTGCCATGACGCTGCATGACTCTGTAGAGGCATACTTCCTGGATGCTTGGAGCGCTTTTTGAGCTAATTAGCATGTCTAAGCTTCCTGATGATAGATTGAACCATTTCCTGTCACCTGCCAAAAGACCTGAGTATTTCTCGCAAGTCACCCATGTGGTCCGTGTGTAATGCGTATTTTTTGCCCACTTGCATTGGCGTACTACGGGTGTAGTATGCTGACAATCGCAGCATGCTGCGATTGGCATGGACCATAGAATACAGATGAGAAATATACGGCTGATGGGAGCTACCCCATAGAGAATCATTTGTTCTTGTGTAATGCATGGTTTTAACGCCTTTCACTCTGCCCCAGCCTTAGACTCAGCTGCTGGCTGAGTCTAACAAGACACTGCAGCAGGCAGACCCAAAAGTCATCACGTGACTTCCAGCTGCTGGAGCAACGTGAGATCCCGGGCGTCGGAGAAGTGAGTATATCATTGGTCTCCCTTTGCTATCTTCTAAATGCCGTGATTGCAGCCTCTAGAAGATAGCAAAGGGTTAACATTATTGGAACCTAATCTATTCAGGTCCCAATGATGTCATCTGTCAGAGCTACCGCTCAGCACAGGAATTGCAGTGCTTGCAGGACCCTGGGGGTCCTGAGCATTGCGATACCATTGGCCACTTATAAACATTGGTGCTGCACAGAGCCCAGCAAGTACCAACGTTTATGTACCATGGACGGTCAGGAAGAGGTTAATCAGTCCATATCTAATATAAAGGTAGTATAGAGCCACCACTGCCCCGTGGAGTGGGCAGTGTCAATATATATATTGTCTTAAATAGACTACCCTGCTACTCTTCATGTTTTGTGAAAACACCCTCCCACCTTTATCTTCTTGATTTTATCCCCTTTTGAATCCTTTTACATGTCCTGTTTTATCTCTGATTCATGCCTTTTTTACATTTAATCCTTAATAAAGAAAAGTAATATTTTATGCTCTTTTGATTGGTATTTTTCTGGGTATTTTGTACCTTGACTTTGGTTTATGACAAAAATTGCTGAGTCACATCAACACCATCTCTCAGTCTACTTCTTATAAACTACCTCTAGCATGAGCTGTAGGACATCTGCAGATTGTGACATTTATACCCAAAAAATCTAGGGATTGATTACAACTCTGAATAAATTTAATACACATGATTCTCTTGAATAAATGCAAAGTTTCCAGCAACTTAATTCTGAGTGAACCTGCATAGTACACGATATTAAGTCCAAAACAGAGGCAAGAATTGCCAAATACCTGAGACACGTTTTATATTTCTGGGTCCACCAAACATTCAAAGCAATCATCAAAGTCACACTCTTCAAAATATTCAACTCTAAGTGAGTAGCTTATATGGGCACATGGTGAAGCTGAGCATACTAAGATACAAGCTGTCTTTACGCAAAGAAAAACCGAAATGGAGGCAAGCACAGCAGCCAAAGCAGTGAGCAAGAAGGCAGAAATGGAAGCAAGTGCAGCATGAAGTTGGGCAGAAGAAAAGGCTCTAAAGAAAGAATATGAGCATGCCACAGCCAAGGCAAGGTTAAAGGTCCCGGAACAAGCTATCAATGAGAGTCAAAGAGACAATATCAGTTTAAGAAATTTTGATACAGAAAACCCTTTTAAGCACAAAAGAGACTACGTACTAAGCCAAATAGTCAACCCCTGACACCAAAAAATTTTTCTGACAATGCAAACATTCCTCCAAGGCAACAAGACTTAGATCCTTCTCCAGCATCCGGCATACAAGGTCAGTACAATGCACTGTCAATTCTTTATCTTGAACCATATTCATACATCAGAAAGTACCAGTCCTTGCTCCTCAGCAAACTCCATACATAGATGCCCACATGCAAGCCAATATGCCGGCAAGTCACCATACAACCACATAATAGAGTCATAATAAGCATCTTTATATAAAAATGCATAATAAAATAAATGCTTGTGCATCGGAGACTGTACTAGCAGTGATGTTCTACAGTATGAGGGAAAGTATGAAGGAAAGTCTAGGATTACATTATACTTGCTCTTTATTTTTCAGATATTTTGTGTTTAGCTTCTCTTTCCTCCTATTTTACAGAAAGGGAGCATTTGTGCTATTCCCTTGCCAAGGAAACTTGTCCCTATCCAGATTTTACAGACACACTTCAGCACGCCAGGAATTTCAAATGGAACTTGTCAACAAGATGAAATTTAATGTTTTGCATGCTCAAGTGGTCATTAAACAAGATGAAGAAGGTGATTTATGATTATGCCGTTGAGTATGAGGTTAGCAAACAGTTATGTATGAGCACCTTTTCATCAGCACAAATATAGAAAGTAATCTGCTTCCAGCCCATTCTCACTGAGGCTCATATCTAGGGTATATCCTCTGATATATATTTTTTGAGCCAAAACTTTCCTCTCCTCAAGCTGCTGAATACCATCTGGACCTGAAAAAAAGATAAAAAAAAAAGAGAAAATCACCGAACAGCTCTCCCTGGTGAGAAGTACTGAGTAAAAGTTTACACACAATAATTGTCCAGGGGATACAATTAAGGGAACTATCAAGAAATGAATGGAAAAGGCCACTTCATAGCATCATGCTGCAACAGATTAAGCATTCCTAACTAAATGGTACAGATTACTATGCAAAATTAACTTTAAAGACACAATTCTTGCACATCAGTTGCATATCCATCCTGTATAGTTGTCACGCCAAGGCAGGCGGAAAGAGGTTAGTGAACCCACTGGACCACAGAAGACTCTGTGGAAGTTGAACCCTAGGAACCAGCTGGACAAGGGCGTAAGATAAATTGCAAGACATTATTTGGGATTTCAAACAGGAGAACACACAGGGAAAACCCCCTGGACCAAAACACCGAGATCACCAGCAAGCAAACCCCTTAACAGGGATTGTCCTGACACAACCTAGGAAGCTCGACTGAAACAGTTCCAAGACCAGATGGTCAGACCCGAGAGAAATAGAGACACACCGGGAAAGGGAGCAAGAGGTCCCGGCAACTGGAGGAGTACCAGATGGTCCAGAGAATACCACCAGAATCCGAAGGCAAATGGGGGATGGGCAGGACATGGCACTAGGAGAAAACTCTGAGTGTTAATGCAGCACGAGCAGGCGCTGGTCTGAGACCTGAGTACAGCATATGAGAACAAAGCACAAAATTGCCCAGGCACCTTCCAAAGGAAGTGAGGACCTTAAATACACACAGATCTCTCAGCGATTGGCTGACAGGAGATTAAGGAAAAAGGGTGCACTGGCCCTTTAAATAATAAGACAGCAGCACATGCACGCCCTATGCTTGCTCCCTTGCAACCAGGAAGTTTATAGAGATCAGATAGCTGCTATTGCGCAGGTGCAAATTTCCTCTTCCAAGTTGGCACCGCCTGCGCAGTAGTAGCTCTCGGAGATTGCTGCAGGATCAGTGACCTGTCAGCAGTCTACATTATGAATAGCTAATCAGAGCACCACATGAAGACCCCCACTGGCCACCCTGGAGCAGGGCATATCATTAACTCAAAACTGAAAATAAAGATTAAACAACAACCACAAGACGGATTTCATCACCAGGTATCATAGTAATCAGTATAATGGTGCTGACCTGACACTGTCTGTAGGTTACTGTGCACAATCCTGCTGACAGGTACCTTTTAACTATGAAACTTATAGTGGGAAGGAAAATCTTTGAACAAGCAAATTCAATGGGGAGAACCTCAAAGACCCCAATTCATCAACATATTTACATCAGAAAACTGGTGCAAAAGTCTTTGTAAAGTCACAAAATTTTAGCACAATGCAATGGAGCAACCTTTTCCTACACACCTCTCATTACAAAATGTCAGCCTTAATGAATCCAGGCCAAAGTGGGGTTTTTTGCTAAAATCATGATTATAACAATATGTTTGTTTTTCTTATATATTAACCAATCAAAGTAAATAATGTTAATGCTTTATAGTATAATATGAAAATACACAAGTTTTTGGATCAATTTATTGCAGGAAGAACTTTTTATTTTTGCTTTGTGTACCGTACAAAGCATATGTACACTTACGAGAATAATACATTTCATCTCCAGCCTCGGACATATCAGAGACAAGCTATCACCAAAAAAACTGATTCTGTTTCCAAAGGAGATGAACACATTGTATCACTCAGAAAGCTTTCTATGGCTTTCTATGGCTCAGTGATAAACACAATTTAGCTGCTACATGTATTAATCCACACAGCATTTTTTCTTTCTTCCATCATTTGCTCTTTTATTGCATTTGTGAAAAATTGAATGCAGCATTGTGTCTCAGTGGTTAATGCCATAGTGCTGGGTTCAAAACACAACAATAACAACATAAGTACTGTATGTTATCTCCGCATTTGTGTGGGTTCCCTGCCAAAGACATACTGATAAGAATTTTAGATTGTGAGCCCCCATGGGGACAGTGATGACATTTGAAAAGCAATGTAGAATTAATGGCACTATATAAGTGAGCAAAAAGAAATTAGTAGTGATTTTTCCTTTTTCAGGGTGTATTCTAAGTGAATGTAACGGCTATTTCCCCTCCGTCAGGCGCAATAGATCTGACAGGCACACAGTAATTAGTTTCACTTCTCTCTCCTTGCCCACTTATCAGAAAACCCCACCCCTCCTAGTTATCTCCTGACTCTACAGGCTCTGTGAAACCTGATATCACAGTGACTCAGCAGACCTTCTAGTGAGCAGATAGCAACACTTTGGCTTCTCAGGCACATTGCGCCTGATTTCAACACAAATTGAAAGGTTAGTATTTTCTTTTTTTATTCATCACGATTGTGTATTTAGCTTGTTTTATGAAGGATTAATGCTAAGTTAGTGTACATAAGTACTGTTTTCTTAGACAAAAGGAGGGTGGCTTCTAAGGCACATTGCGCCCTAACACATACTCTTTCTCTCTTGCTTCAGATTTTCTGCTGCAATGGCCAGAAAACAGTATGATTCATCTAAACCCCTTCATTTAGAAGAAATGAAGATTTTTTTGTTAGAAGATGATGAGGAAGAACCAGCAGTAACTGAGGATTTAGAGGAATCTAGTGACATTTCATCTGAAGATGAGGTAGCAGAATGTAACACTGATTCTGGAACAGAGCAGGATGGTGATGACACTGATACAGAGGAAACAGACACAGATCTAGCTTATTATTTGGGCAAAGATAAAAATACAAAGTGGAACAAAAAGGCACCCAAGAACAAACAGCGCAGAGAATCCCACAATATTATTACACACCTTCCTGGAGTTATTGGAAGTGCTAGAAAAGCTAAAACTGCAGTGGAATGTTGGAGTAATCTAATTACAGATAGCATGTTGGAAACTATTGTTTGGTTCACTAACCAGTATATTGACACAATCAAAGAGCAATTCTCCAGAGAGAGGGACATCAAAAACACTGATGTGATTGAACTCAAGGCATTTATTGGCTTGTTATACCTAGCTGGTGCTTTCAGAGCAAATAGGCAAAGTTTGGAGGAGCTGTGGGGGACAGACGGTGATGGCATCGAAAAATTCAGCCTTGTGATGAATCTGAAACGATTCAAAGTCCTGATCCGTTGCCTCCGTTTCGATGATCTTCTGCTGCAATTGAAACCACTGAAGATGAGTAGAAAATAATTAAGTAACATCTAAGTGCAATATCCTTTAAGTCTTTTTCCATAATTTTATATTTAAGCAATAGTTAAGTAAAGATAACTGGAGCCTATTTGGCAGTACTACTGAAAAGTGGTACTTTTAGTTTTAATAAGTTTATGGTTAATAAATGTTTTTTTTGCATCTGATTTGGTGTAATCTCTTTTAATACATTCCTATGAAGGTCACTGACTACTTCTATAGTCCTGAAATTGAAATATGTAGCTACTATAGGTGGTTTTCTGACCTGTGCTTGTCAGGCACATTGCGCATGAACTGAGGAGAATCTATATTGCGCATGACGGAGGGTTAAGCTGAATTTTAAGTGCATTATCCGATGATATGAAACTTGCAATTAGAAATACATGATGGTCCTGACAAAAAAACACTCCAATACCCTTAGGAATAGTAACCTAGCTATAGCAAGATGATTCCAGAGATAAGAGTGAAGGAGAGGATGTGACTTTACATCCCAGGCAAAAATTCGGAAATCCATCCACACGCTGGAGCAGGTGCAGACATGTAGTACGTCGGAATGGCATCCAATGACATTGGAGTACAGGTCAAAATTATGACACATATGCAAAAGGGGTACTTGTACTAATGATGAGTGTATGCCTCAAAACTACCTACATGAAACAATATTACCTACAAAGACACAACATAGAATGATAGAAAAACCTATTAGGATAATTAATAAAGAAGAGTGTAGAAGTGGATATCATAGTTCTCATGGGAAGCAAGCTTAGTAGTTTCTACATCTGTGAAAGCAATCAGCTTGGCCAGAGTGACTCACGTGGCTTTTGTTAGCAATGACTAGAGTTGAGCGAAACAAGTCTGTAAAATTGATAAGTCGCCGACTTTCGCTAAAGTTGGGTTTCGCTGATCGAAACCGGACCATAGCGTGAGGTCGGCCATGAGGTCACCAACCCGCGCGCCAAAGTCGCGTTTCCCATGATGCTCCCAGCGCCTTTTCTCAGCCAATCATCAAGGATGCACACTGTGGGCAACACGAGGACACCAGCATCTTAGAGAAGGGCATTCGTGTGATTGGCTTGCTTTGTGTGGCGTCACAGTGGCTATAAAAGCCCTGACCGTCGACCGCCATGTTACTTCTGCTGATCTTAGCATAGGGAGAGGTTGCTGCTGCCGATTCTCAATAGGGAGAGCGTTAGGCAACAAAGAAAAAAACTGTGCTTCTTCTAATAACGATTTCAACTGTTCAGTTAGTGTGCAGTTACAGGGGAGGATTTTTGTGTGTGCAGCAGCGCTGGTGGTTATTAGGCTGCCATATAAGGCTACCTGATAGCTGCATTGCTGTGTGCACTGTACACTCCTGTGCAGACTGCTTTTTTAAAAGCAAAAAACTTATTCTGATTTTCTGCACAGTTACAGAGCGTTCATTTTTTCACACACCGTATAGAGGTGTACGCTCCTCACACACTACCGTGTACCGGCTAGTATCACGGACATATACATGCTATCTGTGTGTGACTCTGTAAAAAATAGACAGAGATTTTTCATACATACACCGTAGAGAGCTGTCCGCTTCGCAAACAGTATCGTATATCTGCTGTTTGTATTGCAGTCAAATCTATACAGAGAAAGCGTGTGTGTGTGTGTGTGTGAGACTCCGTAAATACATATTGTAGGGATTCAACTCGCTTAGGTGTGACGGGAGACAACCAGGAGGCACGTTCCTTTAAAAGTTCATAGGGTTTATTCCTCCATAACCCATAAGCCAGCACATAACATAAGGAATAGCCTTTAGCTCAGGCGAAAGCAAGTATAAGTGTCATTAATTTCATGCTCAGTCCTGGAACCTCAGCAAAACACAGGAGGCTTATCCCTCCTCACATACAGCCAATATACATAGGCCTCCCCGGGTCAGCAGCCTCAGCACGTGGTCTTCAGGAAGGTAGCACACCTTCTTCCACCTAGGCCTGCTGGGACCTTCCACATGGCCCAATCAGATCCATGCACTCTCTTTCATGTGACCTACTCTGGTTACCTTATATGGTCCGTAGCCACGCCCAGTGGGTCACCTGGCTATGACCTCATCACAGGTACTTCAAGCATTCATACACATATATTTTATTATGACACTCTTAAACACACCCCTGGGTGGATTTGTAGATGGCTCTCGCTGACACAGTGTAACAACAGCTCAGCAGTGCCTCTGCTGATCAGCACATAAGCAAGCCTTCATCTCAAGGCCACCTACCTTGAGATACATAACGATCCTTCAGCATCCTATACCCATTACCACAATGGACGTGACTGTAGGCCCCTCCTGGGACACCCACACAGTGCCTCCTAGCGGACATAGCGGTCACTGCACCCAATATATATGGACATTTCATTTTTTCCCATACACCGTATAGAGCTGTCTGCTTGTCAAACAATATCGTATATCTGCTGTTTGATTACGGTCAAATATATTCAGAGACAGCATGTGTGACTCCATAAAAAATAGACGGAGATTTAAAATTTTCCATACATACACCGTATAGAGCTGTGCGTTCCTCACACACTACCGCGTACCGGCTGGTATCACGGACAAATACATGCTATCTGTGTGTGACTCCATAAAAAAGTAGACAGAGATTTAAATATGTCCATACATACACAATATAGAGCTGTCAGCTTGACAAACAGTATCGTATATCTGCTGTTTGATTACAGTCAAATCTATACAGAGACAGTGTGTGTGTGACTCAGTAAAAAAAAGACGGAGATTTAAAATTTTCCATACATACACCGTATAGAGCTGTCCGCTTGACAAACAGTATCGTATATCAGCTGTTTGATCACAGTCAAATCTATACAGAGACAGCGTGTGTGACTGCGTAATGAAATACACTGAGATTTTCATTTTTCCATACATACACCATACTGTCCGCTTCTGATACAGTACTGTATATCAGCTGGTTGGATTGCGGTCAAATAAATACTGGAAGAGCGTCTGTGACTAAGGAAATATATACAGAGATTTAAATTTTTACCTACACCTTATACAGCTGTACGCTCCTCATACAGTACAATATACCTGCTGGTATTTTTGTTACATTTTCACAAACATGAGGAAGCATGGTGGAAGAGGCCGCGAACATGGGCGGGGGCAGCTGGTACTGAAGGAGGTGGTGGTGCATCTGCTGGTTATGCCAAAAGCACAATAGCAGCTAAGGCAGGAGGTGTTGAGCCTTCATCATCATCTGCCACAAGAAGGCCTGTAAGGTTCCCTTTTCTGGGAGTAGGAAAACTGATTTAAAGCCGGAGCTTCAGGAACAGGTTTTGGCTAACATTGACGAAACAGCCTCCAGCTCTATTGCCTCCTCTTCTGAACTTTCAAAACCTGCAAGCACTGAGTCGTCAGTGCAGGGTTCTGGTCAGGAAAAACACCTTTCCTTGTGTCCTTCACCACCACCAAAAGTGAAGGATGTGCAGCCCACACTCCAGATTACTCCATGGAGCTCTTTTCACAAACCATGCCTGGGTTATCCAGTCAAATCCTGAATTTCCCAGTCCAGGATGAATCTGACATGGAGTGCACTGATGCACAGCCACTGCTAGATGATTCTGCTGGTACAATGACCCACATCACTACACTGACCTCGCAGCCTACTGAGCCAGAATCTGACCCTGATGAAACTCAGGTGCCACTTCCAGCATATTATACCACCTTACACGGTAACACAGAGGAAGGTGCGGATGAAATTGAAGAGGAGGTGTTGGATGACCCAGTTGTTCACCCGGATTGGCATCCATTGGGGGAAGAGGGTGCCACTGAAAATAGCTTAGATGAGGAGAAGGATCCGCAGCAGGCATTGACATCGCAGCAGCGGTTATCTGGCAGGCCTGTAGCTGTCCAAAAATGTGGAACAAAAACCAAAAGAGGTGCAGGACAGCTTGGCAACAAGGTCAAATTAGCACAGCGTGCAAGCCCTGAAAATTTATACCATAGTAGGAAGAGTGCAGTGTGGCACTTCTTTGTCCAAAATCCTACTGATGAGGCAAAGGTTATCTGAAAGAAGTGCGGAAGGACCTTTAGACGAGGGAAAAATCTCAGAAATTTGAATACTAGTTGCATGCTTGGACATTTAACCACCATGCACTTGCAACCGTGGACGGATTACAAAACCTCAGGTAGCACATGTGCACATGCTACGACTGAAGGTAGCCAGCAATGCTCCATCGCTTCCCCCACTGTAAGACCACCGCCACTGGTAAGCACACCACCAGCAATAAATGTTGAGGTGTCATTGCAAGGCCAAAGTAGTCAGGGAATCACAATGGTTTTGCAACGAAACACTGATTCTAGGCCATCACCAACAACACCATCACCAATCCCCTGTTAGTCCGTCCGGTCCACTGCTAGTTCCCCATATTCAGCTCACCCTAGCAGACACTCTGAGTAGGACAAGAAAGTACTCATCCTCTTATCCACGTACACTGGCTTTGAACGCCTACATTGCCAAACTTATCTCACTAGAGATGATGCCCTTCCATTTGGTTGAAAGCGAAGCTTTCCGAGAGCTCAGGGCCTATGCTGTCCCATGCTATGACCCACCCAGTTGGCACTTCTTTTCTCGAAAAGCAATCCCTGCCCTCCACCTGCATGTGAAAGACCGCATTGTCCATGCACTCAAGCAAACAATGAGTGGAAAGGTGCACCTCACAACAGATGCATGGTCCAGGAGGCATGGCCAGGGCCATTACGTGTCCATCACTTCGCACTGGGTGAATGTGGTGGATGCTGGCTTTACAGGGGACACACAGCGGTCGAACAGTGCTGCCTAGCTCACGGTATAGGAAACAGTTGGCTGTAGGTGTTCGGCCCTCCTCCTCCTCCTCCTCCTCCTCCAGAAGCAAAAGCTCATCGACAGAGTGCAGTCGCACGAGCACTCCATCCGCAGCTACCAGTGTTGCACATGAGTTGTCTCACTATCGAACAGCTAGTGGTAAGCGGCAGCAAGCTGTTTTAAAGATGATGTCTTTGGGCGACAACAGACACACCGCGGAGGTACTGGCCGACTACTTGCAGCGACAAACTGAGTCATGGCTGGGCAGTCTACATCTTGAGCCAGGCAAGGTAGTCAGTGATAACAGCTGTAGCCCTTGCAAAACTCACACACATACCTTGCCTGGCTCACACTTTGAACCTGGTGGTGCAGTGCTTCCTCAATAATTATCGGGAGTTAACAGCCCTGCTCCAAAAGGTGCGAAGACTGCTCGTACATCCGTCGCTTGCCCTTACACTCCAGTCGTAGGCAGAAGCTGCAGCGATTGCTCCACCTCTCCAAGCACCGCCAAATCATAGACGTTGCAACAAGGTGGAACTCCACTCTGCACATGGATGAGAGGCTGTGTGAACAGAGGCAGGCTGTAATGCATTTGCGGGAGGATACACGGGCAGGCAGTTTGAGGGCAGACATGGAGTTGTCAGGTGTGCACTGGTCAAAGCTGAAAGACCTCTGTAAAGTCCTTCAGTGTTTTGAGGAATGCACACGGCTGGTAAGCGCAGATGACGCCATCATAAGCATGAGCATCCCACTTATGCGTCTGCTCATGCAAAGTTTGATGCACATTTAGGATCAGGTGTCTGCAGCAGAGGAGGAACAGGAGGAGGGAAGCCTTGATGAGAGTCAGCCATTGTCTAGTCAGGGAACTGTCCCGGACGAGGTGGAGGAAGAAGTGGAAGAGGAGGAGGAGGATGAGGGGGATGATTATTTTGGGGAGGAGGATGCTTCTCTGGGGGCAAGAGAAAATGTTGGTGTGGCAAGGTCAGTTACAGGGTTTGTGCGTGACAGGAGGGATGTGGATTTGCCAGAAAGTGCTCCTCCACCCACCACTGCCAGTGCATCATTGACACCTGAAACATTGGCCCACATATGTGATTATGCCTTGCGGATCCTAAAAAGGAACCTCTGCATTGCCAAAATGGTGAGGGATGATGACTACTGGTTGGCCAGCATCCTCGATCCATGCTATAAAGGCAAATTACACAACATCAAGCCACAGGAGAACCTAGAGATAATATTGGCTAACAAGCAAGCAACTCTGGTGAACCGTTTGTTTGAGGCATTCCCAGCACACAGCAGCGGTGCTGGTTCTCCCACGAGCCGAAGTGGGCATAATGGAAGAGGTGGTCGTGGTGCACACAGCCGAAGTGGTGTTGGAGACAGGGGTTTCATGACCATGTTGTGGACTGATTTCTCAAGCACTGCTCACTAGTGTTGAGCGATACCTTCCAATATCGGGAAATATCGGATCAGATGGGATCGGACCGATACCCCAAAAATATCGGGTATCGCCGATTCCAATACCGGAAACCCATGCAAGTCAATGGGGCACAAATATCGGAATGAAAATAAACCCATTCTTTCCTTGCACATCCAGTTCGGGAGGGGGGAAGAGTGTGGGCAGTACGTGGGCGGAGACAGTGCGTGTGTGTGTGTGCGGGCGGGGTCTGTATGGGCCTCTCGGGGGTCTGTGCGGGCCTGCCGGGGGTCTGTGTGGTCCTGCCGGGGGTCTGTGCGGGCCTGCCGGGGGTCTGTGCGGGCCTGCCGGGGGTCTGTGCGGGCCTGCCGGGGGTTGTGTGTGTGTGCAGGCATCGTCCGATGGGACTACAAGTCCCATCGGGATATGCCTGCTACAATGACAGTAATTGACACATTAGCCAATGATGGGACAGTAGTAGTCCCATCATCCGGCTAATGTGCTGAATGTAAAAAAAAAACATGCATACCACATACATACTACATTCATACAGCATACATACATACTACATACATACTTCATATATACTACATTCATACAACATACATACTACATAATACATACATACTACATATATGCTACATTCATACAACATACATACTACATACATACTACATATATACTACATTCATACAACATACATACATACTACATACATACTACATATATACTACATTCATACAACATACATATATACATAGTACACACTACATACATACTACATACATAAAACATGCTACAGACATACAACATACATACTACATACAATACATTCATACATTCATACAATACATACATATAGACATACAGTACATATAACATAGAGTACATACTCATCATCACTTGTCACTTTGATCCCCGAAGCCAGTGTCATCTGTAAAAAATATTAAAATAACAAACAACCAATATACTCCCTGATCCGCAGAAATCCACGAGTGTCCCACGACGATCTCCCATGGAGAACAGCTGCATCAGCTGATGCGACCGCTCTCTAGGGGCTCCAGGAATACAATGACGGGAGGTAGGTATCCTTCCGCAATGTATTCCTTCACCCCTGTAAAAAAGTAGTCCCTAGTCTCACTTTTGGCATTGCTATGTGAGAAAGTTCCCACTCAGATTTTGCCATAAAGTGACACCAGTGAACTATAGTAACCTCTCAGTTATGCACTGCAGGAGATCGTCGTGGGACACTCGTGGATTTCTGTGGATCAGGGAGTATATTGGTTGTTTGTTATTTTAACATTTTTTAGAGTGAGATGACACTGACTTCGGGGATCAAAGTGACAAGTGATTGTGAGTATGTGCTCTATGTTATATGTACTGTATGTCTATATGTATGTATTGTATGAATGTATGAATGTATTGTATGTAGTATGTTGTATGTATGTAGTAAGTATGTAGTATGTATGCATGCAGTATCTATGTAGTATGTATGTATGTAGTATGAATGTAGTATATATGTAGTATGTATGTATGTATGTTGTATGAATGTAGTATATATATGTAGTATATATGTATGTATTATGTAGTATGTATGTTGTATATGTAGTATGTATGTAGTATGTATGTTGTATGAATGTAGTATATAAGTAGTATGTATGTATTATGTAGTATGTATGCTGTATGAATGTAGTATATACACTCACTGGCCACTTTATTAGGTACACCATGCTAGTAATGGGTTGGACCCCCTTTTGCCTTCAGAACTGCCTCAATTCTTCGTGGCAGAGATTCAACAAGGTGCTGGAAGCATTCTTCAGAGATTTTGGACCATATTGACATGATGGCATCACACAGTTGGCGCAGATTTGTCGGCTGCACATCCCTGATGCGAATCTCCCGTTCCACCACATCCCAAAGATGCTCTATTGGATTGAGATCTGGTGACTGAGGAGGCCATTTGAGTACAGTGAACTCATTGTCATGTTCAAGAAACCAATCTGAGATGATTCGAGCTTTATGACATGGCGCATTATCCTGCTGAAAGTAGCCATCAGATGCCTGTTCTTAGCTGAGAGGAGTGGTACCCAGTGTGGTCTTCTGCTGCTGTAGCCCATCTGCCTCAAAGTTCGACGCACTGTGCGTTCAGAGATGCTCTTCTGCCTACCTTGGTTGTAACGGGTGGCAATTTGAGTCACTGTTGCCTTTCTATCAGCTCGAACCAGTATGCCCATTCTCCTCTGACCTCTGGCATCAACAAGGCATTTCCGGCCACAGAACTGCCGCTCACTGGATTTTTTTTCTTTTTCGGACCATTCTCTGTAAACCCTAGAGATGGTTGTGCGTGAAAATCCCAGTAGATCAGCAGTTTCTGAAATACTCAGACCAGCCCTTCTGGCACCAACAATCATGCCACGTTCAAAGGCACTCAAATCACCTTTCTTCCCCATACTGATGCTCGGTTTGAACTGCAGGAGATTGTCTTGACCATGTCTACATGCCTAAATGCACTGAGTTGCCGCCATGTGATTGGCTGATTAGAAATTAAGTCTTAACACACAGTTGGACAGGTGTACCTAATAAAGTGGCCAGTGAGTGTATATATCTAGTATGTATGTATGTTGTATGAATGTAGTATATGTGAAGAATGTATGTAGTATGTAGTATGTATGTATATTGTATGAATGTTGAATATATGTAGTATGTATGTAGTATGTATGCTTTTTTTTTTTACATTCAATACATTAGCCGGATGATGGGACTACTACTGTCCCATCATTGGCTAATGTGTAAATCACTGTCATTGTAGCAGGCATAGCCCGATGGGACTTGTAGTCCCATCGGACGATGCCTGCACACACACACAACCCCCGGCAGGCATGCACAGACCCTCGGCAGCCCGCACAGACCCCCGGCAGGCCCGTACAGACCCCCGGCAGGCCCGCACAGACCCCCGGCAGGCCCGCACAGACCCCCGGCAGGCCCGCACAGACCCCCGGCAGCCCCGTACAGACCTCCGGCAGCCCGCACAGACCCCCAGCAGGCCCGCACAGACCCCCAGCAGGCCCGCACAGACCCCTGGCAGGCTCCCACAGACCCCCGGCAGCCCGCACAGACCCCCGGCAGGCCCATACAGACCCCCGGCAGCCCGCACAGACCCCCGGCAGGCCTGCACAGACCCCCGGCAGCCCACACAGACCCCCGGCAGGCCCGTACAGACCCCCAGCAGGCCCGCACAGACCCCCGGCAGGCCCACACAGACCACGCGTCATGATGACATCATTTCAGTAGCCAATCACAGCCATTCCATTAGTTAACATGGCTAACACAACTGGCTCATTGCATTATGGGAACTTCCGATTCCGGTATTCGATATTGTAAAAATATCGGAACTCGGTATCGGAACTTCGATACAGCGAATATCGGCTGATACCCGATATTTGCAGTATCGGAAAGCTCAACACTACCGCTCACATGACTGGTAATACTGCATCAATTGTAAGTGACAGGAGACAGCAGTTGTCAACTATGGTTACAAACTACTTCTCCTCCCATATCGATGTTCTCCCTCACAGGTCATTCCCCTTTGACTATTGAGCCTCTAAACTGGACACCTGGCCTGAATTGGCCCAATATGCTTTACAGGAGCTCACTTGCCCTGCTGCTAGTGTGCTATCTGAAATAGTCTTCAGTGCTGCTGGATCAATCCTGACAGAAAAAAGGACCCATCTGTCGACCCAAAATGTTGATGATCTAACCTTCATTAAAATGAATCATGCATGGGTTTCAAAGGATTTTGTCCCACCTTCCCCTGATGACACATAGGGTGACAGAAATTTGGCTCGCTTTTGTCCTCCTCTTCCTCAGACTTGTCAAATTCCTCCATTTGCAGCTGCTCAATGTACAGCCTATACATCAACATATGCCATTTTTTAAACCTCCTTAACTGGGCTGCCCCCTCCAAGGGCTGGGCTCACCACCTGACGCACCCGGGCAAGTACCATTGCTTTGAACAGGTGGGTGGGCCCACTCTTGGCTGACGGCACAGGCACTGGGCCTCTCATAGTACAATACAGTGTCTCTGATGGTGAGGGGCCCTGTGCCAGTACCATTGCCCACAAATGGGCACCCCCTGCATGCTCATGGCCACAGCACTTGCAAGTTGCAATACTTACCTCTCCCTGCTCCACCGATGTGTATTCTTGGCAGTTAAATCCTTCACAGGAATGGCCACTATAAATTTTGTGAACTGATCGATGATGGTTAAGATGTAGCTATGGCATGTCTTGCTTGCCTCTACCTTCAGATGATCAATGGCTACCATTTGTAATGGACGTCAACTCACAATCGGATGCAGTGGTGCTTTATTATCAGCTTTGACAGTTTTCCCTGTCACAGATGTGTGACATTCCTGCCACCATTTTTCAATGTCTTCTCTCATGCCAATCTAATAGAATCGCCTACGGCCTGTGGCTTCTGTCTTTTGCACTCCAAAGTGACCAGACAGATCATGAAAGGCAGTGAGGACCATGTCTACATCTCTCCCTGTGATCACAATTTGATGGAGACGAGTAACGGTGATGGGATCTATGCTACTGCGATACAGCAATCCTTTCTTCACAAATAACCGTTTTTGCTGTCTCCACAGACAAAGTAATTGAGGGTCAGCATCGCCTCTGCGAAATCTACTGGGAGGTTTTCCCGTGATCAGTAATTCCCACATTTCTGCAAACACTCGACTTTCCGTCTGTACTAGTATCCATCTAGTTTCCAGTAGCGGAGAGTCTGGACTGGCTTACTGAAATTGAAATATATACGAAGATTTAAAAGTACCCCAACAATATATACTGGTGTACGCTTCGAATACATTTCCCTTTTTCTACTTTTTATATTCTGGTGTAATCCATACTGAGCCTGTGAGTGTCTGTGTCTGACTCCGGAAATATAGCCGGAAATTTACAATTACCCCTAGACTGGATACACCAGGTATCTGCTGATACAGTACCTTTGTTCTAAATTTCTTATTACGGTATAATCCATACTGAGTGAGCGTGTGTGGTTTCCTCCTTCTATATATACGGAGAAAATTTTTTTACCCTATACTATATACAGCTTCAATGTTGTTATACAGTACCTTTGTTCGACATTTAGTATTACGGTCAAATCCATACTGAGTGAGCGTCTGAGGGTGACTCCGGAAATATATATCGAGATTTCACATTTGCCCAACACTGTATGCAGCTCTACGCTTCTGATACAGTACCCTTTTTTGCTATTTTGATTCTGGTGTAATCCATAATGAGCCTGTAAACGTCTGTCTGTTACTCCGGAAATATAGTTGGAGATTTAAGATTACACCAACACTGTATACAGCTGTACGCTTGTGATACATCACCCATTTACTGCTTTTTATATTCTTGTCTAATCCATACTGGGCTTGAGAGCGTTTGTGTCTGCCTCCTGAAATACAGTATATACGGAGATTCAGAATGTTTAAACTATACTATATATACCTTGTATCAGGTGATACTGTACCCTTTTTTCAACCTTTTATATTATTGTGTAATCCATACTGAGCCTGTGAGCGTCTGTGTATGACTCATGAAATATATATGGAGATATACAATTATCTAGACTGTATAGAGCTGTACGCTTCTGATACAGTACCATATATCTGCTGGTATTTTGGGTACATTTTCACAAAAATTAGTAAGTATGGTGGAAGAGGCCATGGACATGGGTGTGGGGGGCCAGCTGGTACTGATGGTGGTGGTGGTATATCTGTTGGTAGTGCCAAAAGCACAATAGCAGTTAAGGAAGGAGGTGCTGGCTCTGGAAGGCCTGCAAGACTCCCTTTTCTGGGAGTAGGTAAACCGCTTTTAAAGCCGGAGCATCAGGAATGCCTTACATTGCTGAAACAGTCTCCAGCTCTATCGCCTCCTCTTCTGAAGTTTCAAAAAATACAAGCACTGAGTCGTCAGTGCAGACTTCTGGTCAGGAGCAATCCCTTTCCTTGGGGCCTTCACCCACACCAAAAGTGAAGGATATGGAAGCCTACACTTTAGATTACTCCATGAGCTCTTTTCACATAACATGCCTGGGTTCATTCTAAATGGGGCCCATTATATATGGAGCATTATTTGGGCCCATCTTACACTGGAGTATCATCCATGAGGCCCATCATATACTGGAGCATTCCAAATAGGGGACATCAGACACTGGAGCAGCATCTATGGTGCCCATTATACACTGGAGCATTAGAAATGGGGCCCATTATATATGGAGCATTATATGGGCCCGTAACACACTGGAGCATCATCCATGGAGACCATCATATACTGTAGCATTATGTTGAGCTCATTATATAATGTATGGAACATTATATGGGACCAATAATTCTGTATGAAGAAATATAGGGGGCTCATTATTCTGTATGGCGCACCATGTGGTGGCCATAACACTGTATGGAGTTATATACTGTCCCTTTTTTGAGCTATTGTAGAATTTAAAATACATATCAGTCATTTTTTAAATATGGCATAATAGCATAATAAAGTTTTTTCATTTATGCTAGTGTGCCGAACGAACTTTCTTCTCTTTTTGGATATCTGCTGTGCTCACCACTGAATTCATGCATCCATCTGTGGATTAATGAACTCAGCCCAGGGTGGTTTTCCATTTGGATGCGATGCAAGCTCCCAGTCCTCCCTCTCCTATTTTTCATTGTACTATACCTATATTTCTCTGCTGTATCGGAGCATCATGAATTGTGGTATGTGTTAAAGGGGCCCACTGACACTCTTTTTCCCGGGGCACACGAAAACCTGGAGCCAGCCCTACCCCCCCCACAACTTTAGCCAAGTAACTCCCAGATTTCAATGCGTAACTATTATTATAAAGTAAATTAAGGTTGACAAGCTTAAGTAATAAGAATTGGTGTTGTTGGCATTGAAATGGGCACTGTAGGTGTGTTTACTGTCCTCCACTCCCTGCTGACTTTGCTTCCCCATTGACTTGCATTGGGTTTCATGTTTCAGTCGGACCCCCGACTTTTCACTATAGTCGGCCGATTTCGATCGACTCGACTTTTGAGAAAGTCGGTTTTCATGAAACCCGACTCGACCCTAAAAAAGGTAAAGTCGCTCATCTCTAGCAATGACCATACCTACTTGGTACAGAGGTGTTATAAAAGAATATACCGGCTACACAACGGTTTAGTTGCAGGCTTAGACCCTCAACTTTGCCACAGAATACAACTTGGCATACGTACTGCTTCTCATTAAACCCTAGACTGTGAAAGATGTGAATATGACCCTTATATATGTCCTCACATACATGCATATCAATGGTCAATTGTGTTGCTGCTGTTTTGCTGCCCTCAGATTGGTTGCAGGATAGGAAGTCAAAACATCCAAGTTGCTGAGGACTGTACTCTTACCAGGGCCTTGTTGGATGAGATGTTACAATTATAAAGTTGTTACTAACATTTACCTGTGCAATAACAATAAACAAAAGCAATATGAACGTATGATCACAATATTACATATGTTGGGTCCAATTTATCAAAACTGACTTTTTATAAGACAATCTTGAGTAATTGTGCACTGGAGTAGAAAAGACATGTGACTCTTAATGAACTGCAAAGCGCCACTGCCAGAGTTGTTACTACAGACAGAGACTGGACTACATTTTTGGCATAACTTATGATACTCTTGTGACATTTGTGTCCAACTCTAGCTGATCCTTAGCCTGGATTTCGGCATTCTTGGACATTGCTAATTCGAATTGCAGCAGATTTTACGCAATGCCCATCACTCCGAGATAATGTTCCAAGCCTTGAAGTAGCAGCTGAGCATCATTTACGGTATTTTGACAATCCTGAAATGGAACTGTTTCCAATATAATTTTGGAGGTAATGCTATCCTGAGGAAAATCGTTAACGCAAAATACACAGCACAAAAAACCCTCAATTGTGAAATTTATTGCATCTTTCTTGATTGGCTTCAGTTAAATGATCCGCATCAAAGAACTGTAGAGCCATAGGCAGTTATAGAAAAGTACCAAATATGATTGCAATGAATGGATGCTAGGTTTACAGAAAAGACATTTTGTTTTTAATAAAATTTACAATGTGCTGGTGCAAGGTGTATTGTTACCTAAGGCAAAAATGGTAAATTACACCTCATCTCCCAAATGTTTCTTCTTCAGCCCTAAAAGTTAAACTTTAGCTGTTAAAAATGATTAAAGCAGAATAGAATATGTTATTGTTACTGAGAACAAGATATACAATGGTTCAAAAAAAAAAAAAGACTAAAACCATTGGTCACCATTTACCAAGAGCAGCTGAATAGAGACACTCCTGTTTTATTAATCAGGAGCATCAGCCAAGTGGCATGCACCTCTGTGTGTGCCTTACCACAAATTCTCCCGTACCTGCTAGATTAAGATTTGTAGTGTATAGAATGCCACCACTTGTCGTGACTTTGACAAGCAGTGCTCAACAACCCTTCATCCAGCCTAGTTCAGCCAACTTTGTTGAAGCTAGACAAAAAAGGCATAAGAATGTTAAAAGTCACAAACATTTTGCACATCCTCCAGTTGTGCCAAGGTGCTGTAACTTTTCAAAGCTTTTTATGGCATAAAAGTTTTGATGAATTCAGCCCATTAAGTTTCATACTGAAAAAGGCTTTATTCCTATCCATAGACTTCTTCAGTTCTTGGAGATTAGCCCCTTTCAATTATATGGGGCTCAGTTAAATACTAGGCAAATTCAATTGACAAGAGTTATCTGAGTGATCTGAGGACTTGATCCTGAGCATTGTCCAGTCATGGTCATACCAAATGTTCCCTTCTCTACCAATCAGGGGATGAGCCTTACATTTTTTTCAGTTTTTCTAACTGCCGTCATAGAACTTGATGCAAATTAATTAGTTCTGCTTATGACTTAGCAATTTTAGTTCACACCAGGGGCAGACTTACCACATGTGCAGCCAGTGCAGCAGCATCGGGGCCTGAAGGTGTTTGGGGCCCCTGTAGGGTGACTAACACTGAGGGCAATCTGGTGTGTTTCTCGTGCCTCGAGGTTACGGGGGCTCCTGGCCAGATTGCCCTCATGTGCGATGGGCAGGGAGCAATCCCTACAGCTTCGCTGCCTACAGGAGCACTGCTGGATGATGTCAGCATTCAGCGTGCCGCTGTGTCAGAGAGAAAGCTGCCAGCGACGAAGATGCTGCGGCTGTGGCGGAATGAGGGAATCTGCAGAGAGGTGAGCGGTGCTGTGTGTTTGTGTTTATGTATGTGTATGTTTGTGGCTGCGAGGAACATCTGGAGAGGTGCTGTGTGTGTGACATGCCCAGAGGTGAATGGTGGTGTGTGTGTCTGTGTATAGGCAATGTTGGTGGTGGTGATGGAGGGGGGGAGAAGGCAATGATGGAGGTGGTGGAGAAGGGAATGATGGAGGTGGTGGAAAGGGCAATGATTAAGGTATTGAGGTGGTGGAGAGGGCAATGATGGAGGTGATGATGAGGGAAATTATGGGGGTGGGGGAGAAGGCAATGATGGAGGAGATGAGAGCAATGATGGAAGTGATGGGGGCAATGAGGGAAGTGATGGAGAGGGCAATGATGGGGTGGTGGAGGGGACAATGATGGAGGTGGGGAGAAGGCAATGATGAAGGTAGTGGACCGAGCAATGATGGAGGTGATGGGGAGGGAAATGATGGGGTGATGGAGAGGGCAATGATGGGGTAGTGAAGAGTGCAATGATGAGGGTGGTGGAGATGGAGAGGATAATGATGGGGTTTTGAAGAGGGCAATGATGGAGGTGGGGGAGAGGACAATGATGGGATGTGGGGGGGAAGACAATGAGGGATGTGGGACATTGGAATGGGTGCAAGGGGGACTTATAATGGACTCATGAATAAGGGGAGAAGGATGTTAAATAAGGATGTAAAATGAATTGAGTGGTGGAGGAGGGTGCTAAGACCCTGATAGTGTCCTCCTCCATCTCACAATTTATTGTGATACTATCGGGGACTTAATATTTAGTGGGAGTGGGAGAGGAGGCGGTAAGGTGAACAGGACACTTCATAATGAACTGAAAGGTGGGAGGAGACTCTGTCAGGGACTTGTAATGAATTATGAGGTAGCGGAGGATGCTCAGTACCTGATAATGTCTTCTCCCACCCCCAAAATCATTATCATGCTATCAAGGACTTATAATGAATGGGGAGATACAGGACCGGGACTAAAGCTATGTGCACACGTTCAGGATTTGCAGGAGAAAATTATGCGGCATGTCCTAATGTGTTTTTTCGGAAGAAAGTTGCATAAAATAAATTTTTTCCCCATATTTCCCATGATTTATGTATTTTCCCAATTAGTATGGGTGAAATACGCTTCAAGAATTGTCATTATGAAGATTTTAATCAGCTGCAAATCTACAAGGAAAAAATAAGCAATGTGTGCAGGAAACTTCAGGGGGCTATTATTATTTATTATTATAGCGCCATTTATTCCATGCGCTTTACATGTAAGGAGGGGTATACATAATAAATACAAGTACAGTAATCTTAAACAATACAAGTCACAACTGGTACAGGATGAGAGAGGACCCTGCCCGCGAGGGCTCACAATCTACAAGGGATGGGTGAGGATACAGTAGGCGAGGGTAGAGCTGGTCAAGCAGCGGTTTGGTGGATTGGTGGTTACTGCAGGTTGTAGGCTTGTTGGAAGAGATAGATTTTCAGGTTCTTTTTGAAGGTTTCCATGGTAGGCGAGAGTCTCATATGTTGTGGATCTCATTCACTTCGCTTGTACTGTAAAACCTGCAAG
The DNA here is from genome assembly GCF_039654945.1 of Dendrobates tinctorius. Taxonomy (NCBI): domain Eukaryota; kingdom Metazoa; phylum Chordata; class Amphibia; order Anura; family Dendrobatidae; genus Dendrobates; species Dendrobates tinctorius. The sequence continues at coordinate 27,653,622 of NW_027361771.1, forward strand.
CTATGCAGTTGCCACATGGAAAATATCCCCTAGGTGGACCACGTGCACGCCCCACTTTTCAGTTTTTGAATTTCCACAAAAATTTAAAATAACCAATTCATTTCGTTCAACTTCACAATTGTGTCCCACTTGTTGATTCTTCACCAAATGTTTACATTTGGCATCTTTACGTTTGAAGCATGATATGTGGGAAAAGGTTGAAAAGTTCCAGGGGGCCCGAATACTTTCGCAAGGCACTGTATATAAAGCTGAGCATATGTGTGTATGTGTGTATCAACGATGATGTCATAATGGTTGCCATGACGACGATGATATAATGGTTGCCATGGCGACGATCATGTCATTATAGGTTGCAATGGTAACGGTTATGTCATAACTAGAGTTGAGCGATACCGTCCGATACTTCAAAGTATCGGATCGGAATGGATCGGCCGATATTAAAAAAAAGTATCGGTATCGCCGATTCCGATACCGGAAGTCCCATTCAAGTCTATGGGACTTCCGGTATCGGAATAAGAAAAATCCTGTTTTTCCCTTGTACAGCCTCTCTGGGGTCTGTACGGGCCTTTCGGGGGGCTGTGCCGGCCTGCCAGGGGGTCTGTGCAGGCTCCGGTGGTCTGTGCCGGCCTGCCGGGGGGCTGTGCCGGCCTGCCAGGGGGGCTGTGCAGGCTCCGGTGGTGTGTGCCGGCCTGCCGGGGGGCTGTGCCGGCCTGCCAGGGGGGCTGTGCCGGCCTGCCAGGGGGGCTGTGCCGGCCTGCCAGGGGGGCTGTGCCGGCCTGCCAGGGGGGCTGTGCAGGCTCCGGTGGGCTGTGCAGGCTTCGGGGGTCTGTGCAGGCATCGTCCGATGGGACTACAAGTCCCATCGGGCGATGCCTGCTACCATGACAGTGATTGACACATTAGCCAATGATGGGACAGTAGTAGTCCCATCATCCGGCTAATGTGTTGAATGTACAAAAAAAAAAAAAAATTACATGCTACATACATACAACATGCATACTACATACATGCTACATTCATACTACATACTACATACATGCTACATTCATACTACATATATACTACATGCAACATACATACTACATATATACTACATGCAACATACATACTACATATATACTACATGCATGCAACATGCATACTACATATATAATACATGCATGCAACATGCATACTACATATATACAACATGCATACTACATATATGCTACATACATACTACATATATACTACATGCATGCTACATACATACTACATACATACTACATACATACTACATGCATGCTACATACATACTACATGCATGCTACATGCTACATACATACCACATATATGCTACATACATACTACATATATACTACATGCATGCTACATATATACTACATGCATGCTACATACATACTACATATATACTACATGCATGCTACATACATACTGCATGCTACATACATACTACATGCATGCTACATACATACTACATACATACCACATATATGCTACATGCATGCTACATACATACATACTACATGCTACATACATACCACATACATACTACATGCTACATACATACTGCATGCTACATACATACTGCATGCTACATACATACCACATATATACTACATACATACTACATACAATACATTCATACAATACATACATAGACATACAGTACATATAACATAGAGTAACATACTTACCAATACTTGTCACATTGTTCCCCGAAGCCATTGTCTTTTACGGAATAAATATTAACATAACAAACCACAAAAATACTCACCCACGATCCGAAGCAGTCCACGAGTGTGTCCCACGACGATCTTGGGTAGAGAACTGCAGCATCAGCTGTTGCTGCCGTTCTCTACGGGCTGCAGGAATCCAATGACGGAAGGTAGGTATCCTTCCGCACTGTATTCCTCCGCCACTTAAAAAAAAAAAAAAGTCCCTAGTCTCACTTTATGCCATTGCTGCGTGGGAATTTCCCACACAGCAATGGCATAAAGTGAGACTAGGGACTTTTTTTTTTTTTAAGTGGCGGAGGAATACAGTGCGGAAGGATACCTACCTTCCGTCATTGGATTCCTGCAGCCCGTAGAGAACGGCAGCAACAGCTGATGCTGCAGTTCTCTACCCAAGATCGTCGTGGGACACACTCGTGGACTGCTTCGGATCGTGGGTGAGTATTTTTGTGGTTTGTTATGTTAATATTTATTCCGTAAAAGACAATGGCTTCGGGGAACAATGTGACAAGTATTGGTAAGTATGTTACTCTATGTTATATGTACTGTATGTCTATGTATGTATTGTATGAATGTATTGTATGTAGTATGTATGTAGTATATAGTATGTATGTAGTATGTATGTAGCATGCATGTAGCATGCAGTATGTATGTAGCATGCATGTAGTATATATGTAGTATGTATGTAGCATGTATGTAGCATGCATGTAGTATATATGTAGTATGTATGTAGCATGTAGTATGTATGTAGCATGCATGTAGTATGTATGTAGTATGTATGTAGCATGCAGTATGTATGTAGCATGCATGTAGTATATATGTAGTATGTAGTATTTTTTTTTTTTTTAACATTTAACACATTAGCCGGATGATGGGACTACTGCTGTCCCATCATTGGCTAATGTGTCAATCACTGTCATGGTAGCAGGCATCGCCAGATGGGACTTGTAGTCCCATCGGACGATGCTTGCACAGACCCCCGGACATCAGCACAGCCCCCCGGCAGGCCGGCACAGCCCCCCGGCAGTCCGGCACAGACCCCCACAGGGTGCACAGCCCCCCGGCAGGCCGGTACAGACCCCCACAGGGTGCACAGACCACCGGCAGGCCGGCACAGCCCCCCGGCAGGCCGGTACAGACCCCCACAGGGTGCACAGACCACCGGCAGGCCGGCACAGCCCCCCGGCAGGCCGGTACAGACCCCGGGCAGTCCACACAGCCCCCCGGCAGGCCGGCACAGCCCCCCGGCAGGCCCGAAATGACGGCGCATCATGATGCGCACACACCGCGCATCATGATGACGTCAGGCTGTCAATCAACTTTGAACTTCCGATTCCGATGCCGACTTCCGATATTGAAAAAATATCGGAAGTCGGTATCGGAATTCCGATACAGCAAGTATCGGCCGATACCCGATACTTGCGGTATCGGAAAGCTCAACACTAGTCATAACTAGAGGTGTGCCCGTTGCTATCGCATCAGGAGGGAAGTGTGTGTGTGGGGTGTGTGTCCCTCCGCTGCCTACCCACCCACCTCTGTGCATTCACAGCTGACAGGAAAGATGGTGGTTTGTGGCCTGTACTGGAGATGGGGTGCGGCGCCACCAGAGGGTGCCCGCACTCCATCTCCAGCACTGTGTGACGGCCGTCTGCGAATCTGGGCTGCAGTGGGGACAGCACCCCGAGTAACCCCGAGACCCTTAACCCCTATACAGGGATCTGGAATTTTAGCAAGGCCCAGGAGGTAGCTGTCTAGATTAGCAGTGGACCAGAGCAGGACGGCCACCAAGGGGTCAAAACTAAAACCCGTAATCAAGGTCAGGATGCAGGAGTCTGAGACCAGGGCGCCGCAGAGGCACAAAATCAGCAGACAGAGGGAGAGTCAAAAGTCCAGGCCAGGGTCAGTAAAACCAGGAGTGGGAACAGCGAGGTACAGAATCAGCAGGCAGAAGGAGAGTCAGGAATCCAAGCAAAGGTCAGCGTCAAAAAGTCGGAAGAGAGGCGGAGGTACAAAAACGGCAAGCAATAGAATGGTCAAGAATCCAGGCTGAGGTCAGAGTATACACTATAGAAATTCACACAGTAACACGCAGGGGAACCAAGAATATATCCGGCGGCTTGCAAGACCAGTCCCCAGGTATTTGAGGGATCAGGTCCTCCCTCACAGGTTCCAGGCCCGATGATGTAACCAGGACCGCCCCCGGACCAGGCCAGATGGACATGCAGTAAGCCCTACATGACTGACAGAGGGGCAGAGCCTGCGCCCACCAGATGCCTGTGCAGGAGCCCCCTCTCTGCCACCACCCTCACCCTGGAGCGAACCACGGCGCCTCCCAGTGGCTGAGGCAGGAATAGCCTTCCCCGAGTCCGACGGCGATGTGACGGTCCAGCGCCCCCGAGTGGCCGAGACCGGAACTGCAGTCCCTGAGTCTGGCAGTGGCGTCCGGCGCCTCCTAGTGGCCGACGCCGGAACAGCAGGCCCTGAGTCTGGCTGCGACATGACAGTACCCCCCCTTCTAAGAGGGGCCTCTGGACCCTGAAAACCCGGTTTGTCCGGGTGAAGGAGGTGAAATCTTCTAATTAACCCCTTGGCATGGATGTCACCAGCGGGGACCCAGGACCTCTCCTCTGGGCCGTAGCCCTTCCAATGCACTAAGTATTGCACGGACCCTCTCACTAATCGGGAATCAAGGATACCTTGGACTTCGTACTCCAAGGTACCCTTGACCAAAACTGGAGGAGGAGGGGACTGGACAGGTTGAATTGGGGAGCGGTACGTTTTTAGGAGGGATTTGTGGAAAACGTTGGGTATTTTGAAGGACTGAGGGAGCTTTAAGCGAAAGGCTACCGGGTTAATTACCTCCAAAATCTCATAGGGACCAATAAATCTGGGGCCCAGTTTGGCAGACGGTACCTTAAGTTTAATGTTCTTGGTAGACAGCCAAACTTTGTCCCCAACTCCCAGGTGCGGCCCCTTGGACCGCCGTTTATTTGCCGCCGAAGCCTGTCTGACTTGGGAGCCTTTCAAGTTTGAGTTCACCTCTGACCAGATGGTCCTTAAGTGATGTATGGATTTCTCTACCCCCGGGAGGTCCGACATCTTAGCCGAAAATGAACCAAAACGTGGGTGTAAACCAAGATTACAGAAGAACGGGGTGGTTTTGATGGATTCTTGGTATTGGTTATTTAGGGCGAATTCGGCTAACGGGAGATGTTCCACCCAATCAGATTGATGTTCCGAAACATAACAGCGGAGATACTGCTCTAGGCCCTGGTTAGTGCGCTCAGTTTGACCATTGGTCTCAGGGTGGTAAGCGGAGGAGAAGGATAATTCAACGCCAATCCGTTTGCAGAACGCCCTCCAGAATTTAGAAACGAACTGGGTTCCTCGGTCGGACACGATATTCACCGGGGCGCCATGCAGTCTTATTACATGAATAACGAACAATTTACTCAGCGTTTCTGCATTAGGTAGTCCAGACAGGGGAACAAAATGGCACTGCTTACTGAACCTGTCTACCACCACCCAGATGCATGTCTTCCCTTCTGAGGGTGGCAGGTCAGTAATGAAGTCCATGGAGATGTGGGTCCATGGACTCTCTGGGGCAGGCAAGGACTGGAGCCAGCCGGCAGGCCGATTATGGGGGGACTTAGCACGAGCACAAGTTTCGCAAGCCAGTACGTAATCCTTGCAGTCCTTAACCACCGTCGGCCACCAAAAATTCCTGGTCACTAGTCTGGCTGTATTATTAACACCAGGATGGCCTGCCAGGACAGAGTCATGCGACTCTTTCATAACTTGTAGACGCAACGGGGCCGGAACGAACAATTTCTGGGGGGGCGTCGTGTCCGGGACTTGTTCTGAGGATCTACGGATCTCCTCCAGAAGGTCCAGAGACACGGCCGACACGACGATCCCATTGGCCAGTATTGGGACTGGTTCCGAGTCCTCAGCCTGTGAGGGGCAGAAACTTTGAGAGAGGGCGTCAGCCCTTACATTTTTCGTCCCTGGACGAAACGTGATCACAAAGTTAAACCTTGAGAAAAATAAGGCCCACCTGGCCTGCCTAGGATTCAGTCTTTTAGCAGACTCCAAGTAGGTCAGGTTCTTGTGATCTGTGATCACGGTAACCTTGTGTTTAGCACCTTCGAGAAAGTGGCGCCATTCTTCGAAGGCCCACTTTATGGCCAACAATTCCCGATTCCCTATATCATAATTTTTCTCAGTAGGGGAGAATTTTCGGGAAAAGAAGGCACATGGGCGGAGTTGAGTGAGAGAGGCAGTGCCTTGGGAAAGCACTGCACCTACCCCAACCTCAGAGGCATCAACCTCTACCACAAAGGGGCGATCTAGATCAGGCTGAATTAATATTGGGTTGGCAGAAAAACACTCCTTTAAAACAGAAAATGCCTGAAGTGCCTCTGGCTTCCAATTAACCACGTCAGCCCCCTTCCGGGTCAGATCCGTGAGCGGTTTGGCGATCTCAGAGAAGCCTTTGATGAATTTACGGTAGTAATTAGTAAATCCCAAGAATCGCTGCAGCGCTTTTAGAGTTTTAGGTTGTACCCATTCTCTAATGGGTCGGATCTTGGCAGGATCCATGCGAAACCCCTTAGCAGAAATCATGTACCCCAAAAATTGTACCTCCTCAGCCATAAAAACACATTTCTCCAACTTGGCGTATAGAGAATGTTCTCTAAGTCTCTGGAGTACAGCACGGACATGTTGCACGTGTGTAAGAACATCAGCGGAGTAAATCAGGATGTCATCCAAATAAACCACTACATATACCCCACAAATATCCCTGAATATATCATTCACAAAGTGTTGGAACACGGCGGGCGCGTTACTCAATCCAAACGGCATCACAAGGTACTCAAAATGACCAAGAGGTGTGTTAAAGGCTGTTTTCCACTCATCCCCATTTCTTATGCGAACCAGATTGTAAGCCCCCCGGAGATCAAGCTTAGTGAACCAACGGGCTCCTAGTAGCTGATTAAACAGATCAGGGATGAGTGGAAGCGGATACTGATTTTTCACAGTAATCGCGTTCAGCTCACGATAATCAATACACGGTCTGAGTCCACCATCTTTTTTTTTCTACAAAGAAAAACCCAGCCCCTACAGGTGAAGTGGAGGGTCTAATAAAACCTTTTTGCAAGCTGTCCGCTATGTAGTCCTTCATGGCTACACGCTCAGGACCAGAGAGGTTAAATATTCTCCCCTTAGGGAGACGAGCACTTGGAACCAAGTCTATAGGACAGTCATACTCTCTATGAGGCGGTAATTTCTCAGACTCCACTATGGAAAAGACGTCCTCATAGTCCCTTAATGCGTAAGGTATAAAGGGGGTTTTAATTTTAATTTGGTTCACTGACAGCGACATACAGTGATTCTGACACTGTGGACTCCAGCGCACGATATCCCCTTGGTGCCAGTCAATAATAGGATTATGCTGGCGCAACCATGGCATACCTAACACAACTGCATGTGATAAATTGGAAATAACAAAAAATGACATATGTTCTGTGTGTAATGCCCCCACTGACATAACAATCTCTGTAGTAACAAATTCCACTCCACCCTGGATAATGGATGTACCATTAATCGCTGTGGTTTGAATAGGAGCATTAAGCCTTAAAAGAGGTACACCAAGTTTCCTTGCAAGCAAAAAATCTATGAAGTTGCCTGCGGAACCACAATCCACATAGGCCTTCACACACAAAGATTTCTTTGAAAATAAGAGAGAAACGGGTAACAAAAGTTTAGCCGCATTTGCGGGCAATACCTGAGCCTCTGGGACAGCACGACCAGAGCTGCCCAGAGGCAGACGTCCCAGGAATGTGGATTTCTGACGCTCAGCATTTCCCTTGAAGCCTCCAGGCTGCAGCATGATGGTATAGGAAGATGGGAGTATTCCTTCAGACTGTGCACTGGAGCAGGTGTAGGCCAGGTAATCAGCTCAGGGAAAAAAAAAAATCAGGAGACTGCTTTTATATATGATGGAAATATACACAAAAAGCAGTTCTTTTTTGGGCCGGATATAATGTGACGGCCGTCTGCGAATCTGGGCTGCAGTGGGGACAGCACCCCGAGTAACCCCGAGACCCTTAACCCCTATACAGGGATCTGGAATTGTAGCAAGGCCCAGGAGGTAGCTGTCTAGATTAGCAGTGGACCAGAGCAGGACGGCCACCAAGGGGTCAAAACTAAAACCCGTAATCAAGGTCAGGATGCAGGAGTCTGAGACCAGGGCGCCGCAGAGGCACAAAATCAGCAGACAGAGGGAGAGTCAAAAGTCCAGGCCAGGGTCAGTAAAACCAGGAGGGCAGCGAGGTACAGAATCAGCAGGCAGAAGGAGAGTCAGGAATCCAAGCAAAGGTCAGCGTCAAAAAGTCGGAAGAGAGGCGGAGGTACAAAAACGGCAGGCAATAGAATGGTCAAGAATCCAGGCTGAGGTCAGAGTATACACTATAGAAATTCACACAGTAACACGCAGGGGAACCAAGAATATATCCGGCGGCTTGCAAGACCAGTCCCCAGGTATTTGAGGGATCAGGTCCTCCCTCACAGGTTCCCGGCCCGATGATGTAACCAGGACCGCCCCAGGACCAGGCCAGATGGACATGCAGTAAGCCCTACATGACTGACAGAGGGGCGGAGCCTGCGCCCACCAGATGCCTGTGCAGGAGCCCCCTCTCTGCCACCACCCTCACCCTGGAGCGAACCACGGCGCCTCCCAGTGGCTGAGGCAGGAATAGCCGTCCCCGAGTCCGACGGCGATGTGACGGTCCGGCGCCCCCGAGTGGCCGAGACCGGAACTGCAGGCCCTGAGTCTGGCAGTGACGTCCGGCGCCTCCTAGTGGCAGACGCTGGAACAGCAGGCCCCGAGTCCGACGGCGACGTGACGGTCCGGCGCCCCCGAGTGGCCGAGACCGGAACTGCAGGCCCTGAGTCTGGCAGTGACGTCCGGCGCCTCCTAGTGGCCGACGCCGGAACAGCAGGCCCTGAGTCTGGCTGCGACGTGACATATACTTATATATGTGTTGCCAGCTACGATGAGACTGGTTTCTCTGCTGAGAAAAACTGCATCCACACATTTCACTCTATCCCTTACTGTAAGATTGTGGGATGGACTAAAAAGAATGAAGCACGGTGCAGCACGATGGCTCAGTGGTTAGCGCTGCAGTCTTGCAGCGCTGTCTCCTGGGTTCGTAATCCCACCAAGGACAACATCTGCAAGGAGTTTGTATGTTCTCCCCATGTTTGTGAGTTTCCTCCCACATTCCAAAGACATACTGATAGGGAATTTAGATTGTGAGCCCCATCGGGGACAGTGATGATGAAGTGTGCAAACTGTAAAGCGCTGCGGAATATGTTAGCGCTATATAAAAAGTAAAGATAGAATGAAGAAAAAGAATGAACATAATAACTTATAGGAAATCATCACAGATCCCTTATAGACAGATGTATATTATATTCCCTGTGCTTTATAGGTGAGGAATGAACATGAAATATATGTAGATAATAGAGGAATGAACACATATCCTATATATACAGGTGTATATTATATTCCCTGTGCTTTAAAGGTGGGGAATGAACATGAAATATATGTAGATAATAGAGGAATGAACACATATCCCATATAAACAGGTGTATATTATATTCCCTGAGCTTTATAGGTGGGGAATGAACATGAAATATATGTAGATAATAGAGGAATGAACACATATCCCATATAAACAGGTGTATATTATATTCCCTGAGCTTTATAGGTGGGGAATGAACATGAAATATATGTAGATAATAGAGGAATGAACACATATCCTATATATACAGGTGTATATTATATTCCCTGTGCTTTAAAGGTGGGGAATGAACATGAAATATATGTAGATAATAGAGGAATGAACACATATCCCACATATACAGGTGTATATTATATTCCCTGAGCTTTATAGGTGGGGAATGAACATGAAATATATGTAGATAATAGAGGAATGAACACATATCCCATATAAACAGGTGTATATTATATTCCCTGAGCTTTATAGGTGGGGAATGAACATGAAATATATGTAGATAATAGGGGAATGAACACATATCCCATATAAACAGGTGTATATTATATTCCCTGAGCTTTATAGGTGGGGAATGAACATGTAATATATGTAGATAATAGGAGAATGAACACATATCCCATATAAACAGGTGTATATTATATTCCCTGTGCTTTATAGGTGGGGAATGAACATGAAATATATGTAGATAATAGAGGAATGAACACATATCCCATATAAACAGGTGTATATTATATTCCCTGTGCTTTATAGGTGGGGAATGAACATGAAATATATGTAGATAATAGAGGAATGAACACATATCCCATATATACAGGTGTATATTATATTCCCTGTGCTTTATAGGTGGGGAATGAATATGAAATATATGTAGATAATAGGGGAATGAACACATATCCCATATAAACAGGTGTATATTATATTCCCTGAGCTTTATAGGTGGGGAATGAACATGTAATATATGTAGATAATAGGAGAATGAACACATATCCCATATAAACAGGTGTATATTATATTCCCTGAGCTTTGTAGGTGGGGAATGAACATGAAATATATGGAGATAATACAGGAATGAACACATATCCCATATAAACAGGTGTATATTATATTCCCTGTGCTTTATAGATGGGGAATGAACATGTAATATATGTAGATAATAGGGGAATGAACACATATCCCATCTAAACAGGTATATATTATATTCCCTGAGCTTAATAGGTGGGGAATGAACATGAAATATATGTAGATAATAGAGGAATGAACATCCCATATATACAGGTGTATATTATATTCCCTGTGCTTTATAGGTGGGGAATGAACATGAAATGTATGTAGATAATAGAGGAATGAACACATATCCCATATAAACAGGTGTATATTATATTCCCTGAGCTTTATAGGTGAGGAATGAACATGAAATATATGTAGATAATAGAGGAATGAACACATATCCCATCTAAACAGGTGTATATTATATTCCCTGAGCTTTATAGGTGGGGAATGAAGATGAAATATATGTAGATAATAGAGGAATGAACACATATCCAATATATACAGGTGTATATTATATTCCCTGAACTTTATAGGTGGGGAATGAAGATGAAATATATGTAGATAATAGAGGAATGAACACATATCCTATATATACACGTGTATATTATATTCCCTGAGCTTTATAGGTGGGGAATGAACATGAAATATATGTAGATAATAGAGGAATGAACACATATCCCATATATACAGGTGTATATTATATTCCCTGAGCTTTATAGGTGGGGAATGAACATGAAATATATGTAGATAATAGAGGAATGAACACATATCCCACAAAAACAGTTGTATATTATATTCCCTGAGCTATATAGGTGGGGAGTGAACATCAAAAATATATAGATAATAGAGGAATGAAGACATATCCCATATAAACAGGTGTATATTATATTCCCTGAGCTTTATAGGTGGGGAATGAACATGAAATATATGGAGATAATAGGGGAATGAACACATAATCCCATAAAAACAGGTGTATATTATATTCCCTGAGCTTTATAGGTGGGGAATGAGCATGAAATATATGTAGATAATAGGGGAATGAACATATATCCCATATAAACAGTTGTATATTATAGTCCCTGAGCTATATAGGTGGGGAGTGACATCAAAAATATATAGATAATAGAGGAATGAACACATATCCCACATAAACAGGTGTATATTATATTCCCGGAGCTTTATAGGTGGGAAGTGAACATCAAAAATATATAGATAATAGAATAATGAAGTGAACACATATCCCATATAAACAGCTGTATATTATATTCCCTGTGCTTTAAAGGTGGGGAATAAACATGAAATATATGTAGATAATAGGAGAATGAACACACAGCCCACATAAACAGGTGTATATTATATTCCCTGAGCTTTATAGGTGGGGAATGAACATGAAATATATGTAGATAATAGAGGAATGAGCACATATCCCATATAAACAGGGGTATATTATATTCCCTGAGCTTTATAGGTGGGGAATGAAGATGAAATATCTGTAGAAAATAGAGGAATGAACACATATCCTATATAAACAGGTGTATATTATTTTCCCTGAGCTTTATAGGTGGGGAATGAACATGAAATATATGTAGATAATACAGGAATGAGCACATATCCCATATATACAGGTGTATATTATTTTCCCTGAGCTTTATAGGTGGGGAATGAACATGAAATATATGTAGATAATAGGGGAATGAACATATATCCCATATAAACAGGTGTATATTATATTACCTGAGCTTTATAGGTGGGGAATTAACATGTAATATATGTAGATAATACAGGAATGAGCACATATCCCATATAAACAGGGGTATATTATATTCCCTGAGCTTTATAGGTGGGGAATGAAGATGAAATATCTGTAGAAAATAGAGGAATGAACACATATCCTATATATACAGGTGTATATTATATTCCCTGTGCTTTATAGGTGGGGAATGAACATGAAATATATGTAGATAATAGAGGAATGAACACATATCCTATATAAACAGGTGTAGATTATATTCCCTGTGCTTTATAGGTGGGGAATGAACATGAAATATATGTATATAATACAGGAATGAGCACATATCCCATATATACAGGTGTATATTATTTTCCCTGAACTTTATAGGTGGGGAATGAACATGAAATATATGTAGATAATACAGGAATGAGCACATATCCCATATATACAGGTGTATATTATTTTCCCTGAGCTTTATAGGTGGGGAATGAACATGAAATATATGTAGATAATAGGGGAATGAACACATATCCCATATAAACAGGTGTATATTATATTCCCTGAGCTTTATAGGTGGGGAATTAACATGTAATATATGTAGATAATAGAGGAATGAACACATATCCCATATAAACAGGTGTATATTATATTCCCTGAACTTTATAGGTGGTGAATGAACAAGAAATATATGTAGATAATAGAGGAATGGACACAGATCCTATATAAACAGGTGTATATTATATTCCCTGAGCTTTATAGGTGGAGAATGAACATGAAATATATGTAGAAAATGCAGGAATGAACACATATCCCATATATACAGGTGTATATTATATTCCCTGTGCTTTATAGGTGGGGAATGAACATAAAATATAAATAGGTAATAGAGGAATGAACACATATCCCATATACACAGGTGTACATTATATTCCCTGAGCTTTATAGGTGGGGAATGAACATGAAATATATGTAGATAATTAGGAGAATGAACACATATCCCATATTAACAGGTGGATATTACATTCCCTGTGCTTTATAGATGGGGAATGAACATGTAATATATGTAGGTAATAGGGGAATGAGCACATATCCCACATTAAAGTTGTATATTATATTCCCTGAGCTTTATAGGTGGGGAGTGAACATCAAAAATATATAGATAATACAGGAATGAACACATATCCCATATATACAGGTGAATATTATATTCCCTGTGCTTTATAGCTGGGGAATTAACATGTAATATATGTAGATAATAGAGGAATGAACACATATCCCATATAAACAGGTGTATATGATATTCCCTGAGCTTTATAGCTGGGGAATTAACATGTAATATATGTAGATAATAGAGGAATGAACACATATCCCATATAAACAGGTGTATATTATATTCCCTGAGCTTTATAGCTGGGGAATTAACATGAAATATATGTAGATAATAGAGGAATGAACACATATCCCATATAAACAGGTGAATATTATATTCCCTGAGCTTTATAGCTGGGGAATTAACATGTAATATATGTAGATAATAGAGGAATGAACACATATCCCATATAAACAGGTGTATATTATATTCCCTGAGCTTTATAGGTGGGGAATGAACATGAAATAGATGTAGATAATACAGGAATGAACACATATCCCATATATACAGGTGTATATTATATTCCCTGAGCTTTAAAGGTGGGGAATGAACATGAAATATATGTAGAAAATACAGGAATGAACACATATCCCATATTAACAGGTGGATATTACATTCCCTGTGCTTTATAGATGGGGAATGAACATGTAATATATGTAGGTAATAGGGGAATGAGCACATATCCCACATTAAAGTTGTATATTATATTCCCTGAGCTTTATAGGTGGGGAGTGAACATCAAAAATATATAGATAATACAGGAATGAACACATATCCCATATATACAGGTGAATATTATATTCCCTGTGCTTTATAGCTGGGGAATTAACATGTAATATATGTAGATAATAGAGGAATGAACACATATCCCATATAAACAGGTGTATATGATATTCCCTGAGCTTTATAGCTGGGGAATTAACATGTAATATATGTAGATAATAGAGGAATGAACACATATCCCATATAAACAGGTGTATATTATATTCCCTGAGCTTTATAGCTGGGGAATTAACATGAAATATATGTAGATAATAGAGGAATGAACACATATCCCATATAAACAGGTGAATATTATATTCCCTGAGCTTTATAGCTGGGGAATTAACATGTAATATATGTAGATAATAGAGGAATGAACACATATCCCATATAAACAGGTGTATATTATATTCCCTGAGCTTTATAGGTGGGGAATGAACATGAAATAGATGTAGATAATACAGGAATGAACACATATCCCATATATACAGGTGTATATTATATTCCCTGAGCTTTAAAGGTGGGGAATGAACATGAAATATATGTAGAAAATGCAGGAATGAACACATATCCCATATATACAAGTGTATATTATATTCCCTGAGCTTTATAGGTGGGGAATGAACATGAAATATATGTAGAAAATACAGGAATGAACACATATCCCATATATATAGGTGTATATTATATTCCCTGAGCTTTATAGGTGGGGAATGAACATGTAATATATGTAGATAATAGAGGAATGAACACATATCCCTTATAAACAGGTGTATATTATATTCCCTGTGCTTTATAGGTGGGGAATGAACATGAAATGTATGTAGATAATAGGAGAAGGAACACATATCCCATATAAACATGTGGATATTACATTCCCTGTGCTTTATAGATGGGGAATGAACATGTAATACATGTAGATAATAGGGGAATGAGCACATATCCCACATAAAAAGTTGTATATTATATTCCCTGAGCATTATAGGTGGGGAGTGAACATCAAAAATATATAGATAATAGAGGAATGAACACATATCCCATATAAACAGGTGTATATTATATTCTCTGTGCTTTATAGGTGGGGAATGAACATGTAATATATGTAGATAATAAGGGAATGGACACATATTCCATATAATCAGGTGCATATTATATTCCCTGAGCTTTATAGGTGGTGAATGAACATGAAAAATATGTAGATAATAGAGGAAAGAACAAATATCCCATATATACAGGTGTATATTATATTCCCTGAGCTTTATAGGTGGGGAATGATCATGAAATATATGTAGATAATAGAGGAATGAACAAATATCCTATATAAACAGGTGAATATTATATTCCCTGAGCTTTGTAGGTTGGGAATGAACATGAAATATATGTAGATAATAGAAGAATGAACACATATCCCATATAAACAGGTGTATATTATATTCCCTGAGCTTTATAGGTGGGGAATGAACATGGATTATATGTAGATAATAGGAGAATGAACACATATCCTATATAAACAGGTGAATATTATATTCCCTGAGCTTTATTGGTGAGGCATGAACATGAAATATATGTAAATAATAGAGGAATGAACACATATCCCATATAAACAGATGTATTTTATATTCCCTGAGCTTTATAGGTGGGGAATGAAGATGAAATACATGTAGATAATAGAAGAATGAACACATATCCCATATAAACAGGTGTATATTATATTCCCTGAGCTTTATAGGTGGGGAATGAACGTGAAATATATGTAGATAATAGGGGAATGAACACATATCCCATATAAACAGGTGTATATTATATTCCCTGAGCTTTATAGGTGGGGAATGATCATGAAATATATGTAGATAATAGAGGAATGAACACATATCCCATATAAACAGGTGTATATTATATTCCCTGAGCTTTATAGGTGGGGAATGAACATGAAATATATGTAGATAATAGAGGAATGAACACATATCCCATATATACAGGTGTATATTATATTCCCTGAGCTTTATAGGTGGGGAATGAACATGAAATATATGTAGATAATAGAGGAATGAACACATATCCCATATATACAGGTGTATATTATATTCCCTGAGCTTTATAGGTGGGGAATGAACATGAAATATATGTAGATAATAGAGGAATGAACACATATCCCATATATACAGGTGTATATTATATTCCCTGAGCTTTATAGGTGGGGAATGAACATGAAATATATGTAGATAATAGGGGAATGAACACATATCCCATATAAACAGGTGTATATTATATTCCCTGAGCTTTATAGGTGGGGAATGAACCTGAAATATATGTAGACAATAGAAGAATGAACACATATCCCATATAAACAGGTGTAGATTATATTCCCTGTGCTTTATAGGTGGGGAATGAACATGAAATATCTGTAGATAATAGAGGAATGAACACATATCCCATATAAACAGGTGTATATTATATTCCCTGAGCTTTATAGATGGGGAATGAACATGAAATATATGTAGATAATAGAAGAATGAACACATATCCCATATATACAGGTGTATATTATATTCCCTGAGCTTTATAGGTGGGGAATGAACATGAAATATATGTAGATAATAGAAGAATGAACACATATCCCATATATACAGGTGTATATTATATTCCCTGTGCTTTATAGGTGGGGAATGAACATGAAATATCTGTAGATAATAGAGGAATGAACACATATCCCATATAAACAGGTGTATATTATATTCCCTGAGCTTTATAGATGGGGAATGAACATGAAATATATGTAGATAATAGAAGAATGAACACATATCCCATATATACAGGTGTATATTATATTCCCTGAGCTTTATAGGTGGGGAATGAACATGAAATATATGTAGATAATAGAAGAATGAACACATATCCCATATATACAGGTGTATATTATATTCCCTGAGATTTATAGGTGGGGAATGAACATGAAATATATGTAGATAATAGAGGAATGGACACATATCCCATATAAACAGGTGTATATTATATTCCCTGAGCTTTATAGGTGGGGAATGAACATGAAATATATGTAGATAATAGAGGAATGAACACATATCCCATATATACAGGTGTATATTATATTCCCTGAGCTTTATAGGTGGGGAATGAACATGAAATACACGTAGATAATAGAAGAATGAGCACATATCCCATATATACAGGTGTATATTATATTCCCTGAGCTTTATAGGTGGGGAATGAACATGAAATATATATAGATAATAAAGGAACGAACACATATCCCAATATCCCATATAAACAGGTGTATATTATATTCCCTGAGCTTTATAGGAGGGGAATGAAAATGAAATATATGTAGATAATAGGAGAATGAATACATGTCCCATATAAACTGGTGGATATTATATACCCTGTGCTTTATAGGTGGGGAATGAACATGTAATCTTCGTGAGGCTGCATAATTTTACAACATTAACAGGCTGCAGAGGTACAATTGTACCTTCTTATATACCTCCACTGTGGGAAGACTTTCTCCTTTACTTGGTTTCAGAAACTAAAGTTCATTCAGCTACAAATGTTATGCTGATATCTGTTGGCTAGTGTTGTTAATGCTCACTTATGTTGCGGTCAATTACGTTGATTCAAACTGGGAGTGGCTTCTACTTCTCTTCCTGCCTCCCTCCTCTCAGTAGCCATTTTGCTGTTCATCTCATTGCTGTGAGCACACACATTTCTATGCTTGTGATGTCTTCAATTTCTTTGATACGAAGGTAGGAAAGTCTCACAGCATCTAACAGCCAGTTATACCTTCATTCGCCTTAAGTGGGGACAGAACAGTCAGAAATTGTATTTGAGCCTGGACTTGGCTTACATATATTTTGTATGAAACTTATCACTATAGGTATGATTTTTATACGAAAAATGGATAATAATTAGTATCTACATATTGTTTTACGATGTTTTACTTATATCCAGCACAAAATAAAGATTGTGGCTCTGTTACAATTTTCATATTGGTCGAAAAAACAGTCGAAGATGGAATGAATATTCTGAAACCGTATTCGGTTTACATAATATACTGTATAAATGACATCTATAAATAATTATCACTAGAAATAATTTACTTTTTTATCTGCACTTTAGAATCAAGTTTCATTCTACTTGCCACGTGTTACTGAACTAAATTACGAAGCCAAAATTCATCTACCAAGTCATCATGAGTGATAGTGATGCTGGATCTAGTTTCCGCCATAATCCAAGAAAACGTGTTTGCAGGTTAGTATCATTTTGTGAAAAGCCAATAATGTAGTATTGTGTAGTATTTCGGAAAATTATTTATTTTTCATTTTTTCATATTTACAAATTTATGTCTGACGAAATAATGCGAATGCTAGAAGAATCTGATTCTGAGCATGAGGAAGAACCATATGTTGCATCTGATGATGAAATCTATGTACCACAAGTGGATGTTACTGAAGAAGATTCAGACATTGAACAAGAAATGGTCATAGAGCAGGAAAAAGAATACGACTCAGACGAAAGTGTTGAGGATGAGTCTGTGCCTCAAAGTGCAGGCAACATTTGGACTGCTAAGGATAAAACTCAATGGTGCAGTGATCCACTGCCAAATGCACAAACAAAATCTCGTAATGTCCTACGACAAAGAGGTGGCCCTGCAGCAATCAGCAACCTGTATACAGCAAAAGAGATATTCAAGTCAATCATGACTCCCGAGATGTGTGACATCATATTACGAGAAACGAATCGAAAGGCCAAGAGACTTTGTGATGCTTACAACAACAAACTGGTACAACGTTTTCCTGATTCTTCTGAACGGCCACCACAAAAAACATTCAAGCAATTTGCTGAAACTGAACTCCATGCATTTTTGGGCATACTGATTGCTGCTGGTGTGGGCAGAGACAACAAAGAGAATCTGGAGGAAATGTGGAATGCTGATGCTCTGCCTCTTATACGTGCAGCCATGTCTCGTGACCGCTTCAAGATGATACTCAGATTTATCAGATTTGACAACGAAATTACACGTGCAGAACATGTGCAAACAGATAAAGCTGCACCAATACGGGACATCTGGACAATGCTGAACAGAAATCTGAAGAGAGCCTACAAGCCATATAATTGTATCACCGTCGACGAGCAATTATTTCCATTTAGAGGCCATACTAAATTTACCCAGTATATACCTTCAAAACCAGCTAAATATGGCATAAAGATTTTCTGGGCTTGTGACTCGTCAAACGCCTACCCATTACAAGGTCAACTCTACACTGGGAAACTAACTGATGGTCCTCGACAAGTAAACATTGGTGAACGAACAGTATTGGACCTAGTGAGCTCGTATAAAGGCTCTGGAAGAAATGTCACCACCGACAACTTCTTTACAACCATGGAACTAGCTAAGGTATTGAACTCCTGGAACATGACACTACTTGGTACAGTGAGAAAAAACAAAAGGTTCCTAACTAGCAACATGCAGCCTGCCAAAGAAAGGCCTGTAAACTCGACAAATTTTGCCTACAATCATGATGCAACAGTCTGTTCATATGTACCAAAGAAGAACAAATCAGTCGTGCTTCTATCATCTATGCACATGACGGGAGAAGTTGAAGAGACACTAGCAGCCAAGCCAGAGATAATAATATACTACAACAAAACAAAAGGCGGAGTTGATGTCATGGATAAAATGTTGGGAGAGTTCACTGTGAAACGACGAACATTACGATGGCCTCTGGCATTTTTCTACAATATGATTGACGTCAATAGGTTTGCATCCTACATCATCTACAGAGAACACAATCCAAGCTTCAGGACAAAGGATCAACGAAGAAAGTTCCTGAAAGATCTCGCAAATCAGCTGTGTATGCCTGCAATTGAAGATGGTAGTACAAACTGAATGATGATGAGAAACCATTTTCTTCGAGGTGCAGTAGAAAGGGTGCTTGGACGATGCATTCTGGTAGCATCGCAAGCAGCAGCTGGCCCTCAAATACCTCATGGTAGTCGTGGACCCTCCCCTGTTGTTGGTAGTTGCTATGTCTGCCGAGACCTGAGGCGAAAACAACGAAAGACTAGAAAGTCTTGTGTGGTTTGTGTGAAACCCATTTGCAGTGAACACACGGTAGCAAAGACAACATGCATTACTTGCGAAGAAAATCAATAAAAAAAGTTTCTTGCATTTTCTTTCATAATGTAAATGAACAGTTTTTTTACTTGTTTATAATAATAAAATAGCATTATCATTAAAAAAAATGTTATTCTTTTTTCCTTGCATTATCTTCATTCAAAATATATGAGGGTACATTTGTACCTATGCAGCTTGTTATGGATGCAAAAATATCTCAACCCCTTATCTCGGAAGGGGGTGGAGATATTTTATTGAAATTTGGCCAATATATTCTGGACCAAAACTGCAGAGATGTCACGAAATTTCAGCCCTCTACGGCTTTTCGAAAAAAAGTAATTGCAATTTTAAAACGGAATAGGTACAATTGTACCTACTCAGCCAGACAAAGGGTAATATATGTAGATAATAGAGGAATGAACACGTATCCTATATAAACAGGTGTAAATTATATTCCCTGAGCTTTATAGGTGGGGAGTGAACATCAAAAATATATAGATAATAGAGGAATGAACACAAACCCCATATAAACAGGTGTATATTATATTCCCTGTGCTTTATTGGTGGGGAATGAAGATGAAATATATGTAGATAATAGAGTAATGAACACATATCCCATATATACAGGTGTATATTATATTCCCTGAGCTTTATAGGTGGGGAATGAACATGAAATATATGTAGATAATAGGAGAATGAACACATATCCCATATATACAGGTGTATATTATATTCCCTGAGCTTTATAGGTGGGGAATGAAGATGAAATATATGTAGATAATAGAGGAATGAACACATATCCCATATATACAGGTGTATATTATATTCCCTGTGCTTTATAGGTGGGGAATGAACATGAAATATATGTAGATAATAGAGGAATGAACACATCCCATATATACAGGTGTATATTATATTCCCTGAGCTTTATAGGTGGGGAATGAACATGAAATATATGTAGATAATAGAGGAATGAACACATATCCCATATAAACAGGTGTATATTATATTCCCTGAGCTTTATAGGTGGGGAATGAAGATGAAATATATGTAGATAATAGAGGAATGAACACATATCCCATATATACAGGTGTATATTATATTCCCTGTGCTTTATAGGTGGGGAATGAACATGAAATATATGAAGATAATACAGGAATGAACACATATCCCATATAAACAGGTGTATATTATATTTCCTGTGCTTTATAGGTGGGGAATGAAGATGAAACATATGTAGATAATAGGGGAATTAACATATATCCCATATAAACAGGTGTATATTAGATTCCCTGAGGTTAAAACTTGGGGAATGAACATGAAATACATGTAGATAATAGAAGAATGAACACATATCCCATATAAGCCGGTGTATATTATATTCCCTGAGCTTTATAGGTGGGGAATGAACATGAAATACATGTAGATAATAGAGGAATGAACACATATCCCATATAAACAGGTGTATATTATATTCCCTGAGCTTTAGAGGTGGGGAATGAAGATGAAATATATGTAGATCATAGAGGAATGAGCACATATCCCATGTAAACAGGTGTATATTATATTCCCTGAGCTTTATAGGTGGGGAATGAGCATGAAATATATGTAGATAATAGAGTAATGAATACATATCCCATATAAACAGGTGTATATTATATTCCCTGAGCTTTAGAGGTGGGGAATGAACATGAAATATATGTAGATAATAGAGGAATGAACACATATCCCATATATACAGGTGTATATTATATTCCCTGAGATTTATAGGTGGAGAATGATCATTAAATATATGTAGATAATACAGGAATGAACACATATCCCATATAAACAGGTGTATATTATATTCCCTGAGAATTATAGGTGGAGAATGATCATGAAATATATGGAGATAATACAGGAATGAACACATATCCCATATAAACAGGTGTATATTATATTCCCTGAGCTTTATAGGTGGGGAATGAACATGAAATATATGTAGATAATAGAGGAATGAACACATATCCCATATATACAGGTGTATATTATATTCCCTGAGCTTTATAGGTGGGGAATGAACATGAAACATATGTAGATAATAGGGGAATTAACATATATCCCATATAAACAGGTGTATATTAGATTCCCTGAGGTTAAAACTTGGGGAATGAACATGAAATATATGTAGATAATAGAGGAATGAACACATATCCCATATAAACAGGTGTACATTATATTCCCTGAGCTTTATAGGTGGGGAATGAACATGAAATATATGTAGATAATAGAGGAATGAACATATATCCCATATAAGCCGGTGTATATTATATTCCCTGAGCTTTATAGGTGGGGAATGAACATGAAATATATGTAGATAATAGAGGAATGAGCACATATCCCATATAAACAGGTGTATATTATATTCCCTGAGCTTTATAGGTGGGGAATGAACATGAAACATATGTAGATAATAGGGGAATTAACATATATCCCATATAAACAGGTGTATATTAGATTCCCTGAGCTTTATAGGTGGGGAATGAACATGAAATATATGTAGATAATAGAGGAATGAACACATATCCCATATAAACAGGTGTACATTATATTCCCTGAGCTTTATAGGTGGGGAATGAACATGAAATATATGTAGATAATAGAGGAATGAACATATATCCCATATAAGCCGGTGTATATTATATTCCCTGAGCTTTATAGGTGGGGAATGAACATGAAATATATGTAGATAATAGGGGAATGAACACATATCCCATATAAACAGGTGTATATTATATTCCCTGAGCTTTATAGGTGGGGAATGAAGATGAAATATATGTAGATCATAGAGGAATGAGCACATATCCCATGTAAACAGGTGTATATTCTATTCCCTGAGCTTTATAGGTGGGGAATGAGCATGAAATATATGTAGATAATAGAGTAATGAATACATATCCCATATAAACAGGTGTATATTATATTCCCTGAGCTTTAGAGGTGGGGAATGAACATGAAATATATGTAGATAATAGAGGAATGAGCACATATCCCATGTAAACAGGTGTATATTATATTCCCTGTGCTTTATAGGTGGGGAATGAAGATGAAATACATGTAGATAATAGGAGAATGAGGACATATCCCATGTAAACAGGTGTATATTATATTCCCTGAGATTTATAGGTGGAGAATGATAATGAAATATATGGAGATAATACAGGAATGAACACATATCCCATATAAACAGGTGTATATTATATTCCATGAGCTTTATAGGTGGGGAATGAACATGAAATATATGTAGATAATAGAGGAATGAACACATGTCCCATGTATACAGGTGTATATTATATTCCCTGAGCTTTATAGGTGGGGAATGAAGATGAAACATATGTAGATAATAGAGGAATTAACATATATCCCATATAAACAGGTGTATATTAGATTCCCTGAGGTTAATACTTGGGGAATGAACATGAAATACATGTAGATAATAGAGGAATGAACATATATCCCATATAAACAGGTGTATATTATATTCCCTGTGCTTTATAGGTGGGGAATGAAAATGAAATATATGTAGATAATAGAGGAATGAACATATATCCCATATAAACAGATGTATATTATATTCCCTGTGATTTAGTGGTGGGGAATGAACATGAAATATATGTAGATATTAGACGAATGAACACATATCCCATTTAAACTGGTATATATTATATTCCCTGTGCTTTATTGGTGGGGAATGAACATGAAGTATATGTAGATAATAGAGGAATGAACATATATCCCATATAAACAGGTGCATATTATATTCCCTGAGCTTTAGAGGTGGGGAATGAACATCAAATATCTGTAGCTGATAGAGGAATTGTTAGTGACGGCGGAACGCACTAATTATAAAATAACATAAAGTGCGTTCGCTGCCCGGTGTCCACCGTGCAGAAGGTGTTAACATTGCTGCTAGCTGATAGAGGACATACTATATGACGGTATAACGCACGCGGGTTGAACGTCACCCAGGTCTGCTGAGCGATCTCTGTTTTACTCATAAAGATGCCTTCTTGCCTGGTGCTGAGCCTCCCCGGGGTCGAGTCTATCCCCTATCACTCCCGGAGTCAGAGGCCATGACTCAGTATATCAGGGAGAATGTGGCAAGAGGATTCATTAGGAAGTCGGTGTCACCAGCGGGAGCGGGATTCTTCTTCGTCCAGAAGAAGAATGGAGAATTACGTCCCTGCATCGATTACAGGGGTATTAATGCCATCACCATTAAAAATTAGTATCCTCTGCCCCTGATATCGGAACTGTTCGATAGGCTACGGGGAGCGAGAGTGTTTACTAAGCTTGATCTGCGGGGGGCTTACAACCTGATTCGCATCTGTGAGGGGGACGAATGGAAGACAGCTTTTAACACCAGGGATGGGCACTATGAATACCTGGTGATGCCCTTCGGGCTCTATAATGCTCCAGCTGTCTTCCAAGACTTTGTAAAGGACATCTTCCGGGATATGCTCACCATCTCAGTTGTAGTCTATCTGGATGATATCCTCATCTACTCTCCAGATATTGACTCTCACCGGAGAGATGTTTGCAAAGTTTTCGACCTCCTATGGGCAAACTCCCTCTACGCCAAGTTGGAGAAGTGTGTGTTTGAGCAGTAGTCCTTGCCTTTCCTGGGCTATATCATCTCCGCCCAGGGATTGGCCATGGATCCTGCCAAGCTACAGGTGGTGAAGGATTGGCAGGAGCCCCATTCTCTCAAAGCGGTACAGAGCTTTTTGGGGTTCATAAATTATTACCGCCAATTCATCCCCCACTTCTCGATGTTGGTAGCCCTCTTGGTGGACCTCACCAAGAAGGGTGCAAATCCCAAGTTGTGGTCGGAACCTGTCTCCAAGGCCTTCTCCTCCATTAAGTCCCATTTCGCTAGCGCTCCCATTCTACATCGTCCCGATGTAGATAAACCCTTCATTCTGGAACTGGATGCCTCTTCTGTCGGTGCTGGAGCAGTCCTGTTTCAGAAGGACACGCAAGGTCGGAAGCACCCATGCTTCTTTTTCTCCAAGACCTTCACACCGGCAGAAAGGAATTATTCCATCGGGGACAGGGAGTTGCTAGCAATGAAGTTGGCCTTCTCGGAGTAGAGACACCTCCTGGAAGGGGCTCGCCACCCTTACCAGGTTTTCACCGACCACAAGAACTTGGTGTATTTTCAAACAGCCCGGTGGCAAAATTCTCGCCAGGCCAGATGGTCCTTGTTCTTCTCCCGGTTCCACTTCACCCTCCATTTTCTCTCCGGGGAGAAGAACGTCCAGGTCAATGCTCTCTCCCGCTCCGTGGTGTCATCAGCGGAAGAGTAGGAGGAGCCTCGGCTGATCGTCCCATCCGAGAGCCAGAAGTCTGTGGCTCCGGTCGCCCTTGAGTCAGTGCCTCCGGGCAAGAAATTTGTCCCTGCCCGTCTGTGACTGGAGGTCCTCTCTTGGGCTCATTCGTTCAGGGTTGGTGGACATTTCAGGACAAAACGGACATCTAAGCTTCTGGCGAGGATGTACTGGTGGCCGCATGTGGCCTGTGACGTCAGGGACTATATTCAGGTGTGCATCTCTTGCGCCCAGAATAGGTCCTCTCTGCAGCGGCCCGCTGAGCTACTTTACCCCCTGCCGGTAGCGGACAGGACCTGGGAGATGGTCGGGGCTACCCAAGTCCAAGTACCCAAGTCCAGTGGCAGCATTGTCTTTTGGGTTGTCACCGACCATTTCTGCAAGATGGTGCACCTGGTACCTCTCTCCCGGTTACCTTCTGCACGGGGTCTGGCAGCGTTGTTCATTAAGCATGTTTTCCGCCTGCACGGCATGCCGGACAAGATTGTCAGTGATCGGGGTCCCCAGTTTGAGTCTCGGTTCTGGAGAGAGCTCTGTAGCCTGCTCAGCTTTGAGCTAAATCTCTCCTCGGCCTATCATCCTGAGACAAACGGGTTGGTAGAGAGAGCCAACCAGACCCTGATCACATATATACGACATTTTGTTTCGGCCAGGCAGGATGACTGGGCATCCTTGCTGCCGTGGGCGGAGTTCGCTTTGAACAACGCTGTGGCCGACTCCACCGGCTAGACTCCATTCCTCCTAAATTACATCCAGCATTTGCACGTCCCTGTGCCCATGCCAGTGTTTTCCACTGATTCCAGGGTGGCAGACTGGGCGGTGGATGCACGTGACATTTGGGATCGCACTCAGGATGCTATCCGGGCCTCCAAGGAGAGAATGAGGGCCTCCGCCGACACGCACCGGCACCCCTCTCCGACCTTTGCTCCTGGCGACTTGGTGTGGCTTTCTGCCCGTACCATCAGGCTGCAGGTCGAGTCCGCAAAATTTGCAACTCGCTACATTGGCCCCTTCAAGGTCCTTGAGCAGATCAACCCTGTGGTCTACCGTCTGGCCCTTCCACCACATTTGGCTATCTCTGACACCTTCCACGTGTCCCTCCTTAAGCCTGTCCTCATGTCCCGGTTCTCCGAGTCATCTGCCGGGACATCTGACCTGTCCTCGGATGAGTTTGAGGTTAATGCCATCATGGGATACAGGGTGGTGCGTGGTAAAAAAATTTATTTGGTGGATTGGAAGGATCATGGTCCAGAGGCTCGGACCTGGGAGCCAATGGAGAATATCTGCGCTCCACTTCTCATAGAGGCATTTGAGCGTAGCAAGGCTCAGAGAGGAGGGGGCTAATGTTAGGCGCTGGGTTCCTGTCGCTGCACCGCAGGAATCCTGAGCCTTTCATTCGGCAGTCTCCTATTCCTCTCTGTCTGCAGAGGAGGCTGCTCAGCAGACTCGTCAATCCCGGCGCTCTGCTCAGACCAGCTCTGTGGGTTTGGATGCTGCTGCCACCTCTGGTCCAACTATAGAAATGCATGCTGGTCAGCAGCGAGCTACTCCAGGGACTAAGTCCTCCTTTTGGTCCACTGAGCATGCCCGTGGGACGATCTCTCATTGGAGATCGGAGGTCACATGCTCAGGTCATTCTCCAGCTTGGATTCGACCATCAGAAAGGTCAGAAAGGTTCTGGAAGGACGCTGCTGTAAAAGGTTTGCATTGCCGCTCGGCCATGCACTAGCATAGACTGCATTACCAGACTATGAGGAGTGAGTGTTGTATGCATGTATGAATGTCTCTGGTGAATGACTCATTAAGAAACCTCTACCCTTGGTATGCATGTGTTGTGCAGCCTAGCCTGTTAAGCATCCAGGCTTAGGTGTAGGTAGAGGCAGAGTCTGAGACTGGCATCAGTGTCCACCGCTGGCTCTGCACGCCACGGTGCACTTGCTCGACACTCCACCATAGTCAGCGTCTATAGTGGCGTCCGCAGGTGCGACGCCACACGCCCAGAAGGTCTAGAGGGACTCTGACCCCGTGTCCTTGGGGCAGAGTTCTGTGACCGCATTCTGTGTGCTCCCTTGCCGAGCTCTGTGAGCTTTAAACAGGCTCCGGCATTTATATTCTGCGGTAGTGCGGCTCTGTGAAGCAACAGAGTCCGCCCCTGTACACACCGGTGACGCTAAACCACGTGTTTTTCTATTATACCACCATATAGCGTCCGCCATTACTGAGCAACAGTTTACCACCCCTGCATGGTGGACCCCGGGCTGCAAACGCACCTTATTACAATCTTTTAATATTTGGTGCGTTCCGCCAGCCATAACACATATTCATTCCCCACCTATAAAGCTCAGGGTATATAATATACACCTGTTTATATGGGATATGTGTTCATTCCCCTATCATCTACATATATTTCATGTTTATTCCCCACTTTTAAAGCTCAGGGAATATAATTTACACCTGTTTATATGGGATATGTGTTCATTCCTCTATTATCTACACATATTTCAAGCTCATTCCCCACCTATAAAGCTCAGCGAATACAATATACACCTGTTTATATGTGATCTGTGTTGATTTCCTAATTGTCTACATAAAATTCATATTCATTTCATATCCAAAATGCCTAAGAAATCTATAATACCTCTCTATCTCTTTGGACCTATAAGTTATTATGTTCATTCTTTTTCTTCATTCCTTTTTTTCATTCTTTTTAATCCGTCCCGAAGATTGTGCATTTTTGCCTGAACCAGGAAGGTTACACTATCCCTCAGGGGGGAGGAGGTGCTTCTGAGAGGTTGGAAAGTGCATAGCAGTGAAGATGTAGGAAGGGGTAGGAACATGGAGATCCAAAGGCAGAGGACGCCTGGGGAGGTGACAGGTTCCCTTTAACACTGATTATTCTCTGCTGTGGAATTCCTGCTACAAATCCCCCAGGAGCCAGCCCTACCTGGGAAGTGGTTAATCATCTGGCACTGTCCATCATCACCTAACTCCCAGGCACCTTCATCAGTGCTAGGCCATACCAGGCTAAACAACTGGTGTCACAAACTTTTTAATTATTTTTATTATTAACCCCACAATTGACAAAGATTGGTGCGCCCCCCAGTCGGACTCAAATAGCACTCGGACCGCCACGAACCAGTACCGTCACCGCAGCAGCATGGCCGGGGTGGCACAGAGGCATAAAGGTGTTTTCTGCTGGATTTATTGTGAATTAAAAAGAAAAAAAACTTTGAACCATCATCCAGGGCTGCCACTAGGAATTTCGGGGCCCCACACTGGCAAAATTTTCGGGGCCCCCTTGAGACTATGCCCAGGCTCCACCCCACCCCGCCTCCACCCCTCGAACTGTCCACAGTCCCACCGCTCTCTCTTGGAAAAACTCCACTTCTGACCAATCACACATTAACAGTTCCCATCACCAGATCACACATATAGCCGGCAGAAATTGCTTTGGCCAAAAGATTTTTTTAAGCCGCCACCATAACAGGGTAGACACTTTTGGCCAGGCCCTACTCTACTGTAGCCTATTAAATATTGTTCCTATCTTCAAAAAGGGGAAGAAGGTGGACCCAGGCAACTATAGGCCGGTGAGTCTGACTTCTATACCAGGAAAGATCTTTGAACAAATTATTAAACAACATGTATGTCAGTACCTGGATAAGAATGAAGTAATTAAACAGAGTCAGCATGGGTTTGTAACTAATAAGTCATGTCAGACTAACTTAATTTCCTTCTATGACGGAATCACTGATTGGGTGGATCAAGGAAATGCTGTAGATATAGTATATCTTGACTTCAGCAAAGCATTTGACAAAGTATCTCATACAATCCTTATTGAAAAAATGACTAAGTATGGAATGGACAAGGCAACTGTTAGGTGGATTCATAACTGGCTTAGTGATCGGTCCCAAAGAGTGGTTGTAAATGGCTGCACATCCAGTTGGAAGAATGACTCAAGTGGGGTACCACAGGGCTCTGTCCTGGGCCCTGTATTGTTCAACATCTTTATCAACGATTTAGATGAAGGAATTGAGGGTAAACTGATTAAATTTGCTGATGACACAAAGCTAGCAGGGATAGCTAATACTAGAGAAGAGAGAGAGAGGATTCAAAAAGATATAAATAAACTGGAGAAGTGGGCAGCAACTAACAGAATGGATTTTAACAGGGAAAAATGCAAAGTACTACATCTGGGCAATAAAAATGAAAAAAGCATATACAGAATGGGAGGAATAGGGCTAAGCAACTGCACGTGTGAAAAAGACTTGGGTATACTAATAGATCACAGACTGAATATGAGTCAACAGTGTGATGCAGCAGCAAAAAAGGCAAATGCAATTCTAGGATGTATTAACAGAAGCATACAGTCTAGATCACGTAAAGTCATTATTTCCCTCTACTCCTCTTTGGTCAGACCTCATCTGGAATATTGTGTCCAGTTTTGGGCACCACATTTTAAAAAAGACATCAACAAACTGGAGCAAGTTCAGAAAAGAGCAACCAGAATGGTGACCGGTCTGCAAACCCTGTCTTATGAGGAAAGGTTGCAGGATTTGGGATTGTTTAGCTTGCAAAAGAGAAGACTGAGAGGAGACTTAATAGCTGTCTACAAATATCTAAAGGGCTGTCACACTGTAGAAGGATCAACTTTATTCTCATTTGCACAAGGAAAGACTAGAAGCAATGGGATGAAACTGAATGGGAGGAGACACAGATTAGATATTAGAAAAAACTTTTTGACATTTAGAGTGATCAATGAGTGGAACAAGCTGCCAGGAGAAGTGGTGAGTTCTCCTTTAATGGAAGTCTTCAAACAGAGGCTGGACAGACATCTGACAGGGATGATTTAGCGAATCCTGCTTTGAGCAGGGGGTTGGACCAGATGGCCCAGGAGGTCCCTTCCAACTCTACGATTCTATGATTCTATGATTTGTTAAAATATGCAATACAATTTAGGTATGTTTTTATTTGTTTTTCAATTTTTAAAATGACCAATAATATCACATACAAGGAACAAATACCGCCACACCACGACCAGACCACATATTACTACCATAGTGACTGAATAATATCACATACAAGGAACAAATTCCACCGCACCATGACCAGACCACATATTACCAGCACATGCTGACTGAATACTACAATACTGATCATTAATAAAAAAAAAAATAATACTATCACCATAAGTAGCATTATACACAGGAGATCTGTACTTAGTATGCATTGTCTGTGTACAGGTAATATAGTGATCAATGACATTATACACAGGAGCTCTGCATATAATGTACAGGTAACACAGTGATCACTGGTGACTAGTGTTGAGCTTTCCGATACCGCAAGTATCGGGTATCGGCCGATATTTGCCGTATCGGAATTCCGATACCGAGTACCGATACTTTTTTCGTATCGGATACCGGAATCGGAAGTCCAGAATGCAATGATTGGCTGCCGAAATGACGTCATCATGATGCACAGACCCCCGGAGCCTGCACAGACCCCCGGGCAGTCGGCACAGACCCCCGGAGCCTGCACAGACCCCCGGGCAGTCGGCACAGACCCCCGGCAGGCCGGCACAGACCCCCGAAAGGCCCGTACAGACCCCAGAGAGGCTGTACAAGGCAAAAATAGGGTTTTTCTTATTCCGATACCGGAAGTCCCATAGACTTGAATGGGACTTCCGGTATTGGAATCGGCGATACCCGATATTTTTTTTAGATCGGCCGATCCATTCCGATCCGATACTTTTAAATATCGGACGGTATCGCTCAACACTACTGGTGACATTATACAAAGGATCTCTGTATATAGTATACAGTGTATAGTGTCAGTGTATAGGTAACACACTAACTCACCAGTGATTTCTCTAGGTGAAGTCCTTCATCCTTGCTTTTCATCTTTCATCCAGCACAGATCGCCATCACATCTTCCAGCCAAGGCTCGTCTGCATTCTGCCCCAGTCTATAGCATTCTGCCCCAGTCTCCAGCATTTTGCCCCAGCATCCAGCATTCTGCCCAAGTGTTCAGCACTCTACCCCCTTATCCAGCATTCTGCCTCAGTGTCCAGCATTCTACCCCAATGCCAAGCATTCTGCCCCCATGTCTGCATTCTGCCCCAGTCTATAGCATTCTGCCCCAGTCTCCAGTATTCTGCCCCAGCATCCAGAATTCTGCCCCAGCATTCAGTATTCTGCCCCAGCATCCAGCATTCTGCCCCAGTGTCCAGCATTCTACCTCCTTGTCCAGCATTCTGCCCCAGTGTCCAGCATTCTACCCCAGTGTCCAGCATTCTGCCCCCATGTCTGCATTCTGCCCCAGTCTATAGCATTCTGCCCCAGTCTCCAGCATTCTGCCCCAGCATCCAGCTTGTGCCCCAGCATCCATCATTCTGCCCAAGTGTCCAGCACTCTACCCCCTTATCCAGCATTCTGCCCAGTGTCCAGCATTCTACCCCAGTGCCAAGCATTCTGCCCCCATGTCTGCATTCTGCCCAAGTCTATAGTATTCTGCCCCAGTCTCCAGCATTCTGCCCCAGCATCCAGCATTCTGCCCCAGCATTCAGTATTCTGCCCCAGCATCCAGCATTCTGTCCCAGTGTCCGGCATTCTACCCCAGTGTCCAGCATTCTGCCCCAATGTCCAGCATTCTACCCCAGTGTCCAGCATTCTACCCCCATGTCTGCATTCTGCCCCAGTCTATAGCATTCTGCCCCCGTCTCCAGCTTGTGCCCCAGCATCCATCATTCTGCCCAAGTGTCCAGCACTCTACCCCCTTATCCAGCATTCTGCCCCAGTGTCCAGCATTCTACCCCAGTGCCAAGCATTCTGCCCCATGTCTTCATTCTGCCCCAGTCTATAGCATTCTGCCCCAGTCTCCAGCATTCTGCCCCAGCATCCAGCATTCTGCCCCAGCATTCAGTATTCTGCACCAGCATCCAGCATTCTGCCCCAGTGTCCAGCATTCTACCTCCTTGTCCAGCATTCTGCCCCAGTGTCCAGCATTCTACCCCAGTGTCCAGCATTCTGCCCTCATGTCTGCATTCTGCCCCAGTCTATAGCATTCTGCCCCAGCGTCCAGCATTCTGACCCAGCGTCCAGCATTCTGACCCAGCGTCCAGCATTCTAACCCCTGTGTCTGCATTCTGCCCCAGCGTCCAACAATTTGCCCCAGGCCCCCCAGATTGTTTTTTTCTTATTTTTGAGAGTGGCAAAAACAAGTTCTTCTTACCTGGCCACGCTCCAGCTGCAAGGCTCCGTCCCACCACGCAACTGAATCACGCACTTGCCGTGACGTCAGACGCCGGCGATGTGCGTGCTGCAGCTGATGTCAGCTGCCAGCCTCCGATTGGCTGGCGGCTGTTAACTATTGATGTGCGGGCAGTGCGGGCCCTCATGTCAATAGCATTTAGCTGCCGCAACACCTCACTTATGGCCTGGTTTACCTGCCGGTAGGGGCCCGATGAGCAGAGGAGACTGGGCCCGATGCGGGCCGCCTCTGCCCACCGGGCCCCATACACCAGTCAGGGCAGTAATGCCCTGATGTGGCCCTGCCATCATCTATTTGTAATAAAGAGTAAATTGGAAAATATCTCTGCCATACAGTACTCAAAAGAGCATTATTGAGAAATGCAAGGGAGTTGTGTATGATCAGGGATATTTTTAAAGTCACTTTTTTGGCATCTGCATTGCCATTATTTGCACAAAACTTATCAAAGTACATCTTAAGATCAAATGATGCTCCACTTTTTACACTACACCCTCACTGAAGTGAGAGTTCAACTTTTTCTGTAACTTTTTAACTTCTGCATGACATTTTTCCCACATAAAATAAGCCCTCA
The DNA here is from genome assembly GCF_039654945.1 of Dendrobates tinctorius. NCBI lineage: Eukaryota > Metazoa > Chordata > Amphibia > Anura > Dendrobatidae > Dendrobates > Dendrobates tinctorius. The sequence continues at coordinate 27,686,971 of NW_027361771.1, forward strand.
CACAGATCCATGGACTGAAAAATAAAAACATTATGGGTTTCAGAAGATGGTGACAAAACCTAAACATTTTTTTGCAAACTTCTGATTTTTTTCCATCACTAAAATAATACAAAATCTGGACATGTTTGGTATTACCGTAATTGTACTGATAAGGAAAACCATATTGTGCACTAATTCCTACCACAAAATGTACACCATGCAAGCAATTCTCAAAAAATATTGCCAGAATTGCATTTTTTTCACAATTCCTTCCCACTTGGATATTTTTTTCCTGTTTTCCAGTACACTATGTGTTAAAATTAATGATGTCATTCAAAACTACAACTTGTCCAACAAAAAAACAAGGCCTTAACTGTTTGTGTGGAAGGAAAAATAAAAGAGTTATGGCTCTTGGAAGAAGGAGAGGAAAAAAGGAAAATGCAAAAAAGGAAATTTGCCTCCCAATGAAGGGGTTAAAAAAGTCCTAAATCATAAATCTGTCTAAACCCTGATTTGCATAGTTAACAATGCCCCAAAGTGGTGTAAAATGGCTATTTTTTGTGCGAAAATGGCATGTAGCAAAATTTTAGACACAAGAAGACTGATGCAAAATCCATGTTGTGTGCCCTACGCAAAATGATGGACTGCCAAACATTTTTTTCCCCATTGTATCCATATCATCACAGATGACACATATTTACAGAGTTATTGGAAAAAGAACAATTTTATTAAAAAAATTAATATGGAAAAAAACATTAAATCACAAAGAACATTAGTAATAAACAGTATGTGTTACTGAGAAAAGATATGAAGACATCAGTACTAGAATGGAAGACTCGACTCCTAGGACTCTGGTCCATCAGCCACATCAATAATCTGTGCCCGCTGGGCAGGCGGCCTGGGAATCTCCTTACACTCTGACAATTCCGGCTCCTGGTTGACATAACATTGTGTAGTGTGATGCTGCAATGATGATGTCGCGTCAGCCTGACTTATCAGGAAAAGAGCCGGGAATGCCAGGAGTTAAGGAGATCGTAGACCTCCCACCCAGTGATCACAGATTACTGACATGGCCGATGGACCAGAATCCTATGAATCCATTTTCCCATCTCTAATTAGTAGCATTTAGTGACAACTACTATGATCTGTACAACCTCTTCCAGCTTCAAAAAAAATCAAAAAATCAAAGAAACTTCAGTATTTTTACTGAAGTCTTCTATTTTTAATAACATTGACAATCCAGATGGAGTGCCCCCATACTGCCTATTGCACATGGCTTTGTCTTGTGCATGTGGCATTACTTGGATCTTAACTTTTTAGTATCTTGCTTGAGTGTAAACCTTCAAACAACTGGACAGAATTAGCAGTAATTAATTCATGCTAATTACAGCCACTCGAGGATCTCCAATTGCTTGGACACTCTGAAGTTGCCTCCCATGATACCATTACATTTAAATGCACTCTGTATCCCTCTCAACATGTTTTTATCTTTCCCAGAACGCAAGCCCCGGAGAATCTGCACTTGTGATGTGAGAAGCAATGTCACCAGTGCATGCCTACTGTAATTGTTAACATTATTCATTTATCAATGCATAAAGAAGAATGAAATCGGACACTTGTGTTTTTGATCCTGCACCAAGGGAGAAGTCAGTCCCCTGTAAACTCTGACACTAAACATCGGTGGGTTAATAAGATAATTCAACAGAATCGCTATCAGAACGACTGAAGTCTGATAAAAAGGGGGTGAGGACTTTAAAAAAGGGATTGATATTGAACATCAAAGAAGAAGCCTTTCTTGCAGCGAGCAACTACGCTAAAGCTCAGGGGGAATGATGAAGAGCTGTATTCGGAGAAGCATCTATGAGATGGAGTGAAAGCAGATCAGATATAACTGAATTTAAGCATTATGCTCCGAGCAGATGGCATGCAGCTCTCTGCAGGAATTGTTTAGTCCAGTATTTCTCATAAGGGAAAAAACATCTGCCTAATTTATCATGTAGAAATGTACTGTACCTAAATAGTGAACATACACCATGATTGTTCATATATAAAATCTCTATTTTTTATGTGAGACATGAGAGATGCTGTATTTGGGCAAATTTGGTGGGAGTCCCCTTTCCAGCTGCATAACAATCTCTTCTAAGGGTAGGTGCAGATGAGCGTATTTTCAGTCCGAACACATTCCAAAAAACACACGGATCAATGTTATTCTATGGGTCGGTGCAAATGTCTAATTTTTTTCCTCAGACAGAAAGTTTGATATGATATTCAGATCGCTCTCGGCCATGCAAGTTTAATAAGCGCATGGAAAACTCTGGTCTGAACTCAAATGACGTCTGACTACAGCTCGATTTTAGAGCACTGACAGAATGGAGTAGATGGAGACATTTGTTTCCCCATCTTCTCATCAACCAAGAGAATCGGGTCACACTATACTCACACTCTGATCAGACCTTGCATAATTAGCCGATTCGAGAATCCACGCCAATTAGTCTGCACCTGCCCTAACACTTAACAGTTTCATTTTGTTGTAGATAAACCTTAACCCAAAAATATGCTTTTCTCAAAAATGTTGTATGCGAAATCAGCTTGAAGGGGTTGTCCATGACAAGACAATATGGGATTGGTGGTGGACGACCTCTTGGCAACTCCAAACCATTAGCTGAAATGTGTTCTGGCAGTATCTAAATTTAATCACAGTACAGAGCAGAGCCAAGTAGCCCAACATATTGTATTGTGGCCACTGATGAGTTCTACACCTTATCAACTATTCACAGAGCATATCCATCATATGTCATACTCTTGCTTGATGTTTTTCTGTGTTTTTGATGTATTGTTGTAAAAATGCCACAATGCAGATAGAAGAATTGATTTCCACCACTCCAGTCCATCTGCAAGGTTAGTGATTTGTGAGAACTTGATGATAAGTCTGCAAATCTCCTTACCTCTTGGAACGACTGGCTCTGTCGTATTTGCTTCAAACCCCAATGATGACATTGGGCCAAGCCCAGCTAATCCAAAGAAGAGCCAGGATTGCCAAGAGGTACATTCGCAGGCCTCCCATCCAGCAGTCATAGATCACCAATGCAGGACTTCCGAAAATCCATTCTCCTGTCTCTAGTCTACATACAAATCTCTTGCTGTGTTGTATTTTTTTAGATGTTTTGGGGATTAAGGCAAGATAGATTCTTCAAGAATGTGAGGTTGAGATCTGGTAAATATTAAAAAAATTACCTAAGCCTCTTGTAAGATGCTCAGGCTAAAATGCTAATTAAAAACGATAGCACATATATACATATACACTGTGTGCAGAATTATTAGGCAAATGAGTATTTTGATGACATCATCCTTTTTATGCATGATGTCCTACTCCAAGCTGCATAGGCTTGAAGCCAACTGTCAATTATGTAAATCAGGTGATTTGCATCTCTGTAATGAGGAGGGGTGTGGTCTAATGACATCAAAACCCTATATAAGGTGTGCTTAATTATTAGGCAACTTCCATTCCTTTGGTAAAATGAGTCAGAAGAGAGATTTGACGGACTCTGAAAAGTCAAAAATTGTGAGATGTCTTGCAGAGGGATGCAGCAGTCTTGAAATTGCCAAACTTTTGAAGCATGATCACCGAACAATCAAGCGTTTTATGGCACATATCCAACAGGGTCGCAAGAAGCGTGTTGATAAAAAAAAGGTGCAAAATAACTGCCCATGAATTGAGGAAAATCAAGCTGCCAAGATGCCATTTGCCACCAGTTTTGCCATATTTCAGAGCTGCAACGTTACTGGAGTATCAAAAAGCTCAAGCTGTGCCATACTCAGTGACATGGCCAAGGTAAGGAAGGCTGAAAAACGACCACCTTTCAACAAGAAACATAAGATATAACGTCAAGACTGGGCCAAGAAATATCTTAAGACTGATTTTTCTAAGGTTTTATGGACTGATGAAATGAGAGCGACTCTTGATTGGCAAGATGGATGGGCCCGAGGCCGGATCAGTAAAGGGCAGAGAGCTTCACTCCGACTCAGACACCAGCAAGGTGGAGGTGGGGTACTGGTATGAGCTGGTATCATCAAAGATGAACATGTGGGACCTTTTCGGGTTGAGGATGGAGTGAAGTTCAACTCCCAGACCTACTGCTAGCTTCTGGAAGACACCTTCTGCAAGCAGTGGTACAGGAAGAAGTCGGTATCATTCAAGAAAAACATGATTTTCATGCAGGACAATGCTCTATCACATGCATCCAAATACTCCACAGAGTGGCTGCCCAGTAAAGGTCTAAAAGAAGAAAAAATAATGACATGGCCCCCTTGTTCACCTGATCTGAACCCCGTAGAGAACCTGTGGTCCCTCACAAAATGTGAGATCTACAAGGAGGGAAAACAGTACACCTCTCCGAACAGTGTCTGGGAGGCTGTGGTGGTTGAGGCACGCAATGTTGATTGTAAACAGATCAAACAACTGACAGAATCTATGGATAGAAGGCTTTTGAGTGTCATCGTAAAAAAAGGTGGCTATATTGGTCACTGATTTTTTTTGTTTTGTTTTTGAATGTCAGAAATGTTTATTTCTAAATTTTGTGTTGTTATATTTGTTTACCTGGTGAAAATAAACAAGTGAGATGGGTATATATTTGGTTTTTATTAACTTGCCTTATAATTATGCACAGTAATAGTTACCTGAAAAAACAGATATCCACCTAAGGTAGCCAAATCTAAAAAAAACCCACTCCAACTTCCAAAAATATTAAGCTTTAATATCTATAAGTCTTTTGGGTTGACTGAGAACATAGTTGTTATTCAATAATAAAAAGAATCCTCTCAAATACAACTTGCCTAATAATTCTGCACATGGTGTATATCTAGCAAACAAATATGTTTTTGTAAGGAATGGGGTGATAGGCGTTGTACTGAGCAGACTAGCAATAAATCCTGAATCTTTCACTCCAGCAATTAACTAAGTACAGTGTTGAGCTCTGTAAAAGTTAATTCTCTCTGGTAGATCACTGTGAAAGCAAACATGAAATCAATCCTTTAAAAGCTGCGGATTCGGCTGAGTGTAGTCAGATAGAGAAAACTATTGCAGGAACATGACAAGCATTTACACACCTGGATTAGAAACTGATAAAACCGAACTGAATTTTTCATTAACCGTGATCGTCATTGATATCAGAGAATATTACATTACTTTTGTCACAGTTCAGTGATTCAACCAACTTAATTCAAATATCTTAACTTAGTGTCACAGTAGAAAGAGTTAAAGGACAAAACCTTGCTCATATATACCTGGAAATGCTGTCCCAGTATTAACAGCAGACAGATTCAACATCTCAATCATTACATTGCCGTTGGGTGTCAGCGATATTAGATTAGTCGTTTGATTTCAAGTGAATTAATTCTAGAACTTTCCTACATTTAAATGGAGAAAGCCTTTCTTGAGCAGTTTGCACAACAGCGCGGACCTTCTATGAACAGAAAATGCTTCTGCTTTTAGCCACAGAGCTCGAAGTATTGAATAATCAATATGCTACCTGTTATCCAGGACCATTGTACAGAATATTCTTTATTCAGGAAAAGTATTTCTCATCTACTTTCAAAGTTAAGAATTTTTGTGAGTCCACCAAAGCTCTGTCTTGGTTACAAGCTGGATAGATGGGAGCTTTAGAAAAAAAGTGATATAACATAAGACTTTTCATCAGTGGTCAATGAACTGGCTTTGTCAAAAAACTGAAAACATTGTGATACATACTAGTGGGCAATTATAGTGCGCTTGAATAGTTATTTTAAAGCTTGATAAGTAAGTTCAGATTGATTACATATGTAAAAAAAATGCTTAGTAATCTAGGAAACTACCGTTCATCTGTACTAAGACATAATATCATGGAGGAGTATGCTCACCTAGAATCCCTTTAGGGAGCAAAAGTGGAGAGCACTCTCATTCTAGTTGAGTGGTAACCATCCATGTGAATAGCAACCATGTAATACTACTAGTGATTAGAGTTGTGCGAACATGTTCGGATTCGGTCGCCGAATATCAATTTGTCATATTTGAACCATATTGTTACCCCAGGGCCGCCATAAGGGCATTACTGCTCTTACTGGCATATTGGGACTGATGAGCAATGGGCCCCCTCTGTTCGGCTCATCAGGCCCCAGCGGCAGGATTCTACCGGATCAGTAACTGCCTTTGCATCCACAGATGCACGGGCAGTTAAAAGTTGTTACATGCTCCCACACAGCCACAGTTAATAGCCGCCGGCCAATCACAGGCTGGCAGCTGATGTCAGAGGGCACATTGCCAGCGTATGATGTCAATGTCATACCCCGGAACGACGCTGCGCGCCTCAGATGCATCGACCAGAGGACACTGCTAAAGCTCAACCAGGTTAAGAGAAACCTTTTTTTATAAAGCCGCGGTATGGGGTCTATTATACTGCTATGGGGTTCATTATACTGCTATAGGGGTGCATTATACTATGATGGTGCATTATAATACTATGGGGCTGTACTCTACTATGGGGTGCATTATATTATGGGGTGCATTATACTGCTATGGGGTGAATTATGTTATGGGGGTGCATTATAATGCTATGGGGCTGCATTATTCTATGGGATGCACTATACTATGGGGGTGCATTATATTATGGGGTGCATTTTACTGCTATGATGGTGCATTGTACTATGGGTGTGCATTATATTATGAGGCACTGCTGTTGGGTGCATTATACTACTATGGGGGTGCATTATACTTTTGATGTGCATTATATTATGGGGTGCATTATACTGCTATGGTGGTGAATTATACCATTTGGGTGCATTATATTATAGGGTGCACTATACTATGGGGAGCATTATACTACTATGGGGCTGCATTATACTGCTAAATGGTGCATTATACTATGGGAGTGCATTATACTATGGGATGCATTATACTGCTATGGGAGTGTATTACATTATGGGGTGAATTATACTACTATGGGGTGCATTATACTGCTATGGGGCTGCATTATATTGTTATGGGGTGCATTATACTATGGGGAGCATTATACTACTATGGGGCTGCATTATACTGCTAAAGGGTGCATTATACTATGGGGTGCATTATAATATGGGGTGCATTATACTGCTGTCAGTGTGTATTACATTATGGGGTGCATTATACTACTATGGGGTGCATTATACTGCTATGGAGCTGCATTATATTATTATGGGGTGCATTATACTATGGGATGAGACACAGGACAGGTGGGCACAGCTGAGACACAGGGCAGGCGGGCATGGCTGAGACACAGGGCAGGTGGGCACGGCTGAGACACATGGCAGGTGGGCACGGCTGAGACACAGGGCAGGCGGGCACGGCTGAGACACAAGGCAGGCAGGAGTGGTATATGAAGGAACAGGTAGAGCCCTGTTCACACAGCAGGTGCAGATACTGTTACATGCAGGAAGGAACGGTGTATGAAGGGACAGGTTTGGACCTGTTCACACAGGAGGAGCAGGTACAGGTACTGACAGGAAAGAGTGAGTATGACGGAACAGGTTTGGACCTGTTCACACTTGGAGGACCAAGGACACAGGGACCAGAGTATACACAGGTACAAAGCAAGACAAGAACAGAGACCAGGATATTCTGCCTCCTGGAGGGCAGACAGAGAAGTACCAAGCAAAGCTAGGAGTAAAGCCTCCAGAGAAGGAGGAGCACAGAGCAAGACCTGGATGCTCAGTAGCAAGACATTAACTGAGTTAACACATTGCACAGGCAAGGTTTCACTGGGTGGAGCTGCCTAAATACTAGAGGGCTCTTGGTAATTGGACAGGGACACATTAGACAGGTGCAACCTGACTCCATAAGAACCAGAGAATTCTGGCACCACCCCCCTCTGCACACAGCCAGGAAACATGCACAAAGCAGATAGGAGACAAGAGTCACAGAGCATGGAGCTGGCAGCAGACAGAAATCACAGCATGGCCTGGAGCAGTGAGTAAGTTGGTGTGTGGGAGATGGGAGGCCATGCAGCGATGCCAGCAGGGTTGTTACAGGTACATTATACAACTATGGGGGTGCATTATAATACTATGGGACTGCATTATATCACTATGGGGGTGCATTTTACCGGTATGAGGCTGCATTATACTATTATGGATGACTATGGGGGCAACATAGAGAGACATGAGGCAGAATGGGTGGACACATGGGGTCCAGAATGGGAGGACACATAGTGTCCAGAATATTATTACTGCAGGGGCTAATTAAAGGATATTATTTTTGAGGATACTGTTTTCAGTGTGGGGAGGAGAGGTCCTGTTACTGTGCAGGATGACAGTCGGTTTTTTCTTCAGCCGGTGTAGTATAGAGGTTGGGGAAAAATTGGGGAATATGCGCTAGATAACAGTGTTTATTTCTTCAGAGACGAAGATGAATGACTTCAACTAGAGATGTCACCGGTGAGTCAGTATGTTACCTGTACAATATACTGTATACAAAGCTCCTGTGTATAATGTCTCTGGTGATCACTATTATCTGTACACTATATACAGTGTGAATGTGTATAATGTCACCGGTGATCACTATATTACCTGTACACGGACACTATACTAAGTACAGATCTCCTGTGTATAATGGCATTAGTAATGTGTTGTTTTATTAATGATCAGTATTGTTGTATTCAGTCACTGTGATGGTAATATGTGATCTGGTCATGGCGTGATGGTATTTGCTCCATGTATGTGGTATTATTGGTCACTATGTGGTGGTATTATGTGATTCGGTCATGGTGCGGTGGTATTCATCCCTTGTGATATTATTGGCCATTTTAAAAATTTAAAAATTATTAAAAATATACCTAAATTGTATTGGATATTTTAAAAAAAAAATGTTTAGTAAGTTACAGTAGAGTAGGACCCAGCCAAAAGAGACTACTTTGTCATGGTGGCAGATTAAAAAATCTTTTGGAAAAAACAAAGCTTCTGGCTATATATGTAGTGGTGGAAACTGTAAATGTGTGATTGGTGAGGAAGTCGTGCAGAAGTGGAGTTTTTCCAAGAGCGGGTGATGGGACAGTGGAAGGTTTGAGGGGTGGAAGCAGGGCTAGGGTGGAGCCTGGGTCGAATTTCAAGGGGGCCCCAAAAATTTTGCCAGTATGGGGCTCCGAAATTCCTAGTGGCAGCTCTGTGTTACCCTATTCATGTCAAATTTACATTTGATGATCGGTTCTGAACATATTAGTTAATTCCTGCTCCCATTGACTCCAATGACGTTGAGGCTGCATGATTCGCGGCTGTTAAACAGCCACAAAACATACTGGGCTTGCCTGAAAAACAGGGGCAATCCTCTCATGTTTTGTGGCTGTCTAACAGCAGCAAAATATGCGGCTGAGGGCACTTGAACATGTCACTCGAGCACTCATGTTACTCATTGCATACCCGAGAACATTAGGCAAACTTGAGTAACGGGCACTTGCGCTCAGTAGTTTGCCAATAAATGGCTTCACCCAACCACTAACCATGAGTGGAGAAAACATTTTGGTATTATCATTCAAATTCTCTGAAAGAAGGTCAAGAAAGCAAAAATTCTCCCGGGGTATGTAAAGATTTGAGCACAACTGTAAATGATGAAAAAAATACATTAAATTACCCTAAATTGTGGTGATAAATAAAGCATACATTCAAAATTAAGATTAATAGTAAGAAAATGATTGTTAAATAAAAATCCATAAGTATGAAAAAGGCAAATCAATCATTAAATTCAGTATTTTTTTATACTTCTGGATTTGGGTACCACATTAATTGTATCTATATATTGTGTGCAATCTCTACTTTCCGCCACAAGTTGAGGTATTTTAATTTATTCTAATTCAGCCTTTATGCTGTGCTTAGGACCCATCACACATAGCAACGCACCAGCAATCCCGACAACGATATGACCTTGTCAGGATTGCTGGTTTGTCGCTACATGATCGCTGGTGAGCTTAGTTACCCACTGTTTACCTTAGTTACCAGCGCGTTGGTGAAGGGAGCTGGTAACCAAGGTTAACAACGGGTTTCTAAGTGCCGTGCGGCGCTTAGAAACCTGCTGTTTACCTTGGTTACCAGCTCCCTGCACCAGCGAGCTGGTAACTAAGGTACACAGCGGGTAACTAAGTGATGCGTGCCCTTAGTTACCCGTGGTTTACATTAGAAACCAGCGCCAGCTCGCTGATCGCTGGTCTCCCGCCTGCCACACGCAGCGATGCGTGCTGGCCAGCGGGAGACCAACGATCAAAAAAATATCCAGGCCATTCGAGCACAATCAGCGATACCCAGCAGAGGGGTCAGTCGCTGATACCTGTCACACACAGCGATATCGCTGGTGAGATCGCTGTTGCGTCACAAAACTTGTGACTCAGCAACGATCTCGGTAGCGATATCGCTGTGTGTGACGGGGGCTTTACTTGTAGAATCTGGTCCTTGTTTTACTTAGCATTCATTGTACCAATCTATTATAGATGCCTTGCCTTGGTAATGGCCCATAATATTGAATGAATTAACCTCTCTTTCAATGCTCTTTGTCCAACTTTTGCTATATGTCGAATTTAATAAAACCACTTTTCTAGGACGTTTTTGGCATGCATACAGTTTGTTGTTGTCTTCACACAGCCACTATAAAGGTTTAAATAGCCACCTGCCACTGCCATATGGCTGTGGAAAAAATTCCCCAGATGGAAATTACAAAAACAGGAAAAATACGTTTTTAATATTTGGCTGTGCTGCTGGAAAGAAGTCTCTTGCTTTGGTATTATTTGAAGGTTCTTTATTATCCACTATGCATTTCAATGCCATGTTAGCATCTTTATCAAGTGTAAAAAACCTTTTGGGCATCATGCTGTGGGGTATTATATTGTGTTGGAGGCACTATGGGGGTGTTTTACTTTGCTGGAAGCTCTATGTATTCATCATATTGCACTTCTGAGGGAGGCTGTATGATGAAATTATGGTAGAGGGGAATTCAGTGTATAGATTTTATAATCTGTGTGTGGATGCAGGCACTTTTGAGAAGGTCATACTCTTTAGTAGCCATGGGGTATCATGGGCTTCAATAGGGGCATAATTAGTATGTACTGGCGTTTCCCACTGCACTCCTATTCAGAGTTTGATCCATCAATACTCAGTATCTTCTAACATCTAATGCTTATGAGTTTATTGCCTTGATCCTACAGGTAACTATATATATATATATATATATATATATATATATTTATTCTCCATTGATTCATAGCGCGAGTATAATTTTGTTTAAATAACTAAATCACACTTGCAGCCAGTTGACATGGATTAAAGGTGACTCAACCTCTGTCCTGTGTCCTTGTGTGTACCACATTGAGCATGGAGAAAAGAAAGAAGACCAAAGAACTGTCTGAGGAGTTGAGAAACCAATTTGTGAGGAGGCATGAGCAATCTCAAGGGTACAAGTCCATCTCCAAAGACCTGAATGTTCCTGGGTCTACCGTGCACAGTGTCATCAAGAAGTTTAAAGCCCATGGCACTGTGGCTAACCTCCCTAGATGTGGATGGAAAAGAAAAATTGGCAAGAGATTTCAACGCAAGATTGTGCGGATGTTGGATAAAGAACCTCGACTAACATCCAAACAAGTTCAAGCTGCTCTGCAGTCCGAGGGTACAGCAGTGTCAGCCCGTACTATCCGTCGGCGTCTGAATGAAAAGGGTCTGTATGGTCGGAGACCCAGGAAGACCCCACTTCTTACCCTGAGACATAAAAAGCCAGGCTGGAGTTTGCCAAAACTTACCTGAAAAAGCCTAAGACGTTTTGGAAGAATGTTCTCTGGTCAGATGAGACAAAAGTAGAGCTTTTTGGGCAAAGGCATCAACATAGAGTTTACAGGAGAAAAAAAGAGGCATTCAAAGAAAAGAACACGGTCCCTACAGTCAAACATGGCAGAGGTTCCCTGATGTTTTGGGGTTGCTTTGCTGCCTCTGGCACTGGACTGCTTGACCGTGTGCATGGCATTATGAAGTCAGAAGACTACCAATAAATTCTGCAGCATAATGTAGGGCCCAGTGTGAGAAAGCTGGGTCTCCCTCAGAGGTCATGGGTCTTCCAGCAGGACAATGACCCAAAACACACTTCAAAAAGCACTAGAAAATGGTTTGAGAGAAAGCACTGGAGACTTCTAAGGTGGCCAGCAATGAGTCCAGACCTGAATCCCATAGAACACCTGTGGAGAGATCTAAAAATGGCAGTTTGGAGAAGGCACCCTTCAAATATCAGGGACCTGGAGCAGTTTGCCAAAGAAGAATGGTCTAAAATTCCAGCAGAGGATTGTAAGAAACTCATTGATGGTTACCGGAAGCGGGTGGTCGCAGTTATTTTGGCTAAAGGTTGTGCAACCAAGTATTAGGCTGAGGGTGCCAATACTTTTGTCTGGCCCATTTTTGGAGTTTTGTGTGAAATGATCAATGTTTTGCTTTTTGCCTCATTCTCTTTTGTGTTTTTTCATGTAAGACAAATTAAATGAAGATAATAATACCAAAGAATTTGTGTTTGCAATCATTTTCAGGAAGAAACTGAGTATTATCTGACAGAATTGCACGGGTGTCAATACTTTTGGTCTCAACTGTATGTGTCACAGTACATGTCCCTCTTTCTGTACATAATAATAAGGGCACATGGCCCCGCTCACTCTGCCAAACTTTTTTTTTGGTGCGTGGGGCAATTAGAATGTTTTCTATTGGGCACAGTGATTGTTGTTCGCACCAGGGAATAGTGGATGAATTTCTCTTATATAGCAGTAAATGTCATGCTGGATAGCTCCCCAGCAACTATAACTGGGCATTGTAGTAAGCGAAAATCACTGGCATCATGGCTGCACTACTTTGGGGCAAATTAATATGTGCTCCTTGTATGGGGCATGTTATAATTTGATTGTTCAACATTTTATAAGATATAAGTCTACTTAAAGAAGGTGGTGACTATGGCAAAGAAAATGTCTGAGCATTTCATCACTTGGCAAAAGAAGCCCTTCAGGCTTTGCAAAAACAGAAAGCAGATGTGCAATTTAGCAATGTGATGGAATTAATCGTTGCAGATGGAGTATCTATAAAAGCAGCAACAAGTATTGACTGATAATATCATGCAACAGGAAAACTGAAGCTTTGAAATCTGCAATTGGCATCTGATGAGTAAGGTGAGTTGCCTATTAGTGATGAGCGAATACATTTGGCAATATTTGTTACTCGCAAGATTAGTACGGTATTCTTTACTCAGCGATTAATTAGGTATTCACCTCGGTATATCTGAGTGACCCGCCCAGCATGATTGGTGCTTTATTTGGAGCCAATGAACATGCTGGGCTGGCTTGCCATCACAGTAATGACGGCGCCATCTTTGGTGTGGCATTACTGTGATTGGCTTGCCTTCCAGAGTCAAAGGGACTATTTAAAGGCTGCCGAAGCAATCTTGCGCACATTGCAACAGGAAAGAGCATAGGAAGAGTGCAGTTTCAGTGTAGGGAGAGTGAAAGGAGTTCAAAAATCTCAGTAGTAGAGTGATAGGAGGTTATAGTCAGCGTTACTTATTCCAAAAAGCTCTTTTAAGAGCTGAATATTGTCAAGAGATTGCTTGTTTGCTAGGTGGGAATTTAAGTAGGGAGTGATTAAAAAGGAGTGAGGGTAACAGGCAGGCAGCTGGGTGTTCTCTTCATTGCAAGTACATGCTGCAGCTCTCTGCTATTTTCCATTTAAAATACCTAATATTTGTCTAGCAGTTGTGCGACTGGCGCAATCCGGGTACAGATAATCTTACGTGACAATTTAGCAGGGGGAATTATCTTCATAAGGCTGGGGTCACAATAAACATATGGAAAATCGGTCCGAGTCTCCCTGCCGAGAGTCGTACAAGTGTTCTCCGTATGGTCATCCGTGTGTAATGCGTTTGCAATGCGATGATGCGATTTTCTAGGCACCTATGTATCCATATGGCATTCGTATGACATGCGTATGGTTTTACATTTCTCACTGATTTTCCCCATTGAATTGAAAGGCTCAATGAGGAAAATGAGTGCGTATCTGTCGCAAGCTACGTGGATGGTTCGTGTGTCGTCCGATTTTTTCTCACACCCATAGGCTTGCATTAGAGAGTCTCGGACGATATACGTGTATAGTCGCAGCAGTCGTGTGATTTTACACGTACGTTGAATACGCCTGAGAAAAAATACGGTGATGTGAGCTGCCCAATAGATTAATACTGGTCCGAGTGCTATGCAATGTTTTCTCTCATAGTACTCATCCGTATTCTACGGTAGTGTGACCCCGGCCTTACTCCGCATTTGGAGTGTGTCAGCAAGATGATTGAAAAAAAAAAATCATAATTTCCTATTTAAAAAAAAAAAAATAGCGTATCTCTATCTAGCAGTTGTGTGACTGGCGCAATCCGGATACAGATCACCTTACGTGACAATTTAGCAGGGGCAATAATCTACATTACTCCTCATTAGGAATGATGAAGGGTGGCACGGTGGCTCAGTGGTTAGCACTGTAAGAGCGCTGGGGTCCTGGGTTCAAATCCCACCAAGAACAACATCAGCAAGGAGTTTGCATGTTCTCCCCGTGTTTGTGGGTTTCCTCCGGGTTCTCCGGTTTCCTCCCACATCGCAAAGACATACTGATAGGGAATTTAGATTGTGAGCCCCATCGGGGACAGTGCCAATGATGTCCATAAAGCGCTGTGGAATTAATGGCACTATATAAATGAGTAAAATAAATAAATAAAAAATTAGGAGTGTGTCAGCAAGGTGACTGAAAAAAAATCATCATTTACTATTGTTTTAAAAAAATAGCATTTCTGTTTCTAGCAGTTGTGTGACTGGCTCAATCTGGGTAGAGATAATCATGCGTGACAATTTAGCAGGGGCAATAATTTTCAATACTCCGCTGTTGGAGTGTGTCAGCAAAGGAATCGATAGGGAGTACAAGTTTCACCATTGCACAATGTGCCAAGTTTTCACAAAGTACAAAACAGTAGCCATGTGGTGTATACAAGGCCGATTTTAGACAAAGTGGGGTCCTAAGCAAAAGTTTAAAGTGGGGCTCCAAATGCTAACATTGTAAAATCATACACTTAGATTACATTACATGAACAGTTGGCAGAGGGGCCTGGATCCAGTGCTGGCACTGTGGCCCCCATATAAAGGGGCCTTATATCGGCCGACAGGTCAGCCACTATTAGCATTACACAGGAGCGTTGCTAGGGTCAGAAAAGATTGGGGGGCCCAAGCCCCAAAGACAAAGAGTTGTCCCCCAACCACCTCTTAATATTTTTTTAACACTGCAGATTACACAGCAGGGCTCCCAACCGTCCTGGATCCAATGGGACAGTCCCGATTTTGACAGTCCTACCTGTGGGATTGTAGTTTTCCCGCTCTGCAAATCAGCCGCCATGCCCACCTGTCATTTCAGAAGGGACTGTGTACTGATCACCATTCAATTCCCTCTATGCACAGCACACTCCAGAACAGAAGCCCTCCCGGCTCACGTGACCAGTCACATGACTGTGACCTCATCCTATGTAACACCAGAGATAGCAGTGATAACTCTCTGAGAACAGATAAGGCTGGTTTCACATTAGCGCTTTTTAAGCGCACGCACGGCCGGGGGTAGCTCCGCCCCGGAGCCGGCTCTCTGCCCGGCGTGCCCGCCCCTTGCTTGTAACGCCGCCTCCTAGCGCACAGCGGCGCCTGCGATCGGCGCACCCTATCTTTAGCATAGGGTGCGCAGATCGTGCGCAGGCCGTGCGCTAGTTGCGCTTTGACCTGCTCTGCGCACTTTTGACGGTGCGCCGTGCGCACCAAAATCAAACTTTTCGAGCCAGTAACATTTTGGAAGAAGGTCCTGTGGACTGATGAAACAAAGATTGAGTTGTTTGGTCATACAAAAAGGCGTTATGCATGGAGGCTAAAAAACACAGCATTCCAAGAAAAACACTTGCTACCCACAGAAAAATTTGGTGGAGGTTCCATCATGCTTTGGGGCTGTGTGGCCAATGCCGGCAGCGGGAATCTTGTTAAAGTTGAGGGTCGCATGGATTCAACTCAGCATCAGCAGATTCTTGACAATAATGTGCAAGAATCAGTGACGAAGTTGAAGTTACGCAGGGGATGGATATTTCAGCAAGACAATGATCCAAAACACCGCTCCAAATATACTCAGGCATTCATGCAGAGGAACAATTACAATGTTCTGGAATGGCCATCCCAGTCCCCAGACCTGAATATCATTGAACATCTGTGAGATGATTTGAAGCAGGCTGTCCATGCTCGGCAACCATCAAACTTAACTGATCTGGAATTGTTTTGTAAACAGGAATGGTCAGAAATACCTTCATCCAGGCTCCAGGAACTCATTAATAGCTACAGGAAGTGACTAGAGGCTGTTATTTTTGCAAAAGGAGGATCTACGAAATATTAATGTCACTTTTATGTTGAGGTGCCCATACTTTTGCACCGGTCAAATTTTGTTAAAATGCAGATTGCAAATTTTCTGTTAGTACAATAAACCTCATTTGAATCCAGAAATAAAACGGAGTCCATCAGTTATTAGATGTATGAAATTGAAATAGCTGTTGCAAAAACCAAAATTGTTATAAAGAAAAAAGGTTAACATTAATAGGGGTGCCCAAACTTTTACATATGACTGTATGTGTATGTATGGTTTACCTTTATTATTTCACAAGGAAATTCATTTATTTCTAGGTCATAAATCCCCTGATTCAGCAGACAATATCCCTGTCTTGTGTCATCCAGACAGTAGTGACAGGAGGTCACCCTGTCACATTACAAGCAGTGATTTAGTGACTGTGGTCAGAGCTGATGCTGATCGCTGCTGTATGTGACTGTGAATCTTGATCCTACAGCAATCAGCACAGAGCTCTGGGACCACAGTGAGGTTCTGTGTCTTCACTTAGGCATATCCATTCTCAGGACAGTGCTAGGAGCAGCCATGATCAGGACTCAGGAGGAGACATACAGAGCTGCAGGCATCTTCCTGGCTGTCACTGTGCTGTAATCAGCCCCTCCCCCTCACTCTCAACTTTTAACCTATCTGCAGGGAGAAAGAGACAGGGGGCTCAAGGGGCTTTGCAAGAGACACTCCAAGACTTCAGAGCAATGCACAGCATTATTCACAGTTGTACACCCTCTGGGCACTTGATAAATGGGCTGCAGATGTAGGGGGCCCCCTTTGTAGGTGGGGGCTGTCCCAAATGCCAGCCCTGGGTGTATACATTCTTGACCACTAAGTACTTGTTGCAGAAGCAGGAGGAGGAGTAGGTGATTTCCTGAACAAAATGGGTTTGGATTGTAAGGGATGGATGTTAAGACAACTTCCCAAGCAAAACATTTGCTCTGCTTTTACATTACATTGCTGTAATCCATAAGGCTTACAAACTCGTGGGAAATCCAGCCCTTGTTCAATTTTAGAAGTATCAGCCTCTCTGCATTTTTCATTGACAGGCGTGTGTGCCTAACCATTTGTGATTGCACCAGCCAAACTAAAAACCCACGCAGGCAACACACTTGTAGCAGGGCATGGCAGCACCTCCAAGATGTAGAAGGGGTTGGGCCAAATATGGAGCTTGGACAACAAATAGTCAAAGGGCACTGAAGACTAAGGAAGGATACTGGTATGGTCATTTAAGTAGTTCTTCACCATCTTGGTCAACTTCTCCTTCCTCATCAGAGTTACACCCTCAGATAGCCCTTGCTGATGTGATGGTATCATGAAAATGCGCCAGTTGGTGGACATTCCCCCCTGATTTGCACAAAGTGTGAGTGGCCCTCCCCTATAATTCTTGTGGGTGAAAAGAGCCAGTACCTGTACCAGTAGCCTTGTCTGAGGGTAATCTTGTTAGCAAGTCTTCTACAACAGCACTCTGGCATGCATGCACTGAAAATGCTGTCTACCTCTGACATGAGAGAAGCAAATTTCTCCTTGTACTGTGGGTCAAGAAAGGTGCACAGTCAGAGGTTCATGATGGGCAAAATGTCTTTCACGCAAGGGTCTTGGGAAAGGCATCTGGACATGAACTCTGCCATGTGTGGCAGTCTACAAACAGTCAAACATTCAGTGTCCTCACCAGTAGGAACACTAACCATCCTCTCCTCTCATGATGCATAGCCTCCTCTTCCACCTCCTCCTCCTACACTTCAGGCCATCCATGCTGGACAGGCATGAAGCTGGGATTGGGAGTCCCCTCTGTAGCGCAGACCAAAAACTCCTTTCCCGCTTCATCCTCCTCCTCCTGTTCCTCATCATCACCCAATGTGGCTTGAGAATATTGTGTGAGGCTGGGCTGTGTTTTATCAGCCACTGTAAAATCTTGCTTCATAGCAACCTGCTCAGCATTCAAAGCTTCCTCTTTGAGATTCTGCAGCAAATATTCTGATAAACAGAGCAGCGGGATGGTTATGCTGCCAATAACATCATCAGCACTCACCATCTTGGTGCAGTACTAAAAATTTTGGAAGAACCTCATATGTCAGCAATAAAAACAGTCTCAGTAGTTGTTATGTGTGGGTGCTTAGTGTTACTCTGATGGGCATTGAGAAGCTGGAATATAGACACTGCTCTCTGCTGCTCACTCAGCCTTGCCAACATTTGAACCGCCTACCGCCTCAACACATTTAACTAACTATCCCTGTGTTGCCCATTCAAAATTTTCTTCATAACTACAATCCTTGTATCTTATTCTCACAGGCTTTATGCATTTAATAGCCCTCTGTTTCTGTACTTTTACACATACTGGTTGGTAACCGATTCATTCAGCATTACATGAACACCCGATTAGTGATGAGCAAGTATGCTCATTGCTCACGTTTCTCCGAGCATGCTCGGGTGGTCTCCGAGTATTTGGAAGTACTCGGAGATTTTGTTTCTATCACCGCAGCTGCATAATTTGCAGCTACTTGACAGCCTGAATACATGTGGGGATTGCCTTTTTATTAAGGAATTCCCACATGTATTCAGACTGTCAAGTAGCAGCAATTCATGCAACTGCGGCAACAGAAACTAAATCTCCGAGCACTTCCAAATACTCAGAAATCACTCTAGCATGCTCGGGAAAACCGAGCAATGAGCATACTCACTCATCACTACACCCGATTTCTTACATTATGGCTGGTCAGAACAATGAAAGCAATTGTTACCATCTGCCTTTCGTGTCTCCCCTTTTTCTTCAAAGATTGTAAGGTTGCGAGCAGGGCCCTCATTCCTATTGGTATCTGTTGTTTATGTGATTATTGTTATTCTGTAAAGTCTTATTGTCTGTACAAGTCACCTCTAAAATGTAAAGTTCTGCAGAATATGCTGGCAATATAGAAATAAAATTATTATGGTTTATTATTATTAAAGGTCAAATTATATCATGTGGGCAGGTCACAAATCAGTCGGTGATGAGGCAAATGAAAGCACTGCTGCGACAAAGCTAGTCCAACAAGAACCTGAGATGACTTTCGGAAATGTGCGTTGACACGCTGTACCTTGGCAAGTAGTTCCGGCAAGTCAGAGTATGTTTTAAACAAAAAACACTGTACAATCAAGTTCAGCATGTGGGCCATGCATGGAACATGTTTACAGAGCTTTAAAGCCTCCACCAAGTTACACCCATTATCACACACAACCAGACCTGGATGGAGGTTAAGCAGGGAGAGCCGCTGATCGGTCTGTTCTTTTATCACCTTCAACAGCTTTGCTACATTATGAGTTTTATTACCTAAACAGATGAGCTTCTGTAGAGTATGCTGCTGCTTTGCCAAGGCAGTGCTGCAGCCCTCCCTGCTGGGAAGTTATGGAGAGGCTACTTTCGGTGAGGAGGAGGGGAGAAAGGAACTGTAATACGAGGAGACTGAAACCCTGATGGAAGTTGGGACCGCTGTTGTGAACTCATTTTCTGGTCTGCCTCTGGTTTCTGGTGAGGGAGCTGGTTGTGCTGACAGAGGAGTTGTGAGGTCTCTTTCCGGGCTCCCTCTGGTGGTGGCAGGAGGTAGTGAAGCTGATCTAATTAACAGAGACCTGCCACCTGATAATGAGGAAGTGGAGTGGACATCTGGAGTCTCAGACTGGATTTAAGACAGCCGACTCCCTATTCCCATGCTGGTGATTTTTTCCTGCCTCCTGAGGTCTTAATTTCTAGCTCAGTTCCTGCCTTCTCAAGCTAAGTTATCTTTGCTAATGTTCACATTTGATTTGGTTTGGTCTATTCAGTTTTTTGCGTGGTCAGCCAGCCCCGGCTGGGGCTGTGCTGAATTTCCACTCTTATGTCACTGTATGTGCCAGTTTGCTTTTTGTCCCTTATTAGATTTGCCTCTTTTTGCTCTGTTCTCAGAATATGTCAGAGTGCTGATATAGTGGGAGAAGTCTAGTGACTTCAGGGTATTTTTTGCTATCAGAAGTGTTGGACATTTTTGCAGGGTTTTTTGGCGTGATTGCAGACAGTATATTTCCTTTCCTGTCCTTTCTAGCCAGTGTGGGCCCCATTGTTTGCTCAGCCTATTTTCCTACCTGTGTTCGTGTTTTCATCTTGTCTCACCATCAATACATGTGTGGGGGTTGTCTATTCCTTTGGGGTCTGCTCTGGGGCAGTTCTAGATTTCCCCTTTTCTTGCTTTAGGCTTATTTAGTCCTCCGGCTGTGACGAGGCATCTAGAATCATGGTAGGTACGCTCCACTGCTGCTGTTAGTTGTGCGGTTAGGATCAGGGGCCCGCAATCTGCGTAGTTACCAACCTCTCTGGTTTTCTGTGACTTGGCTTGGTCTTGTTTTCCTCCTCGGTGACCCATTCATAACAGACCGCTATTCTTAGAGTAGTTTAGATGTGTAATGTCCCAGTCTTTGACTCTGTCCCAAACTCCACCACGTTCAGCCAGTTTGCCATAAGGGAAATGTAGCATCCCCGTCCACAAGATCTTGTCAACGTGTCTGTGGTAAAGTAGACCTTCCCTGTGACTGCATTGGCCAGAGCACAGCTGATATTGTGTAACACGTGCTTGAACTCTGTTAAACAACATAGAAGAAAAAGTGGCTGACAGCAACTCCTTGATCCAAGAGAGGCACGTTCAAAGTCCAAAGACCCAGTTGGACACGAAATCCAAATGATGAAGAAGAACAGCATCTCATCCGGGTGAAAAATATATAAACATTTATTGTGCCATGACAAAATGCGACGTTTCGACCATCACATGGTCTTTATCAAGCTTGATAAAGACCATGTGATGGTCGAAAAGTCGCATTTTGTCATGGCACAATAAATGTTTATATATTTTTCACCCGGATGAGATGCTGTTCTTCTTCATCATTTGAACTCTGTTAAACATCTGGGGCAGGGACAAGTGAACGCTGCACTAGGACAATCAACTGGACGTGGTTGCTAACTGTTGTGTCTGTGCAACTACAGGTTGTGGGCATCAGCACCTGCTTCATGGACAGCTGATGTGGAAGGCCATAACACAAAACGACTTTGTACCCAGGCGTTCCATCCACCTACTTGGGTGCTTGGCTGCCATTCTGGTGGTGCGCAGGTTGCTAGTGTTCTTAACTTGGTTTGGCAGATGATGCAAATTAGAGTTGTTTTATCTGAAGTAATTTCAGAAAAAAACCTGCCATACAAGGGAACAATGCACGCTTGGCCTGTTATCTAACTGAGTGCAGGGGGCTCTGTGGAACAGTTGACTGAGTTCTCCCTCTGGTCAACCCACTACCTCTTCTTGCCTGTTTTTGTGCTACAGATCCATCCCTGTATACACTGCTATGATCGCTAGACATGCCACTGTGCCAGTTTGGATCAGTGGCCTCATCATCAACCAAGTCATCTTCCAATTTGTCAATCTGATCCTCCTTCTGAGTTGCAATTTTTAGCTGACCTCATAGCAACTCTACGTCATGATTATCCTCCACCTCTTCATACATTAATTGACCTTCCCCAATGTGGCTTTCTACTGATAGTGGGTGCTAAAATGTTTGGGCAACACTGCACTCCACCTCCTCATGACCCTCTTTAATTGTGCATGTTGAGAGGCCTGACAAATTCCAAGGTAATGTTAACAATTTCTCACATTGTCCAGCATTGGGGTCATATGTCTCCAGGGACTCTTGATGGTGGGAAGAAAGAGGACCAGGTTGAGGATTCAGAGGCCCAGCCTCTTGGCTACTTAGACATGACCGTGTGGAAGACTTTGTGCTGCTGCTTGTCTACACACTGGAGTGTTGTGAGCTCATCTGTTCATTCACCTTTTGTGTCCAAGGATCTCCCTCTTCTGGTGAAGGAAGGTAGTGAGGCTGATTTGGATGAAAGAAACCAAACACCTGATCAGGTGGATTGTGACTGGGTAATGGGAACTTCAGACTGGATATAAGGCAGCCGCCGCCCTTCTGAGTGGCTGGTGATTTCTCTGCTGGATTCTTGGAGACCAGTCTGTTTCCTGCTTCCCAAAGATAAGGTTTTGCTCTGCTATTGAACTTATTAGTTTTGGTTTTGCTTACCTTGTTTTTTGAGTTCAGCCATCCCCGGCCGGGGGTGTGCTGGATTCTTATTCCTTGATCAGTGTTCTCTTTTGCTCTGCTTTCAGAATATTCTGAGTGCTGATATAGGGTTTGAAGTCTAGTGACTTCAGGGTCCTTTTTGCTTATCAGTTGTGTTGGTAATATTTTTAGCAGGGTTTTCTCGGATTGCAGACAGCAGCTTTTCTGTCCTGTCCTTTTTAGTTAGCTTGGGCCCCATCGTTTGCTCAACCTATCTTTCTATCTGTGTTAGTGTTTTCATCTTATTTCACCGTCATTATATGTTGGGGGCTGCTAATTGCTTTGGGGTCTGCTCTGGGCAGTCAGTTTTTCCCTTTTCTCTCTTTAGGCTTATGTAGATCTCCGGCTGTGACGAGGTGTCTAGGATCACCATAGGAACACTCCATGGCTATTACTAGTTGTGTGATAGGATTAGGGGTCTGCAATCCACTAGTTTCCAACCTCTCTGATTTTCTGAGCTGAGCTTGTGTTTTGTTTTTTTCCTCCTCGGTGACTCAATCATAACACTTGAGCCTTCGCCTGCCATCCAACCCACAACATCCTGGCAATTGTCTGGGTTCATCAGTGGTGTACCGCGGAGACCACATATTGACAGGAAACTAGAATGAGATACAGTCACCTTCTGATCTGTTACATGGCCTTGGTGGGCACCACCACATCCATATTTCTTAACGTCAACCTTTCTCATATTGAATGCTTTATGCTTATAAAAAAAAATTCCTGGCTTTATTTTTGACAAGTACCCTCACAGAGGTATTATGTACAAATTCAATATATTTAGTAATTTGTGGCAATTTTTTTTAAAAGATTTCAGCTTTATTACACACGACAAAAGGAGGCTCACAAAAATTATAGATAAATAGTGACATTTGCATATAACTTCTAGACAGAGATATGCTATTTATTAAACCAATAGAAAATGCATAGGCTTGTGCAGATTGTTCAATAACACGCCTGTCTCTTTCCCTTCAGGAGGCTGCTTCCAAATAAAATGAGGCTTGTACATGTTCCTGACATGGGTCCAGGCCTGACAGACTGACCACAAGACAGGCCCTCACTTCCATACACTGTATTCAGAATTTAATTAAAATGCTTTTGGTGTCTGGTAGAATCCAATGTACTGACATTGATCATACAGCTCGCCAAACTCCTGTATTATATTCACCATGCAGGAGCTTCACCCGCTATGACAGTTGTTCCTTTGGGATCCAGTGGCAAAAATGAACTGTGGAGCTTACAAAACGCAGGTTTCACAGCACCTGCTGGCCCTCTGCAAATTGTAAGCGAGGGCCACATTATGACATGGCAGTGAGCATTTTGGTGGTGGCGGGCAAAGCCCAAAATTCATATGGGCATGTTTTTGCTGGCATTGTAAAGTGATGGGGAATATGTATTCCACTATCTGGCTATCTATTTAGATGCATGTGTGGCAAAAAGTGACACTTTTTGTGTGTTCTTTGCAGAGGTATTTTTTGCAGGCGAAGCACGATGTGTTTGTCTTTCTGTCCTTATTGCTAGGGCAGACCTGACACCTCTTTCTTTTAGAATCAGGTGGTCTCACTGGGGTTGTGGCTGATGTTGAGGCAGGCCTGGTTGAGGAGGATGCTGGTGATGATGCTCTTTGTGTTGCTGTGGGTGTGGACGAAGCACTTGTTGAGCTCTGGAGTTGTCGGACCAAGGCTGCAGCGGCTGGGTCTCGGGGCACTAGTTCCCTTTGGTCAATGTGCGCCTTGACAAGAGATCTTCCTAGTTCCTCAAGAAACATCTTCCGCGTGTTTTTTTTCTTTGAATTCCATCCTTGGTGAATGTGGGTCCACAACACAAATGAATTGCATGCTGACACATCAAGGATGTTGTAAAATACAACCATTGGCCATCTCCTAGTCATTCGCTGGCAAGTGTAGGTGGCAGTCAGCTTGTCCAGGTTGCCCACTCCTCCTTTGTTTTTGTTATAGTCCAGAATGATTCTGGGCTTTTTGTCACTTCCTGATGACACAGCTGCATCTTTGTGAAGTGTGGACATCAGTACCACATTCCTTCATTTTTTGGGGCAGTATGAAACAGCAGTGGTGGTGTCTGTAAAAACAAACTTTGAGGAAAGTGGAGCCCTGTCCTTCATCTGCAACAACTCAGCGGGCAGCTCAGGTTTGTTTTTTTTCACTGTGCCCACCATGGTGATTTTCTTCCTGAGAAGTTCTTGTCCAAGGTCATAGCTGGTAAAAAAATTGTCACAAGTAATGTTGTGACCCTGCAGTCCAGTAGTCATATCGAGGACTACATGTTTTCCTTGGTTTTTTTCAGGGATGCCGCTTGCAGACTTGCCTGTGTAAATCTGTAGATTCCATGCATAGCTAGTTTTTGCATCACAGGCTGCCCAGATTTTTATGCCGTATTTGCCTGGCTTACTTGGCATGTATTGCCGGAAGGGGCATTTTCCACGGAAAGGGAGAAAACGTTCGTCTTCTGTCACCTCTGGCCCTGGGTTGAACATCAGTGGAAGGAGCTGCACCCATTTCTCCCAAACATCCCTGATGGGAGCAAGTTTGTCAGATTTTGTTCTGGTGTCTCTGTTGTCAAATCTGAGGACTCTTGATATCATTTGAAACTTTTGAAGTGACATTGTTGCCCGGAAAATATTCCTGCCTGTCAATGCGTCCCAGAGACTATCAGTGGTCTCATTGCAGGATTTGTACACTCCAGCAAGGAGAAGAACACCAATGTAGGCATCCAGGACATCATCATGAAGGTCATTCCACATGTTGCCGTGGACTTTTTTCCTTCAAGATTTGTCATAGCAATAATGACTTTTTTTATTGACAATGGCATAAACAGATCAAAACATGTCTTGATGTCACTTACTCTTGTCACAGCAAACCTTGTGATCCCAGGGGTCATTTTTATGACATTTGCAGCATCTGCCCTGCCATGTACATCTGGAGGTACTGAGCTCCAACTGATCTTGCCACTTTTGGATTTGAATCTTTCAGCGGGAGCAGCTTCAGCACCAGTGACCTCCTCATCAGACTGATCAGAACTGTCTGTGTCTTCCGGTTGATATTCCACATCATCTTCCTCCTCAGAAACCTGTTCATCTGTATCAGTTTGCTGCTGTGTGTCCTCTGATTCATTATCATCTAAGATATAATCCAGAATTTGGCTTACATCAAATCTTCTCCTCATTGTTGCATGTGTAAACTGGAGATGTATACTCTGCAAAGTACCAACTCTAAGCTGATTTGCCCATACATGCCTGGACATGTCCCTAACTCAAGTTGTTGGAGGTAGAGCTGGCTGTGAGCTGTTGGTTTATATTGTGTTTATGAGTTCAGTTTTGGGACATATTATTATTGTTTTACTCTTATATTAGACCTGGGTCGAAATTGACCCCAACAACACAAATGTTATAATTTTAATAAGAGCATTTTACAATTTAGTAAAATATTTTTATTTTATTGTATTTTGTTTAAAAATAAGTTCCTGAAAAAGTCAAAAAGTCTTGATGCAATAAACAAATGTATGTAAAATTTGTATGCATTTAAAACCTAAAATGGGTCTGTCATGACCCTAACACTAGAGGAAGGTTAAGGGATGTAAATTACTGGTCATTTCTTTATCCATCAACAAAAGATCATTGATATTCAAGGCAACTACCCTAATTAGATTGGGTGTGTTAACTTTCCCAAGGATGTTATCTGGTGCTCCGAAGCCCCTCCTCCAGCTTGCTGTATTTCTGCCATGTGGCACAAATGAGGCCCCCTCCTCTAGCTTCCTGTATTATATACTGGTTAAAACAGGTATTGAGGGGATGTGTTTATAGCCAATGGACAATAGACTTGTGACATCATTCCCCACATGGTGGGGCTGGACACACCTTTTAGCTGGACATTTAAAAGAACTAGGACACATGTGCTAAGGCTCTTTTGGCTCCAGGAGGATGACTGGTCGATGTCTACCTGAATAATGTAACGTATGAATAATGCTTGTTTCTGTTTAATGCATATCTATTTATAGTTTTATACTGTTTATTATTTGATCTTATTTATTAAGTAAATCAATTTAGTAAATTCAATTCTTGTGTGAGCATTTTCTCATTCATCACAATCCATTGGAAACCTTACAATACAAATTGGTGTCAGAAGTGGGATTGTTTTGAATAAAAATGTTTGCAAAATTGAATAAGTTTGTTAAGAGTAGGAAAGCAGTTGAGAGTAGTGTCAGATCTTTGCCAGAATAGGTGTTACCAGGAAAGTGGTCCCCAATGGCACAGGAATGTAACAAATATATGGAGGGACAGCGGTTATCAAATCCCCAGGATGTGGCTGGCAAATTTGATCTCTCAAAGTATGATGCAAAAGAGCAGAAAGCTGCAGCAGCCGTTGGATGGATTTGTGTGCAAGTGTCTCAAAGCTTACAGGAGGAGATAGATAATTTGCGTTTAGAGCTGCATACAGCTATAGAGCAAAGGATTAGCTTGCAATCAGCCTTGAGAGACCAAATGAAACAGCATGACAATATGCAAAGGAATTTTGAAGCTTAAGTAATGAAAAATGTGAATAAGAATAGGCGCAGGGCGAGACAGCGGCCAGTGTCAGATATTCATACTGCACAGATTAGCACCATGATTGCACGTGAGAAATGGTCAGATTTGATAGAATGGGATGGCTGTGACAGTGAGACAGATGAGGAAGAAAAGCAAGCCAGACCAATTTTGACTACTAAAACTAGGAGAGAAGCACACAGCGTAGTGGAGATAGGATGGATGCAGGAAACACAGCTACAGGAGCAGAAGCTTCAATGACCAAGGAAACTAGGAATTATACAGCAGGAGAATTAACAGAATTAGCTACCAGGTACAGGCAGCAAGCAGGAGAACCTTTGTTAGCATGGATTCTCAGATTATGGGATTAGGGAGCCAATACTATAATTTTGAACCGTCTTGAGGCAGTAGGACTTTGTAGTATTTGTATTGATCCTATGGTGCGTCTAAAAATGAGACGTGCAAGGGACACTGCAGAGACTTTCTCTTTGCTGCATTTAGTGAGGGATTCTGTGGCACAAGTGTATGACTCTCTCATGGAATTAATACCACAGACACGATGGGAGACTCTTGCAGATGGAGTTGATAGATTGAGAGAAATCGCAGGTATAGGTGGCATAACTCGCAATCTTTTGCCAGATCTGAATGATCATTTTGCTGTTGTTGAGGATTGGAAGGGACCAGATGCTGCAATATTGACAGTATTGATGAAGAATAAGTTCATAGAAGGTGCCCCTTCGTCATACAAAGCCCCATTGTTCACTATGTTCAGTGCACTTATGGGAAATTCCACTAATGTCTACACAGCATGCAATTTAATCTCCTAGCTATCTGCTCTAGAGAGAGCAAAAGTATCAAAAAATAGTACAGTAGAGAGAGTAGATCAAGAAAGGAGAAAAGAGGATGATCCCCAAATTAGAAAGGGCAGGAAGGAGTTGTTTTATGACCTGATAGCTAGTGGAGTTCCATTCCAGGAGATAGATGGGATCTCTACAAGTGACCTGTTGAGAAGATGGCAAGATCTGAGGAGAAAAGGCAAACTGCAACTCGCCAGACCCAAGAGGGTGGTGACAAATGAGATAGGAGGTTGGAAAGATAGAGGTGGGACACCTGATGGAGGCATGCAAAGCCCCCACTGTAACCGCCCCTTGCACTCTTCCAATACCATGGCATACTACACCCCCTGCCAAGATTCCCTCATGGACTAATTTTAAATGCAGATTTTAGATAAAAGTTGTGGAACATCCCTGAAAATTGTTGTTTGAACAGCTTTCCCATTTCTTTGATGTCTAATGATGTTTGTTTTCGTTCTAGAGTTTCTTAGAGAAATATTCCTGTGAGCATACTATGAAGTATGCTCTGGCTGATATATGAAGAGAAATACTCCTGTGAGCATACTGTGACGTATGCGCTGGCTGATATATGATGAATTGGGTTTGGTCTTGCTGATGCATAAATGTGCATTCCTCACCTGAGGGTTTGTAATACACCTTGATGTTTTAAAAGGCAAAAGACCACAACAGATATTAGATGATTCTGTATGTGGGAGCCATGAGAGAGAAACCTACAAGGAAAAGAGGGGATGACAGTACAGACAATGAATTTAAGACTGAACTAAAGTTAGATGACTGATAATATACTTGGGGTTGACAAGATAATAGATGACTTATTTGTACTAAGTGTTGTCTTTGTCACAGTATGTGCTTTGTGTAAAATTGGTTCACAGCCAAAGAAAAAATCCACGTGGTATTTTTATTTTTACTTTTTATTTAGTATATTTTTATTTTTTATGAGCTCATTTTTTGAATTTTAATGGTACTGTGTTTAGCATTCTTGGTTTTTAAAGGAATTGGGTTTTTTTTTCTCTTTTCAGTCCACTACATGTTGGATTGGGGGGTGGGGCGTGTAATTAACCTTTTGTTTGCAGGAGTAAAAGAAGAAACCTTGGCCATTTAAATAACATGTAAATACTGTGCACAGTAAATGGTTCATTTCTGCAGTAGTGAAAAAGGAGTCCATCTACCTAATATAAGATGATATTTTATGACTTATTTTTGAGTTTTAACATTTTTTATTTTTTGGGAGCTCCCGTGCAAATTGGGTTTTGAAGAACATATATGTTAAATGATTTCAATGAATGCTAGTTTGTTAATGTCAGTCTTTTGTTTGATATAGCTTTGTTCACCTACACCTGAGTCATGCAATGCAAATGTGTGGATACCCAAAGTGTGTGTTTGTCTATATGTAAATGAGAATCTCTCCTGCTTACTGAATGAGTGAATTAGGTGAAGCCAGAGTGTGTGCTGATGTAATGTGTATATTATGATGTAAAAATAATAATTTGCTAGAATTGGGTTAATAGCAAATTGGTTTGGGTTCTGTTTTCCTTAACATGTAATTGTACTGATTCTGATTAGTAGTAACATTATTTTGTGATCTCCATGAACATGATTGTACTGGTAATTATGATCATCATTATTATGCAAATGTGATTGACATGAATTTGATGTGTTTTGATAACTGGTATCTGATATTTTGATATCTTGATTAGTGTTGAGCGATACCATCCGATATTCAGAAATATCGGATCAGATTGGATCGGCCCGATACACAAAACGCATCGGGTATTGCCTATTCCGATACCGGAAGTCCCATTCAAGTCAATGGGACAGAAATATCGGAATTAAAAAAAACCCTTTCTTGCCTTGTACATCCTGTTCGGGATGGGGGAAGAGTGTGGGCGGTGTGTGGGCGCACACTGTGCGTGTCTGTGTGTGCGGGCGGGGGTCTGTGCGGGCCTCTCGGGGGTCTGTGCCGACTGTCGGGGGCCTGTGTCGGCTGCCGGTGGTCTGTACGGGCCTTTCAGGGGCCTGTGCCGACTGTCGGGGGCCTGTGCCGGCTGCCGGTGGTCTGTACAGGCCTCTCGGGGGCCTGTGCCAGCTGTCGGTGGTCTGTGCCGGCTGCTGATGGTCTGTACAGGCCTCTCGGGGGCCTGTGCCGGCTGTTGGTGGTCTGTGCCGGCTGCCAGGGGCCTGTGCCAGCTGCTGGTGGCCTGTGCGGGCCTGTGTCTTGTGTGTGTGCAGGCATCGTCCGATGGGACTACAAGTCCCATCGGGTGATGCCTGCTACAATGACAGTGATTGACACATTAGCCAATGATGGGACAGTAGTAGTCCCATCATCCGGCTAATGTGTTGAATGTAAAAAAAAAAAAAAACCATACTACATACTGTACATGCTACATTTATACTACATTCATACAACATACATACATACTACATACATGCTACATATATACTACATTCATACAGCATACATACATACTACATACATGCTACATATATACTACATTCATACAACATACATACATACTACATGCTACAGTCATGGCCAAAAGTTTTGAGAATGACACAAATATTAATTTTTGCAAAGTCTACTGCTTCATTTTCTCTAATGGCAATTTGCTTATACTCCAGAATGTTATACAGAGTAATCAGCTTAACAGCAATTACTTGCAAAGTCAATATTTGCCTAGAAAATGAACTTTATCCCCCAAAACACATTTCAACATCATTGCAGCCCTGCCTTAAAAGGACCAGCTAACATCGTTTCAGTGATTGCTCCATTAACACAGGTGTGGGTGTTGATGAGGACATGGCTGGAGATCAATATGTCATGATTAAGTAAGAATGACACCACTGGACACTTTAAAAGGAGGCTGGTGCTTGGCATCATTGTTTCTCTTCTGTTAACCATGGTTATCTCTAAAGAAACACGTGCAGTCATCATTGCACTGCACAAAAATGGCCTAACAGGGAAGAATATTGCAGCTAGAAAGATTGCACCTCAGTCAACAATCTATCGCATCATCAAGAACTTCAAGGAGAGAGGTTCCCTTGTTGCCAAAAAGGCTCCAGGGCGCCCAAGAAAGACCAGCAAGCGCCAGGACCGTCTCTTAAAAGTGTTTCAGCTGCGGGATCGGGCTACCAGCAGTGCAGAGCTTGCTCAGGAATGGCAGCAGGCAGGTGTGAGTGCATCTGCATGCACTGTGAGGCGGAGACTCTTGGAGCAAGGCCTGGTCTCAAGGAGGGCAGCAAAGAAGCCACTTCTCTCCAGGAAAAACATCATGGACAGACTGATATTCTGCAAGAGGTACAGGGAGTGGACTGCTGAGGACTGGGGTAAAGTCATTTTCTCTGACGAATCCCCTTTTTGATTGTTTGGGACATCTGGAAAACGGCTTATTCGGAGAAGACCAGGTGAGCGCTACCACCAGTCTTGTCTCATGCCAACTGTCAAGCATCCTGAAAACATTCATGTGTGGGTTTGCTTCTCAGCCAAGAGAATGGGTTCTCTCTCAGTCTTGCCTAAAAACACAGCCATGAATAAAGAATGGTACCAGAATGTCCTCCAAGAGCAACTTCTCCCAACCGTCCAAGAGCAGTTTGGCGATCAACAATGCCTTTTTCAACATGATGGAGCACCTTACCATAAAGCAAAGGTGATAACTAAATGGCTCAGGGAACAAAACATAGAGATTTTGGGACCATGGCCTGGAAACCCCCCAGATCTTAATCCCATTGAGAACTTGTGGTCAATCATCAAGAGACGGGTGGACAAACAAAAACCTTCAAATTCAGACAAAATAAAAGCATTGATTTTGCAAGAATGGA
The DNA here is from genome assembly GCF_039654945.1 of Dendrobates tinctorius. Taxonomy (NCBI): domain Eukaryota; kingdom Metazoa; phylum Chordata; class Amphibia; order Anura; family Dendrobatidae; genus Dendrobates; species Dendrobates tinctorius. The sequence continues at coordinate 27,718,720 of NW_027361771.1, forward strand.
CTGCTATCAGTCAGGATTTGATCCAGAAGTTGATTGAGAGCATGCCAGGGAGAATTGCTGAAGTCCTGAAGAAGAAGGGTCAACACTGCAAATATTGACTTGCTGCATTAACTCATTCTAACTGTCAATATAACCTTTTGCTACACATAATATGATTGCAATTATATTTCTGTATGTGATAAAAACATCTGACAAACACATAAAAACCAGAGGCCAGCAGATCATGTGAAAATATAATATTTGTTTCATTCTCAAAACTTTTGGCCATGACTGAACATACATGCTACATATATACTACATTCATACAGCATACATACATACTACATATATACTACATTCATACAGCATACATACATACTACATACATGCTACATATATACTACATTCATACATCATACATACTACATACATGCTACATATATACTACATTCATACAACATACATACATACTAGATACTACATACATGCTACATATATACTACATTCATACAACATACATACATACTAGATACTACATACATGCTACATATATACTACATTCATACAACATACATACACTCACTTTATGGCAAAAGCTGCGTTTGAACTTTCTCACACAGCAATGCCAAAAGTGAGTCTAGGGACTATTTTTTTACAGTGGCGGAGGAATACAGTACGGAAGGATACCTACCTCCCGTCATTGGATTATTGAAGCCACTAGAGAGCGGTCGCATCAGCTGATGCGGGAGATCGGCGTGGGACACGCGTGGATTTCTGCGGATCAGGGAGTATATGGCTTGTTTGTTATTTTCATATTTTTTCATAGATGACACTGGCTTTGGGGATCAAAGTGACAAGTGATGGTGAGTATGTTCTCTATGATATATGTACTGTATGTCTATGTATGTATTGTATGAAATATATGTACTGTATGTCTATGTATGTATTGTATGAATGTATTGAATGCAGTATGTATGTAGTGTGTATGCAGTATGTAGCATGTATGTATGTTGTATGTCTGTAGCATGTTGTATGTATGTAGTATGTATGTAGTATGTACTATGTATGTATGTTGTTTGAATGTAGTACATATGAAGCATGTATGTAGTATGTATGTATGTTGTATGAATGTAGTATACAGTGGGGCAAAAAAGTATTTAGTCAGTCAGCAATAGTGCAAGTTCCACCACTTAAAAAGATGAGAGGCGTCTGTAATTTACATCATAGGTAGACCTCAACTATGGGAGACAAACTGAGAAAAAAAAATCCAGAAAATCACATTGTCTGTTTTTTTTTTCCTTTTATTTGCATATTATGGTGGAAAATAAGTATTTGGTCAGAAACAAAATTTCATCTCAATACTTTGTGATATATCCTTTGTTGGCAATCACAGAGGTCAAACGTTTTCTGTAAGTCTTCACAAGGTTGCCACACACTGTTGTTGGTATGTTGGCCCATTCCTCCATGCAGATCTCCTCTAGAGCATTTCGCTTGGCAACACGGACTTTCAACTCCCTCCAAAGGTTTTCTATAGGGTTGAGATCTGGAGACTGGCTAGGCCACTCAAGGACCTTGATATGCTTCTTACGAAGCCACTCCTTCGTTACCCTGGCAGTGTGCTTTGGATCATTGTCATGTTGAAAGACCCAGCCACGTTTCATCATCAATGCCCTTGCTGATGGAAGGAGGTTTGCACTCAAAATCTCACGATACATGGCCCCATTCATTCTTTCATGTACCCAGATCAGTCATCCTGGCCCCTTTGCAGAGAAACAGCCCCAAAGCATGATGTTTCCACCACCATGCTTTACAGTAGGTATGGTGTTTGATGGATGCAACTCAGTATTCTTTTTCCTCCAAACACGACAAGTTGTGTTTCTACCAAACAGTTCCAGTTTGGTTTCATCAGACCATAGGACATTCTCCCAAAACTCCTCTGGATCATCCAAATGCTCTCTAGCAAACTTCAGACGGGCCCGGACATGTACAGGCTTAAGCAGTGGGACACGTCAGGCACTGCAGGATCTGAGTCCATGGTGGCGTAGTGTGTTACTTATGGTAGGCCTTGTTACATTGGTCCCAGCTCTCTGCAGTTCATTCACTAGGTCCCCCCGCGTGGTTCTGGGATTTTTGCTCACCGTTCTTGTGATCATTCTGACCCCACGGGGTGGGATTTTGCGTGGAGCACCAGATCGAGGGAGATTATCAGTGGTCTTGTATGTCTTCCATTTTCTAATTATTGCTCCCACAGTTGATTTCTTCACTCCAAGCTGGTTGGCTATTGCAGATTCAGTCTTCCCAGCCTGGTGCAGGGCTACAATTTTGTTTCTGGTGTCCTTTGACAGCTCTTTGGTCTTCACCATAGTGGAGTTTGGAGTCAGACTGTTTGAGGGTGTGCACAGGTGTCTTTTTATACTGATAACAAGTTTAAACAGGTGCCATTACTACAGGTAATGAGTGGAGGAAAGAGGAGACTCTTAAAGAAGAAGTTACAGGTCTGTGAGAGCCAGAAATCTTGATTGCTTGTTTCTGACCAAATACTTATTTTCCACCATAATATGCAAATAAAAGGAAAAAAAAACAGACAATGTGATTTTCTGGATTTTTTTTCTCAGTTTGTCTCCCATAGTTGAGGTCTACCTATGATGTAAATTACAGACGCCTCTCATCTTTTTAAGTGGTGGAACTTGCACTATTGCTGACTGACTAAATACTTTTTTGCCCCACTGTATATGTAGCATGTATGTAGTATGTATGTATGTATGTTGTATGTATGTAGTATGTAGTATGTATGCATGTTGTATGAATGTAGTATATATGTAGCATGTATGTAGTATGTATGTATGTTGTATGAATGTAGTATATATGTAGCATGTATGTAGTATGTAGTATGTAGTATGTATGTATGTTGTATGAATGTAGTATACATGAAGTATGTATGTATGTTGTATGAATGTAGTATACATGTAGCATGTATGTAGCATGTATGTATGTTGTATGAATGCAGTATGCATGTAGTTTGTAGTATGTTGTATGAATGTAGTATATATGTAGTATGTATGTATGCTGTATGAATGTAGTATATATGTAGTATGTATGTATGCATGTTGTATGAATGTAGTATATATGTAGCATGTATGTAGTATGTATGTGTGTTGTATGAATGTAGTATATGTGAAGCATGTATGTAGTATGTATGTATGTTGTATGAATGTAGTATATATGTAGTATGTATGTATTATGTTGTTTTTTGTTTTTTTTTTACATTCAACACATTAGCCGGATGATGGGACTACTACTGTCCCATCATTGGCTAATGTGTCAATCACTGTCATTGTAGCAGGCATCGCCCCATGGGACTTGCAGTCCCATGGGACGATGCCTGCACACACATAAGACCCCTGGCAGGCCCGCACAGACCACCAGCAGCTGGCACAGACCACCGACAGCCGGCACAGGCCCCCGAGAGGTCCGTACAGACCACCGGCAGCCGGCACAGGCCCCCGCCAGCCGGCACAGGCCCCCGGCAGCCGGCACAGGCCCACGAGAGGCCCATACAGACCACCGGCAGCCGGCACAGGCCTCCGACAGGCCTGTACAGACCCCCAAGAGGCCCGTACAGACCACCAGCAGCCGGCACAGGCCTCTGACAGGCCTGTACACACCCCCGAGAGGCCCGTACAGACCACCGGTAGCCGGCACAGGCCCCCGAGAGGCCCGTACAGACCACTGGCAGCCAGCACAGGCCCCTGAGAGGCCCATACAGACCACCGGCAGCTGGCACAGGCCCCCAACAGGCCTGTACAGACCCCCGAGAGGCCCATACAGACCACCGGCAGCCGGCACAGGCCCCCGAGAGGCCCGTACAGACCACCGGCAGCCGGCACAGGCCCCCGACAGGCCTGTACAGACCCCCGAGAGGCCTGTATAGACCACGGCAGCCGGCACAGACCCCCGACAGTCGGCACAGAACCCCAGAGTCGGCACAGACCGCGCATCATGATGCGCACAGACTGCGCATCATGGTGACATCATTTCAGCAGCCAATCACAGCCACAACTGTGGCTCATTGCATTATGGGGACTTCCGATTCTGGTATCCGATATTGAAAAAATATCGGTACTCAGTATCGGAATTCCGATACAGCAAATATCGGCCGATACCTGATATTTGCAGTATCGGAATGCTCAACACTAATTAAGATTTATTTCGGTGTATAAGTCCATACACATATGATATATTTTATGTAGCAGTTATTATCTCGAGTAGGAATATTTGCTACAATAGAAAATTTCAAAGGTCATTCTGGGCACAATTAATTTGGACCAACAAACCTACAGTAATTTTGTTTGATTCATTTGATCAAGGGGTGGAAAACAAGCCACCAGGACTGAGTTATATTGAACAAGTTATTCTATCTTGGACTGTGAATATATCATGGACTGAGTTATTTTGGACTGTTGCTTTGGACTGAGTTAGCTCTGCCAAGACTTTGGAACTTTCAAGTATGATTGTGAATTTCACTTTCCCTCAGTGCAGGCTGTGTCTTGTGTGTAGACTGAAGATGTCCAATTGAGCGCTGAGACTGAGCCCAGATGATGCTGAACCATCACCATGGTGAATTCTCATGACTGCCAGCTGATGCAAATGGCATATAAAGTGAGGCCCTGAATAGCTGCAGCAATAGAAGATGAAAGGACTCTTATGCTCAGTCATTGGACACCTGCACTGAGGGGTTAATGTCATGAAGGGCAGGGACAGATTGCTCTTTAGAGTCTGTTCTTTTGCTAACCAGGGAAAGTAGTGAAGTCACCCCAAAGTGATGAGGGCATAATACTCCCTGTGCTTCCCTGCAACAGAGACCCATTTTAAAATTGCGGTCAAGAAGATCCGAAGAAAGAAGATTTCTACAGACATTTGATATTTTAGCACCTGCTGGTCCAATGTTGTTTTTGTTTTGATTTTTTCCGTTTTAAGCCCAGGATGTTGTTTTTTACCAAAACAGTTTTCTATTGGTAGCAAATAAATAAATATATATAGGAGCAATGCAAATAATGATAAATGGTATAGTTTAGTGGCAGGTTAATTAATTAAAGTGATTGAAACCAAGGGGTGGAATGTATACTATGAGTTATTTTTATATGGTTTCAATCAGTTTAATATAATATACACTGAGATGAGGTAAGCAAAAGGTCACTGAAGCTTACTTAAGATAAAGGAATGTAAATTTCTGGTCATTTCTTTATCCATCAACAAAGGACCATTGATATTTCAAGGCAACTACCCTAATTAGATTGGGTGTGTAAACGTTCCCAAGGATGTTATCTTGTGCTCCGAAGTCCCTCCTTCAGCTTGCTGTATTTCTGCCATGTGGCACACATGAGGCCCCCTTCTCTAGCTTCCTGTATTATATACTGGATAAAACAGGTATTGAGGGGATGTGTTTATAGCCAATGGACAATAGACTTGTGACATCATTCCCCTCATGGTGCGGCTGGACACACCTTTTAGCTGGACATTTAAAAGAACTAGGACACATGTGCTGAGGCTCTTTTGGCTCCTGGAGGATGACTGGTCGACGTCTATCTGTATAATGTAACGTATGAATAATGCTTGTTTCTGATTAATGCATATGTATTTATAGTTTTATACTGTTTATTATTTGATCTTATCATTTATTAAGTAAATCGATTTAGTAAATTCAATTCTTGTGTGAGCATTTTCTTATTCATCACAATCCATTGGAAACCTTACAATACAGCAGGTCTTTTTAAAAATCCGCAAAACCGGTGCAATAGTCTGACAACATTATTGCCATAAGAATAAATGGCAGCAATAAGAGCTGGATAGATACATAATTAAAGCTCAGAGTACCAGTGAGAAAAATCGAAGTTCCAGCTCATCATAGGACAGTGTAGGACACACTGCATACAGTACATAGATAATAAACCACATGGAGGAAAAAACAGTGCAAATAAGTCCAGCGTGTATATGGGTAAAAGATAAATCTTTATTAAATACCAGGTGTAGTAAAATTATGGACTAAAAAGTGACACTTACAGAAATAGGCAGTGTAATGGTGAGCAACACACCTCAGCATAGTTTATACAATATAATAAGTGCATCCCTGGCAGGGTAAATTGTAGCATACATAAATAGTGCGATGGAGTGGAAGGCACATAAGCATAGTGAAGGGAAAAATCCCTGGCTCAACCACAATCCCTGAGGAAGGAATTATATCCGAAACGCGCGTCGGGGATGGCTGTGCATGCTAACCAATACCCTCTCTCCCTGGTATGTGTTTTGTTTGCATTCAGCCATTTTGGTGGTTCTAAATCTATTGTGGTTGAGCCAGGGATTTTTCCCTTCACTATGCTTATGTGCCTTCCACTCCATCACACTATTTATGTATGCTACTATTTACCCTGCCAGGGATGCACTTATTATATTATATAAACTATGCTGAGGTGTGTTGTTCACCATTACACTGCCTATTTCTGTAAGTGTCACTTTTTAGTCCATAATTTTACTACACCTGGTATTTAATAAAGATTTATCTTTTACCTATATACACGCTGGACTTGTTTGCACTGTTTTTTCCTCCATGTGGTTTAACATTATTCCCATGTACCATATGTGAGTCAGAAAAGTATGGATGAATCTTCTCCATGCTGTTCTCATTTTGTTTTAGCACATTCCCATCCATGTAGAAAACCACCGGTGTAATTATAGACATAAAAAAATGTCCAATACACCACCAATGAACCAAATAGCAAAAGGTCCATTAAAAAAATCATGCTTTGTTGACATAAATATCTTTTTATAAAATGAACCAATTATTGCAAAAGTTAACAAATACGGTGCCTAACTACAGAAAAGGACGTATAAGCACTAAAATGATGCATCAAAATTAGAGAAACATATTGCAAGAAGCCACTGTACTTGTATAACATATCACAAATGGATTGGTATATAAAGATCGAGCTACCTACTCTGACATAGCATATATGCAGGGAAAAGGCAAAATTCTCCTATATAAAATTCCCATGCAACTGCCTAACAGAAACAGGTGCTTTCAAACAGCTATAATGCATATTACCTCAATTAATTTGTTCGGAAGTGCAGTGGTGTCAAAAGTGCTATCAGCACTGCAGCACTTTATGCACTTTTGAACACCACTGCACTTCCGAACAAATTAATTGAGGTAATATGCATTATAGCTGTTTGAAAGCACCTGTTTCTGTTAGGCAGTTGCATGGGAATTTTATATAGGAGAATTTTGCCTTTTCCCTGCATATATGCTATGTCAGAGTAGGTAGCTCAATCTTTATATACCAATCCATTTGTTATATGTTATACAAGTACAGTGGCTTCTTGCAATATGTTTCTCTAATTTTGATGCATCATTTTAGTGCTTATACGTCCTTTTCTGTAGTTAGTCACGGTGTTTGTTCATTTTTGTAATAATTGGTTCATTTTATAAAAAGATATTTATGTCAATAAAGCATGATTTTTTAACCGATATTTTGCTATTTGGTTCATTGGTGGTGTATTGGACATTTTTTTATGTCTATAATTACACCGGTGGTTTTCTATATGTTATAACAACCTTGAACTTTGTGGATTTCTCTATTGATACTCACACATTCCCATCCATTTCAGCTTTTTTCCCATGCCGCCAAACCTGTTTGTTGTGTCCAGCAGAAAAATATTTGGCTTTCCCATTGACTTGCACTGGATTCGTTAGTCGGTACGAATACATTGATATTAGCAATTGTACCGATTTTCCCGAATCCAAATATTTCACTATTTGATCAACACTATTGCCTTTTGAAGCCTTTTGAAGAGACTAATATATTTGTCACTAGGCACAATTGTGGTATCAACAATACCATCCTTATCACTTTAATATTGGAAAACAAAACAATTCTAACAATGCAAAAATGGATGTAGAAAAATCAGAAACATCTACATGTTTATCAGAGCTCTATGGCTACTGGGTGTCCTTAGAAAGAATGTCATATACAGGATTTTCAAATATGCAAATAAAGTCAGTGGAGCCACATTTAAGAGTCTCAAACACGGGACTAGCCAGATCTTCCTCCAGGGAAGGACCCAGCCAAGGAATGGCTCCTTTTGGAAACCACCATTACCACCATATTAAGTGGCCCTTTAAGTCAATATCCAGCTCTTTACGAGTTTACAGATATGACAAGGGAAATACCAAGGCCAGGTATCCATCCACAGACAGCTGTTTCGGGGTGTTGCCCCTCATCAGCGTGGAGTAGAATTCTGGCTAGGTGGGAGTAATGCCTAGTAGACCAACATCACGAAACAATCACTGACCTCAGGGAGACCAGTCAAAGAAAACACTGCGGCAGCCAGCAAAGGCGCTCAATCACAGTGAAATCCTAGGTGCATTGCTCCCTGGGAAATACGAATCCACCTAGGATTTCACTGTGATTGAGCGCCTTTGCAGGCTGCCGCAGTGTTTTCTTTGACTGGTCTCCCTGAGGTCAGTGATTGTTTCATGATGTTGGTCTACTACAAAATAAAAAAAATAGTAAATTAAACCCCTTTTATAACCCCATTAGTTAGGTAAAAGATAAATCATTTATTTCCATTTTTACATTAGGGTTAAGATTATGGTTCGGGTTACAGTTGGGGTTATAGCTAGGGCTAGGGTTATTGTTGGGGCTATATTTGGGGTTATAGCTAGGGGTAGGATTGGGTTAGGGTTATGGTTGGAGTTACAGTTGGGGTTGGGGCTAGGGTTAGGGTTGGGGCTATAGTTAAGGTTAGGGTTGGGCCAGGGTTAAGGTTATGGTTAGGTTTATAGTTGGGTTTAGGGTTAAAGTTGTGTTGGGGTTAAGGTTGCGGTTATGGTTAAAGTTGGAATTAGGGTTAGGGGTGTGTTGGGGTTAGGGTGGTAATCCAAACAAAAGTAAGGATGGCACTCACTGTTCGTAAAATCCACCTTTATTACATAAATAAAATCTTCAGCAGGGGAGCAATGTGCATGGTTAGAGGATGATGGCCGTTTTGAGCGGCTGCTCTTCCACTGGTCCCAAGGACTGTCAGACTGGACTTAATCAAGGAACGTACAAAAGGTCCTCTGGGGCGCACGTTGGCATGCTAAGATGACTTATGTTTGGTGTGTTGGTGAAAGCTTTACCACCCTGTGTGCATGTGTCCTACTACTAGCTGTGAGAGCATTTTTAGACAGGCAGTGTAGGGTGGGAACTCCCGCTGGAGCTTAGTACCTGCAACGGGTGAATTAGTCGTATGTACAAGTTACTCAAAGTGTGTGACAGGGCAGGCTCGGCTCAACCACCAGCTTAGTGAGTGGAAGTGTTATGAATGGGTCACCGAGGAGGATGGCAGGAACAGGCTAAGCCATCAGAAGACCAGAGAGGTTGGTAACTAAGCGGATTGCAGACCCTTGATTCTATCCGCACAACTAGCAATAGCCGTGGAGCGTTCCTACGATGCCCTAGACGCTTCGTCACAGCCAGAGGATTAACTAAGCCTAAAGACAGAAAGATGAAATCTAAACTGCCCTGGAGCAGATTCACAAAGGAATAGACAGCCCCCAAACATATATTGTTGGTGAGACAAGATGAGACACAGGCAGAGAACAGACAGAACAAACGGTGGGGCCCAAGCTGTCTAGACAGGACAGGACAGAAAAGATACTGTCTGCAATCACACACAAAACCCTGAAAAAGTCCAACACTATTGATATACAAAAAGCTTGAGATCACATGATCTCACCCCCACTAGATCAGCACTCTGGTATAAACTGGTAGCAAAGCAAAAAGATACTAACATAACAGGGGACTGAACAAGCTGCACTATATGAAGCAGGGCCCAGCGCAGCCCCCAACAGGAAGCAAGCTGAACCATAGCAGCAAAACAGAAAGCAAAAAAAAGACACAACCAGATTAGATGCAAAGGATTAGCAAAAGAATCACTTAGCTGAACCATGCAGATCAGGCAGGGGACAAAAGAGCTCCAAATGCACACTGAGGAAATCACCAGCAACCTCCAAGAGCAGCCAGCTCAATTATATGCTCCCAGCCAGTAATCACAGGTTTCCAATTATCGTTGTCAGGTGGGGAACTTCTATCCACCTGGCCAGCTCCACCACTTTCAGCAACCACTAGAGGGAGCAGAGGGAGCTTTGGCTCAGAACTCCGAGCAAGAGGATTCACAACAGTACTCCCCCCTTGAGGAGGGGTCACCGAACCCTCATCCACACCACCAGGCCAATCAGGATGAGCCCGGTGAAAGGCACGAATCAATCTCTTGGCATGGATGTCAGAAGCAGAGACCCAAGAATTATCCTCCTGGCCATAACCCTTCCTCTTGACCAAGTACTGATGTCTCCATCCAGCCAGACAAGAATCCAATATCTTCTCTACCTCATACTCCAAATTACCCTTAACCAGTGCAGGGTCAGGGGGCACTGCCATGGGAACTACTGGCTCCACAAATGTTTTTAACAAAGATTTATGAAAGATGTTATGAATCTTAAACATAACTGGAAGAGCTAAACCAAAAGAAACGGGGTTAAGGATTTCCAAAATCTTATAAGGTCCAATAAACCTTTGCTTGAATTTTAGAGATGCAACCTTCATAGGAATATTTTTTAAAGACAACCAAACCATATCACCCACTTTAAACCGGGGACCAATGGTCCTATGCCGGTTGGAAAACCGTTGGGCCTTTTCCTGAGAGTGGGACAACTTATCCACTGGTTGGTCCCAAATCTGCTGCACACCTGGGCAGGCAGAAGCTTCTACCTGCCCCGAAGAAAATCTGGGATGAAACCCAAAGTTACAAAAGAAAGGAGACATCAAAGTGGGAAAGCTAGCCCTATTGTTTATCACGAATTCGGCCAAGGGTAAAAATGAGACCCAATCATCTTGATCAGCAGATATGATACATCTCAAATAGGACTCCAGCGTCTGGTTTGTTCTCTCAGTCTGCCCATTGGTCTGAGGATGAAATGCAGAGGAGAATGACAACTGAATTCCCAGTCTGGAACAAAAAGCCCTCCAAAATCTGGAAACAAACTGAACACCTCTGTCCAACACAATGTTCTCAGGAATCCCGTGCAAATGAACCACTTGTTGTAAAAACAAGGGCACCAATTCAGAAGAAGATGGCAACTTTGGGAGTGGTACAAGATGGACCATCTTAGAAAATCTATCACAGATCACCCAAGTAACAGTCATTCTCTGAGAGACAGGGAGATCAGAGATAAAATCCATTGAGATATGGGTCCATGGCCTCCTGGGCACCGGCAGAGGCATCACCAAACCACTAGCATGAGAACAGGGCTTAGACTGAGAGAGAGTTCCACAGGACTGCACAAAATTCCTGACATCATGAGATAAGGCAGGCCACCAAAAAGACCGACTCACCAAATCTCTGGTACCAAAGATACCTGGATGACCAGCCAACACAGAGCAATGAATTTCAGACATTACTCTTTTCCTCCACTGGTCAGGGGCATACAATTTTCCCATAGGGCTTCGTTCAGGTTTATCCTCCTGAAATTCTTCCAGGGCACGTCTCAAATCAGGAGAGATGGCGGAAAGAACTACACCCTCATTTAGAATGGTCGTAGGCTTGGTCATGTCAAGAGAATTTCCTAGAAAGGGCGTCCGCCTTAACATTCTTAGTGCCCGGAAGAAAGGAGACCACAAAATTAAAAAGAGTGAAAAACAAGGGCCACCTAGCCTGTCTAGGATTCAGTCACTTGGCTGATTTAAGATAAAACAAATTCTTGTGATCGGTGAGGACCACAACTTGATGTCTAGCTCCCTCCAACCAATGTCTCCACTCTTCAAATCCCCACTTCATGGCCAATAATTCCCGATTCCCCACATCATAGTTACGTTCAGATGGAGAAAATTTTCGAGAAAACAAGGCACGGGAATTCATCTTAGAGGTTACCGGATCTCTTTGAGACAAAGCGGCTCCTGCACCAATCTCAGAAGCATCTATCTCCACCTGAAATGGGAGTGAAACATCGGGTTGCCGTAGAACCGGAGCAGAAGTGAATCTCTGCTTAAGCTCCTGAAATGCCGAGACTGCCTCTGGAGACCAATTTATCACATCAGCGCCCTTTTTGGTCAAATTCATCAGAGGTTTAACAATACCAGAAAAATTACTTCTAAATTTACAGTAGAAATTACCAAAACCCCAAAACTTCTGAAGAGCCTTCAGAGAAATGGGCTGAACCCAATCATAAATGGCCTGTACATTGGCCGGGTCCATTTCAATAGCACACGGGGACAAAATGAATCCCAAAAACGAAATCCTCTGTTCTCCAAAAAGACATTTCGATCCCTTAACATACAGAGTAGAGATGAGCGACTTTGCCTTTTCTAGGGTCGAGTCGGGTTTCATGAAACCCGACTTTCTCAAAAGTCGAGTCGAACGAAATCGGCCGACTATAGGGAAAAGTCGTGAAACACGAAACCCAATGCAAGTCAATGGGGAGAAAAGTCAGCAGTGAGTGGAGGACTGTAAAAACACACCTGGCATGAATTTTAACCCTAGAGGCGGCGAAATCTCTCTCTCTCTCTTCTCTCTCTCTTCTCTCTCTCCCTCTCCCTCTCTCTCTCCCACTCCCACTCCCACTCCAGCTATGCTACGCTCCGCTTCTCTCATTGGCTGAAAAAAGTCACGTGCAAGCATTTGGCGAAACCCGACTTTGGGTCGCCGACCACATTGCCGACTTCACACTGTGGTCGGGTTTCGCTTCATGAAACCCAATTTTAGCGAAAGTCGGTGACATTTGAATCTGACCAACCTGTTTTGCTCAACTCTAATACAGAGTATTTTCCATCAAAATCCAGAACACAGTCCGGACATGTTCCACATGAGAATCCCAGTCACTGGAAAAAATAAAAATATCATCCAGATAAATGATCAAAAACTTATCCACAAGGTTCCATAAAATATTGTTCATAAAAGATTGGAAGACGGAAGGGGCATTAGTGAGCCCAAAAGGCATCACTAGGTACTCAGTATGTCCCTCCGGTGTATTAAACACCGTCTTCCATTCATCCCCGTGCTTGATGCGCACAAGATTATACACCCCCCTGAGGTCAAGTTTGGTAAACCAACAAGCACTTTTAACTCTGGAAAATAAATCAGAAATCAGGGGTAACGGGCACTGATATTTAACAGTGATTTTGTTAAAGGAACGATAGTCAATACATGGCCTTAATGAGCCATCTTTTTTGGCCACAAAGAAAAAAACAGTACCCAAAGGAGAAGAGGATGGTCTGATATAACCCTTCTCCAATGATTCCTTGATATAAGATCGCATAGCATCATGTTCAGGTACAGATAATTTGAAAAGCCAACCCTTGGGAAATTTACAACCGGGCATTAACTCAATTGTGCAGTCATTACTCCTATGAGGAGGCAGAGACGCGGACTTACTCTCACTAAATACATCAGAAAAATCAGCCAAATAGTCAGGAACGTCTTGAGACTGGGGAGAGGTGGAGAAAACAAGAGTGTCACTAAAAACACATTGACAACCCCAACTCACCACAGACAGAGATTTCCAATCTAAAACAGGATTATGGGTTTTTAATCAAGGAAAATCCAGTACAATAGTATCATGTAGATTGTGCAACACCAAAAATTTACAATTCTCTTGATGGTCCGGGGTGACCGCATTACCACCTGGGTCCAAAACTGGGGTTTATTCTCTGCCAAAGGGGTAGGATCAATCCCCCTCAAGTGAATAGGGGTTCTCAGGGGCACCATTGGGAAACCACGACGCTTGGCAAAGTCAAGATCCATCAGATTCAAAGCTGCTCCTGAATCCACAAAGGCCTTAGCAGAAAAAGTAAACAAGGAGCAGATCAAGGTAACTGCCAAAAGGAACTTAGGCTTTAAACTGCCCACCGCAAATGCGTGAGCAAAATGTTTTTCTCGTTTAGGGCAGACAGAAATAACATGAGAGGCGTCCCCACAAAAGAAGCATAACTTATTATGCTTTCTTGACGTTGCGTCCCAGACAAAACCCTATCACATTGCATGGGTTCAGAAGTTTGTTCAAAAGGCAGCACAGCCTCTAGCGTACTTTTACGTTCACGTAAACTTTAATCAATTTGAATGGCTAATGACATGGAGTCATTAAGACCAGAGGGGACAGGAAATCCCACCATAACATCTTTTACGGTTTCTGCTAGACCTTTCCGTAAGAGAGCTGCTAGGGCATCATCATTCCATTTAGTAAGGACCGCCCACTTTTGGAAATTCTGGCAGTATAACTCCGCAGCATCCTGACCCTGGTTCAATGCCAATAAGATTAAGATCTTCTCAGCTTGATCAATAGCATTAGGTTCATCATACAACAACCCCAGGTCCTGAAAAAATGCATCCACATTAGCCAGAATAGGATCTCCAGGTGTCAGAGGAAAAAGCCCAATCCTGGGGATCGCCGCGCAGCAGGGAGATGACAATTTTAACCTGCTGCACCGAACTCCCCGATGAATTAGGCTTCAAGGCAAGAAATAGTTTACAGTTATTCTTGAAATTCAAAAGTTTAGACCGATCCCCAGTAAACACATCAGGAGTAGGGATCTTTGGTTCTTCAGCAGATGATTGAGCGAGAGAGGCAGAAATTAATCGCACTTCAGCAGCGAACTGCTAAACACAATCGGATAATTTCTTAGTCTCCATTAAAGAAAAAATCCTCCTACGGCCCCAGAGAAAAAGAGGAAAAAATATCTAAAAAAATTCTGACACTTTTTTTTTATTACAATTCTTTCCTTATTTTGAGTACCCTAGAGTCTGCGGTAAGGCTGGTGATTCTGTTATGAATGGGTCACCGAGGAGGATGGCAATAACAGGGTAAGCCACCAGAAGACTAGAGAGGTTGGTAACTAAGCAGATTGCAGACCCCTGATCCTATCTGCACAACTAGCAATAGCCGTGGAGCGTTCCTATGATGCCCTAGATGCTTCGTCACAGCCGGAGGACTAAATAAGCCTAAAGACAGAAAGATGAAATCTAAACAGCCCCGGAGCAGATTCCCAAAGGAATAGGTAGCCCCCAAACATATATTGTCGGTGAGACAAGATGAGACACAAGCACAGGCAGAGAACAGACTGAGCAAACGGTGGGGCCCAAGCTGTCTAGACAGGACAGGACAGAAAAGATACTGTCTGCAATCATGCACAAAACCCTGAAAAAGTCCAACACTCCTGATATACAAAAAACCTGAGATCACACGATCTCACCCCCGCTAGATCAGCACTCTGGTATAAACGGGCAGCAAAGCAAAAAGATACTAACATAACAGGGGACTGAACAAGCTGCAACATATGAAGCAGAGCCAAGCGCTGTCCCCAACAGGGAGCACGCTGAACCCTAGCAGAAAAACAGAAAGCAAAAAAAGACACAACCAGATTAGATGCAAAGGATTAGCAAAAGAATCACTTAGCTGAACCATGCAGATCAGGCAGGGGGCAAAAGAGCTCCAAATGCCCACTGAGTGAAACACCAGCAACCTCCAAGAGCAGCCAGCTCAATTATATGCTCCCAGCCAGTAATCCCAGGTTTCCTATTATTGTCGTCAGGTGGGGAACTTCCATCCACCTGGCCAGCTCCCCCTCTCTCAGCAACCACCTGTCAGGCGGGGCTTAGTTCAACTAAGGCTGAAATACCCGGGGCCCCTGTGATGTCCCTCTAACTAGGGGAAACCCTGTCTGACCCTCAACCCAGGGTTTTTGCTGATGGTGCAAATGCCTGAGCCTCCAACCTTTCCTTATCTCCTGCTCAGCCCTGCACTTAACTCTCCACCCTCCACCCAGTGAGGAGACACACCACCAAAGCCCCCACACAAATTATGACAGACAGGGAGAACTTAAACTGCACTGCGCCGCACGCACACAGGAATATACAGTAATGTGAACAGGGCAAAACAAAACACAAATATGGGAAGGAGAAAGGATAACAACGGATCATATGCCACCAGATACAAATCTCTCTCTCTTCAACACCTCCACTCGAGACGGGAACCACTTGGTATGAAACACAAGCTATAATCGGCGACGCCCATAGGCCAGCATGACTATTTAAAGACCGTGGGCGTGACTAAACATCCAACCTGGTCTCCAGCAAGATTAACCCCTGAGAGCCTGAAGATCAAGCCGGCGCCACTGAGGCTATAGTGGACGGAGGTGGAACTACCTCTGCCTGCCGGACGCTGTGGTGTGAACAGCGTCCGACATGACACCACCAGAAGGAGCAGAGGGAGCTTCGGCTCAGAACTCCGAGCAAGAGAATTCACAACAGGGAAGTCATAGGGACCCCAACTAGCGTTATTCCTTTTATTCTCCTGTGATGTCTAACTTGGCATAACTTAGAGTACTCTCTGTGTGTGTGCTGCTCTGTGAAGTAACAGAGTCTGGTACTTAGCACTCTGTTCACACAGAGTGATATTAAACTGTTTAACTCAGTGTGATTACGATGCTTGCTAGCAGCTACACTCCACCATTGTTTCCTAGTTGTGGTTCCTCCATCACTACATGGTGGATCCCTGGTTGCGATCGCACCTTATCCTAATTTATATTTGGTGCGATCTCCAAACCCTAACAGTATCTTAGCGCCAGGGTCTGGCTAGCAATTGTGGACGAGTCACAGCTTCTGCAGAGTGTCCAGCATCTGAAGAGCAGATTGTCCACTTCAGAGCGAGCAGCTTCAGCTCTGGACTCTTCCACAGTGGCGTTGCAGGTGACCAGTGAGGCCACTACGAGGTTCTGAATGTGCCCCCTATTCCGTTTTTATCACATCACCCACTCCCCGATAAGTTCTCTAGGGATAGCATGGCTTGCAGGGGATTCATGAACCAGTGCTCGATTCAGTTAGAGTTACTGGGTTCACGTTTCTTGTCCCAGTGGGCCAAATTGGGATTTGTGGTATCGCTTTAAAGGACAGGGCATTGGTTTGGAGGGCCTCACATTTTTTGTGCCCCCTGAAGCAGGTCTTTCTGAGACCCCAGGTTACCCATGACACCACACTCCAACTCCTGGCTCTTTACCAACCAGCCAGTACGCCATACGGTTTTGGACCATAGCTTCCGAACTGGAATGGTCAGACAAGGTCTTGTTCCCGTTTTTTGGAGAGGCCTTGCTGACCACCTTAAGGATGCTCTGGCCACAAGGGAGATTTCCACTACACTGGAGGAGTTGATCACTATATCCACTCGAATCGACCATCAGTTTGCCGAACGACCATTGGAACGAGCCCAGTGTAGGCAAAGGATTCGGTTAGCACCAAGTTTTGCCAATCCTTTGGGGGATCAGCAGACAGAGACTACGGCCCATTCCGTTTGTGCCGCACCATCTCCTCCTGACAATGGGCAGACTGGTCCGATGGTCAACAGGTGTGCCAGGCATCATTGAGAGCATCCATCTCTGGTGGCAATTAGAGCGGGCATCCCAGAACCGTCTAGCATGTCTCCAAAAATCACATTTAAAGTGATGCTGTCCTATGGGGTGACCACTCATGCCGCAGAAGCTTACGTGGATTCTAGGACTGAGGGTAATTTCATGTCCTCCTCCTTCACTCTACGGAATGCAATACCCCTGGTGATGCTTTCTAAGCCAGTTACCATCCGAGTGGTGAATGGTTCAGCCCTACCTTATCAGGTCACCCATCAAACCATTCCCATTTCCCTCGAGTTTCCTCCTAGTCATCAGGAGTTAATATCTCTGTTGGTCATTCCCAATGGTATTGATGAGGTGTTGCTAGGTATGCCCTGGTTGCGACACCATTCACCCCATATTGTTTGGGCTACTGGGAGTATACATGCCGGGGACAGTGTCCCAAGACCCACATTCAGATTGGGTCGTCCAATGTTCCTGCAGATCTCACCTCGCTACCCAAACATTATTAGCAATACGCGGATGTGTTCTCCAAGAAGGCAGCAGAGACCCTGCCGCCTCATCGTCCCTATGACTGTCCTATACACCTCCTGGCGTGGAACCTCCCCGGGAATGTGTCTATCCTCTTTCAATCAGGGAGATGGAGGCTAAGTCCCAGTATATTAAAGGCGAGGGGGTTTATTAGGAAGTCAGTGTCTCCTGCAGGGGCCTGGTTCTTCTTTGTTCAGAAGAAGAACGGGGAACTATGTCCACGTATAAACTACAGTGGTCTCAATGTCATCACTAAAAAAAAAAATATCCTCTACCCCTCATCTCAGAGCTCTTTGATAGGCTACGAGGAGCGAGTTTATTTACTAAACTGGATATGTGGGGCACGTACAGTCATGGCCAAAAGTATTGACACCCCTGCAATTCTGTCAGATAATACTCAGTTTCTTCCTGAAAATGATTGCAAACACAAATTCTTTGGTATTATTATCTTCATTTAATTTGTCTTAAATGAAAAAACACAAAAAGAATTGTCCTAAAGCCAAATTGGATATAATATTGGCACTGTTCGAAAAATCATGTGATGCTTCTCTAATTTGTGTAATTAACAGCACCTGTAACTTACCTGTGGCACCTAACAGGTGTTGGCAATAACTAAATCACACTTGCAGCCAGTTAACATGGATTAAAGTTGACTCAACCTCTGTCCTGTGTCCTTGTGTGTACCACATTGAGCATGGAGAAAAGAAAGAAGACCAAAGAACTGTCTGAGGACTTGAGAAAACAAATTGTAAGGAGGCATGAGCAATCTCAAGGCTACAAGTCCATCTCCAAAGACCTGAATGTTCCTGTGTCTACCGTGCGCAGTGTCATCAAGAAGTTTAAAGCCCATGGCACTGTGGCTAACCTCCCTAGATGTGGCCGGAAAAGAAAAATTGACAAGAGATTTCAACGCAAGATTGTGCGGATGTTGGATAAAGAACCTCCACTAACATCCAAACAAGTTCAAGCTGCCCTGCAGTCCGAAGGTACAACGGTGTCAACCCGTACTATCTGTCGGCATCTGAATGAAAAGGGACTGTATGGTAGGAGACCCAGGAAGACTCCACTTCTTACCCCGAGACATAAAAAAGCCAGGCTGGAGTTTGCCAAAACTTACCTGAAAAAGCCTAAAACATTTTGGAAGAATGTTCTCTGGTCAGATGAGACAAAAGTAGAGCTTTTAGGGCAAAAGCATCAACATAGAGTTTACAGGAGAAAAAAAGAGGCATTCAAAGAAAAGTACACGGTCCCTACAGTCAAACATGGCGGAGGTTCCCTGATGTTTTGGGGTTGCTTTGCTGCCTCTGGCACTGGACTGCTTGACCGTGTGCATGGCATTATGAAGTCAGAAGACTACCAACAAATTTTGCAGCATAATTTAGAGCCCAGTGTGAGAAAGCTGGGTCTACCTCAGAGGTCATGGGTCTTCCAGCAGGACAATAACCCAAAACACACTTCAAAAAGCACTAGAAAATGGTTTGAGAGGTAGCACTGGAGACTTCTAAGGTGGCCAGCAATGAGTCCAGACCTGAATCCCATAGAACACTTGTGGAGAGATCTAAAAATGGCAGTTTGGAGAAGGCACCCTTCAAATATCAGGGACCTGGAGTAGTTTGCCAAAGAAGAATGGTCTAAAATTCCAGCAGAGCATTGTAAGAAACTCATTGATGGTTACCGGAAGCGGTTGGTCGCAGTTATTTTGGCTAAAGGTTGTGCAATCAAGTATTAGGCTGAGGGTGCCAATACTTTTTTCCGGCCCATTTTTGGAGTTTTGTGTGAAATGATCAATGTTTTGCTTTTTGCTTCATTCTATTTTGTGTTTTTTCATTTAAGACAAATTAAATGAAGATAATAATACCAAAGAATTTGTGTTTGCAATCATTTTCAGGAAGAAACTGAATATTATCTGACAGAATTGCAGGGGTGTCAATACTTTTGGCCATGACTGTATAACCTGATATGCATTTGTGAAGGGGACAAATTGCAGACCACATTCAGTACAAGGAATGGTCACTATGAATATCCAGTGATAAAGTTCGACCCTTGTAACGCCCCGGCTGTTTTCCAAGACTTTGTTAATGACATCTTTCAGGAGATGTTGTCCACCTTGGTTGTCTGAATGATATTCTCATCTATTCGCCAGATATAGATACCCACCGAAAAGATGTCTGCAAGGTTTTCAACCTCTTGCATGCCAATTCCCTTTACACTAAGGTAGAGAAGTGTCTTTGAACAGGAGTCCTTGCCTTTCCTTGGCTATATTATCTCGACCAAAGACTTGGCTATGGATCCTGCCTAACTGGAGTCGGTGATGAACTGGCAAGAACCTCATTCTCTTAATGTGGTGCAGCTCTTCATGGGGTTCATCAACTATTATCGCCAGTTCAACCCTCACTTCTCTACTTTGGTTGCTCCTTTGATTGCTCTCACCAAAAAAGGAGCCAATCCCAAGTTGTGGTCGGGAGAGGACTCTAAAGCTTTCACATCCATGAAGTCACACTTTGCCAGGGCTCCTGTGTTACATCGCCCCAATGTAGGTAAACCTTTCATCTTGGAGGTGTATGTCTCGTCCGCCGGTGCAGGAGCAGTCCTCTATAAAAAGGATGCTCAAGGTCAGAAGCATCCATGTTTCTTTTTCTCAAAGACCTTCACACTGGCGGAGTGGAACTACTCTATCGGGGACAGGGAATTACTGGCCATGAAGTTGGCTTTTTCCAAGTGGAGACATCTCCTGGAGGGGGCTCATTACCCTTTCCAAGTGTACAATGACCACAAGAACCTTCTGTATCTACAGGCGGAGCAGCGCCTGAATTCTCGTCAGGCCAGATGGTGCTTGTTCTTCTCCTGATTCAATTTCACCCTACATTTTCTCTCTGAGGAGAAGAATATATGCGCTGATGCTCTCCCCCATTCCATTGTCTCATCTGAGGAGGGAGATGAACCTTGGCTTATTGTCCCATTGGAGAGTCTGAGAACTGTAGCTGTGGTTTCCCTTGAGTCTGTGCCTTTGGGCAAGACTCTGGTGCCACCTAATTTGCCGCTGGAGGTTCTCTAATGGACCCACTCATCCAGGGTGGGTGGACACTAAGGGGTCAAGAGGACGTCTGAGCTCCTGGTGAGGTCATATTGGTGGCGGGAAATTGCATGTGACTTTAGGGGCTAAGTCCAGGCATACGTCTCCTGTGCCAGGAATCGACCTTCCCAACAGAGGTCTGCAGGTTTGTTGCATCTGCTGCCAGTGGCAGATAGACCCTGGGAGATGGTCGGGATGGACTTCATTGTGGGTTTGCCTAAGTCCCGCAATAATATGTTCATCTGGGTTGTCACCGACCATTTCTCCAAGAGAGTACACTTAATCCCTCCCCCGCATGTACCATCGGCAAGGGCTTTGGCTGTGCTTTTTTATTAAGCATGTCTTCCGTTTACATGGCATGCCAGACAAGATAGTTAGTGACTGGGGTCTTCAGTTCACTTCTCGGTTCTGGAGAGAGCTCTGTCGGATGCTCAGTATTGAGCTTAATCTCTCTTCGGCATACCATCCCTAGATGAACGGATTGGTCGGGAGAGCCAATCAGACTCTGGTCACGTACCAATGGCACTTTGTCTCTGCCAGGCATAATGAATGGGCATCCTTGTTGCCTTGGGCAGAGTTTGCTGTTAACAATGCGGTCACCGATTCTACAGGGCAGACTCTGTTCCTCCTTAACTACTGTCAGCATCCACGTGTTCCTGTCCCCATGCCATCTCGTCTTCTGGCTCTAGGGTGGTAGACTGGGCTGTGGAGGCTCATGACATCTGGCACCACACTCAGGATGCCATCAAGGCCTCTAAGGATAGAATGAGGGTTTCTGCTGATATGCATCGCTGCCCTGATCCTGTCTTCGCTCCCGGCGACTTAGTGTGGCTCTCTGCTCATAATATCAAGCTATGAGTTGAGTTCACTCAGTTTGCTCCCCATTATCTATGTCCTTTTAAAGTTCTGAAGCAGGTTAATCCTGTGGTCTATCGCCTATCCCTTTCACAGCGCCTGAATATCACCGACACCTTTCACGTGTCCCTCTTGAAACCCGTTCACATGTCTTGGTTTTCTGAGTCATCTGCCGCGACTTCGGCAAAAAATTTTATTTAGTGGACTGGAAGGGACATGGGCCAGAGGATAGGACCTGGGAGCTGGTTGTGCACATTCGTGCCCCTCAGCTATATAGTAGCCTTCGAGCATGGGAACCTCACAGGGGGGGCACTAGGAGCGGGGTAATGTTAGGCATCGGGATGGATCCCAAGCCTTGTCTTCTACTGCGGTCTCCCATTAATAATAATTATTTCTATAGCGCCGACATATTCCACAGCACTTTACATTTCAGAGGGGACTTGTATAGACGATAGACATTACAGCATAACAATAATCACATAGATCATAACAGATACCAAGAGGAATGAGGGCCCTGCTCGCAAGCTTACAATCTATGAGGAAAAAAGGTAGACACGAAAGGTGGGTGGTAACAATTGCCCTGATTGTTTGGATCAGCCATAATGTTAAGTGTGTAACAGTACAGACACAGAGGGCTAATAGATGCATAAGGCATGTGGGAACATAATACGGGGAACATGGTTATGGTAAAACTTTTGACTCTGCCAAACAGGGATAGTTAGGTTAATGTGTTGAAGCGGTAGGCCAATCTGAATAAATGCGTTTTCAGTGCATGCTTAAAATTGTAGGGATTGGGGACTAATCATATTGACCAGGGAAGTGCATTCCAATGGCTCAGCATATGGATAGTCTTGCAGACGGGAGTAGGAGGTTCTGATTATTGAGGATGCTAACCTCAGGTCATCAGCAGAACAGAGGGCATGGGTAGGGTGGTAGACTGAAATGAGGGAGGAGATGTAGGGTGGTGCTGAGCCATGGAGTGCTTTGTGGTTGAGGGTAATAAGTTTATAGTGAATTCTGGAGTGGATGGGTAGCAAGTGTAAGGAGTGGCACAAGGTAGAGGCATCGGTGTAACGATTGGCGAGGAATATGATCCTGTCTGCAGCATTCAATACAGATTGGAGGGGGGAAAGTTTGGTAAGAGGGAGACCGATTAGAAGAGAGTTACAATAGTCGAGACGAGAATGAATAAGAGAAACAGTAAGAGTTTTTGCGTAGTCAAAGGTAAGAAAAGGTTGAATTCTAGAAATGTTTTTGAGATGCAGATAACAAGAGCGAGCCAGTGATCTGATGTGGGGGTAAAGGAAAGCTCGGAGTCAAGTAAGACCCCAAGACAGCGGGCATGTTGCCACAGAAAAGGCAGTGTCATGTATACTGTAGGTACATTAGTAGAAGGAGGAAACACAAGGAGTTCAGTCTTTGACAGGTTCAGTTTCAGATATAATGAGAACATGATGTTAGACACAGCGTTTAGACAATCGCCAGTGTTTTCTAGAAAGGCAGGCATGATGTCAGGAGAGGAAGCGTATAATTGGGTGTCATCAGCATAGAGATGGTACTGGAAACCAAATCTACTGATTGTTTGACCAATAGGGGCAGTGTACAAAGAGAAGAGGATGGGACCTAGAACCGATCCTTGAGGAACCCCAACAGTAAGTGGAAGATGAGAGGAGGAGCCAGCAAAAGGTACAGTAAAGGAGCAGTCAGAGAAATAGGAGGAAAGCCAGGAGAGAAAGGTGTCCTTGATGCCGATGGAGCGGAGCATAGTGAGGAGGAGCTGATGATCCACCGTGTCGAATGCTGCAGAGAGATCCAAGAGAATTAACATGGGATAGTGACCATTAGATTTTGCTGTTAATAGATCATTAGAGATTTTAGTGAGGGCAGTGTCAGTAGAGTGTAAAGAGCGGAAACCGGATTGGAGAGGGTCGAGAAGATAGTTATCAGAGAGATAGCGGATCAGATGGGAGTGAACCAGGCGTTCCAGGAGTTTAGAGATGAAGGGAAGATTAGAGACAGGTCTATAGTTAGCGGCACAGTTTTGGTCGAGGGATGGTTTTTTAAATAGTGGATGTATGATGGCATGCTTAAATGAGGAGGGAAAGATACCAGAAGAGAGAGAGAGAGAGGTTAAATATTTTAGTTAGGTGAGTGGTGACAGCAGGGGAAAGGGACTGGAGGAGATGTGACGGAAATGGGTCACTGGTGCAAGTGGTTGGGCGAGAAGATTTAAGGAGCCTGCTTACTTCTTCTGTGACTGGTTCAAAATCAGAGAGTGAGCTAGATGCAGTGGAGGAGGGAGGACAATCCATAGTATGAGGTGATTGGGAGATAATTTCCTGTCGGATATGGTCAATTTTTTCTTTGAAGTAATTGGCCAGATCATCAGCTCAAAGCTCCATGGTTGGGGCCTACACTCTTGGGTTGAGCAGGGAATGAAAAGTGTCAAAGAGACGTTTAGGGTTATTGGACAGTGAGATGATGAGGGTGTTGAAATAGGTTTGTTTGGAGAGATGAAGGGCAGTGTTGTATGTTCTAAGCATAAACTTATAATGGATGAAATCTTCGTGTAGATTGGATTTTCTCCACAGATGTTCAGCACACCTGAAGCACCGCTGCAGGAAACGTGTTTGCAGGGTGTGCCAGGGTTGTTGCTGTCTGTGTCATGTTCTTCTAT
Organism: Dendrobates tinctorius; assembly: GCF_039654945.1. Classification (NCBI taxonomy): domain Eukaryota; kingdom Metazoa; phylum Chordata; class Amphibia; order Anura; family Dendrobatidae; genus Dendrobates; species Dendrobates tinctorius. The sequence continues at coordinate 27,743,261 of NW_027361771.1, forward strand.
GTATAGGAGGTGCAAATTCATCCAGGGCACACTGAAGTGTTTCATTGTAATGCTTCAGTGCAGAATCAGGACATGAGAGGGAGGAGAAAGGGGCCATTGAAGACTGCAAGTTCTTCATAAGTATTTGGGTGTTAATGGCCTGTATGCTTCTATAAGTATGGACAGTGGGGGTGACCTGAGCAGCCTGGCAATTCTTGATAGAGAATGAAAGAAGGTTGTGGTCAGAGAGTGGGAGAGGGGAGTTTGCGGAATCATCCACTGCACAAAGCTGGGAGAAGACCAAGTCGAAGGAGTTTCTGTCTTCATGCATTGGAGAATTAGTAAGTTGCGAAAGGCCAAACAAGGAGGTCAGAGCTAAAAGGTGGGTAGCAGATGGGGAGAGAGGAAGAGCAATGGGGATGTTGAAATCGCCCAAGATGAGAGTAGGGGTGTCACAGGAGAGAAACTGTGGAAGCCAAGTGGCAAAATGATCAAGAAAATGATGGGAGGGGCTGGGAGGATGATATACCACTGCCTCTCGCATGGAAAAAGGGGTATAGAGTCTGACAGCATGGACCTCAAAAGAAGGGAAGACAAGTGAGGGTACTTGAGGGATAATCTGAAAGGTACATTTTGGTGATAGGAGCAGACCAATGCCTCCACCTGCTCTTTTGTCTGATCTTGGAGTATGAGAAAAGTGTAATCCCCCATATGAAAGAGCAGCAGCAGTAGTGTCTGACTGCTGGATACAGGTTTCAGTAAGAGCCAGGAGGTTAAGAGAATTTGAAAGGAAGAAGTCATGGATGAAGGAGAGTTTATTACACACTGAGCGAGAATTTCAAAGGGCACAATTAAGAGAGACAGAAGGCATGCAGGGAATATTAATAAGATTAGAGGGGTTTCTGAGTGTAGCAGTAGGGGGTTTGACTTTCTATAACATGGGGGACCAGGGTTGGGAGCAATGTCTCCTGCGACTAGGAGATGGAGGATAGAAAGGATAGAAAGAGTGAGCAGGTGTTTAAGTGATTTGTGGGAGCATCCTTTATTTTGGTTGGTGGGACTGACTGGATCTGTGCAATTTAACAATGTGAAATAAGCGCGAGTGCTATACATAGGAGAGGAAAGGAGTGAGGGGCCGATATGGATGGAGTGTAGAGAGTTAATGCCAGAGCAGTGGATGTGTGTGAATGCAGCAGCCAGGATATAAATTATACAAATGTATATGGTATATATTTGTTGCAATCCACATGTACAGGGGATAGATGTATATTAATGTCTTACCTGTCTCCTGCCCTGTCTTATCTGCCATGTTATAATTGCCTCATACTTTGATCAAATGTACTTCAATTAAATGTACATAAATGCCCCCTGCATAAATGCTCCCCCAAGCTAGGTCTGAATATATAGCAGGCTAGTTCTCAGATCTTGTTTTTTTTTCCTTGTTACCAATCAATCAAGCTAAAACTGAGACAGCAGGACCCAATAAATGTTGTGGTCAGATAAATATATGTCCAGCACTACGTGGATCATAAAGCACTTTGAAAAGTTACTTGACCTCACTACATAAGGGGACAAGCAGAGTAAGTTGAAATAACTATATACCAGATATATACTTGCTAAGATGAAACACATATGTAGCATATAAGTTAGGGCATAACTTAGAGTGCTCTGTGTGTGTGCTGCTCTGTGGAGTAACAGAGTCTGGTACTTAGCACTCTGTTCACACCGAGTGACGTTTAACTTGGTGTGATTACGGTGCTTGCTCGCAGCTACGCTCCATCATTGTTTCCTAGCTGTGGTTCCTCCATCACCACACAGTGGACCCCTGGTTGTGATCGCACCTTATCCTAATTTATATTTTGTGCGATTCGCAAACCCTGACAATGTTGGTATGCCATTGCCATGTTGCTAGATCTGCATAAAAGCAAATTGCAAAAAATCCAGTTTGGCGAATGCAGGTTTTTGTAAAATTTTAACAGAATTCAATTTCACTTGAATGTATTCACTGATCTTTACCTACAGGGTATATACTAATTTATAGATTACTTGAATAGAAATTCAAGCATGCAGAGAAACTGTAAAGCCATGTTCTGTTCACACATTGAGTATTTGAAAGAAACAAAACAGGGCGCATCCACTGTGTGAAACCTTTAAAACACAATTGTAATGGTGAGGCAAGGAGAGACTCACCTGATAGGGTTGTGAAACTTAGGTCACAACACCTACAAACGTATGAAACAGCTGCTGCAGTCTGCACAGGGTCCAAGGACTTGTAAGTGAAGATGGCTATAAGGTGCAATGACACTGCGCTGCTGTAGGTATAATTCAAGGAAATTTATTGGTGCCTACGCGTTTCCTGAGCTGTCCCAGCTCACTTTATCTGGGCATGATGAAGTGAGCTGGGACAGCTCAGGAAATGCGTAGGCACCAATAAATTTCCTTGAATTATACCTAGAGCAGCGCAGTGTATCATTACACCTTAAAGCCATCTTCACATTGAGTATTTGGTCAGTATTTTAAGTTAGTATTTGTAAGCCAAAATCAGAAATGGGTGAAAAATGCAGAAGTGTTGACGTGTTTCAATTATACTTTTCCTTTGATTGCTCCACTCCTGATTTTGGCTTACAAATCTGAGGTAAAATACTGACCAAATACTTAACGTGTGACTGTGACCTAAGGGTTAAACACAGAGACATTGTGAAGTTATAAACACTGAGTACATTTGATTTGTTTTATATTACAAAGGCATCTTCCACTAGAAAAAAACATTTAAATGCCATAATATGGGGTTTGAAGCATTGCAAATTTTTTACTCTTTAATTTAACCCAAAGGCAGTAAAAAAAGCCTCAGTTTTCCTCAATAGGAAATCAAAAGAATATTAATATTATTTTATCAATTATATCATTATTAATATTTCTATATTAAAATCCTCAAATAATTTCTGTCTTTTCAACAATATTTGCACAAATCACTAGTACAGATATCTTAACTGGAAAATACATTATTTTCTCAACTGATGAAACACTTTTTCTCCTCTCTCCTGCCTCTTGAATTCTGTGTTTATACTGAAAATCAGTTACAATTATCCCACTTAAGACAAAACAAATTACCAACTCACTGAGGTGAAAAATTACATCTATAGAGAGGTGAGGGAGTGATAGTAAGAGCCACAGTCTCACACACTCACACACACACACACACACACACACACACACACAGATCCATGCTGCTTTCTAGTAAGTGTTCTATCTCACTGCAGAGCTGGATTCACTTCTACATTGTTCGGTACTTCTGTATAATGTCCTCCATGCTTCTGCTTCTTCTGAACATGTGCAGCATGAACATACAAGTAACTTTGAATGCCTCATGCCTATTTCAGCATTCTATGGAGGACATCATAGCTGCCAGTCTCCACCCTCTAACTCAAACAAGACTGAAAAGTATAGCTGGACTCTACAAGGGGAGAGGGAGGTCGAAAATTGGATATAAGTCATTGACCAGAAAGAAAGTTATTTAATTTACTCTCACAGCAGCATCACAGCAACAATCACCTAAAATGACAGGTAAGCTTTAATTGTTGAAAAAAATCATATTCTAATGTTTGATTTCTTTGTATTCCATTTTATTCTCCATAGTTTAATATCTGCAGTCACCCATCGGGGACAGCGATGATAATGTGTGCAAACTGCAAAGCGTTGCAGAATATGTTAGCGCTATATAAAAATAAAGATTATTATTATTATTACTCTAATTGTGTGCATTTTATTATTTTTAGGTGTATAAATATATAGTTCTGAATGTGTGCAGACTGCTAGAAAGTTTATACATAGATATTAATGAACATGGGCAGAAAAAAGGAATAAAGGTAACAACAGGCAGTACATATAGAAGGTGCTTATGTATACTTACTGTTCAGCTTAATGGGTGGCCAGGTAACTGTACAGTAGACAGCTCTGGAAAGTCTCAAAAATGTCTGACAAGGAATTTTCCTTTTCTGGAGGAAAAAAAATATCTTTAACAGACAAGCTGCTGCATTGGCAGGCGAAATATTGTGCAAACTTAGGGAATAGCCACATAGTGTTTTCATTATTTGAGCAGAGATGTTCTACGCTTACAAGGATAATAGCATGCTCATGTTGTGGGTTTAAGTGGAAACAAATAATAATCACTGAATATTTACTTTAGAATCTCTGCAAGTCTTGAGTGTATTAACGATGAGTAACCAAAGAATCGGTATTAAGGGCTGACCATTAGTGTATTACAATTGTATATAAATACATTATACACTGCTCAAAAAAATAAAGGGAACACTCAAATAACACATCCTAGATCTGAATGTATGAAATATTCTCATTGAATACTTTGCTCTGTACAAAGTTGAATGTGCTGTCAACATAATCACACCAAAATTATCAATGGAAATCAAATTTATTAACCAATGGAGGCCTGGACTTGGAGTCCCACACAAAATTAACCCCTTCACTCCCAAGGGTGGTTTGCACGTTCATGACCGGGCCAATTTTTACAATTCTGACCACTGTACCTTTATGAGGTCATAACTCTGGAACGCTTCCATGGATCTTGGTGATTCTGACATTGTTTTCTCGTGACATATTGTACTTCATCTTAGTGGTAAAATTTCATTCAAATAACTTGCGTTTATTTGTGAGAAAAACGGAAATTTGGCGAAAATTTTGAAAATTTCGCAATTTTCCAACTTTGAATTTTTATGCCCTTAAATCACAGAGATATGGCACCCAAAAAACTTGATAACTAACATTTCCCACATGTTTACTTTACATCAGCACAATTTTGGAACCAAAATTTTTTTTGTTAGGACGTTATAAGGGTTAAAAGTTGACCAGCGATTTCTCATTTTTGCAACACCATTTTATTTTTACGGACCACATCACATTTGAAGCCACTTTGAGGGGTCTATATGATAGAAAATACCCAAAAGTGACACCATTCTAAAAACTGCACCCCTTAAGGTGCTCAAAACCACAATCAAGAAGTTTATTAACCCTTTAGGTGCGTCACAGGAATTTTTTTGAATATTTAAAAAAAATGAACATCTAACTTTTTTTCACAAGAAAAGTATTTCAGGTTCAATTTTTTTTATTTTACCAAGGGTAACAGGAGAAATTGGACTGCAAAAGTTATTGTGCAATTTGTCCTGAGTACGCTGATACCTGATATGTGGGGGGGAACGACTGTTTCGGCGCATGGCAGAGCTCAGAATGGAAGGAGCGCCGTTTGACTTTTTCAATGCAAAATTGTCTGGAATTCAGATCGGACGCCATGTCACATTTGGAGAATCCCTGATGTTCCTAAACAGTGGAAACCCCCTACAAGTGACCCCATTTTGGAAACTAGACCCCCCAAGGAACTTATCTAGATATGTGGTGAGAACTTTGAACCCACAAGGGCTTTACAGAAGTTTATAACGTACAGCGGTACAATTAAAAAATCATATTTTTTCCACAAAAATGATCTTTTCACCCCAATTTTTATTTTCCTAAGGGTAACAGGACCCTACAAGTTATTGTGCAATTTGTCCTGAGTACGCTGATACCCCACATGTGTGGGTAAACCACTATTTGGGCGCATGGCAGAGCTCGGAAGGGAAGCAGCGCCATTTGACGTTTTTGGCTGGAATTGAGATCGGACATCATGTCGCGATTGGAAAACCCCTGATGTACCAAAACAGTGGAAACCCCCCACAAATGACACCATTTTGTAAACTAGACCCCCCAAGGAACTTATCTAGATGTGTGGTGAGCACTTTGAACCCCCCAGTGCTTCACAGAAGTTTATAACGCCAGGGCGTGAAAATAAAAAATTCGTATTTTTTCCACAAACATGATCTTTTAGTCACCATTTTTTTATTTTCCCAAGGGTACCAGGAGAAATTGGACCCCAAAAGTTGTTGTCCAATTTGTCCTGAGTATGCTGATACCCCATATGTGGGAGAAAACTACTGTATGGGCACACGTCGGGGCTCGGAAGGGAAGTAGTCACGTTTTGGAATGCAGACTTTGATGGAATGGTCTGCGGGTGTCATGTTGCCTTTGGAGAGTCCCTAATGTACCTAAACAGTGGAAACCCCCCACAAATGACCCTATTTTGAAAACTAGACCCCCTAAGGAACTTATCTAGATGTGAGGTGAGCACTTTGAACCCCCTAGGGCTTCACAGAAGTTTATAATGCCCAGGCATGAAAATAAAAAAATCTTATTTTTTCCACAAACATGATCAATTAGTCCCCAATTTTTTCATTTTCCCAAGGGTAACAGGAGAAATTGGACCACAAAAGTTGATGTCCAATTTGTCATGAGTACGCTGACACCCCATGTGTGGGAGAAAACTACTGTATGGACACACGTCGGGGCTCGGAAGGGAAGCAGTGACGTTTTTGAATGCAGACTTTGATGGAATGGTCTGCGGGTGTCATGTGCATTTGGAGAGCCCCTGATGTACCTAAACTATTGAAACTCCCCACAAGTGACCCCATTTTGGACACTAGACCCCCCACGGAACTTATCTAGATGTGTGGTGAGCTCTTTGAACCCCCAAGTGCTTCACAGAAGTTTATAACGCTCGGATGTGAAAATAAAAAAATCATTTTTTTCCACAAAAATGATATTTTTGCCCCCAATTTTTTATTTTCCTAATGGTAACAGGAGAAATTGGACCCCAAAAATTGTTTTGCAATTTGTCCTGAGTAGGCTGATACCCTACATGTGGGGTAAAACACTGTTTGGGCGCATGTCAGAGCTTGGAAGGGAAGGAGCACCATTTGACTTTTTCAACTCAGAATTGGCTGGAATTGAAATCAGACGCCATGTTGCATTTGGAGAGCCCCTGATGTGCCCAAACAGTGGAAACCCCCAATTCTAACTCCAACCCGAACCCCAGCACACCCCTAACCCTAATCTCAGCCCTAACCCTAGCCCTAGCCCTAGCCCTAACCCTAGCCCTAACCCTAGCCCTAACCCTAGCCCTAACCCTAGCCCTAGCCCTAACCCTACCCTAACCCTAACCCTAACCGTAATGGAAAAATGGAAATAAATACATTTTTTTATTTTATTATTTTTCCCTAACTAAGGGGGTGATAACGGGGGGTTTGATTTACTATTTATGGCGGTTTTTATGTTTGGCCGCTGTCGCACGCTAAAAGACGCTTTTTATTGTAAAAATAGTTTTTGCATCACCACATATTGAGAGCTATAATTTTTCCGTATTTTGACCCACCAAGTCATGTGAGGTCTTATTTTTTGCGGGACAAGTTGACGTTTTTATTGGTACCATTTTTGGGCACGTGACATTTTTTGATCGCTTTTTATTCCGATTTTTGGGACGCAGAATGAGCAAAAACCAGCGTTTCATGAATTTCTTTTGGGGGGGTGCGTTTACACCGTTCTGCGTGCGGTAAAATTGATAAAGTAGTTTTATTCTTCGGGTCAGTACGGTTACAGCGATACCTCATTTAGGTCGTTTTTTTATGTTTTGTCGGTTTTATGCAATGAAAACTATTTTATATAAAAAATAATTATTTTTGCATCGCTTTATTCTGTGAGCTATAACTTTTTTAATTTTTCGCTCATGATCCTGTTTTGTGGCTTGTTTTTTGCGGGACAAGATGACGTTTTCAGTGGTACCATGGATATTTATATGCGTCTTTTTGATCGCGCGTTATTACACTTTTTGTTTGGCGGTATGATAATAAATCATTATTTTTTGCTTCGTTTTTTATTTTTATTTTTTAAGGGGTTCGCTAAAGGGGTTAACTAATGGGACAGTTTTATAGGGCGGGTCGTTACGGATGCGGCAATACCTAATATGTGTACTTTTATTGATTTTTTTTATTATTTTCAAAAAATTGATTTATTTGGGGGAATATTTTTTTTTTTCGTAATTTATTTAGCGATTTTTTTTAAATTATTCTAACACTTTTTTTTAATTTTTTTTTTACTTTATTAAATAGTCCCAGGTGGGACATCACTGTTCTGTGACAGATCGCTGATCTGTCACATCACAGATCACTGTGAGAGATCAGCGATCTGTCACAGGCAGTGCACAAGGCTTCCTCATGCCTACGCTTTGCAGGCACTGAGGAAGCCAGCTTCCTGCAGGCCCCCGAAGGCCCCCGTCGCCATCTTGGATTCGGGGGCCTGCAGGAAAGGAGCCCCCGGCAGCAGCGCTGCACATTGCGCTGCCGTGGGGGGCTCAGGGAAGCACGGAGGGAGCCCCCTCCCTGCCGATGCTTCCCTTTAACCCCCGGTACACCGCGATCATGTTTGATCATGGTGTGCAAGGGGCTAACGTGTCGGGGGCGGTCCGTGACCGCCCCTGACACATTGTGCCGGGTGTCAGCTGTGATAATCAGCTGACACCCGGCCGCGATTAGCGGCGCTCACCACGTGGGCGCCGCTGATCGCGGTAGACGTACTATCCCGTCCATGGGCATAGGGGCCCGGGTCCCATGGACGGGATAGTACGTCTGATGTCAGGAAGGGGTTAAAGTGGAACGTAATGTCCTTAAACAAGTTAAAATGATGCTCAGTATTGTGTGTGGCCTCCACATGCCTGTATGACCTCCCTACAATGCCTGGGCATGCTCCTGAAGAGTATACTCAAAGAGAAATGCTCCTGATGAGGTAGCGGATGGTCTCCTGAGCGATCTCCTCCCAGACCTGGACTAAAGCATCCGCCAACTTCTGGACAGTCTGAGGTGCAACGTGACATTGGTAGATCGAGCGAGACATGATGTCCCAGATGTGCTCAATCGGATTCAGGTCTGGGGAACAGTTGGACCAGTCCATAGCTTCAATGCCTTCATCTTGCAGGAACTGTTGACACACTCTAGCCACATGAGGTCTGGCATTGTCCTGCATTAGGAGGAACCCAGGGCCAACCGCACCAGCATATGGTCTCACAAGGGGTCTGAGGATGTCATCTCGGTACCTAATGACAGTCAGGCTACCTCTGGCGAGCACATAGAGGGCTGTGCAGCCCTCCAAAGAAATGCCACCCCATAACATTACTGACCCACAGCCAAACCGGTCATGCTGAAGGATGTTGCAGGCAGCAGATCACTCTCCACGGCGTCTCCAGACTCTATCACATCTGTCACATGTGCTCAGTGTGAACCTGCTTTCATCTTTGAAGAGCACAGGGCGCCAGTGGTGAATTCGCCAATCCTTGTGTTCTGTGGCAAATGCCAAGCATCCTGCACGGTGTTGGGCTGTGAGCGCAACCCCCATCTGTGGATGTCGGGCACTCAGACCATCCTCATGGAGTCAGTTTCTAACCATTTGTGCAGACTCATGCACATTTGTGGCCTTCTCGAGATCATTTTGCAGCGCTCTGGCAGTGCTCTTCCTGTTCCTCCTTGCACAAAGGCAGAGGTAGTGGTCCTACTGCTGGGTTGTTGCCCTCCTACGGCCCCCTCTAAGTCACCTGGTGTACTGACCTGTCTCCTGGTAGCGCCTCCAGCCTCTGGACACTATGCTGACATACTCAGCAAATCTTCTCACCACAGCTCACATTGATGTGCCATCCAGGATGAGCTGCACTACCTGAGCCACTTATGTGGATTGTAGAATCCATCTCATGCTACTTTACCACGAGTGTGAAAGCACATCCAACATTCAAAAGTGACCGAAACATCAGCCAGAAAGCATTGGTACTGAGATGTGATCTGTGGTCCCCACCTGCAGACCCACTCCTTTAGTGAGGGTGTCTTGATAATTGCCAATAATTTCCATCTGTTGTCTATTCCATTTGCACAACAGCATGTGAAATTGATTTTCAGTCAGTGTTGCTTCCTAAGTGGACAGTTTGATTTCACAGAAGTTTGATTCACTTGGAGTTATGTTCTGTTGTTTAAGTGTTCCCTTTATTTTTTTGAGCAGTGTATTATTTTTTATATGGGAACAATCCTCTGAGTTCCCTCTTGTTAAGTTTTTTATGGAAAATTAATGATCTTTTATTTTCACTGGTGATTATACCTTCAGTAATAGAGTTGAATGAGGATTGTCTCTGCTCTCTTCACTTTGACCAGCCACCAGGAGAAGAGAACATATGACAATGAATTTTATCTGTCCATATCCGACCCATATGTACACAAAGAGTAGTGCCTTCATTGGAATTGCATTGCTACTAATGTTATGGCCAAGGCTTGAAGAAGCAAAGAATATGCCTAGAAGATAGTGACGCAGAACACCGTGGTTGGGACTTCAGGGACATGTCGATGTTCCTTGCAGTAGTCCAGTTACTGGATGCATATGTTGTCCAAAGCAAATAGGCATGAAGGTATGAAGTTGAAGAAGAAAATTAGGATTCAATAGGGGACATTAGTACACAACATTTGGTGACATCACATTGAGATTCTGTATCATGATAAGTAGGATATCTGCTGAATAACATATACATGAGAGCAAAAAGAAATAATGGTGAAATTCCCCCAAAGAGGACATCAAACTAAATTGCTCCACAAACAAATGATATCTCCATGAGCAAATAAAAACCATAAGAATAAATGCATTTACTTTACAGATACTATTGATTTTTTTTTCCAAATTGCAAAGTTTATTATTCACATCAGAGTAAAGAAACAATTCTTGAAAAGCTAATACAATTCTTCGAGTTCTTTTTAGTTTGTTGTAGACTCCTTGCTGGATATGGATTTGTGCAGCTCCCATTGAGTTCAATACTAACTGTAAAAATCTATATGCAATTAATTTCTCAATCTATTTGTCAAGTCAGAAAAATAGAGCTGCCTTAAACAGATATATTATGAAATTACTCAACACAGAACTTTGTACCTAAAAATAGCATAGTAGGCATTAACCCCTTCATGACCCAGCCTATTTTGACCTTAATGACCTGGGCATTTTTTGCAATTCTGACCAGTGTCCCTTTATGAGGTAATAACTCTGGAACGCTTCAACGCATCCTAGCGATTCTGAGATTGTTTTTTCGTGACATATTGGGCTTCATGTTAGTGGTAAATTTAGATCGATAATTTTTGCGTTTATTTGTGAAAAAATCAGAAATTTGGCGAAAATTGTGAAAATTTCGCAATTTTCAAATTTTGAATTTTTATTCTGTTAAACTAGAGAGTTATGTGACACAAAATAGTTACTAAATAACATTTCCCACATGTCTACTTTACATCAGCACAATTTTGGAAGCAAAATATTTTTTTGTTAGGAAGTTATAAGGGTTAAAAGTTGACCAGCGATTTCTCATTTTTACAACAAAATTTACAAAACCATTTTTTTTAGGGACCACCTCACATTTGAAGTTACTTTGAGGGGTCTATATGGTAGAAAATACCCAAAAGTGACACCATTCTAAAAACTGCACCCCTCAAGCTACTCAAAACTACATTCAAGAAGATTATTAACCCTTTAGGTGTTTCACAGGAACTAAAGCAACATGGAAGGAAAAAAAGGACATTTTAATTTTTCCAACAAAAATTTTCTTTCAGCATCAATTTTTTCATTTTTCACATGGGCAACAGAATAAAATGGATCCTAAAATTTGTTGGGCAATTTCCCCTGAGTACACCGATACCTCAAATGTGGTCAAAAACCACTGTTTGGGCGCACGGCAGGGCTCAGAAGGGAAGGAGCGCCATTTGACTTTTTGAATGGAAAATATGCTGGAATATTTAGCGCTTGCCATGTCGCGTTTGGAGAGTCGCTGTGTGCCTAAACACTGGAGCTCCCCCACAAGTGACCCCATTTTGGAAACTAGACCCCCCAAGGAACTTATCTAGATGCATAGTGATCACTTTGAACCCCCAGGTGCAAATTGATCCGTTAAAAAATAAAAGTACTTTTTTTCACAAAAATTATCTTTTAGCCTCAGTTTTTTCATTTTCACATGGGCAACAGGATAAAATGGATCCTAAAATTTGTTGGGCAATTTCTCCTGAGTACACCGATACCTCATATGTGGTCATAAACCACTGTTTGGGTGCACGGCAGGGCCCGGAAGGGAAGGAGCGCCATTTGACTTTTTGAATGGAAAATTAGCTCCAATTGTTATCGGACACCATGTCGCGTTTGGAGAGCCCCTGTGTACCTAAACATTGGAGCTCCCCCACAAGTGACACAATTTTGGAACCTAGACCCCTTAAGGAACTTATCTAGATGTGTAGTGAGCACTTTGAACCCCCAAGTGCTTCACAAAAGTTTATAACATAGAGCAGTGAAAATAAAAAATCATTTTTTTTCTCAAAAATGATTTTTTAGCACGCTATTTTTTATTTTCACAAGGGTAACAGGAGAAATTGAACCAAAAAAGTTGTTGTCCAGATTGTCCTGAGTACGCTGGTACCCCATATGTGGGGGGGCCACTGTTTGGGTGCACGGCAGGGCGCAGAAGGGAATGAGCGCCATTTGACTTTTTGAAATGAAAATTAGCTCCAATCGTTAGCGGACACCATGTCGTGTTTGGAGAGCCCCTGTGTGCCTAAACTTTGGAGCTCGCCCACAAATGACCCCATTTTGGAAACTAGACCCCCTAAGGAACTTATCTAGATGCATAGTGAGCACTTTGAACCCCCAGGTGATTCACAGAAGTTTATAATGCAGAGCAGTGAAAATAAAAAATCTTTTTTTTTCCCTAAAAAAATTTTTTTTAGTTGGCAATTTTTTATTTTCACAAGGGTACTAGGATAAATTGGACCCCAAAAGTTGTTGTCCAGTTTGTCCTGAGTACGGTGGTACCCCATATGTGGGGGGGAACCACTGTTTGGGCACACGTTGGGGCTCAGCAGGGAAGTAGTGACATTTTGAAATGCTGACTTTGATGGAATGGTCTGCGGGCGTCATGTTACATTTGCTGAGCCCCTGTGTGCCTAAACAGTAGAAACCCCCCACAAGTGACCCCATTTTGGAAACTAGACCCCCAAGGAACTTATCTAGATGTGTGGTGAGCACCTTGAACCCCCAAGTGCTTCACAGAAGTTTATAATGCAGAGCCGTGAAAATAAAAAATCATTTTTTTTCCCTCAAAAAAAAAGAATTTTAGCACACAATTTTTTTTTCACAAGGGTAACAGGAGAAATTGGACCCCAAAAGTTGTTGTCCAGTTTGTCCTGAGTACGCTGATACCCCATATGTGGGGGATGACCACTGTATGGGCACACGTCAGGGCTCGGAAGGGAAGTAGTGACGTTTTGGTATGCAGACTTTGATGGAATGGTCTGCGGGCATCATTTTACATTTGCAGAGCCCTTGATGTACCTAAACTGTGGAAACCCCCCACAAGTTACCCCATTTTGGAAACTAGACCCCCCAAGGAACTTATCTAGATGTGTGGTGAGCACCTTGAACCCCGAAGAGCTTCACAGAAGATTGTAACGCAGAGCCATGAAAATAAAAAATCTTTTTTTTTCCTCAAAAAATGAATTTTTAGCTCGCAATTTTTTATTTTCACAAGGGTAACAGGAGAAATTGGACCCCAAAAGTTGTTGTCCAGTTTGCCCTGAGTATGCTGATACCCCATATGTGGGGAGGGACCATTGTTTGGGCACACGTCGGGGCTCGGAAGGGAAGTAGTGACGTTTTGAAATACCGACTTGATCGAATGGTCTGCGGGCATCATGTTACGTTTGCAGAGCCTCTGATGTGCCTAAACAGTGGAAACCCCCCACAAGTGACCCCATTTTGGAAACTAGACCACCAAGGAACTTATCTAGATGTGTGGTGAGCAGCACTTTGAACCCCCAAGTGCTTCACAGAAGTTTAGAATGCAGAACCGTGAAAATAAAAAATCTTTTTCTAACTCAAAAAATGATTTTTTAGCCCGCAATTTTTTATTTTCACAAGGGTAACAGGAGAAATTGGACCCCAAAAGTTGTTGTCCAGTTTGTCCTGAGTACGCTGGTACCCCATATGTGGGGGGGAACCATTGTTTGGGCACACGTCAAGGCTCGGAATGGAAGTAGTGACGTTTTGAAATGCAGACTTTGATGGAATAGTCTGCGGTCGTCATTATGTTTGCAGAGCCCCTGATGTGCCTAAACAGTGGAAACCCCCCACAAGTGACCACATTTTGGAAACTAGACCTTCCAAGGAACGTATGTAAGATGTGTTGTGAGCACTTTGAACCCCCAAGTGCTTCACAGAAGTTTATAATGCAGAGACGTGAAAATGAAAAAATCATTTTTTTCCACAAAAATAATTTTTTAGCCCCCAATTTTTTATTTTCCCAAGGGTAACACGAGAAATTAGTCCCCAAAAGTTGTTGTGCAATTTTTCCTGAGTACGCTGATACCTCATATGTTGGGGTAAACCACTGTTTGGGCACACGTCAGGGCTTGGAAGGGAGGGAGCACCGTTTGACTTTTTGAACGCAAAATTGGCTGGAATCAATGGTTGCACCATGTCGCGTTTGGCGACCCCCTGATGTGCCTAAACAGTGGAAACCCCTCAATTCTAACTCCAACCCTAACCCCAACACACCCCTAACCACAGCCCTAACCCTAACACATCCCTAACCACAAGCCTAACCCTAATTCCAACGCTAACCCTAATTCCAACCCTAACCCTAACCCTCTTTCCAACCCTAACCCTCTTTCCAATCCTAACCCTAACCCTCTTTCCAACCCTAACCCTCTTTCCAACCCTAACCCTAACCCTCTTTCCAACCCTAACCCTAACCCTCTTTCCAACCCTAACCCTCTTTCCAACCCTAACCCTAACCCTCTTTCCAACCCTAACCCTAACCCTCTTTCCAACCCTAACCCTCTTTCCAACCCTAACCCTCTTTTCAACCCTAACCCTAACCCTCTTTTCAACCCTAACCCTAACCCTAATGGAAAAATAAAAATAAAAATATTTTCTTTATTTTATTAGTTGTGCCTACCTATGGGGGTGATAATCGGGGGGTTTATTTACTTTTTCTTTCATTTTGATCACTGTGAGAGTGATCAAAATGAAGGAATTGAATCTGCAGCCGGCAGATTCGGGCGGGCGCACTGCGCATGCGCCCGCCATTTTCTAAGATGGCGGCGCCCATGAACCGGACCCGCCGGACACTGGGAGCGACACGGGGACTTAGAAGGTTCCGGGGGAGGTGAGATGGGGTGAGGGGGGATCGGAAGCTGGCGGGGAGCGAAGGGAATGGGAGGGGGGCAGATCATGACAGCGGCGGCAGATCGCCGCTGTCATTCAGTTGCGGGGGGCGATCGCCGGTGGGGGGGGTGGAATCGGTCTCTCCAGCCATGTCCGATGCTACAGCAGCATCGGCCATGGCTGGATTGTAATATTTCATCAATTTTCATTGATGAAATATTACTATCGCTCTGATTGGCTGTTTCACTTTTAACAGCCAATCAGAGCGATCGTAGGCACGTGGGGGCGAAGCCACGCCCCCTGTGGTGAAGAACAAAGCCCCCTGTATCTGCGGGTCGGGTGACCTTTCAGTGACCTAGGTCACCCGACCCGCAGGGGGGCTTTAAAGTCATGACGCCACATAGGCGTCATGGGTCGTTCTGGCACGACTTTTCATGACGCCTACGTGGCGTCAAAGGTCGTGAAGGGGTTAACTTTAATAAAGGCACAGTGTGTTTGGTCATCGACGGCGATGGACTAGAATGGCCTCGAAACACATTGTCAAGCTAAATACAGTGAGATCAGCATTTTTTCTGTCCAAAGCCTGTTGCCTATTATATCATGCTTTGGAAGCATCCTTTCAGTAATTGAATATAATTTTTTTCACCAATGCATTAATATTAAATACAGCATCCAGCTATTTCAATACACATGGAAACTCTTTCAACCAAAATGTGATTGGTGAGAAAATAATTTGGAATTGAATTGGTGAGAGCCTGCATTTTTTTCTTTCATATTTTTCTGTTGCCCTTCATTTCCAGGACATGAACTTACTCTATAAAAATAAAAAGTATAAATTTATGACGACCTTTGACACTCTCAGTGCTGGAATGAATGTGTCGCATGGATTTATGTCTTTTTACATCAATTAAGGAATTTGCTTTCAAGACCTTGTGGGGGCATCACAACACATTAGGAGACCCCAATCAGAGGACTATAAAACATCTGGACTCCTTATCTATGAACTGGTCCAATATTTATGTTTCTCCCTCTCCCATATTGATAGTTCTGCTTCACGTCACTTGTCTTATCTATTGCATTTTTTCTGTGTTGTATTGTGCATAAATATGTGACTCTTCAGATTTTGTATTATTCATTGCCTGATGAAGAGACCTGAGTAGTCTCGAAAGCTTGCAATGTGTTACCAACTATTCAGTTCGCCATTAAAAGGTATCAACCGCTGAGGACTCTCAATCCTGAATATTTTTCTATCTACTGGCTAACACGGTACAAAGATATACATCTTTCCTGTATAAAAATAAAAAGAACATTTATTTTTACTCTATCCATCCAGAACCCTAAATGAGTCAGCAGCTGTCAAGTAACATCAGCAGTTTACCGCCATTTGGTATAAAAAATATTTTGACGGTGTCAAAGATTACTCACTGGGACCAGAAACCATCTCTATGCTCCTCTGAAAATTTTGAAAGTATCTTGTCAACATCGACTTTTAACAACATTACTTGTTTTGCAGTAAGATCAAATGCTGTAGCTGTATACCTTCAGAAACATCTCTATCTTTTGAAACACTTATTCAAAAGATTTGTAGCAGCATGAGTTGTCCTGAGTAAAATTCTCTCTGCATATGAATGAAGCTCCTCGCGTTTCATTCTTACACAGTGGGATGCTGAGATATTTTCAGTTTCATTTTATAAGCGCGCTATCAGCAACATGATATGGTTTTTATGATTTGGCACTCATTAGGAACTCAGTCTTGATATGAACAAATAAATAATAACAAATATAATACAAAGGTTGTTTAGTTCCAACATTTAAATACTATATAAAATTTAATAAAGTGACCTATTTATTAAAATAATGCAGCTGAGAGAGAAAAATAACAGTCTTTTTTTGCCTATTTTGTGACTTGCATCTTTTTGGGGGATATGTGTTCAGCATTTTTCAGCATCTTTTTCACTTCTGCATGTGCTATTTTCCTAAGTTTTCCATAAGCTCTAATCCAGAATAGGTGAATTGCAACTGCTATCAAGCTTTCTATACACAACACCCACCAAAAAAGAGGAAATTCTGCTCTCCTGTCTCTATAGTACACCCTCATAAACAGAAGCAGCATGTAAGACATTATACAGCAGTACTGAGCAGTGTAGTTAAGAATCCAGCACTAATGCATAATCCTTGCTTGCATTTCTCCCTCTTCAGAAGAAATATCAACTCGGGTAAATAATTCTTCTTCCACTGTTGCTTCATTAAAATAAATTTTACCTGTGAATTGAGAGTGATTGATGAGTGCAGAAAGTGGTGGTATTTGGGGGAAGTAAAATATAACTGAAGAAGATATATTTTTTGTAATACAGCGCACTTCCAAGGGATTTTTTTGGGTTTTGCATGTGCTGTTAATATAAAGAAAAAAATGCTATAGTTACTCCTCAAGGACTGAAAAACATTTATTCTACATTACCAATCTGTATATCGGCAGTCATAGCTTCAATAAAACATCCACAAAATACTGCTATATAGTTCCAACACATTACTGCACTGTAACTAGTTAGCCATATGTGCTATATGTACTGTCCTTTCAACAAGCTATTTGTGAAAACTGGTCACATCCAATAGCAGTGGGGAAGCTCATATTTTGTGACACTGACAGTTAGCTTATTTCCTTTTGAGGATGAAGGAAATAGCGACCATGGCACCCAGGGCCGCAATCAGGGCATTACTGTCCTTGCTGCTGAAAGAGGGGGCCCAGGCCCTCTTGTGCTTCAGCTCAATGGGCTGCAGGGAGTTGTGTGCCAGAGCGTCGCCGCTAGCTGCGCACATTTTGGCGTAGGGAGACTTGGAGCTCTTGTGGCTGTGCAGCTCCAGGGCTCCCACCACCTCAGGATGTCAGTCTGAGAGGAATCATAAATTAATTAAATGACCTTATGAAGACACCAAATGATGAACTGTGAGTGGGGGGCAGAGCAAACGATGAATTGGCAGTGTGGGGCAGAGCAAATGATGAATTGGGAGTGGGGGGAGCAAATGATGAATTAGGAGTGGGGAACAGGGGACAGTAAATGATGAATTGAAGGTGGGGGAGAGTAAATAATGATGAATAGAGAGTGAGGTGGGATAGAGGGATGACATAATGAATTGGGGGAGTGGGAGGTACAGAATGGAGGTGTTGAGGATGACGGAGTGTTACTGGTAATGAATTGGGGAAAGTACAGTTGCTAATTAATTTATACATTTATTGGGTGGGGAAATTTTTAGTTAGTGAAATCACAGTGGTGGATTGCAATTTAAACTTCAAACAGTGGGTATAAAGGTTGTATAATAACTAATTATATACTCTATTAATGGTGGGTCACATCTGTGCTCAGCTTTGTAGTGTTGTAGTTAGGTAAGAAGTTGGGAATGTGCTCTGGAAGCGATGCTCTATGTAACTGTGTGCTATTTTATGTAGAACGAGTACTGCTGGTAGAAGTGATGGCGGTCTGCGCTTTATGAAGAAGAAAAGCAAAGATGAAGGACTTCAGCTAGAGACGTCACCAGTGAATGTGTTATCTGTACACTAATACTATACCCTGTATACTATATACAGAGCTCCTGTGTATAATGTCAACAGTGATCACTGTATTACCTGTACACTGACAGTATATACAGAGCTCCTGTGTATAATTTTACTGGTGATCACTGTATTATCTGTACATTGGCACTATGTTCAGAGCTCCTGTGTATAATGTCACCAGTGATCACTATATTACCTGTACACCTACACTGTACACTTACACTATACACTGGATACTATGTACAGAGCTCCTGTGTATAGTGGCACTTATGGTAATAATAGCATTGTAGTTTTTTTTTAATGATCAGTATTGTACTATTCGGTCACAATATTGTGTTAATATGTGATTTGGTCATGGTGTGGCGGTTTTTCTCCTTGTATATGGTATCATTCAGTCGTTATATGGTGGCAACATGTAGCCTGGACATGGTATGGTGGCATTTGTCACTGTATGTGGCATTATTTGGTCACTATGTGTTCCTTGTATGTGGTATTATTTGGTAACTGTTTGGTTGTAATATGTGGTTTGGTCATGGTATGACAGTATTTGTCCCTTGTATGTGGCAATATTGGTCATCATAAAAAAGTGTATGTGACACATTCCCTTAAAGAAAAATAAATAAAAATATACCTAAAAAGAGTATTGGATATTTTAACAAATGTTTAATAGATTAGAGTAGAGTAGGGCCCCGCCAAAAGAGTCTACTTTGTTGTGGTGTCAACTTAAAAAATCTTTTGGCCAAAACTAGAGTTTCTGGCTATGTATGGAATATGGTGTTTTATGGGAACTGTTAATGTGTGATTGGTGAGGACCTGGTGCAGAAGTATAGTATTTCGTATTATTAGTATTACTTCTATGTTTTGAGTTATTGTCTTGCTTCATGACCCACGTTCTCTTCAGATTCACCTCAGTGATAGATGTCCTGATATTTTGCTTTAATTATTATAGAATAATTCAGAATCAATTGATTCCTTATTGATGGAAAGCTGTCCTGGCCCAGATGCAGCAAAACATTCCCAAACCATAATACTACTACTACCATCACGGTAATTCCCAGATGGTATTAGATTTTTATGTGGTATTATAGTGATTTTATTCTCCAAACATAACACTTCTCAATTAAACCAAATAGCTCCATTTTGTTCTGCACAAAACATTGTTCATATAACCTTTTGACTTGTCCAGGTGAATTTTAGCAAACTGCAGATTGGCAGCAAAGTTCTTTTTCAAGAGCAGTGGTTATCTATTTTCAATCCTACTTTGCTTTCCGTTCATTGTGGTTCAGAGTCCTCCTGATGGTGGACTCATGAACATAAATATTAGTTAATGTGAGAGAGACCTTTTGTTGATTAGACGTTACATTGGGTTCCCTTGTGACCTCATAGACTATTATACATCTTTCTCTTACAGTGATCTTTGTTGGTTGACTATTTTTGGGGAGAGTAACAATGGTCTTGAATTTCCTTGATTTGTACACAGAAGGTCTGACTTTTGATTGATGGACTCCAAAATCTTTAACAATGAAATTGTATGTTTTTCTAGTGTCATGAGCATCAATAACTCTTCTTCTAAAGTCCTCAGAAATCTCCTTTGTTCATGCCATGATATACTTACACAAATGTATTGTGAAAGCCTCACTTTGACAGATCCCTGTCATTTGAATGAAACAGGTCGCCCACTCACACTTGATTGTAATCTCATTGATGGAAAGCACAAGACTTTAGCTTCACCTTAAAAATATGCGCTAATCCTAAAAATCTCCTACTAACAAACATGGGATATTTTATCATTTTCCTCATTTAAAAAAATAAAAAGGGTTATATTTTTTACTCATTTGTTTTATTTGATTCTCCTTGTTTACTTTTAGGACTTGTGAAAATCTGAAGTATTTTATTCAACAATATCAAAAATTCTGAAAGGTTCACAAACTTTCAAACAGCATTGTAAGTGGTTCCACAAAGTACGATCCCAGATCTGCCATCTGATTATAACTGAATATAGGAAAAAACAACGACCAAAAATCTCACTAAGGAGTATAATAATACAAAATATAATTTATTGGACAATCAATAATAACAGAATGTGTGAGAAACAATGACAAGGAAAATCCAAGTCTAATTGTACATGCAGAAAAACACCAAAAGACACACACATATGTAGCGTATGGGGGGAAGAAAAAGAAAAAGAATATAAGGCACATATGGTGCCTAACAGCAAGATAGATATAATTACACTTGCTCATAGCAAAATTGCACATCCCCAGATAAGCCTCATAATATCCACATCACCGGACATGTGTCCATGATAGGTGACAAAAACATAATAAAATTGTAGAATGTTAAAGTCATACCTGATAGAAGTAGGAGGCAAACCGCCGTAGTGTGTGTCCCCCCCGATGCGCGTTTCGGCGTGAAATGCCTTTCTCCCTTGAGAAATAAATTATATTTTGTATTATTATACTCCTTAGTGAGATTTTTGGTCGTTGTTTTTTCCTATATTTAATTTCCTGTGCGACTTTCTCAATATTGTCCTATTTTACATATATCTCCTTGCTCCAGCTTTACAATGCTATTGAGTGATTGTATTTTTATTCTAGCTGTATTTAATTGAGTAAGAGATTTTTTTCCATGAAGTACATATGGTATCTGATTATAACTGCTAGATCCTGACTCAAGGCAGACATACTATTGGTTTCAATCTATGCAGCAGTACATAGGCCGAAGAAGTAACAGCTTCCACAACCAACTCCAAAGTAGTAAGCAGCTTATTTCACAGGCACATACCGGAGTGCATTACGATTTTCTACTGGACTGCAAAGGACCCATATATTATTCTTGCATAGGTGCCCTCTTCTGTTTGTGTGTACCCTAAGACTATTTTTGATTATCAAGACCAGATGGACTGTAGAGACTGTGAGATCAGAAGCCTTGGCTTGTTAGGTGCTCTCAGCTCATAGAAGAATCCTCCCTCTTCATTATTGCAAATACCTTGACCTGAGCTTG
This sequence comes from Dendrobates tinctorius, assembly GCF_039654945.1. Taxonomy (NCBI): domain Eukaryota; kingdom Metazoa; phylum Chordata; class Amphibia; order Anura; family Dendrobatidae; genus Dendrobates; species Dendrobates tinctorius. The sequence continues at coordinate 27,764,889 of NW_027361771.1, forward strand.
CTTACCAATATAATGTTTCATGAACAAAGGTGTAATTAGAAGCTACTAGCACCCAACGGAACCCAACTACCCATCTACCAAATGTCATTTATAATGCTAGTGACTTTTCCTGTGGCAGAATTTATTTTGGGCCAAATTTAAAATGAAGGTCTGGGTTTGATTACTTGCTTTCCAACACCTAAAGCCACAACCCTATTCTATGTATTTGACAGATGCATGTGCCATAGTGTAGTCCTTATTAATATTCTTTTTTGGGGGTAGTTCTAACCTCGCTTCCTCTACTCTCTGTCCTACAATATCAGACACAGCATCTGATTATTTTTTTTTACATGATCTTTTGTCCTCTAATAACAGATCAGGAAGAAGAAAAAGGAGAAAAGTTATAGTGCCAATTCTAGTAAAACTAATGCTAACTTTCTGTTCCGGCAGTTCTCATTTTTATTACCGCTTGACTGTGAAAAATCTAATGCTTCTCCTTTAAATATTTAAAAGTTATCAATCCTCCCGTACAACCTACAAGTTTATCCAAGTTTGCAATTTATATGCACAACTAATTATAACACCTTCAAGTCACAAGGTTGAGGAGGATTTAAATCATGTTTTGCCTTAGGGAAATATACACATCCATCTCAGATGTGTCATTCCTGTTTTCAATAACAGACGGCACTGTAACTGAGCTTAGAAATAATATTATAACCAAGTAATTATTTGCGTTTGAAGTCACCAGATATGTAATCTTGCAGAGCATATTTGCATTAATGACAAAAGTTATTATTGTTAGGATCATATAGGAGGATTTGATAATTTTGAGCGACATTTCACAACACTTATCACTGATACCTCTTAAATCCATCCCCATTTTTAATTTAAAACACAAAATTGGCTTTGCAGTGGTTTCAAAATATTCTGTAAATGGACAATCTAATCTTCCACTGCATTTTTAATACACACAAATTTTAAAATAATTCTTTAATATGATGTGACGCTGAGACATTCATATCAATGCATTGAGTGCCCCCTAGAGGCAGACTTGGAATAGCAAGCGTGAACAAGTAAAAGGTCTAGAGCTTGTAGAGCTTTGATAAGATTCAGTGAGGATCTTAATTCTATTAACAACTTCTTATTCCGAGATATACGAATAACAGGGACATGAAAGAATACAGCATGATTTACAACAGTCGTTTTCCCGCCTCTATAATAAATGAATGTGTAAAAAGTCAAACAATGCTGAAAAAAATACAAATTGTGCACTGGGTAAGAAAAAAGAAATTAGAAAGACAATTACAATGAGGAAAAATTATTTTAATAGCAGTAATCCATTAAAGAGGTGGTCCAAAATGCTCAAATGGTGGAGAAAGGTTGAAATTGATGGACTTAAGTCTTTTTTCAACCTATGCAACTATGTAACAATGTGACTATGTTCAAAATAAAACATATCCTCCACTTCCACTACCAGATGAATTTCTGTAACATACCACCAGCTGTTCTTAGTCTGCTCCTAGATGCATTTTGCCTACCTATTCTGCGGAGGTTGGCACCCTAATATACTAATGACATTGGCACCCCCGCTCTTCAAAAAATGTCCCTTGGTAGCCCTAGCTCACCCTGATGTATATATTACACCAAAGTTTGATAAGTCATCATGGCAGGCAAAAAGAATGCTGTGATTAGTAATGTAGGTACTTATCTTAATAGATGACATTACTGTCGCTCAGGTAAAGCCTCAATACACTTCCCCATGTCATGGTATAGATGATGTCTCAACAAAATCATATAGTTACATAGGTTGAAAAAAGACTTAGGTCCATCTAGATCAATTTTTCTCCACAATTTATGCATTTTGTCACTAAATTAATAGCGAAGAGTGAGTACTAAAATGCTTGGGCACCCATTACTCAAATTGAGCAAATCGTAATGCTCGCGTGCTCTACTTGAGTAACACGTATAATGGAAGTCAATGGGAAACTCAACAGGATATTAAATCTTAGCATTGTAATACTTTATCTGTCCATGTGGTGTATGAGACATGATCAGACACATCCTGTTTCATTAATGAAAAAGAGACCCTGACAGTAATTTTTTTTTTATGGGCCATTATACGGCCATTACTATTTGTAAAAGGCCACCAGGCGACCCTTACTATTGTTAGAGTGCCAGCATGTGGCTCTCACTATTGTCAAGGGGCCATCAGCCTGCTCTCACTTTAATCCCTGATGACCAACAGCCAGCGTTTTGCATATCCATATATTGCTACTTCAATATAATTTATCCTTCTGAGGTGGGTACATTTTCAATACAAGGCTAGGTTACATGTTGCTACATGCTATAAACCACTTCCTGTGGTCCAGAACTATTGAATGTGAAAGACATAGTCAATTTCTTGTCACACATTTTCAATTTATATTGACCCACAACTACTTTCTTTTTTATAGGAAATACCCCCATGTATACTAACATTTTCCTGGGCTGTTGGGAGGAAACCATTGTCTTTGGAGAGGAGGTGGAATGTTGATAACATCTGATCCTGTTGTGGGCCAGGTTCATAGATATTATTCTCATCTTGTGGACTGGAACACATGAAGAATTCAACTCATATGTTATTGCCTTGAACATCAACGAGGTTCAACTAAGGTTCACTTCTGAAGCTAATATAGTTCAGCTGCGATTCCTTCACCTTGTTATCAAGAAGGATCGGGGAGACGTCTAAGAACATTTAACCATCGAAAACCGACTGCCACAAACAGTTTATTAAGATGGCACAGCTATTACCAAACTGCATTCAAGAAGGGGATACTAAAGATCAATTCCTCAGACTTAGGAGGAATTGTTAAGCTCCCGTCACACCAAGCGAGATCGCTAGCGAGATTGCTACTGAGTCACAAGTTTTGTGACGCAACAACGTCCTCAGCAGCGATCTCGCCATGTTTGACAGGTAGCAGCGACCAGGCCCCTGCTGTGAAATTGCTGGTCGTGTTGGAATGACCTGGACATTTTTTTGATCATTGAGGTCCCACAGGATAGCATGCATCGGTATGTTTGACACCTTACTAACAACTTCGTTAGCAACTCAGAAGCTAGACACATAGGCGTGGATTTGCATTGATTCGAGGTCTGAATCGTCAGAGTAGCTGCTATGTGACAGGGTCCCAACGACCGCCAACATCATTACAAAGGTCGCTACGGGTCGCCGTATCGTTGATGCGTTGGGAAGATCTGACTGTTTGGCATCTCACCAGAGACCACATAGCGACGAAGCAAAGATTACTACCAGGTCGCATAATTGTCGGGATCGCTGTAGCATCGCTTAGTGTGACAGGGGCTTTACACTACATCTGATTTCAAGAGTCAATCTCTTGAGATGAAGAAGAGATTTAGAGATAAGGGATACCCTCATCAAATTCTTAAAAAAGCTTACAATCATGCTAGCATCTTTGACAGGAAATCCTTACTCTTAGGTGCCAAGAAAAAAGATAATCGGGTTATTACTAGAGTTGAGCGAAACGGGTCAAAAAATTTCAAAAGTCCCCGACTTTTGGCAAAGTCGGGTTTCATGAAACGAAACCCGACCCTAGGATGAGGTCGGCCACGAGGTCGGCGACTTACGCGCCAAAGTGACGTTTCAAAAGTTTGTTTTGCGCTCTTTTTCAGCCAATCAGGATCCACGGACACTGTGGGCAACATGATGACATAGGCAGGGGTCACCACCATCTTTCAGAAGGGCATGCAAGTGATTGGCTTGCTTTGGTGGGCGTCACAGGGGTTATAAAAGGGCGTGCACGCCGACCGCCATCTTACTTCTGCCAGATCTTAGCATAGGGAGAGGTTGCTGATTCTGTAGGGAGAGCGTTAGGCAGGGAAGAAGAAAAAAAAACTGCTTCTGCTGCTAGCGATTTTGCCTGTGCAACACACCAGTCACTGTGTGTGCAGTGCAAGGGGAGGCTATATTGTGGTGGATCAGCGGTGTTGGTTGTTAGGCTGCCTTCTAAGGCTTCCTGACAGCTGCATTGCTGTTTCCGCACTGCTCTGCAAACTGCTTTTTTAAAAGCAATCCCAATTTTTTTTTTTGTCCTGCTGAGGTACTGAGCGTGCATTTATTCACACCATACAGCGGTGTACGCTTCTCACACAGTACCGTGTAACGGCTGTTATCACAGCCACAGTGAAGCTATCTATGTGTCACTGTGGAAGGATAAGTGGAGGACTTGTTCCGTTCTTACAGACCTACACTCTAGGGAGATTCCTATTCTGCCCAATTCTACATACATCTTGTAGTTTGTGATACACTAGCCAATTTCTGCCTGTGACATAGCGCTCTGATATTCAGTGGGCCTCACACAATCCAAAAGTGTCCAGTGTCCCCAAGTGTCTGCAGAAATTCAAAATCTCCCTTATCCTGTAGTCACTTTTTTCACACCTGTGCCATCGAGCCAGTGACATAGCGCTCTGATATTCAGTGGGCCTCACACAATCAAAAAGTGTCCAGTGTCCACAAGTGTCTGCAGAAATTCAAAATCTCCCTTATCCTGTAGTCACTTTTTTCACACCTGCTGCATCGAGCCTGTGACATAGCGCTCTGATATTCAGAGGGCCTCACACAATCCAAGTGTCCAGTGTCCACAAGTGTCTGCAGAAATTCAAAATCTCCCCTTATCCTGTAGTCACTTTTTTCACACCTGTGCCATCGAACCTGTGACATAGCGCTCTGATATTCAGTGGGCCTCACACAATCCAAAAGTGTCCAGTGTCCACAAGTGTCTGCAGAAATTCAAAATCTCCCTTATCCTGTAGTCACTTTTTTCACACCTGCTGCATCGAGCCTGTGACATCGAGCCTGTGACATAGCGCTCTGATATACAGTGGACCTCACACAATCCAAGTGTCCAGTGTCCACAAGTGTCTGCAGAAATTCAAAATCTCCCTTATTCTGTAGTCACTTTTTTCACACCTGTGCCATCGAGCCTGTGACATAGCGCTCTGATATTCAGTGGGCCTCACACAATCCAAGTGTCCAGTATCCACAAGTGTCTGCAGAAAATCTAAATCTCCCCTGTCCTATAGACACCTTGTACCTTGTTTTACATTACTATATAGTTTGTTGGATTTTGTCTACATTTCTACCAAAAATGAGGAAGGCTGGTGGAAGAGGCCGTGGAATTGGGCGGGGGTTGGCAGCTGGTAATGATGGTGTTGGTGGTGGATCTGATGGTAGTGGCAAAAGCAAAATAGGACCAAATGCAGGAGGTGTTGAGCCTGCGTCATTGTCTGGCTCCATAAGGCTTCGAAGGCTTAGTTTTCTAGGAGTTGGCAAACCGCTTTTAACGCCAGAGCATCAGGAAAAAGTTTTGTCTTACATTGCTGACTCAGCCTCCAGGTCTATCGCCTCCTCTTCTGAAGTTGTAAAAAGTAAAAGCACTGAGTCGTCATTGGAGGCTCATGTTCATGAACCACACCTTTCCTTGTGTCCTTCACCCCAACCAAGATTGAAGGATGACACAGGCCATACTACTGATTACTCCATGGAGCTGTTTTCACATACCATGCCTGGATTATCAAGTGAAATGGTGAATTACCCAGGCCAAGATGAATCTGACAAGGAGTGCACTGATGCACAGCCGCTGATAGATGATTCTGCTGGTACATTCACTCAGAGCACTACATTGTCCTCGCAGTGTACAGAGCCAAATTCTGACCCTGATGAGACTCAGGTGCCCCTTCCCGCACACTATACCACCATACACGGTGACACAGATGAAGGTGCACATGACATTGAAGAGGAGGTGATGGATGACCCAGTTGTTGACCCAGATTGGCATCCATTGGGGGAAGAGGGTGCTGCTTCCAATAGCTCAGATGAGGAGCATCCACAGTAAACATCAAAATCGCAACAGCTGTTATCTGGCAGGCCCGGAGCACTCCAAAGACAGGTTCCAAAAATCAAAAGAGTTGCTGGACAGCTTGTCCAGAGGGTCAAAAGATCACAGCGTGCTAGGCCGCAAAATGTCTGCCAAAGTAGGAAGAGTGCAGTGTGGCACTTATTTGAACAAAAACCTCATGATCAGGCCAAGGTTATCTGTAAGAAGTGCGCAAAGACCTTTAGCCGAGGGAAAAATCTGAAAAATTTGAATACCAGTTGCATGCTTAGACATTTAACCAGCATGCACTTGCAAGCGTGGACACAACACCAAACCTCAAGTGCCACATGTGCAACTGATCACAAAGAAGGTAGTCAGCAACGCTACATTGTTTCCCCCACTGTAAGCCCACCGGTTAGCACAGCAGCAAATGTTGAGGTGTCGTTGCAAGGCCACAGCAGTCAGGGAATCCCACTGTTATATCAACGAAATACTGAATCTAGGCCATCAGAAAGAACACCAACTCCATCACCATCATCAACCCTCTCTCAGTCCGCCCTGTCCACCGCTACTTCCACCATATGCAGCTCTCAAGTCCAGCTCACCCTCCCAGACACTATGAGTAGGTCAAGAAAGTACTCAGTCTCTCATCCGTGTACACTGGGTTTGAACGCCCACATTGCCAAACTAATCTCGTTTGAGATGATGCCCTATCGGTTGGTGGAAAGCGCAGCTTTCCGCGAACTCATGGCCTATGCAGTACCATGCTATGACCTACCCAGTCGCCACTTCTTCTCTCGCAAAGCCATCCCAGCCCTCCACCATCATGTGAAAGACCGCATTGTCCATGCACTCAAGCAGTCAGTGAGTGGAAAGGTGCACCTCACAACTGATGCATGGTCCAGTCGGCATGGCCAGGGCCGTTACGTGTCCATCACTGCGCACTGGGTTAATGTGGTGGATGCAGGGTCCACAGGGGACAGCGGTGGTGGGACAGTGCTGCCTAGCCCACGGTATAGGAAACAGTTGGCTGTAGGCGTTCGACCCTCCTCCTCCTCCTCCAGAAGCGAAAGCTCGTCCACAGAGCGCAGTCATACGAGCACTCCATCTGCAGCTGCCACTGTTGCACACGAGGTGTCCCCCTATCGAGCAGCTAGTGGAAAGCGTCAGCAGGCTGTGTTGCAGATGATGTGTTTGGGCGACAGACACACCGCCGAGGTGCTGGCCGAGTACTTGAAGCAACAAACTGAGTCATGGCTGGGCAGTGTACATCTTGAGGCAGGCAAGGTAGTTAGTGATAACGGCCGTAATTTTGTGGCAGCCATAGCCCTTTCAAAACTCAGCCACATACCTTGCTTGGCTCACACCTTGAACCTGGTGGTGCAGTGCTTCCTCAAAAATTATCCAGAGTTAACAGCCCTGCTCCATAAGGTGCGAACACTGCGCGCACATCCGCCGGTCGCCTGTACACTCCGTTTGTATGCAGAAGCTGCAGCGATTGCTCCACCTTCCCAACCACCGCCTCATTATCGACATTGCAACAAGGTGGAACTCCACCCTGCACATGGTGGAGCGGCTGTGCGAGCAGAGGCAGGCCATAATGCATTTGTGGGAGGATACACGGCCAGGCACTTTGAGAGCAGACATGGAGTTGACAGGTGTGCAGTGGTCGAAGCTGAAAGACCTCTGTAAAGTCCTTCAGTGTTTTGAGGAATGCACACGGCTGGTAAGCGCAGACGACGCCATCCTAAGCATGAGCATCCCACTTATGCGTCTGCTCATGCAAACTTTGACGCACCTTAAGGAGCAGGCGTCTGCAGCCAATGTTGACGAGGAGGAAGAGGTGGAGGGAATCCTTGATGACATTCAGCCATTGTCTGCTCAGGGACCTCTCCTGGACGAGTTGGAGGAAGAAGAGGAGGAGGAGGATGATGATGGGGATGATTACTTAGGGGAGGAGGATGCATCTCGTGGGGCAAGTGAAAATGTTGGCGTGGCAAGGTCTGGTACAGGGTTTGTGCGTGACTGGAGGGATGTGGATTTGCCAGAAACTGCTCCTCCAACCAGCACTCGCAGTGCATCATTGACACCGGGAACATTGGCCCACATGTCAGATTATGCCTTGCGGATCCTAAAAAGGGACCCCCGCATTGCCAAAATGATGAACGATGACGACTACTGGTTGGCCAGCATCCTGGATCCACACTATAAAGGCAAATTACAAAACATCATGCCACAGGAGAACCTTGACCTAATATTGGCTAATAAACAAGCAACTCTGGTAAATCGGTTGCTTGAGGCATTCCCAGCACACAGCAGCGGTGATGGTTCTCACACGAGCCGTACGGGCCGGGGGCAGCTTGGCAGAGGTGTTCATGGTGCACACAGCAGAAGTGGCGTTGGAGACAGGGGTTTCATGACAATGTTGTGGACTGATTTTTCAAGTACCGCTCACACAACCGGTAATACAGCATCGATGGAAAGTGACAGGAGACAGCAGTTGTCAACTATGGTTACAAACTACTTTTCCTCCCATATCGATGTTCTCCCACACAGGTCATTCCCCTTTGACTATTGGGCCGCCAAACTGGACACCTGGCCTGAATTGGCCCAATATGCCTTACAGGAGCTCGCTTGCTCAGCTGCAAGTGTGCTATCGGAAAGAGTCTTCAGTGCAGCTGGATCAATCCTGACAGAAAAAAGGACCCGTCTGTCAACCCAAAATGTGGATGTCATGATCCAGTGTTGGATCTGGCGGTATTAAATTGACAAAGTGAACTTTTTTTACTTTGTCAGGTTCTGGTGTCTTGACTGTCCCCGGTGGTGGTGAGTGGTATTGCACCTTAGCTTTAGTTTTAGGTTAATGTGCACGTTAATTACATGACAGGTGTTAGGCTCTATAAAGGACAGCCAGGGGTTTTCAATCACTGTTGGTGTTAGGCCTCTTTCACACATCAGGTTTTCGCCGTCAGGCGCGATCCGGCGCTTTTGACAGAAACCGGATCCGGCGAAATGCAATGCCGGATCCGGTTTCCCCCCCCATTGACTTGCATTTGCGCCGGATCGCGCCGTATGGCCATGCGTTTCATCCGGTTTTCGCCGGATCCGGCAATGTGTCGCGATCCGGCGTCTGGAAAAAACGGCTACTGTAACGTTTTTTGTCTCCGGCGAAAAAGCCGGACACGCCGGATCCGGCAAGTCCGGCTTTTTCACACAATGAAAGCCTATGAGCGCCGCAATGCGCCTGATCCGGCGAAAGCCGGATCCGGTGGCCGGATCCGTTTTTTTTGGTCTGAGTATGCTCAGTAGCTCTGCCCACAAGACATATATAAAAGCAAGACAGTGGGACCCACAGCCACACCCAACATGCCACCCAAGAAAGCAACCAAGCGAAGCAGGAGAAGGCAGGAGACCACTGCAGCACCATCAGCACCACCACCACCCCAAATGGAGCAGCAAATGGAACATGCTGAGGAGGGGAGGCCAGCAGCAGACGGTAATTATCAAATCCCCCATTCCTCCAAACTAGGGCTATTGAATATCAAGATATTCATTGGCCCTTTGTTTCTCTTTATTCAACAGCCGCCCAATAGATGCAGCAGCAGCAGCAATGGCAGCAGCTGGAACACCACCCACAGGCATGGAGTGTGGCCACCATGAAGACAGCACATCATCTTCTGGGAGCCCTCCCTCGCATCGTCAGCGTTTGACGGTAAGTTTTTATTTCCAAAATCCATCATCTCTGTAATATATGTCTATTCATTGCCTTTTATTTCAAAACAGGATTCACAAGATGAAGAGGAGCTCCCAGAAGAAGAAGGAAGGGGTGGACAGACACCTGGAGTGGGCTCACAATTGATAAGTTTTTTGCATCAAACGCAGAAACACAACATCACACTACACACAACACATAGAAAACAATGTTCTGCAGACCACACACAGCAAACAAATGCCTACATCCAAAGACATAACATTTTTTGTTTTCTTCTCTAGTCTTCCCAATCTGGTGCTCGGCCAAGAGGTCCTCGCAGTGCCTCCCAGGGTCGTCGGCGACAGCAACGCGGCGGTCACCAGCGTGTAAGTATAAATATTTTTGCTTTGTTTTTTTGCACTTTTTATTTCATTTCTTTTGTGGAGGCTAATTATGTTATTTTTGTCTTTTTCTTTAACAGCCTTCACAGCGTGCTCCCGACTCTGACGGTGAGGATGGAGGACTCGATGTGGACCACCTCATCGATCTCGTCAGAGAAAGGGAGCCGCTCTGGAATATGGCTGACCGCCGCCACGTTGACCTTATCGTTACCCGACGACTCTGGGAGGAAATCTGTTCGCTCCTTGTGGGCCGCTGGGAGGACCTCGATGTTCGGGCCCAGATTAAAGAGCGTAAGTATATACAGTACCGGTTGCTTGATGTAAACCAGTGTTTCCCGAACTCCAGTCCTCGTGGTCCCCACGGATCATGTGTTCAGGATTTCTATTTACTATGGAAATCCTGAAAACATGACCCCTGGGGACCATGAGGACTGGAGTTTGGGAAACACTGATGTTGTATACTAACCACTTTGTCCTTTCTCGTTTCAGGGAACAGAATTGTGAATCGGTGGCGGTCTGTGAGGGATCGTTTCAAGAAGGAGTTCAATAAAGAGATGCGGGCCCCGAGTGGATCTGGAGGACGCAGGAGCAAGTACAAGTACGCAGAAGCCCTGTCGTTCCTCCGGGAAACAATGGTCACTAGAAGGTAAATATTACACACCACATGTGAAAAAAAATGTTAGATGTAACTTTTTTTTTCAGCCAGGGCCATACCATGTCAGTATTTTAATTGTTTTTTTTTCTTTTTATTCCACAGCACGGTGAGCAGCACTCGGGAGCCTGCACGATTGGACCCTTCTGAGGCGATCCCTGAGGAGACCGGCACCGAGGGACACTTCGACCGCCCCGGTACATCTGCACCTTCCCAGCCTTCCCACACATTCGACCCATCTGTCCCATCCACCAGCACAGGAGCATCGTGGCCGCCTACATTACATGAAGCTGCTGGTGAGGAGATCGCTTTCCCTTTACCCCACCCTTCTGCCCCTGCCACCTCTAGTACACCTGCGGGTACTGGGCGGCAGCGGCAGAGGGGTCAGGAAAAGACTTATGCGCCAGAGTTCTTGCATCTGAATGCATCTTTCCAGAACTGTCTAAAAGTCTTGTCAGAGCAAATCTCCGCAGGCTATCAGCAGATCAACTCCAGCATTCTGGAGGTGAAGACACTTCTGCAAACCATGCATTCAGAAGCAAGATCTTCGCCAAACCACACCTTTTTCAGGTCTGTTGTGGAGCGCATGGAAACGCTCTCTCCTGCCCAGCAGATGCATGTAATGCATTCATGCCACGCTGCTCTCCAGCAAGTTACCTCCCAACCTCCTCCTCCCACCACAGTAGTTCCTCCACCTGCACCCCCTCCAGCCACTTTCCATCCTCCCCCTCCTATTACATCTACACCCCCTCCAGCCACTTTCCATCCTCCCCCTCCTATTACATCTACACCCCCTCCAGCCACTTTCCATCCTCCCCCTCCTATTACATACCATCCACCTCCCCAGCACCATCCACCTCCCCAGCACCATCCACCTCCCCAGCACCAGCAACCTCCCCAGCACCAGCAACCTCCCCAGCACCAGCAACCTCCCCAGTACCAGCAACCTCCCCAGTACCAGCAACCTCCCCAGTACCAGCAACCTCCCCAGTACCTGCAAACTCCCCAGTACCAGCAACCTCCCCAGTACCAGACATATCCCCACTTCCAGCAACCTGCCCCGTACCAGACATCTCCCCACTTCCAGCAACCTGCCCCGTACCAGACATCTCCCCACTTCCAGCAACCTGCCCCGTACCAGACATCTCCCCACTTCCAGCAACCTGCCCCGTACCAAACTCCTTCCCCATACAACTTGCCATCAACATCATCTGCTACAGTCCCTGCCCAACCCTCCACTCCACCACCCACCACCTCTTCTGCTTCCCACATGTCCACCCATTCTGTAGTTTTTTCCACACCTTCACCTCTAACTGTTCCTTCCCCACCACGATCCCAGTCCTCTCTCCACACTCCCAGTGTCGAAGTGTCCCGCAGCCCCTACAGCAGTATTTCCACCACACACTACACAGATTTATAATGTGTGTATTTAAATAAAAATGACCAGTTTTATGGTTTCAGTTTTATAGTTTCAAAGCTTTATTAAACAAGTTTATTAAAATTTTAAAAAAGTTTACTAAAAAAAACATTTTTCAATAAAAGTTAAATTATTTTACACTGGTTGTCTGTCATTTCTTTCTGCGGCGAAAAAGGTTAAATACAGGGTATTTAAAAGGTGAAATGGTATTCAAAACTAGGTATATAACTGTGGGTAAATTTTAGCTTTTTGCCACAGTTGTGTTCCTGGTTGTGTTTGAAGCAAAGTATTTCACCTAAAAAGTTGTGTTTATTGTTGGTGATTTCCTAACAATGTACACAACTTTTGTTAAAAGGTGAAATACTTTGCATAAAACACAACCAGGTACACACCTGTGGCCTAAAGCTAAAAATAGAGACCATGACAAGATAGCCAACTTTGGTTGGCAAAGGTATATACTGTTGGTACAGAAGGTACACAAGTTTGGTTGGGCACAAATCTTTCACACTCTGTCATCCTGCCAGTGTACTCTGCCTTGAGGTGACATAAAGTATAGTGCAAAATTGTCCCTCATTACTGAAACCGTCACAGAACTTCTAGTGGTAATGTCATGGTAATCTTGCAAGGTGGTTTCTTCAGAGGTGTCCTCAATGGAAATGGGTTCCTTGCAGATAACCAAATTGTGGAGTACCACGCACGCTTTGATCACCTCGTCCACAGTTTCTGTCTTGAGGTTGATCGCAGTCAATAGGACCCGCCATTTGGCTGTCAGAATACCAAAGGTACATTCAACCATTCTTCTTGCTCTTGTGAGGCGGTAATTAAAAATGCGTTTTGGTCTTGTCAATCCTCTGCTAGAGTACGGTTTCAAAAGGTGTTCTGACAGCTGGAAGGCTTCATCCCCTACACAGACAAATGGCATAGGTGGACCAGATGTTTGCGGCAGCGGTCTAGGTGGTGGGAACTGGAAGGTGTTTCCATACAGTTTACGCCCCATGGCAGACAGTTTGAAAACTTGAGAGTCATTGGAGCGGCCATAGGCCCCAATATCAACCGCAATAAATTTGTATTCCGTGTCAGCGATGGCCATGAGGACAATTGAAAAATATTTCTTGTAATTGAAATATTCCGATCCCGATCCAGCTGGCTTTACAATGCGGATATGTTTCCCGTCCACAGCGCCCAAGCAGTTTGGAAACTGACATATCTGTTGAAACTTGTCAGCAATTTCAATCCACCTCTCTGTTGTGGGCTCTGGTAAAAACTCTTCAGCTAAGGAGTCCCACAGTGCACGGCATGTGTACTTCACTATTCCAGATATGGTGGAAATCCCGAGTCTGTACTGGAAATGCAGTGATGAAAGGGATTCTCCAGTTGCAAGAAATCTGTGGGGAATTAAAAAACAATAAATTAGTTTTAAATCACAGCATTACATACCAAAACTGACCTATAACACTTGGAGATACAAACTACCACCAACAAGATTGCAGTGAAAGTGTGCTCTGATGCGAGCATATCCAATAAATGTGGCTTACCTTAAAGTCACCATCAGACGCTCTGCGGGTGAAACAGAGAAGCGGCAATAGGTGTCCGCTTTTCTTATGAGGTGTCAGGGCGCCCCCTGACGAAGGACGAGCTTCCGAAACGCGCGTTGGGGTACGCGCATGGTCTCCCCTGAGACTCCTCTCTCACCATCATTCATTTTGGTAATAATTACCGATTCTTTTGCTGCCTTTATTTTTGAACATGGTAGCAATCGTCACCACACAATGGTTATAGAGGGTGAGGGTCTGAGAGATTTTTCTCTCAAACGTTTTTTGTATTTCCCTGCTAAGGCTTTTTTTTACAATATATGTAATGATTATAATGAGGATGTTACACCACCATTTGGTGTTATATGTTGATGGTGATATCCTTTAGCCGTTATTATAGCGGCCTTTTTGACAATATGTTCATGTTACATCATTGCCCCATTTAGCGCTTATGTATATACACATATATGTTTTGCTTATATTCATCTATTTATTTTATATAGATATGTGTATATATTTATTATTAGGACTGGTTGATCTATGAATCAGTTAGAGGGAACAGAGTGCCCCTATGGTATATGCGATTTGGTGAGGAGAGTTTTATGTCCTTATTTGGACTGTATCATCTGTATGTTCTAGGGAGGCCGGCGGTATTTTCCATGGTGCGTGGATTTAATCTGTGCACTTAGCACTGTTTTGTCTAGGATCTGTTTGTATGTCCCAATAAAGATATATATTTTTTTCTATATCTGATCTGTGGTCGTTTCTGAGTGGTTTCCACTCCCCCCCTTTTTCATAGTTGCTGGTAGCGACTGATCTATATTTAGGTCCAACACTGCAGTGGAGACATCTAGGTGTAATTTATTATGCCAGGAATATGTTCTCCTGTCTGAGTGTGTTTATGAGTATTCTATTTTATCTCCTGATGTATAGACATATCTTTTGAATGTGTACGCTATCCATACATGTTATCCGGGGAAACGGTACCCTTTCTCACCTTTGTGCAATCCATTCTGGGCCTGACACCGTCTGAGCCTGCCTCCTGATGTATAGACATATCTTTTGAATGTGTACGCTATTCATACATGTTATCCGTGGATACGGTACCCTTTCTCACCTTTGTGCAATCACGTGTAATCCATACTGGGCGTGAGAACGGCTGGCGAGCTGTTAAGCAAGCTACAGCACCTGTGGTTTGCACACGTAAGTTTTTCATATTTTCAGGAATGACGGTTAGGCCTAATTCCGGAACTGCGGTTGACCTGCACTTACTGGGAAATCATCGTTCGCGGGTAATAATTGTAATCAGTGATCCCCATCACTAACGTTGTTCAGCGGGTTATCTGCACCTGTAAGCGACAAACGCTGGCCTTTTCAGTGTAGCGCACATGCAGCCACGGACATGTAAGGGCATGACACACCAGTTATTGGCCAATCTCATGTGCCAGAGCCTCACGTGTCCCTCTAGTAAGCCGGACTCGGACCGCGGGGCATGACGGAGTCTCGTTCGTTAACGGAATTAAGCTTGCAATGTGTGCATCTGTTCTGTAGCTGGCATGGTTGAGGTTGCCCGTGTTGAGTCAAATTACGCCGTAGGCTCCACTCCTGGTGGTGCCCTTCTGGACATTCCTTTAAGGTTCAGCTTTGCAACCATACTGCCCACGTAAAACAAACACTTTGCCTTCATGAACACTGTTTGGAGGGTCATGACTCGTGGGAATAACGCCGCCCAATCAGTTAACCTGCTAGAGAGATCCTTTGTTGCTCCCAAGCATGACATCACACTCCCTAGGAGGAAGGTAATGCCACTGTGGCAACCGTACTCCTGGGGGCGACACAAGTGCACTGATGCCCAGCCACTGCTCGATGAATCTGCTGGTACATTGACCCAGACCACTACATTCCCCTCGCACGCTACACGGCCTGAATCTGACCCTGATGAAACTCAGGTTACCCTTCCCATATACAGTTCCATCTTACACAGTGACAAAGAGGAAGCTGCAGATGAAAGTGCAGGTTCGGCCCACCCGCCATCAGACACACCACCGTACTATCAGGGGCCCTGTGCCAGAGCCGTCGCCAACGAGTGGGCCCCCCCTGCTTGCTCAGGATCACAGCACTTGCAAGGTTGAAATACTGTGCAGTGAGATGGAAGATGGGGACGACGAGGAGTCCAGACTAGTACAGGGATTCCCTAGCGAGGAGACTTATTTGATTGTTTTCAATGTTGGGACAGCAATTTTTGGGGAGCACTATACTCTGGAGAATGATAGATGGGGCCCACCATACACTGGAACATTCCAAAGGTGGACATCAGACACTGGAGCAGCATTTACAGGGCCCATTATACACTAGAGCATTAGAAATGGGGCCCATTATGTTTGGAGCATTATTTGGGCCCATAAGACAGTGGAGCTTCATCCATGGGGACCAACATATACTGTAGCATTATGTGGAGCTCATCATATACTGTTTCAAACATTATATGGGACCAATGATTCTGTATGGAGAAATAGATGGGCCTCGTCATGAGATGTAAAAAGTGAAGTATTTTTCATTGTACTATACCGCTATTTCTCTGCCGTATCGGAGCATGATGAGTTGTGGTATGTGTTAAAGGGGCGCTCTTTCGCCCAGGGCACATGAAAACCTGGAGCCAGCCCTCCCCCCCCCCACAGTTCGTAGCCAAATAACCCCCATTTTTCAGTCCGTAACTTGTATTATGAAGTTAATTAAGGTTGACCAGCTTAAGTAAGAAGAATTGATGCTTTTGCCATTCAAATGAGCACTGTAGGTGTGTTTCCTGTCCTCCTCTCACTGCCGACTTTTATTCCCCATTGACTTACATTGGGTTTCGTGTTTCGGGACGACCCCGACTTTTCCCTATAATCGGCCGATCTTGCTCGACCCGACTTTTGGAAAAGTCGGGTTTCACGAAACGAAACTCGACCCTAAAAAACCAAAAGTCGCTCAACTCTAGTTATTACAACTAGAGTAATAGAGACACTTGATAACAAGAATGTGCAGGTATATTGTGCAGTGAAAAGGCACTGTGATATCCTATTAGCGGTCCCAGATCTTAAAAAGTTTATTTAATTAACACCCAGTGTAAACTACAGAAAAGGAAGATCATTGAATGATCACCTGGTTCATAGTCACTATGAAAAATCATCCCCTATAGAGACATAGTTGAACACAAGGGTGTG
Organism: Dendrobates tinctorius; assembly: GCF_039654945.1. Classification (NCBI taxonomy): domain Eukaryota; kingdom Metazoa; phylum Chordata; class Amphibia; order Anura; family Dendrobatidae; genus Dendrobates; species Dendrobates tinctorius. The sequence continues at coordinate 27,781,640 of NW_027361771.1, forward strand.
TGTTTTTTTACGTTGTGGCAATTGTAAGTTTTGTGACTGGATGAGTCCAGGAAAAAACTGTTATGGTCCAGTCCGGAGTTTATCTTCTGCTGTCTTCACTCTGGACTGGTCATGCGGGGGTTAATCTCCTCAGCCTCGTTCTGGAGCTAGCTGGGCTATTTCAATCCCTCACAGCCTGCTGACCAGTGTTAGTGATAGCTCAAGCTTGCAGTTTAGAGTCACTGACCCTTGTACCCTGGTGATCCTCCTGCCTTTGACTGATATTCACGTGTATGACCCGGACTGATTTCTGACCCCGTCTCTTGGTATTCGTTTCTGCTGTTACGTTCCCTCTCTGGCATCTGACTCCCTGGCTTGTACCCCGACCACGTATTTCGTCTCACGTTTTGGACCCCGTGCTCATGTTTAGGCTTTCTGACTCTCGGCTTTGGTATTTTGACTACGTGTATTGCTGCTCCTTCTGGTACGTCTGCTCCTGTTAGTTTCTGACTCGGTTCGTCTGACTATTCTCTCTCGTTACCTGTGGCACCTGTGCTGTTGCTCAAGGTTGCTGCTCTTCGTGTATAACCTCTCTTCCCTCACCAGCTCCCCCTGGTGGAGGTTTCACTACATTATCACTAACCACACATTTAAACGGGATTTTGATTTTTTTTTTTTCCTCTGGCCATGGATCTGCTGCATAACTTGGCAGATCAGGTGTCCAGTTTGACACAGATGGCGCAGGACTTTTCTGTGAATCATCAGTCCCTTGTCATGTCTCAGACCCACTTACAGAAAGAACTGACTGAGACTATTAAGACCATGCAGGGAAACACCTCTCATATTGTTTGTCCACCAGGTGACTCTGTAGATGTTATTTTGCACTCTCCTGAACCCTCAGTTAAACTTCCTGACACATTTTCTGGTGAAAAAGATAAATTTCATATATTCAAGGAGAGTTGTAAATTATGGTTTTCTCTTAGACCCCGATCGTCTGGGGATGAGATTCAGCGGGTGTGGATTGTTATCTCCTTACTTAGGGAGGGTCCCCAATCCTGGGCTTTTTCATTGCCCCCTACTGCCCCTGAACGGATGTCGGTAGATAGGTTCTTTGAGGCCCTAGGACTTATCTATGACGAACCGGACCGTGTTAGGGTGGCAGAGGACACTATTTTGGGTCTGGGGCAAGGGAAGCACTCAGCCGAATGGTACAGCTCCGAATTCCGTCGATGGTCCACTGAGGTGTCCTGGGACGACTCTGCACTGAGATGTCTGTTCAGGAAGGGACTGTCGGATTGCTTGAAGGACGCTCTGGCTCTCCATCCACCTCCCAGTTCATTGGAGGAGGCTATGACTCAGGCTATCCGTATGGATCGGAGACTGCGGGAGAGAGGTGTTACTCAGCGAGGGGTTCCATTTTTCCCTGCTAACCCTGATGTTTTGCTTCCATCTAAACCTATGGAGGTGGGAGCCACCAACCCCCAGGAGAAAGAGAGGAGACGGCGACATGATGGAAAGTTGTGTTTTACTGCGGAGATCCCGGACATTGGAAAAAAGACTGCCCCTCCTGTCCTCCGACTAACAAGCGGCTGAGTCTGGGTGATAATCGTGGAGGTCACCCAGACTCTCAGGTACCTTTTTCTTCCTTTTCAAGAGTACTGCTAAAGGTGGAACTTGGTGTTGAGAACGGCTTTTTCCATACTTCGGCTTTTGTGACTGTGGGTCATCTCTGAACCTGATTGACTCTAAGCTGGTTGCTCGCTGTAGATTAGGGACAGTTAGGTTGGAGACTCCCTTAAAAATTGTGGCTATTGATTATACACCTCTCACTAAGGATGGTCTCCATTTCAGTTCTAAAGAATTTACCCTCAGGGTGGGGGCCCTACACCAGGAGCGCATGTCATGCTTTGTTTTGGATAACCTCCCTGCTGGCCTGGTGTTAGGGTTTCCCTGGTTGCAACGGCATAACCCAGTTATTGACTGGGAGTCCCGGGATATTGTTAAATGGGGACCTGGGTGTTCTGAAAATTGTCTTGCTACTGTGTCTATGTCATCCGTCAACCTGGAGGGTATTCCGGAGTACCTAAAGGGTTTTAAGGATGTGTTCTCCGAAAAGGAGGCTGAGGTTCTACCACCACACCGCCCATTTGATTGTGCCGTGGATCTTGTTCTTGGTGCCAAATTGCCCAAAGCCCGGCTGTACAATCTCTCCGGCCCTGAGCGGGCTGCTATGAAGGAGTATATCTCTGAGAGCCTCCGTAAAGGGCATATACGGCCATCTGTCTCTCCCGTGGCAGCGGGGTTCTTTTTTGTAAAAAAGGATGGTGGTTTACGCCCATGCCTCGATTTTCGAGAACTGAATAAAATAACCATAAGAAACGCCTACCCTCTCCCACTGATACCTGATTTGTACAATCAATTGTCAGGGGCCAGGTGGTTCTCTAAGTTGGACCTCAGGGGAGCATACAATCTCATCCGTATGCGGGAGGGGGATGAATGGAAAACTGCATTTCTCACCTCTGAGGGTCTGTTTGAAAATTTGGTTATGCCCTTCGGTTTGACTACCGCACCAGCGGTATTCCAGAATTTCATTAACCATGTTTTTTCTGATTTTATTGGACGTTTTGTAGTTGTTTATCTTGACGATATACTTATATATTCTTCTGATAGACAAAGTCATATGGGTCATCTTCATGCGGTTCTCAAAAGGCTCAGGGAGAACTCACTCTTTGCCAAATTGGAGAAGTGTTCATTTTTTACTCAAGAAGTGTCCTTTCTAGGGGTCATCCTGTCTGCTGAGGGGTTTCGTATGGACCCTAGGAAGGTACAGGCCATTGTAGATTGGGTGCAACCCAGAGATCTCAAGGGTCTTCAGCGATTTCTGGGTTTCGCAAATTATTACAGAAAATTCATTAAGGGGTTCTCTCAAGTGGTCAAACCCCTCACTGATCTCACCCAAAAGGGAGCGGATCTTAAAAACTGGTCAGCTCCAGCTGTGGCGGCGTTTTCTTTGTTAAAAGAACGTTTCATGACTGCTCCGGTACTGGTGCAACCTGACTTGTCTAAACCATTCATCGTAGAAGTGGATGCCTCTGAGGTGGGCGTGGGGGCTGTGTTGTCCCAGGGGCCCACCACATTAACTAACTTAAGACCCTGTGCCTTCTTTTCTAAAAAATTTTCCTCTGATGAAAGGAATTATGATGTGGGTAACCGAGAGTTGTTGGCCATTAAATTGGCTTTTGAAGAATGGAGGCATTTTTTGGAGGGGGCTGTCCATCATATCACTGTCATTACAGATCACAAGAATCTGTCTTACATCGAATCCGCCAAACGTCTGACTCCGAGACAGGCAAGGTGGTCACTTTTTTTTTTCCCGATTTCAGTTTTCCATCACTTTCAGACCAGGTTCCAAGAATGTGAAGGCGGATGCCTTGTCTCGCAGCCTAGATCCGGTATCGCCTCCGGAGCCTCCTTCCTCCATTCTTCAGCGTGGGGTGGTGGTGGCCTTGGTGTCCCAGAGATTGGAGCTGGAGATTCGTGAGGCCCAATCTCTAGCTCCCCCATCCATACCTGAAAATAAGCTCTTTGTGCCTGTCCAGTATCGGTTAAGGGTGCTTCGGGAGTTCCACGACTCAGCTCTGAATGGGCATCCAGGAATCTCGGCCACTCGTAAAGCCATCACTAGGCTGTTCTGGTGGCCCTCGTTGACTTCTGACGTCACTGGTTTTGTGTCCTCCTGTGAAACTTGTGCCCGCGCTAAAGCCTCCCACAACCGGCTGGCCGGAGAATTGGTGCCACTGCCAATTCCGGATAGACCGTGGACTCACCTGTCCATGGATTTTATCACCGATCTCCCACCCTCTAATGGCAAAACTGTGATCTGGGTAGTTGTGGATAGGTTCAGTAAACAAGCACATTTTGTACCCTTAACGGGCCTTCCTAATGCTGAGACTCTATCTAAGCTATTCATTGAGCATGTGATTCGGTTGCATGGTGTGCCTGTCAGTGTGGTGTCTGATAGAGGAGTGCAATTCGTGTCAAAATTCTGGAGAGCTTTTTATAAAAGGCTGGGCATCAGTCTGACCTTTTCATCGGCCTACCATCCCGAGACCAATGGTCAGACTGAAAGGACCAATCAGTCTTTAGAGCAGATCCTGCGGTGTCTTGTCACATCCAGACAAGATGATTGGTGCTCTATGATACCTATGGCGGAATTCGCCTTCAATAATCGTGTCAATCAGTCTACTGGTACTTCTCCTTTCTTCTGCAACTATGGGTTTCACCCTCATTTTGGTGAATTCTCCAGACTAGATTCGGAGTGTCCAGGGGCTGATTCAGCCTTTTTGCGGTTGGAGGAGGTTTGGAGGGAAGTTCAGAGAAACATTGGGGAGGCTCAGGGCAAATATAAGTTTTTTGCAGATAAACGACGCTCGGTGGGGCCGACTTATCAGGTGGGGGATAAGGTATGGTTATCCACCAAAAACATAAGGCTGAGAATTCCCTCTGCTAAGTTGGGTCCCAAGTTTATTGGTCCATATGAGATTTTAGAGGTGATTAATCCTGTGGTCTTTCACCTGCGGTTGCCTCCGTCATTACGGATTTCTAATGTGTTTCATAAAGTGCTTCTGAAGCCATCGGTGCCTTCCTCTGATGAGTCTCCCTCGCACCTGCCGCCTGTTATGGTAGATGGGCAGACCGAGCACGAGGTGGAACAGGTGGTGGATTCTCGTATGCTCCGTCGTTCACTTCAGTACTTGGTCCATTGGAAAGGATACGGTCCTGAGGATCGGTCATGGGTGCCGGCGCGTTCGGTCCATGCGGATCGGTTGGTCTGGGCCTTTCACGCTCGTCATCCAGGGAAGCCTGGAGGTCCAGTGGTGCCCCATTGAGAGGGGGGTACTGTCATGGTCCAGTCCGGAGTTTATCTTCTGCTGTCTTCACTCTGGACTGGTCATGCGGGGGTTAATCTCCTCAGCCTCGTTCTGGAGCTAGCTGGGCTATTTCAATCCCTCACAGCCTGCTGACCAGTGTTAGTGATAGCTCACGCTTGCAGTTTAGAGCCGCTGACCCTTGTACCCTGGTGATCCTCCTGCCTTTGACTGATATTCACGTGTATGACCCGGACTGATTTCTGACCCCGTCTCTTGGTATTCGTTTCTGCTGTTACGTTCCCTCTCTGGCATCTGACTCCCTGGCTTGTACCCCGACCACGTATTTCGTCTCACATTTTGGACCCCGTGCTCATGTTCTGGCTTTCTGACTCTCGGCTTTGGTATTTTGACTACGTGTATTGCTGCTCCTTCTGGTACGTCTGCTCCTGTTAGTTTCTGACTCGGTTCGTCTGACTATTCTCTCTCGTTACCTGTGGCACCTGTGCTGTTGCTCAGGGTTGCTGCTCTTAGTGTATAACCTCTCTTCCCTCACCAGCTCCCCCTGGTGGAGGTTTCACTACAAAAACATTTGATAGTTCCTACATTAGGGATTTTGCAAATTGCAAATCCGAAGGGTTGATCTACACTCACTGGCCACTTTATTAGGTACACCTGTCCAACTGTGTGTTAAGACTTAATTTCTAATCAGCCAATCACATGGCGGCAACTCAGTGCATTTAGGCATGTAGACATGGTCAAGACAATCTCCTGCAGTTCAAACCGAGCATCAGTATGGGGAAGAAAGGTGATTTGAGTGCCTTTGAACGTGGCAAGATTGTTGGTGCCAGAAGGGCTGGTCTGAGTATTTCAGAAACTGCTGATCTACTGGGATTTTCACGCACAACCATCTCTAGGGTTTACAGAGAATGGTCCGAAAAAGAAAAAAAATCCAGTGAGCGGCAGTTCTGTGGCCGGAAATGCCTTGTTGATGCCAGAGGTCAGAGGAGAATGGGCATACTGGTTCGAGCTGATAGAAAGGCAACAGTGACTCAAATTGCCACCCGTTACAACCAAGGTAGGCAGAAGAGCATCTCTGAACGCACAGTGCGTCGAACTTTGAGGCAGATGGGCTACAGCAGCAGAAGACCACACTGGGTACCACTCCTCTCAGCTAAGAACAGGCATCTGATGGCTACTTTCAGCAGGATAATGCGCCATGTCATAAAGCTCGAATCATCTCAGATTGGTTTCTTGAACATGACAATGAGTTCACTGTACTCAAATGGCCTCCTCAGTCACCAGATCTCAATCCAATAGAGCATCTTTGGGATGTGGTGGAACGGGAGATTCGCATCAGGGATGTGCAGCCGACAAATCTGCGCCAACTGTGTGATGCCATCATGTCAATATGGTCCAAAATCTCTGAGGAATGCTTCCAGCACCTTGTTGAATCTCTGCCACGAAGAATTGAGGCAGTTCTGAAGGCAAAAGGGGGTCCAACCCGTTACTAGCATGGTGTACCTAATAAAGTGGCCAGTGAGTGTATATGTCGACTTGTGTCTGCCCATACAACTATGTAGGGAAGACGATAAGAGAATTTGGAAGTATAGTTGGGGAGCATTTAGGTGACATACGTCACTAATGGGAAGAAGACAATAGAGAGACTGATCCATCATGGAAATATGCGGGAAATATCATTTTGTCGCATGGAGTTGGTCAGAAAGTACATTAGAATAGAAAGTGAATGTATTTCTAAGATTAATTGTCTGTCTCTAAAGGGATTGAATGAGCAGCTGTTGTATCCAACTTTTCTATAGAGACAGGGATGTCTGTTTTGCACATTCAGCCAGTTAGGGGATTTTAGTCTTGTGTATTCATTGATAATGAAGCTTGCCATACTTCTGGGTTTTCCATTTGAGGGATAGCCTTTTCTTTTGTGGTTGATTTGTCAGACATACAGTAGGGAAAATAAGTATTTGAGATGCTACCGATTTTGTAAGTTTTCCCATCTACAAAGAATGGAGTGGTCGGTAATTTTTATCGGTGGTAAACTTCAACTGTGAGAGACTAAATTTAAAAATAAAAAACAGAAAATCACATTGCATGATTTTTAAATAATTAAGAGCATTTTATTGAATGAAATAAATATTTGATCACCTGCCAACCAACAACAATTATGGTTCTCACAGATCTATTAGTTTTTCTTTAAGAAGCCCTCCTACTCTGCACTCATTACCTGTTTAAAATGCAACTGTTTGAACTCATTACCTGAATAAAAGACACTTGTCTATGCATGCAATAAATCACATTCCAACCTCTCCACCATGGCCAAGACCAAAGAGCTGTTTAAGGACACCATGGACCAAATTGTAGACCTGCACAAGGCTGGGATAGATGACACGACAACAGGCAAGCAGCTTGGTAAGAAGGGAACAACAATTTTTTAAGAAAAGAAGTAAGACAAGATGACTGTCATTCTTCCTCGGTGTAGGGTTCCATGCAAAATCTTGCCTTGTTTAGTAAGATTCATTCTGAGAAAGGTCAGGAATCAGCCCCAAACTACATGGGAGGACCTGGTCAATGACGTGAAGAGAGTTGGGACCACCATCTCAATCATTACTGTTAGTAACACATTACACCATCATGGATTAAAATCCTGCAAGGCACAGAAGGTCCCCCTGCTCACGCTAGCACATGTCCAGGCCTGTTTGAAGTTTGCCAATGACCATCTGGATTATCCAGAGAAGGCATGGGAGAAGTTCCTATTGTCAGAGGAGACGAAAATAGAACTTTTTGGTATCAACTCCACTTGTCGTATTTGGCATAAGAAGGATGAGTATTACCCCAAGAATACCATCTCAACTATGTAGCACGGTTGGGGAAACATCACAATTTAGTAGTACTTTTCTGCAAAGGGGATAAGACAACTACACCGTATTGAAGGGGCGATGGATGGGGTAAAGTATCCCAAGATTTTGGCCAACAGCCTCCTTCCTTCTGTAAGAGCATTGAAGATATGTCATAGCTGTGTCTTTCAGGAGATAATGACTCGAAACACAGTAGAAAGGGCAACTAAAGAGTGGCTCCGTAAGATGGATTTCAGGGTCCTGCAGTGGCCTACCCAGTCTCCAGAAGTGAAGCCAATAGAATATCTTTGGAGGGAGCTAAAGCTTAATGTTGCCCAGGGACAGCCCCGAAACCTAAAAGATCTGGAGAAGATCTGTAAAGAGGAGTGGGCCAAAATCCCTGCTGCAGTGCATGCAATCTTGCTCAAGAATTTGACCAGTTTCACATTTATAGACCGAGGGCTGCGGACTTCCTCTATGAAGCCCCGCCCCCAATGCACCTCCTCCAGTTAGCGCCACCTATTTCTGCTTCATGCAGCCTGCATACCCTATCTTTCACTTTGGGTACACAGGCCGTGCCGCAGTATGCAGATGCCGCCGCATGCGTTGTTTTGACGATGTGGCACCCTCATAAAATTCCAACATGCGTTCTATGTGGGTCTCTGCACTGTCAAAACGATGCATGAGGCGGCATCCACATACAGCGGCACGGCCTGCATACCTAATGTTAAAGATAGGGTACGCAGGCCGCATGAAGCGGCATGCAGAAATAAGCAGAGCTAACTGGAGGAGGCGTGGCGGGGGCTGGGCTTCACAGAGGAAGTCCGCAGCCCTACTTCAGTAAATGTGAAACTAGCCTTACAGGAAACACCTGACCTCTGTTATTGCAAACAAAAGTTTCTGTACCAAATGTTAAATTCTGTTTTTCTATTGTATCAGCTACACATTTCATGCAATAAAATGCAAATTACTTATGTAAAAATCGTACAATGTGATTTTCTGGATTTTTTAAAAAAAACTACAGACCTCTCCATTTTCTGTAGATAAGAAAACTTGCAAAATCGGCAGTGTATCAAACACTTATTTTCCCCACTGTATAGGGTGGAGGGGGTTGAATTCCCTACCTAAACCCTCTCCTCCTTCTTTCCATGTATTTATTAAATTTACCAAGCAATATGATGTATCATTGGCGTTCAGTGGTACCATAAATGTACACATAGACATATCAGATATCGTTCACTGGTGATTGTATATTGTACCCAGAATCTGTCGTGTGTGCGTTTCATAGATGAGCGCAAGCCATTGCATATGCACGGGTACACTGTGGAACTTTGCGGTTCAGGGTGGAGAGCAGCATTAATTGTGCATGCACTTTGTGCACCTTGGAAGTGACGTATAACTGGGGGCACGCATTGATGGTGTGAGATGTTCCACTGTGGAATGCATAAATGACTATTCAGATATGTGGGGAAATGATTGCTCTCACACTGCAAGGGGAGATACTCTGGTCTTTGCAACATCTGATTTTGTATCTTGTATGGGGCATTATTCCCCTGTCTCTCCATTTGAAGAAAGTATTGGGAAGGAGTCTTTATCATCTATTTAAACATGGATGTACATGGAGCTAGGGCTACCCAGCGAGAGTGCTAGAGGAGCTGGGGTGAGATTGTGCTTAACATGGTGGTATGTTATAGAAACTCATCTGGTAATAGAGGATACCTTTGAATGTTTGTGACACTGACATAATAGATGATTGGGTGTTGTATAACACCAAACTTGGCAAACTATATTTCCCTGGTCACTCCATTGTATTATCAGGGAAATTACGAGTTACTGAGTCATTCGTCAAGGAGCAGTGGCGCCATTGTCATTGATATGTTAAGGTCCCAAGCTTCGCTGACAGGCTGCTACCGTATTTAGGCTTATGTAGGGATGAAGTAGAACTGATTACTTCCATATATATGCCTTAGTGGGCATCTTCCCTAATTAAAGGGGATTGTTTGTGTACTAGTCTTATGTAGAGTGTCAATTTCTTTGATCTTTGGTCCCGTTGTGGCCTGTGGAGTGTCCTTGATTATAATTTAATGCATATCTCATAAACATTATAGATATTAAAGAATTTTTTATTTTATACTAATTAGCATTATTAATAAGTTCCTTACAATTCTCTTTCCTGCTATTTCCTGTGTTATTTTTTACTGTACCTAATGTAAAATTTAATTTCAGAGGAATCTCAATAAGAACATCACAGGAGGCTGAGATTGCACTCACTTCTCTGCTGCATGTTTCACCTCTCCTGAAACAGGATGTAATTAGGGATGAGCGAGTATACTTGTTAGGATTCGGTACTCGGCGAGTAATGAGTTACTCGCAGTACTCGAATCCTAGCGAGTAAATTTCACTACTCGCCACGCAATATTCGGATCTCCCGCCCGGCATGTGTCAGCCAATCCCAGTAAAGCCACCATCATATGTGTGTGCGGTGGTCTGTGCGGGCTCTGCTGGGCTGATCGGGAATCTGTGCGGGCTCTGCCCGGCTGATCGGGGGTCTGTCCGTACAGACCCCCAATCAGCCGGGCAGAGCCCGCACAGACCCCTGATCAGCCCAGCAGAGCCCGCACACACAGCCCCACAGAACCACGCACACATTTTCCACCCGCACACATAGTCTCCGCACATTACTCGCATTTTCCATAGACATACATTGGACTCACTACTCGTTACGCGTACCCGAGTATTAGGAGCTACTTGTAACAAGTACAGCGAGTCCGAGTATTTCACTACTCGCTCATCCCTAGGTGTCATCAGAGGGCGTCACTGTGATCACTTACCACAGCTTCTGAACTCACCATCCCCTGATGACATCCTGGTTCAGTAAAGTTGATTGAGAAGTGATGACAGCTTCAGTCGCTGCCGTAACAGTCAATGCTATCACAGTCACTGCTTTTAACATTGCAGTCTCTTTCCCTGAAACAAATTATCATCAGGGATAGAAGCTGTGAGAGTATAACCAGTGCCTCCCCTAATGATGATTTGTTTGAGGGCAGTGATAAAAGCAGGTCTAGTTACAGCAGTGCAGTCCCACAGCTTCTATCACTGCCCTCAAACAAATCATCATCGGAGGCAATGATGTCACTCACACTGCTTCTATCACCCCCACATGACAATTTGTTTTAGGGAAAGCGACTGTGGTATAGTAAGCAATGATGGCAGTGGCGACTAAAGATGCAATCACTTCTCAATCATCTCTACTGAACAAGGATGTCATCAGGAGATCATGGTGTCAGTACCTGTGGTAAGTGATCCCCTAATTAATTCTTGTTTCACGAAGGGTGATAGACACGGCATGGAATAATAAAATGATACTTTGATATCTGTGATCCAATGTCTTATTCCAGAAAAAGCTATGCTTTTCTTATATGTAAGTGAGCTGTTCATGGCTCTGCACAGGGCACTGATCTGTATGGAAATCTGCCTCCAGAGCTTATTATAAATGAAAGGGGGAGTTGCCAGTGTGATATGTAATGGACGCCCTCTGCTCTCCTGATTTCAATGCAGAACTGTGTGCAACTATAGCTTGCACATGTGTAGGTTCCTCTAAGGGCTTCAGCTTCAATTTCACAGGCAGCCAGTGTTGCCATACAGCATAGCTCTATGAGCTGCAGCAAATGTGTTAGTAAAGAGACAAAGTTTAGTTCTACTGTTCTGTGTTAGTGGCATATATCACAGTGACTTTATCACACAGTGATGTCTTTCCTCAGCGATCATGAAAATTCTCTAGGAGGGTCAGACAAAAATCTCCTCAATCTCAAAAAGAGAGGCAGATGTTACAGAGATTGGTTCCCTGCTTACAAGAGAGACATGAGGCTCAATGCGGTACTGTAACTCAATTTATGGATGCTGCTTCCTCGTTAGACACATGTATCTTATAGTTTGTCATCTCACTCTTTTATGCAGCGAAGACTTCAATCTAAAGAACTTTCTTTTTCTATGAACAGAGTGGATACATTTGAACTCACCAAAGACCTATATCTTTTTTTTGCATGCAGCTTCAGTTTAAGCTTTTATATCACCAACCTTTATTAATTGATACCCTTCCAGATAATGAAAGACAGGTTTTTCGGGATCTACTTGATTTACTTGAGGAAAACGAAAGAGATCCAGGTAAGAGGGATTTTTAGAGGAAGATTAATACTACAGGCCATGCCCCCTATTTTGCATTTTTCTTGCTGTACACATTTTCTTTGATACAGTCGGTAGAGATATCTAAACTTTAAGGCTAGACAATAGTAGGCATAATTTGCAATTGATTAAAAGAAACGCTGAGAACAAAAGCCGCTACTATTTGAGCGTTAATGCATTGTGATTACTCCATTACGGATTAGTTAGCTCTGTCTTTGATTATCACGGCAGACACATAATGTAGGGAGCTCAGCGAAATTGTTACTTACTTTCAGCAGTGTGTATTTTACACTATTTAATTAAGGATGTGTTCCTTCTGCTTTTAGAACTATTGGGCTTTTTCCTTAAACATTCAGACGGAAGTTTAATATATATAGCTAAATGAGTTTATGCCTAAGTAATGAACATTATTTGAAGATATTTTGTATGGAAAAAAAAGAGGAAAAAAATGTTTGTATGATATGTGATTATGTTGCATAAAGCTTAAACTCTGTGAGCATTTATCATTACATTTGTACCTTGGTTTTTTTAGAAATTTCCTTGTAAAAAAATTTTTTATGAAATTTATTAATAAATGATTGGTTTTATTGATTCATCTATTTTTGCCTATTTGCCTTTGTTATGTCTGCACAAATTTGTGGCAGAAATTGAGATATAATAATAGCCTAGCCCTAGAATAGAAAAAAGCTTTACAGAGGCTCTGGCATAATGATTAGTGTTGAGCGAGCATGCTTTCCATTACTCAGTACTCGCCCGAGCATCTCACTGCTCAAGATGCTCAGAGCTCGCCGAGTATTTCTGGGGTTGATCGGCGGGAGCTCAGATCCCCTCCCTGCATGTTTGGTGCTCTTTAGGCCTGTTTCACACTTCCGTTTTTTTGGGTCAGTTAAAATCCGCCAAAATAGATGTGAACGGATGCCACCGGACCGGTTTTTTTTTACGGATCTGCCGAATGAAGAATTTAATTTTAAAGGAGCCGCTGCCCGGGAGAAAAAAATTTTTCATCCGCCAGAAAGGATTTCAGGGTTAAATTTCCGGCTGACTTCCTTTCTCCGGGCATGCACACTGTAAAATGCAGATCCTGCAGCAAAAAACCTTGCAGGGTCCGTCCAGGCATGTCAGTGGACGCAAAAAATTTGGCGGATCCGCAAAAAACGGATCCAACGGATGGCCATCCGTCAAGATCCGCCGGTAATGCAACTCAATGGGGAAAAAAACGGATCCGCCCAAAAAAATGGCGGATCTGTTTTTTTAAAAAACCGGCAGATTTTGATTGATGGTCAAAAACGGAAGTGTGAAACAGGCCTTAGACAGCCAATGAACATGCAGGGATTGTCTGCCACACACTGTAATGCCGCAGCCTTGTTGGTTGTGGCATTACAGTGATTGGCTGGCCAAACAGTGTCATCAGGTCTATATCAGACCTGGCACCGCCATGCTCATCACAGTCTACTCTGGAATCAGGCAGTGTAAGGCTAGTTTCACACTAGCGCTTTTGAGCGCAGCAACGGCCTGCGCACGGCCGCCGCTAAGCCCCGCCCCCTGCCGCACCTCCGCCGGTAGCTCTGCCTACCGGCGCATGACGCTGCATGCGTCCTGCGTCCCCTATCTTTATCACTGGGGGCGCAGGCCGTGCGCAGTATGCGTTTGGCGGCGCATGCGCCTTTTTGACGGTGCACGGAGCGCAACCAAACTGCAGCAGGTTGCGTTTGGCGCAGGTCGGCGCACCGTCAAAAGGACGCATGTGCCGCCAAACGCATACTGCGCACGGCCTGCGCCCCCAGTGATAAAGATAGGGGACGCATGCAGCATCATGCGCCGGTAGGCGGAACTACCGGCGGAGGCGCGGAAGGGGGCGGGGCTTAGCGGCGGCCGTGCGCAGGCCGTCGCTGTGCTCAAAAGCGCTAGTGTGAAACTAGCCTAAGGAGATGTGCTGCTCAGCTAGGGAGAGACTTGCTTGTTTCTTAGTTAGTGTAGGTATACCACAATATATTATGCACATATCCATTTCAACTAACAGTTCTTCTGAGGACTAATCCAACTGCATAGACATCAGTGCTAGGCAGGCAGGCAGTGTATATGGCAGACTGCAGTGCATGTTGCAGAAGGGTCCATTACAGCAGCCGTGGGAGGATCCTATTTCTGTGGTGTGTGCTGCAAGTCTGTGTGCAGGGTGTAGAGGAAGCTCCAGAGACCAGGGATCAACACCAAGTCTTGCCGCTCTACTCCCCAGGGAGAGGCAGGGTTTCCTGGGAAGGGCTCAGGGAGCCCCAGGCTCCTACTTCACAGTCCACATTGGCAGGGGGCAGGTAGGCATCGGCTGAGGACACAATGATAAGGTCTGCAAGGGTGAATAGGATGATTTCTCCAGGTCCAGCATCTAAGGAGGTACCAACTCAGCAGCAGCAGCAAGGTAAGGGGCCAGTGTCAGCCCCAGGGATGGCCAGTGGTGTGACTGGTGGGACTAGCATGGTGACCCTGGAGAAACACTAGGGGGTGATGGATCCCCAATAGTCAGTGGGCACCTATACTATTCGGGTGACCCAGATGTTCAAAATCAATGAGGAGGCAAGAAAGGAGGTGTGACGCCTCCAGGAGGAACTGAAGGGCACGCGGTATGAAAATGACCACGCATCCAGAAAGGACTTTCCAGAGGTATCTGAAAGGGTAAAAACCCTGAAGGGGAAATTGGACAAGGCTATGGATGTCAGGGAGTTAATCCTTAAAAATTCTGGTGCCTTCCTGGAAAAGTTCCAGAATGACATTCGTTTTGCCAACATGAACAAGTCTGGCCAAAAGACTGTCACTCAGGTCAAAGGGGGTGTGGCCTTCAGCAGTGGAAATGTAGTTGGAAAAAAGGTTGGGTTGTTGGATGTCCAGTCTAGCGCCATCACCTCTGCGAGTGCCCCAGCCAATGTTAATATCTTATCTAGTGGGAATGTGACTGGCAATGCTGCTCTTCTTCGCTGCTCCGCTTGGTGCTGTGGCTCTGTGAGGCTCTGCTGCTCCGCAAGGTCCAGTCACGCAGCAAAAAGAGGAGAAAGGTGGCTCTTCTTCTCTGCAAGGGTCTGTTGCTGAATGCAGCTCTGCATGTTGTGAACTCATTTTCTTGTTTACCTCTGGTTTCTGGTGAGGGTGGTGGAGCTGGCTGTTTTGATAGAGGAGTCGTGAGTTCTCCATCCATGCTCCCTCTGTTGGTGACAGCAGGTAATGAAGCTGATCTAAATGGCAGAGACCTGCCATCTGAGGAGGAGGACTGTGAGTGGGCATCAGGAGTCTCTGACTGTATTTAAGACAGCCGACTCCCTAATTTTGTGCTGGTGATTTTTTCCCTGCCCTGAGGTTCTGGTTTCCAGTTCTGTTACTGCCTTCTCAAGCTAAGTGTGCTCTGCTATTTTTCACATGAGATTTGGTCTGGTTTACTCAGTTTTTGTGGTCAGCCAGCCCCTGCTGGGGCTGTACTGAATTTCCATTCTTATGGAGTACGAAATGACTAATGATAAGAACTTTGTTTTCATGTGGCCATTCAAAACGTCAATTCAAAGGGTTATTGGGGTGCGTGTAACTTTGGTGCAGGGCAGGCCTTGCATTCAATGCATAAGCAAACAGTATAGGAGTACCAAATGAATAATGGTTTATTTGTTTTCATATGTCCATCCAGTACCGCAGTTCAAATGCTTACTGGAGTGCATGTAACTTTGGTGCAGGTCAGACCTTGCATTCAATGCATAGGCAAACAGTATGGGAGGACCAAATGAATAATGAGAACTTCAGTTTCATGTGGACATCTAAGACATCGGTTCAAAGGCTTATTGTGGTGCGTGTAACTTTTGTGTAGGGTAGGCCCTGCATTCAAACCATAAGCAAACAGTATGGGAGTACCAAATGAATAATGGGAACTTTGTTTTCAAGTGGACATCCAGGACATTTGTTCAATGGGTTATTGGAGCGCATCCAAATTTGGAGCAGACCTTGCATTTACTTCATGAGCAAACAGTATGGGAGTACCAATGATTAATGGGAACTTTGGTTTCATGTGGCCATCCAGGATGTCTGTTCAATGAGTTTTTAGGGTGAGTCCAAATTTTGGGCAGCTCTGCATACACAATAACAGTGTAAGAGATCCACTGTTTAATAATGGGGACCACAAAACTTAGCGAGCTGATAGCTCTCTAAGAATACTGAGGGCTGACTGCTGGCCCTATAAAAATAGGCTTTGTGACTTTCAGAGTCCCTATTTCATAAATGAAAGAGGATGTGTCTGATGATGTGTCACACACCACATGGCCAGATAAGGTTGTAAAATGTTCAAATTACATTTCCCAGTGAATGCATTTCTCTTGGTTGAAAGCAATGCTAAAGTTGAAAAAGGCCTTCAAAAACGCTACGTGTGAACATAGCCCGAGTGGTGGAGGAACACCTTTGTTTTGGGTTATTTATTTTGCCTTACATACAAATCATTATCCTGGAAAGGATGTTCCTTAACATATTTCCCAGGAAAATCTATTTTGGTTTTGATTTTGTATGTTTTATTGTGAGCCTGTAAAAGTGGAGTAAGACTCTGACAACATTGTTGACACCCGTGACCTGGGAGTCGGAAATGCTCCCTGGGGTCTTACCCATGATGTTTCCATGTCATTTGAGCACTGTTCCCATCGATTTCAGATGTTTTTAGACCCTAAAAGGACCCTCGGGGGGGGGTAGTGGGAAAAAGACTTGAGTTTCCCATAGACTTACATTGGGCTTGTTGTTCTGTCTGAGTACCTGAGTATTCCAATTTGCTCGACCCAAGCAATGAGCACCTGAGCATGTTAGTGCTCGCTCCTCACTGTTTATTACCTATACATTGTTCGCTCATGCGTACTATACAGGTATCATGTGAGACACAGTGCTTTCAGTATCATTCCACTCTGTCATTTTCAGTCCAGCAATTAACTTGTGTTTCTTATCTATGGAAGTACATTGTAAATTATGATAATTTTCACTCTTGGGTATGTATTGGCGCATGCACATAGCATCACTATGATGACGTTAATTGTGACTTCTGAATTACGCATGAGTGTTGTCTTGTATTTTTCAATTTTATTAGGATTACTTTCTCTGCACATGTGTGCTATATCCGGCGAAACGCAGAGACCTGAATATCACTCTGCCTCGCCGACTGCAATGGTTGGTGTAACTATTTTTGACTATTAATTACAATATATATATATATATATATATATATATACACTCACTGGCCACTTTATTAGGTACACCATGCTAGTAAGGGGTTGGACCCCCTTTTGCCTTCAGAACTGCCTCAATTCTTCGTGGCAGAGATTCAACAAGGTGCTGGAAGCATTCCTCAGAGATTTTGGACCATATTGACATGATGGCATCACACAGTTGGCGCAGATTTGTCGGCTGCACATCCCTGATGCGAATCTCCCGTTCCACCACATCCCAAAGATGCTCTATTGGATTGAGATCTGGTGACTGAGGAGGCCATTTGAGTACAGTAAACTCATTGTCATGTTCAAGAAACCAATCTGAGATGATTCGAGCTTTATGACATGGCGCATTATCCTGCTGAAAGTAGCCATCAGATGTTGGGTACATTGTGGTCATAAAGGGATGGACATGGTCAGCAACAATACTCAGGTAGGCTGTGGTGTTGCAACGATGCTCAATTGGTACCAAGGGGCCCAAAGAGTGCCCAGAAAAAATTCCCCACACCATGACACCACCACCACCAGCCTGAACCGTTGATACAAGGCAGGATGGATCCATGCTTTCATGTTGTTTACGCCAAATTCTGACCCTACCATCCGAATGTCGCAGCAGAAATCGAGACTCATCAGACCAGGCAACGTTTTTCCAATCTTCTACTGTCCAATTTCGATGAGCTTGTGCAAATTGTAGCCTCAGTTTCCTGTTCTTAGCTGAGAGGAGTGGTACCCAGTGTGGTCTTCTGCTGCAGTAGCCCATCTGCCTCAAAGTTCGATGCACTGTGCGTTCAGAGATGCTCTTCTGCCCACCTTGGTTGTAATGGGTGGCAATTTGAGTCACTGTTGCCTTTCTATCAGCTCGAACCAGTCTGCCCATTCTCCTCTGACCTCTGGCATCAACATGGCATTTCCGGCCACAGAACTGCCGCTCACTGGATTTTTTTTCTTTTTCGGACCATTCTCTGTAAACCCTAGAGATGGTTGTGCGTGAAAATCCCAGTAGATAAGCAGTTTCTGAAATTCTCAGACCAGCCCTTCTGGCACCAACAATCATGCCACGTTCAAAGGCACTCAAATCACCTTTCTTCCCCATACTGATGCTCGGTTTGAACTGCAGGAGATTGTCTTGACCATGTCTACATGCCTAAATGCACTGAGTTGCCGCCATGTGATTGGCTGATTAGAAATTAAGTCTTAACACACAGTTGGACAGGTGTACCTAATAAAGTGGCCAGTGAGTGTATATATATATATATATATATATATATGGTCTTACATGCCTCTTTGCATATTTTCCCCTGAGGAAGTCAAATTTTTATAGCGAATCGTGTGGGGTCTCTCCCCCTACTCCAATACTATTGAATGCGCAGGTCTTTTACCATAGTTGAGTTTTCATCAATGTTTCATAAAGTTTTATTTTTGAGTTGTGCTGGTGTAAGGGGAAGGAACTAACTAGGCATGTCTCCTCCGTGAAGGGTCCGGAACTGTCGGGTCTGTCACCTATATTGTGGGGTAGAAAGCTTGAGACTCTATACTATACTCTGTGTTTGAGAAAAGGGGGCGTGGCTAAGCAGACAGAGCTGCAGCGCGCGAGTGACCAGACAGTTTGGGCGTGAACTTCAGGCACGTGAGAGACCTGTGAGGTAAAATCAGCTGAGAGGCATCTGGGCAAAGCAGAGCAGAGCCTGGGATGGCAGAGCGATGTGACTGGAGACCGTCGACTGAGTACCGCTCAGACACGCTGTCCCAGCCGACATCACTGCCCTCGCTGAGACCGCTGACACAGCCAACAACGCTGACAGTACTGACCGTGATAGACAAGGACTGTGAACAGGACTTAGGCATATTCGATTCGGCACAGCGAACTGGGCTGCCCATTGTAAACTGTGTTTGGGCAGTGCTGCAAATCTCCATAGTGGTGGGACACTCTTGGATGAGGATAAGGACGTATCCCTCTTCATCACCTCATCTGCTGGACCCAAGACCTGCATCAGGATCCTGAGGATTCGCCGCCAATGATCAGGACCACAGGAGGACACCACCAACGTCAAAAGATACTACATCCCTTACCTCAGGATTGTGACAAACCCCCACAGCGACGCAATCTAGGCAGCACCAGTCAAAGACAGAAGTTCAACCGTGACTGGCGCTTGAGTGATAAGTTATATTTTATGTATTGTAGGCTTTACTTGTCCCTGGTCCTTAAGTTATCCCCATTAGCCTTTTGCTGCATTAGGGAATATTATCCCTCTGTTTTCTCCCAGCGTGGAGTTTCTACTGTATAATAAACCCCTTTCACCCTTGGTCTGTGTGCAGTCTGTTACTAGATCCCACGTGCCTGCAGTCTCCTCACACTAGCAGTATACCGTTTTTTACTACTGTTGTTTATACTAACATAAACAACTAATGCAGGACTTCCTTTGCTGTTGCAATTTTCAACTCCATATAGCACCTTGTTATGATTTCTTTATTTTGGGCATGTTTTCATCTATCTGTATTAACTGTTATGTGTATCCTGTGTATTGTATTATTTGATAGGGTGAACCACAGCTCTATTGTGGGTTGTTTGGTCAGTTATCCAGAGCGTTTGGGCTATTTTTATTTGTTTTTAACCCCTTAGCGACAGAGCCAGTTTGCAGCTTAATGACCAGGCCAATTTTTACAATTCTGACTACTGTCCCTTTATGAGGTTATAACTCTGGAACACTTTAATGGATCCCGCTGATTCTGTTTTTTCATGACATATTGTACTTCATGTTAGTGGTAAAATTTCTTCGATACGTCTTGTGTTTATTGATAAAAAAAACAGAAATATGGTGAAAATTTTGAAAATTTTGCAATTTTAAAACTTTACATTTTTATGCCCTTAAACAAGAGAGATGCGTCACAAAAATGTCTTAATAAGTAACATTTCCCACATGCCTACTTTACATCACCACAATTTTGGAAGCAAAATTTTTTTTGTTAGGAAGTTATAAGGGTTAAAAGTTGACCAGCGATTTCTCATTTTTACAACAAAATTTACAAAACCATTTTTTTTAGGGACCACATCATATTTAAAGTCGTTTTGAGGGGTGTACATGACAGAAAATACCCAAAAGTGGCACCATTCTAAAAACTAGACCCCTCAAGGTACTGAAAACCACATTCAAGAAGTTCATTAACCCTTTAAGTGCTTCACAGGAACTAAAGCAATGTGGAAGGAAAAAATTAACATTAAACTTTTCTTTGCAAAAAATTTACTTCAGAACCAATTTTTTTTATTTTCACATGTGTTAAAAGAGAAAAACAACAACAAAATTTGTTGTACAATTTCTCCTGAATACGCCGATACCCCATATGTGGGGGTAAACCACTTTTTCAGCACATGACAGAGCTCGCAAGGGATGGAGCGCCGTTTGACTTTTTCAACACAGAATTGGCTGGATTTGAGATCGGATGCCATGTTGCGTTCGGTGAGCCCTTAATGTGCCTAAACAGTGGAAACCTCCAACAAGTGACCCCATTTTGGAAACTAGACCCCCCAAGGAACTTATCTAGATGTGTGGTGAGCACTTTGAACCTTCAAGTGCTTCACAGAAGTTCATAATGTAGAGCCGTAAAAATAAAATATCCATTTTTTTCAACAAAAATGATCTTTTTGCCCCAAAATTTTTATTTTTAAAAGGGTAACAGGAGAACTCATACCCCCACAGTTCTTGTGCGATTTGTCCTGAGTATGCCGATACCCCATATGTGGGGGGGAAACCACTGTTTGGGCGCATGGGAGCGCTCGCAAGGGAAGGAGTGCCATTTTGGAATGCAGACTTTGATGGAATGGTCTGCAGGCATCATGTTGCATTTGCGTTTGGGCCTAAACAGTGGAAACCCCCCACAAGTGACCCCAATTTGGAAATTAGACCCCCTAAGGAACTTATCTAGATGTGTGGTGAGCACTTTGAACCCCCAAGCGCTTAACAGAAGTTTATAAACGCAGAGCCATGAAAATAAAAAGTCGTTTTTATTTACACAAAAGTGATTTTTTTAGACCCAATTTTTAGACCCCCAAAGTTGGTAAATAGTGGAAACCCCTCAATTCTTGCTCCAACCCTAATCCTAACCTTAACCTTAATCCCATCCCTAATCCCTAATCCTAATTCTAACGCTAATCCTAGTTTGCCATAACCCTAATTCTAACTCTAGCCCTAACCCGAGCCCTAACCCTAGCCCTAGCCCTAACCCTAACCCTAGCTCAACCCTAACCCTAACCCTAGCCTATCCCTAACCCTAGCCCAACCCTAACCCTAACCCTACCCCAACCCTAACACTAGCCTAACCCTAACCCTAACCCTAGTCCTAACCCTAGCCCAACCCTAACCCTACCCCTAGCCCTAGCCCTAATCGTAACAGTAATGGAAAACTGAAAAAAAATATTTTCTTTATTTCATTATGTTGGCCTAACTAAGGGGGTGATAAACGGGGGGGGTTATGTACTATTTTGTTTATTTTTATCACGATGATAGTTTATCATTGTGATCAAAATGAATGAATGGAATCTGCCAGCCGGAGCCGGCAGATTCCCAGCGGGCGCACTGCGCATGAGCCCGCCATTTTCCCCAGATCTAAGATGGCGGCGCCCACCGGAGGATGTCGGCGGGACACAGGACCACCGGGAGGGGACAGAGGACCACGGAGAGGTACCGGGGGGGATCGGGAACCCTCTTTCTCTCTCCTCTGATGTGCGATCACATCAAAGGAAAGAAAAATTAAATGTAAAATCATGGCTTTTTTGCGGTCGCCATTATAGGGTTAATAACGGCGATCGCAAAAGCGGGGTCTGTAAAAACCGACCGATTCATGTTCTCTGGGGTCTCGGCTATCCCCGGAAGCCGAGACTCCGGAGAAAATCCGACACTGGGGGGCGCTATTCACTTTCTCCACAGAGCCGTGAATTAACGGCGCTGTGGTTTAAGTACCCTTAATTACCACCGTTAAAAGGCGTATCGGCGGTCGTTAAGGGTTAATCTTTCTGCTATCTTCCATTGATCTCTGTTTTTGCATACTTCTTTTTGCTTTGTTACATGTCTCAAACTGGTAACACTGCTTTCATTTATAATAATCTCTGGAGGAAGATTCTCATACAGATCTGTGTCCAGTTCATACTCCTGAAGATCTCATTGACATCTAAGAAAAAAGATGGATTTCTGTGGAATAAGACATTGGATCGCAGATATCAAGTTATCATTTTATTCAGCTTCCTATGACCTGCATGCCCATGTAGGCGGCTCAGGAGGATTGATCCTACTGACAAATTCCCTTTAAGGCTTGAATGAAATGAGATTATTAGCGGCGCGTAAAAGCAACTAGTCACAATGGATTCCTGGATTTATTGTATTTTTTTCTGTGTTTCCTGTACTCAGGATTGACATAAATACAGCATATACAGTATATAAGTCACCGAGCAGATGCTTATTATCAGCAGCTCCTCTATTATATTTATATAAAAAAGAAAAAGCCTTAGCTGTATTATCTACACCAAAATATTTCTGCGTATAGCACAAGTGATCAGAATACTGCATGCTAAAGTCACCTAAGTGGACATACAAACCCAGTAGAAAGGTAAAAAAAAGTTTCAAAAATATGAAAAAAATTTAAAATATATTAAGCTTTGATCACTCCTATTTCCCTCCATTAAAAATTAAGATATAAAAAAATACATATATGGGATATTATTGTCTATCAAAATTGCTATTTTTACAGGAATGTTGCTGAATTTTTGTTAAGTTTGGGAAATTTAATCAAATAATATATGTAAAATATTTTTTTTAAAAAGTAAAGATTTTGAACAGTCTCTGTTGCTGCAACTTGCTTTCTGTGTGTGTACTTAAGTAGCAACATAGTTTTTCAGGGTTAAGGAATTTTAGTTAAAATTAGTGATGAGCGTGTATGCTCATTGCTTGAGATTTACTGAGCATGCTTCGAGTATTTGGAAGTGCTCGGAGATTTAGTTTCTGTCACCGTAGCTGCATGATTTGCCGCTACTAGATAGTCTGAATACATTTTTTACAAAAAATGCGGAGGGCACCATCAAATAAATAGAGCTAATTAATGGGGATCCAACCACAGTATGTCTAAACTATATGTATATCAAAAAAAGGAAGCCAAGAAGACATACACCAAAAGCAGGG
Organism: Dendrobates tinctorius; assembly: GCF_039654945.1. Taxonomy (NCBI): domain Eukaryota; kingdom Metazoa; phylum Chordata; class Amphibia; order Anura; family Dendrobatidae; genus Dendrobates; species Dendrobates tinctorius. Next base: position 27,804,895 of record NW_027361771.1, read on the forward strand.
ATCACCATAGAAAAATCATCAATTTTATTCCATAGGATACACAAAAACACCAATTAAAAACATTTAAAAAGACAAACGGTTATTTTGACATAACCTGTAAACCTGGGAGCAGTGACAAGTCCTACAAAACACCACGCAATTATACATATGTAATGTGTATGGCAAGTCCACATAGTGAATAATATGTACACAATACACTCAGCCCTGAAAAACAATCTAGATGTGTGCTGCCACTAGGCACAATAATTACAATGTGTCCACAATCGTGTCCTAAGAGCCTAAATTAATAAATCAATATGAGAAAAGCAAAGATATGAAAGACACAAATTGTGTATAACAGACTCAGCCCAATACGGCTCAATCTATAATATTGCTAAATGCATCACTCGCACAAAATATTGCATAGTGGAATTATACTGCAACATATCAAGGCAAGGTATTGTGGCATCAAATATTAGCCTGACATAATAACCTGTGGTAAAAACCACTATATTAATAGAGTTCAGTAAGAGAGCAGAAGATATAGGGTTAAAGAAGGCTTAAAGCACTTGTCAATTGACTCATGCAAAAACCTCCCTCCCCCCCTGTATACTTTACCACCCAGAGTAGCAGGCTGCTGAGATAATGACGGACATGGTCACTAAATGCAGATGACCATTAAACCCAGATAAGTGCAGGAGGATCAGGCATAGCTCCCGTAACCCGACGCGTGTCGTCACAAGTGTGACTTCATCAGGGGCATACTGAAGTGATGACTGTTGTGCACCCACTGGGATTAAAAACACACAGACAATGATATTAAATCAAAACAGCTGCGGGAACTCACCGCATAGAGCACGCTCCAGGTACTGGCATCTATTCCCTGAAGCGGAAGTCACAAGGGCGCATGAGCTGAACTGGTGTCATGGTTACCACACACACTGTGTAGCGATAGTACGGGGCAGAGGAAGGAGTAATGACTCACAGTGATTTCCATTACTGCGCCTGCGCAGTAGCACTGGAAAGTCCTGTTTCAGTCCTTTAGAATGTGATCATGTGACCTATTTGGCAGGTCCTACAGCTGAAATGTAGCGCTACTTAAACCATTATGTCCTTTTTTAATAACCATAAAGAAAAGTCACAGAACTTTAAATAGCGGCAATCTCATATATCCCAACATGGAAAAATTAGAGTATTATTAGTTATAACGCTGCTTTAACAACCAACAATAACCCAATAAGTATAGAAAAGTTAGATTCCTGCTAGTTATAAGTAGCGGCGGTCTAGTATGCATCAACATACAATTAATTTGTTGGTAGTTGTAGCGCAGATAGGTATATCCAATATTATCAAAAAATAATAATGACCACCAGGGAATGGACAAGCTCAAATTTATAACAGTCTAGTAGATTTACTCACCAACTAAAGCAAAAAATCATATAGATGTAAATGGAAAAGTTTACCACATGGGGATACCATGTTGAAAAATGTGTCCAAAAAGAGCATATCAGAGAGAAAGAATAACGCTCGTTCACCAAAGTCAAGACTGAGTTTTCTGAGAAACCACCACATTTGTGCAGGAATAATGTGAGCTAAAGCAATTATTTATAGTTTCCAAAAAGAATGTTATTTAGCACATATGAATACATGTCATAGTCCATGACTCTCAACTTGAAACTGTTTATAGGCATAAAATAATTTCAAATCACATTTAGAGCAATAGAGGTCTGTACCCATAGGCCGATAACTCCATCTATTATGGTAATAGGTGAATTGAGGTGTCTGCGGTCTAGCAGCCCTATGAAAAAATAGAATACATTTAAGTTGGCATGCAAAATGAGATATAGGGCTTCAGATACCACATTGCGTTATCAAGATAAATGCATACAGAAAATCATATACCTTTGTTATTAATATTATTCAACAGGGGCAAACATTCGCCCCCTCTAAGAGTACAAGTATCAATTATTAGGTCCCCTGAAGAGTCCCCATGGTTAAAGACATTAGTTCAAGCTGTAAAGCAGAGTACTATTGGTCCGCATATTATAACATAAACGTACCAGATTGACGTGCCCAAAAGGGCCAGTCAATACCGTAATATGATGTATTTGTAGTTCAGATTTTAACCCACTAAGGGCATGTGAACACCAGCTAAAGAGTCCATCTATTATAACCAAGCATCATTGGTCAAATAGGTAAATGACAGTAACCAGATAAAGATCCAGAAAAAGGTCATAGTTATGTTCATACATATAGAGACGTTGGGCGCAGATGGATGCTATAACAAAGAAGATTACTCTGAAGAATGATACATTCCCTGGTCGCCAAAGGTTCAGCTGCACCCAGTTAAACAAGGAATTTCCACATTTGCAACATGTCAGTAGAATATAAGACGTTTATTAACAATGCCCAACTGAAAACTGATGGAATATTTAGAAATCCAACAGGAGACCGACCACAAAATAGGTATGATCTTCATTCACACCTAGTTTGTTATAGACATGTATTCACCAAATCCATAAAGGGGATAATATTAGTCTATGAGTTCTGTAGAGGAGTCTAGACAATAATATTGCAGTTTGGAAAATTCACTTATAATGCAACACATAGTCATACTGGCGCACAAAGATAGTTTTAAGGCATGTAGATGTTCCATTGGGGCGCCATAAGGAGAGAGTAATACAAATGGTATATTTGCTATTCATTAAAGGTATATAATCATCACATCCAAGGAAAGGGTTTATCAGTCTATAAATTCCATCAAAAGTCCTGATAACAGATAACCATTAGGACATGATGGAGGAGTCAGTCACAGTAAGCTATCATTATGAATATCAAACATCATCAGAGGAGGAAGTAACTGCCCACTTGTATAAATGCAATGTAAAAAGGCCAAATATGTAAGGTTCTTCGATCTTAAGATACCTAAAGATAGCAAAGAGGTACCAACTTATGTTCATCCCTACGGGGAGATACACGTGTTATAGTGGCCTACCAACCAATATCGAAGTAAAAATAGTGGCTTAATGCCTTCATGCATTATTCCAAAGATGAGAGATCTATAGCCCAGCCAAAATGGTCTAAACCACAGATAGTTTAATTACATTCCACATCATGAACCGGTGGAGGAATTGTGTCGCCGAAGGAGCATTTATTATGTAATTGGAAGTGAGAGAAGACGTCTCAAATCAAACCACCAATATTCAATGTGTAAAATGCCCAAAAGGGCCATATTTGATGCCAACAATACAAGGAAAAATAAAAACAAGAAAGGTAAACCAATTATCCTCCAAAATGCCCGACCCTTATTTAATGCCAACAATACCAAGATACGAAAGGGATTGTGGGTCGGTATATATAGATCTAAAAATAACGTCATCTTATGCCTTTCTGGTGATAATAATAGGAAACAAGAGAGAAAGCTAAGAATTCAAGATGGAATACAAGTCCAGATAGTCTTATAGATTCAAATAATTAAAGTTGCTTGTAGAAGCCGGAGAATAATAATTCCTCATTGATGCCCAGCGGGGCAAGGCTATGTAGATCAAAAATCCATTTAGATTCACATCTTAGGAGTTTCGGGATGATGTTTCCCCCCTTGATGTTAGTGTGAACCAATTCAAGGCCCATAACTTTTATTCCCTTTGTGCTGCTCCCATGTGAATCCAAGAAGTGGGCTGCAACAGATGAGATTGCTATATTTTTCTCACGATCCCTTCTGGCGGTGGAGATGTTAGATGTTGCTGGACACGTCTTCTTAGCTCCTAGGTTGTTTGGCCCACATATGGTTTTGGACAGCCACAGATTAAAAGGTATACCAGATTCCTTGACCTACAATTAAAAAAGAATTTAGGTCTGATTGGAGCATATACCGTGGGGATGGAGTAGTCGTCTTGTGCGATCATATATTGGCAAACGTTGCACCCCCCACATGCATAAGTACCATATACTCTCGTACCCCTCCCAATATGGGTTTTTGGTCTCTGGTAGTGGCTGTGGCACAACTGATCCTTTAGGTTTTGTGCTTGTCTAGCCACCATTCTAGGGGTTGGTGAAAAATAATTCGAGAGCCTGGGCTAACTTAACAAAATATTCCAATTGTTGGAATAGTTAAGGTACTGTCACACTTAGCGATGTACCAGCGATCCCAACCAGCGATATGACGCGGTCAGGATCGCTGGTACATCGCTAAGTGGTCGCTAGTGAGCTGCCACACAGGCAGATCTCACCAGCGACATTGCTGGGGACGGGGGTCGCTACTTACCTGTCACACTAGGCGATCCTGCGTCCTCCCGCCCGGCTCCACGCTCGTCGCTCGTCTCTCTACAGGAAGCGCCGCAGGGAGCTGATGACGAGAAACAGTCCTGAACGTTCTTGCGCGATCAGCGATAACCAGCAGGTGAGCGGGTTGTAGGTAAGTATCACACACAGCGATATCGCTAGCAATATCGCTATAACGTCACAAGTTATAGCCATATTGCTAGCGATATCGCTTAGTGTGACAGTACCTTTATCTGGACTTTTGATGGAATTTATAGACTGATAAACCCTTTCCTTGGATGTGATGATTATATACCTTTAATGAATAGCAACTATACCATTTGTATTACTCTCTCCTTATGGCACCCCAATGGAACATCTACATGCCTTAAAACCATCTTTGTGCACCAGTATGACTATGTGTTGCATTATAAGTGAATTTTCCAAACTGCAATATTATTGTCTAGACTCCTGTACAGAACTCATAGACTAATATTATCCCCTTTATGGATTTGGTGAATACATGTCTATAACAAACTAGGTGTGAATGAAGATCATACCTATTTTGTGGTCGGTCTCCTGTTGGATTTCTAAATATTCCATCAGTTTTCAGTTGGGCATTGTTAATAAACGTCTTATATTCTACTGACATGTTGCAAATGTGGAAATTCTTTGTTTAATTGGGTGCAGCTGAACCTTTGGCGACCAGGGAATGTATCATTCTTCAGAGTAATCTTCTTTGTTATAGCATCCATCTGCGCCCAACGTCTCTATATGTATGAACATAACTATGACCTTTTTCTGGATCTTTATCTGGTTACTGTCATTTACCTATTTGACCAATGATGCTTGGTTATAATAGATGGACTCTTTAGCTGGTGTTCACATGCCCTTAGTGGGTTAAAATCTGAACTACAAATACATCATATTACGGTATTGACTGGCCCTTCTGGGCACGTCAATCTGGTACGTTTATGTTATAATATGCGGACCAATAGTACTCTGCTTTACAGCTTGAACTAATGTCTTTAACCATGGGGACTCTTCAGGGGACCTAATAATTGATACTTGTACTCTTAGAGGGGGCGAATGTTTGCCCCTGTTGAATAATATTAATAACAAAGGTATATGATTTTCTGTATGCATTTATCTTGATAACGCAATGTGGTATCTGAAGCCCTATATCTCATTTTGCATGCCAACTTAAATGTATTCTATTTTTTCATAGGGCTGCTAGACCGCAGACACCTCAATTCACCTATTACCATAATAGATGGAGTTATCGGCCTATGGGTACAGACCTCTATTGGTCTAAATGTGAATTGAAATTATTTTATGCCTATAAACAGTTTCAAGTTGAGAGTCATGGACTATGACATGTATTCATATGTGCTAAATAACATTCTTTTTGGAAACTATAAATAATTGCTTTAGCTCACATTATTCCTGCACAAATGTGGTGGTTTCTCAGAAAACTCAGTCTTGACTTTGGTGAACGAGCGTTATTCTTTCTCTCTGATATGCTCTTTTTGGACACATTTTTCAACATGGTATCCCCATGTGGTAAACTTTACCATTTATATCTATATGATTTTTTGCTTTAGTTGGTGAGTAAATCTACTAGACTGTTATAAATTTGAGCTTGTCCATTCCCTGGTGGTCATTATTATTTTTGGATAATATTGGATATACCTATCTGCGCTACAACTACCAACAAATTAATTGTATGTTGATGCATACTAGACCGCCGCTACTTATAACTAGCAGGAATCTAACTTTTCTATACTTATTGGGTTATCGTTGGTTGTTAAAGCAGCGTTATAACTAATAATACTCTAATTTTTCCATGTTGGGATATATGAGATTGCCGCTATTTAAAGTTCTGTGACTTTTCTTTATGGTTATTAAAAAAGGACATAATGGTTTAAGTAGCGCTACATTTCAGCTGTAGGACCTGCCAAATAGGTCACATGATCACATTCTAAAGGACTGAAACAGGACCTTCCAGTGCTACTGCGCAGGTGCGGTGATGAAGACCACTGTGAGTCATTACTCCTTCCTCTGCCCCGTACTATCGCTACACAGTGTGTGTGGTATCCATGACACCAGTTCAGCTCATGCGCCCTTGTGACTTCCGCTTCAGGGAATAGACGCCAGTACCTGGAGCGTGCTCTATGTGGTGAGTTCCCGCAGTTGTTTTGGTTTAATATCATTGTCTGTGTGTATTTAAACCCAGTGGGTTCACAACAGTCACCACTTCACTATTCCCCTGATGAAGTCACACTTGTGACGACACGCGTCGGGTTACAGGAGCTATGCCTGATCCTCCTGCACTTATCTGTGTTTAATGGTCATCTGCATTTAGTGAGCATGTCCGTCATTATCTCAGCAGCCTGCTACTCTGGGTGGTAAAGTATACAGGGGGGGAGGTTTTTGCATGAGTCAATTGACAAGTGCTTTAAGCCTTCTTTAACCCTATATCTTCTGCTCTCTTACTGAACTCTATTAATATAGTGGTTATTACCACAGGTTATTATATCAGGCTAATATTTGATGCCACAATACCTTGCCTTGATATGTTGCAGTATAATTCCACTATGCAATATTTTGTGCGAGTGATGCATTTAGCAATATTATAGATTGAGCCGTATTGGGCTGAGTCTGTTATACACAATTTGTGTCTTTTATATCTTTGCTTTTCTCATATTGATTTATTAATTTAGGCTCTTAGGACACGATTGTGGACACATTGTAATTATTGTGCCTAGTGGCAGCACACATCTAGATTGTTTTTCAGGGCTGAGTGTATTGTATACATATTATTCACTATGTGGACTTGCCGTACACATTACATATGTATAATTGCGTGATGTTTTGTAGGATTTGTCGCTAGTGTTGAGCATTCCGATACCGCAAGTATCGGGTATCGACCGATATTAGCTGTATCGGAATTCCGATACTTAGTTCCGATACTTTTTTCATATCGAATACCGGAATCGGAAGTTCCCATAATGCTAGGAGCCCGCTCGATTTGATTCAGCCAATGGGGATCCTCAGAAGTGTGGGCACATCCTGTTAGGCATGTAGGCATGTTAACTACTGGCATGGCTGTGATTGGCTGCTGAAATGATGTCATGATGCACTATAAAAACCGCTGCAGCCGCCATTTCTGGTCACTCTGCTGTGAATTCAGTTAGGGACAGGCTGCTGTTGAAGACTGTGAGGGACAGTTAGAAATAGCGATCATCCAAAATATCTATTGCTCTACCCAGGCTACATAATCCACCACTGTAGCATTTTTGTAGCCCAGCAGCGCTGTTTTAATAGCTGTCTGCAAGGGCTGTGTGAGTGCAGACCCACGCTGTGTAGTGTGTCCTGCAGGCACGTCTGCTTGTAGGCCGGTCAGAGTGTGTCTCTGCCTCATACACATTTTTCTTTTATTGCTGCTTTTTTTATCTCCTCTATAGTGTGCTTCCATACGTATCCATATACGTTGGTTGCAAACACTAAAGGAGTGGACAGCGGAGCCTTTCAGCAGCCTTTCAGTGCTATAGCCCATTTCTCTGCACTGTTTTTGGCTGTCTGATAGGTCTCTCTGTGTGTGAGTGCAGCTCACGTTGCAGTGTGTTCTACAGCCACCGCTAGCTGTAGTCCGCTCAGCGTGCGTCACTGCCTCATACATAGTCCTTTTTTTGCAGCTAATTTAGCCAGATTTTTGCTCCTATATTAGTGTGCTTCCAACCGCATCCATTGTCATTGGTTGGTTGCAAACACTATATAGGATTAGATAGAGGAGCCTTTTTGCTGGCTTGTGCCCTTCAGGGCCAGCCAGACTAGTATCACGCTATTTTTTGGAGCTTCATCAATTGCATTCTAGGTTAGCTTCCTGCATTGTAATCGCTCCAAAAAGTTTGTGATGCTATAGCTTTCAAACTTTGGTCACATCCTTTTCTTTTCCCCCCCCCAAAAAAAAAAGGAAATAAAGTTCACCAAACACTCCACTTTACAGTTGTCTAGGCCACATTAGATCATATTAAAGTGTAGTACACACACTCTTAGCCAAATTAGTGTTTCTTATACTGGTTAGCAGGTGTTCAGGAATAAGAACACTAAGCCACCCCCTTTTTTACTTTTCTGCCTATCTTTATCAGTCTACCAAGATGAAGAAGGCAGGGAGTAAGGCACGTGGTCGTGGCCATGGAGTTTCAGCAGGGAGAGGACGGGGGGATTCAGCAGGGAGAGGACGTGGGGATTCGGTGTCTGCTGCGGCCACCAGTGACCCGGCATCCCCCACTTTTACCAGGCAACAGTCCTTCATGCGCAGCTTTGTAGGACCTCGCCATACCCCACTGCTGCGTGATGAACAAATTGAAGCGGTTGTCGGATGGATAGCAGCTAACGCATCCACTTCAATGACTTCCGCATCCTCCCAAGGCCAGAGCACTGAAGAGCAACCATCTGTCTCTTCACCACCTGCCAAATTGCCCAGGCAGTCTGAGAGCCCTGGACAGGAGCCATCTCAATCTTTACTTCTGTTCTCAGAATCTGTTGGCTTGGAAAGAGGTGGCCAGCCAAGCAGCATTCTAGAGCGTGAAGAAGAGGGAGTATGCAGTGATGGGCAACTGCTTTGTCCCTCTGAATCTGAAGAGGCGGGTGGGCCAGTGCCTATTGTCAGCACACCTCAGTGCTCATCTGATGATGATGAGACTCAGTTGCCAATTTCTGGTGCGTACGGTGCTGGCGATACAACCTAGGACCAGCCGGTGCTTGAAGAGGGGAGTGGAGATGATGAGGTCCTTGACCCATCATGGCGTCAGCCACAGGAAGGTGGTGGGAGCAGCTCTGAGGAAGATATTCCCCGAATGGCCAAAAGAGGAGGGAGAGGGCGGGGGTAGACTTGGTTGCCTGTAGCCTCCACTTTGGCACCTGTGAGGAGCAATCCTCTTCCAAAACACAAAACGGGCGCTCCCAGGACTTGCAGTGCGTGGTCTTTTTTTGACACAGTTGCAGATGGCATTTGCTTTGTCAAATGCAAGCTGTGTCATCAGAAAGTGAAACGAGGGAAAAATGTGAGCAACCTCAATACCACAAATATGTGGAAACATGTGCGTACCAAGCACGAGGTGGAGTTACACAGACACACTGAAGATGTAGGCCAACCTTCAGCAGCACCTACCACCTCTTCAGCTCATGTTGGGGCCTCTTCCTGCAGCTCACACACAGCTGGTTCGGTTTCCTCACTGGAACGCCATGGATGAACCATTGCCACTGTTGTCCAGAGACCCAGTTAAATTACACCCACTGAACCACGTTCGCATTCATCAGCACACTCCCAGGCCACTCACCAGCAATCGGTAGCACAGGCATGGGAGAAAAAGCGGCCATACTCGGTAAACCATCCCCGAGCACTGGCTCTGAATGCCGGCATTGCCAAACTACTGGCCCTTGAGATGCTGTCATTCAGGCTGGTGGAGACTGACACCTTCCGGAACATTATGTCATTGGCAGTTCCACAATACAATGTGCCCAGCCGCTTTTATTTCAGCAGGCAAGCCGTCCCTGCCCTGCAAAAGCATGTGGAGGGAAAAATTAAAAATGCGCTACTAAATGCCGTCAGTAGCAAGGTCCACCTGACCACCGATGCGTGGACCAGTAGCCATGGACAGGGACGATACCTTTCCCTCACTGTCCATTGGGTCAATGTTGTGGAGCCGGGTACAGATCTGGAGAGTGGCTCTGTATGTATTCTGCCAACTCCAAGGATTGCAGGAATGCAGTCTGTACATATTGAGTCCTCCTCCTACTCTAGTTCCTCGGAATCAGCACTGCGTGAGCCTGTTAGGCCAGATATGAACACAGGTGTGGCCAAACGTCAACAGGCCATCCTTAAATTAATTTCTTTGGGGAATCGGAGCCACACAGCACAGGAGCTCTGGAATGCCATCAAGCAGGAGAGCGATGTGTGGTTTGTGCCAGCGAATCTCCAGCCAGGTTTTGTAGTGAGTGACAATGGCCAAAATCTAGTGGCAGCTCTGGGCCTAGGCAACCTCACTCACATACCATGTCTGGCACACGTGCTCAATTTGGTCGTGCAGAGCTTTCTGAGGGACTATCTGGATCTTGATGCACTGCTGCACAAGGTTTGCCTAGAGTGTGCTCACTTGCGGCGTTCCAGCATGGCAAGATCGCGCATTGCATCTCTGCAACGCCGATTCCGCCTGCCAGAACATCGCATCATATGTGACCTCCCCACCAGGTGGAATTCAACATTACATATGTTGGAGCGGTTGTGTGAGCAGCAGGCAGCAGTAATGGAGTACCAGCTGCATCAGGCGCAAACAAGTCGCACTGTGCGCCGGACACACTTCACCACTATGGAGTGGGCCACTATGAGGGACATCTGCCAAGTTTTGCGTGCCTTCGATGACTCCACGCGGATGGCCAGTGCAGATGATGCACTAATCAGCATGACTGTCCCCCTCATCTGTCTGCTTCAGAAAACCTTACAAGCACTAAGTGAGGAGGTTTTTGGAGAGGTCGAGGATGAGCAGTCAGAAATGCCATCTGCTTCTGGCAAGTCTGCGCAACGTGCTTCCACACAAAGGCCCAGGCAGGGGACACTTAGTGAGGAGGATGACGAGGAGTCAATGGAGGAGGAACAGATCTCTCCAGAGGAGGGAGGTACACAAGGCTCTAGTAGTCAGTGTGTACAGCGAGGGTGGGGTGATGCTGAGCAGGCAGAGATGCTGCCTCAAGCTGGGGACAGCGTTTCCAGTACAGTTGGCAGTCTGCAGCACATGGTTGATTTCATGCTGCAGTGCTTGCTAAATGACCGCCGCATCGCCAACATTCTCCACACGGCTGATTATTGGGTGTACACCCTCCTAGATCCTCGCTACCAGGACAACTTACAAAGCCTCATACCACAGTTGAACCGGGAGCGAAAAATGCGGGAGTACCAAGAAACACTTGTGCAGGCCATCATGTTCTCCATTCCCCCGCAAGTGTTGCTGGTAGTGCTTTTCAAAGCAGCCATGTGGGTAGAGGCAGTGGAGGAAGCTCTGCACAAAGAGGTAGCAGAGGCAGTGCCGCAGGACAAGGCAAGGCCAGTATGGCCCAAATGTGGAAAAGTTTTGTGGGACCGCCACAAACGGCTACACCATCACAGACGGCTCCAGTCAGCAGGAGGCAACATTTCCGTCAGATGGTGACAGACTACTTGTCTTGCCCTGTTAGTGTTCTCCCAGACGGCTCTTCCCCGTTCAAGTATTGGGTCTCTAAGCTGGATACATGGCCAGAGCTTAGCCAGTATGCATTGGAGGTGCTGGCTTGCCCTGCTGCCAGTGTATTATCGGAACGTGTCTTTAGTGCTGCAGGTAGTGTGGTAACAGACCGTTGCACGCGACTATCGGCCGGTAATGTTGACCGGCTTACTTTTCTGAAAATGAACAAGGCCTGGATCTCACCTGAATTTGCCAGTCCTCTTCCAGAATAAATAATTGGCTGGCAACAGGATCCAGGTCTCCTGTTGTGTTCATGTTTCTATGACCTGAACTTTATTTCCTGGGCTACAGCAACGCCAGTTGTTGCTCAGAAGTGCTGTCCACACAGACAAAACACTCGCTCATGTGTAAGTGGGGTTCGGTAACGTCAGCTGATCCCCCTGCTGTGTGTATGGCAAAGTGTCCTGCTCCCTCCACAGTCAAACAACCTCAGATTTACACCTGGCTCCAAGTAGGCCTCGGCCTACTACCTGATTTTCCCTGGGCTCCGACACCGCCACTTGGTGCTCAGAAGTGCTGTCCACACAGACAAAACACTCACTCATGTGTAGGTGGGGTTCGGTAACGTCAGCTGATCCCCTGCTGTGTGTATGGCAAAGTGTCCTGCTCCCTCCACAGTCAAACAACCTCAGATTTACACCTGGCTCCAAGTAGGCATCGGCCTACTACCTGATTTTCCCTGGGCTCCGACACCGCCAGTTGGTGCTCAGAAGTGCTGTCCGAACAGACAAAACACTCGCTCATGTGTAAGTGGGGTTCGGTAACGTCAGCTGATCCCCTGCTGTGTGTACGGCAAACTCTTCTGCTGCCTACAACTTCTGACTACCTCTGATTTAATATGTTCTCTGATTTGCCCTCTGTCTCCACTCTATTTTGAGTATTTCCTCCGGCCTACAACACCGCCTGTTTCTGCTCTCAAGTACCGTCTGCACAATCCACACTTGTTCCTGTGTTACCTGGGTCCTGTAACATCTGCTCATCTCCAGAGGTGAGCATGGCAATGTCTCCTGCTTTGTCTACATTCCCACTACTTGTAGTGGAAATGTGGACAGAGCAGGATACATTGCCTGACTCACCTCTAGGGAGAAGCTGCTGTTACAGAACCCCAGTAACACAGGAACAAGTGTGGGTTGTGCAGACGGCATTTCAGAGCAGCAACTGGCGTGGTTGGAAGCCAGAGGAAATACTCGAAACAGAGTGAAGACAGAGGCCTAATTGGAGTATGTTGACAGTTAGTAGTAGTCTAGAAACAATCGCAAACTGCCACCAAGTAGGCCTCGGCCTACTACCTGATTTTCCCTGGGCTCCGACACCGCCAGTTGGTGCTCAGAAGTGCTGTCTGCACAGACAAAACACTCGCTCATGTGTAAGTGGGGTTCGGTAACGTCAGCTGATCCCCTGCTGTGTGGAGGGCAAAGTGTCCTGCTCTCTCCAAAGTCAAAATACCTCAGCTTTACACCTGGCTCCTAGTAGGCCTCAGCCTGCACCCTGATTGTCCCTGGGCTCCAACAACGCTAGTTGGTGCTCGGAAGTGCTGTCCACACAGAAAAAAACACTTGTTCATGTGAAAGTGAAGGTCAGTAACGTCAGCTGATCCCCTGCTGTGTGTAGTGCAAACTGCTGCTGCCTCCAAATTGCAACTACTTCAGATTTAAACATTCTCTGATTTGGCCTCTGTCTCCACTCTGTCTCTAGTATTTCCCCTGACCTCCAGCACCGCCAGTTCCTGCTCACAGTTGCCGTCCGCGCATTCCACACGTGTTCCTGTGTTCCTGGTGTTCTGTTACGTGAGCAGATCCCCCAATGTGTGTCCGCCACTGTCTCCTGCGCTGTCCACCTTCCCACTGCAAGCGGTGGGAACGTGGACAGAGCAGGAGACATTGGAAGACACATCAGGGGATCTGCTGACATTACAGAACCCCAGTAACACAGGAACACGTGTGGATTGGGCAGACGGCTACTGTATGCATAAACTGGCGGTGTTGGTGGTCACGTGAAATCCTGGAAACAGAGTGGAGACAGATGCCTAATTGGAGCACGTTGACAGTCTGTTGTAGCCTACAAACAATCAAAAACTGCCCCCAAGTAGGCCTCTGCCTGGACCATGATTGTCCCTGGGCTCCAACAACGCCAGTTGGTGCTCGGAAGTGCTGTCCACACAGAAAAACACACTCGTTCATGTGAAAGTGGGGTTCGGTAACGTCAGCTGATCCCCTGCTGTGTGGAGGGCAAACTGCTGCTTCCTCCAAATTCAAACAACGTCTTATCTTAAACTGCCTCCAAGTAGGCCTCAGCCTACAAAATGACTATCCCTGGGCTCCAACATCGTCAGTTGTTGCTCGGAAGTGCTGTCCACACAGAAAAAAACACTCGTTCATGTGAAAGTGGGGGTCAGTAACGTCAGCTGATCCCCTGCTGTGTGGAGGACAAACTGCTGCTGCCTCCAAATTGTAACTATTTCAGATTTAAACATTCTCTGATTTGGCCTCTGTCTCCACTCTGTCTCTAGTATTTCCCCTGACCTCCAGTACCGCCAGTTCCCTCTCACAGTTGCCGTCCGCGCATTCCAAACGTGTTCCTGTGTTACTGGGGTTCTGTAACGTCAGAAGATCCCCCAATGTGTGTCCGCCACTGTCTCCTGCGCTGTCCACCTTCCCACTGCAAGCGGTGGGAATGTGGACAGAGCAGGAGACAGTGGCAGACACACATCAGGGGATCTGCTGACATTACAGAACCCCAGTAACACAGGAACACGTGTGGATTGGGCACACGGCTGCTGTACGCATAAACTGGTGGTGTTGGTGGTCACGTGAAATCCTGGAAACAGAGTGGAGACAGATGCCTAATTGGAGCAAGTTGACAGTCTGTTGTAGCCTACAAACAATCAAAAACTGCCACCAAGTAGGCCTCTGCCTGGACCATGATTGTCCCTGGGCTCCAACAACGCCAGTTGGTGCTCGGCAGTGTCTTTTGCATGGGTACTCCCTGTTGCCCAGCCTGGTTCCAGCACGCCAGCTGTTTCCGGGTAGTGTCAAGGTCACTATGCCACCAATCCGTTGTCCTGTCGTCTTGCGGCCAGGTTAGCCGACTCTACGGTGCCTGCAGTTTAGGTGACTCCTATGTGGGCTGCGGGAACTGGCACTGAAGGCTGGATCCGTAGTGCCAATGGGACATGGACCCCCTGTAGGACTGTGGGTTTCGGTAACTGCGGCCGGCTTGCGGCCTGGCTACTTTGCTTTGAATGGGTACCTTCTGCTACCCACCCGGGTTCCAGCACTGTCTGCTGGTTCTCGCCTGAGCCTTTGGCCTAGGTGCCTCCATCTCGGTATCCAAAGTCCAGCACCGTCAGCTGGTCCTTGGTAGTGCTTTCTAGCACAGGTACCTCCTGCCTAGTAACCGTGGTCCAGCACCGTCAGCTGTTTCTTGGTAGTGCCATTGGCTCTTGTAGCTTTTGCTACCCATCTGGGTTCCAGCATCGTCAGCTGGTTCTCGGCAGTGTCTTTGGCACGGGTACTCCCTGTTGCCCAGCCTGTTTTCAGCACGCCTGCTGTTTCCGGGTAGTGTCAAGGTCACTATGCCACCAATCCGTTGTCCTGTCGTCTTGCAGCCGGGTTAGCCGACTCTACGGTGCCTGCAGTTTAGGTGACTCCTATGTGGGCTGCGGTAACTGGCACTGAAGGCTGGATCCATAGTGCCAATGGGACATGGACCCCCTGTAGGACTGTGGGTTTCGGTAACTGCGGCTGGCTTGCGGCCTGGCTACTTTGCTTTGAATGGGTACTGTTGTGAGTTCATTTTCCCCTTCACTACTGAGGCCCGAGGAACTCCCTCTTCTGGTGAAGAAAGGTAGTGAGCCTGATTGTCAAACACCTGGGGCTGATTATGATGACTGGCTGAGTGGAGTTAATGACTGGATATAAGGCTGCCGACGCCCTTCTGGCTTGCGGGTGATTTCTCTGTGGACTTCTAGGAAACCAGTCTGATTCTTGCTCATCTAAAGCTAAGATTTCTGCTTTGCCTTTTTGCATTAGTTTTTTGTTTTCCTTGCTTTTCCGGATTCTGCCATTCCCTGCTGGGGTGAGCTGAATCTCCTTTTGCCTGTTGCTCTGACTTCAGAATATTCCTGAGTACTGACATAGCTTTTTTGAAGCCTAGCGTCTTCAGGGCCTTTTTTACTGTCAGTTGGTTGGCTCTTATTTTCATAGGGTTTTTCACAGATTGCAGACAGCAGCCTTCCTATCCTTTCCTATCTAAGCTAGCGTGGGCCCTATCTTTGCTCAGTCTATCTTTCTGTCTGTGTTTTGTTCTTTCTTCTTGCTTCACCGTCATTATATGTGGGGGGCTGCCTTTTGCTTTGGGGTCTGCTCTGGGGTAGTTTAGATTTCCCTTTCTGTCTTTAGGCTATGTAGTCCTCCGGCTGTGATCGAGAGGCCTAGGGCATTGTAGGAGCCCCCCACGGCTACTGCTAGTTGTGTTGATAGGTCCAGGGGTCTGCAATCCGATAGCTGCCAACTTCTCTGGTTTTCTGGACTTAGCTAGCATTTCTATTTTTGCCTCCTACGGTGACTCAATCATAACAGGGTACCTTCTGCTACCCACCCGGGTTCCAGCACTGTCTGCTGGTTCTCGCCAGAGCCTTTGGCCTAGGTGCCTCCATCTCGGTATCCCAGGTCCAGCACCGTCAGCTGGTCCTTGGTAGTGCTTTTTAGCACAGGTACCTTCTGCTTAGTAACCGTGGTCCAGCACCGTCAGTTGGTCCTCGGTAGTGCCATTGGCTCTTTTTCCTTCTGCTACCCATCCGGGTGCCAGCACTGTCTGCTGGTTCTCGCCACAGCCTTTGGCCTAGGTGCCTCCATCTCGGTATCCGAGGTCCAGCACTGTCAGCTGGTCCTTGGTAGTGCTTTTTAGCACAGGTACCTTCTGCTTAGTAACTGTGGTCCAGCACCGTCAGTTGGTCCTCTGTAGTGCCATTGGCTCTTGTTCCTTCTGCTACCCATCCGGGTGCCAGCACTGTCTGCTGGTTCTCGCCACAGCCTTCGGCCTAGGTGCCGCCATCTCGGTATCCGAGGTCCAGCACCATCAGCTGGTCCTTGGTAGTGCTTTTTAGCACAGGTACCTTCTGCTTATTAACCGTGGTCCAGCACCGTCAGTTGGTCCTCGGTAGTGCCATTGGCTCTTGTTCCTTCTGCTACCCATCCGGGCGCCAGCACTGTCTGCTGGTTCTCGCCAGATCCTTTGGCCTAGGTGCCTCCATCTTGGTATCCGAGGTCCAGCACCGTCAGCTGGTCCTTGGTAGTGCTTTTTAGCACAGGTACCTTCTGCTTAGTAACCGTGGTCCAGCACTGTCAGTTGGTCCTCGGTAGTGCCATTGGCTCTTGTTCCTTCTGCTACCCATCCAGGTGCCAGCACTGTCTGCTGGTTGTCACCAGTTTCTCAGCCTTCTTGTACCTTCTGCTACATTTCCAAGATCAAGCTTTTTGAAATTGTCTTTGGTAATCCTTATTGATCTCCATGACGATGACCCTGATGACGACGACCCTGAAGACCACACCAAAGAAGACCAGAAATATGACCCTGAATAATAAGACCAAGAGGACAAAGAACATGAAGACAACCACCAAGATACAGAACAAAAGACAGAAGAACAAGAAGCAGAAGAAGCAAAAGCAGAAGAATAGAAAGCAGAAGAACATTAAGCATAAGACTAAGAATCAGCATAGAAGAAATCAAAATTATAAGCAGAAGAAGACTAAGCAGTAAATGAGGGTGAGTCCGTTCCTCCTCGTGGTGCCCCTGGAAAATGCCTGCTGCTGCAGGCCAAACTGAACGCGGACAAATCCTGTTGTAAATCTTTAGTGACAGGCAGAACGTAAGGTGTAATCTTATAACTTTTATAGATAAGTACTACAGGAATGCCTGTCACCATAAGAAAATGAAGACAAAGAAGAATAGGAAGAAGATGAAGAAATAGCATATTAAAATTAATAATAGCTGAATAGGAAGAATATGAAGAATGGAAAAAAAAAATTAATGGGAAGAAGATGAAGAAGAAGAAGATGAATAAGGTGAAGAAAAAGTTGATGAAAAAAATGCTACTGCTGTGGATCATGAAGGAGAAAGTGTGGGAGAAGTACAAAAGAAGGTGAAGAGCATGGAAGTTGTGAAACATACATATCTGACAAAATATAAAAAAGGTTAACATAGTCAATATCTTTTTAACTCCGAACTTCTTGAAAAAAAAAATTGTAATTAATGCTATCCCATGTGATTTGAATAAACCACTATGCCTTTAATGTCTCCTCCACCTCACACAATACATTCTACATGATTCTTATTTGTTTTCAATTATGTAGAATTAGCCAACAAGGAAATAAAGGGCTTTTTTAAATTCCGATACCGGAAGTCCCATTGACTTGAATGGGACTTCCGGTAACGGATTCGGCGATACCCGATATTTTTTTCGTATCGGGCGATACCATCCGATACGATATTTTTGGGTTTCGAACGGTATCGCTCAACTACTTGTCACTGCTCCCAGGTTTACAGGTTATGTCAAAATAACCGTTTGTCTTTTTAAATGTTTTTAATTGGTGTTTTTGTGTATCCTATGGAATAAAATTGATGATTTTTCTATGGTGATCCCTGCTTTTGGCGTATGTCTTCTTGGCTTCCTTTTTTTGATATAGTCTGAATACATGTTCCCAATAAAAGCTTCAACTTAATTTACAAAGAAAAAGCAAGCACTCACTCAGGTCTGTTATCTGTCAATGGAAATAAACGGGGTTCCACGTTACTGACATTATAAAGGCTCTGGAAAAGTGAAATGGCTCCTCACCCCTCAAAAAATATTCAGTAAATTTTGCACTCCCAAATCCAAACACCTCCCTTCTGAGCCCCAGTGAACCTAAACCACATTTGGCGTCCATGTGTTTGGCATTTATGTAGTGATGAGAGCTGCACAATTTACGGGTGCGTGTCTCCAGAAGCATGAGCTGGTCATAATGTACTGGTCACTACATCATACTGATCACTTTAACATATTGGCTACTGCAATGAAAGTTTGCAATTTTCACTCTGCAACATCCACTGCTACATATTTCTGGAGAACACCCATGGAGTCAAAGTCATCACTACACCTGGAGATAAATTCCAAAAGGGGTATAATTTCCAAAATGAAGTCACTTGATTGGGTATTCTGCTTTTCTTGCACTTAGGGTCTCTGTATGTGAAGTCCGCAAACTATTGTAGGAAAATCTGCACTCCAGGAGGCAAATTCCTCTCCATTCCTCCCGAGTCTCAACAAGTGACTAAGGCTACTTTCAGACTAGCCTTACCAGGCGCAGCACTCGGCCTCCGCTAAGCTCTGGCCCCGGCCGAGCCCCCTCCGGTCAGCTCCTCCTATGGTCGCATGACACTGAATGCAATCAGCGTACCCTATATTTAGCGTTGGGTACGCTGGGCATGCGCTGGTATGTTTTTGCCAGCGCATGTGCCTTTTTTGCACTGTGCCGAGGGCACAAAAATGCAACAAGGTGCGTTTGGCACACATCGGCGCAGCACAAAAAGGGCACATGCGTTGGCAAAAACATACCAGCGCACGGCCAGCGTACCTAGCGCTAAATATAGGGTACACTGATAGCATGCAGCGTCATGCAACCATAGGAGGATCTGACCGGAGGGTGCATGGCCAGGGGTAGAGCTTAGCGGCGGCTGAGCGCTGCACCGGGTAACGCTAGTCTGAAAGTAGCCTAAGCAGTACAATACAGCCATCATATATAGGGTATTTTTACATTCAGCAACAATTGTGGGAAAAATTTTGGTGCCATTTTTACCAATTTCCCCAGTATGAAAATGTAAAATTTGGGGCTAACACACAATTTTGAAGGTAAAAATATAAGTTTGCTTTCTTCACTGCTCAAAAGTATAAAATTCTGTGTCAATTTGATCACTGCTCCCCTATATTAATTCATTTAGAGGTGTAGTACTAGTTAGTAAAATGGGGTCACTTATGGGGATTCTGCTGTTCTGGCACATCAGTGGCTCTGCCAATGTGACATGACACACTCAAACCAGTGCAGCAAAATCTGCACTGCAATGTGGTGCTCTTTCCCTTCTGTGCTTTGCACTGTGCTTCAAAAGTAGTTTTCAACCACATATGGAGTATCGGTGAACTCAGGAGAAATTGCACAAAAAATGTTGAGGTCCATTTTCCTGCTAGCCTTGTGAAAATGCAAAATTTGGGGCTAAAAAACATTTTTGTTTGTAAAATGTAATTTCTTTATTTTCACACCTCAACTTCTGTGAAGCATCTGGGTTTCCAAGGTGCTCACCACACCACTGGCCCTCACGCTTGCTTAGGACCCCAGTACTTGCACTACTTACCTCTCCCTGTTATTATTCTGTATGAAGCAATATAGGGGGCTCAATATACTGTATGGAGGAATATATGGGCTCCATTATACTAAATTGAGCAATATATGGGGCTCATTATGCAGCATGGAGCAATATATGGGGTTCATTATACTGTATGGAGCATTACATGGGGTCCATTATTCTGTATGAAGCATTATATGGAGCACATTATTCTGTATGGAGCACTACATGGTGACCATAATACTGTAAGGAGCAATATATGGGGTTCATTATTCTGTATGGAGTACTATGTTCCCATAATACTATATGTTGCAATATATGCGGCTCATTATTCTGTATGGAGCACTATGTGGTGCCTATAATATTTTATGGAGGACAATACTATCCAGTTTCTGAGCAATTGTACAATTTACAATAGATATCACTCATGTAATGTAAGAAGTAAGTGAAATGGTATCACTTGTGTGGGTTTTCCACTGTTTACATCAGGGGCTTTCCAAATGCGACATGAAATCTGCTAATTATTCCAGCAAATTTTGCTTTCAAATTGTCAAATGACAGTCCCCCCCTTCTGAGGATTGCTGTGCACCCAAACAATGGTTTTCCCACAAACATAGGGTATCAGAATATTCAGGAGAAATTGCACAACAAATTGAATGGTTCAATATCTCCTGTTACCCTTAGGCCTCTTTCACACATCCGTGTCACTGCTACATGTGGTGACAGTTTTTTTACTATCAGCACTAGCCGCAAAACATCCCGCACACGTGGACACGGAGAACGCGCATTAATGTAATCCATGTGACACGCATCCGCACCAAGGAAGAAGCACTATAGTAAGAGCTGTTCCCCAGCAGCAGGTACTAAAGAAGGCTCTCGGCATTCTCCCCTGCTCGGCTGGCGATAAGCGTGAGCAGGGGAGAATTATGAGTTATGTTATAGTCAGAACAATGACAGCAGGTGGGGGCTTTTGGGACTATTACTCCCTTCGACCTACACATGCTGCCACTAAGAACAGTGACAGCAGGAGCGGATGATGAGGGTATTCCTCACCTGCTACCTGTGATATAACTAAATAAATTATTGAAAAACCCGGCGTGGGTTCCCCCTATTTTCTTTAACTAGCCTGGCAAAACTCACAGCTGGGGTGCAACCCTTCAGCAAGGTTGGTTATCAAGAATGGAGGGGTCCCTATGCCGTTTTTTAATTATTTAAATAAATAATTTCAAAAAATGCCATGAGCTTGCCTCATTTTTTACAACCAGCCTTGCTAAAACTCACAGATGGGGGGTTGGTATTCTTAGGCTGGTAAGGGGCCATTGATATAGGCCTAAAAACATCAGCCCGCAGCTGCCCAGAAAAGGCACATCTATTAGATGTGCCAATTCTGACATTTTGCCCAGCTCTTCCCAATGGCCCTGTAGCGGTGGCAAGTGGGATGATAGCTGTGAGGGTTGACATCAAGCCCTGAGGTTAGTAATGTAAAGGCGTCAACAAGATGGCCCCATTACTAACCCCATAGTCACATTGTAAGAAAAAACAGACACCCAGAATAAAGTCCTTTAACTGAAAAAATGACAATGACTCCAAACGTGTGCCGCCAGTATTACACACACGGACACACGGACACGGATATCTGCGGTCCCGGAAATTAACGGACGTGTGAAAGAACCCTTAAGAGAATGCAAAATTTGGAGCTAAAAAAAACACTTTTGTGGGAAGAATGTGATTTTTTTTATTTTCACGGCTCAACATAATAAACTTACGTGATGCATATTGGGATTCAAGGTGCTCAATACAACACTAAATAAGTTCCCAGAGGCATCTAGTTTCCAAAATGATGTCACTTGTGGTGGGTTTCCACTATTTAAGCACATCAGGGGCTCTCCAAATGCGACATGGCATTTTTAATTATTACAGCAAATTTTGCATTCAAAAACTCAAGTGGCATTCCTTCCCTTCCAAGCCCTGCCATGTGTCCAAACAGTAGTTTTTCTCCAAATATCAAGTTTTGGCATACTCAGGAGAAATTTCACAACAAATTGTATGGTGCAATTTCTCTTGATACCCTTATGAAAATGCAAAAAATGCAAAATTTGAAGCTAAAAACATTTTGGTGGGAAAATTGTGATTTTTTTTTAAAGTTGATAGTTCAATGTTTTAAACTTCTGTGAAGCACCTGGGGGTTTGAGGTGCCCAATACACATCTAAGTAATTTCCCTGTGGGGTGTAGTTTCCATAATGGTGTCACTTGTGGGGGATTTCCACTGTTTAGGCACATTAAGGTCTCTCCAAACAGGACATGTCTGCTAAAATCAAATAGCGCTCCTATCGGCATGCTCAGGAGAAATTGTATGATCCATTTACTCCTATTACTCTTGTGAAAGTAAAAAAAATTGGATCTAAAAGAATTTTTTGTTAAAAAAAGTTAAATGTTTATTTTTTTTCTTACACATTCCATTAATTCAAGTGCAGCACCTGAAGAGTTAATAAACTTCTTGAATGTAGTTTTGAGAACCTTGAGGGGTGCAGTTTTTAGAATGATTTCACTTTTTAGTATATTCTGTCACATAAGCCCCAAAGTCACTTCAGATGTATTGTGGTCCCTAAAAAAAGTCACATTTGCTTTCTGTACATATACTGCATCTATCTGTCTAGCATTTTAAAGTACATCCTTTTTGGCAAGTATTGAATAAGTGAGGTTGAAAAGAATTTCAAATGTTTATCTTAGTGTTGCACAGATGATAAAGAAAAAATAGCTATGGACATGCACTAGCTGTCTGAGTAGTAGTACTTTCAAACCTGGTCACAATTGGACTCTTTTACCTCCAGCTACTTAATTTATCTTAATAATTGTTGTTTTTTTTATGGCTGGTCTGGCTTTGATAATTGTTTTATTAATAGTGTTGTTGAGCGATACCATCTGATATCCAGAAATATCGGATCGGATTGGATCGGCCCGATACACAAAAAGTATCTGGTATCGCCGATTCCGATACCGGAAGTCCCATTCAAGTCAATGGGACAGAAATATTGGATTTAAAAAAACCCTTTTTTTTCCTTGCACATCAAGTTCGGGAGGGGGGGAAGAGTGTGAGCGATGCGTGGGCGGACACTGTGCGTGTCTGTGTGTGCGGGCGGGCTCTGTGCGGGCCTCTCAGGGGTCTGTACGGGCCTGCCGGGGGTCTGTACGGGCCTGCCGGGGGTCTGTACGGGCCTGCCGGGGGTCTGTACGGGCCTGCCGGGGGTCTGTACCGGCTGCCGGGTGGTCTGTGCCGGCTGCCGGCGGTCTGTATGGGCCTGCCGGGGGTCTGTGCGGGCCTGCCGGGGGTCTGTGCGGGCCTGCCGGGGGTCTGTGCGGGCCTGCCGGGGGTCTGTGCGGGCCTGCCGGGGGTCTGTGCGGGCCTGCCGGGGGTCTGTGCCGGCTGTCTGTACGGGCCTGCTGGGGGTCTGTGCAGGCTGCCGGCGGTCTGTACGGGCCTGCTGGGGGTCTGTGCAGGCTGCCGGGGTCTGTGCGGGCCTGCCGGGGGTCTGTGCGGGCCTGCCGGGGGTCTGTGCTGGCTGCCGGGGTTCTGTACGGGCCTGCCGGGGGTCTGTGCCGGCTGCCGGCGGTCTGTACGGGCCTGCTGGGGGTCTGTGCCGGCTGCCGGGGGTCTGTATGGGCCTGCTGGGGGTCTGTGCCGGCTGCCGGGGGTCTGTACGGGCCTGCCGGGGGTCTGTGTGTGTGTGCAGGCATTGTCCGATGGGACTACAAGTCCTATCCGGCGATGCCTGCTACAATGACAGTGATTGACACATTAGCCAATGATGGGACAGTAGTAGTCCCATCATCCGGCTAATGTGTTGAATGTAAAAAAAAACAAAAAAAACATACATACATACAACATACATGCTACATACTACATACATACAACATTCATGCAACATACATACATACTACATTCATACAACATACATACTACATATATACAACATTCATACAACATACATACTTCATATACACTACATTCATACAGCATACATACATACTACATATATACAACATTCATACATACATACTACATATATACTACATTCATACAGCATACATACATACTACATACATACTACATTCATACAGCATACATGCATAAAACATACATACAACATGCATAAAACATGCTACAGAAATTGTCACGTTCGCGCCTTGGCTGAATGGCGCGAGCCGGGGGGTTGTGGCCCCACTGTGCCACAGACCAGACTACCCTGGAAGGGGTGTGACTGCGACAGCTACCTTGGTCTTCACTGGAGCCTCTGATGGTGAGGTCAGACTTGTGCGGCAGACAGGTGTAACTGACAGGCAGGCTGAGACACAAGGCAAGAAGGTATGACAGACACTGGGCAAGCAGGCGTGGCTTGGAGACACTGGTTAGGCGGGCACGGCTTGAGACACTGGTTAGGCGGGCACGGCTTGAGACACAGGACAGGCGGGCACGGCTTGAGACACAGGACAGGCGGGCACGGCTTGAGACACAGGACAGGCGGGCACGGCTTGAGACACAGGACAGGCGGGCACGGCTTGAGACACAGGACAGGCGGGCACGGCTTGAGACACAGGACAGGCGGGCACGGCTTGAGACACAGGACAGGCGGGCACGGCTTGAGACACAGGACAGGCGGGCACGGCTTGAGACACAGGACAGGCGGGCACGGCTTGAGACACAGGACAGGCGGGCACGGCTTGAGACACAGGACAGGCGGGCACGGCTTGAGACACAGGACAGGCGGGCCCGGCTTGAGACACAGGACAGGCGGGCCCGGCTTGAGACACAGGACAGGCGGGCCCGGCTTGAGACACAGGACAGGCGGGCCCGGCTTGAGACACAAGACAGGCGGGCACGGCTTGAGACACAAGACAGGCGGGCACGGCTTGAGACACAAGACAGGCGGGCACGGCTTGAGACACAAGACAGGCGGGCACGGCTTGAGACACAGGACAGGCGGGCACGGCTTGAGACACAGGACAGGCGGGCACGGCTTGAGACACAGGACAGGCGGGCACGGCTTGAGACACAGGACAGGCGGGCACGGCTTGAGACACAGGACAGGCGGGCACGGCTTGAGACACAGGACAGGCGGGCATGGCTTGAGAGGGAACAGGTAGGGACCTGTTCACCCAGCAGGTGCAGGTATGGATGCAGGCAGGTAGGCGTGGAATATGCAGGAACAGGTTTGGACCTGTTCACACAGGAGGTGCAGGTGAAGGCAGGAGTGGAGAGAGAAGCTGCAGAAGAGGTTCTGCAGCGGCAGCAGGAGTGGAGCAAAGCTGAACCACAAGGTCTGTGGAGAGAAGCTGCATCAAGAGGTTCCGCAGCGGCAGCAGGAATGGAGAAAAGCAGAACCACAAGGTCTGTGGAGAGAAGCTGCAGCAAGAGGTTCTGCAGCGGCAGCAGGACTGGAGCAAAGCAGAACCACAAGGTCTGTGGAGAGAAGCTGCATCAAGAGGTTTCGCAGCGGCAGCAGGAATGGAGAAAAGCAGAACCAAAAGGTCTGTGGAGAGAAGCTGCAGCAAGAGGTTCTGCAGCGGCAACAGGACTGGAGCAAAGCAGAACCACAAGGTCTATGGAGAGAAGCTGCAGCAAGGGGTTCTGCAGCGGCAGCAGGAATGGAGCAAAGCAGAACCACAAGGTCTGTGGAGAGAAGCTGCAGTAAGAGGTTCTGCAGCGGCAGCAGGAGCCGTGCAGGCAGAGCGGCTAAGGAGCCGTGCAGACAGAGCGGCTAAGGAGCCGTGCAGACAGAGCGGCTAAGGAGCCGTGCAGACAGAGCGGCTAAGGAGCAGACGCACAGATAGGGAGGACACAAGGAAAGACACGGCAGAGAAGGAACCACAGACAAGGAGACCGACAGACAGAGGTAAGACTGAGTTCAGACAGAGACACCGGGACAAAGACACAAGGACCAGGATATTCTGCCTCCTGGCAAGCAGACAGAGAACAGACAAGGCACTGGGAACAAGACTCAAGGGCCAGGATATACAGCCTCCTGGCAGGCAGACAAGGTACAAAGCAAGACTAGGAGTAAACCTCCAGAGAAGGAGATACACAGAACAGGGCCTGGCTTCCTCAGCAGCAAGATACTAACTGAGATTAGACATTGCACAGGCAATGTTCCAGTGGGTGTGGCAGGGTAAAATAGCCCAGGGCTCTAGGTGATTGGTCAGGGACCCATTAGCCAGGTGCACCCAGACTGCATAAGAACCAGAGAGTTCAGGCACCGCCCCCCTATACACACAGTCAGGAAACATGGAGAGCAAGCAGGAAAACAAGAGGCATAGCACATGGAGCTCAGGGTTGGCAACAGACAGATTTAATAGCATGGCTTGAAGCAGAAAGTAAGTTGGTGTGTGGGGGATGGGAGGCCATGCAGTGATGCCAGCAGGGTTGTTACAGAAATACTACATACATCCAATACATTCATACATTCATACAACACATACATATAGACATACAGTACATACAACATAGAGTACATACTCACCATTACTTGTCACATTGTTCCACAAAGCCAGTGTCATCTGTGAAAAAAATATGTAAAAAACAAGCCACCAAATACTCCCTGTTCCGCAGAAATCCACGAGTGTCCCACACCGATCTCCCGTGGAGAACAGCAGCATCAGCTGATGCGACCGTTCTCTAGGGGCTCCAGGAATCCAATGACGGGAGGTAGGTATCCTTCTGCACTGTATACCTCCGCCACTGTAAAGAAAATAGTCCCTAGTCTCACTTTATGGCAAAAGCTGCGTGGGAAGTTTCTCACACAGCAATGCCAAAAGTGAGACTAGGGACTATATTTTTTACAGTGGCGGAGGAATACAGTGCAGAAGGATACCTACCACCCGTCATTGGATTCCTGGAGCCCCTAGAGAACGGTCACATCAGCTGATGCTGCTGTTCTCCACGGGAGATCGGCGTGGGACACTCGTGGAATTCTGCGGAACAGGGAGTATTTGGTGGTTTGTTTTTTTCATATTTTTTTCACAAATGACAGTGGCTTCAGGGAACAATGTGACAAGTAATGGTGAGTATGTACTCTATGTTATATGTACTGTATGTCTATATGTAATGTATGAATGTATTGTATGTAGTATGTAGTATGTATGTAGTATGTATGAGGTATATCTGTAGCATGTTTTATGTATGTTGTATGTATGTATGTAGTATGTATGAATGTAGTATATATGTAGTATGTATGTATGTAAGTATGAATGTAGAATATACACTCACTGGCCACTTTATTAGGTACACCTGTCCAACTGTGTGTTAAGACTTAATTTCTAATCAGCCAATCACAAGGCGGCAACTCAGTGCATTTAGACATGTAGACATGGTCAAGACAATCTCCTGCAGTTCAAACCGAGCATCGGTATGGGGAAGAAAGGTGATTTGAGTGCCTTTGAACGTGGCATGATTGTTGGTGCCAGAAGGGCTGGTCTGAGAATTTCAGAAACTGCTGATCTACTGGGATTTTCACGCACAACCATCTCTAGGGTTTACAGAGAATGGTCCGAAAAAGAAAAAAAATCCAGTGAGCGGCAGTTCTGTGGCCGGAAATGCCATGTTGATGCCAGAGGTCAGAGGAGAATGGGCAGACTGGTTCGAGCTGATAGAAAGGCAACAGTGACTCAAATTGCCACCCGTTACAACCAAGGTAGGCAGAAGAGCATCTCTGAACGCACAGTGCGTCGAACTTTGAGGCAGATGGGCTACAGCAGCAGAAGACCACACCGGGTACCACTCCTCTCAGCTAAGAACAGGAAACTGAGGCTACAATTTGCACAAGCTCATCGAAATTGGACAGTAGAAGATTGGAAAAACGTTGCCTGGTCTGATGAGTCTCGATTTCTGCTGCGACATTCGGATGGTAGGGTCAGAATTTGGCGTAAACAACATGAAAGCATGGATCCATCCTGCCTTGTATCAACGGTTCAGGCTGGTGGTGGTGGTGTCATGGTGTGGGGAATTTTTTCTGGGCACTCTTTGGGCCCCTTGGTACCAATTGAGCATCGTTGCAACGCCACAGCCTACCTGAGTATTGTTGCTGACCATGTCCATCCCTTTATGACCACAATGTACCCAACATCTGATGGCTACTTTCAGCAGGATAATGCGCCATGTCATAAAGCTCCAATCATCTCAGATTGGTTTCTTGAACATGACAATGAGTTTACTGTACTCAAATGGCCTCCTCAGTCACCAGATCTCAATCCAATAGAGCATCTTTGGGATGTGGTGGAACGGGAGATTCGCATCAGGGATGTGCAGCCGACAAATCTGCGCCAACTGTGTGATGCCATCATGTCAATATGGTCCAAAATCTCTGAGGAATGCTTCCAGCACCTTGTTGAATCTCTGCCACGAAGAATTGAGGCAGTTCTGAAGGCAAAAGGGGGTCCAACCCCTTACTAGCATGGTGTACCTAATAAAGTGGCCAGTGAGTGTATGTAGTATGTATGCAGTATATCTGTAGCATGTTTTATGCATGTATGTATGTAGTATGTACACTCACTGGCCACTTTATTAGGTACACCATGCTAGTAACGGGTTGGACCCCCTTTTGCCTTCAGAACTGCCTCAATTCTTCGTGGCAGAGATTCAACAAGGTGCTGGAAGCATTCCTCAGAGATTTTGGACCATATTGACATGATGGCATCACACAGTTGGCGCAGATTTGTCGGCTGCACATCCCTGATGCGAATCTCCCGTTCCACCACATCCCAAAGATGCTCTATTGGATTGAGATCTGGTGACTGAGGAGGCCATTTGAGTACAGTGAACTCATTGTCATGTTCAAGAAACCAATCTGAGATGATTCGAGCTTTATGACATGGCGCATTATCCTGCTGAAAGTAGCCATCAGATGCCTGTTCTTAGCTGAGAGGAGTGGTACCCAGTGTGGTCTTCTGCTGCTGTAGCCCATCTGCCTCAAAGTTCGATGCACTGTGCGTTCAGAGATGCTCTTCTGCCTACCTTGGTTGTAACGGGTGGCAATTTGAGTCACTGTTGCCTTTCTATCAGCTCGAACCAGTATGCCCATTCTCCTCTGACCTCTGGCATCAACAAGGCATTTCCGGCCACAGAACTGCCGCTCACTGGATTTTTTTTCTTTTTCGGACCATTCTCTGTAAACCCTAGAGATGGTTGTGCGTGAAAATCCCAGTAGATCAGCAGTTTCTGAAATACTCAGACCAGCCCTTCTGGCACCAACAATCATGCCACGTTCAAAGGCACTCAAATCACCTTTCTTCCCCATACTGATGCTCGGTTTGAACTGCAGGAGATTGTCTTGACCATGTCTACATGCCTAAATGCACTGAGTTGCCGCCATGTGATTGGCTGATTAGAAATTAAGTCTTAACACACAGTTGGACAGGTGTACCTAATAAAGTGGCCAGTGAGTGTATGTATGCTGTATGAATGTAGTATGTATGTAGCATGAATGTAGTATATATCTAGTATGTATGTATGTATGAATGTTGTATATATGTAGTATGTATGTAGTATGTATGTTGTATGAATGTAGTATATATGTAGTAAGCATGTTGTATGAATGTTCTATATATGTAGTATGTATGAATGCTGTATATATGTAGTATGTATGTATGTATGAATGTTGTATATATGTAGTATGTATGTAGTATGTATGTATGTTGTATGAATGTAGTTTATATGTAGTATGTATGTAGTATAACTGTAGCATGTTTTATGTATGTTGTATGTATGTAGTATGTATGTATGCTGTATGAATGTAGTATGTATGTAGTATGTATGTTGTATGAATGTAGTATATATGTAGCATGTATATAGTATGTATGTTGTATGAATGTTGTATTTATGTAGTAAGTATGTATGTATGAATGTATTATGTATGTATGCATGAATGTTGTATACATGTTGTATGAATGTAGTATATATGTAGTATGTATGATGTATGAATGTTGTATATATGTAGTTTGTATGTATGCTGTATGAATGTAGTATGTATGTATGAATGTTGTATATATGTAGTATGTATGTATCTTGTATGAATGTAGTATATATGTAGTATGTATGTAGTATGTATGTATGTTGTATGAATGTAATATGTATGAAGTATGTATGTAGTATGTATGTTGTATGTATGTAGGTTTTTTTTTTTTTTACATTCAACACATTAGCCGGATGATGGGACTATTACTGTCCCATCATTGGCTAATGTGTCAATCACTGTCATTGTAGCAGGCATCGCCCGATGGGACTTGTAGTCCCATCAGACAATGCCTGCACACACACACAGACCCTCGGCGGCCCGTACAGACCGCCGTCAGCCGGAATAGACCCCCCGGCAGCCGGCACAGACCCCCGGCAGACCCGTACTGACCGCCGGCAGCCGGCACAGACCCCTGGCAGCCGGCACAGACCCCGGCAGGCCCGTACAGACCGCCGGCACCCGGCACAGACCCCCGGCCGCTGGCACAGACCCCGGGCAGGCCCGTACAGACCGCCAGCAGCCCACACAGACCCCCGGCAGGCCCGCACAGACCCCCAGCAGGCCCGCACAGACCGCGCATCATGATGACATCATTTCAGCAGCCAATCACAGCCACAACAGTAGCTCATTGCATTATGGGAACTTCCGATTCCGGTATCCGATATTGAATGTTGAATGCTCAACACTATTTATTAATGTTATTGAAGGCTAACTAACACTGAAATATACTAATACTGGAATATTTACATTTTTCATTGCAGGTTTTTTAAAATTCTTTAATTATTTCCGTTTACTCTTCACAGAGTTAATCCTTTGTCTATATATAGAAAATATGAACTCTGTATGTATATACAATGTGAATATTTTAAATATAGTATTTACATTTTATATAGATGTGCAAAGGTTTTAGGCGTGTGTGGAAAAAATGCTGCCAAGTAAAAATGTTATAAAAACAGAAGTGGTAATAATTTATTTCTATCAATAAATAAAATGCAGAGTGAGTGATCTAGGGAGAAAACCAAATCATATTTATCTATGGTGTGACCACCCTTTGTCTTCATAATATTATCAATTCTTCTAAGTATTGATTTTGGAGGATAATAGTCAGGTGTGTGAGTTCCCAAATATACCAAGCAAGTTATAATGGTCATCATTTTCATATATAGCGTAAATGAGTGATTAATTGAAATAGATATATTTGTCTGATTTTAAACTGGCAATCCTCTTGTTTTCTAAAGATATCATGGCATCAGAGGATTCTTGTGGCAGCAACCTCATTGAGAAACCATTATTCCCCGTTTGTGGTACCACGCACACATCCCCAACATGCGTTTCACGTTGGCTTCGTCAGAGGGTTACAGGGTGCTTGCAACTGTTCACACGATATTGCGGTGCTGGTCAGGTTTTTTTGTTTGGAGTTTGCCATTTTTGGGCACATTACGTTATTTGGTCGCTTTCTATTCTGAATTTTGGGAGGCAGAATGAGCAAACAACAGCAATTCAAAAATGTTTTTTAAGGGTTATTTAATGCTGTGTTAAAATTGATAGAGCAGCTTTATTTTTCGGACCAGAATGATTACAGCGATACCATATATATTTTTTTTTTTAATGTTTTGGCACTTTTACAAAATAAAAACTATTTTAAAGAAAAAAATATTCTTGCATTACTTTATTTGGAGAGCTATACATTTTTTATTTTTCCGCTGATGGAACAGTGTAGCAGTTTGTTTCTTATGGGACAATCTGATGATACCAATTTTATTTATATTTGTCTTTTTAATTGTGTTTTATTCGACTTTTTGTTCAGCCGTATGTTAAAAAAGCTTTTTTTTTTTTTACTCTTTTTTTTTTTTTTTTTTTACACTGTTCACCAAAGGGGTAAACTAGTGGGAATATTTTATTGGTTGGGTTGTTATGGACATGACATTATCAAATATGTTTATTTTTTTGTTTATTTTTCTTGCTTTGTTAATTTTTTTCATTTTTTTACTTTTACAGCTCTGAAAGCAATTGCAAAGCATGGGAATGCAGGAGCGTTGCTTTGCTTTATAACTGTTAGTGCCACACTGACACAAGCTTGTTAGACCATGTACTGAGCATGATCTAATTAGCTTGCCAACCCTAGTGACCCATATGTTTTCATGGCAATGAGCACAAGGGCACCGATCGAAGGGGAAAGGCCACCTCCCGCTCCCTCCCTCCAAAATGCTGTGATTCATATCGATCACAGCAGTCAGGGGGATAAAGTGATGGGAGTGGTGTGGGTACCACTCCTGAAAGTGGGAGTCATGTGTCAGCTGTCAGAATCCCTGAATATCAAGCAGCAATCACCAGAATGTACCCATACGTCCAAGGTTGGGAAGTCCTTCGAAGCTGGACGTACGGATATGACTAAAGTCATGAAGGGGTTAATGAACTTAATTTTCAAGGTACTTTATGGCTGAAAACAGAGAAATATTTGTTTTTTTTATTCCAAATACTATTTTTGTAGATTAAATTGAGAATTTTAAAAGATTTGCCTTTTTCAATCTGCCAGTTTATTAACACCAGTAGCATTCTCCAACAGTTGTTATCATGTCTCTACAATAGCAGTAGCTGCTAATAGCACCGCATTATCTATTGCAACTTGTCAGAGGTTTCACTCCAGATAACTGCTGTATATTCAGTGGAAATAATTTAAATCCAATTATCATTCGAAGATTGAAAGAGTTGGAAAATATTGAAAAGGATGTGATAATGTCATGACTAATGCCATAAATTGCTTTGGCAGCTTGGTGTTCATGACTTACCAAGTGCTAATATATAGTGCACAGTTTACATTACTCTGCATTAACCAGCAAACTACTGTGGAGGTAAATTAAACATGATGCAAAATTGCAGATTGAGGCTTTGTTGGAGTTTATCACACAGCACAGCGTGTTTCTTTTTAATAATTCACACCCGGTAGGTGACATCTCTGAAATAAATGTTGCTTTAGTCGTTTGTTTTAAAAAAAAAAAATGCAGAAAATCAGCGCGTGATCTTTGGCAGTAACATGAAAAATTATAAGGTTGCTGTTTTTAATGTAAGCCTGTCAACTGCAAAGGTTAACAAGAAAAAAAGGAAAATAAACATTGTTTGTAGCAGATGTGAGTGAATATTTTCTATGCTTTGAGTAGATGTGGTTGGAGCTAATTGTCGCTCCTGCTCTTATTTCCCTACTTTTCCTTGATGTTTTTTCCCACCATGAATACTTGATGAGTTTTTGATGTTACAGATTTTCTGCACCTATTCGGTAAATTAGGTGACGTACGGTCTTTTACATGCCCTTTTATCCTGATTATGACACTGTGGTTTTTGTCTCTTTTTGGTATGTGATGTTTTAAATAAAGCTGTTTTGTTTTTGATACTTCCTGGTATTTAGCTCTGACAAAACTTTATTGATACAATCATTTGCGGATTACATTCAGAGAAAATGTACTAAAAACACCCTGTTCATTTTTTACTTGGGATTTTAT
This sequence comes from Dendrobates tinctorius, assembly GCF_039654945.1. Taxonomy (NCBI): domain Eukaryota; kingdom Metazoa; phylum Chordata; class Amphibia; order Anura; family Dendrobatidae; genus Dendrobates; species Dendrobates tinctorius. The sequence goes on from NW_027361771.1 coordinate 27,838,292, forward strand.
GCATCTAATGTAACTCTATGGGGAAAATCTGCACATAAGGCCACATTCACACATTCAGTATTCAGTCAGTATTTATTCGGTCGTCCATGACAGCACCACCTGGGAGAGAGGGGATCCGCCCTTTAGGAACAGGAAACCTACAGATACAAAAAGGGTGGCACCTCTCCCACGCATCAGTTGGTTTCCTGTTCCTAGAGGACAGGACTCTCTACAGATCGTCCGTCATGGAATCATCATTGAATACCCAGGCCGGCTGACCGACCCAGGTAGCGAGGGGGTCTCCTACCTCGGTCAGTGCGGGGTCCCTGGAAGCGCCACGGTGGGGCCGGGTAGGTCACCACGGCAGTGGACGAAGCAGGTGGAGCAGGGGTCCGGTGGATGCCGTCTCCAAAGCCAGTACCTGGTATGTATGCCCCGGTGCGCTTCCCCAGGCCCGGTCCTCCGGGTCGGTGCTGTCCCCTGGCCGGGCTCATGGCGGCGGGCGCGGGGGGTGCTGGCACTCCGGGCGGGGTTGCGCGGCTCCTTCGCGCGCGCTCCCTCAGGGCTCTGTGAGCGGCGGAAGTGACGCGGCGGAAGGGGCGGAGCAATAGCGCCGATACCGGAAGTCGGGTGCCGGCGGCCTCCGGCGCGCGCCCCGGGTGCATGCCGGTCCGGGGGTCGCGCGGCGACCCGGCGAAGGCAAGGGGGGCCGGAGCATGGGGGAGGGAACGCAAAAGCCGGGTGGGTGGTGCTATGGCAGGATGCCTGCTGACCCGGACAGGAGGCCATATAAGGCAGATGGGGACGCCGCTGGGGTGCTTCTGAAGGCCCCAGCAATGGATACGTTGGAAGCCCCCTTAGTCCAGCAGGACGAGACGCAGGAGCACCCGCAGAAACAGGCGAGTGGCCAACAGAAGAAACAGAGACGAACTAGCGACCAGAGCCGCGAAAGTTCCTCCAGAAAGGACCCCCCTGCCTCCCTCCGTGATCCGGTACCTGCCTCATCTGCATGGGTAAGAGATCTCCGTGAATGTACCCTGATGCAGTGTTCCCTTATGTTTTTTTTCAGGGGAAGAAAGTTACGGGAAAACAGAAACACAGGGAATGTGCCCTCTGTAGTTCCCCCCTACCAGATGGCCACCCTAAAAAGTTATGCCAGCCATGCATACGGCAGACGGTAGGAGTTATTAAGGACAGGGAGTCCAGGGGTAGATTGTCAGGCCCTTATACTCTCCCCGTTTATGCAGGTAGCGGAAGAGACACCTGACTTCACTTCAAACCTGAGAGACATGATCAGGGCAGAAATGAAAGCTTTACCTCAAAGAGAACCTTCTAGGAGAAGAGAGGCTAGTGGTTCAGGCTCGGAGGCCTCAGTCGCCCCTGGGAAGGGTGACAATTCCTCGGACTCCTCGGCCTCCTCGTCGTCTTCCTCGGATGAAGACTCTAGCCGATTCTGCTTCCCCTTAGACCAGATGGACAAATTAGTGAAAGCTATACGGTCCACCATGGGGGTAGCGGACAAAAAACGGGAACTCTCAGCACAGGACATAATGTTCGGGGGGTTGGACCCCAAAAAACGTAAAGCTTTTCCATTGAACGAAAAGGTTCAGAGCCTAATTGATAGAGAATGGAAGAGACCGGAGAAAAGGGGCTCCATGCCACCAGCCTTTAAGCGGAGATACCCCTTCGATAACCCGGTAGTAAACAAATGGGATAAAGCCCCGAAACTAGATGCAGCAGTAGCCAAAGCATCTAAAAAATCCGCCATACCATTTGACGATATGCCCTCCCTGAAAGATCCGTTAGATAAAAAAGCGGATTCTTTCCTTAAAGGGACATGGGAGATGTCAGCAGGCGCGTTAAGACCAGCGGTAGCTGCCACCTGTACAGCCAGATCTATGATGGTCTGGCTAGATCAGCTAGATTCCGAACTAAGAGATGGAGCTTCAAGATCATCTATTCGGAAAAATTTGCCCATCATTCAGAATGCCGCGGCGTTTTTAGCCGATGCTTCTGCAGACTCTGCAAGAATGGCGGCTAAAGCCGCAGGTCTGTCTAATGCAGCGCGAAGAGCGCTCTGGTTAAAATGCTGGCCAGGAGATATTCAAGCCCGGTCCCGTCTCTGTTCCATTCCCTGCGAGGGGGAGTACCTATTCGGCCCCGTCTTGGACGAATTGTTGGAGAAAGCTGGAGATGACAAAAAGAAATTTCCCAGTCTCCCGAACCCCTCTTACAGACGTCCCTTTGCCAGGAAAGGGTTTTTCCGGAGAAGGCAGTCCAGAGATCAGGGCAGATGGGATGATAAAAAAAGGAAAGGTACAGGATTCATGTTTGGGGGAGGGCGCCAGGAAGGTCCAGCTCGGGATACGAAAAAGCCGCCCCAATGACTAGTTGCCCCAGTAGGAGGGAGACTAGCTGCCTTCTACCCATCCTGGTCTCTGATCTCCAATAGCAGATGGATATTGGGGATAATAGCCGTGGGACTACGACTACAGTTTTCTAGGGTTCCCCTTGATCAATTTAAAATCACCCCACTCAGGTCGTCTGCGGCAGAACAAGCTGCCCTGGAAGCCGAGGTTCATAACCTGTGCGCTAAGAAAGTCCTGATAGAGGTTCCAGAGGAAGAATGGGGGAAGGGATTCTACTCCCCTCTGTTCCTGGTCCGCAAACCGGACAGCTCCTTTAGGACAATAATTGACCTTAAGGCCCTCAACAAATTTTTGGTCATACGTCCCTTTAAGATGGAAACGATTAAATCTGCAATAAAATTGCTGTTCCAAAACTGCTTCATGGTGGTGTTAGATTTAAAAGACGCATACTACCATATACCCATCCATGCAGGCCATCAGCAGTTCCTCAGAGTGGCGGTTCAGTTGGATGGGTCAATTCGACATTTCCAATATGCGGCCCTCCCTTTTGGAGTGGCAGTCGCTCCCCGAGTGTTTACTAAGGTGATAGCGGAGGTCATGGCCCATCTACGTGAATCGAACATTCTGGTGATCCCCTACCTGGACGATTTTCTTATTGTAGGTAAAACGGCGAACCATTGTTTACAACAGCTACAAAAGGCAATGTCTTCCCTAGAACGGTTAGGATGGTTGCTGAACGTCAAAAAGTCCCGGTTGCAACCAATGAAAGTCCAACAATTTTTGGGCCTAACCCTGGATTCTGAAAAGCAGGAATGCCGTCTGCCTCCGGACAAGCTTGTTCGCCTCCATTATCAGATCCTGAACGCCTCCAATAACCCCACCATGTCCCTCAGAAAAGCCATGTCCCTTCTAGGCTCTCTTTCGGCCTGTATCCCGGCAGTCCAGTGGGCCCAGTTTCATGCAAGGAAACTACAGAGCGAGGTCTTATTACATCAAAAAGACCTTGGAGGTTTCTTGGAGGGTCAACTACCCTTATCCCGTAACACAAGGGAGTCCCTAGAGTGGTGGTTAGACAAGGATAACTTATCAAAAGGGGTGCCCTGGGAGTATAACGTAACCCGCATAGTCACCACGGATGCTAGTCCTTACGGTTATGGAGCTCATATGGGTGAAATTTTAGTCCAGGACCAATGGCAACATCATCAGTTAGGAATGTCATCTAACCTAAAAGAATTGACGGCAGTAGAACAGGCGGCTAAAAAGCTCCTTGTGTACCTACAGGGCCATCACGTGCGAGTGTTCTCCGACAATCAGGTCACCGTGGCATACATCAATCACCAAGGCGGGACTCGTTCCAGACCCCTGATGTTTGTAGCAGAGCGGTTGTTCCATCTAGCAGAACAATACTTCAATACAATACAACATCACGGCAGACTTTTTAAGCCGCAATCGGCTAAAGCAAGGGGAATGGTCTTTAAACACCTCCATATTCAATCTGATTGTTCAAAAGTGGGGATATCCAGAGGTAGACCTATTCGCCACCAGAGACAACACGCAATTGAAACAATTCTGCTCCCTGAATCCCAGAGAAAATCCTCTGGCGGTAGATGCCTTCCTGATAAACTGGGACTTCAAACTAGCCTACGCCTTCCCTCCCCTATCTCTTCTACCCCTAGTGATGAGGAAAGACAGAGCAAGGGTGATAGTTATCGCTCCGTTTTGGCCCAGGAGAGCATGGTTCTCATGCCTCAGGACCATGTCGGTGTCCGATCCTTGGGTTCTGCCGGACATCCCGGATCTCCTGTCCCAGGGCCCAGTCTTCCATCCTCAGGTGGCTGGCCTTCATCTGACGGCATGGAGTTTGAACGGTCATTATTAGAAGAGAAGGGTTTCTCCGCAGACCTAATTAACACCCTACTTAAAAGTAGGAAAATCATTACCACAAAAATTTACGTTAGGATTTGGAAAAAATTCCTTCAAAACTCAGAAGTAATCGCTGGGGATTCAGCACCTATAATGCAGATATTAGAGTTCCTACAAAAAGGTCTAGACATGGGACTCTCTACCAGTACCCTTAAAGTACAAGTGTCAGCCTTGGGGGCTCTGTTTAGCTGTAACATTGCTGGTAATTATTGGATAAGCAGATTCATTAAGGCAGCAGGTAGATCCAGGCCAATAATGAAGGATAGGTTTATGCCGTGGGACTTGAACCTAGTCCTCACTGCTATGACAGAGACTCCATTCGAACCTATCTCGTCGGCTTCCCTAAAAAACCTGTCCCTCAAGGTAGCCTTCCTGGTAGCTCTAACATCAGCTCACAGAATAAGCGATATTCAGGCTTTATCTAGGTGTCCTCCTTATTTACAGTTTAAAGAGGATAGGGTAATACTTAGACCTGATCCAGCGTACTTGCCAAAGGTAGTTTCTAGTTTCCATAGGACACAGGAGATAGTTCTGCCATCCTTCCTCCCTAATCCAACTAACGAGAAGGAAAGGAAACTACACACCCTGGATGTCAGGAGAGGCCTCATAGAATATCTGTCAGTCACCGATCCCTGGAAGAAAGATAATGCCCTATTTATCTCTCATCAAGGCCCCAGAAAAGGTTGTAGAGCATCAAAAAATACACTAGCCAGATGGATTAGAGAGGCGATTGCAATAGCATACACATCAAAGGGCAGGTCGCCACCCAGAAAGCTGAGGGCGCATTCCACCAGGGCAATGGCAACCTCATGGGCTGAAAGATCAGAAGTCTCCATCGACCAGATATGTAAGGCGGCTACTTGGTCCTCTCCGAGCACCTTTTATAGTCATTATAGGCTAGACCTGGGTGCTTCCACAGACCTCTCTTTTGGTATAAGGGTGCTGCAGGCTGTAGTCCCTCCCTAAAGCTGATATTACTCTCTGTAAATCTCTCAGGTGGTGCTGTCATGGACGACCGAATAAAGTCTTAGTTACTCACCGGTTAACGGTATTTTTCGGAGTCCATGACAGCACCCGTATATTCCCTCCCTTTAGTTTAATTGGGGTGTGCACGTCTTTTTTCTTGTATATGCTCACTGGTGATAAAAGTTATAATTGTAAAGAATACTGTACATAAATCATGCATTAACCTTGGAAGTCCTCTTGTGCTCTGTAATCCAACTGATGCGTGGGAGAGGTGCCACCCTTTTTGTATCTGTAGGTTTCCTGTTCCTAAAGGGCGGATCCCCTCTCTCCCAGGTGGTGCTGTCATGGACTCCGAAAAATACCGTTAACCGGTGAGTAACTAAGACTTTCCCATCACTACTTGTAAGCCAAAACGAGGAGTGGGTGATAAATACAGAAGTGGTGACGTGTTTCCATTATACTTTTCCTCCGATTGTTCCATTCCCAGGTTTGGCTTACAAATACTCAGGTAAAATACTGACCAAATACTGAGTGTGTGAACGTGGCCTAAAACTCAACGTACTTGAAGACAAATTGACATGTTGTGGATTTTAAACACGCACCTCAGGTTAGTTTATGCTGCATAAAAAAATATCACAATGGGTATGAGATTTCTTTAATTCCATATATTTTGCTGGGACTGTATGAGGCTACATTTTTTACACATCAAAGATAAACAGCTATAAAAACTCACCAAAAGCCTCATCATGGGAGCTAAACCTTAATTAGAGTCTGCAGACGCACCCCCTTTTTTTCCTGTTTTGCACTCTATTATTTACAGGTTAACCCCTTCCCAAAAAAGGATGTTGAAGTCAGATCCTAGAAAGAGGTCCTCAAGTATGGAGGAGGTTCAAGAGCTGAGGCCTTTCTACTCACAGGAGATACCGGCAATATTACATAACCAACATCTGTCTCTAACAACCATGGCTATAACCATGTTTCGGCCTGCCTACTAACCATTTAAATCTCAAACAATGGCATTTAAATGAAATGTGCACCAATGCAGAAACACAATTGTTGGATTACTATGAAAGCCTTTGGTATGCTGAATTCTGTCTTCTCGGTGCTCCTGTGATGTTCAGCCATGGGCTGACCTCCATAGGACCTTGTAATTTTCACTATGTAATGAAATACTGTAATACTGCAAAACATACTGCAAGCAATCGCAGGTTCAAATTCCCTAAGGTGAGTAACAAAAAATGTCAAAAACAAAGAAAAAAAAAGAAAAAATATACAGTATATAAAAAAGTTCAAATCATCCTCCGTATACTTTCATTAAAATTAAATAAAGGAAAGAAATCAACATATTTTGTGTCAGTGCATTCATAAGTCTCATCTACTAAAATATGGAATAAATTAACCAAAATAATAATCCCAGTAAAGATAGAAAAAATCAAAATGATAATATTGTGCTTTTTGTCACCTCACTTCTTTATGATACTGTAATATTAAGAAGTCCATGCATCTTATGTCCACAAATTTAGTATCAATAAAAACATCAGTGAATCAGCATCATTAGTGTGTCCAATCAGGCACCCATCATATTCCTTATCGTTCTTGTGATGTGATCACAGAGGGCCAATCAACTGCCATGACAGTAAAGAACTCGTGCAGGAGTTGGAGACTTTGAAAGTCACTATATGTTGGAAATTTAAAGAATTGCGGTATATATTGAGGATTCACTCTCTCTGGAATGCATTAGGTATTTGGTCTTAGGTATCATTCACACAGGCAATGCAGTTTGGTTCCAAATGCATGCAGTGTTTATTGCTTTCCACAGGTTGCACAGAACCAAAACAAACTCATAAACATAAATCCCTAACTTTGTCCAGATAATAACTAAACAAAACAGACCTTGGCTACTCGTACACTGCTGAGTTAGTCCCAGCTTGATCACAAAAACAGCTATTGTCCATAACAACCATTGATACTTGCGGTTCTCTGCACACTTGCCTGTGCAGACTCTTCTCCCAGATGGTTTCTGGCTTCACTTTGGTTCCAAGACACATCCAGTCTGTTCAGCTTCCCAGAGCTGAATGAGTAAGGAGTAGAGATGAGCGACTTTTCCTTTTTTCGGGTCAAGTCGGGTTTCATGAAACCCGACTTTCTAAAAAGTTGGGTCGAACGAAATAGGCCGACTATACGGAAAAGTCAGGGTCCGACTGAAACACGAAACCCAATGCAAGTCAATGGGGAAGCAAAGTTGGCAGGGAGTGGAGGACAGCAAACACACCTACAGTGCCCATTTCAATGCCAACAACATCAATTCTTATTACTTAAGCATGGAAAGCTTAATTTACTTTATAATAATAGTTACGCCTTGAAAACTGGGGGTTATTTGGCTCAAGTTGTGGGGGAGTAGGGCTGGCGGCAGGTTTTCATGTGCCCTGGGCCAAAAAGTGTCAGTGCGCCCTTTTAACACATACCATAATTCATAATTCTCCATTATGGCACAGAAATATAGGTATAATACAATGAAAAATACTTCACTGCTTACATGACATGACTGCTATCTATTTTAAATTATACAATAGCTCAAAAACCGGCAGTATATTACTTCATACAGTATTATGACCACCACCTAGTGCGCCATACAGAATAATGATCCCATATATTTCTCCATACAGAATAATTGGTCCCATATAATGTTCCATACAGTATTTTATGAGTGCCACATAATGCTACAGTATATGTTGGTCCACATGGATGATGCTCCACTGTCTTATGGGCCCAAATAATGCTCCATCGTGTCCACATATAATGGGCCCCATTTCTAAGGCTCCAGTGTATAATGGGCCCCATAAATGCTGCTCCAGTGTCTGATGTCCCCCATTTGGAATTCTCCAGTATATGTTGGTCCCCATGGACGATGCTCCAGTGTGTTATGGGCCCAAATTATGCTCCATATATAATGGGCTCCATTTCGAATGATCCTGTGTATAATGGGCCCTGTAAATGCTGCTCCAGTGTCTGATGTCCCCCATTTGGAATGCTCCAGTATATGTTGGTCCCCATGGATGATGCTCCAGTGTGTTATGGGCCCAAATTATGCTCCATATATAATGGGCCCCATTTCTAATGATCCTGTGTATAATGGGCCCTGTAAATGCAGCTCCAGTGTCTGATGTCCCCCATTTGGAATGCTCCAGTATATGTTGGTCCCCATGGACGATGCTCCAGTGTGTTATGGGCCCAAATTTTGCTCCATATATTATGGGCCCCATTTCTAATGATCCAGTGTATAATGGGCCCTGTTAATGCTGCTCCAGTGTCTGATGTCCCCCATTTGGAATGCTCCAGTATATGATGGGCCAAATGGATGATGCTCTAGTGTATGATGGGCCCCATATATCATTCTCCAGTGTATATTGCTCCCTAAAAAATGCTCCCAACATTTAAAAAAATTAAATACCTCTCCTCGCTGGGCACTGCTCTACTCTGGACTCCTCAGCATTGCCATTTTAAAGCTCTCTGCACTTGTACTGTTTCAGTAGAGGGCATACAGACGTGATGTCATCGCGCTCTGTAACCTGAATGTCATTGTCAGGAAAGGCGCAAGACGTCACGGCGGTGGAGCAGGGAGAGGTAAGTATTGTAAGTGCTGTGGCCCTGAGCAAGCATGGGGGGCCCACTCATTTGCAATGGCACTGGCACAGGGCCCCTCATAGTACAATGTTATTTCTGACGGCGAGTGGGCCCTCCCACTGGCAGAGACACTTTTGCGCACTATGAGGGGAACTGTGCCACTGCCGTCGCCCACGAGTAGGACCCCCCACCTGCTCAGGGAACCGGTACTTTCTTCTGCACCTTCCTCTGTGTCACCATGTAAGGTGGTATAGTATGCGGAAGGGGCACCTGAGTTTCATCAGTGTCACATTCTGGCTCTGTAGAGTGCGAGGGGAATGTAGTGCTGTGGGTCAATGTACCAGCAGAATCATCTAGCAGTGGCTGTGCATCAGTGCACTCCATCTCCGATTCATGTTGGACTGGGGAATTCAGAATTTCACTTGATTATACAGGCATGGCCTGTGAAAAGAGCTCCATTGAGTAATCTGAAGTGTTGGCTGCCTCATCCTTCACTTTTAGTGGGTGTGAAGGAGACATGGAAAGGGGTGGTTTCTGACCAGAAACCTGCATTGACGACTCAGTGCTTGCATTTTTTTAAACTTCAGAAGAGGAGGCGATAGAGCTGGAGGCTTTTTCGGCAATGTAAGCCAAAACCTGTTCCTGATGCTCCGGCTTTAAAAGCGGTTTACCTACTCCCAGAAAAGGGAACCTTAAAGGCCTTCTTGTGCCAGACAATGATGCAGGCTCAACACCTCCTGCCTTAGCTGCTATTATGCTTTTGCCAGAACCAGCCGATGCTCCACTACCACCACCATCAGTACCAGCTGCGACCCCCTCCCACGTCTGCGGCATCTTCCACAAGACTTCCTCATGTTTGGGAAAATGTACCAAAAATACCAGCAGAGAAGTGGTACTGTATGAGTAGCGTACACCTCTGTAAGGTGTATGTAAGAAGTGAAAGCTCCGTATATATTTTGTGAGTCACAGACGCTCACCCAGTATGTATTTCACCATAATCCAACAAGCACATATACGGTACTGTTTCAGAGGTGTACAGCTGTATATGTTGTTGGTGAAACTGTCAATCTCCGTATATGTATTTACGGAATGTCACACACGCTGACTCTATGTAGATGTGACCATAATAAGAACACAGATATCTGATACTGTTTGAGAATCAGACTGCTCAATACGGTGTATAAAGAAATGGAAATGTCCGTATATGTATTTATGGAGTGTCACACACACGCTGACTCTCTGCAGATGTGGCTGTAATAAGAACACCAGATATCAGATACTGTTTGATAATCGGACAGCTCAATACGGTGTATAGAGAAATGGATATGTCCGTATATGTATTTATGGAGTGTCACACACACGCTGACTCTGTGTAGATGTGACCATAATAAGAACACCAGATATCCGATACTGTTTGAGAATCGGACACCTCTATATGGTGTATGTATGGAAAAATGTTAATCTCCGTGTATTTTTTTACGGAATCACACACATATAGCATATATTTGTCTGTGATACTAGCCGGTACACGGTAGTGTGTGAGAAGTGTACTCCTCTTGAAGAATCTGCTGAGTTTTGGGGTGCCAGTTACTAGTAATTAAAAGGAACTACTGATTCTTTAAAAGGGGGTTTATTACAAACAAGGTATTTACAATGACATACATAAGGGAAGTCTAACTAAGAGGAAAGGGTACAATTAAAGGGAAGAGGTTACAGGAGAGGGTAGTAGAAGCAGGGATGTGGGGAAGAGAGAGATATAAATCTGATCCTTACATATTTATTAAACCAATACACATCCACACCCACATACAAGCCATGACTCCACCCATCCTCCAGTATCCTTTGTAGTAGAGTGTCCAATCATCTTCCCCTTGATGGCGTTCTTGGATTTAGGATAAAGTCCTGGTGTAAAAGGCCCGAGGGCATTCAGTTTAGGCCAAGACTAGATGTCCATCTGAAGAACAATGGCTTGTACTTCACCTCCACATGGAATGTGTGTCCAAGATAAGATGTTCAATTGAGGCGTAATAGCTTATACTCCCAACCACACAGGGGTTATGTATCCTTCAAGAGGTTGGAGACACAATGTCCATCTACAAAAAGTAGATTCCCTTTATTGAAATAACAAAGGACTTTTCAGTCCTGGACATAATTGCCTTCCTGTGTAGTCACAACTTAGATCTTATGGTCAGTCCCTTTGGTGTAGGTTTTAGCTGTTATGTAGAGCTCACAGAATGTTCATTGCCCTTATAATATATAAACTGTCCATGTTGGCTCCAACACCTCTATACGGTGTGTGAAAAAATTTACGCTCAGTATCTACTGTGCAGAAAAAATGGAATAAAAAGGATTTTTGCTTTTAAAAAAGCAGTCTGCACAGCAGTGTGCAAACAGCAATACAGCTATCAGGGAGCCTATAAGGCAGCCTAATAACCACCAGAGCTGCTGCACAAAAAAGTGTGAAAAAATGTAGGATTGGTAACTGTGCAGAAAAATGGAATACAAATATTTTTGCTTTTAAAAAAGCAGTCTGCACATCAGTGTGCAAACAGCAATGCAGCTATCAGGGAGCCTTATAAGGCAGCCTAATAACCAACAGAGCTGCTGCACACAAATATATCCTCCCCTGTCACTGCACACTATACTGTTGTGTTGTACAGTGACATTCGCTATCAGGAGAAGCTATTTTTTTGCTTTTTGGCCTGCCTAAACACTCTCCCTATTGAGAACGAGCAGCAGCAACCTCTCCCTATGCTAAGATCGGCAGAAGTAAGATGGCGGTCGGTGGTCACGGCCATTTATAGGCACTGTGACGCCACACAAAGCCAGCCAATCACTTCAATGCCCTTCTCTAACATGGTGGGGGCCGCTGCCTATGTAATCGCGTTGCCCACAGTGTGCGTCCTTGATGATTGGATGAGAAAAGGCGCTGGAAGCATTGTGGGTAACGCGACTTTGGCGCTCAAGTCGGCGACCTCATGGCTGACCTCACGCTATGGTCGGCTAATTCTGAATTTGGCCAACCCGTTTCACTCAACTCTAGTAAGGAGAACACCTAGACTGTTAATATGCAGAGCTAGCCATATGCACTAATCAAAGGCTGCAGAGCTAGGACTTAACCCTAGCCTACCTAGGGTTCGAAGAAAAAACATCAAAAATTGAATTGCCCTTTTTCCCATCTAAAACAAGAACAATGAAAAAAAGATTAATCAGTAATTCTCTGTCCATATCTTGCAAAGCTTGATCTATCAAAATATTAAATTATTTAGCCAATCAGGTAAGTGTAGTAAAAAAATAAAAAGCCCAAATTGCTGTTTTATCTGTTGCTACTCGCTACGCTCCTTCCCAGAAATGCAATAAGTACTCCAAAATGGCACTATTAACAACTGTAAATTGGCACACAAAAAAATTCAACACACAGTTCCAACGATGGAAAAAAATAAAGTGTTAAGTTTTGGAAAATGTAGACACAAGTCAAACTTTATTTTGCGCAAAGTTTAACTTTTTTAAAAACTACTAAAATAATGTGAAAAACTATGCCAGTTTGGTATTACTGTAACAATTCTGATCTATAGGATCATTTTGCCAGGTAATTTCTATTACACAAAGAAGGGTATAAAAACAAATTCTAAACACAGTGTTGGAATTGTATTTTTTAACCATTTTACCTCACTTGAATTTTTTCCCTTTAGTGATGAGCGAGTATACTCGTTGTTCGGGTGTCCTCCGAGTATTTGGCGTGCTCGGAGATTTAGTAAATCTCCGAGCACGCCAAAATACTCGAAGGTCACCCAATCATGCTCGGAAATACCCGAGCAACGAGTATACTCGCTCATCACTATTTCCCATTTTTCAGTACAGCTTCATTATGTCCTACAAAAACAAACCCTCATATAAACATGTTGATAGAAAAATAAAAAATATATTGCTCTTAGGCTTCATTCACACTTCTGTTTTTCCCGTATGAATGCTATTTGTTTTTTTCATGGATAACAATGATAGTCTATGAGGCTATTCACATGTCAATTTTTTTCATTGACCGAGTGGTCCATGCAGAATCATGGAAACATGTGGAATATTGAGCTGAGTGCAGAATCATGGGGACATATTGATCAAAATCGGAAATGAAAGTCTATGGTTCGGTGGAAAAATCTGGCAGCACTCAGATGTGATTTTCACCACCTTTTGACTGATATACTGTATAGGAGAAGGTAGAAAACATTTTATTTATCATCTGTGAAAAAACTGAACAAACTCTGATGAAAGTTAGTGATGAAACTTGGCCCATTTTTCTCGTACATCAAAAAAAGGAAAAAATTAAATGGCAAAAAAAGGAAAATGGGCTGCATCATTACCAGGCTAAAGGTGTTTATGCTCTAATAGGTTAAAGTATTGTAAAGATTTTGTGCTCACAAAAATAGGAAGGAAAATAAAAGTTTAATAAAACAATTTTAAAGAAGGCCCTTCTTTGCTTGAAGTTCCTTTTTTGAAATGAGAATTGCAGCTGTGTTAAGTTAAAAACAAGGATGCACATTACCAAAATTCATAGCGGAAGCATACAGAGGAAGATCTCAACAGGCAATGGAAAGTGATTTCCTTATGTTCATTTCTATTAGCACTGCGCTATGGGAATGACAGCATGCAACAGGACAAAATCACTAGCTTTATATTCATAAGTGAATGACTGAGCAGCCTGTTGAGTTACATTTTGCCTTTAAGTTGTGCTTTAATAATAGTTTTGTAAGCAACTTCCAGGGTGTGATTTCATGTGGCTTCATAAGACTAGTGAATTGCACTTCCACCCCCATAACTCACTATTAAATATCTTACTTATTCATTAACTATTTATGATTTTAGAAGTAACATGGTATGTCTACTCTAAAAATCTGTTCAAGGAGGAGATTGCTTTTTTTCTCCTATTTAAGAAACTGTAAGAGACTCAATTTTCTTCTCATACAATGTTATCATTAGCTCCAGTTTAGACATACAGAGTAGAAATGAGCAGATCAATCTGCAGAGTTTGAGTTGAATTTTCTGATATTCACATTTTTACATTAATACGAATGGCTTCACACAAATTGTGGTTTGCCAAAAAATACACTGCTTAACTATCAAAGCGTGAGCTAATGTCTTTCTTTTGTGGCCATGCTGCATCTCCATAATGCCCTGCATTTATGACATATAGTGGATTATCATAACGTACAGTGGCGGTCAGTACCTTGGCCACCGCAGATAAACAGTTAATAATAATAATAATTTTATTTCTATAGTGCCAACATATTCCGCAGCACTTTACATTATAGAGGGGACTTGTACAGACAATAGACATTACAGCATAACAATAATCACATAGATCATAACAGATACCAAGAGGAATGAGGGCCCTGCTCGCAAGCTTACAATCTATTAGGGAAAAGGGGAGACACAAAAGGTGGATGGTAACAATTGCTTTTATTGTTTTTATGGTTTGGACCTTCCCTAGTGTAAGAATCGGGTGTTCCTGTTGCTGCATGAACCAGTTAACAGTCTAAATATGTAACAGTACACACACAGAGGGCTATTAAATGCAAAAAGCATGTGAGAACATGATGCAAGGAACCTGGGTATGGTAAAAAAATTTAGAAATGAGCCACACAGGGATATTTACGTTAATGCGTTGAGGCGATAGGCCAGTCTGAACAAATGAGTTTTTAAGGCACGCTTAAAACTATGGGGTTTGGGGATTAATCGTACTAGCCTGGATAGTGCATTCCAAAGAATTGGCGCGGCTCGTGAAAAGTCTTGGAGACGGGAGTGGGAGGTTCTGATTAATGAGGATATTAACCTCAGGTCATAAGCAGAACGGAGGGCGTGGGTAGGGTGGTAAGCTGAGACGAGGGAGGAGATGGAGGGTGGTGCTGAGCCATGGAGGGCTTTGTGGGTGAGGGTAATAAGTTTATACTGAATTCTGGAGTGGATGGGTAGCCAGTGTAAGGACTGGCACAAGGTAGAGGCATCAGTACAATGATTGGTGAGGAATATGATCCTAGCTGCTGCATTTAGGACATATTGGAGAGGGAAGAGTTTGTTAAAAGAGAGACCAATTAGTAGAGAGTTACAATAGTCCAGACGAGAATGAATAAGAGCAACAGTAACAGTTCCCAGTGGAGCACAGTTTGCACAGCAGAGTTGCTGGGTAAGTTTCTCTGTTCTATAGAGTATAATCTTTTATCATCAGCAGAGTCCTCTATCTATCTCCTGTAGATTGTAAGATCTTATGATGAGCAGGGACCTCTCTTTCTTGCTTCTGCAGTGTATAAGCTCTTATGATCAGTGAGTTCGTCCCTCTCTCCTGTAAAGTATAAGGACTTATAGATATCGGGGTCCTCTCTCTCTCTCTTCTGTAGTATGCTAGCTCTTATGGACACCATGGTCCTATCTCTTTCTTCTGTAGAGCATAAGATCTTATGACCAGTGGGTTCCTCTCTCTCTTCTAGAGAGTTTAAGCTCTTATAGTCAGTGGGGTCCTTTTTATTTCTCTCTAGTATTATGTAGGAGACTTCCCTTCTGTAGTGTGTAAGCTCTTATGATCAGCATTGTCCTGTCTCTCTGTCTTGTAGAGTGTAAGCTTTTATGGTCAGTGGGATCCTCTCTTTCTTCTATAGATTTTAAGTAGAGTTGAGCAAATTTGCTAGGATTTGGTCGCCAAATCTGAATTTGCCATATTTGTGCCATATTGGTACCCTATTCATAACAAATGTATGTTTGATGATCGGTTCCAAACAAATTTGGTAATTTCTACTCCCATTGACTCTAATGACGTTCAGCTGTGTTCAACAAATATTGTAAAAACAATATTCGCTGCCGATCATATTCGGGACCGAATCCGAACAAATTCGCTCAACTCTAATTTTAAGCTCTTATGATCAGGGTGGTACTCTCTCACTATTTCTCTTCTGTAGTGGGTAAGTTCTTATGATCAGCAGTGTCCTCTCTCTCTCCGTCGAAGAGTGTAAGCTCTTATGGTCAGCTGGGTCCTCTCTCTCTTCTGTAGTGTATAAGCTCTTGTGATTAGTGACATCCTCTCTCTTTCGTCTGTAGTGTGTAAGCTCTTATGATCAATGGGGTCCTTTTTCTCTCTCTCACCAGTAAAGTGTAAGTTCATATGATCAGCACTGTCTTCTCGCTTCTGTAGAGTGTATGCTCTTATGTTTAGTGTTGTCTTCTCTCTGTTCTGTAGTGTGTAAGTTCTTAAGATCCTCTGGATCCTTTCTCTCCTCTCAAATATATTTTCAGAAAAATAACAAGCTTTCCAGTTTTGTGATTTGCACAAATGTATTTGCGCAAATATTATTTTTGGGAAAAAATTGGCCAAGCTGACGAATTTGAATTTCAAAAGATCTTCCCATCTCTAATACAATCTCCTCTTCCAGACAGCAAGCATCCCTGCATCCCACTTTATACCAATATACTAACTACGAAAATTTCCTTGTCCCAAAAGGAAGTGACAAGAACTTATTCCTTCCCTGACCGATAGATGGACTGCTTGTGCCCTTGCTATTAATGTAGAATACTAAGCGGCTCCTTAACATTTACTTATTGTGTAGATGACCTTACTGCACTAATAGTATAAACTCCATAAAATGTATATATTTCTGCTACAGGTGCCACATTCAACAGGCTGTTTTTGCTACCTAATTTATAATTGCATTTATTCAACAACTTTGGTCAGAACTGATCATAGGATATTCTTAGCTTTCTTCTCTTAGAGTACATCCCTATAGAAAATGAGTTCATAATAAAATTCCCTATAAAAATGTAGTGTGTAAAATCCAGGCCTGATGTAAAAATATTATGAAAATGTGTGGAACTGTAGCAACTGTTACTTACTCAATCTTCAGGATTTTTATCGATTTGGTATTGCTATAATGATGATGCTGAAAAATCCAACCTTCCTAATCTTGGTATTTTATTGTCGTTTTCGCTCTTAACTGCATTATTGGTGTCATGCCGTGTCTTGACCCCAATTCTTTTTCTCTTCACAATGGATATAACAAATGTGAAAAACATGTTGTAAATGTAGTATGTGATGCACTGTGTTTTAGAAAACATTCATACGTGTCAAAGTATACAAATTTCTATAAAAGATTTTTCCTCACATTTCTAACAGGATTAATATGCTTCCAAAGCATTGTAATTAGTTCTTCAGAATGACTGACCTCACAGTAAAAGAGAAACCCAATCCATGTAACAGGCATCATGTACCAGGCACTGGCTTTATGATCTCTGCCAGTTATATTTGAAATGCTGTTGTGTTTCAGAATTATATTTTGAATATCACTGGGGACCGAGCTGCACTGGAGACTAATCGGACAGAGGGGTCACCGGTGGCTTCTACCAGCCCACTGCCGTGAATTGACAGGTCTCTGCCTATTTGTGCGCGTAGGTGCTAGTAGTTCACTTTAATGCTTGTTGTTCATGTTTCACAGTATGCGTTTAGTGAGGTATTTGTAAAATAATCTAGATACAGCAAAGTTCAACCCCGTAAGGAAATATGACATGACTTTACGTCATTGCTGGGTTTCCTGTGTGTGGAGTGACCTCTGGAAGGGTGCATTGTCCAGACATGGTAGATGCTAGCTATAGTGTATAGCCAGAATCCATATCTAACAGCTTTGAGAAGAACGTACTGTTAATTGAAACCTGTCACAGTGAAAAATGTTATTTACCTGCATATATAGGGGTAATCTTGTAAAGTTTATTTAAACCCATTGTTGCCAGCCTACCGGAAGCCGATCTACAAGAGGAAAATGCAGTATTATTCAGGATCAAGTCCCTTGAAGGAAATAAAAAAATTAAAGTAAAAAAAATATACAAAAAACATTGGCTTTCTCATTAAAAAAATAGACGTATTTGATATTGTTATGTCTATAAAACCTCATCCTATCAAGCAGTAAAATTAATTAAAGAATTGTGATTTTTCAGCCACCACTTGTTCCTAATAAAATGCAATAAAAGAAACTCCAAACTTGTATCAATAAAACCAAATGCTTACCAAGCAAAAAAGAAACTTTCACACGGCAGACAGAAAGGTAAAAAAACATTCCTTATCTAGGAAATTGACAACACAAACCAAAAGTTAGCTCATAGAAATATACCTTAAAATTAATTATTTATTAGATATTGATTACAAAAACACAATTTTGTGATATAAATACCAATAAATATCTATAAAATAAGAATAAGGCTATGTGCACACGCTGCGGATTGGTCTGCGGATTTGTATCTGTGAAACCGCAGGTAAAACCGCAGGTAAAATGACCTGCGGTTTTACCTGCAGATTAGCCTGTGGTTTTCCCCTGCGGTTTATCACCGCTACAGTGGAGGAGATGGTAAACCACAGCAGAATCCGCAGAAAAGAAGTGACATGTCATTTCTTTCTGAGGATTCAAAACCGCAGCTTTTCCGCAGTTAAAAATCAGCAACATGTGCACAGCAGATTGTAAATCACATAGATTTACCTGCTACTGTACACTGTCTGCAGAACTGCTGCAGATCCGCAGCGGCAAAAACCGCAGCGGATCCGCAGCAAAAACCGCAGTGTGTGCACGTAGCCTAAAAAAATATTTTTAAAGCCACATAAAAAGGCAGAAAATGAATAAAAATATGTATTGTAAGGTACAAGACTACATTAGTCTAAATTGCGTACTGTCATGGGCCACAGTACATATAGAAGAGTGGACAGCCAATTGGATCACCATCCACAGAGGAATCCATTCTTGACTAGTGTCAGAGAAAAATGAAAGTGCAATACACAAAAATTGATAATTAAGCAGTGTATAGTGTATTTTTACATGTATAAGGTATATGAAGGAGCAATGAGCTAGTGATTATATTACTTACAGAAAGATGTAACTGTGTCCAATAATCTTCATGGAGAGACACAGGATAACAAGTACTATCTGTGCTTTACTCAATTTGAAAAAGAAATACAGTATCAGTAGAATCATAGAATAATAGAATCATAGAATATTAGCGTTGGAAGGGACCTCATGTGTCATCGAGTCCACCCCCTTGCTAAATGCAGGCTTCACTAAACCATTTCAGAAAGATGTCTGTCCAGCCTCTGTTTGAAAAATTCCATTGAAGGAGAGCTCATCACCTCTCAAGGAATCCTGTTCCATTCATTGATCACTCTCACTGTCAAAAAGTTTTTTCTAATATCTAATCTGTATCTTCTCCCTTTCAGCTTCATTCCAATTGATTCTCATGTTTCCATGTGCAAATGAGAAAAATGATGATCTCTCTACACTGTGACATCCCTTGAGAAATTTGTAGACAACTATTAAGCCTTCTTTTCTGCAAGCTAAGCATTCCCAGATCCTCTACCCATTCTTCGTAGGACATACTTTGCAGTCCGCTTAGCATCCTGGTACTGAACTTGCTCCAGTTTTTCGATGTATTTTTTAAAATGTGGCGCCCACAGTATTCCAGATGAGGCCTGACCAAGGAGGAGTAGAGGGCAATATTGACTTCACGTGATCTAGACTCTATGCTTCTGTTAAGACATCTAAGAACTGTGTTTGCCTTTTTGCTCCTGCATCACACTGTTGACTCATCTATTAGTATACCCAAGTCTTTTTCACATATGCTGTTGCTTTTTTCCTTAGTCTGATTACAGCTCAGATAAAACTCACAGATCAGCACTGACTCATTGAATAAAATTGGTCATAGCTAGTGTTGAGCATTCCGATACTGCAAATATCGGGTATCGGTCGATATTCGCTGTATCGGGATTCCGATACCGAGTACCGATATTTTTACAATATCGGATACCGAATAGGAAGTTCCCATAATGCAATGAGCCAGTGTTGTGGCTGTGATTGGCTGCCGAAATGATGTCATCATGATGCGCGGTCTGTGCGCATCATGGTGCGCGGTCTGTGCGGGCCTGCTGGGGGTCTGTGCGGGCCTGCCAGGGGTCAGTGCGGGCTGCCGGGGGTCTGTGTGGGCCTGCCGGGGGTCTGTGCGGGCTGCCTGGCATCTGTGCGGGCCTGCCGGGGGTCTGTGCGGGCCTGCCGGGGGTCTGTGCGGGCCTGCCGGGGGTCTGTACGGGCCTGCCGGGGGTCTGTGTGGGCTGCTCGGAGTCTGTGCGGGCCTGCCGGGGGTCTGTAGGGGCCTGCTGGGGGTCTGTGCAGGCTGCCGGGGGCCAGTGCGGGCTTGCCGGGTGTTGTGTGTGTGTGCAGGCATCGTGCGATGGGACTACAAGTCCCATAGGGCTATGCCTGCTACAATGACAGTGATTGACACATTAGCCAATGATGGGACAGTAGTAGTCCCATCATCCGGCTAATGTGTTGAATGTAAAAAAAAACAAAAAAAACATACATACTACATACATACTACATATATACAACATTCATACAACATGCATACATACATACTACATACATACTACATATATACTACATTCATACAACATACATACATACATACTACATATATACTACATTCATACACCATACATACATACATACATACTGCATACTACATATATACTGTAGTACATTCATACAACATACATACTACATACTACATATATACTACATTCATACAGCACACATACATACATACTACATATATACTACATATATACTACATTCATACAACATACATACTACATTCATACAACATACTACATACATACTACATATATACTACATTCATACAACATACATACATACTACATGCATGCTACATATATACTACATTCATACAACAGACATACATACTACATACTGTATATACTACATTCAACATTCATACAACATACATACATACATGCATGCTACATATACAGTATACTACATTCATACAACATACATACTACATACATACTACATACAATACATTCATGCATTCATACAATACATACATATAGACATACAGTACATATAACATAGAGTACACATCACCATCACTTGTCACTTTGATCCCCGAAGCCAGTGTCATCTCACTGTAAAAAATATTAAAATAACAAGCAAGCAATATACTCCCTGATCCACAGAAATCCACGAGTGTCCCACAACGATCTCCTGCAGTGCATCACTGAGAGGTTACTATAGTTCACTGGTCTCACTTTATTGCAAAAGCTGCGTGGGAACTTTCTCACACAGCAATGCCAAAAGTGAGACTAGGGACTATTTTGTTTACAGTGGTGGAGGAATACAGTGCGGAAGGATACCTACCTCCCGTCATTGTATTCCTGGGGCCCCTAGAGAGCGGAGGCATCAGCTGATGCTGCTGTTCTCCACAGGAGATCGTCATGGGACACTCGTGGATATCTGCGGATCAGGGAGTATATTGGTTGTTTGTTATTTTAATATTTTTTAAAGATGACACTGGCTTCAGGGATCAAAGTGACAAGTGATGGTGCATATGTACTCTGTGTTATATGTACTGTATGGCTATATGTATGTATTGTATGAATGTATTGTATGTAGTATGTATGTTGTATGTCTGTAGCATGTTTTATGTATGTTGTATGTCTGTAGTATGTACTATGTATGTATGTTGTATGAATGTAGTATATATGTATGTATGTATGTTGTATGAATGTAGTATATATGTTGTATGAATGTAGTATATATGTAGTATGTATGGAGTATGTATGTTGTATGAATGTAGTATATATGTAGTATGTATGTAGTATGTATATATGTTGTATGAATGTAGTATATATGTTGTATGAATGTAGTATATATGTAGTATGTATGGAGTATGTATGTTGTATGAATGTAGTATATATGTAGTATGTATATATGTTGTATGAATGTAGTATATATGTATGTATGTATGTTGTATGAATGTAGTATATATGTTGTATGAATGTAGTATATATGAAGTATGTATGTAGTATGTATGTTGTATGAATGTAGTATATATGAAGTATGTATGTAGTATGTATATGTTGTATGAATGTAGTATATATGTAGTACGTATGTTGTATGCATGTATGTTATATGAATGTAGTATATATGAAGTATGTATGTAGTATGTAAGTATGTTGTATGAATGTAGTATATATGTAGTATGTATGTAGTTTGTAGTATGTATGTATGTAGTATGTTTGTTTTTTTTTGTTTTTAGTTTTTTTTTTTACATTCAACACATTATCTGGATGATGGGACTACTACTGTCCCATCATTGGCTAATGTGTCAATCACTGTCATTGTAGCAGGCATAGCCCGATGGGACTTGTAGTCCCATCGGACGGTGCCTGCACACACACACAACCCCCGGCAGCCCGCACAGGCCCCCGGCAGACCCGTACAGACCCCCGGCAGGCTCGCACAGACCCCCGGCAGCCCGCACAGACCCCCGGCAGGCCCACACAGACACCTGGCAGGCCCGTACAGGCCCCCGGCAGCCTGTACAGACCCCCAGCAGGCTCGCACAGACCACCGGCAGGCAGGCACAGACCCCAGAGAGGCCTGTGCTGACCCCGCCCGCTCACACAGACACGCACCGCCCACACTCTTCCCCCCTCCCGAATTGGATGTGTAAGTAAAGAAAGGGTTTTTTTAATTCCGATATTTCTGTCCCATTGACTTGAATGGGGTATCAAAATCGGCGATACCCGATACTTTTTGGGTATCGGTCCGATGCAATCCGATCTGATATTTCTCAATATCGGAAAGTATCACTCAACACTAGTCATAGCTAGAGATGAGCGACTTTGCCTTTTTTCGGGTCGAGTCGGGTTTCATGAAACCCGACTTTCTCAAAAGTCGGGTTGAACGAAATCAGCCGATTATCGTGAAATGTCGAAGGCCAACTGAAACACGAAACCCAATGCAAGTCTATGGGGAACCAAGGTCGGCAGGGAGTGGAGGACAGGAAAAACACCTACAGTGCTCATTTTAATGCCAAAAACATAAATTCTTATTACTTAAGCTTGTCAACCTAAATTTATAATACTAGTTAGGCATTGAAAACTGGGGATTATTTGGCTAAAGTTGTGGGGGGGGAAGGTTGGCTCCAGATTTTCGTGGGCCCTGGGCCAAAGAGTGTCACTGGGCTCCTTTAACACATGCCACAATTCATGATCCTCTGATACGGCAGAGAAATAGCGGTATAGAACAATGAAAAATACTTCACTTCTTACATCTCATGACTGATATCCATTTTAAATTCTCCAATAGCTCCAAAAACGGACAGTATATTACTCCATACAGTATTATGGCCACCGCACAGTGCACCATACAGAGTAATGAGGCCCATATATTTCTCCATACAGAATCATTGGTCCCATATAATGTTTGAAACAGTATATGATGAGCTCCACATAATGCTACAGTATATGTTGGTCCCAATGGATGAAGCTCCACTGTGTTATTGGCCCAAATAATGCTCCATATATAATGGGCCTCATTTCTAATGCTCCAGTGCATAGTGGGCACTGTAATTGCTGCTCTAGTGTCTGTTGTCCACCTTTGAAATGCTCCAGTGTATGGGGGGCCTCATATATCATTCTCCAGAGTATAGTACTCCCCAAAAATAGCTGTCCCAACATTGAAAACAATTAAATAAGTCTCCTCGCTAGGGAATCCCTGTACTAGTCTGTACTCCATCTTCCATCTCACTGCACTTCGACTGTTTAGGCAGAGTGCGTACAGACGTGATGTCATCGCGCTCTCTGTCCAGAAAGTCACTGTCAGGAAATGCGGAAGACGTCACGGAGGTGGAGCAGGGAAAGGTAAGTATTTCAACTTTGCAAGTGCTGTGATCCTGAGCAAGCAGGGGTGTCCCACTCATTGGCGACGGCACTGGCACAGGGCCCCTCATAGTACGGCGGTGTGTCTGATGGCGGGTGGGGTCCTCCCACCGGCAG
Organism: Dendrobates tinctorius; assembly: GCF_039654945.1. Lineage (NCBI taxonomy): Eukaryota > Metazoa > Chordata > Amphibia > Anura > Dendrobatidae > Dendrobates > Dendrobates tinctorius. The sequence continues at coordinate 27,862,025 of NW_027361771.1, forward strand.
AGACACTTTTGCGTACTATGAGGGGTCCTGTGCCAGTGCCGTCGCCCATAAGTATGGCGCCCCCACCTGCTCAAGGAACCTGCACTTTCATCTGCACCTTCCTCTTTGTCACCGTATAAGGTGGTATAGTATGCGGGAAGGGGAACCTGAGTTTCATCAGGGTCAAATTCTGGTTGCGTAGCGTGCCAGGGGAATGTAGTGGTCTGAGTCAATGTACCAGCAGAATCATCTAGCAGTGGCTGGGCATCAGTGCACTTGTGGCGCCCCCAGGAGTACGGTCGCCACAGTGGCATTACCTTCCTCCTAGGGAGTATGATGTCATGCTTGGGAGCAATGAAGGATCTCTCTAGCAGTTAAACCAACACACAACACATTTCCCACTCCAGGCCAGCAGGGAGACCTCTGAACCTGACTGCTGAGGAGCTGCTCTCTGTGGTCGGGAGGAGGGAAATTAGGGCAGTCTGTGAAGGGAAGGGGAAGTGTGTGGACGTGAGAAGGGGAGCTGGAGGATGAGCAGAGTTAAGGCTCACTCCTAGCTGGAGCGCATGGTCAGGATTCCGGTCTCCGAGTTTGTAGGGACACTGACGGTCATGCAGCAGAAACTGGAGGAAGTAGCAGCTGTAAATGCTCTGTTCTCAAATAAGACTCGGAGGCCCCAGCAGTGATGTGTGTGAGCCAGAAGGAAAAGGCTATGGCTGCCTGCCATACGAGAAAGTTCCAAAAGAGAGTCAACAGGAGGAATTTCAGTGAACTCAGTACTGCGAGTACCTCAGATAAATGCTAGAACGGAGGCCACACTACCTATCTGGGGAGAATTCCAAATTTGCTTCCAGGCTGACCAACTCCTTCTCCATCTGTACTCTGGGTCCTGGACGGCACTTACCAAGTACAGGAAAAGGAACTGCACGACTGTGTCTGTCATCTTTCTCCTGCGCCTGGTGCACTGCTCTGCTACATCCTGCACTGCACACCATCTACCAACTCTTTCATCTGCCCTGCGACTACGGCCCTACCTGTGCAGGGCTTCTACATCTTAGCTGCACCACAACATCTGTCCCAGAGAAGCGACACTGCAGCGCGGGTCAATGTGATCAGAAACCACAGGTGGCGTCACGTATCATTCACCTATAAACATTATTCACCCCTTTGCATGGACGCCCAGGGCCATGGAACGGGTCATCACCACCAACGTGACACATCTCTCTGAGACACCGGCCCGGTACCGATTAACCCCACTGCCCTGGCTGGCCACCCACACTCCATGTCAGATTCATCTTGGACAGGGGAATTCACGATTTGACTTGATAACCAAGGCATAGTATGTGAGAAAGAGCTACATGGACTAATGTGATGTGTGGCCTGCTGCATCATTCACTTTTGGTGGGGGTGAAGGACATAAGGAAAGGGGTTCTTCCTGACCAGGAGCCAGCACTTGACGACCCAGTGCTTGCATTCTTTTAAACTTCAGAAGAGGAGGGCATATTTGCTGGAGTCTGTTTCGGCAATGTAAGCCAAAACCAGTTCCTGATGCTCTGGCTTTAAAAGCAGTTAACCTACTCCCAGAAAAGGTAGCCTTCCAGGCATTCCGGAGCCAGACCATGACGCAGGCTCAACACGTCCTGCCTTAGCTGCTATTGTGCTTTTGCCACTACCAGCAGATGCACCACCACCATCAGCACCAGCTGGCTCCCCCACGCCCACGTCCGCGGACTCTTCCACCAAACTTGAAAATGTTGCAGAACATGAACCCAAAATAACATCAGATATATGGTACTGTATGAGAAGCGTACAGCTCTTTACAGTCAAAGGATGATTGTCAATCTCCCTATATATACATTCAGACACACATAGACGCTCACAGGCTCAGTATGGATTAGACAAGAATATAAAAAATAGAAAAAGTGTACAGTATCATCAGATAACAGGTATATGGTATAGTTTAAACATTCTAAATCTCCGTAGATATTTCAGGAGGCAGACACAGATGCTCTCAGGCTCAGTATGGATTACAACACAATATAAAAAGCCATAAAATGGTAATGGATGTGAAGAGTACAGCTGTACACAGTGTAGGTGTCATTGTTGTCAATCTCAGTATTTATTTCCACAGTCAGAAAATAACTCTCACTTGGTCAGTTTGGATTAGACCAGAATATAAAAAGCAGTAAATGGGAAATGTATCACAAGCATAGAGCTGTATACACTAGTGTTGGGGTAATTTTTAAATGTACATCTAAACTGCAGGAGTAACCCACAGACTGTCACACGCTCAGGATGGATCACACCACAATATAACAAGAAGATCCGCAAGAAATAATCACACATGTGGGACAATGTTCCAGGTGTCAATGATACACTTAGAGTGGTTGGTGGAGGAGGACTTCCTGGCAGAAAGGGTACAGTATCGCCAGATACCAGGTATATACAGTATAGCATAGTTTAAACATTAAAAATGTACGTCTGTATATTCAAGAGTAGTGTTGAGCCACCCCGCTAGTGTTTCAGTTTGTTTTGGTTCGTCGAACACAAGGCAAGTTCTTCGAATGTTTGCCGAACGTTCGACGAACAACGTTGAACACCATTCAAACAATGGCAGACAAACACAAACACATACAAACACATAGAAAACAATTAGAAAACAACTTAAAAGGTGTCCCAAAGCAGACAAAATGCTCAGAATACAAAAATAATATATCGAAAGCAGCAACTACATATAGAAAAGAGGTGGAGGAGTAAAAAGAGGAGGAGGAGACACAGATATAGGCATGTCATGCCCTTATGAAGTCAAGAAAGGCTGTAATAAATATGTAAAATACCAAAAAACAGTAAAAATCTGAAATCGAAGACGATCATATACCGTCGGACTTCCCATCAAAAATTAGGCCAACTGCTGATTGGGCGGCGTTATTCCCACGAACCTCCGAACAGCGACCATGAAGGCAAAGTGTTTTGTTTTCGGGGGCAGTATGGTTGCAAAGCTGAACCTTAAAGGAATGTCCAGAAAGGCACCACCAGGAGTGGAGCCTGTGGCTTAATTCGACTCCACCCGGGAAACCTCAACCATGCCAGCTACAGAAAAGATTGACAGATTGCAAGCTTTGTTGATTCTGTGGGTGGTCATGGATGTCCGTTTTTATTTGTGCTGGCGATTTGTCAGCTTAATTCTGTTAACGAACGAGACTCCAGCATGCCCCCGCAGTACGCGTCAAGCTTACTAGAAGGACACGCGAGGCTCTGGCACGCAAGATCGAGCAATAACAGGTCTGTCATGCCCTTACATGTCCGGGGCTGCATGCGCGCTGCACTGAAAGGTCCAGCGTGTGTTGCTTACAGGTGCAGATAATCCGCTGAACCCCGTTAGTGATGGGGATCTGGGATTACAATTCTTCCCCGCGAACGAGGATTTCCCAGTAAGTGCAGGTCAACTGGAATTCCGGAATTAGGCCTAATCGGCATTCCAGAAAAAATGAAAAAATTAAGTGTCCAAACCACAGGTACTGTAGCTTTCTTAACAGCAGGGCTCCTATGCTGAGTAGCACGCAGTTATTACATAAACAGGCGGCATAGCTTGGTTCACTGGTGGGCTCCTCTGCTGAGTAGCAGACAGTGCTACAAGGCCCAAAAGGATTTTCTGGACAAGATGCGGTAAAAAATATTTAGAAACACACACGGTGTAGCTCCTTGACAGGTGTACTACACCGCTTGCTACCACACATCGCTACTATGCCATGAAACAGTCTATTAACATTGAAAACCATTATTAATGTGAAAATGAAGTTATGCTTTTGGTGAACGAACCGTTCTCGAATGGAACCTCGAACAGCCGAATTTTAAGCAAAGTGTACGAGTTCGACGAACGGCTCGAACACCGCCCAAAACAGCTGGAATTTTAACTTGGCGAACAGGTCGACTCGAACACCGCTCATCTCTAATCAGGAGGCAGACTCAGACATTCTCAGGCCCAGTATGGATTCGACAAGATTGTAGAAAATTGAGAAAGGGTACAGTATCACCCGATATCAGGTATATATGTAGCATAGTTTACACATGAAAAACCTATGTCTATATATCAGGAGGTAGACTCAGAGGGTCTCAAGCCCATTATGTATTGGACGTGATTGTACAAAGTTGAGAAAGGGTACAGTATCACCGGATAACAGGTATATATAGCATAGTTTAAACATTAAAAATCTGCGTGTATATTTCCGGAGTCCAACAAAGACACTCACAGCCTTTGAATGGGTTAGACAAGAATCTAAAAAGTAGAAAAAGGGTTATGTATTCGAAGCGTGCACCAGTGTATACTGTTGGGGTATTTTTCAATCTTCATATATATTTCAGTCTCAATAAGACAGTCCAGACTCTCCGCAAGAGAAAACGAGATGGATACAATTACAGACAGAAAGTCGACTGATTGCAAAAATTTTAGAATTACTAATCACGGTAAAAACTCCCAGGAGAATTCTCAGAGGCGAAGCTGACCCTCAATTACTTTGTCTGTGGAGACAGCGAAAACAGTTCTTGTGAAGAAAGGTTTGCTGTATCGCAGTACCGTGGAACCCATCACCGTTACTCATCTACATCAAATTGTGATCACAGGGACAGATGTAGACATCTTCACTGCCTATCATGATCTGTCAGGTAACTTTGGAGTGCAAGAGACACAAGCCACAGGCCATAGGCGATTCTATTGGATTGGCATGAGAGGACACATTTAAAAATGTGGGCAGGAATATCACACATCTGTGAGTCGGAAATCCGTGAAAGCTGATGATAAACCACCACTGCATCTCATTGTGAGTCGACGTCCATAACAAATGGAAGCCATTGATCATCTGAAGATAGAGTCCAGCAGGAGAGGGCATAGCTACGTCTTAACTATCATCTATCATTTCACCAAATTTGTATTGGCTGTCCCAGTGAAGTATTTAACAGGCCAGACTAAACAGTGGTGGAGCAGGGAGAGGTAAGTATTGCAAGTGCTGGTGCCCTGAGCAAAAAGGGAGGGCCCACTCGTGGGCGGCGGTACTGGCACAGGGCCCCTCATAGTACGCCGGTGTGTCTCACGGCGGGTGTGCACCCCCACCGTCAGAGACACTTGATTCTACTATGAGGGACCTTGTGCCAGTGCCGTTGCCAAAGAGTGTGCCCACCCACCTGTCCAGGGCAGCGGCACTCGCACGGGTGCGTGCGCCAGGTGGTGACCCCGGCCCTGTGGGGGAGGCAGCCCAGTTAGGGAGGTGGAAAAAATGGCATATGTTGATGGTGGACATTCAGCAGCTGCAAATGGAGTAACTGAAGAAATCCGCGGAAGAGGAGGACAAATGCAAGCCATTTTTCTGGCAACCTACGTTTCAGCAGGGGAGGGTGGGACAAAATCCTTTGAAAGCCATGCATGGTTCATTTTAATGAAGGTTAGATCAGCAACATTTTGGGTCGACAGACAGGTCCTTTTTTCTGTCAAGATTGATCCAGCAGCACTGAAGACTCGTTCAGATAACACACTAGCAGCAGGGCAAGCGAGCTCCTGTAAGGTGTCAAGTTTACTGGCCCAATAGACAAAGGGCAATGACCGGTGAGGGAGAACATGGATATGGGATGAGAAGTAGTTTGCTACCATAGTTGACAACTGCTGTCTCCTGTCACTTTCGAACGATGCAGTATTACCAGTCATGTGAGCGGTACTTGAAAAATCAGTCCACAACATGGTCATAAAACCCCTGTGTCCAACGCCACTTCGGCTGTGTGCACCACGAACACCTCTTCCATGTTGCCCCCTATGGCTCGTTGGAAAAACATCACCGCCGCTGTGTGGTGGGAATGCATCAAACAAACAGTTTATCAGAGTTGCTTGTTTGTTAGCCAATATTAGCTCTAGGTTCTCCTGTGGCATGATGTTTTGGAATTTGCCTTTATAGAGTGGATCCAGGATGCTGGCCAACCAGCAGTCATCATCGTTCATCATTTTGGCAATGCGGGGGTCCCTTTTTAGGATCTTCAAGGCATAATCAGACATGTGGGCCAATGTTCCAGGTGTCAATGATGCACTGCGAGTGCTGGGTGGAGGAGCACTTTCTGGCAAATCCACATCCCTCCAGTCACGCACAAACCTTGTACCTGACCTTGCCGCGCCAACATTTTTTATTGCCCCCTGAGAAGCATCCTCCTCCCCAAAATAATCATCTCCATCATCCTCCTCCTCCTCTTCCTCTTCTTCCTCCACCTCATCCACGAGACTTCCCTGAGCAGACAATGGCTGACTGTCATCAAGGCTTCCCTCCTCCTCTTCCTCCTCAGCTGCAAACGCCTGCTCCTTAATGTGTGTCAAAGTTTGCATGAGCAGATGCATAAGTGGGATGCTCATGCTTATGATGACGTCATCTGGGCTTACCAGCCGTGTGCATTAATCAAAACACTGAAGGACTTTACAGAGGTCTTTCAGCTTCGACGACTGCACACCAGACAACTCCATGTCTGCCTGCAAACTGCCTGCCCGTGTCTCTTCCCACAAATAAATTGCAGCCTGCCTCTGTTCGCACAGCCTCTGAACCATGTGCAGGGTGGAGTTCCACCTTGTTGCAGCGTCGATAATTAGGCGGTGCTTGGGAAGGTGGAGCAATCGCTGCAGCTTCTGCATACGACTGGAGTGTATGGGCGACCGGCGGATGTGCGAGCACAGTCTTTGCACCTTATGGAGCAGGGGTGTTAACTCCGGATAATTATTGAGGAAGCACTGCACCACCAGGTTCAAGGTGTGAGCCAGGCAACTTATGTGTCTGAGTTTTGAAAGGGCTATGGCTGCCACAAAATTCTGGCAGTTATCACTAACTACCTTGCCTGCCTCAAGATGTAGACTGCCCAGCCATGACTCAGTTTGTCGCTGCAAGTAGTCGGCCAGTACCGCCGTGGTGTGTCTGTTGTCGCCCAAACACATCATCTTCAACACAGCCTGCTGATGCTTGCCACTAGCTGTTCGATAGTGGGACAACTCGTGTGCAACACTGGCAGCTGCGGATGGAGTGCTCGTGCGACTGAACTCTGTGGACAAGCTTTCGCTTCTGGAGGAGGAGGGTCGAATGCCTACAGCCAACTGTTTCCTATACAATGGGCTAGGCAGCACTGTCCCGCCGCTGCTGTCTCCTATCGACCCTGCATCCACCACATTAACCCAGTGCGCAGTGATGGACACGTAACAACCCTGGCCATGCCTACTGGACCATGCATCTGTTGTGAAGTGCACCTTTCCACTTACTGATTGCTTGAGTGCATGGACAATGCGGTCTTTCACATGCACATGGAGGGCTGGGATGGCTTTTGCGAAAAGAAGTGTCGACTGGGTAGGTCATAGCATGGTACTGCGTAGGCCATGAGCTCGCGGAAAGCTTTGCTTTCTACCAACCAGTAGGGCATCATCTCTAACGAGATTAGTTTGGCAATATGGGCGTTCAAAGCCAGAGTACGCGGTTCAGAGGATGAGTACTTTCTTGTCCTACTCATAGTCTCTGGTAGGGTGAGCTGGACTTGAGAGCTGCATATGGTGGAACTAGCGGTGGACATGGCGGAATGAGAGAGGGTTGGTGATAGTGATGGTGTTGGTGGTGTTGCTGATGGCCTAGATTCAGACTTTCGTAGCAATGCGACGACACCTTGACATTTGCTGCTGGTGGTGTGCTAACCGATGGGTGGGGTGGACCCGTGGAAGAGCTCGAGTAGCGCAAAACGGCCGTTGTCAGCCTTTGACACTCATGCTATCACATCCCCGATGTGACATGTAACTATGTGTCATTAAACATTCACATTAATCCCGTTGAGTGCGACCCTTTTCTTCTGGAGTTGTCCTATTGGTTTGCTATGAGGTCAAGCACCCGGGATCCAGGACGTGAGCTTCCCGCCAGCTGCAAGTCACTGATCCTAGTAGGGTAACAGCGGTGCCGCCCGCTTCTTTTTGTTCTATAACTGATGGGTTTACAGTGGGGGAAGCGATGTAGCATTGCTGACTACCTTCATTTGGAGCAGGTGCACATGTGGTACGTGAGGTTTGGTAGTCCGTCCACGCTTGCTAGTGCATGGTGGTTAAATGTCTAAGCATGCAACTGGTATTCAAATTTCTTAGATTTTTCCCTCGGCTAAAGGTCTTTTCGCACTTCTTACAGATAACTTTTGCCTGATCATTAGGATTTTGTTCAAAAAAGTGCCACACTGCACTCTTCCTACTATGGAAGACATTTTGAGACCTTGCACGCTGTGCTAATTTGACCGTCTGGCCAAGCTGTCCTGCAACTCTTTTGCTTTTTGTAACACGTTTTTGGACTGCTATGGTCATGCCAGATAACAGTTGTTGCGATGTCGTTGCCTGCTGCGGATCCTCCTCCTCCTCTTCTGAGCTATTGGCAGCGGCACCCTCTTCCCCCAATGGATGCCAATCTGGGTCAACAACTGGGTCATCCATCACCTCCTCTTCAATTTCATGTGCACCTTCCTCTGTGTCACCGTGTAAGGTGGTATAGTATGTGGGAAGGGGCACCTGAGTTTCATCAGGGTCTGATTCTGCCTCAGTGCACTGCGAGGACAATGTAGTGCTCTGAGTGAATGTACCAGCAGAAAAATCTACCAGTGGCTGTGCATCAGATTCATCTTGGACTGGGGAATTCACGATTTGACTTGCTAACCCCGGCATGGAATGTAAAAACAGCTCCATGGAGTAATCGGAAGTGTGGCCTGCCACATCCTGTAATGGTCACGCGTGTCTGGACGCAGCGAGTACCGCAAGGCGAACCCATAAGACACCCGTGACCCTTGATACAGTGCCTCCAGTGGGGCGAATTTAAATAATAAGGGGGAGACCAGGGAAACATTAACAATGGTGGGCCCTGCGATAGGGAATAGGGACGTGGAGACCTCCTGAGCTCCCCTGAGCCAGTGTCCCTGCACTCCTAACATTCCCTATGCCGGTTCCACACCGGGCGCGCAACAGAAACCTAAAAACCCTAGCTCGTCCTGACCTAAACCCTCACTAGGGTATTGGTCTGTGTGGAAACTAATCCCACCACTGCACTAGAACACACATGAGGAAAGATGACAAAACAGGGGAAACACCACTTAGCTTTGCTCTGTTGCGTACGCTCCTAGCAACAGAGCCCACCACCTGTGTGCAGCTTCTCCTCCACCCGGATCCATCACCATAATTGGATCCATCACCATAGTGCAGCCTTGGAGCAGAGTCCACCACCAATTGCAGCAGTCCAGTAACAGAGTCCCAATAATGAGTTCAGCTTCTGCACAAAAAGTCAAGCATGCTTGAGTCCAGCTCTCAGCAACCAGGTCCAGCATGGTGAGTGCAACTCTCACCATCGTCGCCACTCCACTAAGCCATGCAAACACCTCCTGCCGACACCATAAACTTTGACTCCACAACGTCATGCCAGCCCTTCTTGCAGACCACCTAGCTGCCACTCGTCCCCTCTGGCTGGGCTGCGCAGGACTCATGTTCAGCTCCTTCCTCACCCAGGCTTGCTTCCCAAATGACGACACAATATCACCAACAGTGATTGAACCCACCTGGCTCCCTTTTATAGAGCCTAACACCTGATTTGTAATTGCGTGCACATTAACCCTAAAACTAAGGTGCGATACCACTCACCACCACCGGACAACTTAGAATGAACGACACCACATGTAATAATTCTAATGGCCACCGGGGGCAATCACAACACACTTTGGCACCTAGCCAAAGGAAAAAAAGTTCACTTTTCCATTTAATCTGTCAGATCCACGCTGGATCATGACACATCCTCCACTTTTGGTAGGGGTGAAGGACACAAGGAAAGGTGTTGTTCCTGACCAGGAGCCTCCACTGAGGACTCAGTGCTTTTATTTTTTGAAACTTCAGAAGAGGAGGCGAGAGAGCTGGAGGCTGTGTCAGCAATGTAAGCCAAAACTTGTTCCTTAAGCTCCGGCTTTAAAATTGGTTTACCTACTCCCAGAAAAGAGAGCCTTCAAGGTCTTGTGGAGCCAGACGATGATGCAGGCTCAACACCTCCTGCCTTAGGTGCTATTGTGCTTTTGCCACTACCAACAGATGCAACAATACCACCACCACCACCATCGGGACCAGCTGGCAACCCCCACCCACTTCCATGGCGTCTTCCACCATACTTCCACATTTTTGTGAAAATGTACCCAAAATACCACCAGCTATATGGTACTGTAAAACAAGGTAGAAGGTGTATCTACTATTGGTGAGAATTTGAATCTCACTATAGATTTGAGGACACTGAACTATTGTCTCAGGCCCAGTAGAGATTACACCTCAATGTAAAAGACAGAAATTGGATGGTGTATGACAAGGTGGAGGGTGTCTATAGGATTGGTGAGAATTTGAATCTCATTATAGATTTGAGGATGCTGGACTATTGTCTCAGGCCCAGGAGAGATTAAACCTCAATGTAACAGGCTGAAATTGGAAGGTGTATGACAAGGTGGAAAGCGTCTATAGGATTGGTGAGAATTTGAATCTCACTATAGATTTGAGACAGGAAAGATGTATATATTTGTACCATGTAGATAGAAAAATATTCAGAATTGAGGGTCCTCAGTGGTGGATACCTTTTAATGGCTAACTGAAAAGATGGTAACACATTGCAAGCTTTCAAGACTACTCAGGTCTCTTCTTCAGGCAAGACTAATACAAAATCTGAAGAGTAACATATTTATGCACAATACAACATAGAAAAAATGCAATGGATAAGACAAGTGACGTGAAGCAGAACTATCAATTTGGAAGAGGGAGAAACATAAATATTGGACCAGTACATAGATAAGGAGTCCGGATGTTTTATGGTCCTCTGATTGGGGTCTCCTAATGTGTTGTGATGCCCCCACCACGTCTTGAAAGCAAATTCCTTAATTGATGCAAAAAGACATAAATCCATGCGACACATTCATTCCAGCACTGAAAGTGTCAAAGGTTGTCATAAATTTATACTTCCAAACACGTCTCTCTCTCTGAGATGTGAAGTTACCTTTCAATACCAGTAATTTCATATAGATTTGAGGACGCTGAACTATTGTCTCAGGCCCAGGAGAGATTACACCTCAATGTAACAGGCTGAAATTGGATGGTGTATGACAAGGTGGAGGGTGTCTATAGGATTGGTGAGAATTTGAATCTCACTATAGATTTGAGGATGCTGAACTATTGTATCAGGCCTAGGAGAGATTACACCTCAATGTAACAGGCTGAAATTGGATGGTGTATGACAAGGTGGAGGGTGTCTATAGGATTGGTGAGAATTTGGATCTCACTAGAGATTTGAGGATGCTGACAATGATGCTCTCAGTCCAAGTATGGACCCAGGCAGCCTAATAAGCAGGACTGCTGCACACACAAAAGGGTGGAAAAATGAACGCTTGGTAACTGTGTAGAAAAGAGGAAAAAAAGCAGTTTGCACAGCAGTGTGCAAACCGCAATGCAGCTATCTTGGAGCCTTATAAGGCAGCCTAATAACCAACAGAGCTGATGCACAAAAATAGAGCCTCCCCTGTCACTGCACACAAAGTGTTGTGTTGTAAGTGGAAATTGCTAACAGCAGAAGCAGTTTTTTGGATCTTCTTCCCTCCCTTACGCTTTCCCTTATTCAGAATCAGCAGCTGTAACCTCTCCCTAATGCTAAGATCGGCAGAAGTAAGATGGCGGTCGGTGTGCACGCCCTTTTATAGCCCCTGTGACGCCACACAAAGCCAGCCAATCACTTGAATGCCCTTCTCAAAGATGGTGGTGACTGATGCCTATGTCATCGCGTTGCCCACAGTGTGCGTCCTCCATCATTGGCTGAAAAAGAGCGCTGGAAGCATCTTTTCAAAAGCGACTTTGACGCTCTGGTCGCCGACCTCGTGGCCGACCTCACGCTATGGTCGGGTTTTGTTTCATGAAACCCGACTTCAGCGAAAGTCGCCGACATTTGAATATGACCGACTCGTTTCGCTCCACTCTAGTCAGAGCGCAATGCAATTTTTTCTCGCATTGCACTCAATTGATTCTTACACTAATGTGAGCGAACCGTTTAAGGAGATGTTCAGCAGCTCTTTCCTCATTTTTGCTCTTTTGTTTTTTCTTCTATCAAGAGTAATTCACTGAAAATGTTATCAATCTAAAAAGCATCAAAAAGAGACCATACTTTTCAATAACTGGTCACAAGCATCAAGAAAAGACAACACTTATTAATACTAAATACTTATGTACTGCAGAATGCGAGAGGCCACCCAAATTAAAGAAGGAAGTAGCACAGGAGCAAAACACTGACGAACAAGCACTCACAAAGATATCAAATATTGGGGCACTAACCTATTACAGTGCTGGAAAAAAGTCAGCCAAAAAATTTTAGGGAAACTTAGAGCCTCTATCACCTGCCTTCAGTCAGTGTGGGCTACATGTCAGGTAAAATGCCTTTAATAAGCTACTTACAAGTAAATTATTGGAAGTCCTGGGTTTCCACTTGGAATAGAAGAAGTAGAGCAGGGATTGGTTTCATCTTGCCCAGAGTAATTGGTTCAAGGTACAACCAGAAAGGAGCTTCTATGTGTATTGTCCCTCTCATTCTCATTATTTGCTGATTTCCTAGCAAACTTCTAAAACTGTTTCCATTACATGTGGTGAATGCATAGGGCGGACTTGACAAAAAAGTAATTTTTTCCAGCCATACACACTGATAGAAGAACAAAAGCACCTGGTGTTTGCAGACTATTCATAAATTTTTGAACCATTGGCAATACTGACAACTTAATGACAACAAAGAAAACATAGGTGGTTTGCACTTGTCATTTGGTTGTCTTTCTTGCGATTACAAAAGGAAAAGACTGTAAATGTATACAGTACAGTCATGGCCAAAAGTTTTGAGAATGACACAAATATTAATTTTTACAAAGTCTACTGCTTCATTTTTTCTAATGGCAATTTGCATATACTCCAGAATGTTATATGTTGAGTGATCAGCTTAACAGCAATTACTTGCAAAGTCAATATTTGCCTAGAAAATTAACTTTATCCCCCAAAACACATTTCAACATCATTGCAGCCCTGCCTTAAAAGGACCAGCTAACATCGTTTCAGTGATTGCTCCATTAACACAGGTGTGGGTGTTGATGAGGACAGGGCTGGAGATCAATCTGTCATGCTTAAGTAAGAATGACACCACTGGACACTTTAAAAGGAGGCTGGCGCTTGGCATCATTGTTTCTCTTCTGTTAACCATGGTTATCTCTAAAGAAACATGTGCAGTCATCATTGCACTGCACAAAAATGGCCTAACAGGGAAGAGTATCGCAGCTAGAAAGATTGCACCTCAGTCAATAATCTATCGCATCATCAAGAACTTCAAGGAGAGAGGTTCCCATGTTGCCAAAAAGGCTCCAGGGCGCACAAGAAAGACCAGCAAGCGCCAGGACCATCTCTTAAAAGTGTTTCAGCTGCGGGATCGGGCTACCAGCAGTGCAGAGCTTGCTCAGGAATGGCAGCAGGCAGGTGTGAGTGCATCTGCACGCACTGTGAGGCGGAGACTCTTGGAGCAAGGCCTGGTCTCAAGGAGGGCAGCAAAGAAGCCACTTCTCTCCAGAAAAAACATCATGGACAGACTGATATTCTGCAAGAGGTACAGGGAGTGGACTGCTGAGGACTGGGGTAAAGTCATTATCTCTGATGAATCCCCTTTTCAATTGTTTGGGACATCTGGAAAACGGCTTATCCGGAGAAGACCATGTGAGCGCTACCACCAGTCTTGTCTCATGCCAATTGTCAAGCATCCTGAAACCATTCATGTGTGGGGTTGCTTCTCAGCCAAGGGAATGGGCTTTCTCTCAGTCTTGCCTAAAAACACTGCCATGAATAAAGAATGGTACCAGAATGTCCTTCAAGAGCAACTTCTCCCTACCGTCCAAGAGCAGTTTGGCGATCAACAATGCCTTTTTCAACATGATGGAGCACCTTGCCATAAAGCAAAGGTGATAACTAAATGGCTCAGGGAACAAAACATAGAGATTTTGGGACCATGGCTTGGAAACTCCCCAGATCTTAATCCCATTGAGAACTTGTGGTCAATCATCAAGAGACGGGTGGCCAAACAAAAACCTTCAAATTCAGACAAAATAAAAGCATTGATTTTGCAAGAATGGACTGCTATCAGTCAGGATTTGATCCAGAAGTTGATTGAGAGCATGCCAGGGAGAATTGCTGAGGTCCTGAAGAAGAAGGGTCAACACTGCAAATATTGACTTGCTGCATTAACTCATTCTAACTGTCAATATAACCTTTTGTTACTCATAATATGATTGCAATTATATTTCTGTATGTGATAAAAACATCTGACAAACACACATAAAAACCAGAGGCCAGCAGATCATGTGAAAATATAATATTTGTGTCATTCTCAAAACTTTTGGCCATGACTGTATGCATAGACAGTAGAGAAAACTTGCTATACCTAAGCCTGTAACAATGACAAGGGGGCATCTTCCATAGCTAGAGGAAAGAAGGATTCTCCATCATCACAGACCAAAATTCTCTACAGTGCAAGCAGTGAGATTCTGGAACTCTTAGACACATGGTGCTGTTGTGATCGATTCACTAAAAAAAGTTCCAGGAGGGCCTGGATTTCTTTTTTGAAAAGTATAATATTTCAAGTTGTGGGTTCTATTCTGTGATGGGACTTTGATCCATGTAACTAGTCTGATTGATATATGTTGAGTCAGGAAGGGATTTTTTTGGTATCTGCCTCATGGGGTTTTTGCTCTTCTGGATTAGCATATTAAGGTATAGGTTCTACTCCATTGACTTCAGTCGTTTTCCACCATTACAGCTTAGAAAGTGTGTATTCTCAACATAGTCATTCTATAGACAACAGAGAGAAAGATATGTTCACAGAAGCATCATTTAGCTCTGTGCGTCCATTTGTAATAAAAAAAGTCTTAATTAATTATAGGAGGAAAATCTTTAACCATTTTTGTTCAAAAAGCAAATACTAGGGACCTGGAACAAGGAAGGTGGAACAGGAATCAGTAAAATCAGAAAGCTTTGAGTGCATTAACTGGTTTTGATCAAGAAACACAGAAGCGGAACAGAAAGACCCCATCCCTATCTTATGTCCTCACATTTTCCTGAATAAAAGAACACTTGAATTATTTATAGGCCAAATTGCTCTTATGATAGCATAATCAGCGTGGGAGTATGGAAGAGCTCATAAACACCTAATCAAAAATTAAAGCGGGTCTATAGATGAAATCATAATTTTTGGTTGTGCTTACCTTTAATAATTGCAAAAGTTCATAATTGCAGAATCAAGACAGCTTGAGAAAAAAATGTTTTAATAAAAGTTAATTTTCTGATTTCACTGAGAATTTTCAACACAAGATTAGATTTCTCATACAATAGTAACAAATTGAGTAAATTGACCAGTTTGGACGATAACACATAGTAACATAGTTAGTAAGGCCAAAAAAAGACATTAGTCCATCCAGTTCAGCCTATAAAATTCTGTCAGAATAAATCCCCAGATCTACGTCCTTCTAAAGAACCTAACAATAACTGTAAGATACAATATTGTTATGCTCCATGAAGACATCCAGGCCTCTCTTGAACCCTTCGACTGAGTTCGCCATCACCACCTCCTCAGGCAAGGAATTCCAGATTCTCACTGCCCTAACAGTAAAGAATCCTCTTCTATGTTGGTGGAAAACCTTTTCTCCTCCAGACACAGAGAATGCCCCCTTGTGACCGTCACCTTCCTTGGTATAAACAGATCCTCGGAGAGATATTTGTATCGTCCCCTTATATACTTATACATAGTTATTAGATCGCCCCTCAGTCGTCTTTTTTCTAGACTATATCACGATATCAGGCTGCACTGCTGTAATAAAGAATCCTTGAGACCAAGATGAGTCGAATGGTTTTCATTTCCACCATAACGCTGGACTAGCATCTTTTTCAAGTGAAAAAAAAACAATTGCATAGTAACTATACAAGGGCAGGGGGTTTAAAAAGGCTGGAGGTGTGATTGAAGCTGAAGAAAATGCCCACAAGAAAGATTTGAACAAAAAAAAAAAAAAACTGATTGGAGGATTGTTGGTTGGGAAATCAAACCCATAAGGTGTTGGGGGAAAAAAAGGGGAAAAGCGTGAGTGAATTGACTGCGCTATTGGGATGAAAAGGAAGAAAAAACGACCAGCGAGTGGGAATGGGAAGTAAGAGAACATGCAACAGAAGCAGGGATAAAAGGAAAAGGGAACCAGTGCTAGTTGCTGTAGAGAAGGATTGTGTGGAGTGCAAGGAGAGTGCAAGAGACAAGGAAAGTGATGAAATAGGTAATGGGGGACGTCTGGAGCTATACACGTTGACTGCTGATGAAAGCAATGGATATTTTGACAACATAATGTAGTGTAGGGAAATAAGTAGGAAAGGTTTTCATATGTATATGAAATAAAATGTAATTAAACAAGTGAGAACTTGCATCAGTTACCACTTGTTGCTTAAATAACAAACAGGTGAGCACCTCTTTTTACTTCCCTTTGTAGTTAAAAGGGTATCACCCGATGGTCTTGTGTGCTTTTTGATCCCCCAGAGCTTTTATACTAAACTGAGTATGTTGTCATACTTTGTGGATTGTAGGACAGTTGTTTCAATAAAATGTGGAGAAGCATAATCTTAGGGCAATGCTCAATAGTGAATGTGGCATTACCCCATATATGGCTGTACACTAATGCTTAGCCATATGAAGAGACTCGGGAGCGACAGAGCTCTATTTGCCTTCTGGAGAGCAGATTTTCCTAGCATAGTTTGCAGACTCCATATACAGAGCCCCTAACAGCTAGAAGAGGAGAATCCACCTTCAAGTGACACCATTTTGGAAATTATACCCATTTGGGAATTTATCTATAATTGTACTGATGATTTTTACTCCATGGGTGTTTTCCAGAAACAAGCAGTAATGAAAATTGCTAATTGTCGTAATAACCAGTACGTTGCAGACACCAGTACGATATGCCCAGCTCATGCTTTTGGAGGCATGCACCCTTAAGCTAGGTGGCCTCTCATCACTTCAGAAATGCCAGACATGTGGAGGCTATATGTAGTTTAAGTACACTGTGGGGATCAGAAGGAAGGGGGCATTTGGATTTGTGAGAGCAGAATAAACTGAATTTCTTTTGAGGGACGAGGAACCATTTAGCTTTTCCATAATCATTGGATACCAGTAACGTGGAAGCCCCCTATATTTGTGTTAACAGATGACAGACCTGAGTGGTGACATTTTTGAGGATTTGAAGCTTTTATTGGGAACATTTACATAATATTTGGGATCACATTTATCTGGTGCTCTACATTGATCACTTACTTTGGGATTTCTATGATTCAGTGATGAGATTTAGATGAAACCCCGAGTGATCCATTCACTATAATGAGGCCGCAGAGTTACTTTGAATTTTGTCTGGCCTCTGTTCAGTAGTATCATTATTTTCAGAACTACACAAAACTGTGACCGACTGCACTTTTATGTAATCCCAAAAACACGTACACTGCTAAATCACAGGTCCTATGGGATCCACAGTGCCTCCATCTGCCTCATTATAGGGAATCTTCTGCCAGGGGTTCCATCTGAATCACGTATTTCAGAGATTTACACGGAAACCACAATGTAAGCTCTCGGCGTAGAGCGCAGGATAAATGTGAGCCAAGCCTTACTGCGAAAAAACAAAACAGCAGATGATGCAATTTTTTTTTTTAAATTTATTATGCCATTCCTTGTGCAGTATAAGTGACTAGATGACTTTATTCTTCAGGTCATTGCAATTACAGCGATACCAGTCATGTGAGGGCTTGTTTTTAGTGGGACGAGTTGATGTTTTTGCTCGCTTCCTATTCTGAAATTTGGGGGGCAGAATGAACAAATACCATCAATTCAGGATTTTTTTTTTTCAGGGTGTTCATGTCATTACACTTCTGGTAGAATTTGTAAGGCAGTTTTATTATTTGGGTCAGTACAATTGCATCAATACTACAATTATATCGTTTGTTTGTTTTGCTGCTTTTACACAATAAAAACTTTTATAGAAAAAATAATTATTTTTGCATCACTTTATTTTGAAAGCTATAACTTTTTTATTTTTACACTGATGGAGCTGTAGGATGGCTTGTTTTTTGCAGGACAAGATGACATTTTTAGTGGTATCATTTTTATTTATTTTTGTCTTTTTTATTATCATGTATTATTGCACTTTTTGTTCGGCAGTATGATGATAAAGCATTGTTTTTTGCCTTATTTTTTTTCTTTTTTATGGTGTTCAAGGGGTTAAATAGTAGGACTGTTTCAAATGTCAGGTGGTTCCGGATGATACCAAATATGTGTGCACACATTAATTGTTTTTTTAAAAAAATATTCATGAATACAATATATTTATTTTTTTATTTTTTTATTTTGGTTAAATTCTTTAACTACTTTTTAACTTTTTTAAACTTTTTTACTTTGTTGGAGATGCAAATTGTCAGTTCTGGACTGACAGGGTAAGTTGCTGATCATGCTATGAGCATGATCAAGCAACTTTCCTAGCTCTGGTGACAGGGATGCTGTCATGACGACATTGGATCAACATGCCAATGATCAGGATCCCACGTGACGTCACGGGGTCCCCGATCCAAGGGCAGGAGGCTGTCATCCCTCTGCCTGCTCCCAAAATGCTGAGCTCAAGTTTGATCAAGGCATTAAGGGGTATAAAATGCATATAGCGGTGCGGGACCACTCCTGGCACTTTGTGTCGGGTATCCGCTGTCAGAATTAGCTGACACCAGGCGGTGATCACTCATTCACAGCTCATTTGAGCACAAAATCGCCATGACGTATCCATAAGTCCAAGGTCAATAAGACTCAGTTCACAAGAACACATGGTTACATCCAAGGTGGGAAAGGGATTAAACAGTGGGATGCTGGTGTAGATATCTATGTAGAGGTGATAACTAGAGTTGAGCGAAACGGGTCAAAAAAATTCAAAAGTCGCCGACTTTTGGCAAAGTCGGGTTTCATGAAATGAAACCCGACCCTAGGATGAGGTCGGCCACGATGTCGGCGACTTACGCGCCAAAGTCGCGTTTCAAAAGTTTGTTTTGCGCTCTTTTTCAGCCAATCAGGATCCACGGACACTGTGGGCAACGTGATGACATAGGCACGGGTCACCACCATCTTTCAGAAGGGCATGCAAGTGATTGGCTTGCTTTGGTGGGCGTCACAGGGGGTATAAAAGGGCATGCACGCCGACCGCCATCTTACTTCTGCCGATCATAGTATAGGGAGAGGTTGCTGCTGATTCTGTAGGGAGAGCGTTAGGCAGGGAAGAAGACAAAAAAACTGCTTCTGCTGCTAGCGATTTGGCCTGCACAACACACCAGTCACTGTGTGTGCAGTGCAAGGGGAGGCTATATAGTGGTGTATCAGTGGTGTTGGTTGTTGGGCTGCCTTCTAAGGCTTCCTGACATTCCTGCATTGCTGTTTACCCACTGCTCCGCAAACTGCTTTTTTAAAAGCAATCCCAATTTTTTTTTTTTGTCCTGCTGAGAAGAAAAAAAAACTGCTTCTGCTGCTAGCAATTTGGCCTGCACAACACACCAGTCACTGTGTGTGCAGTGCAAGGGGAGGCTATATAGTGGTGTATCAGTGGTGTTGGTTGTTGGGCTGCCTTCTAAGGCTTCCTGACATTCCTGCATTGCTGTTTACTCACTGCTCCGCAAACTGCTTTTTTAAAAGCAATCCAATCTCCCTTATCCTCTAGTCACTTTTGTCACAGCTGTGCCATCGAGCCTGTCACATAGCGCTCAGATATTCATTGGGCCTCACACAATCCAAAAGTGTCCAGTGTCCAAAAGTGTGTGCAGAGATTCAAAATCTCCCTTATCCTCTAGTCACTTTGGTCACAGCTGTGCCATCGAGCCTGTCACATAGCGCTCAGATATCAGTGGGCCTCACACAATCCAAAAGTGTCCATCCAGTGTCCAAAAGTGTGTGCAGAGATTCAAAATCTCCCTTATCCTCTAGTCACTTTGGTCACAGCTGTGCCATCGAGCCTGTCACATAGCGCTCAGATATCAGTGGGCCTCACACAATCCAAAAGTGTCCATCCAGTGTCCAAAAGTGTGTGCAGAGATTCAAAATCTCCCTTATCCTCGAGTCACTTTGGTCACAGCTGTGCCATCGAGCCTGTGACATAGCGCTCAGATATCAGTGGGCCTCACACAATCCAAAAGTGTCCAGTGTCCGAAAGTGTGTGCAGAGATTCAAAATCTCCCTTATCCTCTAGTCACTTTGGTCACAGCTGTGCCATCGAGCCTGTCACATAGCGCTCAGATATCAGTGGGCCTCACACAATCCAAAAGTGTCCAGTGTCCACAAGTGTCTGCAGAAATTCAAAATCTCCCCTGTCCTATAGACACCTTGTACCTTGTTTTACATTACTATATAGTTTGTTGGATTTTGTCTACATTTCTACCAAAAATGAGGAAGGCTGGTGGAGGAGGCCGTGGAATTGGGCGGGGGTTGGCAGCTGGTAATGATGGTGTTGGTGGTGGATCTGATGGTAGTGGCAAGAGCAAAATAGGACCGAATGCAGGAGGTGCTGACCCTGCGTCATCGTCTGGCTACATAAGGCCTCGAACACTTAGTTTTCTAGGAGTTGGCAAACCGCTTTTAAAGCCAGAGCATCAGGAAAAAGTTTTGTCTTACATTGCTGACTCAGCCTCCAGCTCTATCGCCTCCTCTTCTTCAGTTGTAAAAAGTAAAAGCACTGAGTCGTCATTGGAGGCTCATGTTCATGAACCACACCTTTCCTTGTGTCCTTCACCCCAACCAAGATTGAAGGATGACGCAGGCCATACTACTGATTACTCCATGGAGCTGTTTTCACATACCATGCCTGGATTATCAAGTCAAATGGTGAATTACCCAGGCCAAGATGAATCTGACATGGAGTGCACTGATGCACAGCCGCTGATGGATGATTCTGCTGGTACATTCACTCAGAGCACTACATTGTCCTTGCAGTGTACAGAGCCAGATTCTGACCCTGATGAGACTCAGGTGCCCCTTCCCGCACACTATACCACCATACACGGTGACACAGAGGAAGGTGCACATGACATAGAAGAGGAGGTGATGGATGACCCAGTTGTTGACCCAGATTGGCATCCATTGGGGGAAGAGGGTGCTGCTTCCAATAGCTCAGATGAGGAGCATCTACAGCAGACATCGACATCGCAACAGCTGTTATCTGGCAGGCCCGGAGCACTCCAAAGACAGGTTCCAAACATCAAAAGAGTTGCTGGACAGCTTGTCCAGAGGGTCAAAAGATCACAGCGGCTAGGCCGCAAAATGTCTGCCAAAGTAGGAAGAGTGCAGTGTGGCACTTTTTTGACCAAAATCCTCATGATCAGGCCAAGGTTATCTGTAAGAAGTGCGCAAAGACCTTTAGCCGAGGGAAAAATCTGAAAAATTTGAATACCAGTTGCATGCTTAGACATTTAACCAGCATGCACTTGCAAGAGTGGACACAACACCAAACCTCAAGTGCCACATGTGCAACTGATCACAACGAAGGTAGTCAGCAATGCTACATTGTTTCCCCCACTGTAAGCCCACCGGTTAGCACAGCAGCAAATGTTGAGGTGTCGTTGCAAGATCACAGCAGTCAGGGAATCCCACTGTTATATCAACGAAAGACTGATTCTAGGCCATCAGAAGGAACACCAACTCCATCACCATCATCAACCCTCTCTCAGTCCGCCCTGTCCACCGCTACTTCCACCATATGCAGCTCTCAAGTCCAGTTCACCCTCCCAGACGCTATGAGTAGGTCAAGAAAGTACTCAGTCTCTCATCCGCGTACACTGGGTTTGAACGCCCACATTGCCAAACTAATCTCGTTTGAGATGATGCCCTATCGGTTGGTGGAAAGCACAGCTTTCCGCGAACTCATGGCCTATGCAGTACCACGCTATGACCTACCCAGTTGCCACTTCTTCTCTCGCAAAGCCATCCCAGCCCTCCACCATCATGTGAAAGACCGCATTGTCCATGCACTCAAGCAGTCAGTGAGCGGAAAGGTGCACCTCACAACTGATGCATGGTCCAGTCGGCATGGCCAGGGCCGTTACGTGTCCATCACTGCGCACTGGGTTAATGTGGTGGATGCAGGGTCCACAGGGGACAGCGGTGGTGGGGCAGTGCTGCCTAGCCCACGGTATAGGAAACAGTTGGCTGTAGGCGTTCGACCCTCCTCCTCCTCCTCCTCCAGAAGCGAAAGCTCGTCCACAGAGCGCAGTCGTACTAGCACTCCATCTGCAGCTGCCACTGTTGCACACGATGTGTCCCCCTATCGAGCAGCTAGTGGAAAGCGTCAGCAGGCTGTGTTGCAGATGATGTGTTTGGGCGACAGACACACCGCCGAGGTGCTGGCCGAGTACTTGAAGCAACAAACTGAGTCATGGCTGGGCAGTGTACATCTTGAGGCAGGCAAGGTAGTTAGTGATAACGGCCGTAATTTTGTGGCAGCCATAGCCCTTTCAAAACTCAGCCACATACCTTGCTTGGCTCACACCTTGAACCTGGTGGTGCAGTGCTTCCTCAAAAATTATCCGGAGTTAACAGCCCTGCTCCAGAAGGTGCGAAGACTGTGCGCGCACATCCGCCGGTCGCCTGTACACCGTTCGTATGCAGAAGCTGCAGCGATTGCTCCACCTTCCCAACCACCGCCTCATTATCGACATTGCAACAAGGTGGAACTCCACCCTGCACATGGTGGAGCGGCTGTGCGAGCAGAGGCAGGCCATAATGCATTTGTGGGAGGATACACGGCCAGGCACTTTGAGAGCAGACATGGAGTTGACAGGTGTGCAGTGGTCGAAGCTGAAAGACCTTTGTAAAGTCCTTCAGTGTTTTGAGGAATGCACACGGCTGGTAAGCGCAGACGACGCCATCCTAAGCATGAGCATCCCACTTATGCGTCTGCTCATGCAAACTTTGACGCACCTTAAGGAGCAGGCGTCTGCAGCCAATGTTGATGAGGAGGAAGAGGAGGAGGGAATCCTTGATGACATTCAGCCATTGTCTGCTCAGGGACCTCTCCTGGACGAGGTGGAGGAAGAAGAGGAGGAGGAGGATGATGATGGGGATGATTACTTAGGGGAGGAGGATGCATCTCATGGGGCAAGTGAAAATGTTGGCGTGGAAAGGTCTGGTACAGGGTTTGTGCGTGACTGGAGGGATGTGGATTTGCCAGAAAGTGCTCCTCCACCCAGCACTCGCAGTGCATCATTGACACCGGGAACATTGGCCCACATGTCAGATTATGCCTTGCGGATCCTAAAAAGGGACCCCCGCATTGCCAAAATGATGAACGATGACGACTACTGGTTGGCCAGCATCCTGGATCCACGCTATAAAGGCAAATTACAAAACATCATGCCACAGGAGAACCTTGACCTAATATTGGCTAATAAACAAGCAACTCTGGTAAATCGGTTGCTTGAGGCATTCCCAGCACACAGCAGCGGTGATGGTTCTCACACGAGCCGTACGGGCCGGGGGCAGCTTGGCAGAGTTGTTCGTGGTGCACACAGTAGAAGTGGCGTTGGAGACAGGGGTTTCATGACAATGTTGTGGACTGATTTTTCAAATACCGCTCACACAACTGGTAATACTGCATCGATGGAAAGTGACAGGAGAGAGCAGTTGTCAACTATGGTTACAAACTACTTTTCCTCCCATATCGATGTTCTCCCACACAGGTCATACCCCTTTGACTATTGGGCCGCTAAACTGGACACCTGGCCTGAATTGGCCCAATATGCCTTACAGGAGCTCGCTTGCCCAGCTGCAAGTGTGCTATCGGAAAGAGTCTTCAGTGCAGCTGGATCAATCCTGACAGAAAAAAGGACCCGTCTGTCAACCCAAAATGTGGATGATCTAGCCTTCATTAAAATGAACCACGCATGGGTTTCCAAGGATTTTGTCCCACCTTCCCCTGATGACACACAGGGTGACAGAAAAATGGCTTGCTTTGGTCCACCTCTTCCTGGTACTTCACCTATTTTGCCTTTTGCATCAGCTGAATGTCCAACATCAACATATGCCACTTTCTAAAACTCCCTAACTGTGCTGCCTCCCCCCCCATGGCCGGGGTCACCACCTAGCGCACGACACCGTGCGAGTGCCGTTGCCCTTGACAGGTGGGTAGGCCGACTCTTGGGCGTGGGCACTGGCACAGGGTCCCTCATAGTGCAATCAAGTGTCTCTGACGGAGGTGGTGCACACCCGCCGTCAGACACACCGCTGTACTATGAGGGGCCCAGTGCCAGTACCGACGCCCACGAGTGGGCCCCCCTTGCTTGGGCAGGGCCCCAGCATTTGCAATCTTTACCTCTCCCTGCTCCTCCGCTGTGTAATCTGGGCCGTCAAATCCATACTGTGCCTGACACCGTCTGAGCCTGCATCCTGATGTATAGACATATATTTTGAATGTGTATGCTATCCATACACGTTATCCGGGGATACGGTACCCTTTCTAACCTTTGTGCAATCACGTGCAATCCATACTGGGCCTAACACCGTCTGAGCCTGCCTCCTGAGACATATATTTTGAATGTGTACGCTATCCATACATGTTATCTGGGGATACGGTACCCTTTCTAACCTTTGTGCAATCACGTGCAATCCATACTGGGCCTAACACCGTCTGAGCCTGCCTCCTGATGTATAGACATATATTTTGAATGTGTACACTATCCATACATGTTATCTGGGGATACGGTACCCTTTCTCACCTTTGTGCAATCACGTGCAATCCATACTGGGCCTAACACCATCTGAGAATGATAGATGGGGCCCACCATACACTGGAACATTCCAAAGGTGGACATCAGACACTGGAGCAGCATTTACAGGGCCCATTATACACTAGAGCATTAGAAATGGGGCCCATTATGTTTGGAGCATTATTTGGGCCCATAAGACAGTGGAGCTTCATCCATGGGGACCAACATATACTGTAGCATTATGTGGAGCTCATCATATACTGTTTCAAACATTATATGGGACCAATGATTCTGTATGGAGAAATAGATGGGCCTCGTCATGAGATGTAAAAAGTGAGGTATTTTTCATTGTACTATACCGCTATTTCTCTGCCGTATCGGAGTATGATGAGTTGTGGTATGTGTTAAAGGGGCGCTCTTTCGCCCAGGGCACATGAAAACCTGGAGCCAGCCCTCCCCCCCCACAGTCTGTAGCCAAATAACCCCCATTTTTCAGTGCGTAACTTGTATTATGAAGTTAATTAAGGTTGACAAGCTTAAGTAAGAAGAATTGATGCTTTTGGCATTCAAATGGGCACTGTTGGTGTGTTTCCTGTCCTCCTCTCACTGCCGACTTTTATTCCCCATTGACTTACATTGGGTTTCGTGTTTCGGGACGACCCCGACTTTTCCCTATAATCGGACGATCTTGCTCGACCCGACTTTTGGAAAAGTCGGGTTTCACGAAACGAAACGCGACCCTAAAAAACAAAAAGTCGCTCAACTCTAGTGATAACCCTTATCCAGCAGTGGGTGGACCATTTCCCACACAATTTACCCACTCACGCCCAGGACAGGGGGCATTCCGGGGTTGATCCACATGTCCATCTTTTCATAGACCCTAAATCTGTGGTTGTATCGTGAGGTACTCTTACACAACTGTTTAGTTTAATTTTGTATCTTTTTCTTCTAACTATGCAAGTATTGTCACAATTTTAGCCTCCCTTTGAAATGAACCAGAGATCCAGCTATACAGATGTCACTTTTAGGCCGGGGTCACGCTAGAGAGAAATACGGACGAGTGAGAGGCATAAAAACCACGCATTGCACACGGACTCATGACCCCCTATGGGGTAGCTCCCATCAGCCGTATATTTCTTGCGCGTATTTTACGGTCCGTGCCAATCGCAGTATGCTTTTTTCCCACGCTTATCAGTTCACCTCAGGTCAGCCAGGGGACTCCCAGCAGCCTCAGTCACGTCAGCGGGAGTCCCCGGCTGACCTGAGGTGAACTGATGAGCGTGGGAAAAAAAGTCAGAAACTTTCCCACAGTAATTAGTTCATCTCCGGGCAGCCAGTGAGGCTGCGCAAAGCTGAATTAATTTATTCTGTAGTAGTTTACAGGGGGGCTGGTCGCATTAGCATTGGTCCTCATTGTAAACTATTTAACCCCTTGTGAAGGATTACAATGTGGGACATGACTGAACGGCGTAGAGGTAAGGATATTGTTGATTTTTTATGTTTTTTTTTCAGATCATGGTTTAATTTTGGAATAGCAGAGGAATAAAAATAGGTCAAAAACTTGGTGTCTTTATTTCATTAAAAGACTTAACTAATGTCTGTGTGTGGTTTTTTACCCTTTCATAGTCTAGGGTTAATAATGGATCTGTGTCTTATTGACACCTCTCCATTATTAATTGACTTAATGTCACCTTCCAATCTCAAGGTAACATTAACCCTTTGTTATTAACCCATTCGCCACTGCTACAGGGCAATGGGAATAGAGAGGATAAGTGCCAGAAAAGGCACATCTTATAGAAGCGCCTTTTCTGGGGTGTCTGGGGGCAGATTTTTGTAGCCGGGGGGGTCCAAAAACAATGGTCCCTCTCAAGGCTATTAAAATCTGCCCTCACTCACCTGCTTTACCTCTCTGGTTGACAAATTACCGCGGGAGCCCACGCAATTTTTTACAACGAATTAACCCCTTAAATTAACACCTACACTTCCCAAATTTTACACACAAACCCTCATCTAATTACTAATGAAAGACATATAAAAAAAATGAAATGAAATGGTTTACTGTTTGTAAACCATGTGTCATTTCATGTCAGGTTTGGGAATGATTTTACAGAAGCCGGCAAATGTTTCAGCGGCTATTCTGCTATGTAGAACTATATGAAATATAAATATTTGTGTCTCTATGACATATATAGTATATATATATATATATATATATATATATATATATATATATGAATGAAAGGAGAAACCGGAGAATACAGGTGAATGGAGTAAAAAATTCATCTTTATTTAGACCAGTAAAAACATTATCAAGGTAACAGACAAAGTAATAAATAGGACAACACCGCAGGGTGAGAGCAGCAAACCGCAGGGTAACCACAATGCCTGCCTGCACGTAAGTGCATAAGGTACAGAGTGAAAAAAGTGTGAATATAAATAGCCAGTGCACATTACTGCGTCATGTACCGAGGTAAAGGCACCCCATACCGCTGATGCATAGAAAAAGTTAAAGTGGTCAGATGTAAATCATTGGACAATGTGAGGGGATGGTAGCTTACCGAAGGCAGAGGCAGAGTGGGCCCTGGGCCAGGAGAAGAGGACCCAATGCGCGTTTCGCATGTCACAGACCATTCTTTCTCAAGGGTGGCCCGATTCTAACGCATCGGGTATTCTAGAATATGCATGTAGTTTATTTATGAAGTTTTAATAATAATGCAATCCTGATATGCATGGTCCTCTCACTCCCCCAATCCTCATATGCATGGTACCCCTCCCCCCTATCCTGGTATGCATGGTCCCCTCACCCCCTAATCCTGATATGCATGGTCCCCTCACCCCCAATCCTGATATGCATGGTCCTCTCACCTCCAATCCTGACATGCATGGTACCCCTCACCCCCAATCTTGGTAAGCATGGTCACCTCACCCTCCTATCCTGGTTTGCATGGTCCCCTCACCTCCCTTTCCTGGTATGCAAGGTCACCCTCACCCCCCTATCTGGTATGATTGATCACCCTCACCCCCCTTTCCTGGTATGCATGGTCCCGTCACCCCCCTTTGCTGGTATGCATGGTCCCCTCACCCCCCTTTGCTGGTATGTATGGTCATCCTCATCCCCCTTCTTTCATTTGTGTTTGAAAACCTGTCATAGGGCTCCATTATATGTCCATTTTGCAAGCCTGAGAGAAATTCTCGGCATAAGGATGCCATACGGATTACATACGGATGCTTACATGAGCAAAATACGCGACCACACCTTGATTACGGATGACATACGGAGCACTATTTAGGGGACATTTATCAGTATTACGCGTCAGTTAGTGTGACCCCGACCTTAGGGTTGTACACCTCGGCAAATTTTTTACCACTGGACAAATTTTATATAGACAATCAAAGTTGGGAATGTCTTGGTGAGGACACTGCAATATCACGATAATTTAAAAATGTTTAGATTGCTTCAAATCATGTCCTTGTCATGGTCATAAGGAATACTGGTATGCTGTGTAGTTTATTGGAATTCCAGTATTGCCAAAGTTTTTTTTTCCACTATGATCTTATGCAGCACAATGCTCTAAGATGTCATAATTTCTGCTGCAATTATAAGGGTCCATCTGACGAATGATGACGTGAAATTTTAGGTGGAAAATTTATGGGCATACAAATTTGACTAGGCCACCATAAGATTTATTATATCCTCACTGAAAAAAATGTTTAATAAGTAAATTTCAGTGAAGCCTGTAGCACCAAATTAGATTCCAGAGCTGCCCATGAAATCCAGAGAAACAGGCTGATAATTTCAGAGGTAGTGGAATCCATATGGGATCAATTGCTGAAGGGGTTGCCTCGGTCTTATTGTGCTTTGATGGGCTCCCACCTTAATTGATGAAAAAGAGGAGGAAGAAAAAAGAGAAATGTGGCAATTGCCTTACTGCCTGTGTAAAGCAGGTAAACGGATGCAGTAACTCAATGGTGCAGAACAAGGGTTAACAGGAGTGCGGTTTAATTAATAATAATAAACTCTTCACAGGGAAAAAACAGAAAGGGGGAAAAAGATTAAACAATGTAATAGTGGATCAACGCAGCAGTCTTTCAATCAACTGTAACTTATTGTGTCTCCGCTGTTCTTTAGTCGCTTGCAGTCTCAAGGGTGATGGGATGCCGGCGGAGGCCGATGGTGCATCTTCTGGCTTCCCCGCCTAATACACGGTCCCGCTTCTGGTGGCAGCGGGAAGTCATCAGTTTTGCCCGCTGAGCCCCTAGTCTCTACTCGATGTGTGCTTTCCTGTGCACCCACCAATACCTGGATACCCGCACCGCAATGCTTCACTTGGCGCCCGACTCTTGATACGCCCGCTGGTATCTCGTTAGCCACTCTGCAACACTTCCCTTGGCACTCGTCTCTCTGCACACTCACTGGTGCCCCGGAGTCCCCCCTGTGCCCAATCTGGGTCCCTGCTCTCTTTTCCCTGCGACAGGAACTCCCCGCCTTTTCCTGTGCTCGACACTTTGTCTCCCCCTGGTTTACCATGCCCCCTCTCTGCAGGTCATGGGTCCTTTCCATCCTCAATTTCCTTCTCCCCTGCAACAAGAGGCATGGCCCCAGCAGTTCTGGACCCGGTGCTCTGTCAGCACCCACAGCCCGGTCTTCCTCCTTACACCTGAAACCATGTTGGAGGCAAGGAAAGTGAATGCCTCCCCTACTGAAACACATCTTCTTGATGAATGGATCATTTTTATTTTATTCATCTAACCAGTGGGAATGTGTATGTAAGTGGTGTTTTTACAAGTGTACTGTGTGGAAGATGAGTAAAGAACACTATTTATTATGAAATATACTATAAAAAGTAGAGAAAAAGTATGAAGGAATAATTTTGAAGAAATACTTGGAAGAAAAAAATGAAAACAAAAATTAGTAGAATTAAAATGAAGTTTGTATAAAAAAATACAGTGACATTCACTGCACTAATGTGCTACCTAGAAAGCTACTTGGTGTTAACTATTCTTGTTTTTGTGCAAAAGAAAAATGGAAATCACTAATACTGTGACATACTCTCCTCTAATGCGCTAGCTAAGAAGTTGGTGCTAACTATTCTTTTTTTTCTGCAAAAGAAAAATGGATGTCACTACTACTGCAACGTATGCTCCCTTAAAGTGCTAACTATAAAGTTACTCTGCGCTAACTATTCTCTTTTTTTGCACAAAGAAAAAGCAGACATCACTAGCACTGCGACATACTGTATGTTCCCCTAATGCGCTAGCACTAAGGTTGCTTGGAGCTAACTATTCTTTTTTTGTGTAAAAGAAAATTGGATGTCACTAACACTGCAACATACACTCCCCTAATGCACTAGCTAAGAAGTTACTCAGTGCTAACTATTCATTTTTGTAGCTGGTTCAGGGATTTGGAACCTGCTGCTTCTGTGATTATAAATCGGTTACATAGACAACACAGAGCTCAGAAGCAGATCCCAGAAGACACAGAAGATGCAACAGGATCGTACTGGACACCAATGCAGTATCTACCTCTGACAGGTATACAGGGGCTATACAAGCACTCCTAGATCTAAGGAAAAGATAGCGTGCAGAGTGGTGACCAATATTTTAATTCAAACATTTTGGCTCTGATTGGTCAGTAACTAGTTTTCAGCCAATCTGTGCCAAAAGGGTTAATTAAGGCTACTTTCACACATCCGGTGTGTGGGGTCCGGTGGCGTGCGGCGAAAAGCCGGGCCGCCGGATCTGGCCTGCAGCCGTGACACCGGATGTGTGTGCGGCGTCTGATACGGCTCGGACGTGATTTAATGGAGCCGCAGGAGGAGGTGGACAGAGGCAGCCGCTGAGAGAGACAGCTGCTGAAAGGGAGATGAGGGGAGGGTAGGAGAGAAGAAGAGAGGGGAGGGGAGAGGAGAGGGGGGTGGAGAGAGACATGTGGGGTTAACACTCAGTGTCCAGACGAGAGAATCTCTCTCTCTTGCCGGGCACTTGTGGGATTAACCCCAGAGAGAGATCTCTCTCTCTCTCTCACCCAGACACTGTGAGTGTTAACCCCACAAGTGCCTGGCGAGAGAGATCTCTCACAAGTGTCCGGGTGACAGAGAGAGATCTCTCTCTCACCGGGCACTTGTGGGGTTAACATTCACAGAGTCCGGGCATGCGCTGTGGAAAAAGCCGGTCCGGCGCTGACAAAAAACGTTGCAGAGAACTTTTTTGCAGATGCCGGACGGCTAATTTTTGCCGTGTCCGGCAACAACCGGACACGACGCACAGCCATCCGGCACGATGCAGCGACCATGAAAGCTTATGGGACAAAACCCGATCCGGTGCTGGATCCGGTTATGAAAAATGTTGCCGCATCGTGCCGGATTACAAAAACTGGATGTGTGAAAGAGGCCTTACAGAGGTTATGTTGTGATCACCCCATCCATTTTTACTGCATTGATTGGTGCTGTCTCGGCATGTCACATTGATTTTTTTTTACTTTATTACCAAACCGCTGTGATTGTCTGGCCCAATTGATAATCCAATCAAAGAGATCATCAATGTGGGGTTGGGGTTGGGGGGCGGAACAGCCCTGCAAGCCTATAGGCAGGGATGTCGTGGAGGGTTTAAAAAGTTATTCCAAAAGTCACAAGTTACATCTTATGTATAGAATAGGGGGTAACTTGCAGATAGCTGTTGGTCCAACTGTAGGTACCAACAGCAATCCCAAGATTGAAGATGCTAGATCAATACTCCACTCATTGTCTTTTGGACTGCAAGAGAATGTCTGCATTTGACTATTTCTGGCTGTCCCATTGACATCAAATACAGCAGAATCTTTGCATGAATATCGCTGTTCCTCTCAGGATGGGGTAGCAGAGCTCTTTCCACAAGGTTCCAGAACACTAATTTCAGGATCGCGGGGGCTACAAACAGTTAAACTCCCAGTGTGATCAGCTAATTATCCCTTTTCATGTAGATTGGGAATACCTTATGATTTTGAGGATAACCATTCAAAGTTTTCCCCAGTTTGAAAGTGACGTTTGAGATACTTCTATGTACAGATATATCTAATTTATAGAACTATTGTGCATAAAAGGGAATTAAATTAACAATTTTCTTGACAACAATGTGGTCACTACTCGACATGAGACATAGAGTATGCCATCTTTTTCAGCCAAATTTTCACTCCAAAAGTGCTCCATTTCTTCAAAGCCCTGTTATTTGAACAAACAATAGTTTCAGACTACCGTAATTATTTTTAGCTCCATTTTCTCCTTTTGCCCTTGTGATATTGAAAAATTTTGTGCTAAATCAACATTTTAGTAAAAAAATATAATTTTTCTCAGCAAGAGATTGTTTGGGATCCATATTTCTCAGCAGAGAAAGAAAAAAAAAACCAAAAAACTTAACAGTCAGTTATAATGTCAGGATCCTGTCAGCGCTGGCGTGCAGTCTCCACTGAGCAGGGACTCACCCGCACTGTAGGGGGGCCCGGGGTCAGGTACAGCCGGAAAGTACAGATACGCAGGACCTGTGGACGCTGAAGTTTAGCAAGCAGTCACAGGACCTACGGTCATGTGACTGCAAGGGGGCGGGGCTTAGCGCCCTGCTTTCAGAGATGGCAGGACACTATACAGAAATACTCAGAGTCAGGCAAAACGGAGGTCATACACAGAGATATCAGTAAAGTACTAAGGATGAGACAGAGCGGATAGTCAGGGCCAAGCAGAAGTCAAAACCAAACAGACATAGAAGGTACCAAGCAGAATCCAAAGCAATATCCAGAGAACAGACCGAGTCGTACACAGAGAATCAAGCAACCAGAGCACAGCACAAACACACTCAGGGGTCACCACACAATGCCAAGGGCGAAAGTATAACTGATGGGGATTGGAGCGTCCTGAGGCTATAAGAAGACTCTCCCAGAACCAGGGAGAGGCCACAATCATAGCCCCAGGTGTGCAGTTAAGCCTGCACTGGGATCACAACCTTTAACCCCAGAAATGCCAGTCATCAGCACTGGCTCCAGACATTAACCCCACGTGTGCGAGTCAAACCTGCACTGAGATCATGACAGTGAGTATAATTAAGGTGAGACTAAACTAAGCTCGAGATGGGACCAGAGTGATAGGTAATAATGGTCTAAACCATTCCTGTGGAGCTGAAGCTGCAATGGTGCCGGAGGCACAGTGACATATTGGAGAGAAGATAAATGTTACCTGGATGGAGGATGGTAGTGATGCGGCGCACCCCCCGACATGCATTTTGGACTGTGTTATTAGTCTAGGAAAGGGTCAGTATCCATGGCCCTTTCATAGACTATGAATATCAGTCTCCAGGTGTTCAACTCACTTTAGCCCAACTCACTTTAGCCTAAATCTAACCCTAATAGGAAAATGGAAATAAATGCATTTTTTTATTTTATTTTTTTTCCCTAACAAAGGGGGTGACAAATGGGGGTTTGATGTATTATTGTTTTTATGTTTATCACTGTGATACGGTCTATCACAGTGATCAAAATGAACCAATAGTAAAAATTTAATATTGTTGCCTGCTGGCAGATCTCGGCGGGCGAACTGCGCATGCGCCCGACATTTTCTCCCGAAAGTAGATGCCGTGACAATGGAGGTATTGGGAGGGGATCGTGGACCTTGGCTACCCCCGGTAGCTGAGACCCTGGAGAAATTCCGACTCTGAGTGGTGCTACACCCTCATTCCTCAGCACCATTAAAAAGCTGCACTGTGTATCGTCGGTCATTAGTGGGTTAAAAAGGATATTCAGAAACTAGAGTCAGTTCAAAGGCGGCAAGTAGATTATTACAAGCGATGGAAGGCCTCTCATATGAAAAGTTGGGCTTGTTTAGCTTAGAAAAAAGAGGCCTCAGAGGGGATCTCATTTATATGTATAAATATATGTGTGGTCAGTACAACGGACTGGTGCTTGATTTATTCCTTTCAAGGAATTTGCATATTCCCAGTGCCTTCTGGGATAAGTGAAGAGTCTCCGCGAGCTCAACGATCACTGGGTTTTGGCCGTTGCAGCTGAAAAGAGGAAATCGGAAAACCAGGGGAAGAGTCTTGAGGAGATCATTTGCATATTCCCAGTGCCTTCTGGGATAAGTGAAGAGTCTCCGCGAGCTCAACGATCACTGGGTTTTGGCCGTTGCAGCTGAAAAGAGGAAATCGGAAAACCAGGGGAAGAGTCTTGAGGAGATCATTTGCATATTCCCAGTGCCTTCTGGGATAAGTGAAGAGTCTCCGCGAGCTCAACGATCACTGGGTTTTGGCCGTTGCAGCTGAAAAGAGGAAATCGGAAAACCAGGGGAAGAGTCTTGAGGAGATCATTTGCATATTCCCAGTGCCTTCTGGGATAAGTGAAGAGTCTCCGCGAGCTCAACGATCACTGGGTTTTGGCCGTTGCAGCTGAAAAGAGGAAATCGGAAAACCAGGGGAA
Organism: Dendrobates tinctorius; assembly: GCF_039654945.1. Taxonomy (NCBI): domain Eukaryota; kingdom Metazoa; phylum Chordata; class Amphibia; order Anura; family Dendrobatidae; genus Dendrobates; species Dendrobates tinctorius. The sequence continues at coordinate 27,896,296 of NW_027361771.1, forward strand.
GAGTCTTGAGGAGATCATTTGCATATTCCCAGTGCCTTCTGGGATAAGTGAAGAGTCTCCGCGAGCTCAACGATCACTGGGTTTTGGCCGTTGCAGCTGAAAAGAGGAAATCGGAAAACCAGGGGAAGAGTCTTGAGGAGATCATTTGCATATTCCCAGTGCCTTCTGGGATAAGTGAAGAGTCTCCGCGAGCTCAACGATCACTGGGTTTTGGCCGTTGCAGCTGAAAAGAGGAAATCGGAAAACCAGGGGAAGAGTCTTGAGGAGATCATTTGCATATTCCCAGTGCCTTCTGGGATAAGTGAAGAGTCTCCGCGAGCTCAACGATCACTGGGTTTTGGCCGTTGCAGCTGAAAAGAGGAAATCGGAAAACCAGGGGAAGAGTCTTGAGGAGATCATTTGCATATTCCCAGTGCCTTCTGGGATAAGTGAAGAGTCTCCGCGAGCTCAACGATCACTGGGTTTTGGCCGTTGCAGCTGAAAAGAGGAAATCGGAAAACCAGGGGAAGAGTCTTGAGGAGATCATTTGCATATTCCCAGTGCCTTCTGGGATAAGTGAAGAGTCTCCGCGAGCTCAACGATCACTGGGTTTTGGCCGTTGCAGCTGAAAAGAGGAAATCGGAAAACCAGGGGAAGAGTCTTGAGGAGATCATTTGCATATTCCCAGTGCCTTCTGGGATAAGTGAAGAGTCTCCGCGAGCTCAACGATCACTGGGTTTTGGCCGTTGCAGCTGAAAAGAGGAAATCGGAAAACCAGGGGAAGAGTCTTGAGGAGATCATTTGCATATTCCCAGTGCCTTCTGGGATAAGTGAAGAGTCTCCGCGAGCTCAACGATCACTGGGTTTTGGCCGTTGCAGCTGAAAAGAGGAAATCGGAAAACCAGGGGAAGAGTCTTGAGGAGATCATTTGCATATTCCCAGTGCCTTCTGGGATAAGTGAAGAGTCTCCGCGAGCTCAACGATCACTGGGTTTTGGCCGTTGCAGCTGAAAAGAGGAAATCGGAAAACCAGGGGAAGAGTCTTGAGGAGATCATTTGCATATTCCCAGTGCCTTCTGGGATAAGTGAAGAGTCTCCGCGAGCTCAACGATCACTGGGTTTTGGCCGTTGCAGCTGAAAAGAGGAAATCGGAAAACCAGGGGAAGAGTCTTGAGGAGATCATTTGCATATTCCCAGTGCCTTCTGGGATAAGTGAAGAGTCTCCGCGAGCTCAACGATCACTGGGTTTTGGCCGTTGCAGCTGAAAAGAGGAAATCGGAAAACCAGGGGAAGAGTCTTGAGGAGATCATTTGCATATTCCCAGTGCCTTCTGGGATAAGTGAAGAGTCTCCGCGAGCTCAACGATCACTGGGTTTTGGCCGTTGCAGCTGAAAAGAGGAAATCGGAAAACCAGGGGAAGAGTCTTGAGGAGATCATTTGCATATTCCCAGTGCCTTCTGGGATAAGTGAAGAGTCTCCGCGAGCTCAACGATCACTGGGTTTTGGCCGTTGCAGCTGAAAAGAGGAAATCGGAAAACCAGGGGAAGAGTCTTGAGGAGATCATTTGCATATTCCCAGTGCCTTCTGGGATAAGTGAAGAGTCTCCGCGAGCTCAACGATCACTGGGTTTTGGCCGTTGCAGCTGAAAAGAGGAAATCGGAAAACCAGGGGAAGAGTCTTGAGGAGATCATTTGCATATTCCCAGTGCCTTCTGGGATAAGTGAAGAGTCTCCGCGAGCTCAACGATCACTGGGTTTTGGCCGTTGCAGCTGAAAAGAGGAAATCGGAAAACCAGGGGAAGAGTCTTGAGGAGATCATTTGCATATTCCCAGTGCCTTCTGGGATAAGTGAAGAGTCTCCGCGAGCTCAACGATCACTGGGTTTTGGCCGTTGCAGCTGAAAAGAGGAAATCGGAAAACCAGGGGAAGAGTCTTGAGGAGATCATTTGCATATTCCCAGTGCCTTCTGGGATAAGTGAAGAGTCTCCGCGAGCTCAACGATCACTGGGTTTTGGCCGTTGCAGCTGAAAAGAGGAAATCGGAAAACCAGGGGAAGAGTCTTGAGGAGATCATTTGCATATTCCCAGTGCCTTCTGGGATAAGTGAAGAGTCTCCGCGAGCTCAACGATCACTGGGTTTTGGCCGTTGCAGCTGAAAAGAGGAAATCGGAAAACCAGGGGAAGAGTCTTGAGGAGATCATTTGCATATTCCCAGTGCCTTCTGGGATAAGTGAAGAGTCTCCGCGAGCTCAACGATCACTGGGTTTTGGCCGTTGCAGCTGAAAAGAGGAAATCGGAAAACCAGGGGAAGAGTCTTGAGGAGATCATTTGCATATTCCCAGTGCCTTCTGGGATAAGTGAAGAGTCTCCGCGAGCTCAACGATCACTGGGTTTTGGCCGTTGCAGCTGAAAAGAGGAAATCGGAAAACCAGGGGAAGAGTCTTGAGGAGATCATTTGCATATTCCCAGTGCCTTCTGGGATAAGTGAAGAGTCTCCGCGAGCTCAACGATCACTGGGTTTTGGCCGTTGCAGCTGAAAAGAGGAAATCGGAAAACCAGGGGAAGAGTCTTGAGGAGATCATTTGCATATTCCCAGTGCCTTCTGGGATAAGTGAAGAGTCTCCGCGAGCTCAACGATCACTGGGTTTTGGCCGTTGCAGCTGAAAAGAGGAAATCGGAAAAACCGCGCGCCTATCGGCGCGCGAATTTGGGCTCATCTTTCATCGTTTTTAAGAAATCTCAAGATGGAAGAGGCCAGGAGCCATTTGGTGAGCTGCATTTCTTGCTACATGTTCACAGACTTACCAGTGGAAAAGCCAAACTTCACATGCCACAAATGAAAGCTTGTGTCCCTGTTGGAGGAAAAGTTGCAAAATCTCGAAGAGAGGTTAGCTACGTTGAAGATCATTAAGGAAGGTGAAGAGTTCTTGGACAGAGCAGAATTATCTCTTCATGTTACAGAAAGAGAAGAAATTCGAAGTGCACCTGAAGAAACAGAGGAATGGAGACATGTGACCCAGAGAAGCAGGAGGATCAGGAGGCAGTCAGCACCCATACTGCTCAGAAACCAGTACCAGGCTCTCACGCAGGAAAACAATGAAGAAATACATCAGGATAAGACTTTGCCAACAAGCAGCAACCTTGTACGCCTTCAGAGTCCTCCTGGATGGAGAAAGAAAAATGTTGTGAAGAAGAAACGGAGAGTGGTGGTCATGGGGGATTCCCTGTTGAGAGGAACTGAGGCCGCTATCTGCAGACCGGATATAACTTCAAGAGAAATGTGCTGTCTTCCAGGTGCAAAAATTAAAGATGTGTCTGACAGGATATCAGGACTCTTCAGACCTACAGATGACTACCCATTCCTGCTACTACATGTGGGGACAAATGACACTGCAAGAAACGACCTGGAAACCATCTGCAGAGACTTTGAAGACTTAGGCAAGAAAGTGAAAGAACTGGGAGCGCAGGTGGTCTTCTCTTCCATCCTCCCAGTGGATGGCCATGGAACAAGGAGGTGGAATAAGATTCTGCAGGTGAACAACTGGCTACGTCGATGGTGCCGTCAGCAACGATTTGGATTTCTGGATCACGGAGTGAACTACTTATACGATGGACTACTTGCTAGAGATGGGGTGCACCTTACGAAGACTGGAAAGCATGTATTTGGAAGTCGCCTTGCTACACTTGTAAGGAGAGCTTTAAACTAGAACAACATGGGAAGGGAAGCAAAAGACCAGAAAAAGCCATACACCTGACAAATGCTATTGAGAACTCTGCTATTAGAAGTGGAAAGGAAGAACAAAGACGAAAGAATCTAATTAATAAAAATATTGGAGAAAGAGAAACCAATCACAAACTAAAATGTTTCTATACTAATGCACAAAGCATGGGCAACAAACAAGGAGAATTGGAACTACTAACACAGGAAAAGAAATATGATGTCATTGGAATCACTGAAACTTGGTGGGACAATACACATGATTGGAATACAAGACTAGAAGGATACAACTTATTTGCAAGAAACAGACTTGATAAACGAGGAGGGGGTGTCGCATTGTATGTTCGAAATGCGTATATCTGCACAGAGATTGAAGCTTCAGAGACTGGGAGTTCTGTGGAAACTGTTTGGGTAAGAATACAAGGACAGAACAATGGAAAGGACACCATTGTAGGCATTTACTACAGGCCGCCTGTGCAAGCTGAAGCTATGGATGAACTCTTTATGCATCAAATGGCCAAGTTCTCCAAAAAATATGACATAGTTGTCATGGGAGATTTCAACTATCCAGACATTTGTTGGGAACCTCTCTCAGGCAAAACTAACAGGTCAAGGAAATTCTTATCCTCTCTTGCTGACAACTTTATCTTCCAAAAGGTAAGGGAGAAAACAAGGGGAACTGCTACTTTGGATCTAATCCTTATAAACAGGGAGGAAATGGTTGAGGAGGTAAAAGTGGCTGGGACCCTAGGAGGTAGCGACCATGCTATTTTAGAATTTTGGATAACTAGAGGCGGAAGACCTGTGAAGACTCAGACTTCAAGGTTAGATTTCAGAAAGGCAGATTTTAAGGGATTCAGAAAGAGAATTGGAGGGATCCAATGGCTGGATATCCTTAAAGACAAAAATGTCCAGGAAGGATGGGAAATCTTGAAAAATGAAATTCTCAAAGCACAGTTGTTAACAATTCCGAAAAGAGGGAAGAATAGGAAGCAGTTAAGGAAACCAGGATGGATGAACACAGAACTTAAGCACATGCTAAAAAGGAAGAAAAAAATGTTTATAAAATGGAAAGAGGGAGGCATATCTAAAGAAGAATATAATGCTGTCTGCAGAACCTGCAGGGCACAAATCAGATTAGCTAAAGCTGAAAATGAATTGAGGCTTGCAAGAGATGTCAAAAGCAATAATAAAGGATTTTGGGGATATGTCAAAAGTAAAAGAAAAGTCAAAGATGCCATAGGATTTTTACAGGATGAAAATGATGAAATGGTAAGACAGGATGTTGAGAAGGCTGAACTTTTAAATTCCTATTTTGCATCTGTTTTCTCTCAGAAAGGAAATGTAACATCAACTGTTATTCACTGTCCTATTAAGGGAATAGAAGAATCCAGGATATCTATAAACAGAAAGATAGTGAGGAAACACTTAGCTAGCCTAAATGAATTCAAGTCTCCAGGTCCAGATGAATTACACCCCAGAGTACTGAAGGAGATAGCAGAAGAAATTTTTGAACCCCTCTCTATAATCTTTGAAAATTCTTGGAGAACAGGAGAAGTGCCAGAAGACTGGAGAAGAGCAAATGTTGTTCCTATCTTCAAAAAGGGGAAGAAGGTGGACCCAGGTAACTATAGGCCGGTGAGTCTGACTTCTATACCAGGAAAGATCTTTGAACAAATTATTAAACAACATGTATGTCAATACCTGGATAAGAATGAAGTGATTAAACAGAGTCAGCATGGGTTTGTAACTAATAAGTCATGTCAGACTAACTTAATTTGCTTCTATGACGGTATCACTGATTGGGTGGATCAAGGAAATGCTGTAGATATAGTATATCTTGACTTCAGCAAAGCATTTGACAAAGTCTCTCATACAATCCTTATTGAAAAAATGATTAAGTATGGAATGGACAAGGCAACTGTTAGGTGGATTCATAACTGGCTTAGTGATCGGACCCAAAGAGTGGTCGTAAATGGCTGCACATCCAGTTGGAAGAATGTCTCAAGTGGGGTACCACAGGGCTCTGTCCTGGGCCCTGTATTGTTCAACATCTTTATCAACGATTTAGATGAAGGAATTGAGGGTAAACTGATTAAATTTGCTGATGACACAAAGCTAGGAGGGATAGCTAATACTAGAGAAGAGAGAGAGAGGATTCAAAAAGATTTAAATAAACTGGAGAAGTGGGCAGCAACTAACAGAATGGTTTTTAACAGGGAGAAATGCAAAGTACTACATCTGGGCAATAAAAATGGAAAAAGCATATATAGAATGGGAGGAATAGGGCTAAGTGACAGCACATGTGAAAAAGACTTGGGTATACTAATAGATCACAGACTGAATATGAGTCAACAGTGTGATGCAGCAGCAAAAAAGGCAAATGCAATTCTAGGATGTATTAACAGAAGCATACAGTCTAGATCACGTGAAGTCATTATTTCCCTCTACTCCTCTTTGGTCAGACCTCATCTGGAATATTGTGTCCAGTTTTGGGCACCACATTTTAAAAAAGACATCAACAAACTGGAGCAAGTTCAGAAAAGAGCGACCAGAATGGTGACCGGTCTGCAAACCCTGTCTTATGAGGAAAGGTTGCAGGATTTGGGAATGTTTAGTTTGCAAAAGAGAAGACTGAGAGGAGACTTAATAGCTGTCTACAAATATCTAAAGGGCTGTCACATTGTAGAAGGATCAACTTTATTCTCATTTGCACAAGGAAAGACTAGAAGCAATGGGATGAAACTGAATGGGAGGAGACACAGATTAGATATTAGAAAAAACTTTTTGACAGTTAGAGTGATCAATGAGTGGAACAGGCTGCCACGAGAAGTGGTGAGTTCTCCTTCAATGGAAGTCTTCAAACAGAGGCTGGACAGACATCTGACTGGGATGATTTAGCGAATCCTGCTTTGAGCAGGGGGTTGGACCAGATGGCCCAGGAGGTCCCTTCCAACTCTACGATTCTATGATTCTATGATTCTATGATTCTATGATTTAAGGACCATACTAAGGACCAGGAGGCACTCATTACCGGTGGAACAAAGGAGATTCCAGCAGCTAAATAGGAAAGGTTTCTTTAAATTTAGAGCAGTCAGAATGTGAATGCCCTTCTAAAAGAGGTAGTAATGGCAAACACAATAACAGCCTTTAGAAAAGGCCTGGAGGGGAGCTTGGCCTGCTAGACAATGTCAACGGTTGTACTATCACAGAGCTCCTGCCATGAGATCAAATCTTGTCCAGCACAGGGTCCGGTGGTGTGTCTCCCAAGAACCAGGAGTCATGATGAGGCAGAAGAGCTTTGGTAAGGAAGGAGAGCAAACCATCATGCCACCTATGGCAGAAAACATGGCACGAGGAGACAAAGCAGAGGAGATAGCAGCAAAACTTCAGAGCTTTGTGAGAGTGCACAGTTTCGGGTCAGAGAATTAAGGTGTGCCTAAAGCATAAATCATGGAGGAGAGTATACAGGCAGACGATGTGGGAACTGCTAAGGATCTGGGTAGCGGCCTTATTATAACAGACACAGGAAAAATGACAAAGAGACAGGACAACTACATCCACCCTGCTAAGCACATAAAAACTATCCAGCTGACAGTGTAGGATCCCACTTTCAGTGATGTTTTCCTGGATGTCTCTAACTATAACACTTTGGGGGCAAAAGGGTAATAATACAGTAGGTCACATATTAAAACAAGGCACACTCAGAAGTTTTGAACAATTGCAAATATATTATAATCTGGCACACAACCAATTATATACAGTGGGTACAGAAAGTATTCAAACACCTTTATATTTTTGACTCTTTACTAGGGATGGGCGAATCCTGAAATACTTGGAATCGCTAGACTCTAACGAGTCCGACTCGGAAACTCGCTATTCGTTGCAAGTCTAGCGAGTCCAATGTTAATGAATGGGGATGCGAGTATTGCAGCGATTCCTGTGCTGTCATTTTTTTTACTCTTTACTCTCGCAAGTGGCCCCTAGCTTAGCGATTTAGAATTCATCCCTAAAGCACAGAAAATCGTTTCTACATCACGCTAGAAGCTAAACAGGAAGTCGCCTGTGCTAACCGATTTACTGCACAGGCTGATCTGATATTCTGCCCACACAGGCAGATCCCGGCCCGTGCTGTAGTCTCAGGGGATGCACAGTGCAAAGGGGATAACTACAGGGGACTGTAATAGGAGGACAATCAAGGCTAGTGATGCGTATTGGCACAGCAGGAAGGTAACGTGCGTGCTATTAGCTGGTAGCAGAGAAGCCCTGCACTCTCCCTGAAAAAATTGTTTAGTGCGCAAAGGCAGTCACCTGGGTGGACTGTGGTGCTGTCTGCGTCACCGCTCTGGGGTGAAGTACGTGCTGTAACTTAGCAGAGAAGCAACGCACTCTCCCTGAAAAAATTGTTTAGTGCACACAAGCAGGCAGCGTGCGTGCTATTAGCTGGTGGGATAGATAGCAGCAACGCACTGGTCTGCCACAGAAACAATAACGCTGCAGGGGTAAATATGACCCCAATAATATCTGGTGGAAAAAAAAAAGAAAATTTGCTCAGCTATGCTTCTGATTTCAGCTCTGATGGAAGCTGAGTGAGTAAGCTAAGCTCTGAGGATGGTGCTGTATGCACTGTAAGGCTGCTCCTGCCTTTCTCCCTGCCTACAGTCCTCTACAGTACTCCTCCGTCCTGGTAGTTCTGAAAAGAACTTTTGTGTTATATGTGAGGAATCTTGAGGTCCTACACTGACTAACAGTCCCTAGATCTGCTCTATGTCTCCAACTCGCCCTGCACTAGCTCAGATCGTCACAGGAATGTGCCCAAAATGGCGGGGGCAGGGTTTATATACAGCCTTGCCTGTGATACATGACATAGGCATCACGATGGACAGCAGCCAATCATAGTAGTGCTCTTCACAGTTTTCTCACCTAACAAACTAGGCTGTCTCTGAAAATTAACATATTCTGTATTCTGCGAGTCCCGAATACAGTATATAGGAGTCCTAGACTCGCTAAGACTCGCTGCTTACAGCGGGACACAAAATCGCTAAGAAACTAGGATTGCTTGAATTAAACTCTGAAAAAACTAGGATTGCCATTGATTTGCATTGGACTCGTTACTGTGCGAGTAATCGCTTGGAAACTCGCAGAGTACCGACTCCTGCGAGTCCCCTACTACTTGCAGAGTAACGAGTCCTAACGAGTAGATTCGCCCATCCCTTCTCTTTACTTCATTGCAGCCCTTTGGTAAATTCAAAAAAGTTATTTTTTTTTTCATTTATGTACACTCTGCACCCCATCTTGACAGGAAAAAAACAGAAATGTAGAAATTTTAGCAAATTTATAAAAAAGAAAAACTAATATATCACATGGTCATAATTATTCAGACCCTTTGCTCAGTATTGAGTAGAAGCACCCTTTTGAGCTAGTACAGCCATGAGTCTTCTTGGGAATAATGCAATAAGTTTTTCACACCTGGATTTGGGGATCCTCTGCCATTCTTCCTTGTAGATCCTCTCCTGTTCTGTCAGGTTGGATGGTGAACACTGGTGGACAACCATTTTCAAGTATCTCCCGAGATGCTGAATTGGGCCAGTCAAGAATGGTCACAGAGTTCTTTTGTAACCTTGGCCAGATGCGTTCCTTGCCACAATTCTGTCTCTGAGCTTCTTGACCAGTTCCTTTGACTTCATGATTCTCATTTGGTCTGACATGCACTGTGAGCTGTGAGGTCTTAAGCTCCCGTTACACACTGCAATATCGCTAACAATATCGCTGCAAAGTCACCGATTTTGTGACGTTACAGCGATATTGCTAGCGATATCGCTGCATGTGATTCTTACCTCCGACCAGCTCCCCCGCTGGTAATCGCTGATCACGCGAGAAGCTGCTGGACCATTTCTCGTTGTCCTCTTCCTGCGGCGCTTCCTGCTGTGACGACGAGCGACGCATGGAGCCGGGCGGGAGGACGCAGGATCGCCCCGTCTGACAGGTAAGTAGCGATCCCCGTCCCCAGCGATGTCGCTAGTGAGATCTGCCTGAGTGGCAGCTCACTAGCGACCACCCAGCGATGCACCAGCGATCCTGACTGCGTCATATCGCTAGTCGGGATCGCTGGTGCATCGTTAGGTGTAACGGTACCCCTATATAGACAGGTTTGTGCCTTTACCAATCAAGTCCTATAAGTTTAATTAAACACAGCTGGATTCCAATGAAGGAGTTGCATCATCTCATGGAGAATCACAAGGAAATGGACTGCATGTGGCTTGAATATTAGTGTCAATACATCAATGACACTTGGCCTATTCCCTTGCAGCTCTTCTTCTGCATGTGATGTAACAATGAGCTCGAACAAAAATGGCAGCCCCTCCTCTGTTTTGCCCTTGTCATCTACTCTATATATTAGATAACAAGAATGGAAGGTAAAAACAGAGAGAAAATGGCACAAACACAGTCTTTTCTGACATAACCTGATTCATGATTTAAAAGTGTTTTTAAATTATTGTAAAACTGCTGTGGATCCACGGGTCATCATAACTCCCATGCTGTTGTGTATAGGAATAGGCATGTGGCAATTTCCTAAAGAAGTGCTTGACATGTGTTGAGTAAAACCTGCATGTTTGAATAAACGTCTTCTATCTATAAATTTTCCTTGTCTTCTAAGAAGAATGGAAACAATTTTGGTTTCTAGTGAAAGTTGTTCAATCATAAAAAAATTGTTCTAGAATTTTATTAATTACATTCAGTTAATTATTATTTTATTACTCACAAAAGAGGGTTCAGCGTGTAATCATTTCCGATGTATGGGAAATGTTTACATCCAGTGCGCCCACAATGTAAAATAAACTTTTTCTATGTTGTCCCTGGCTATGCATCTCCATGTTAAGTCTGCAAGACTTTTGGATTTCTGGTCGTGTCCCAGAATATGTATTTGTGACTCCTTCGTCCAAACATTACCTTCTCCATTGATAATTCATGAATGGGATCTGATTAGAGTTGAGCGAAACGGGTCGAAAAATTTCAAAAGTCGCCGACTTTTGGCAAAGTCGGGTTTCATGAAACGAAACCCGACCCTAGGATGAGGTCGGCCACGAGGTCGGCGACTTACGCGCCAAAGTCGCGTTTCAAAAGTTTGTTTTGCGCTCTTTTTCAGCCAATCAGGATCCACGGACACTGTGGGCAACGTGATGACATAGGCAGGGGTCACCACCATCTTTCAGAAGGGCATGCAAGTGATTGGCTTGCTTTGGTGGGCGTCACAGGGGGTATAAAAGGGCGTGCATGCCGACCGCCATCTTACTTCTGCCGATCTCAGTATAGGGAGAGGTTGCTGCTGATTCTGTAGGGAGAGCGTTAGGCAGGGAAGAAGACAAAAAACTGCTTCTGCTGCTAGCGATTTGGCCTGCACAACACACCAGTCACTGTGTGTGCAGTGCAAGGCGAGGCTATATAGTGGTGTATCAGTGGTGTTCGTTGTTGGGCTGCCTTCTAAGGCTTCCTGACATTCCTGCATTGCTGTTTACCCACTGCTCCGCAAACTGCTTTTTTAAAAGCAATCCCAATTTTTTTTTTTTGTCCTGCTGAGAAGAAAAAAAAACTGCTTCTGCTGCTAGCGATTTGGCCTGTACAACACACCAGTCACTGTGTGTGCAGTGCAAGGGGAGGCTATATAGTGGTGTATCAGTGGTGTTGGTTGTTGGGCTGCCTTTTAAGGCTTCCTGACAGGCTGGCATTGCTGTTTACCCACTGCTCTGCAAACTGCTTTTTTAAAAGCAATCCAATCTCCCTTATCCTCTAGTCACTTTTGTCACAGCTGTGCCATATAGCCTGTGACATAGCGCTCAGATATCAGTGGGCCTCACACAATCCAAAAGTGTCCAGTGTCCACAAGTGTCTGCAGAAATTCAAAATCTCCCTTATCCTCTCGTCACTTTTGTCACAGCTGTGCCATCGAGCCTGTGACATAGCGTTCAGATATCAGTGGCCCTCACACAATCCAAAAGTGTCCAGTGTCCACAAGTGTCTGCAGAAATTCAAAATCTCCCTTATCCTCTAGTCACTTTGGTCACAGCTGTGCCATCGAGCCTGTCACATAGCGCTCAGATATTCATTGGGCCTCACACAATCCAAAAGTGTCCAGTGTCCACAAGTGTGTGCGGAAATTCAAAATCTCCCTCATCCTCTAGTCACTTTGGTCACAGCTGTGCCATCGAGCCTGTCACATAGCGCTCAGATATTCATTGGGCCTCACACAATCCAAAAGTGTCCAGTGTCCACAAGTGTGTGCAAAAATTCAAAATCTCCCTTATCCTCTAGTCACTTTGGTCACAGCTGTGCCATCGAGCCTGTCACATAGCGCTCAGATATTCATTGGGTCTCACACAATCCAAAAGTGTCCAGTGTCCACAAGTGTGTGCAGAAATTCAAAATCTCCCTTATCCTCTCGTCACTTTTGTCACAGCTGTGCCATCGAGCCTGTGACATAGCGCTCAGATATCAGTGGGCCTCACACAATCCAAAAGTGTCCAGTGTCCACAAGTGTCTGCAGAAATTCAAAATCTCCCTTATCCTCTAGTCACTTTGGTCAAAGCTGTGCCATCGAGCCTGTCACATAGCGCTCAGATATTCATTGGGCCTCACACAATACAAAAGTGTCCAGTGTCCACAAGTGTGTGCAGAAATTCAAAATCTCCCTTATCCTCTAGTCACTTTGGTCACAGCTGTGCCATCGAGCCTGTCACATAGCGCTCAGATATTCATTGGGCCTCACACAATCCAAAAGTGTCCAGTGTCCACAAGTGAGTGCAGAAATTCAAAATCTCCCTTATCCTCTAGTCACTTTGGTCACAGCTGTGCCATCGAGCCTGTCACATAGCGCTCAGATATTCATTGGGCCTCACACAATCCAAAAGTGTCCAGTGTCCACAAGTGTGTGCAGAAATTCAAAATCTCCCTTATCCTCTAGTCACTTTGGTCACAGCTGTGCCATCGAGCCTGTCACATAGCGCTCAGATATTCATTGGGCCTCACACAATCCAAAAGTGTCCAGTGTCCACAAGTGTGTGCAGAAATTCAAAATCTCCCTTATCCTCTAGTCACTTTGATCACATCTGTGCCATCGAGCCTGTCACATAGCGCTCAGATATTCATTGGGTCTCACACAATCCAAAAGTGTCCAGTGTCCACAAGTCTGTGCAGAAATTCAAAATCTCCCTTATCCTCTAGTCACTTTGGTCACAGCTGTGCCATCGAGCCTGTCACATAGCGCTCAGATATTCATTGGGCCTCACACAATCCAAAAGTGTCCAGTGTCCACAAGTGTGTGCAGAAATTCAAAATCTCCCTTATCCTCTAGTTACTTTGGTCACAGCTGTGCCATCGAGCCTGTCACATAGCGCTCAGATATTCATTGGGCCTCACACAATCCAAAAGTGTCCAGTGTCCACAAGTGAGTGCAGAAATTCAAAATCTTCCTTATCCTCTAGTCACTTTGGTCACAGCTGTGCCATCGAGCCTGTCACATAGCGCTCAGATATTCATTGGGCCTCACACAATCCAAAAGTGTCCAGTGTCCACAAGTGTGTGCAGAAATTCAAAATCTCCCTTATCCTCTAGTCACTTTGGTCACAGCTGTGCCATCGAGCCTGTCACATAGCGCTCAGATATTCATTGGGTCTCACACAATCCAAAAGTGTCCAGTGTCCACAAGTGTGTGCAGAAATTCAAAATCTCCCTTATCCTCTAGTCACTTTGGTCACAGCTGTGCCATCGAGCCTGTCACATAGCGCTCAGATATTCATTGGGCCTCACACAATCCAAAAGTGTTCAGTGTCCACAAGTGTGTGCAGAAATTCAAAATCTCCCTTATCCTCTAGTCACTTTGGTCACAGCTGTGCCATCGAGCCTGTCACATAGCGCTCAGATATTCATTGGGCCTCACACAATCCAAAAGTGTCCAGTGTCCACAAGTGTGTGCAGAAATTCAAAATCTCCCTTATCCTCTCGTCACTTTTGTCACAGCTGTGCCATCGAGCCTGTGACATAGCGCTCAGATATCAGTGGCCCTCACACAATCCAAAAGTGTCCAGTGTCCACAAGTGTCTGCAGAAATTCAAAATCTCCCTTATCCTCTCGTCACTTTTGTCACAGCTGTGCCATCGAGCCTGTGACATAGCGCTCAGATATCAGTGGGCCTCACACAATCCAAAAGTGTCCAGTGTCCACAAGTGTCTGCAGAAATTCAAAATCTCCCCTGTCCTATAGACACCTTGTACCTTGTTTTACATTACTATATAGTTTGTTGGATTTTGTCTACATTTCTACCAAAAATGAGGAAGGCTGGTGGAAGAGGCCGTGGAATTGGGTGGGGGTTGGCAGCTAGTAATGATGGTGTTGGTGGTGGATCTGATGGTAGTGGCAAGAGCAAAACAGGACCGAATGCAGGAGGTGTTGAGCCTGCGTCATCGTCTGGCTACATAAGGCCTCGAACGCTTAGTTTTCTAGGAGTTGGCAAACCGCTTTTAAAGCCAGAGCATCAGGAAAAAGTTTTGTCTTACATTGCTGACTCAGCCTCCAGCTCTATCGCCTCCTCTTCTTCAGTTGTAAAAAGTAAAAGCACTGAGTCGTCATTGGAGGCTCATGTTCATGAACCACACCTTTCCTTGTGTCCTTCACCCCAACCAAGATTGAAGGATGACGCAGGCCATACTACTGATTACTCCATGGAGCTGTTTTCACATACCATGCCTGGATTATCAAGTCAAATGGTGAATTACCCAGGCCAAGATGAATCTGACATGGAGTGCACTGATGCACAGCCGCTGATGGATGATTCTGCTGGTACATTCACTCAGAGCACTACATTGTCCTCGCAGTGTACAGAGCCAGATTCTGACCCTGATGAGACTCAGGTGCCCCTTCCCGCACACTATACCACCATACACGGTGACACAGAGGAAGGTGCACATGACATAGAAGAGGAGGTGCTGGATGACCCAGTTGTTGACCCAGATTGGCATCCATTGGGGGAAGAGGGTGCTGCTTCCAATAGCTCAGATGAGGAGCATCCACAGCAGACATCGACATCGCAACAGCTGTTATCTGGCAGGCCCGGAGCACTCCAAAGACAGGTTCCAAACATCAAAAGAGTTGCTGGACAGCTTGTCCAGAGGGTCAAAAGATCAAAGCGTGCTAGGCCGCAAAATGTCTGCCAAAGTAGGAAGAGTGCAGTGTGGCACTTTTTTGACCAAAATCCTCATGATCAGGCCAAGGTTATCTGTAAGAAGTGCGCAAAGACCTTTAGCCGAGGGAAAAATCTGAAAAATTTGAATACCAGTTGCATGCTTAGACATTTAACCAGCATGCACTTGCAAGTGTGGACACAACACCAAACCTCAAGTGCCACATGTGCAACTGATCACAACGAAGGTAGTCAGCAACGCTACATTGTTTCCCCCACTGTAAGCCCACCGGTTAGCACAGCAGCAAATGTTGAGGTGTCGTTGCAAGGCCACAGCAGTCAGGGAATCCCACTGTTATATCAACGAAAGACTGATTCTAGGCCATCAGAAAGAACACCAACTCCATCACCATCATCAACCCTTTCTCAGTCCGCCCTGTCCACCGCTACTTCCACCATATGCAGCTCTCAAGTCCAGCTCACCCTCCCAGACACTATGAGTAGGTCAAGAAAGTACTCAGTCTCACATCCGCGTACACTGGGTTTGAACGCCCACATTGCCAAACTAATCTCGTTTGAGATGATGCCCTTTCGGTTGGTGGAAAGCACAGCTTTCCGCGAACTCATGGCCTATGCAGTACCACGCTATGACCTACCCAGTCGCCACTTCTTCTCTCGCAAAGCCATCCCAGCCCTCCACCATCATGTGAAAGACCGCATTGTCCATGCACTCAAGCAGTCAGTGAGCGGAAAGGTGCACCTCACAACTGATGCATGGTCCAGTCGGCATGGCCAGGGCCGTTACGTGTCCATCACTGCGCACTGGGTTAATGTGGTGGATGCAGGGTCCACAGAGGACAGCGGTGGTGGGACAGTGCTGCCTAGCCCACGGTATAGGAAACAGTTGGCTGTAGGCGTTCGACCCTCCTCCTCCTCCTCCTCCAGAAGCGAAAGCTCGTCCACAGAGCGCAGTCGTACGAGCACTCCATCTGCAGCTGCCACTGTTGCACACCATGTGTCCCCCTATCGAGCAGCTAGTGGAAAGCGTCAGCAGGCTGTGTTGCAGATGATGTGTTTGGGCAACAGACTCACCGCCGAGGTGGTGGCCGAGTACTTGAAGCGACAAACTGAGTCATGGCTGGGCAGTGTACATCTTGAGGCAGGCAAGGTAGTTAGTGATAACGGCCGTAATTTTGTGGCAGCCATAGCCCTTTCAAAACTCAGCCATATACACTGCTTGGCTCACACCTTGAACCTGGTGGTGCAGTGCTTCCTCAAAAATTATCCGGAGTTAACAGCCCTGCTCCAGAAGGTGCGAAGACTGTGCGCGCACATCCGCCGGTCGCCTGTACACTCCGTTCGTATGCAGAAGCTGCAGCGATTGCTCCACCTTCCCAACCACCACCTCATTATCGACATTGCAACAAGGTGGAACTCCACCCTGCACTTGGTGGAGCGGCTGTGCGAGCAGAGGCAGGCCATAATGCATTTGTGGGAGGATACACAGCCAGGCACTTTGAGAGCAGACATGGAGTTGACAGGTGTGCAGTGGTCGAAGCTGAAAGACCTCTGTAAAGTCCTTCAGTGTTTTGAGGAATGCACACGGCTGGTAAGCGCAGACGACGCCATTCTAAGCATGAGCATCCCACTTATGCGTCTGCTCGTGCAAACTTTGACGCACCTTAAGGAGCAGGCGTCTGCAGCCAATGTTGATGAGGAGGAAGAGGAGGAGGGAATCCTTGATGACATTCAGCCATTGTCTGCTCAGGGACCTCTCCTGGACGAGGTGGAGGAAGAAGAGGAGGAGGAGGATGATGATGGGGATGATTACTTAGGGGAGGAGGATGCATCTCGTGGGGCAAGTGAAAATGTTGGCGTGGCAAGGTCTGGTACAGGGTTTGTGCGTGACTGGAGGGATGTGGATTTGCTAGAAAGTGCTCCTCCAACCAGCACTCGCAGTGCATCATTAACACCGGGAACATTGGCCCACATGTCAGATTATGCCTTGCAGATCCTAAAAAGGGACCCACGCATTGCCAAAATGATGAACGATGACGACTACTGGTTGGCCAGCATCCTGGATCCACGCTATAAAGGCAAATTACAAAACATCATGCCACAGGAGAACCTTGACCTAATTTTGGCTAATAAACAAGCAACTCTGGTAAATCGGTTGCTTGAGGCATTCCCAGCACACAGCAGCGGTGATGGTTCTCACACGAGCCGTACGGGCCGGGGGTAGCTTGGCAGAGGTGTTCGTGGTGCACACAGCAGAAGTGGCGTTGGAGACAGGGGTTTCATGACAATGTTGTGGACTGATTTTTCAAGTACCGCTCACACAACTGGTAATACTGCATCGATGGAAAGTGACAGGAGACAGCAGTTGTCAACTATGGTTACAAACTACTTTTCCTCCCATATAGATGTTCTCCCACACAGGTCATTCCCCTTTGACTATTGGGCCACCAAACTGGACACCTGGCCTGAATTGGCACAATATGCCTTACAGGAGCTCGCTTGCCCAGCTGCAAGTGTGCTATCGGAAAGAGTCTTCAGTGCAGCTGGATCAATCCTGACAGAAAAAAGGACCCGTCTGTCAACCCAAAATGTGGATGATCTAACCTTCATTAAAATGAACCACGCATGGGTTTCCAAGGATTTTGTCCCACCTTCCCCTGATGACACATAGGGTGACAGAAAAATGGCTTGCTTTGATCCACCTCTTCCTGGGACTTGACCTATTTCACCTTTTGCATCAGCTGAATGTCCAACATCAACATATGCCACTTTCTAAAACTCCCTAACTGTGCTGCCTCCCCCCCCCATGGCCGGGGTCACCACCTAGCGCACGACACCGTGCGAGTGCCGTTGCCCTGGACAGGTGGGTAGGCCGACTCTTGGGCACGGGCACTGGCACAGGGTCCTTCATAGTGCAATCAAGTGTCTCTGATGGTGGTGGTGCACACCCGCCGTCAGACACACCGCCGTACTATGAGGAGCCCAGTGCCAGTACCGACGCCCACGAGTGGGCCCCCCTTGCTTGGGCAGGGCCCCAGCATTTGCAATCTTTACCTCTCCCTGCTCCTCCGCTGTGTAGTCTGGGCCGTTAAATCCATACTGTGCCTGACACCGTCTGAGCCTGCCTCCTGATGTATAGACATATATTTTGAATGTGTACGCTATCCATACATGTTATCTGGGGATACGGTACCCTTTCTAACCTTTGTGCAATCACGTGCAATCCATACTGGGCCTAACACCGTCTGAGCCTGCCTCCTGATGTATAGACATATATTTTGAATGTGTACGCTATCCATACATGTTATCTGGGGATACGGTATCCTTTCTAACCTTTGTGCAATCACGTGCAATCCATACTGGGCCTAACACTGTCTGAGCCTGCCTCCTGATGTATAGACATATATTTTGAATGTGTACGCTATCCATACATGTTATCCGGGGAAACGGTACCCTTTCTAACCTTTGTGCAATCACGTGCAATCCATACTGGGCCTAACACCGTCTGAGCCTGCCTCCTGATGTATAGACATATATTTTGAATGTGTACGCTATCCATACATGTTATCCGGGGAAACGGTACCCTTTCTAACCTTTGTGCAATCACGTGCAATCCATACTGGGCCTAACACCGTCTGAGCCTGCCTCCTGATGTATAGACATATATTTTGAATGTGTACGCTATCCATACATGTTATCTGGGGATACGGTACCCTTTCTAACCTTTGTGCAATCACGTGCAATCCATACTGGGCCTAACACCGTCTGAGCCTGCCTCCTGATGTATAGACATATATTTTGAATGTGTATGCTATCCATACATGTTATCTGGGGATACGGTACCCTTTCTCACCTTTGTGCAATAACGTGTAATCCATACTGGGCGTGAGAACGGCTGGCGAGCTGTTAAACAAGCTACAGCACCTGTGGTTTGCACACGTAAGTTTTTCATTTTTTCAGGAATGACGGTTAGGCCTAATTCCGGAACTGCGGTTGACCTGCACTTACTGGGAAATCATTGTTCGCGGGTAATAATTGTAATCAGTGATCCCCATCACTAACGTTGTTCAGCGGGTTATCTGCACCTGTAAGCGACAAACGCTGGCCTTTTCAGTGTAGCGCACATGCAGCCACGGACATGTAAGAGCATGACACACCAGTTATTGGCCAATCTCATGTGCCAGAGCCTCACGTGTCCCTCTAGTAAGCCGGACTCGGACCGCGGGGCATGACGGAGTCTCGTTCGTTAACGGAATTAAGCTTGCAATGTGTGCATCTGTTCTGTAGCTGGCATGGTTGAGGTTTCCCAGGTGGAGTCGAATTTAACCGTAGGCTCCACTCCTGGTGGTGCCCTTCTGGACATTCCTTTAAGGTTCAGCTTTGCAACCATACTGCCCACGTAAAACAAACACTTTGCCTTCATGAATGCTGTTTGGAGGGTCATGACTCGTGGGAATAACGCCGCCCAATCAGTTAACCTGCTAGAGAGATCGTTCGTTGCTCCCAAGCATGACATCACACTCCCTAGGAAGAAGGTAATGCCACTGTGGCGACCGTACTCCTGGGGGCGACACAAGTGCACTGATGCCCAGCCACTGCTCGATGAATCTGCTGGTACATTGACCCAGACCACTACTTTCCCCTCGCACGCTACATGACCTGAATCTGACCCTGATGAAACTCAGGTTACCCTTCCCATATACAGTTCCATCTTACACGGTGACAAAGAGGAAGCTGCAGATGAAAGTGCAGGTTCGGCCCACCCGCCATCAGACACACCACCGTACTATCAGGGGCCCTGTGCCAGTGCCGTCGCCAATGAGTGGGCCCCCCCTGCTTGCTCAGGATCACAGCACTTGCAAAGTTGAAATACTGTGCAGTGAGATGGAAGATGGGGGCGACGAGAAGTCCAGACAAGTACAGGGATTCCCTAGCGAGGAGACTTATTTGATTGTTTTCAATGTTGGGACAGCAATTTTTGGGGAGCACTATACTCTGGAGAATGATAGATGGGGCCCACCATACACTGGAACGTTCCAAAGGTGGACATCAGACACTGGAGCAGCATTTACAGGGCCCATTATACACTAGAGCATTAGAAATGGGGCCCATTATGTTTGGAGCATTATTTGGGCCCATAAGACAGTGGAGCTTCATCCATGGGGATCAACATATACTGTAGCATTATGTGGAGCTCATCATATACTGTTTCAAACATTATATGGGACAAATGATTCTGTATGGAGAAATAGATGGGCCTCGTCATGAGATGTAAAAAGTGAGGTATTTTTCATTGTACTATACCGCTATTTCTCTGCCGTATCGGAGCATGATGAGTTGTGGTATGTGTTAAAGGGGCGCTCTTTTGCCCAGGGCACATGAAAACCTGCAGCCAGCCCTCCCCCCCCACAACTTTAGCCAAATAACCCCCATTTTTCAGTGCGTAACTTGTATTATGAAGTTAATTAAGGTTGACAAGCTTAAGTAAGAAGAATTGATGCTTTTGGCATTCAAATGGGCACTGTAGGTGTGTTTCCTGTCCTCCTCTCACTGCCGACTTTTATTCCCCATTGACTTACATTGGGTTTCGTGTTTCGGGACGACCCCGACTTTTCCCTATAATCGGATGATCTTGCTCGACCCGACTTTTGGAAAAGTCGGGTTTCACGAAACGAAACGCGACCCTAAAAACCAAAAGTCGCTCAACTCTAGATCTGATTGTTGTTTAGATTCTCACATATTACTCAGTGGAGTAACGAGCATTGCCCTGCATTACTCGTTACATGGCAGATGAGATTAATGTGTTGCATTATATAGCTAATATGGAAGGACATTTGTTTGCGCAAAATTGTAGGAGTAACTACCTTGAGCATTTCAGTGTCAAAGTGATATTTTACACACAGCTGCTATCTAGCAATTTTAATATTATGGATAATTCTGTGTGCCACTAACAATGCTGTGGGTAGTATAAGTTATTCAATGCTATTACTGAGGTGGTATTACCTTTCGGCTCATGGGCCCAACAGAGGGGATTTTTCAAGAAGGCAACATAATTAAGGTGTCTTAATAGTTTAAGGACCATCTATCAAGAGCTCTAATATTTTGAACAATTTAGAAACATTTTTCAGGTGTTCCGAAAGCTCAGCGTCCTATGGTCAGGAACACAGAATTGACCTGAGATGATGACTAATATAAGTTCAGGTGATGGGACAAAAATGTGAAATTTGTCTTACATCTGGAAAATTAAGTGTACAGCAAGAGGCAGTTCAATGGCAAATTTGCAGTACAATAATTGTCCACAATCCAAATAGAAGTCCTATCATTCTCATATGACTACAGTACTTTGAAAAAATTGAAAAATTGGTGTTCGAAACAAACCAACAGTTCAACTTCAACGGAGAATAGTAGTGTAAGTCATTCCAACTCTCTGGTGGGCAGTAAGGATTTGGGGGATTCAATTTTTAGTAAAAGAAGTTAATCTAAACCTAGTGCAATAAACCTATCAAAATATGTCTAGTAGTTTTCTAGCTGGCTGTAATTCAACCTTACTCACACTTAGATGCTGACAATCTTTACATACAGAGCAAATTCACACTAACTTTCTTTGATTCTGTATTAGTGATGAGCGAATACATTCGGCACTAATCGTTACTCGCACAAATAATAAGTTATTCCGGCTATTCGTTACTATCTGAGTAATTTTGCATTTGGCTCAGCATATTCGGTGATTCTCCCAGCATGTTTGTCACTTTATTTGCATGCCAATCACAGTATTGCCAGCCTTTTCTTTGGTGTGGCATTACTGTGATTGGCTGCACGAACACCGGATGTTTGTCATGCTGTCAAGTGTATGAGAGCGCTGCAAAAACTGCTTCTGATAGGCGGTGAAATCTTCCCCGCCGGTCAGAGAGCCTTGGTTCCCAAGCTGTCAAAAGACAGCGTGAGTGTGCAGCTGTGATTGGAGGTATAAAGTTTACCTTCTGTCACTGGTGCCAGCTTATGGGACTACAGCTCCCATCAGCTGATGCCTGCTGCCACTAATAACAGTGAGAGCAGAAGCGGCTGATGGGTGTATTCATCCTGCATTGTAAATAAATAATAAAAAAATGGGTGAGTTCCCCTGTATTTTTGATAACCAGCCAGGCAAAACTCACAGCTGGGGGCTGCAACACTCAGCTGTCAGCTTCAGAAAGATGGGTTAACAAGAATAGAGGAGGCCCTATGCTGTATAATTTTTAGTTATTTAAATAAATAATTAACAATAAAAGGTGCTGGGTCCCCCCATTTCCATCAACCAGCCTTGCTAAAGTAGAAAGCTGGGGACTGGTATTCTCAGGCTGGTAAGGGGCCATGGATATTAGCCCCCACCAGCCTAAAAGTAGCAGCACACAGCAGCACAGAAAATGCACATCTATTAAATGCACCAATTCTAGTGCTTTGCCTGACTTCTCACTTGCCCTGAAGTGGTGGCAAGTGTTTTTTTTAAATGAAAATGGAAAAGTGTGCTTTGTTTTATTTTAAATAAATGACTTTATTCTGGCTGTGTCTTTATTTACTATATAACTATAGGATTAATAATGGAGAGGTATCTTTTAGATACCTTTCCATTACTAAGCTGTGAGCTTGATGTCACCAGACAATACAAAGGTGACATCAACCCCACAAATGTGAACCCTACTTGCCACCGCTACAGGGCAAGTGGGAAGAGCCGGACAAAGTGCCAGAATAGGCGCATCTAATAGACTTGCATTTTCTGGGCAGCTGCGGGCTGCTAATTTTAGGCTGTGGGGGTCAATATCCATGGCCCCTTAACAGCCTGAGAATACCAAAAGTATGGTATATGGCTTGGGGACCCTTCTATTCTTCATAACCAGCGTTGTTAATGCTGACAGCTGACAGTTGCAGACCCTAGCTGTGAGTTTTGCCTTGCTTGTTATAGAAAATACAGGGGAATCCTCTCTATTTTTCTCAATCATTTATTTATTTATAGCTCAGGAGATGGCTGATTAATACTCCAATCAGCTGCTCCTGCTCTTACTCTTATTAGTGGCAGCAGATGTAGGCTGATTGAAGTAATAGTCTCATCAGCCACCGCCTGCTGTCATTATTCTTACTTGAATAAAACTCTCATCATTCTCCCCTGCTCATGCTGATCGCCGGGAGTACAGGGGAGAATGGTGAGAGTCATCTTCAGCACCCAGCACCAAGGTACAGCGCTTACTGTACCACTGCTTTTTTGGCATCCACCGTGTGGTACTGATGCAGAAAATGGGCGGCACATGGTTGCCACACGAGTGCTGCACATATTACACAAACGGACACTTTCATCTCCGGTACCAATTTGACGTTAGCGCGAGTGCCGTGGGAAAATTTCTAGCAACGCTCACACTACCATCAGAAAGGTGAAGTTAGTTCATTGGCTGTGAACTATCAGAACCTTTCTGATGGCAACGGGAGCATGATAATTTTATAACACTCGCAGTGATGTCAGACAGGTCCTACCATTTCACCATGAGACACTGGGCAGATATAGCAGATGCTGCTCAGTGTCTCTGCTGGATGGCAGGCAGTAGAGTCACATCATGCAACCATGCAGCCTGGTATCTAAATGTAGCTGAGATAGACAAATGGATTATCATAAACCCTGTGGAAAGGTGAGGAATAGAGTTGAGCGAAATGGGTCAGTCAATTTCAAAAGTCGCCGACTTTCGCAAAAGTCAGGTTTCATGAAACGAAATGCGACCATAGCGTGAGGTCGGCCACGAGGTTGACGACCATGGCACCAAAGTCGCGTTTCAAAAGATGCTTCCAGCGCCCTTTTTCAGCCAATGATGGAGGACGCACACTGTGGGCAACGTGATGACATAGGAAGCGGTCACCACCATCTTTGAGAAGGGCATGCAAGTGATTGGCTTGCTTTGTATGGCATCACAGGGACTATAAAAGGGCGTGCACGCCGACCGCCATCATACTTCTGCTGATCTCAGAATAGGGAGAGCTGCTGCTGATTCTGTAGGGAGAGCATTAGGCAGGGAAGAAGATACAAAAACTGCTTCTGCTGCTAGCCATTTTGCCTGTACAACACACCAGTTAGTGTGCAGTGCAAGGGGAGGCTATATTTTGGTGCATTCAGCTCTGTTGGTTATTAGGCTGCCTTATAAGGCTCCCTGATAGCTGCATTGCTGTTTTCACACTGCTGTGCAAACTGCTTTTTGAAAAGCAAAAATACTTTTCATCCTCTTTTTTGCCCAGTTACCAAGCGTTCATTTTTCCACACTTTTGTGTGCAGCAGTCCCACTTTTTTGCTGCCTGCTGCCATACTTGGGACTGAGAGCATCATTGTCAGCTTGCTAAAATCTCTAGGGAGATTCAAATTCTCCCCAGTCCTATATAGACATTTTATACACCATCCAATTTCAGCCTGTTATATTGAGGTGTAATCTACACTGGGCCTGAGACATTAGTTCAGAGTCCTCCAGTCTGTAGGGAGATTCAAATTCTCCCCAGTCCTATATAGACATTTTATACACCATCCAATTTCAGCCTGTTATAATGAGGTATAATCTACACTGGGCCTGACATATTAGTTAAGTGTCCTCAAGTCTGTAGGGAGATTCAAATTCTCCCCAGTCCTATATAGACATTTTATACACCATCCAATTTCAGCCTGTTATATTGAGGTGTAATCTACACTGGGCCTGAGATAATAGTTCAGTGTCCTTAAGTCTGTAGGGAGATTCAAATTCTCCCCTGTCCTATATAGACATTTTATACACCATCCAATTTCAGCCTGTTATATTCAGGTGTAATCTACACTGGGCCTGAGATAATAGTTCAGTGTCCTCAAGTCTGTAGGGAGATTCAAATTCTCCCCAGTCCTATATAGACATTTTATACACCATCCAATTTCAGCCTGTTATATTGAGGTGTAATCTACACTGGGTCTGAGATATTAGTTCAGTGTCCTCAAGTCTGTAGGGAGATTCAAATTCTCCCCAATACTATATACACCTTGTACCTTGCTTTACAGTACCATATTGCTGGTGGTATTTTGGGTACATTTTCCCAAAAATGAGGAAGTGTGTTGGAAGAGGCCGTGGAAGTGGGCGGGGGTTGCCAGCTGGTAATCATGGTGTTGGTGGTGGTGGTGGATCTGCTGGTAGTGGCAAAAGCACAATAGCACCTAATGCAGGAGTTGTTGAGCCTGAGTCATTGTCTGGCTCCACAAGGCCTCGAAGACTCCCTTTTCTGGGAGTAGGTAAACCGCTTTTAAAGCCGGAGCTTCAGGAACAAGTTTTGGCTTCCATTGCTGACACAGCCTCCAGCTCTATCGCCTCCTCTTCTGAACTTTCAAAAAATAAAAGCACTAAGTTGTCATTGGAGGCTCCTGGTCAGGAACCACACCTTTCCTTGTGTCCTTCACCCCTAACAAAAGTAAAGGATGTGGCAGGTCACACTACAGATTACTCCATGGAGCTCTTTTCACATACCATGCCTGGGTTATCAAGTCAAATTGTGAATTACCCAGTTCAAGAAGAATCTGACATGGAGTGCACTGATGCACAGCCACTGCTAGATTTATCTGCTGGTACATTCACTCAGATCACTACATTGTCCTCGCAGTGTACTGAGCCAGAATCTGACCCTGATGAAACTCAGGTGCCCCTTCCCGCATACTATACCACCTTACATGGTGACACAGAGGAAGGTGCACATGACATTGTAGAGGAGGTGATGGATGACCCAGTTGTGGACCCAGATTGGCATCCATTGGGGGAAGAGTGTGCCGCAGCCAATAGCTCAGAAGAGGAGGAGGAGCATCCGCAGCAGGCATCGACATTGCAACAGCTGTTATCTGGCAGGCCCGGAGCAGTCCAAAAACGGGTTACAAAAAACAAAAGAGTTGCAGGACAGCTAGGCCAGACGGTCAAATTAGCACAGCATGCAAGGCCTCAAAATGTCTTCCATAGTAGGAAGAGTGCAGTGTGGCACTTTTTTGAGCAAAATCCTAATGATCAGGCAACGGTTATCTGTAAGAAGTGCGCAAAGACCTTTAGCTGAGGGAAAAATCTGAGAAATTTGAATACCAGTTGCATGCTTAGACATTTAGCCACCATGCACTTGCAAGCATGGACGGACAACCAAACCTCACGTTCCACATGTGCAACTGCTCCCAATGAAGGTAGTCAGCAATGCTACATCGTTTCCCCCACTGTAAGCCCACCGGTTAGCACACCACCAGCAGCAAATGTTGTGGTGTCGTCGCAAGGCCAAAGTAGTCAGGGAATCACAATGTTATTGCTACGAAAGACTGAATCTAGGCCATCAGAAAGAACACCAACTCCATCACCATCATCAACCCTCTCTCAGTCCGCCCTGTACACCGCTAGTTCCATCATATGCAGCTCTCAAGTCCAGCTCACCCTACCAGAGACTATGAGTAGGACTCATCCTCTCATCCGTGTACACTGGGTTTGAATGCCCACATTGCCAAACTAATCTCGTCAGAGATGATGCCCTACCGGTTGGTTCAAAGCGAAGCTTTCCACGAACTCATGGCCTACGCAGTACCACGCTATGACCTACCCAGTCGTCACTTCTTTTCTCACAAAGCCATCCCAGCCCTCCACCTTCATGTGAAAGACCGCATTGTCCATGCACTCAAGCAGTCAGTGAGTGGAAAGGTGCACCTCACAACAGATGCATGGTCCAGTAGGCATGGCCAGGGCCGTTACGTGTCCATCACTGCACACTGGGTTAATGGGGTGGATGCAGGCTCCACTGGGGACAGCAGCGGTGGAACAGTGCTGCCTAGCCCACGGTATAGGAAACAGTTGGCTGTAGGCGTTCGACCCTTCTCCTCCAGAAGCGAAAGCTCGTCCACAGAGCGCAGTCGCACGAGCACTCCATCCGCAGCTGCCAGTGTTACACACTCGGTGTCCCACTATCGAACAGCTAGTGGTAAGCGTCAGCAGGCTGTGTTGAAGATGATGTGTTTGGGCGACAAGAGATACACCGTGGAGGTACTGACTGACTACTTGCAGCGACAAACTCAGTCATGCCTGGGCAGTCTACATCTTGTGGCAGGCAAGGTAGTTAGTGATAATGGCTGGAATTTTGTGGCAGCCATAGCCCTTTCAAAACTCAGACACATACCTTGCCTGGCTCACACCTCGAACCTGGTGGTGCAGTGCTTCCTTAATAATTATCCGGAGTTAACAGGCCTGCTCCAGAAGGTCCAAAGACTGTGCACGCACATCTGCCGGTCACCCGTACACTCCAGTCATATGCAGAAGCTGCAGCTATTGCTCCAACTTTTCAATTCCCGCTCACACGACTGGTAATACTGCATCGATTGAAAGTGAAAGGAGACATCAGTTGTCAACTATGGTTACAAACTACTTCTTGTCCCATATCGATGTTCTCCCTCACAGGTCATTCCCCTTTGACTATTGGGCCTCTAAACTGGACGCCTGGCCTGAATTGGCACAATATGCCTTACAGGAGCTCACTTGCCCTGCTGCTAGTGTGCTATCAGAAATAGTCTTCAGTGCTGCTGGCTCAATCCTGACAGAAAAAAGGACCCGTCTGTCGACCCAAAATGTTGATGATCTAACCTTCATTAAAATGAACCATGCATGGGTTTCAAAGGATTTTGTCCCACCTTCCCCTGATGACACATAGGTTGCCAGAAAAATGACTTGCTTTTGTCCTCCTCTTCCTCGGACTTCTCCAATTCCTCCATTTGCAGCTGCTGAATGTCCAACATCAAAATATGCAATTTTTACACCTCCCTGCTGCCTCCCCCCATGGCCGGGGTCACCACCTAGCGCACGCAACCGTGCAAGTGCCATTGGCCTGGACAGGTGGGTGGGCCAACTCTTGGGTGCCGGCACTGGCACAGGGTCCCTCATAGTGCAATCAAGTGTCTCTGATGGTGGGGGTGCACACCCGCCATCTGACACACTGGCGTACTATGAGGGGCCCAGTGCCAGTACCGATGCCCACGAGTGGGCCCACCTTGCTTGGGCAGGGCCCCAGGATTTGCAATATTTACGTCGCCCTGCTCCTCCGCTGTGTTGTCTGGGCTGTCAAATCCTTTCCTGGGTCTGCCACTACAAATTTGGTGAACTGATAGATGATGGTTAAGACGTAGCTATGCCCTGTCCTGCTGGCCGGGCTCTAGCTTCAGATGATCAATGGCTTCCATTTCTTATGGACGTCGACTCACAATGAGATGCAGTGGTGGTTTATCATCAGCTTTCACAGTTTTTCTACTCACAGACGTGTGACATTCCTGCCCGCATTTTTAAATGTGCCCTCTCTTGCCAATCCAATAGAATCGCCTACAGCCTGTGGCTTCTGTCTTTTGCACTTCAAAGTTACCTGACAGATCATAATAGGCAGTGAGGACCATGTCTACATCGCTCCCTGTGATCAAAATTTGATGGAGATGAGTAACGGTGATGGGATCAACGGTACTGCGATACAGCAACACTTTCTTCACAAAGAACTGTTTTCGCTGTCTCCACACACAAAGTAATTGAGGGTCAGCATTGCCTCTGAGAATTCTCCCGGGAGTTTTTCCCCTGATTAGTAATTCCTAAATTTCTGCAATCACTCGACTTTATGTCTGTACTTTTATCCATCTCGTTTCCTCTTGCGGAGAGTCTGGACTGCCTTACTGAGACAGAAATATACATGAAGATTTAAAAATAACCCAACAGTGTATACTGGTGTACACTTCAAAAACATTTCCTTTTTTCTACTTTTTAGATTGTTGTCTAATCCATACTGAGTCTGTGAGTGTCTTTGTTGGACTCCGGAAATAAACACAGAGATTTTAAATGTTTAAACTATGATATACTGTATATACCTGTTATCCGGTGATACTGTACCCTTTCTCAACTTTCTGCAATCTTGTTGAATCCATACTGTGCCTGAGACCGTCTGAGTCTGCCTCCTGATTACAGATGAGTGGTGTTTGAGGGGAACTGTTGGCCAAGTTCAAATTCTAGCTGTTTTGGGCGGTGTTAGATCCGTTCGTCAAACTACAACACTTTGATTAAAATTCGGCTGTTCGAGTTTCCGTTCAAGAGGGTTTCGTTAAACAAAAGCGTATCTTTTTTTCACATTAATAATGCTTTTCAATGATAATAGACAGTTTTAGGGCATAGTAGTGGTGTCTGGTATCCAGCAGTGTAGTACACCTGTGAAGGAGCTACTCCGTGTGTGTTTCTAATAATTTTTTACCGCATATTGTCCTGAAAATCCTTTTGGGCCTAGTAACTGTGTCTGCTACTCAGAAGAGGAGCCCACCCGTGAACCGAGCTATGCCGCCTGTTTATGAAAGAACCAGTTTTTAACTGCATTTACACCACTTAATTCTTTGGGCCTAGTAACTGTGTATGCTACTCAGCAGAGTTGGCCACCCGTGAACCAAGCTATGCCGCCTGTTTATGTAAGAACTGTGTGCTACTCAGCAGAGGAGCCCAGCTGTTAAGCAAGCTACAGCACCTGTGGTTTGGACACTTAATTTTTTCACATTCTTTCTGGAATGCCGTTTAGGCCTAATTCCAGAATTACGGTTGACCTGCACTTACTGGGAAATGCTTGTTCACGGGGAAGAATTGTAATCCCAGATCCCCATCACTAACGGGGTTCAGCGTGTTATCCGCACCTGTCCAGCGATACACGCTGGTCCTTTCATTGTAGCACGCGTGCAGCCCCGGACATGTAAGGGCATGACAGACCTGTTGTTGGCCGATCTCACATGCCAGAGCCTCGCGTGTCCCTCTAGTAAGCTGGACGCGGACCGCGGGGGCATGCCTGAGTCTCGTTTGTTAACGGAATTAAGCTTGCAATCTGTGCAGCTTTTTGTGGATGGCATGGTTGAGGTTGCCCGTGTTTAGTCCAATTAAGCCGCAGGTTCCACTCCTGGTGGTGCCCTTCTGGACATTCCTTTAAGCTTCAGCTTTGCAACCATAATACCCCCTGAAACCATACACTTTTCCAGACAGTGACATTCTAGTCAAAGAGCGCGATGACATCACGTCTGTATGCCCTCTGCCTAAACAGACCAAGTGCAGAGAGATGGAAGATGTGGACGACAAGGAGTCCAGAGTACAGGGATTCCTTAGCGAAGAGACTTATTTAATTGTTTTAAAGGTTGGGAGCAATTTTTGGGGAGCACGATACTCTGTAGAATGATATCTGGGGCCCACCATACACTGGAGCATTCCAAAGGTGGACATCAGTCACTGGAGCAGCATTTACAGGGCCCATTATACACTGGAGCATTAGAAATGGGGCCCATTATATATGGAGCATTATTTGGGCCCATAAGACAGTGGAGCTTCATCCATGGGGACCAACATATACTGTAGCATTATGTGGAGCTCATCATACACTGTGTTCCAAATTATTAAGCAAATTATATTTTTCTCTGATTTTCCTAAATAGTCGGTACAAATGACAGTCAGTCTAATAAAGGTCATCACCAGTTAGAGTATACATCAAATTTTATTGAAGAAACCTCCCAATGATAACAGTATAATCTACAAAATGAATAAAAACTCAAATTGCACTGTTCCAAATTATTAGGCACATTAGAATTTCTAAACATTTGATATGTTTTAAAGAACTGAAAATGCTCATTTGTGGAATTTGCAGCATTAGGAGGTCACATTCACTGAACAAAAAAGCTATTTAACTTCAAAACATTCCTAACAGGCCAAGTTAACATAGGAACCCTTCTTTGATATCACCTTCATAATTCTTGCATCCATTGAAATTGTGAGTTTTTGGAGAGTTTCTGCTTCTATTTCTTTGCATGAAGTCAGAATAGCCTCCCAGAGCTGCTGTTTTGATGTGAACTGCCTCACACTCTCATAGATCTTTTGCTTGATGATACTCCAAAGGTTGTCCATAGGGTTGAGGTCAGGGGAAGATGGTGGCCACACCATGAGTTTATCTCCTTTTATGCCCATAGCAGCCAGTGACTCAGAGGTATTCTTTGCAGCATGAGATGGTGCATTGTCATGCATGAAGATGATTTTGTTCCTGAAGGCATGTATCTGCTTTTTATACCATGGAAGACAGCTGTCAGTCAGAAACTCTATATACTTTGCAGAGGTCATTTTCACACCTTCAGGAACCTTAAAGAGCCCTACCAGCTGTTTCCCCATGATTCCAGCCCAAAACATGACTCCTCCACCTCCTTGCTGATGTCGCAGCCTTGTTGGGACACGGTGGCCATCCACCAACCATCCACTACTTCATCCATCTGGACCATCCATGGTTGCTCGACACTCATCAGTAAACAAGACTGTTTGAAAATTAGTCTTCATGTATGTCTGGGCCCACTGTAACCATTTCTGCTTGTGAACACTGTTTAGGGGTGGCCGAATAGTAGATTTATGCACCACAGCAAGCCTTTGAAGGATCCTACACCTTGAGGCTCGAGGGACTCCAGAGGCACCAGCAGCTTTAAATATCTGTTTGCTGGTTTGTAGTGGCTTTTTAGCAGCCACTCTCTTAATCCGATGAACTTGCCTGGCAGAAACCTTCCTCATTCTGCTTTTATCAGCACAAACATGTCTGTGCTCAGAATCAACCACAAATCTTTTAACAGTACGATGATCACGTTTAAGTTTTTGGGAAATATCTAATGTTTTCATCTCTTGACCAAGGCATTGCACTATTTGATGCTTTTCAGCAGCAGAGAGATCCTTTTTCTTTCCTAAATTCCTTGAAACCTGTGTCCTGCTTAATAATGTGGAACATCATTCTTAAGTAGTTTTCCTTTAATTGAGTTCATCTTGTAAACTAATTATCACAGGTGTTTGAGATTGATTTCAGTGATCCAAAGAGCCCTGATACACAATACCATCTGAGTTTATTTGAAAACAAAAAATTACATCTTTAGGACACTTAAATCCAATTTGCATAATAATTTGGAACACAGTGTATACTGTTTCAAACATTATATGGGACAAATGATTCTGTATGGAGAAATATATGAGCCTCATTACTCTGTATGGCGCACTATGCAGTGGCCATAATACTGTATGGAGGAATATACTGTCTGTTTTTGGAGCTATTGGAGAATTTAAAATGGATATCAGTCATGTGATATAAGAATTGAAGTATTTTTCATTGTACTGTACCGCTATTTCTCTGCCATGTCAAAGGATCGTGAATTGTGTCATGCGCTAAAGGAGCCCAGTGACACTCTTTGGCCCTGGGCCCACGAAAATCTGGAGCCAGCACTACCCCCCCACACAACTTTAGCCAAGTAACCCCCAGTTTTCAATGCATAACTATTATTATAAAGTAAATTAAGGTTGACAAGCTTAAGGAATAAGAATTGATGTTTTTGGCATTAAAATGGGCACTCTAGGTGTGTTTCCTGTCCTCCACTCACTGCACACTTTTCTTCCCCATTGACTTACATTGGGTTTCGTGTTTCAGTCGGACTTCGACTTTTCACAATAATCGGCCGATTTCGCTCGACCCGACTTTTGCAAAAGTCCAGTTTCGTGAAACCCGACTCGACCCGAAAAAAGGCAAAGTCGCTCATCTCTAGTGGGGAATATTGTTGTTTGTTTTTTTACTCTTTTGCAGAGTCTTTGCTATTCTTTCAATTAAAGGACTTTTTTTCTGTGTGTGTGCTTTTGTACAATATGACTATGAGGTTAGTAATGGGACCATCTTATTACAAACCTCTGAGATTGATGTCACCTGACAATACAAAAGTGACATCAACCCCCCTCAACTATCACCCCACTTGACACTGCTAAAGGGCATGTGGGAAGAGCGAGACTAAGTGCCAGAATTGGCACATCTTAGAGATGTGCATTTTCTGGTGCAGCTAAGAGCTAATTCTTTTAACCTGGTGGGGCAGTATTCATCGCCCCTTCCTAGTTTATTAATGTCATCTCACAGGTGTCTGCATATCCTTTGTTGGTTGTTAATTATAGGGGGACCCTGCAAAATTTTTGGGGGGTTCTCCATTTTAATAGCCAGGAAAGGCTACGTATACAACTGTGAGCTGATATTAATAGCCTCGGAAGCTCCATGGGTATTATCCCCTTCCCAAGCTATAAACATTTGTCCCCAGCAATCGACTTTCTCTCTGCTGGTTATGAAATTTACTCGGGAGCCCACACCCTTTTTTATGAAAAATAATCTTTTAATGATTGAATGCATATACTGTAAGCTGCACGCGTATTGTACTAAAAGTATATGTCACTGACATCTGAATATCTATGTGTATATACTGTGGGTAATGCAATTATTCTATCATGTTGGCTCCTGCTGTGATTTTACAGTATGTGGCTGCTGAATTGCTGGTTTTTCTTAGATAGGTAGATAGATAGATAGATAGATAGATATATAGATAGATAGATAGACAAAAAAAACGACCAGCACCTCCTAGTGTGAACATGTGCAAGCTGCAACAATTGCACAATGTAGATTTTTTTCTGTCTATTTAGTTGCTGGATGCTAGCTGCCTCCAGTCTGTTCTTGCACCCCTCCTATTGGCCTTGCAGGAGGCCGCAATCAGCTATACCTGCCCATAAATTGTAGGCTTAGCCCGGTAGTGACATGTTTGTCCAAAACTGTAGGCTGGTGGCCCAGAAGTGGCTTATGTATGGTAGAGCAGGGACCCATCAGAGGGAGGTTACTGTGCCGTGGTTGATGGGCTTACATGAATTGGCCAATTTGTGCACTAAGGAACTTCATTTTCATCTTACTGTAAGTTTAAAAAAAATTTTGGAAAAAATATTTTTGAGTATTATTATCTAAATTGAATGGTTTTAATGTTTTTCTGTGTTTTCACATGGCCTAGATTCATGCACATGTGCTGCTGTATTCTTTTTATCTATATTGTGCAGCTTTTGCAGCTTGCACGTGTTCACACTAGGAGGTGCTGGTCAGTTTTTTTTGTCTATTTAGTTGCTGGATGCTAGCTGCCTCCAGTCTGATCTTGCACCCCTCCCATTGGCCTTGTAGGTGGCCACAATCAGCTCTACCTGCCCATAAATTGTAGGCTTAGCCCGGTAATGACATGTTTGTCCAAAATTGTAGGCTGGTGGCCCAGAAGTGGCTTATGTACGGTAGAGCAGGGACGTCCCCATGATGATGTAATGAGTGGTACCATGTGACTGCTGAAGGCAGGAAGGGAGACCATGGAGAAGCGGGGCTGCAGAGACGGCACCAGGAGGGGGTAAGTTAGCGATATTCACCAGTCCCCGGTCCATTGCTGCTCATCGCTGTCTGCAGGGCGCGATGACATGGTTAGTGCACGCTGCGCCCTCTGCTGGCTGAACAGTCACCGACACAGGAAGCGGCAGACAGCGGTGAGCCGGGTCCTGAGCAGGAGAGGTGAGTATGGCATTTTTTTTTTGCAGCAGCATATGGGGGCATATGGGGGCATAATATATGGAGTATTTTATGGGGGCAGCATATGGGGGAATATTCTATGGTGCAGCATATGGGGGCATAGTCTATGGAGCAGCATAAGGGGCTTATTCTTAGGGGGTCAGCATATGTTGGCATATTCTATGGAGCAGCATATGGGGGCATATCTTATGGGGCAGCATATGGGGGCATATCCTATGGGGCAGCATATGGGGGCATAGTCTATGGGGCAGCATATGGGGGCATAGTCTATGGGGCAGCATATGGGGGCATAGTCTATGGAGCAGCATATGGGGCATCATATGGGGGCCTAATCTATGGAGCAGCATATGGGAGCATATTCTATGGAGCAGCATATGGGAGCATATTCTATGGGGCAGCATATGGTTGCATAATCTATGGAGCAGCATATAGGGGCATAATCTATGGAGCATCTTATGGGGCATAATCTATGGAGCATTTTATGGGGGCATAATCTATGGAGCATCTTATTGGGGCATAATCTATTAAGTATCTTATGGGGGCATAATCTATGGAGCATCTTATTGGGGCATAAACTATTGAGGATCTTATGGGGGCAAAAACTGTTGAGTATCTTATTGGGTCATAATCTATGGAGCATCTTATGGGGGCATAATCTATGGAGCATCTTATGGGGGCATAATCTATAGAGCAACTTATGGGGGCATAATCTATAGAGCATCTTATGGGGCCATAACCTTTATGGAGCATTATATGGGGTATATTATTCTATGGAGCATCTTATGGGGGCATTATTAACCTTTGTGCAGCATTATATGGGGTGTCAGAGATCATACTTACCCCCTGTTGCGGTCTCTGCAGCCCCCCGCTTCTCCACGGTCTCCCTTCCTGCCTTCAGTGGTCACGTGGTACCACTCATTAAACTCATGAAAATTTGCATATTCATGAGTGTAATGAGCGGTACCATGTGACCGCTGAAGGCAGGAAGGGAGACCGTGGAGAAGCGGGGCTGCAGAGACCGCACCAGGAGGGGGTAAGTTAGCAATATTCACCTGTCCCCGGTCCATTGCTGCTCATTACTGTCTGCAGCGTCCTCTGTCTGTGATGTTTAGGCAGCAGAGGGCGCGATGTCGTGGTTAGTGCACGCTGCGCCCTCTGCTGGCTGAACAGTCACCGACACAGGAAGCGGCAGACAGCGGTGAGCCGGGTCCTGAGCAGGAAAGGGGAGTATGGCATTTTTTTTTTGCAGCAGCAGCATATGGGGGCATAATATATGGAGCATTATATGGGGGCAGCATATGGGGGCATATTCTATGGAGCAGCATATGGGGGCATAGTCTATGGAGCAGCATATGGGGGCCTAGTCTATGGAGCAGCATATAGGCCATATTCTATGGAGCAGCATATGGGGGAATATTCTATGGAGCAGCATATGGGGCATAGTCTATGGAGCAGCATATGGGGGCATATCATATGGGGCAGCATATGGGGGCATATCCTATGGGGCAGCATATTTGGGCATATCCTATGGGGCAGCATAAGGCGGCATATCCTATGGAGCAGCATATGGGAGCATATTCTATGGAGCAGCATATGGGGGCATATTCTATGGGGCAGCATATGGGGGCATAATCTATGGAGCAGCATATAGGGGCATATTATATGGAGCAGCATATGAGGGCATAATGTATGAAGCATCGTATGGGGCATAATCTATGGAGCATTTTATGGGGGCATAATCTATGGAGTATCTTATTGGGGCATAATCTATTGAGTATCTTATGGGGGCATAATCTATGGAGCAACTTATGTGGGCATAATCTATGGAGCATCTTATTGGGGCATAATCTTTGGAGCATCTTATGGGGGCATAATCTATGGAGCATTTTATGGGGGCATAATCTATGGAGCATCTTATTGGGGCATAATCTATTAAGTATCTTATGGGGGCATAATCTATGGAGCATCTTATTGGGGCATAAACTATTGAGGATCTTATGGGGGCAAAAACTGTTGAGTATCTTATTGGGGCATAGTCTATGGAGCATCTTATGGGGGCATAATCTATGGAGCATCTTATGGGGGCATAATCTATAGAGCAACTTATGGGGGCATAATCTATAGAGCATCTTATGGGGCCATAACCTTTATGGAGCATTATATGGGGTATATTATTCTATGGAGCATCTTATGGGGGCATTATTAACCTTTGTGCAGCATTATATGGGGTGTCAGAGATCATACTTACCCCCTGGTGCGGTCTCTGCAGCCCCCCGCTTCTCCACGGTCTCCCTTCCTGCCTTCAGTGGTCACGTGGTACCGCTCATTAAACTCATGAACATTTGCATATTCATGAGTGTAATGAGCGGTACCATGTGACCGCTGAAGGCAGGAAGGGAGACCGTGGAGAAGCGGGGCTGCAGAGACCGAACCAGGAGGGGGTAAGTTAGCGATATTCACCTGTCCCCGGTCCATTGCTGCTCATCACTGTCTGCAGCGTCCTCTGTCTGTGATGTTTAGGCAGCAGAGGGCGTGATGTCGTGGTTAGTGCACGCTGCGCCCTCTGCTGGCTGAACAGTCGCTGACACAGGAAGCGGCAGACAGCGGTGAGCCGGGTCCTGAGCAGGAGAGGTGAGTATGGCATTTTTTTTGCAGCAGCAGCAGCATATGGGGGCATAATATATGGAGCATTATATGGGGCAGCATATGGGGGAATATTCTATGGAGCAGCATATGGGGGCATAGTCTATGGAGCAGCATATGGGGGCCTAGTCTATGGAGCAGCATATAGGCCATATTCTATGGAGCAGCATATGGGGGAATATTCTATGGAGCAGCATATGGGGCATAGTCTATGGAGCAGCATATGGGGGCATATCATATGGGGCAGCATATGGGGGCATATCCTATGGGGCAGCATATTTGGGCATATGCTATGGGGCAGCATAAGGCGGCATATCCTATGGAGAAGCATATGGGAGCATATTCTATGGAGCAGCATATGGGGGCATATTCTATGGGGCAGCATATGGGGGCATAATCTATGGAGCAGCATATAGGGGCATATTCTATGGAGCAGCATATGAGGGCATAATGTATGAAGCATCGTATGGGGCATAATCTATGGAGCATTTTATGGGGGCATAATCTATGGAGTATCTTATTGGGGCATAATCTATTGAGTATCTTATGGGAGCATAATCTATGGAGCATCTTATGTGGGCATAATCTATGGAGCATCTTATTGGGGCATAATCTTTGGAGCATCTTATGGGGGCATAATCTATGGAGCATTTTATGGGGCATAATCAATGGAGCATCTTATGGGGCCATAACCTTTATGGAGCATTATATGGGGTATATTATTCTATGGAGCATCTTAATTATTAACCTTTGTGCAGCATTACATGGGGTGTATTTTTATGGAGCTTCTTATGGGCCCATCATGAACTGTATGGAGCATTATATGGGGCTCCTGATTCAATATGGATATTCAAAATCATTTAACCTACTGATGTCTCAATTAATTTTACTTTTATTGGTATCTATTTTTATTTTTGAAATTTACCAGTAGCTGCTGCATTTTCCACCCTAGGCTTATACGCGAGTCAATAAGTTTTCCCAGGTTTTTTGTGGCAAAATTAGGGGGTCGGCTTATACACAGGTCGGCTTATACACGAGTATATACGGTATGTTAGCTAAGTGTTTCCTCACTAGCTTTCTGTTTATAGATAT
Source organism: Dendrobates tinctorius (assembly GCF_039654945.1). Lineage (NCBI taxonomy): Eukaryota > Metazoa > Chordata > Amphibia > Anura > Dendrobatidae > Dendrobates > Dendrobates tinctorius. Next base: position 27,934,323 of record NW_027361771.1, read on the forward strand.
CCTGGATTCTTCTATTACATTAATAGGACAGTGAAGGTCAGTTGATGTTTCATTTCCTTTCTGAGAGAAAACAGATGCAAAATAGGAAGTTAAAAGTTCGACCTTCTCAACATCCTTTCTTACCATTTCATCATTTTCATCCTGTAAATATCCTATAGCATCTTCGACTTTTCTTTTAATTTTGACATATCCCCAACATCCTTTTCTACTGCTTTTGACATCTCTTACAAGCCTTAATTCTTTGTCAGCTTTTGCTAGTCTGATTCATGCACTGCAGATTCTGCAGACAGCATTATATACTTCTTTAGATATGCCTCCCTCTTTCCTTTTGATAAGTATTTCTGTCTTCTTTTTTAGCATGTGTTTAAATTATGTGTTCATCCATACTGGTTTCCTTAAATACTTTGTATTCTTCCCTCTTTTTGGAATTGTTAATGATTGTGCTTTGAGAATCTAATTTTTCAAAATTTCCCATCCTCCCTGGACATTTTTGTCCTTTAGGATATCCAGCCATTGAATCCCTCCAATTAACTTTCTGAGTCCTTTAAAATCTACCTTTCTGAAATCTAACCTTGAAGTTTGATTCTTCCCAGGTCTTCCTCCTCTAGTTATCCAAAATTCTAAAATAGCATGGTCGCTACCTCCTAAGGTCCCAGCCACTCTTACCTCCCCAACCATTTCCTCCCTGTTTATAAGGATTAGATCCAAGGTAGTAGATCCCCTTGTTTTCTCCTCTAATTTTTGGAAGATAAAGTTGTCAGCAAGAGAGGATAAGAATTTCCTTGACCTGTTAGTTTTGCCTGAGAGAGATTCCCAACAAATGTCTGGATAGTTGAAATCTCCCATGACCACAATGACATATTGTTTGGAAAACTTGGCCATTTGTTGCATAAAGAGTTCATCCATATCTTCAGCTTGCACAGGCGGCCTGTAGTAAATGCCTACAATGGTGTCCTTTCTGTTGTCCTCTCCTTGTATTCTTACCAAAACAGTTTCCACAGAACTCCCAGTCTCTGAAGCTTCAATCTCTGTGCAGATATACGCGTTTCTAACATACAATGCGACGCCTCCGCCTCGTTTATCAAGTCTGTTTCTTGCAAATAAGTTGTATCCTTCTAGCCTTGTATTCCAATCATGTGTATCATCCCACCAAGCTTCAATGATTCCAATGACATCATATTTCTTTTCCTGTGTTAGTAGTTCCAGTTCTCCTTATTTGTTGCCCATGCTTTGTGCATTAGTATAGAAACATTCTAATTTGTGATTGGTTTCTCTTTCTCCAATATTTTTATTATTTTGATTTTTTTGGTCTTTGTTCTTCTTTTCCACTAATAACAGAGTTCTCAATAGTATTTGTCAGGTGTATGGCTTTTTTTGGCCTTTTGCTTCCCTTCCCACATTGTTCTAGCTTAATGCTCTCCTGATGAGTGCAGAGAGGGGATTTCCAAATACATGTTTTCCAGTCTTCGTAAGGTGCACCCCATCTCTAGCAAGTAGTCCATCGTATAGGTAATTCACTCCGTGATCCAGAAATCCAAATCCTTGTTGAAGGCACCATTGTCGTAGCCAGTTGTTCAACTGCAGATTCTTATTCCACCTCCTTGTTCCATGGTCATCCACTGGGAGGATGGAAGAGAAGGTGACCTGTGTTCCCAGTTCTTCCACTTTCTTTCCTACGTTTTCAAAGTCACTGTAGATGGTTTCCAGGTCCTTTCATGCATTGTCATTTGTCCCCACATGTATTAGCAGGAATGATTGGTCGTCTGTAAGTCTGAAGAGTCCTGATATCCTGTCAGATACATCTTTAATTTTTGCTCCGGGAAGACAGTTCATTTCTCTTGAGATTATATCCAGTCTGCATATAGCGGCCTCTGTTCCTCTCAACAGGGAATCCCCCACGACCACAACTCTGTCTCTTCTTCACAACATTTTTATTTCAACATTCAGGAGGACTCTGAGGGCGTACAAGGTTGTTCTTTGTGGGCAAAGTTTTTTCTTGAAGTATTTCATCATTCTCCTGCGTGATAGCCTGGTACTAATTCCTGAGCAGTATGGGCACTGACTGCCTCCCGATCTTCCTGCTTCTCTTGGTCACATGCTTCCATTCCTCTGTTTCTTCAGGTGCACTTCGAATTTCTTCTCTTTCTGTAACATGAAGAGATAATTCTGCTCTGTCTAAGAACTCTTCACCTTCCTTAATGACCTTCAATGTAGCTAAGCTCTCTTTTAGATTTTGCAACTATTCCTCCAATACGGACACAAGTTTGCATTTCTGGCATGTGATTTGGCTTTTCCACTGCTAAGTCAGTGAACATGTAGCAAGAAATGTAGCTCACCAAATGGCTCCTGAATTTGTTCATATTCTTATTGTTAATAATATATGAAAGTAGTGAAAAACGTGCCAAAATTTGCGCGCCGGCCGGCACAAAGTTTACTGATGTCCTCCTTTCAGCCGCAATAGCCAAAGTCCAGTGTTCTTTGAGTTAATGGAGACCCTTCAATCTGGGAATATGCAAATGATCTCTGCACGACTCCTCCCTTGGTTTACCGATGTCCTCCTTTCAGCTGCAACGTCCAAAATCCAGTGTTCATTGAGCTCGCGGAGACTCTTCACTAATCCCAGAATGCGCTGGGAATATGCAAACTATTGGGTCCAGTAGAAAAATATTCAACCTTCCCATTGACTAGCTATGGATCCGTTATTCGGTACGAATACACAGATATTAGAAAGTATTTGAGCCGATTGTCCCAAATCCGATTATTTCACCATTCATCACTAGTAAATATTCTCATTTATATGATTATATAGAAAAAGCAGATTTTCAGTTCTGGACCCCTGTGGAGTATCATGAAATGTTAAAATATGGCTCAATAAAATTTAAAGACACTTATCAGAAAAAGAACACTTCTAGAAGTTATATCTAGTGATGCTTTTAGTGTGTTTGTGGGTGTGTAGCTGACATGTTTGACCTCCCTGCTTTATCTGCTGTCTGGAGATTAGTAAATTCACGGTTTAGAATTTGGCATTGAGCTGCAGTGTAATTTCTTATTATGCATTTATAAGAAGAAACAGTACAGTTTTATCTCATGTCTAGTTATATAATTTGATTCTGCACTTCTTTTGCTTCCCTCTTTGCTGTACTGAAGCCGATGCTAATTGAAAATATATGATGCATAGCATATGGGGAGACATATGTGCAGCGCAGGAAAAGGTGATGCTGCAAGCCAAGGGATATAAAAAGAATAGAAATTGCAGAACATTGTCTGTTTTTATTAAAGTAAGGGGTGCATTAACCATTATTCACCCTTGGGTATAGGGGGTGAAGGATTTTCAGCAACAGATATAAAAAGATATATTAAATCAGTAACAGCTAGAAAACACTGGTAAATACTGTAGTTTTATCCTAAAGGGAACCAGCTTTCTATAACCAGCTGAAGGTTATTTCTGATGTGTTTGAAGAAACCATACATTAAAAGGATCATCTCCTTTTTTTATTATGTGGCTAACCTATGGGTGGGTTAATTAAGAAATGGAGGGAAGACTTACATATATTACATTCTTTCTATTACTGGGAAAAATAGAGTAATGCATACATAAATAATAAAGGTATTTTTAAAAAGAGACAAGAGACTTGTCGATGAAGTACACATATATACTTCTGTTCCTTTAATGCACCATTTTTAAAAAGGTAGATATAGATAAGTACAGTATACATTAAAATAAAGGTTTATTTATTTTTCCATTTTGTGAAAGTTATGTAACTAATTTAGGTATGGGTTAACCCAAAGCAATAATCCTCTGGAGCAAGTTAATTAGTTCCTAAAAGGGTTGTCTTCTGCTAGATGTTTGGATCTGTTTGTCACCTATCTTGTATCCAGTGCTGGTCTACATTTCTCCCTTCTGATATGGCTCTATCTCTCAGCTTTTGGGTGCCTCAAGGTACTATAGTAGCCTGGTGTGCAACCCTGATGTCTTCTAGAAAGGCTTTTTAACCCTAGGACTACCGGACTAGTCACAATCCCAGAAATACCGTATGGAGTCATTTTGACTCCTGGCTTGTTTTCATTTATTTTTAGAGTTTCTTGCTCCTGGTATTGTTGTAACTTTAATTTTATAGAATGGTGTAGGATGCAAAATAGCAAGAATATCGTCGGGCTTTAGCGCACTTCTTCTAGCCATATTAGCAATTAGCAAAACTGCAGGTGGTATTTTACAGAAATTATGTAGTCCACTCGAGAGTTCACTGGTTCACTGACACATGTGTACGTCAAGTATATTTGCAAAAATGATAATTATTATAAGTCTAGGCCAACATTTATTCTAACCTTATTCTAAACATACAAGTAAATGAAAACTAAAAGAAATGATAACATTTAGCGACAAAGACTAACAAAAAAAGTACCTTTTTTTCAAAATTTACCTTTCATTACCAAAGGGAGTCAACCTACTATATTTATAGTAGGGAGTCAAAATGTCTCCCTTTGGTAATTAAAGGTACATTTTGCAAAAAAGGTACTTTTTTTTTCAAAAAATATTTATTGTCACAAAATCTTTTTTTTGCATCCTAAATGAGTAAAAGTCACTGAGTCTCAAGCCGGAAATCGGAAAAATACAATCACAGAAGAGACATAAAAATTGCGAGGAGTCAAATTGACTCCATCGGTAGTTCTAGTGTTAAAGAGAACGTTAAGGCTATGTGCCCACGTTACGTGTTAAAACGCACACAGAAAACCAGACTCCTTCCCAGAAATCGCGTGTTTTTTTCCGCGCGATTTCACCGCGATTATGATTGCGATTTTCGCGTGCGATATTCAAGCACTTTCCAAGCGATTTGAAGCATCGCTTGGAAAGTGATTCACAGGTTGGTCACACTCGTCAAATATAGTGTTTGACAAGTGTGACCAGGTTTTTACTATTGAGGCTGCCTATGCGGCATCAATAGTAAAAGATAGAAAGTTAAAATACTAAAAAAAATAAAAAAATCGGGGTATATTTACCTTCCGACGTCCCGCGCTGCCATCCCGGGCCACAGCGTTCCCAGCGATGCCTTGCGAGACCTGTGATGACGTAGTCTCGTGTTGCTATTGCGATCTCGCGAGACTAAGTCATCACAGGGCCTTGCCGCAAGGCATTACAGGGAACGCTTAGGCCGGGAATGCAGCACGTGATGCCGGAAGGTAAATATACCCCGATTTTTTATTTGTTATTCTTTTTTTTACAGGGGTATGGTACCCAGGGCCTGGAAAACAGTCTCCTCTCCTCCACACCGTGGGTACCAACCGCACATGAGACACTTAATTTCGCGCATGGTGGGCATAGCCACATGCAGGAAGTAAGCGATTCTCATGCATTCCTATGGGTGCGGAATCGCGGCAATTCTTTGCGATTCCGCACAAAAGAATGAGCATGCTGCGATTTTTTCCGCGATGCTATTCCGCCGTGGAAAAAAGCGCAGCATTAGCACAGCATGTGCGGAATGCCATAGGAGTGCATGGGGGGGCGTTCTGTACACGATTTTTAAACATTTTTGCAGCGTTTTCGCGCCGAAAATCGTGGCAAAAACGCTTAAAAATCGCTACGTGGGCACACAGCCTAAATCTTTCATGTTGAAGGATGTAATAGTGGCAATAAGGAGAAAATAAGCTATCCTTAGACAGGAACATACCGAAATGTAATATTTTTATTCAGTAATCCAAAAAAATACCAGATCCAGAGCTTAAAATTAGTACTGAATTTTTTTTCCACAGATGAATACAAAATGATAACCCATATGAAGCTCTGCTTGAAATGCACTAATCATGAAGAAAGTTTGTACAAAAGGAGGCAGGAGAGTCGTCAGAGGTTACTGCTCTAAACATCTCAAGGTTGAGCCTGCGAAGAAATAGCAAATCTCACTACAAAGTAAATCAAATGTATTGCATTATAATAGCTTACTAGCAATACAATGAACTGAATGGCTTCAATGTACCATAGATAGAGGAAAGTTACCAAGGTCATTGACTAATTCAACCAACTTTCATTGACTTGTTGAATGGAACGCGTGTGTTTCATAAACAGCTCTTAAAGCTGATGGACAGGATGTTCTGTTCAATTATTATGTTCAGTTGAGATGAGATTAAGGGAAGAAGGAAAGAAGGATACATCAATTGAGCCTATGTTATAAGATACATAATTCCTACATAATAATAAATATAAATCTGCAATGTTTCAATAGAAGAAGAACAATACAATACTAATACAACCTGAATGCTTTCAGTGATGTGTAGTGTTGAGCGATACCATCCGATATTCAGAAATATCGGATCGGATTGGATCGGCCCGATACACAAAAAGCATCGGGTATCACCGTTTCCGATACCGGAAGTCCCATTCAAGTTAATGGGACAGAAATATCAGAATTAAAAAAAACCCTTTCTTTACTTGTACATCCTGTTCGGGAGGGGGGAAGAGTGTGGGCGGTGCGTGGGCGGACACTGTGCGTCTCTGTGTGTGTGGGCGGGGTCTGTGCCGACTGTCTGGGGCCTGTGCCGGCTGCTGGTGGTCTGTACGGGCCTCTCGGGGGTCTGTGCCGACTGCCGGTGGTCTGCACGGGCCTCTCGGGGGCCTGTGCCGGCTGTCGGTGGTCTGTACGGGCCTTTCGGGGGACTGTGCTGGCTGTCGGTGGTCTGTGCCGGCTGCCGGGGGCCTGTGCCGGCTGCCGGTGGTCTGTACGGGCCTCTCGGGGGCTGTGCCGGCTGTCGGTGGTCTGAACGGGCCTCTCAGGGGACTGTGCCGACTGTCGGTGGTCTGTGCCGGCTGCCGGGGGCCTGTGCCGGCTGCCGGTGGTCTGTACGGGCCACTTGGGGGCCTGTGCCGGCTGTCGGTGGCCTGTGCCGGCTGCCGGTGGTCTGTGCGGGCCTGCCGGGGGTCTTGTGTGTGTGCAGGCATCGTCCGATGGGACTACAAGTCCCATCGGGCGATGCCTGCTACAATGACAGTGATTGACACATTAGCCAATGATGGGACAATAGTAGTCCCATCATCCGGCTAATGTGTTGAATGTAAAAAAAAAAAAAGCTTACTACATACATACTACATTCATACAACATACATACTACATATATACTACATTCATACAGCACACATATATACTACATACTACATACATGCTACATTCATACAACATACATACATACTACATACATGCTACATATATACTACATTCATACAACATACATACTACATACTACATGCATGCTACATATATACTACATTCATACAACATACATACATACTACATACTACATACATGCTACATATATACTACATTCATACAACATACATACATACTACATAATACATACATGCTACGTATATACTACATTCATACAACATACATACTACATGCTACATATACTACATTCATACAACATACATACTATATACTACATACATGCTACATATATACTACATTCATACAACATACATATATACTACATACATACTACAGATATACTACATTCATACAACATGCATACATACTACATATATACTACATTCATACAACATACATACATACTACATACATGCTACATATATTCTACATTCATACAACATACATGCTACATATATACTACATTCATACAACATACTTACTACATACTACATACATACTACATGTATACTACATTAATACAACATACATACTACATACATGCTACATATATTCTACATTCATACAACATACATACTACATACTACATACATGCTACATATATGCTACATTCATACTACATACATACATACTACATACATGCTTCATATATACTACATTCATACAACATACATACATACTACATACATACATACTACATGCATGCTACATACATACAACATGCTACAGACATACAACATACATACATACTACATACTGCATACATACTACATACAATACATTCATACAATACATACATATAGACATACAGTACATATAACATAGAGTACATACTCACCATCACTTGTCACTTTGATCCCCGAAGCCAGTGTCATCTGTGGAAAAATATGAAAATAACAAACAATATACTCCCTGATCCGCAGAAATCCACGCGTGTCCCACGCCGATATCCCGTGGAGAACAGCAGCATCAGCCGATGTGACCGCTCTCTAGGGGCTTCAATAATCCAATGACGGGAGGTAGGTATCCTTCCGCACTGTATTCCTCCGCCACTGTAAAAAATAGTCCCTGGTCTCACTTTATGGCAAAAGCTGCGTGGGAACTTTCTCACACAGCAATGCCAAAAGTGAGACTAGGGACTATTTTTTTTACAGTGGCGGAGGAATACAGTGCGGAAGGATACCTACCTCCCGTCATTGGATTATTGAAGCCCCTAGAGAGCGGTCGCATCAGCTGATGCTGCTGTTCTCCACGGGAGATCAGCATGGGACCCTCGTGGATTTCTGCAGATCAGGGAGTATATGGCTTGTTTGTTATTTTCATATTTTTTCATAGGTGACACTGGCTTCGGGGATCAAAGTGACAAGTGATGGTGAGTATGTTCTCTGTTATATGTACTGTATGTCTATGTATGTATTGTATGAATGTATTGTATGCAGTATGTATGTAGTATGTATGCAGTATGTAGTATGTATGTATGTATGTTGTATGTCTGTAGCATGTTGTATGTATGTAGTATGTATGTAGTATGTACAATGTATGTATGTTGTATGAATGTAGTATATATGAAGCATGTATGTAGTATGTAGTATGTATGTATGTTGTATGAATGTAGTATATATGTAGCATGTATGTAGTATGTATGTATGTTGTATGAATCTAGTATATATGTAGTATGTATGTAGTATGTAGTATGTATGTATGTTGTATGAATGTAGTATATATGTAACATGTATGTAGTATGCAGTATGTATGTATGTTGAATGAATGTAGCATATATGTAGTATGTATGTATGTTGTATGAATGTAGTATATATGTAGCATGTATGTAGTATGTATGTATGTTGTATGAGTGTAATATATGTGTAGCATGTATGTAGTATGTATGTATGTTGTATGAATGTAGTATACATGTAGTATGTATGTATGTTGTATGAATTTAGTATATATGTAGTATGTATGTAGTATGTATGTATGTTGTATGAATGTAGTATACATGTAGTATGTATGTATGTTGTATGAATGTAGTATATATGTAGTATGTATGTATGTTGTATGAATGTAGTATATATGTAGCATGTATGTAGTATGTATGTATGTTGTATGAATGTAGTATATATGTAGCATGCATGTAGTATGTATTGTGGGGATGTGGCTCGCTTAGGTGCAGTGGGAGACAAATGTGAGACAGGTTCTTCCACAGTGCTTGCAGTTTATTCACGGCATAAACGCACAAGGCAACGTAACACCAAACAAATAGCCTTTTAGCTCAGGCAAAATAACACAATGTCCGTAGTTGTAGACTCAGAGCAGGAGTCTCAGCACACATGGGAGGTTTAGTCCTCCCCACACACAACTCCCTGGTTCAGGAGCAGGTCACATTATAAGGCTGTAGCCACACCCACGTTCCCAGCAGCTGACTGGTCACATGACTGTGACCTCACCACAGGTCCTTCAAACAAAAACAATAACAATATCTGGTATGCTTTACTTCTGCCTTACATTATGGAGATAAGCCATTTATGAGACACATATCTCCCATCAATTACACGACCCTTAGCCCTGCCACATACCTCCCCCCTCTGCCTAAAGCCGTGGGGCTTGGCACTTTCACCAACCAGGCAAGGGATTCTGGAGAGGGCATCAGCATTCCCATGTAGCTTCCCGGCCCTATGCTCTACATGGAAGCTGAAGTCTTGTAGGGCTAAGAACCAGCGGGTGACCCTAGCATTCTTGCCCTTGGTTTCCCTCATCCACCTGAGTGGGGCATGGTCGGATATTAACCTAAACTTCCGTCCCACCATGTAGTACCGTAATGTGTCCACTGCCCATTTTATGGCCAAACACTCCTTCTCTACAACTGAGTAATTTCTCTCACAAGAAGTCAACTTCCTACTCAAGTAGAGAACAGGATGCTCCTCCCCACGTATCTCTTGGGAAAGGACAGCTCCTACCCCGACATCTGAGGCATCTGTCTGGAGGACAAATTCACGTTTAAAGTCTGGGGCCACCAAAACGGGCTGCTTACAAAGAGCTCCCTTCATTTCTTGGAAGGCTGACTCTGCTTCTTCGGACCAGCTGACCATCACTGACTTTGTCCCTTTAAGCAGATCAGTTAGAGGTGCAGCCATTGTGGCGAAGTTTGGGATAAACCTCCTGTAATATCCCACAATCCCCAGGAAGGCTTTAACTTGCTTATTTGACAGAGGTCTCGGCCATGTTTGAATTGCCTCCACTTTATTGATTTGGGGTTTGATCTCGCCACGCCCCACTACATATCCGAGGTACTTGGCTTCTTCTCTCCCCAAGGCACACTTCTTCGGGTTTATTGTAAACCCCGCCTCTCTTAGAGCGTCAAACACTGCTTGGACCTTTTCCAGGTGAGTCTCCCAGTCCGGGGTAAAGATGACGATATCATCCAGGTATGCGGCAGCGTATAGCTTATGAGGTGCAAGGATTCTATCCATCACCCTCTGGAAGGTTGCTGGAGCTCCCTGTAGGCCAAACGGCATCCGGACATACTGGAAGCACCCGTCTGGTGTGGAGAATGCCGTCTTCTCCTTGGCTTCCTGTGCCATGGGGATCTGCCAATATCCCTTGGTCAGATCCAAAGTGGTTATGTACCTGGCAGGTCCAAGTCTCTCGATGAGCTCATCAACGCGTGGCATGGGATAAGCGTCGAACTTGGAGACCTCATTCAGCTTCCGGTAATCGTTGCAGAACCTCCATTCACCATCAGGTTTTGGGACCAGGACAATCGGGCTCGACCAGCCGCTCTTGGATTCCTCAATGACCCCGAGCTTCAACATACGCTGCACCTCCTTGGAGATTACCTCTTGCCGGGCCTCAGGAATACGATATGGTTTCACGTTCACCCGCACATGTGGCTCGGTCAGAATTTCGTGCTCCACCACCTTCGTGCACCCCAGCAACTCTGAGAACAGGTCACGGTTTTTCTGGAGTAACTCCCGGCACTGCTGCTTCTGGGCCTTCGATAGAGTCTCCGCTATGGTAACGGCTCCAACCTCCCCTTCTAGGTTGCCCAGCAAGCACGGAGTTACCGCTGGCTCTCTATCTTGCCACGGCTTGATAAGGTTAACATGGTAAACCTGGTATGGCTTCCGTCTTCCGGGTTGGTGGATCTTGTAGTTTACGTCTCCCAGTTTCTCCACCACCTCATATGGCCCTTGCCACTTGGCCAAGAACTTACTTTCCACCGTCGGGATTAGCACGAGAACTCGGTCTCCCGGATTGAACTGCCTCACTCTGGCTGACCGGTTGTAGACCCTGGCCTGAGCCTCTTGTGCCTGGCGGAGATGTTCTTTAACAATGGGCATCACCTTCGCAACCCTCTGCTGCATCAGTGCCACATGCTCAATGACGCTTCTGTGGGGCGTGACTTCGGCTTCCCAGGTTTCCTTGGCTATATCTAGGAGACCTCGCGGATGCCGGCCGTACAGAAGCTCGAAGGGGGAGAACCCCGTGGAGGCCTGGGGAACTTCACGGATAGAAAACAGTAAATACGGTAAGAGACAATCCCAGTCTCTACCATCTTCCTCTATGACTTTTCTCAGCATGCTCTTCAGGGTCTTGTTAAACCTCTCAACAAGGCCATCTGACTGTGGATGGTACACTGAAGTCCTCAGCTGGGAAATTTGCAAGACTCTGCACAATTCTCTCATCACCTTGCTCATAAAAGGTGTCCCCTGGTCGGTCAGGATCTCCTTCGGCAAACCCGTCCGGGAAAACACATGGACCAGCTCATGGGCTATACTCTTCGCAGAGGAGTTTCTCAGGGGAATGGCCTCAGGATAGCATGTGGCATAGTCCAGGATGACTAATATATACTGATGGCCCCGAGCTGATTTAACTAAGGGACCGACCAAATCCATGGCAATTCTCTCAAATGGCACCTCAATAATGGGCAGTGGCACAAGAGGGTTCCGAAAATGAGATGTGGGGGCAGTTAACTGACATGTCGGGCAGGACCTGCAATAGTTTACTATTTCCCGGTGACACCCAGGCCAATAGAACCTCTGTACAATCCGTTCCTGGGTTTTTTCCACCCCCAGGTGTCCCCCCAAGATGTGTGAATGGGCCATGTCCAACACTTTTCGTCTATAGGGGCCTGGTACTATTAACTGCTCTGCCACCTCCTCCCTTATTTTTGTGACCCGGTACAACAATTCCCCACTCAACATAAAATGGGGAAACCTTGTGTCTGCTCCCGGCTCTTGTGCAACCCCATTAATGACGGTGACATTGTTAAAGGCTTCCCTTAGTGTGGGGTCCCTATGTTGGGCAGTCCCAAAATTCTCCCCGGCCACCCCCAACTCCGGGATGTCAGGTACAGGGGACCCTTCCTCTTCATCCCCAACAAGGACACATAAAGGGAACTCGTCTGCCTCTGGTGGTGGCGATACCTCAGTGGGGTGGATTGGTTCCCTGCTCTTGCTAGCACACTCAGAACCCATCCCCCACAGATCCCAAAACAGACAGAAATCCCGGCCAATAATTATGGGATGCAACAAGTCTCGAACAACGCCAACTTCATGCGACTCGGTGCCATGCGCCGTTTCAATCTTCACCCTAGCCATAGGGTAGTCCTTTGCATCGCCATGTATGCACCGAACACCAATCTTTTTACCCGGGAGTATGTTTAGAGGAAAACTGGCCCTCACAAGGGTCACCAAGCTCCCAGAGTCCAGAAGCGCCATTACTGCTCGACCGTTCACCTTCACGGGACACGCTTGTGGCCCCTTGTTAGGTAGCGAGTTCACACTGCAAGCTGGATATGCGTAGTATGAACTACGGCGTCCCATGCTGCAGTCCATCTGCTCGGTGGTCTGGGGACAACGGGCCGCTATATGTCCTGGCCCATGACACTTCCAGCAAATAACACCCGAGGGGACCTTGGGCACCGCCTCCCCCGCCCCTTTTGACCTTGGACGCACCACCCCTTTTTGTGACTCCGCCCCTTGCTGGGACCCCCAATATGGAATGGGCTGCTTCCCCAAGGAACCTTCCATCCCCTGGTATCTCTCGACCAGCCCAACCAGTTCATCAGCATTTTGGGGATCACCCTGGGCAACCCAAGTCTGTAGAGGTCTCGGCAGAGAATGCACAAACCGATCCATCACAACTCGCTCTACCATCTGTGCAGGGGAAGCCGACTCTGGCTGCAGCCATTTCTGGACCAGGTGCAACAGGTCAAACATTTGGGAGCGCGGGGGTTTGTCCCGGTGATAGGCCCAACGATGCACTCTCTGTGCCCTGGTAGTCATTGTTACCCCCAAGCGGGCAAGAATTTCCGCTTTTAATTTGGGATACTCTCTGGCATCTTGTACCGTCAGGTCAAAGTACGCCTTCTGGGGCTCCCCCGTTAGGTAAGGGGCCAGTACCTCCGCCCACTGCTCTGGCTGAAGTTTTTCCCTCTCAGCCACCCTCTCAAACACCGTCAGGAAGGCCTCCACATCATCCTCAGGGGTCATTTTTTGCAATGCGCGTCTTACCGCCTTCTCGACGTCGGTGGCATCAGCCCGACCTGAGGTTGGGGCGCTCGTCCTGCCCTCCTGGATGGCGGTTGCCAGAAGCTGCATCTGCTGCCGTTGTTCCTGCTGGCTCTGCTGGAACTGCTGCCGCTGCTCCTGCTGGCCTTGCTGGATCTGCTGTAACAGCAGCTTGTTGGTTTCCTGCTGCAGTGCCTGGGACTGGACCAGGTGTTTCATGAGGTCCTCCATGATTCCAGGCAATGCTTGTTGCCCCGCTGCAAACTTCACCCAGGACATGCAGCAACTGTCTCAAGTCTCTGCTGGGACCGCTGCCCGCACGTGTACCACCAATTGTGGGGATGTGGCTCGCTTAGGTGCAGCGGGAGACAAATGTGAGACAGGTTCTTCCACAGTGCTTGCAGTTTATTCACGGCATAAACGCACAAGGCAACGTAACACCAAACAAATAGCCTTTTAGCTCAGGCAAAATAACACAATGTCCGTAGTTGTAGACTCAGAGCAGGAGTCTCAGCACACATGGGAGGTTTAGTCCTCCCCACACACAACTCCCTGGTTCAGGAGCAGGTCACATTATAAGGCTGTAGCCACACCCACGTTCCCAGCAGCTGACTGGTCACATGACTGTGACCTCACCACAGGTCCTTCAAACAAAAACAATAACAATATCTGGTATGCTTTACTTCTGCCTTACATTATGGAGATAAGCCATTTATGAGACACATATCTCCCATCAATTACACGACCCTTAGCCCTGCCACAGTATGTATGTTGTATGAATGTAGTATATATGTGGCATGTATGTAGTATATATGTATGTTGTATGAATGTAGTATATATGTAGTATGTTTTTTTGTTTTTTTTTAACATTCAACACATTAGCCGGATGATGAGACTACTACTGTCCCATCACTGGCTAATGTGTCAATCACTGTCATTGCAGCAGGCATCGCCCCATGGGACTTGTAGTCCCATTGGACGATGCCTGCACACACACAAGACCCCCGGCAGGCCCGCACAGACCACCGGCAGCCGGCACAGACCACGGACAGCCGGCACAGGCCCCCGAGAGGCCCATACAGACCACCGGCAGCCGGCACAGGCCTGTACAGATCCCCAAGAGGCCCGTACAGACCACCGGCAGCCGGCACAGGCCCCTGAGAGGCCCATACAGACCACCGGCAGCCGGCACAGGCCCCCGACAGGCCTGTACAGACCCCCGAGAGGCCCATACAGGCCACCAGCAGCCGGCACAGGCCCCCCAGAGGCCCGTACAGACCACCGGCAGCCGGCACAGGCCCCCGACAGGCCTGTACAGACCCCCGAGAGGCCCGTACAGACCACCGGCAGCCGGCACAGGCCCCCGACAGGCCTGTACAGACCCCCGAGTGGCCCGTACAGACCACCAGCAGCCGGCACAGGCCCCCGAGAGGCCCATACAGACCACCGGCAGCCGGCACAGGCCCCCGACAGGCCTGTACAGACCCACGAGAGGCCCGTACAGACCACCGGCAGCCGGCACAGGCCCCCGGCAGCCGACACAGACCACTGACAGCCAGCACAGGCCCCCGAGAGGCCCGTACAGACCACCGGCAGCCGGCACAGGTCCCCGACAGGCCTGTACAGACCCCCGAGAGGCCCGTACAGACCACCGGCAGCTGGCACAGGCCCCCGAGAGGCCCGTACAGACCACCGGCAGCCGGCACAGGCCCCCGGCAGGCCTGTACAGACCCCCGACAGGCCCGTACAGACCACCGGCAGCCGGCACAGATCCCCGACAGTCGGCACAGACCCCCCGCAGTCGGCACAGACCGCGCATCATGATGCGCACAGACCGCGCATCATGATGACATCATTTCAGCAGTCAATCACAGCCACAACAGTGGCTCATTGCATTATGGGGACTTCCAATTCCGGTATCTGATATTGAAAAAATATCGGTACTCGGTATCGGAATTCCGATACAGCGAATATCGGCCGATACCCGATATTTGCAGTATCGGAATGCTCAACACTAGTCATGTGTTTCAATAATGGTAAAGAGAAAAAAGTATCTCCTACCAATACATATTGAGGCCACTTAAAATTGACAACTTCTATTTATATATTATATAATACTTCCTAAAAGAATTTTTGGGGATTATTTTAAAAATGATCTACCTTTATAGTCTAGGAGTCCAACTAAAGATGAGCCAATAGATAACTCAGGACTTAGTCCAGTGGCCAAGGCAGTACACACTGGCCACTGGACATGAGCCCTGTGTACTGCCTTTTACCTGCCATCAAATGCAGCTCTTTTTTGGGCCAGTATGGTGTAGCGCCAAACATTGTGGCATGACGCATATAGTACATATCACCAGGACAGCTAATCAAAGAGGAACTGAAGATGCAGAAAGGTAGGAAGCAGTGCTCAGCGCTTCCATCTAGCAGCCGTAAGCTATGACCTGGCCACGGGACCAGGTTCATGTGAATTTATTTGTTCATCTTTTGGTCTGACTCTTGGTATTCTTACCAGTCATGCACTGTGGGGCTTAACAGAGTGCCACAGCCCCTTCATGGTTTTCACTGTTCCATGTAACTGCATGCAGTCAACTTTGTATCAGTTGTATCAGCTGTACATAGGGGTGCTGAGAGTTTGAACATGCCACTACCAACAATATGCTGATTATAGTAAGGTATTCTAAACTGGATACACAGTAATAGCTACTGCTTTATTTATCACCATTACCATTTGTATTACCAATCTTCACATTTGCTGGCATGAGGATCTTTCAAAAAATTCATGATATGCCAGATTCCTGTTATGTCTAGATCAACTCTATGTTCATACCTAGAGAAGGTTCATGCCACTGAGAAATATGTAAACTTATTGCATACAACATCTAATGTTATTAAGAGAAAAAAAGAAACTGGTCAATCCCTGCATGTCAGAAAGGTCCTTTGATAGTAGGCTGATTACAAAGTATTACTCATACTGTTATACCCAGCAATCAGCTGGAATCTGTAAGAAAACATTGGAGGAGATATTTGGCTTTTTGCGCATGGCGCGAGTGCTGTGCGATTTTTTTATCACACCCATTGACTTCTATTGCGGGATGCGATCCGTTTTCCAATTACAATTGCAGCATGCTGCAATTTATTTTCCAGCCAGATCGTGATCCAATCCGATCTGGAAAAAAACACAGATGAGAACACAATCAAAGAATAAAATTGGTCCGAATTCAATCTGATTTTTTATTGGATTGAATTTGTCCGATTTCATCGCAAGTTGGCATCAGCCCTTAGTGTGGGTATACCATCATGGAATACACAAATCCAGCTAAAAAAAAACTGTCCTTCTAAGGACTAATTTCGGAGTATATAGATTGCAGTGCTAGGTAGGCAGGGGAGTGTAAGTGGCTATATACATATCAGCGCAAGGCATGCATGCACTGTATGTGGGTATATAGATATCATTGCATACATCAAGAGGGTCCATTCCATTATTATCTGTTGCTGCTGACTATTACTTGTATTGACCATATATACCTAGCGCCAGGTATCAGTGGCCAGGAATAATATTTTTTGCATCCTAATCCAGATTATTTTATTACAAAGCAATCCAAAGCCCCTTTTTTTCCTCCATTTGCTTGTTGACACAGCAGAATACAGCCAGATCCTTTTCATAGTACAGCGTGAAAATCCAGCTATTTTAAACGGGCTTTCCCGTCCCAGCCATCACATCTGAGTGTGCAGAAAATTCTGCTATTTTTTATAAATTTTGAGTGTCTTATACAATTTCTTGACACCATTTTGCTGCCCAAAAAATATTTAGCTTCACAAAAAATATTTAGCTACAGGGCAGATATTTTACTCTGGGTTTTGTCCGCCACACGAACTGCATATCATTGCGCTCAAAATTGTGTCATTTCAGGCCTCCATAGAATTTTTTTTTGTTATGTCTTAGCCTACTTCTTGACACAATTTAGCTGGTCTAAAGAACAAAAAAATACAGGCCAGATATTTGAAAGTGGGCTTTCTCCGTCAGATGTCTTATCCATCTGTGGGTTACAAATTGTGGCATTTGAGACCTCCATTCAACTGTTTTGGCTGTCTTTTCCCCTAGTTCTTGAAACTATTTTCTTGTAAAATAATAAAAATACAGGCCACATATTGAACAGTGTGATATCTCCGTCTAACTCTTCATCTATCTGTGGGCTACAAATTGTGGCATTTGAGACCTCCATTCAACTGTTTTTGCTGTCTGTTACCCTAGTTCTTGAAACTATTTTCATGTAAAATAATAAAAATGCAGGCCACATATTGAACAGAGTGGTATCTCCGTCTAACTCTTCATCTATCTGTGGGCTACAAATTGTGGCATTTCAGACACCCATTCAACTGTTTTGGCTGTCTGTTACCCTAGTTCTTGAAACTATTTTCTTGTAAAATAATAAAAATACAGGCCACTTATTGAACAGTGTGGTATCTATGTCTGACTCCTAATCTATCTGTAGGCTACAAATTGTGGCATTTGAGACCTCCATTCAACTGTTTTTGCTGTCTGTTAGCCTAGTTCTTGAAACTATTTTCCTGAAAAATATTAAAAATGTAGACCACATATTGAACAGTGTGGTATCTCCGTCTAACTCCTCAACTCTCTGTGGGCTACCAATTGTGGCATTTGAGACATCCATTCAACTGTTTTGGCTGTCTGTTACCCTAGTTCTTGAAACTATTTTCCTGTTAAATAATAAAAAGAGGGGCCACATATTGAACATATTTTTTGCTGTGTTTTACCCTAGTTTTTGACATCAGTTTGCTGAAAACAAAATTTTTTTTTTACCTACAGTCCAGATATTTTAAACTGTGGTTTTCCCACACATTGTTCATTTATAAGTTCGCTCCCAATTCAGCCATTTGTAGAGAACATGGAAAATATTGTAGTCCATTTAAAATGGGCAAGGCAAGTGGCAAGGGATGGGAAAGTGAACGTGATGGTGACGGTGCATGCAGAGGCCGAGGCCGTGGGCAAACTGAAATTGGGCCACAACCAACACCCACATGTTCTCGCCTGAGCTTCACGTCCGAATTTCTCGGGTCCGCAGAACACCACTATTGAACCCACAGAAGTGTCAAAATGTTGTTGGTTGGATAGCAAATAATGCTTCCAGTCACTTTGTCGCCAGCACCAGCACTCTGTCTTCCACACGGTCAAGTCTGAGTAGCCATGAGTCTGGACCCCATATTGCTCACCCTGATCCTCCTTCTTTCTGCCATGCTGAGTGCCCAGAGACAACTGATCCCACACTTGGACACTCGGAAGAGCTGTTCACTTTTCGATTTATATATTCGGTCCTCTCGCCCCGTCCTCTTTAAGAGGGGCAAGATGAGATCGCATGTAGCGATGCAAAAATATTTGAGCAGCCATGTTCACACGAAGGCGATGGTGGGAACATGTCACAAGAGGAGGACAATGATGATATGCAATCAACAGAAAGTCATGAGGTGGACCAGGGTGCAGAAGTGGAAGATGAGATGGTGGATGGTATAGTAACTGACAGAAGGCAAGCAACCGCTCTCTGTAACACCAACACGACGAAAGTTGGCAGTACAACTGTTATGTCTTCCCGAGTCTGGTTGTTTTTTTAAAGACTCTGCTGACAACCCAAAACAGGCCATTTGCACCACCTGCCATGCCAGCAGGGGGAGCAAAACTACCAGCCTGACCACCACCAGCATGATCAGGCACATGGCAGCAAAACACCTGACTTTGTGGGCCGAAACCCAGGGTCCAGGAACACTGTCTGCGGGTGACAACACTGATGTTGTGTGTGGAAGCCAATCCCCTGTTCATAGTTTCCGCGAAGATGACTCCTGCTCTGCACCTGTTGTTGCGCACATTCAACTACCACCATCATCAAGCACATCTACATCTTTGTCCCAGCACACCCTTCAGTTGTCCATACCCTAGTCATTGGAACGCAATAAGAAATACACAGCCAATACCCAACAGGCCACAGTACTAAATTCACACATTTCTCTTCTGCTTGCGCTCCAAATGTTGCCTTTTAGGCTCGTGGAAATGGAAGCTTTCCGCAACCTTATGGTCACAGTCATCCCAAGATACTTGGTCCCTAGCCGCCACTATTTCTCCTGGTGTGCCGTCCTGGCATTACACAAGCACGTATCCCACAACATTACCCATGCCCTCAACAATGCTGTTACTAATTGGTGGGGGACAAGCATTTCTTCCTAGTTCTTTAAATTAAAGAAAAACATTCCATGGCTTTCATGGTCTGGAGGAATGCAAGGGTGGGGACACATTCCAGGAGTGGAAAGGAGATGTCCTGAACCTATAATCCAAAATGGATTCTCCTCTCATCCCTCTCAGTACCCGTTCCAAAAATGTTTACACAGTATGATAAGGTGTACCACTCCAGGGGAAAAGGTTTTTAAGCCCATAAACTTAGTGTATGGGCATGACAAGTATAGGAGACCTGCTCCTTTAAGCTGGAAAAACATTTTTCAGAGGCCATCCTCTCTGTCTCTTCAGACACCACCACTAGAACACGAGGGTGAAAGTGTTCCATGCTGTAACAGCCACTGTACATTTTGCAAAGGTGTTTATGATTGCCGTAAAAAAAATTTACACAGTAGGTTGATGTGTACCCCCCCAGGGAAAAATATTTTTCAGCCCGTACACTTAAAGTATGGGCATTACAAGTATAGGAGACCCGCTCCTTTAAACTGGGAAAACATTTTTCAGAGGCCATCATCCATGTCTCTTCAGACACCACTACTAGATCATCAGGGTGAACGTGTTCCCTGATGCAACAAATAGGTAATTTTTTTCAAGGGTGTTTATGATGCCCATACAAAAAATGTTTACACAGTGTGTTGAGGTATACCCCCCAGGGGGAAATATTTGGCAGCCCATACACCTAGTGTATGGGCATTACAAGCATGGGAGACCTACTCCTTTAAACTGGGAAAACATTTTTTGTAGGCCATCATCCACATTTATTCCAAGGGTGTTTGGGGCGTGTATAGATTTGGCGCAGGCCTTGCTTTCACTTCATGGGCAAACTTTCTGGTAGTGCAAAAATCATAATAATGGGAACTTTGGTTTCATGTGGTCATCCAGTATGTCAGTTCAAAGTGTTATTGTAATGCGAGTAACTTTGGGGCAAGGCAGGCCTTGCATTCAATGCATAGGCTAACAGTATGGCAGTAACAAATGAAAAATAATAGGAACTTTGGTTTCATGTAGCCATCCAAGACGTCTGGTCTAAGTGTTATTGGGGTGCGTGTAACTTTGGGGCAGGGGAGGCATTGCATTCACTTCATGGGCAAACTTTCTGGTAGTGCAAAAATCATAATAATGGGAACTTTGGTTTCATGTGGTCATCCAGTATGTGAGCTCAAAGTGTTATTGGAATGCGTGTAACTTTGGGGCAAGACAGGCCTTGCTTTCAATGCATAGGCTAACAGTATGGCAGTAACAAATGAAAAATAATGGGAACTTTGGTTTCATGTGGCCATCCAGTACGTTGGTTTAAAGGGTTATTGGGGTGCGTGTAACTTAGAGGAAAGGCAGGCCTTGCATTTAATGCGTAGGCAAACTGTATTGGAGTGAAAAAAAAAAAAAAGAATAATGGGAACTTTGGTTTCATGTGGCCATTCAGGACGTCAGTTACAAGTGTTATTGGGATGCGTGTATCTTTGGGACAAGGCAGGCCTTGCATTAAATGCATAGGCAAACAGTATGGGAGACCCATTTTCTTCTAATGGGAACATTTTTTCATGAAGCCCTCCTGTATGTCTCGTCAAAGGGGTATTGGGGTGCGCCCTAATTTTTGGCAGCCCAGCCACTCACTGCATAGGCAATAACAGTATAGGAGACCCACTGTTTAATAATGGAAACAACAAAAAAAGCCAGCTTATGGCTCTCTAAAAAAATTAAAGTCCAACTGCTGAGCCTATAAAAATAGACTTTGTGACTTTCAGAGTCTCTCCTTTATAAATGAAACAAGATGTGTCTAATGATGTGTCACATTTCACATGGCCAGCTAAGGTTCTTAAATATTAAACTGACATTTCCCAGTGAATGCATTTGTATTGGTTTAAAGCAATGCTATAGTGAAAAAATGCATCAAAAACGCTACGTGTGAATATAACCCAAGTGGTGGTGGAACATTTTTGTTATGGGTTATTTATTTTGCCTTACATACAAATCATTACCTTGGAAAAGATGTTCCTTCTTATTCCTTCATATTTCCCAGCAAAATCCATTTTTGCTTTGTTTTTGTATGTTTTTGTGTGCACCTGAAAAAGTGGCATAATACTCTGACAACATTGTTCACAACTGTGAGAATATATTATTAGGATTTGAAATAGAGCCCCATAGAGGTATAAAGTGCATTACTCATATATTAGTGAGTCTATTGTACATTGCCCTATCATATGGGTTGATTGTTAGCAAAGTATTAATATACTTGAACATGTTCATGACAGCACGGCAAACACCACTTCAGATCGGCGGTAAAAAATCATCACCACCGGTCAGACAGTCGCGGTTTCCACGCTGTCTAAAGACAGCATGAGTGCACAGCTTTGATCGGAGGTATAAAGTTTACTTCCAGTCAATGGTGTCGGCTGATGGTGTTACTGCTCCCATCAGACTGCGCCTGCTGCCAGTAATAACAGTGAGAGCACTAGTGGCTGATTGGAGTATTCATCAGCTGGCTCCTGCTCTGTAAATAAATATTTTTAAAAAACCTGCGTGGGTTCTCCTGTATTTGTGATAATCAGCCAGTCAAAATTTACAGCTGGAGTCTGCAACCCTCAGCTCTCTGCTTCAGAAAGTCTGGATATCAAGAATAGAGAGGTCACTAAGCCGCATTTTTTAAATTATTTAAATAAATTAAATTAACAAATGACATGGGGTTTCCCCATTTTTGACAACCATTCTCAGGCTGGTAAGGGGCCTTGGATATTGCCCCCAGCACAAAAATAACAGCTCACAGCAGCCCAGAAAAGGTGCATGTATTAAATGTGCCAATTTTAGCACTTTCCCCTCCTCTTCCCACTTACTCTGTGGTGGTGACAGGTAGGTTTTGTATTTGTGGGGTTAATGTCACCTTCGTATTGTTAGGTGACATCAAGCCCATTGAGTAATTATTTTTGCAGTATGTACATATATTCATTATGCAAACTAGGGATCAGTGACCTGTCAGCAGGCTGCATTATGAATTGCTAATCAGAGCACCACATGAAGACCCCCCACAAGCCACGAGCATATCATTAACTGAAAACTGAAAATAAAGATTAAACAACCACAAGATGGGTTTTAGCAATCAAGATATCATTTTATTCATTATAACGGCGCCAACCTAACACTGTCTTTAGGTTACTGTGCACAATCCTGCTGAAAGGTTCCCTTTAAATGGATTTTTTTGTTATTAATATTTATTCTATTTTCTTTTCTTAATTTTAGAGGCAGACATGTTCCATTGAATTGTGAACAGCGGATGCAGATATTTGCTTTAAACCAAATACAGTATATGCATAACTAAAGAAACAAATTCCAAATTAATTTGCTTCATATAATAATATAATATTTGATGCCATCAAAAACATTTGCTCAAACTGCAGCTAAAGGTCTAACTTTAGAAATGATGACAGTGAAAATAAGCATCAGGAAATCTGAATATAGACATCTCATTCATTTGGATATGAGCTGCTGCTATAGGTATCTGACAATGGCATATTATCTTCTCCAATAGAGAACACATGCACACCACTGCGCATGCAAATCTATGGCTAATCACATTTGGGAGAAGTAGTTGCCAGCTATCTTATGCGTATTTTAAGAAGAGAATGGTGGACCAGGTATATTTTTTATCAAGTGTTGTCCATGAGAGTGCTATCTCTCCAGCTTTATTGTAGTTTGGTTTTTCTTTTAGTTTCTTGAAAAAAGATCACAAAAATACAAAATATATGTTTAATATTAAAAATTTAATTACATTTTTTTTTGTTCTGACAAAATTTATATTACATTTTAAGGATCGGTAAAAGAAATAAGAATTTTTAGTATGCTAATGAATAATAGATGGTCTAGAGCATTAATTTTCAATTGGTATTTGAAAATTCAGCTTTGTGTAGTTTAGCTTTCATGTAAGAACTGGGTATTCATGGGTAAAACATGTGGTGTGAAATATAGGGCACACTTATCCACTTCATTTGGTGCAATAGCTTTGGCTACTCTTCTAACATATTGTATCAGCAGATTTCATGGCATAATTCAGCGTTAGCATCTGATCTATTACAGAGCCAAATACATAAAGTATGTCAGTGCTGACTCAATTTGCCAATTGACAACAATAAAAAGAAATCTGTCATGGGAAATATTATGCATTTATTTGAGAACTTTCCCATTAAATACAATTGGAGTCTAAAATAAATTCCTACTCTTTTTAGATAGGTTCCCATATAAAAATATATAATCTCACATTACTCAAACTCTAAAATATCAGTATTGTAACAAATATGAAAGCATAATTCCATGCTTAAAAACTAAAAGCATATGAAACTCTTTACTCATTAGGCTATATACAGCTCTGGCAAAAATTAAAATTAGCTTCTCTACATGTCTAACAGCCATTCCATTCCAGTGTCAGTTGAATTCCAACCAGAGGACACCTCATTCTATTTAATGTGCTTCTAATTAGGTGATCACCTGAACCAACTCTTATTTAACGAAGGAAAGTATAAAAAAAACCCTGCTGTGGTGTTCATAATCCTCTTGCAATATGACAAGCTTGATAGCAAAAAAGTGCTAGTAATATCCCAAAAGTAATAGGAATGAAAAATAACTTAACCATGCCAAAGGAGTGGAAGCGAAAAGTCTTGAGTAAGGAGAAGAGGGGCTCAATTCTGGCTTTACTAGCAGAGGGATACAGTGAGCATCATGTTGCCTCCATCCTTAAAATTTCTAAGACGGAAGTCCATTACAGCAAGGTCAAGCAGCAGACATTGGGGACAACAAAGCTACAGACTGGCAGAGGGCAAAAACGACTCTCCATTGACCGGGATGATCATCATCTTATTCGAATGCCACTCAGCAACTGTAGGATGACATCAAGTGACCTACAAAAGGAATGACAAATGGCAGCTGGGGTGAAGTGCACAGCAAGAACAGTTCATAACAGGCTTCTAGAGGCAGGACTCAAGTCATGTAAAGGTAGAAAAAAGCATTTCATCAATGAGAAGCAAAGGAAAGCCAGGCTGAAGTTTGCCAAATACCATAAGAATTGGATAATAGAGGACTGGAGTAAGGTAATCTTCTCTGATGAGTCTAATTTTCATATTTGCCCATACCTGGTCATCTCATGGTTAGATGGAGACCTGGAGAGAAATGCAAGCCACAATGTCTTGCACCCACTGTGAAATTTGGTGGAGGATCAGTGATGATCTGGGGATGCTTCGAAAAGGATGGAATTGGGCAGGTTAATCTTTGTGAAGGACATGTGAATCAAGCCGCATACAATGATACCATTGAAAAACAGTTGATTCGTTCTGCTCAGGCAATGTTCCCCAACTCTGAGGACTGGTTTTTCCAGCAGGACAATGCGCCATGCCACACAGCTAGGTCAATCAGTGTGTGGATGAAGGACCACCACATCAAATCCCTGTCATGGGCAGCCCAATCTCCAGGCCTGAACCCCATTGAAAATCTCTGGAATGTAATCAAGAGGAAGATGGATAGGCACAAGAAATTAAACAAAGAAGACCTGCTTACATTTTTTTCTACAAGGAGTGGCATAAGATAACTCAAAAGCAGTGTGAAAGACTGGTAGAAAGCATGTCAAGATGCATGAAAGCTGTGATTAAAAATCATGGTTATTCCACAAGATATTCATTTCTGAACTCTTTCTGAGTTAAAACATTAGTATTGTTGTTTCGTGTTTTCTTTGCATTATTTGAGGTCTGCAAGCACTGCATTGTTTTGTTATTTTGACCATTTCTCATTTTCTGAAAATAAATACAAAATTGAGTGCTTGGAGATTTGAAGACATGTTGTCAATAGTTTATAGAATAAAAGAACAATTTATATTTTACGCAAAAATATACCTATAAAGAGAAAAAGCAGACAAACTGAAAATTTTGCAGTGGTCTCTTAATTTTTTGCCAGAGCTGTGTATACCATATATACATAGCATGGGACATATTATCATCTGTTCCTAAAATCTATTGAACAGGTGAAATAGAGCCAGCCAACCAAATTCTAGCCTCATTTTTATTATTATAATTATTACATTGATTTCTACCAGTTAAACATAACTCAAATATCAGTCTGTTGACTAAAATTACATAACATTGTGACATCGAAATTCACAGACTTATTTATTCGGGGTATCTCATGGGTTAAAGTGTGGCTTTGAGTTTTTCTGCATAGTCATAAACATCTATCAAAGTGATGAAATAATTTTAGATGTACAGTGAATATTAAAAAAAATTTAAAACTTTTTTTTATACATCCTCACTCTTCTTTGTGGTTTTACTTTGGGTATAGCAAATACACTTCATTACATTGTCTAGGTATAGCCTACAGACTCGGACAATGGACAGGAGTAGCTCTGATGTTTTATGTCACACTGTACCACTATGTCGGGCGCCCCTTTATGGTGTCTCCTTTTCTCTCAATGCAGGGACGGCGGCTTACTCACCACCCTGGCCCGTGGGACAGTCCTTGGCATGCTCCTGCCTCCTCCCTCCTCTGTGTGGGCTGCACTGTGTTCTTTAAGGGGCAGCATGCAAACATGGTAAGTGCTCCCAGCAACTGCTGAGAGGCAATTAGTTAAATGTGTGTTCACCTGCCAAAGTATAAAATGCGCCCTCCATTATTGGAAGGTGCCTGAGAAACCCCTATAGTTCTGTGTTAGGTGTGTATGCAACTGTATGTTGCCAGGTCCCCTGTCTCTAGTCTGGTAGTATCCTGTATCCTGTGCATCAGTTTGTTCGCCATAGTTAGTCCTTGTTTCCTGCAACTGCTCTGGTGGTATCCAAATCCTGAAACCGCATCCTTGGTACCTGTACCCCATGACTGCATCAGCAGTACCTGTCTGCCACCCTTGGGACTGAGAACCCAGGCCAGAACTGTAAACCTGTCACTGTGGCTGTCCAGTTTTCTGACCAATATGTCAAAAAATATATATTCTGTTGTATATGTAGCAGCTATTCAATGACCTTTTTATAAGAGCCAAAACCCAAACCACCGAAGGACCCATAGACCAGAAAAGACCAAACAAGATATGATTGCTCAATACTTTTTATTATCTCGGTAGTAAAATATTAATAAAAAAACAATTTAAAACCAATGTGCACGTATAGGGATGACTTTACCAAATTGTTTTTTTATTAATATTTTACTACCGAGATAATAAAAAGTATGAGCAATCATATCTTGTTTGGTCTTTTCTGGTCTATGGGTCCTTCGGTGGTTTGGGTTTTGGCTCTTTTAATCAGTGGGTAAACCACTAATTTCACTGAACACTGGTGGTAGTGTATATAATAATTTTAATTTATTATTCTTATAAAATACATTTATATATATTATATATCATATATAAATACTATACCTGGTGTTCGTGTATTTTTACAAAATGACCTTTTTATATATTTTAATAGATCTGTCTTTCCCTCTGGTTGTTTTCCCACCCTGTAATAACAAATCCTTGATCAATAACATTTGTATACATTTTTCACTAGCACCATTGATCTGGTTGTTGGTTTCTCCTCTTTTTTTGATTCCTTAGGGAACTTGAAGCTGCAATCGTCTGATTACTTGTGCTACATATAGCTAGGCCTCAACCCTGCTAAGGGTTACTTCTGATTCTTAGACTAAGCAGGACGGCCACTAGGGACAAGTTCACACAAGACGGCTGCGATCGATTGATCACTTGTGCTAGACATAGTTGGGCTTCAACCCTGGTATTTGCTAATTCAGATTCTCGTAATGGAGACATGAATCAAAACACCAGAATTACGTTTTTGGGGCACTGCAGTATTTTAATAAATTGCAATAACTGGCGATCAAAACATTGTATCTACCAAAATTATATCAATAAAATGTCAGCTAGGCACGCAAAAAAAGCCCTTGTTGGCCCTAGATCCCAAAAAATGGAGAGGCTACGGGTCTCAGAAAATGGCGCCTTTTTTTACACTGGAATTTGGATTTGACCACATAAATAAAAAAGAACCTATACATGTTTGGTATTTGCAAACTCGTAATGACCCGGAGAATCATAATCTCAGATCAGTTTTACCATAGAGTAAACATGATAAAATAACAAAAAACAATTGTCGAATTGCACTTTTTTGCAGTTTCACAGGACTTAACAGTTTTTCTAGTTTTCCAGTTCTTTCAACATCTTTTACTGTTGAAAGTTTTCTAAACATTGAGAAACTTTCCAATTTCCAAGCACAAAAGGCAGTTTTTAAAATAAGGGCTTTATTATTAAAAAATAGAAAAATAAATCCAAAACTATAGGGCCCTGTGTGAAAAAATGATTGCTCCTCTCCTTTAAATCATAAATCAACTCTGGTTTATCACAACATTGGGAAGGTGAGTTCAAATTTTTTAGCCACACCAAGGCATGATTACTGCCACACCTGTTCTCAATACAGAAATAGCTTAAATGGGAGCTGCCTGGCAAAGTGAAGTAGACTAAAGCAGGGTTCCCCAACTCCAGTCCTCAAGGCCCACCAACAGGTCATGTTTTCAGGATTTCCTTAGTATTGCACAGGTGAAGCAATTATCACCTGAGCAATACTAAGGAAATCCTGAAAACATGATCTGTTGGTGGGCCTTGAGGACTGGAGTTGGGGAACCCTGGACTAAAGGATCTTCAAAAGCTGGACATCATGCTGCGATCCATAGAAATTCTGGAACAATTGAGAAACAAAGTAATTGAGATTTATCAGTCTGGAAAAGGTTATATAGCCATTTGCAAAGCTAAGGGACTCCAGTGAACCACAGTGAAAGCCATTATCCACAAATGGCAAAACATAGAACAGTGCAGAACCTACCCAGGAGTGGCCTGCTGACTAAAGGGGGCTTTACACATAGTGATATCGCTAGCAATATCACTAAAGCGTCACCGATTTTGTGACACAGCATCGATATTGCTAGCGATATCGCTACATGTGACACTTACCTCCGACCGGCTCCCCCGCTGGCTATCGCTGATCGTGCGAGAACGTCCTGGGCTGTTTCTCGGCGGCGGCTTCCTGCTTGTGCCGACGAGCGACGCGTGGACGTGGGCGGAGGACGTCATCATCGCCGCGTCTGACAGGTAAGTAATGACTGCTGCTACGTCGCTGCTGAGATCTGCCTGTTTGGCAGCTCACTAGCGACCATTTAGCAATGCACCAGCGATCCTGACCGGGTCATATCGTTGTTGGGATCGCTGGTGCATCGCTAAATGTAAAGGGGCCCTAATATTACCCTAAACGCACATCGACGACTCATCCTGCATGGCAGAGTTCCAGGATGAAAACCACTGCTGAGCAGTAAGAACATAAAGGCTTATCTCAGTTTTGCCAATAAACATCTTGATGATCCCCAAGACCTTTGGGAGAATACTCTGCGGACTGACAAGACAAAAGTTGAACTTTTTGGAAGGTGTATGTCCCATTTCATCAGCATTTCAGAAAAAAACATTATACCAAAACTAAAATATGCTGGTGGTAGTGTAATGGTCTGGGGCTGTTTTGTTGAATCATGACCTGGAAGACTTGTTGTGGTAAATGGAACCATGAATTCTGCTGTCTATCAAAAAATCCTGGAGGCGAATGTCCAGTCTGTTAGTGACTTCAAGTTGGAGCACACGTGGGTTGTGCAGCTGCACAATGATCAAAAATGCACCAGTAAGTCCATCTCTGAATGGCTTAAGAAAAGCAAATTAAAACTTTTGAGTGGCCAAGTCAAAGTCCTGACCTTAGTCTGATTGAGATGCTGTGTCATGACGTTAAAATGGAAGATCATGCTCTAAATACCTCCACTGTGGCTGAATTACAACAATTCTGCAAAGGTAATTGAGCCGAAATTCCTCCAGAACTTTGTAAAAGACTGCAAGTTATCGCAAACACTTGATTGCAGTTGTTACTGTTAAGGGTGGCCCAACCAGTTATTAGGTTTAGGGAGCAATTACTTTTTCACACAGGTCCCTGTAGGTTTGGATTTATTGTGCCCTTAATAATAAAGACCTTCATTTATAAACTGCATGTTGTTTCTGCTTGTGTTATCTTTGTAATAATAATATTTAAATTTGTTTTGTGATCTGAAACATTTAAGCATGACAAACATGCAAAAGAATAAGAAATCACCAAAGGTGCAAACATTTTTTCACACAAGTGTATATCAGTAATTTAAAAAAAATTCTGATCTTTGTAAGATTTTTTGTTTGCATTTTCATCATTGTTATTATTTTCTCCAAAAAGTCATCATTTTCTGAAACCTTTAGGCTATGTGCACACGTAGCGGAACTCTCGCGGAAGTTATCGCGAGAATTCTGGAATTCCATTCCGCGGGAAAATCGCATTTTAAATTCCCGCGATTTTCCCGTGGAAAAACTAGCGATTTGCAAGTGTAATTAGCTTGCAGAATGCTAGCGTTTTCCAAGTGATCTGTAGGATTGCTTGGAGAAATGATTGACAGGTTGGTCACACTCCCTCTGCCTCAGGTCGGCGTCCCCGCGATGTAATCGCGGGGTCCGACCCATGCCATGATAACCCGGAGGTGTCATGACAGCCTCCGGGTCATTTACCTATGGAAAGCTGGTGAGACCATGCTCACAGCAAGGTGTCACCAGCTTTCAGCATTGGTATAATGCATTACAATGCTGGAGCATTGCAATGTATTATACCTAAATTCAAAGTGAAAGTCCCATAAAGGGATAAGGTAAGAAAAAAACATTTAAAAAAAAATGTAATGAAATTAATAAAAAATTATTAAAAAATAATGAAAAAAATCCCTAAAAATTACACATGCACATGTTTGGTATCGCCACGTCCGTAAAAATCCCATCTATAAAAGTGTCACCCTAGTTAACCCCTTCAGTGAACGTCATTAAAAAAACACAAAAAAGTAGCAAATTATACTTTTTCAGAGTGGTATCATCATACCGCTTGGAAAAAGTGCAATAACACGCGATCAAGAAAACAGATATAAATAAGCATGGTACCGCTGACAATGTCATCTTGTCCCGCAAAAAACGAGCTGCCATACAGCATCATCAGCGAAAAAATAAAAAAGTTACAGCTCGCAGAATAAAGTGATGCAAAAATATTTTTTCTATAAAAGTTTTTATTGTGTAAAAAACACCAAAACATAAAAAAAAGATATAAATGAGGTATTGCTGTGATCGTAGTGACCCGAAGAATAAAGCTGCCGTACTAATTTTACCACATGCGGAACGGAGGGGAAAAAAAAAGCATTCCTAAATTGCTGGTTTTTGTTCATTCAAAAAATTAACAGAAAAATCAGAATAGAAAGCAATCAAAAAAGTTATGTGCATGAAAATGGTACCAGTAAAAACATCAGCTCTTCCCGAAAAAATCAAGCCCACACATGACTCTGTAGGCCTAAATGTGGAAAAATTATAGCTCATTAAAGATCATTTTTGTGGAAAAAAATATGATTTTTTAATTTTCACAGCTCTGCGCTATTATAAATTTCTGTGAAGCACTTGGTGGTTCAAAGTGCTCCCCACACATCTAGATAAGCTCCATGGGGGGTCTAGTTTCTAAAATGGAGTAACTTGTGGGGGATTTCTACTGTTTTTGCACATCAGGGGCTCTGCAAATGCGACATGGCGTCCGATCTCTTTCCAGCCAATTTGACATTCAAAATCTCAAATGATGCTCCTTCCCTTCTGACCACTGCCGTGTGCCTAAAAATTAGTTTTCCTCCACACATGGAGAAATTGCACAACAAATATTGTGGTTCATTTTCTCCTGATACCCTTGACAAAATAAAAAAAATTGTGTCCAATTAAAAATTTTTGGGAAAAATAGTTAAATGTTCATTTTTTCCTTTCACATTGCTTCAATTCTTGTGAAGTACCTAAACGGTTAATAAACTTCTTGAATGTGGTTTTGAACACCTTGAGGGGTGCAGTTTTTATAATGCTGTCACTTTTGGGTATTTTCTGTTATATTGACCCCCCAAACTCACATCAAATGTGAGGTGGTCCCTAAAAAAATGGTTTTGTAAATTTTGTTGGAAAAATGAGAAATTGCTGGTCAACTTTTAACCCTTATAACTTCCTAAGAAAAAAAAATTTTGGTTCCAAAATTGTGCTGATGTAAGTAGACATGTGGGAAATGTTATTTATTAACTATTTTTGTGACATATGTCTCTGATTTAAGGGCATAAAAATTAAAAGTTTGAAAATTGCAAAATTGTAAAAATTTTCACCATATTTCCATTTTTTTCATAAATAAAAGCATGTCATATCGAAGAAATTTTACCACTAACATGAAGTACAATATGTCACAAAAAACAGTTTCAGAATCAGTGGGATCCATTGAAGCGTTCCAGAGTTATAATCACATAAAGTGACAGTGGTCCGATTTCAAAATTAAGGCCTGGTCTTTAACCTACAAAATGGCTTGGTCATTAAGGGGTTAAACTTATTTTTCTGTTGGTGAAACTGTTTATGGGCTTAATTTTTATATTGCAAGCTGTATCTTTAAGGGTACATAAGCTTTGTTGCTTTTTATGGAGGGGAAAGCGGGTTGTTACAGTAACCAGAATTTTGCTTTTCTGGTGTTTTATTTTTTTTTCTTTATGCCTAGCTAATTGTAAATTGAATTTTTCTATTTTATTGAATTGAACGTTTGTAGTTTTTGCCAATGTCAACTATGCATCTATTTTTAGATTCTCTATTTTTCGATAGAAAAACGGAGGAGGTGGAGTGATTTGAATTATGCTTTTTTTAACATTTTAATGTGTTTTTTTACTAAATTTTAAACTTTTTTTGTCTGCTTAAGGGTCTTGAATCTAAAATCGCTTGTACAACATAGTACAATATTTTAAGAGACTTTATTGCTAAATTTTTGCTACATAATCTGAGAGAAAGGTGATGTATGGGCAGACATCTTGATTGCCATTTTTATAAAATCACAGTTTTCTCTGCTACAGATCTACCTGTTCTCTGAATACTAAGCGCTGTATAACCCCACCCACATCACTGATTTTGCAGCTTAATGTGTACACTTTGCATAGGCAGAAAGCTGCCAATCAGTGGTGGAGGCTGGGTTACACAGAGAAGGACTACATCACACGTGACAACTTGTCCTCTAGTGATAATCTACTGCAGATAAAACATTAATTTTATTGAAACTGCACAAAGCCTTGTAAGTGTGATATCACTGAAATCATGCTCTCTGTCACATCCAGCTGCTCGCAGATTTCATTGCTAAAACCTGCTGACTCATTCTTTTTTAGTATGTCAGTATAGAGTCCAAATAACTAACTGCTATAAATCCCAGATTGATGCTGGACTTCCCAGGTGTACCAAGATGGTGGTGACAAGGGTCTTCAGATGACATCCTAATGACGCGCCCCGGGGGCCGTGGGGTACTTGGCACCGGGCCTGTCGATTTCAATGGGGGATGTCACGATGGCTGTGACCCGATCCGTGGCCCCAGGCGGTCAAATGCAAAATGTTTGTTGAGTTATTATTATTGGAGTGTAGTAAAAATGAAAATAAAGTTTATATATGAATACGTGACACCACCTGTGGTATTCTGGTCAGAGGCGACCAGCGCTGCGGTGTTGTTCCTCTGAGACTGTTCGTGTGTCGCAGCTGAGGTGAAAATGGCTCTCCACAGGTAGAGCAATAGTCCCAGGGCCGTTGAGAGTTGTTTTTAGGGATGATGTTGTCAGGCGGAGTGGTGGATGTAGCAGTGTTGGGTGCTTGCTGCAGAAAGAAGACAAAGGACTCAGTTGAATGCAGTTCCAAAGGGCTTTACTCACAATCTGGTGCACACAGATGCCCACTTCGGTGCTGAGTCCTCCAGGTCAGGGGTACAGTAAACTCCCGGGTAGATGAGTTCACCCCTCCAACACTCCCTGTCAGTATCCTTCCTAGGCTGTCTCACTGTGACCTTCACAGTCAGTGTCCCAGGCTATCTGCCGCAGATCCTGTCAGAATTCTTCACTCAGGTGGCTTCTTGATCCTACGTGGCTGCCTTTCTGGAGAAGTTGACTGTGGAAGTTCGCTGTGGCCCATACAGTAACCACAGCTGTCAGCTTGCTAGTTAAGTTCGATGTTCACTTCACTAGGCTAGGGGCTGAGACCCTTCTGCGACCTAATTTCTTCCCCCACCTGATGGCTACCAGCGTGGGACTCTAGAAAAATCACTCTTTCCTTCAGGGAGCCTTTCTTTCCAAGCCTATCAGTCCAGCAGCTCCTCCTGACAGGAACTGCCCCCCAACACATCCTTCCACTTGCTCTCCCCCTGAGGAAACCCCCCTACTCCTCACGTCAAATCTCCCACTCTTTCTCTAAGCTCCGCCCACTCACTGTCAATGATTGGCTGTTCTAAATCACTCCACTTTCTAAGCTCCTCCCCTTCTACCTACCTTCCCCACTAACCCCCCAACACCCTTTCCTAGCCAGTCTAGGATGAGGCCACCCTCCCGATGGGTACACCCAGATGCCCTGACTAACTAGTGTGTCTTGGGTGCAGTGTTAGGAGTGTGGTCAAGTGCCCCCATCTTACCCGGTCGTGAGATACCACACCTCTGGATGAGGTGCAGTACCTCTGTGGCTACTGGACCCGCAGGGGCGCCACACTAACCCTGAAAATCCATTGCATGGATGGGGGGCCATGTGCTCTCTAACCATCATTTATTAACCGTTTAAATTCAATGGACAGAAATTGAAAGACGCAACTAAATGGTTAAACTGCTACACACAGCCAGCATCAGCCCTGTATGATGCATGCTCAGAAGGCTGTAACCAAAATATGTCACATTGTTGATTATTTTTAAAGTGTACCTCCAATTACATAATAAAATGATTACAGTAAGTAGTATGCATGCTAACCCCATTGTCTGGGATATATCATACTACGGGAGCTATAGTGGCATCTGGTGCATACAGTCAGCAGATGAAGATGGGGCAGTACACCTAGCTTTATTGCACCAGCTTCAAATGCTCTGAGAGTTGCACTTCCTACACAATGCTAAAACACACCGGTTATACAGGGATGAGTGGAAAAATCTATTGCAAAGCTGTATACCACTATGTTAGTGGTTTAGGGTAGGAGAATCAAATAAAAGCCTTGAATTTTCGTATTTTTCCTTCGTCTGTATAAGCAGGCATGCTCCGATTTCTGTTGTTTGTAGCAGTGAAGAGACAGCAGTTTATCTGTATTTTGTTGCCAGACATGACACCTAACAGCTTAGGTGTCATCATGCAACTGTTACCTGAGCTAGCTAAAAACAAATCAGCCGAATTCTGAATTTGAAGACAAAAACAGTATATAATCTTTACAAGCTAACAAAAAAGAAATATTTATATAACCCACAAAATTGGCAGCGAACCAGCGAATTAGTGTAAGAAAAAGGTGGTCATCATCAGCACATGACACAAAGCCTACAAGTGTGACCACACATATAGAAAAATAGCAATTTATATTGAATTAAGACATAAAATATACATAAAAGATAACAAGTGGATGATAATATTACTGTACAAACAGGAAATATAGCAAAGCACCATCCAAAAGACAATATAAAGGTGGTACAGTCATTATTTTACCAAGCTCAGTTACAATGATTAAGAAACTAATGAGAGTACCATTATATAAAAATGTTTAATAAATATACCGATAAAAATAGAATAAGAGGCAAAGAAGAAAAGCTGTCCCAAATTTATAAATTGTGCAAATTGCTAGCTAAGGCTACTTTCACACATCAGGTTTTCGCCGTCAGGCGCGATCCGGCGTCGTGCCGGAATGCCGGATCCGGCAAATGTTTAGTAAAACCTGATGTGCCGGATCCGGTTTTCTGCCGGATCCGTCTTGTTCTTGACAGACAAAACCGGATCCGTCTCATCCGGTTCATCCGTTTTTCTATCCGTTTTTCGACGGATTATGCCGGATCTGGTTTTTAAAATTGACCCTTGTGGCCTTCCGAACGGGATTGGCTACTGGAAAACTATATATAGCATGTTCCTACAGCCCTTCTTTGACAGGTTGTAGAGGAGAAAGTGCAGGTTGGAGAGAAGAGCAAGTTACTGGCGAAGATGGATGTTGTCATTGGAAATATTACCACTAGAAGTTCTGTGACGGTTTCAGTAATGAGGGACAATTTTGCACTATACTTTGTCACCTCAAGGCAGAGTACACTGGCAGGATGACAGAGTGTGAAAGATTTGTGCCCTAAAACTTGTGTACCTTCTGGACCAACAGTATATACCTTTGCCAACCAAAGTTGGCTATCTTGTCATGGTCTTACTATTTTTAGCTTTAGGCCACAGGTGTGTACCTGGTTGTGTTTTATGCAAAGTATTTCACCTTTTAACAAAAGTTGTGTTCATTGTTAGGAAATCACCAACAATAAACACAACTTTTCAGGTGAAATACTTTGCTTCAAACACAACCAGGAACACAACTGTGGCAAAAAGCTAAAATTTACCCACAGTTATATACCTGGTTTTGAATACCTTTTTACCTTTTAAATACCCTGTATTTAACCTTTTTTTTAAACATATTTCGCCGCAGAAAGAAATGACAGACAACCAGTTTAAACAATAATTTAACTTTTATTTAAAATATTTTTTTTTTGTAAACTCTTTTTAAAGTTAAAAAAACTTTTTTAATAAAGGTTTGAAACCAACAGGGCATTTTTATTACAAAACACATCATAAATCTGTGTAGTGTGGGGTGGAAATACTGGAGGGGCTGCGGGACACTTCGACAATGGGAGTGTGGAGAGAGGACTGGGATCGTGGTGGGGAAGGAACAGTTAGAGGTGATGGTGTGGAAAAAGCTACAGAATGGGTGGACATGTGGGAGGCAGAAGAGGTGGTGGGCGGTGGAGTGGAGGGTTGGGCAGGGACTGTAGGAGCAGATGATGTTGATGGAAAGTTGTATGGGGAAGGAGTTTGGTACGGGGAAGGAGTTTGGTACGGGGCAGGTTGCTGGAAGTGGGGAGATGTCTGGTACTGGGGAGGTTGCTGGTACTGGGAAGGTTGCTGGTACTGGTGAGGTTGCTGGTATGTAATAGGAGGGGGAGGATGGAAAGTGGCTAGAGGGGGTGCAGATATAATAGGAGGGGGAGGATGGAAAGTGGCTGGAGGGGGTGCAGATGTAATAGGAGGGGGAGGATGGAAAGTGGCTGGAGGGGGTGCAGGTGGAGGAA
The DNA here is from genome assembly GCF_039654945.1 of Dendrobates tinctorius. Classification (NCBI taxonomy): domain Eukaryota; kingdom Metazoa; phylum Chordata; class Amphibia; order Anura; family Dendrobatidae; genus Dendrobates; species Dendrobates tinctorius. Next base: position 27,971,408 of record NW_027361771.1, read on the forward strand.
CTACAGTGGTGGGAGGTGGAGGTTGGGAGGTAACCTGCTGTAGAGCACCGTGGCACGAATGCATTACATGCATCTGCTGGGTAGGAGATAGTGTTGCCATGCGCTCCACAACAGACCTGAAAAAGGTGTGGTTTGGCGAAGATCTTGCTTCTGAATGCATGGTTTGCAGAAGTGTCTTCACCTCCAGAATGCTGGAGTTGATCTGCTGAAAGCCTGCGGAGATTTGCTCTGACAAGACTTTTAGACAGTTCTGGAAAGATGCATTCAGATGCAAGAACTCTGGCGCATAACTCTTTTCCTGACCCCTCTGCCGCTGCCGCCCAGTACCCGCAGGTGTACTAGAGGTGGCAGGGGCAGAAGGGTGGGGTAAAGGGAAAGCGATCTCCTCACCAGCAGCTGCATGTAATGTAGGCGGCCACGATGCTCCTGTGCTGGTGGATGGTACAGATGGGTCGAATGTGTGGGAAGGCTGGGAAGGTGCAGATGTACCGGGGCGGTCGAAGTGTCCCTCGGTGCCGGTCTCCTCAGGGATCGCCTCAGAAGGGTCCAATCGTGCAGGCTCCCGAGTGCTGCTCACCATGCTGTGGAATAAAGAGAAAAAAAAACAATTAAAATACTGACATGGTATGGCCCTGGCTGAAAAAAAAAGTTACATTTTTTTCACATGTGGTGTGTAATATTTACCTTCTAGTGACCATTGTTTCCCGGAGGAACGACAGGGCTTGTGCGTACTTGTACTTGCTCCTGCGTCCTCCAGATCCACTCGGGGCCCGCATCTCTTTATTGAACTCCTTCTTGAAACGATCCCTCACAGACCGCCACCGATTCACAATTCTGTTCCCTGAAACGAGAAAGGAGTGGTTAGTATACAACATCAGTGTTTCACAAACTCCAGTCCTCATGGTCCCCAGGGGTCATGTTTTCAGGATTTCCATAGTAAATAGAAATCCTGAACACATGATCCGTGGGGACCACGAGGACTGGAGTTCGGGAAACACTGGTTTACATCAAGCAACCGGTACTGTATATACTTACGCTCTTTAATCTGGGCCCGAACATCGAGGTCCTCCCAGCGGCCCACAAGGAGCGAACAGATTTCCTCCCAGAGTCGTCGGGTAACAATAAGGTCAGCATGGCGGCGGTCAGCCATATTCCAGAGCGGCTCCCTTTCTCTGACGAGATCGATGAGGTGGTCCACATCGAGTCCTCCGTCCTCACCGTCAGAGTCGGGAGCACGCTGTGAAGGCTGTTAAAGAAAAAGACAAAAATAACATAATTAGCCTCCACAAAAGAAATGAAATAAAAAGTGCAAAAAAACAAAGCAAAAATATTTATACTTACACGCTGGTGACCGCCGCGTTGCTGTCGCCGACGACCCTGGGAGGCACTGCGAGGACCTCTTGGCCGAGCACCAGATTGGGAAGACTAGAGAAGAAAACAAAAAATGTTATGTCTTTGGATGTAGGCATTTGTTTGCTGTGTGTGGTCTGCAGAACATTGTTTTCTATGTGTTGTGTGTAGTGTGATGTTGTGTTTCTGCGTTTGATGCAAAAAACTTACCAATTGTGAGCCCACTCCAAGTGTCTGTCCACCCCTTCCTTCTTCTTCTGGGAGCTCCTCTTCATCTTGTGAATCCTGTTTTGAAATAAAAGACAATGAATAGACATATATTACAGAGATGATGGATTTTGGAAATAAAAACTTACCGTCAAACGCTGACGATGCGAGGGAGGGCTCCCAGAAGAAGATGTGCTGTCTTCCTGATGGCCAGACTCCATGGCTGTGGGTGGTGTTCCAGCTGCTGCCATTGCTGCTGCTGCATCTATTGGGCGGCTGTTGAATAAAGAGAAACAAAGGGCCAATGAATATCTTGATATTCAATAGCCCTAGTTTGGAGGAATGGGGGATTTGATAATTACCGTCTCTCATCTGCTGCTGGCCTCCCCTCCTCAGCATGTTCCATTTGCTGCTCCATTTGGGGTGGTGGTGGTGCTGATGGTGCTGCAGTGGTCTCCTGCCTTCTCCTGCTGCGCTTGGTTGCTTTCTTGGGTGGCATGTTGGGTGTGGCTGTGGGTCCCACTGTCTTGCTTTTATATATGTCTTGTGGGCAGAGCTACTGAGCATGCTCAGACCAAAAAAAACGGATCCGGCCATTGCGGCGCTCATAGGCTTTCATTGTGTGAAAAAGCCGGATGTGCCGGATCCGGCGTGTCCGGCTTTTTCGCCGGAGACAAAAAACGTTACAGTAGCCGTTTTTTCCAGACGCCGGATTGAGACACATTGCCGGATCCGGCGAAAACCGGATGAAACGCATGGCCATCCGGCCCAATCCGGCGCAAATGCAAGTCAATGGGGGGGAAACCGGATCCGGCATTGCATTTCGCCGGATCCGGTTTCTGTCAAAAGCGCCGGATCGCGCCTGACGGCGAAAACCTGATGTGTGAAAGAGGCCTTATAGGGATCAGTACTGGAAAACTTCTAACCACTGTTAGAAGAGGCTCAGTGGTTAGCACTGCAGCCTTGCAGCGCTGGGGTCCCACCAAGGACAACAGCTGCAAGGAGTTTGTATGTTCTCCCCGTGTTTGCGTGGTTTTGCTCCTACACTCCAAAGACCTACTGATAGGGAATTTAGATTGTGATCCCCATCGGGGACAGTGCCAATAATGTCTGTAAAGCGCTGTGGAATTAATGGCGCTATATAAATGAGTAAAATAAATTTTAACAAAATAAAGATATTATAATTGTAGGCTTACAGTGATATAGACCCTAGTTAAATCCATATACATTTGTAAATAACAATAATTTGGTGCTCGACATGCGTTGCTTCTTCTAAGGGCAGCACAAAGATGGAGGCATAGCAGGGGTTTATATAGGGCTTATTACAGATATAATGGGAGGCAATCAGGAAAAGAGTCACAGCAGCCTCATTGATTGATGCAGCATATGGACAGATGCATTCACCTATCAATATAATAGGAGGCAGATGTCCATGCAGAGCAGTCATTTGATTGGCCATTCCTCATTATAGCCCAGGTGATGTGGTGAAAAACTCTGGGATGGTCATATTATTGAGATATCAATTCCAGCAAGCTAGACAAATAGCCGCGTGGCCGGATGTAACTATGGTGGAATGCATAATGCATTCCACTAAATCATCCAGAAATGACACGCATCTGCCATGGTGGTACAAATAGTGATCTCCGTGGATCGCATTATGCATTACACCATGCTCAGAGATCATGTGTGAGCTACAAGGGGCAAAGAGACTATTACTGTGACCAGATATATAAAGTGAACATATAAGTATATAGAGTGATCATAGGCCATGGAATTATTAGGCAGAGCAATATCACTTGGATAAATGCATAAATAAATAATCCAAAATAAAAAATTTAACAGTGTTAGTCGCAAGGATTCTCCCGCTGCACAGCGTAGATTCCAAGTCTTGTCTGCCAAGGCAGTCTGCCATTCGGCTTCAGCCGCTGGGAGAGCTGACTCAGCAGAGACACCGGTCCCAGCATCTTGCTGGTTACTGCTGGCTCTGCAGCCAAGTCTATAGTAGCCAGCAGTGGGCAGCTATGGACTGATGCTCTGGAGACTGAGTCTGGAGGTCACCGTACTGAGCATGTCCATGATCTGGCGTCTTCTCATTGGTGCAAACCACAAAGGAAGACCGCAATGAGTAGTCAAAAAAAAAAAATATCACAGGTCATTGACGAACAGGTCTAAAAGTGACGGACTATAACAGCATACACCATACGGGTAGTTAGACAAACAAGGAGTCTTGGAGTGAATTAGATGTTATAAACAGGCATGAATGTAAAGCCCCATAGCAGGGATCTATGCTGCAATATGAGAAGCATACACTCACTGGCCACTTTATTAGGTACACCATGCTAGTAAGGGGTTGGACCCCCTTTTGCCTTCAGAACTGCCTCAATTCTTCGTGGCAGAGATTCAACAAGGTGCTGGAAGCATTCCTCAGAGATTTTGGACCATATTGACATGATGGCATCACACAGTTGGCGCAGATTTGTCGGCTGCACATCCCTGATGCGAATCTCCCGTTCCACCACATCCCAAAGATGCTCTATTGGATTGAGATCTGGTGACTGAGGAGGCCATTTGAGTACAGTGAACTCATTGTCATGTTCAAGAAACCAATCTGAGATGATTGGAGCTTTATGACATGGCGCATTATCCTGCTGAAAGTAGCCATCAGATGTTGGGTACATTGTGGTCATAAAGGGATGGACATGGTCAGCAACAATACTCAGGTAGGCTGTGGCGTTGCAACGATGCTCAATTGGTACCAAGGGGCCCAAAGAGTGCCCAGAAAAAATTCCCCACACCATGACACCACCACCACCAGCCTGAACCGTTGATACAAGGCAGGATGGATCCATGCTTTCATGTTGTTTACGCCAAATTCTGACTCTACCATCCGAATGTCGCAGCAGAAATCGAGACTCATCAGACCAGGCAACGTTTTTCCAATCTTCTACTGTCCAATTTCGATGAGCTTGTGCAAATTGTAGCCTCAGTTTCCTGTTCTTAGCTGAGAGGAGTGGTACCCAGTGTGGTCTTCTGCTGCTGTAGCCCATCTGCCTCAAAGTTCGACGCACTGTGCGTTCAGAGATGCTCTTCTGCCTACCTTGGTTGTAACGGGTGGCAATTTGAGTCACTGTTGCCTTTCTATCAGCTCGAACCAGTCTGCCCATTCTCCTCTGACCTCTGGCATCAACATGGCATTTCCGGCCACAGAACTGCCGCTCACTGGATTTTTTTTCTTTTTCGGACCATTCTCTGTAAACCCTAGAGATGGTTGTGCGTGAAAATCCCAGTAGATCAGCAGTTTCTGAAATTCTCAGACCAGCCCTTCTGGCACCAACAATCATGCCACGTTCAAAGGCACTCAAATCACCTTTCTTCCCCATACTGATGCTCGGTTTGAACTGCAGGAGATTGTCTTGACCATGTCTACATGCCTAAATGCACTGAGTTGCCGCCATGTGATTGGCTGATTAGAAATTAAGTCTTAACACACAGTTGGACAGGTGTACCTAATAAAGTGGCCAGTGAGTGTATATCTTCTACATCATATGCAAGTAAAAATATATGGTAAATGGGCAGAGTAATATTGCACAGTCCACATGAACATCCATTATGTCAAATAGCTATAAATCTACCCTTCATAATCAGAAGATAATGTAATAACCATACCAGTTGACAAGGCTCCAGACACCACGCTGTCTCCCGCCCACCCTGACGCACATTTTGGAGGTTTCCATCCTCAGGGGGCGTGTCATAGTGTCCATGCTGTGGTTATTAATTATCAATCAAGTTGGAAATAGAGTCATATAACTCCAATCACCACCGCGCCTCCCACCACATACGATCGGATGCCGGACTCACAGCAGAAGAAGAGGGGGGCAGGGCGGAAAGGCGAGACAATGTATGGGCTGAAAGGACGTTGCGGCCATGTTGGTTAAGGGCAAAGAGATGGGCACATAGCAATAACATAGCGCATATATTAAAAACATAACCACCATGTTGGTCATGGGAGAGTAAGTGGGCACATGAAGGTATAATGCGAAAGCACTAAGATCAATGGGCACATTAAATAGATTGAATGGAAAACAAATATCACAATAGCCAGAGAATGAGAAAAATAGGAGACAAAGATAAATACACAAAGTGCAAAACAGACAAAAACAATGTATACTATACAATGGCGTCTATAGATAGGTATCCACAAACAACACAAAAAGAGATAGTGTGGATACAGTATACATGTTACGATTGTGGGCACAGCGTGGCTTACCCAGCCAACGCTCCCGTGTCATCGAACTAAAACGACAACGGGGCATGCATCCCAGGTGATCGTGGAATGTGGACCCACTGGACCACAGGGGGGACCCTGCCTACCCGGACAAAGGAAGGTAGCAACCGGGGTCTGTGGCAGCTGAGCTAGTGGACAAGATGGCAATATGCAGGACTAACAGACACCGCACAACTTCAGGTATGAAGAGAAATAAAGTTTACTGAAATAAAGCAAAAACATAGAAACACCAGGTTCCGGAATATGCACATCATGAAGGAAACACCTCTCAGGTTGAGAGGCGAAAGCAAGAGGTCATCATGGGTTCATGCAGTCCAGGATTGTCTGGCACGGGCATACTAGAATGGCCTCTCTCGGGCCTCGGGAGTAGCACAGGCTCAGCAGATGAACGTCAGACACTGACCTCGGGCAGACTTCAGATGATGACAGAGGTCATCACGGGTAAGACCCCAGGGAACCGGCAAGACATCAGAACAGGACTCGGATAGCACAGGTCCAGGAATGTTGGCACTACAGCACTGGGCATAGGCTGGTCAGATCCAGGACTCGCAAGTGAGACCATCACTGGGGAACAGAGCTGGAGACTCCCAGAAACCATGGAAGAGGATTCCATCCAAGAAGTAGAACGGGACCGGCTTAAGAGCACAACTTTGACCACCAGAACCACAGACTGGATATCTGGACACAGTCTGGACGTCAGGAACACGGAGTGGACATCAGGGCACCAGGCGGACATAAGGTTGACATCAGGACATCTGGACACCAGGTGGACATCAGGGCATCAGGTGGACATCAGGACATCTGGACACCTGGTGTACATTAGGACATCAGGTGGAAATCAGGACATCTGGACACCAGGTGGACATCAGGACATCATGTGGACATCAGGACACCAGGACATCTGGACACCAGGTGGACATCAGGACAACAGGTGAACTTCAGGACATCTGGTGGACATCAGGACATGGATCTCAGATAGAGCATCAGCACACTGGCATTGGACTCCGGACATCTGGCAATGATCGACAGGCTCCAGACATTAGGCTGCGGACATCAGCTCCGGACATCAGGCCACAGTCATCAGGCTCCGGACCACTGGCAGCGATCAGCAAGCTCCGGACAACAAGCAGGGAACCAAAGGATCCGGACATCTGGCGGAGGACATCAGGCACAGCACATGTGGAATAGGTCGTCAGACACCGGACATCAGCCGTGGACATCAGGCTTGGAACAAAAGGCCACGGTTATCAGGCTCCGGACATCTGGCAGCAACCTAGAAAGGAACCCAAGCGGTCTGGTGCAAACCCTGCGGGGTTGGACAGGAACCAGCAGGGAATTGCACCGAATCCCCAGCTGAGCACAGAGTAGCAGAAACTCAGCGGACACACTGGACTCCTACTTCGTAGATGAACCCAGGTTAGATCACGGAAAGTCAGGTAGGAAAGAGTCACAGTCACTGGGCACAGGGTTCATGACATGGAAGGACCTCAGGAACATCACACAGAGGACACAGTTCAGACAGGGTCAGGAGCAGATCCAGGATTCAGGGAAAAGACACAATATGGACAGGCCTGGATATACAGGAAAGGCGATCTGGGTATTATGCCCCCAGAGCAGGCATAAAGGGAACAAGACACAACATGGACAGGCCTGGATATGCAGCCTCCAGGAAAGGCGATCAGGGTATTATGCCCCCAGAGCAGGCCAAGATACAAGACACAGTTCACACAGAGATAAAGAGCAACAGCTCCTCCAGAACTGATCAGAATCAGAACAGGAGCTGAATACACAGACTCACGTGGCGAGATTCAGGAACTCAATGCGAGTTTTAATATCCTTTTCATTTTATGATTTAGTGACTATGTGGTGGTTGTCCTTCCATTTGTGATGATTGATATGTATGGGAGCTGGAAAATTCAATGCCTCTTTGGATAACGACATGAAGTGGATACATGAATCCTATATAACTTTTCTATTATTACCTTATATTCCCTTTATGGATACTGTTCTGTCTATATTATTCTATATGTATGATGTAATGTATTTATATAGGAAAATGCTCTGTAGGATATTGAATTCTACAGTGTTATAGCATGGCTGTGGTTCGTGCTGCAGACTATTGCTTTGTCAATTTTGGCATTACTTTGGGTCTTCTAATAAGTGATATTAGATCTATATATATCCGTGGGACGGGGTTCTCCATGTTATGTCTGTCTATGTGCATTTTTTATCAATGTATACTGTATCCACACTATCTCTTTTTGTCATGTTTATGAATACCTATCTATAGACGCCATTGTAAATTACACCAAAAAAACGGAGTACACATCCAATGTAGATAGAAATACAATTTATTTATCACATCAAAAATTAATTATGAAATAACAATGTATAAAATACACGAATAAAGTATCCGGTAATAGAAGCTGCTTTTGTCCAGAACAATATATATATATATATTTATATATATATATATATATATATATATATATATATATATATATATATATATACAGTACGTAAAGTGCTTAGTGCATGCAATAATGATGGGCCAATTATTAAAAACTCTAAAGTTAGAGGAGGTCACAAACAGGTGCGCAATCTGAGTGAAAAGACCCCATAATCAAGTGCAATAGTGCTTACCCATCTTGAATCAAACAGGACAAATGCAGCGCCGCTACCTCTTGAGAAAGAGGTGAAACGCGCGTCGGTGGTGGCGCTGCATTTGTCCTGTTTGATTTAAGATGGGTAAGCACTATTGCGCTTGATTATGGGGTCTTTTCACTCAGATGGCGCACCTGTTTGTGACCTCCTCTAACTTCAGAGTTTTTAATAATTGGCCCATCATTATTGTATGCACTAAGCACTTTATATATATATATTTGGTTCTGGACAAAAGCAACTTCTATTACCGGATCCTTTATTCGTGTATTTTATACATTGTTATTTCATGATTAATTTCTGATGTGATAAATAAATTGTATTTCTATCTACATTGGACGTGTACTCCGTTTTTTCAGCGTAATATGCTATGCAGGAGTGTCCACTTATGATCCCTTTTAGTCGGCACCACATAGTGCATGACTTTTCTGGGGTCTTTATGTTTGTGTTCTGCATGGTTTTGTGTTAGACGCCATTGTATAGTATACATTGTTTTTGTCTGTTTTGCACTTTGTGTATTTATCTTTGTCTCCCATTTTTTTCATGCTCTGGCTAATGTGACATCTGTTTTCCATTCAATATATTTAATGTGCCTATTGATCTTAGCGCTTTTACATTATACCTTCATGTGCCCACTTACTCTCCCATGACCAACATGGTGGTTATGTTTTTAATATATGCTGTGGTATGGTAACCTCTGTTAAAGCTAGGGGGCGCTGTAAATGCTACGCAGAATATGCATGTGGGCGTGTGTCTGAACGCCCAGGATAAAGCCTGTATGTGTCTGGCTGTGTGGAATAGGACCTGTAGTGAGGTCATGACCATGTGATCCATACCTCTTGTGGGTGTGGTCACATACCATATAGTGTGACTGAGGTCTGGTCACATGGGTTGTGTGTTTTGATCCTGAGTGGTCAGAGTGCAAGGTCCCGGAAGGCCTGTGTGTGTTGGAAGTGTCTGGGACTGAACTTCCTGGAAGAGCACATGGAAAGGCCCGGACCTGGTAGAGTCTGTGACGGCTCTACGTAGGGGAGCTACTGCCCGGCTGTGGCTCTGGAACTGTAGACGGCCTAGTGAGCAAGGCACTGTCTGGAACAGTGAACCCAGTGTGGCTGCTTGCCTGATAACCTGTAAGGGGTAAACTGGGAGTAACACTGACCGGGGTCAGTAAGAGACTTTGTATGCTTTACATGGTAACGCTGCGTGCGTGCTGGACATGGCACAGCCTGTGTGCCCACAGGCCTGAGAGAGCAAAGCTCTACTATGAACATTAAGAATTCATCTATCTGATGTAAGACTGTTTGCCTTGTCTTCCTGTGACATTGGTTTATGAAGGAAATACGCAGACTTTTACTTTAAGCAAAAGTGTTCCTGTGCGCCTCAATATCACCGCCAAGCGAGTTAATCCCTGTCCACTCATTTGGTGGATCTCTACAATGCGCTATGTTATTGTTATGTGCCCATCTCTTTGCCCTTAACCAACATGGGCGCAATGTCTTTTCAGCGCATGCGCTGTCTCTGCCTTCCGCCCTGCCCCTCTCTACTTCTGCTGTGTGTCCGGCATCTGATCACATGGGGTCCTGTGTGTGTCGGCGCTGGCTAATGGAGCGGTATATATGGTGGGAGGCGCGGCGACGATTGGAGTTATGGGACTTTATTTCCGGCCTGGTTGATAATAAATAGCCACACCATGGACACTGACACATCCCCTGAGGACAAAAAGCTCCAAAACGCACATCGGGGTGGGCGGGAGAGAGTGTGGTGTCTGGAGGCTTGCCATCTGGTATGTTTATTACATTATGTTCTGATTATGCTGGGTAGATTTATAGCTATTTGATATAATGGATTGCTTATGTGGACTATGCAATATTACTTTGCCCATTTGCCATATATATTTTTACTTGCATATGAGGTAGATGATATATACTTCTCATATTGCTGCATAGATCCCTGCTATGGAGTTTTACATACATGCCTGTTTATAACATCTAATTCACTCTAAGACTCCTTGTTTGTCTAACCACCCGTATGGTATATGCTGTTATAGTCCGTCACTTTTAGCCCTGTTTGTCAATGACCTGTGATATTTAATAAAGAATTTTCACTTTTTCGTTTTATTTTGGAATACTCATTGTTGTCTTCCTTTGTGGTTTGCTCTTATTGAGATGTGCAGTAAGTCCTGCATTGTTCAGTCATTTGAGCTACTGATGTGTTCCTTTAGGTTAATACTATGTAACTATTGGTATAATTATCTTTTTTTGCTCCATCAGCTCTTTGTGTTACTAGCATTCTTTATGTCTTCTCATTGGTGGTCATATGTCAGCTGCTCTGGTGATATGTCAGTGCCAGACTGGTCCAGGGGCCAGGTCCTGTCCGATTTGACAGGAACCGCAAGTATAAGAGGTTCTCAGAGGCGCTTGCCGGAGTGCTAGTATCTTTAGTGTGTGGCTGTGGGTGAATTCTCTACCACTCTTCCTGTATGTGCTTCTCATCCATGTAGTCGGGAAATGAACTAATAGGCAGGCATCTAGCATCAGTGGGGGCAAATAGGAGCTTGGCATAGCTTCCAGACTTCACAGAGCATGTCCAACCCATAGTCAGGGCTTTATAGTCTACGCCTGTTCCATTACCGTGCATTTACGCAGTTCTGCTGCTTTGTCCTGTGACTGTCAACAGGACTTTGTACCCATTTGTTCTGTTCCTCCCTGTGGAGTAACAGGGCTAGGAACTCCGCTTCTCTGAGTGACTTGAACTCAGCGAGTAGGAGCATTAGCTCGCTGTTTGCTTGCACCGTCATTGTTCTCATTAGCTGCAGTTTTACACCTCTGCACGGTGGACCCTGGGTTGCGATTGCACGCTTTCATTTAATTTATTCAGTGCAATCCATCAACCCCTAACACAAAGACCCTGTTTTGTACGTCATTAAATGCGTTTTAACCAGATAATAATTAAAATCCATACTATAAAATAGAATAAGTTATACATATGAGGTGTCAAAAAGATTCAGCAAATTAATATAAAATATAAAAGGTTGTGGACAAAGTATGTGTGAAAGCGAACACAAAAATTAAATAGAAGCAAAAAGTGATGAGGTGAATGGTGTCACACAATGAAGTGAATCCATGAAAATGTGTATACCTTGCAAGTTTGCTAACGGACACGTGGTAGGTATGTATTACAGAGGTGGTTGACGTTTGTGATGTAAACCTGGAGTATTTCTGTAGTGCACACCATACCAAGAGGCTTATTTGGTGCATCTGGGTGAGCATCTGAGAGATGGGTTGCCAATAGTGTTGAGCATTCCGATACCGCAAGTATCGGGTATCGGCCGATACTTGCTGTATCGGAATTCCGATACCGACTTCCGATATTTTTTCAATATCGGAATTCGGCATCGGAATCGGAAGTTCAGTTGATTGACGGCCTGACGTCATCATGATGCGCGGTGTGTGCGCATCATGATGCGCCGTCATTTCGGGCCTTCCGGGGGTCTCTGCCGGCCTGCCGGGGGGCTGTGCCGGCCTGCCGGGGGGCTGTGTGGACTGCCCGGGGTCTCTGCCGGCCTGCCGGGGGGCTGTGCCGGCCTGCCGGGGGGCTGTGCACCCTGTGGGGGTCTGTACCGGCCTGCCGGGGGGCTGTGCCGGCCTGCCGGGGGGCTGTGCTGATGTCCGGGGGTCTGTGCAAGCATCGTCCGATGGGACTACAAGTCCCATCGGGCGATGCCTGCTACCATGACAGTGATTGACACATTAGCCAATGATGGGACAGTAGTAGTCCCATCATCCGGCTAATGTGTTAAATGTTAAAAAAAAAAAAAAAAAAAAAAAAAATACTACATACATACTACATGCTACATACATACTACATATATACTACATACATACTACATACATACTACATACATACTACATGCATGCTACATACATACTACATATATACTACATACATACTACATACATACTGCATGCTACATACATACTACATACATACTACATACATACTACATGCATGCTACATATATACTACATGCTACATACATACCACATACATACTACATGCATGCTACATATATACTACATGCATGCTACATACATACTACATATATACTACATGCATGCTACATACATACTACATGCTACATGCATGCTACATACATACTACATACATGCTACATATATACTACATACATACTACATATATACTACATGCATGCTACATATATACTACATACATACTACATATATACTACATGCATGCTACATATATACTACATACATACTACATATATACTACATACATGCTACATACATACTACATACATACTACATATATACTACATGCATGCTACATATATACTACATGCTACATACATACCACATACATACTACATACATGCTACATATATACTACATGCATGCTACATACATACTACATATATACTACATGCATGCTACATACATACTACATGCTACATGCATGCTACATACATACTACATACATACTACATGCTACATACATACCACATATATACTACATACATACAATACATTCATACAATACATACATAGACATACAGTACATATAACATAGAGTAACATACTTACCAATACTTGTCACATTGTTCCCCGAAGCCATTGTCTTTCCGGAATAAATATTAACATAACAAACCACAAAAATACTCACCCACGATCCGAAGCAGTCCACGAGTGTGTCCCACGACGATCTTGGGTAGAGAACTGCAGCATCAGATGATGCTGCCGTTCTCTACGGGCTGCAGGAATCCAATGACGGAAGGTAGGTATCCTTCCGCACTGTATTCCTCCGCCACTTAAAAAAAAAAAAGTCCCTAGTCTCACTTTATGCCATTGCTGTGTGGGAAATTCCCACACAGCAATGGCATAAAGTGAGACTAGGGACTTTTTTTTTTTTTAAGTGGCGGAGGAATACAGTGCGGAAGGATACCTACCTTCCGTCATTGGATTCCTGCAGCCCGTAGAGAACGGCAGCATCAGCTGATGCTGCAGTTCTCTACCCAAGATCGTCGTGGGACACACTCGTGGACTGCTTCGGATCGTGGGTGAGTATTTTTGTGGTTTGTTATGTTAATATTTATTCCGTAGACGACAATGGCTTCGGGGAACAATGTGACAAGTATTGGTAAGTATGTTACTCTATGTTATATGTACTGTATGTCTATGTATGTATTGTATGAATGTATTGTATGTATGTAGTATATATGTGGTATGTATGTAGCATGTAGTATGTATGTAGCATGCATGTAGCATGTAGTATGTATGTAGCATGCATGTAGTATATATGTAGTATGTATGTAGCATGCATGTAGTATATATGTAGCATGCATGTAGTATGTATGTGGTATGTATGTAGTATATATGTAGTATGTATGTAGTATATATGTAGCATGTATGTAGTATGTATGTAGCATGCATGTAGCATGTAGTATGTATGTAGCATGCATGTAGTATATATGTAGTATGTATGTAGCATGCATGTAGTATATATGTAGTATGTATGTAGTATATATGTAGCATGTATGTAGTATATATGTAGCATGCATGTAGCATGTAGTATGTATGTAGCATGCATGTAGTATATATGTAGTATGTATGTAGCATGCATGTAGTATATATGTAGCATGCATGTAGTATATATGTAGTATGTATGTAGTATATATGTAGCATGTATGTAGTATGTATGTAGCATGCATGTAGCATGTAGTATGTATGTAGCATGCATGTAGCATGTAGTATGTATGTAGCATGCATGTAGTATATATGTAGTATGTATGTAGCATGCATGTAGTATATATGTAGTATGTATCATGTAGTATGTATGTAGCATGCATGTAGTATATATGTAGCATGCATGTAGTATATATGTAGTATGTATGTTGCATGTAGTATGAATGTAGCATGTATGTAGTATGTAGTATGAATGTAGCATGTATGTAGTATGTAGTATGAATGTAGCATGTAATTTTTTTTTTTTTTTTTTTTTTTACATTTAACACATTAGCCGGATGATGGGACTACTACTGTCCCATCATTGGCTAATGTGTCAATCACTGTCATGGTAGCAGGCATCGCCAGATGGGACTTGTAGTCCCATCGGACGATGCCTGCACAGACCCCCGGAGCCTGCACAGACCACCGGCAGGCCGGCACAGCCCCCCGGCAGGCCGGCACAGCCCCCCGGCAGGCCGGCACAGCCCCCCGGAGCCTGCACAGACCACCGGCAGGCCGGCACAGACCACCGGAGCCTGCACAGACCCCCTGGCAGGCCGGCACAGCCCCCCGGCAGGCCGGCACAGCCCCCCGGAGCCTGCACAGACCACCGGCAGGCCGGCACAGACCACCGGAGCCTGCACAGACCCCCTGGCAGGCCGGCACAGCCCCCCGAAAGGCCCGTACAGACCCCAGAGAGGCTGTACAAGGGCAGGAAAGGGTTTTTCTTATTCCGATACCGGAAGTCCCATAGACTTGAATGGGACTTCCGGTATCGGAATCGGCGATACCGATACTTTTTTTAAAGATCGGCCGATACCATCCGATACGATACTTTGAAGTATCGGATGGTATCGCTCAACTCTAGTTGCCAACATACCCCACCAATGGTGTGGGTCAGATTTTAAATTGGAGTTTGTTGTTTGACACATGGTCTATGTGTGTGGAGGGAGAAGTCCTCCAGACCTCAGCAGATATAGCTTCGGATAACTCCTTATCCGAATAGCTATAGCTCTTACCGAATAGCAGCACCGAAAACCCGGATACCTTGAGCGCTCCTGATAATCAGCTGTTCGGCTCCGCAGCTGCATGTGTCCCGGCTGTGTGACAACCAGGCTCTCCATGCATGTGTTGTGACTGTCACACAGCCACAACACATGCAGCTGTAGCGCCGATCAGCTGAATATTGGGAGCGCTCCAGGTATCCGCGTTTCCGATCCAGCTATTCGGTGAGCACTATAGCTATTCGGATGAGTTATCTCAAACTATTTGCTCATCCCTAGTCATAAGGCATAAAGCTGTCTCAAGTACTACTCATTACATTAAATCAGTAGGTTAACCTAAGATGGAATAAGATAAGAAGATTTATAAGGGTCAGTAACGGATTTCAAAACTAATAAAAAATATAAATATATGAATGATCATATTTCTTTAAATTAAGTGATACAAACAGTAGCGGCAAGACAATGAAAAAATTATGTTATATGAGAAAAGTGCAACATGTGAAACTAATAAGAAAAGTGAATGTAGAAAATGAAGAAAAATAATATACCTGAGAACATTGAAGAAATGCAATGTGTATAAAAAATGTGCTGGTTAACCTCAAAATTGAAATTGAAGTATATGTGAAACCCACACTGAAAATTGTTGAGGACAGAACCGTCAGAAAATAAATATATGTGCAAAGCTTTACATGTGGAAGAATGAAGGTGTGTGCAAAATACATACTGTAAATTAATATAAGAATGGTACTGTTTTTAAAGTGCACGAATGCTGGTATGTCTAAGTACAGTGGTGTGAAAAAGTGTTTGCCCCTTCCTGATTTGTTATTCTTTTGCATGTTTGTCACATTTAAATATTTCAGATCATCAATCAAATAAACATATTACACAAAGATAACACAAGTAAACACAAAATGCAGTTTTTAAATGAAGGTCTTTATTAGAGTGGAGTGAAACAGGTCGGCCAGATTCATAAGTCGCTGACTTATGCCAAAGTCAGGTTTCGCTGACCGAAACCCGACCATAGCGTGAAGTCGGCCATGCGGTCGGTAAAACGTGCGCCAAAGTCGGATTTTCAACACAACTCTGTACTGTAACCTGAAGAAGAGGTGCGGTTTGTCACCTCGAAACGCGTAGTTTCTGTAGTACATATAATAAAGAACTTGAAAGATTTATATGGATTTCTGAAGAATTCTTATCACTAAAGCAGCGCGGATGCTCAGAAGTGCTTTTCTTGGATCCTCAACTTATGAAAGTCGGATTTTCCAGAATGCTTGTTGGTGCCTTTTTTTCAGCCAATGAGCAAGGACGTACACTGTGGGCAACGAGATGACATGTGCAGCGTCCACCACCATCGTAGAGAAGGGCATTGCAGTGATTCGCTTGCTTTGGGGGGCGTCATAGTGTCTATTAAAGCCCTGACAGCCGACCTCCATTTTACTTCAGCCGATCTTAACAGTAGGGAGAGGTTGCTGTTTATCTGTAGGGAGAGAGTTAGGGCTGTAAAGTTATAAGAAGTTCTTATGTGCTTGTGCTGATAACAATTGTGCTGTACAGTTCGTGTGCAGTGACAGGGGAGGATTTTCTTGTGTGCAGCAGCGCTGGTTATTAGGCTGCCTGATAGCTGCATTGCTGTGTGTACACTGCTGTGCAGACTGCTTTTTACACAGCACTAATACTTTTATTCTTTTTTTCTGCACAGTTTCCAACCGTTCATTTTTTCCCACATCCTCACACAATACCGTGTACCGGCTGGTATCACGGACAAATACATGCTGATTATCTGTGTGTGACTCCGGAAATAAATACGGAGAGTTAAATTTTCCACTACACTGTATACAGCTGTTCTCTCCTCATACAGTACCATATATCTGCTGTTTGTATAACGGTCAAATCCATACTGGGTGAGCGTTTGTGTGTAACTCAGGAAATATATACGGAGATTTAAATTTTTCCCTACACGGTATACAGCTGTATGCTCCTCATACAGTACCATATATCTGCTGGTATTTTTGGTACTTTTTCCCAAACATGAGGAAGTATGGTGGAAGAGGCTGCGGATGAAGGTGGGGGGGCCAGATGGTACTAATGGTGGGGGTGGTGCATCTGCTGGTAGTGCCAAAAGCATAATAGCACCTAAGGCAGGAGGTGTTGAGCCTGCGTCATCATTTGGTTCCAGAATGCCTGGAAGGCTCTCTTTTCTGGGAGCAGGTAAACCGCTTTTAAAGTCGGAGCATCAGGAACAGGTTTTGGCTTACATTGCCGAAACACCCTCCAGCTCTATTGCCTCCTCTTCTGAAGTTTCAAAAACTGCAAGCACTGAGTCATCCTATTGATGAGGCAAAGCTTATCTGTAAGACGTGCGGAAGGACCTTTAGCCGAGGGAAAAATCTCCGAAATTTGAATACCAGTTGCATGATTAGACATGTAAACACCATGCACTTGCAAGCGTGGACGGACTACAAAACCTCAGGTAGCACATGTGCACCTTCTCCGACTGAAGGTAGCCAGCAACGCTACATCGCTTCCCCCACTGTAAGCCCACTGGTTAGCACACCACCAGCAAGAAATGTTGAGGTGTCGTCACAAGGCGAAAGCAGTCAGGGAACCACAATGTTTTTCCAATGAAACACTGCATCTAGGCCATCACCACCACCACCATCACTATCACCAACCCCCTCTCAGTCCGCCATGGCCACTCCTAGTTCCACCATATGCAGCTCTCAAGTCCAGGTCACCCTAGCAGAGACTCTGAGTAGGACACAAAAGTACTCATCCTCTCATCCGTGTACACTGGCTTTGAACACCTACATTGCTAAGCTGATCTCATTAGAGATAATGCCCTTCCGTTTGGTTGAAAGAGCAATGTTCCGAGAGCTCATGGCCTACACTGTTCTACGCTATGACCTACCCAGTCGGCACTTTTTTTCTAGAAAAGCCATCCCTGCACTCCACCTGCATGTGAAAGACCGCATTGTCCATGCACTCAGTCAGTGAGTGGAAAGGTGCACCTCACAACAGATGCATGGGCCAGTAGGCATGGCCAAGGCCATTATGTGTCCATCACTGCGCACTGGGTGAATGTGGCAGATGCAGGCTCCACAGGGGACAGCGGCAGTGGGACAGTGCTGCCTAGCCCACGGTATAGGCAACAGTTGGCTGTAGGCGTTCGACCCTCCACCTCCTCCTCCTCCAGAAGCGAAAGCTCGCCGACAGAGCGCAGTCGCACAAGCACTCCATCCGCAGCTGCCAGTGTTACACACGAGGTGTCCCACTGTCGAACAGCTAGTGGTTAGCGTCAGCAGGCTGTTTTAAAGATGATGTCATTGGGTGACAACAGACACACCGCGGAGGTACTGGTCAACTACTTGCAGCGAGAAAGTGAGTCATGGCTGGGCAGTCTACATCTTGAGCCAGGAAAGGTAGTCAGTGATGACGGATGTAATTTTGTGGCGGCCATAGCCCTGGCAAAACTCAGACACATACCTTGCCTGGCTCACACCTTGAACCTCGTGATGCAATGCTTCATAAATAATTATCCAGAGTTACCAGCCCTGCTCCATAAGGTGCGAAGACTGTGCTCGCACATCCGTTGCTCGCCCGTAGACTCCAGTTGTATGCAGAGGCTACAGCGATCGCTCCACCTCCCCAAGCACCGCCTAATCATAGACATTGCAACAAGGTGGAACTCCACCATGCACATGGTTGAGAGGCTGTGTGAACAGAGGCAGGCTGTAATGCATTTGTGGGAGGATACACGGGCAGGCAGTTTGAGGGCAGACATCGAGTTGTAGGGTGTGCAGTGGCCAAAGCTGAAAGACCTCTGTAAAGTCCTTTATGTGTCTGCTCATGCAAACTTTGATGCACATTAAGGATCAGGCATCTGCAATGGAGGAAGAGGAGGAGGAAGAGGAGGGAAGCCTTAATGGCAGTCAGGCATTGTCTGCTCAGGGAACTGTCCTGGATGAGGTGGAGGAAGAAAAGGAAGAGGAGGAGGAGGAGGAGGATGAGGGGGATGATTATTTTGGGGAGGAGGATACTCCTCAGGGGGTAAGAGAAAAATGTTGGCTTGCCAAGGTGAGGTACAGGATTTGTGCGTGACTGGAGGGATGTGGATTTGGCAGAAAGTGCTCCTCCACCCACCACTGGCAATGCATCATTGACACCTGGAACATTGGCCCACATGTGCGATTATCTCTTGCGGATCCTAAAAAGGGACCCCCGCATTGCCAAAATTATGAAGGATGGCGACTACTGGTTGATCAGCATCCTCGATCGCTATAAAGGCAAATTACAGAACATCATGCCACAGGAGAACCTAGAGCTAATATTGGCGAACAAACAAGTACTCTGGCAAACCGTTTGTTAGAGGCATTCCCAGCACACAGCAGCGGTGCAGGTTCTACCACGAGCCGTACTGGGCAACATAGAAGAGGTGTGCATGGTGCACACAGCCGAAGTGGTGTTGGAGACAGGGGTTTCATGACCATGATGTGGACTGATTTCTCGAGTAAAGCTCACACGACTGATAATACTGAATTGATTGCAACAGACAGGAGACAGCAGTTGTCAACTATGGTTCAAAATTACCTCTCCTCCCCTATCGATGTTATCCCTCACAGTTCATTCCCCTTTGACTACTGGGCCTGTAAACTGGACACCTGGCCTGAATTGGCACAATATGCCTTACAGGAGCTCGCTTGCCCTGCTAGTAGTGTGATATCTGAACGAGTCTTCAGTGCTGCTGGCTCAATCCTGACAGAAAGAAGGACCCGGCTGTCGACCCAAACTGTTCATGATATCACCTTCATTAAAATGAACTATGCCTGGGTTTCAAAGGACTTTGTACCACCTTTCCCTGATGGCACATAGGTTGCCAGCAAAATGGCTCACTTTGTCCTCCTCTTCCTCCGACTTCTCCAATTCCTCCAGTTGCAGCTGCTGAATGTCCAGCCTACACCTCAACATATGCCAGTTTTTCCACCTCCCTTACTGGGCTGTACCCCCCCCCACAACTTTAGCCAAATAACCCCCAGTTTTCTATGCGTTACTTTTATTATAAGGTAAATTAAGGTTGACAAGCTTAAGTAACAAGAATTGATGTAGTTGCCATTAAAATGGGCACTGTAGGTGTGTTTACTGTCCTCCACTCACTGCCGACTTTTATTCCCCATTGGCTTGCATTGGGGTTGGGTTTCGGTTGGAACTCCGACTTTGGCCGATAGTTTGCCGATTTCGTTCAACGCGACTTTTGGTAAAGTCTTTATTATTAAGAGAAGAGTAAATCCAAACCTACAGAGCCCTGTGTGAAAAAGTGATTGTCCCCTAAATCTAATAACTGGTTGGGCCACCCTTAGCAGCAAAAACTGCAATCAAGAGTTTGCAATAACTGACAATGAGTTTTTTACAACCTTGTGGAGGAAGTTTGGCCCACCCATCTTTGTAAAGTCATTGTAATTCAGAAACTTTGTAGGGTTTCCAAGCATGAGCCACCTTTTTAAGGTCATGTATCTCAATTGGATTAAGGTCAGGACTTTGACTAGGCCACTCCAAAGCCTTAATTTTATTTTCCTTAAGTCATTGAGAGGTGGACTTTGCTGGTGTGTTTAAATCATTATCCTGAAGCATAACCAAAGTGCACTTCAGCTTGAGATCATGAACAGATGGCTGGACAGTCACCTTCAGGATTTTTTGGTAGACTGCAGAATTCATGGTTCCATTTTCTTCCAGGTCCTGATTCAGCAAAACAGCCCCAGACCATCACACTACCACCACAATGCTTACTGTTGGTATGATGTTCCTTTTCTGAAATCCTGTGTTACTTCTACATCAGATGTAATGAGATATACACCTTCCAAATAGTTCACCTTTTGTCTCGTCAGTCCACTGAGCATTATACTAAAAGTGTCCATCATCATCAAGATGTTTCTGGCAAAACTAAGACGAGTCTTCATGTTTTTTTTTTGCTCATCAGTGGTTTTTTGTCTTGGAACTCTGCCATGCAGGCCATTTTTGCCCAGTCTCTATCTTGTGGAGGAGTCATGAAAACTGACCTTAACTGAGGCAAGTAAGGCCTGCATTTCTTTGGATTTTGTTGTGGGGTCTTTTATGACCTCTTCAATGAGACATTGCTGCACTCTTGGGATAATTATGCTGGGCAAGCTCTCACTAAGGGTCCCGTTGCAAATAGCGACGCACCAGCGATCCCGACAATGTTATGACCTGGTCAGGATCGCTGGTGTGTCGCTACATGATCGCTGGTGAGCTGTCAAACAGGCAGACTCACCAGAGACCAGGACCAGCGAGGAAGCGGGTAACTAAAGTGAGCGCGTCACTTAGTTACCCACTGTGTACCCTGGATAGCAGCGTACTCACGCTGGGAGCTGGTATCCAAGGTAAACAGCGGGTAACTAAGCTCGCGCTGTGCTTAGTTACCCGCTGTTTACTTTGGATACCAGCTCCCAGTGCGAGCACACTGGTATCCAGGGTACACAGCGGGTAACTAAGCAACGCGCGCACTTAGTTACCCACTGTTTACCTTGCATACCAGCTCCCAGCGTCTGTTTACAGAACTGAGAGCTCGCTGATTGATGGTCTCCCGCTGCCACACGCAGTGATGCATGCTAGCCAGCGGGAGACCAACAATCAAAAAGAGGCCCAGGATACTCCAGCACGATCAGCGATACCCGGCGGGGGGGGCGGTCGCTGAAAGGTGTCACACACAGCGAGATCGCTGCTGAGGTCGCTGTTGCATCACAAAACTTGTGACTCAGCTGCAATCTCGCTTAGTGTGACGGGTGCTTAAGGTTTGCTTGACTCCCAAGACTTAACTTTAAAAATGGCTTTACAAGCTTTTTCATACTGGTAGATCTCAATTACTTTGTTTCTCATTTGTTCCAGAATTTCTTTGCATCATGGCACGATGCCTAGCTTTTGAGAATCTTTTTGTCTACTTTGTCAGGCAAGTCCTATTTAAGTGATTTCTTAATTGACAACTGATATGGAATGAATAAAGCCTGTGTGTGGCTAGTGAAATTGAACTCAGTTTCCCAAAGATGTGATAAACCACAGTTAATTTATGTTTTAATTGGGGTGGGAATCACTTTTTCACACAGGGCCTTGAAGTTATGGCATTCTTTTTTCCTTAATAATTAAGACCTTCATTTAAAAACTGCATTTTGTGTTTACTTGAATTATCTTTGTATACTATTTAAATTTGTTTTGTGATCTGAAACCTCTACGTGTGACAAACATGCAAAAAAATAAGAAATCAGGAAGTGGGCAAACACTTTTTCAGACCAATGTATATCAGTATCCTGAATTGTGTAAGTAATGAAAAATTAAAATATCACCAAAGCATCAATACGCACTAAACTATAAAGCCCAGAAAAAATAGCAATAACAAGGAATTTTAATTTCAAAGTTTAAAAAAATTAAGTTTATGAAAATAATACTTAGTAAAACAGAACAAGACAATTCAGAATGAAAGGACAACAAATTAAAAAGAATTAACATAGAATCATAGAATCGTAGAGTTGGAAGGGATCTCCTGGGCCATCTGGTCCAACACCCTGCTCAAAGCAGGATTCGCTAAATCATCCCAGACAGATGTCTGTCCAGCCTCTGTTTGAAGACTTCTATTGAAGGAGAACTCACCACCTCTCATGGTAGCCTGTCCCAGTCATTGATCACTCTAACTGTCAAAAAGTTTTTTCTAATATCTAATCTGTGTCTCCTCCCATTCAGTTTCATCCCATGGGAATAAGAACACTGGGAATTGTGAATTTCAAAGGAATGGAAGAAAACTAATATTTTCATTTAAGTGGTAAGGAACAAGTGTTCAGGGTGCATATCCAGCATGCTTCTTTACGTGCAAGGGCCTGCTTTCAGTTCCCACCTCTAGGGCTCAATACTATTCAATCAATCCACTGAATTTTAGAAGCATTGTATTATCGTGCATCTTAGAGATGGATGTCAATTTTGAGAGACCGTCTTCTCCTTTTGCCGCTGTTATTGAGAGAACATGTTCGCTAGCTCTTCTACGGCACTCACAAGATGTTAGGCCAATAAACCTGAAATTCCAAAGGCAAGATGCTTGATATATAATGCTTTTAGTAATGCAGGTAATTGTGTTGGTAATTTTACATTTTTTCTTTTCTGTGAAAACAGAAAAATCAGTTACTTTTTGACATTTGGACATGCAACACATCCCTCACAGGGTTTACATCCCCAAAAGTATATCCATGGAACCATAAGTATTTGGTAGTTTATTTCCTACAATGATGGCTATGCATCAAAGTATCTCTCAAATTTTTAGATCTTGGAAAGTTCTTGGTAAGCATGTACTCAAAATGAGTTCTGAAGAATGTTCCAATGTTTAGTAAGTACTGAACCTACCTCATCTGATCTTGACTTAAATTTAGAGATGAATCTCAAAACATCCTGTTGTTTTTTGCCACTGTAAGTAGAATTTAACAGTGTCCGTCGCTTCATCCTCTTTGCTCATATGTAGCCTTTTTGGATGTTCTCCTCATGATATGTCCTTGCTCTGAATCTCTTCTTTAGATCATTGGCCTGTTTTTCAAAAAGGGTATTAGCACAATTTTTGGGTCTCTTAGAAATCTTTCAAACTACCCTGCTAACTAAAAATAATATCATCTATGTACTTAGCCCATAGATGCACTTTTTCTACCATAGATGTAGAATCTACAAGGAAGACTTTATCTCCTATAGCCCTTGGAAAAGGTTGGCATAGGCTGGTGAACATAAGACACCCATAGCTGTTCCTTTGCGCTGTAGTTGGATAAAAAGAGAAAGAAAAAAGAAAAAGAAAAGCATAAGAAAGAATGATTATTACAAGTAATTGTAGAATAAGTTGAATCAACTTTCTGCTGAGATTGGGCATATGAAGAAAGAAACTCGTGACTTGTAGACCATCTTTATGATGGATCAAATTATACATAGATTCAACATCTGCAGTATTTCAAAGCATATCATAATCTAGATGAAGGTCTTCCATTTTACTGCAGATGCTTTTTGTGTCTCTTAAGTAAGATGGGAGAGTTTCTACAAGTGGTTGAAGATAATGAACAATAAATTTGCAAACTGGTTTGCACATATTGCCAGTGCCAGAAATGATGGGTCATCCTTGTGATAGGATAGAATTTTTATGAATTTTTGACAGCATGTCCAAGGTGTAAATTGTTGGTTGATCAACAAATCACTCTATGTCCTTCTGCGAGATAATACCATCTTCTACCTCTTTCTTCAAATTAACTTTCAACTGGACAACATAGAGTTGGCTTGATACCTCCCTCTCATAATTCATGGAGGCTGTACTCTCTGGTTTAGTACAATTGTCATTTTTAATAGCTGTAGGCATTTGTTAGAGTATTATTATGATGATTGCCTAAACTACTGCAATGCCGTGCACTTGGAGTAAGCAACCTAGCAAATAAAAAAAACTATACTACCTAAACTTAGTAATTTGCTAATATTATTATTAATATTATTAGGTCTACTGCAGATTGAACATGGGAGTAACCCTTTAAAACTTACTTCTCATCTGGTTAAAAAAGACCAGTTCTTACTCGCATTTTAGAACTAGGGTCTTGGAGATGGGATTACCTCTTCACATCAACTTTCTGCACTGTGACACCTATCTTGTGAATTAAACCAAAAACTTTGAGCTGTCTGTTTTCCGTGCGGATATTTTGCCCAACCCTCTGGAACACAAGAACACCCGTTTGGGCTTAATTAAATAGATAGATAATCAAATAGATGATGGAATACGCTATAAATTATTACATACAGACTAAGATGGGGAGATAGACAAAAGGTATATACGAATAATTATATTTGCCTTATATTAAAACCTGAATATTTCAGTTTCATATTTCACAAATTTGAGAGTGCTAGAGTTTTTATTCACTAACACTATTACATCAATCACACTTATTTTTCATCATTTCAGAACACTCTACAAGCTCTTTTACACTTTGTATTATTTTCATTTCCTTTTAGCGCAGAATCTTCCTTATATATCATGCTAGTTTACTATGCTTAGATATGTCTTCCGGGCACTTTCACTTCTTGTCATTTATACTCACTCCTGCATTACACTCAAGCCAAATACGTTTACCATAAAATCAGTGAACATTATTCATTTTCTTTGTCACTGATAGGAGCTCTAGCCATCAATTTTAGACTGGCTCTATAATTCAATGAGCAGTCCTGTGGCTAAGTTGCATTTTCTTTGCTTTTATTTCTACTACAATTATGTTTCTAAGCAAAATTCACTAAATAATAAATTGGCTTTGGCAGTAAAAGAAAAGTGTAAAAGTGACAAGAGACAATTATATTAAATAAGCCAGAAAATGATTTTTCTTAGAATATAAAAGTTAAGAATTCCACATATCATATGCCTTATTTACAATATGACAAAATAATTATCTCCTGTACATTCTTGCAATATAACTCTATGTCTAAAGAGTGGTCTGCTGGCAATGTGCCCCTTTACATCTTTCATGGAATGAAATTGGTTCCTCACTCAGCAATGATGTAGACATTTAGGCAAACACAAATGACAGTTCAAGAACTTTAATTACTGGGAGGAAACAAGCTTAATGGTTATGTCATATTATATGAGGCGACAAGCTTGGTGGTTTCAACGGTCTCATAAAACGCTTGAACACAGAGGTAGACAATTGTTATAAACAACAGAAGGCTGACATTTGAACATTCTGCTATCAATCTCAATGCAACTTAGCACACACAAACATTTTATGAGAACCCCTTTGCACACACTTTGGGCCTACCCATTTCAGTTACTATCCTCATATTCAGTTACTAATCTCTTCTCAGATGTGGCACTCCTTTTCACAAACGTGCATCAGCTTTCAGACTTCCGTTCTTCTCCCTGACAGATTTTAAAAGGTTTGTCCACTACTAGGAGAACTTCTCATTCTGATTTTTGCCCCTACTAAAATAAAACCACCTATACTCATCTCCTGCATCAGCACCGTTTCAGTAGATTTAGCACTCATGTCCCCAAGGCTAATATGAGGTTGTTATGTCAAGTAAGCCCTGTACCCAATCAGCGCTAGCATCGCTGTCCCTGCCTTTAGACATATAAGCAATCAGAGGAAGAGTAGCCATTTACAGCGCTCACTTCTTCTTGATTACTTAAACATCCAAAGAAAAGGACAGTGGTGTCAGCACTCATTGGACACAGTACTCAGATGACATAACATAAAGTGGGCCCCAGAAATTGAAATGTCGACACCGATGGAATGGTACCTACATAGGAGGTGGATCTATGTGTTTTATTTTAACAGAGGCAGTCTTTCAGATTGAAAAGTGGTTGCCTTAGTAGTGAACAATCCCTTTAATTTTTTTGTAATGTTACACATTTGTCTCAGCTAGGCTGAGCTAAACTCACTTTCTCTATGGCTGCCATCCTTTGATGTGCTCCATGTTGGGTGTTAAAAATATTTCAATGCATTTTGGGGACATCCTTTCCCCAAGCTTCTTAAAGACTAGTTGGAGACATACCCGTGTCTTAGAATTGAGAGAACAGAGTTCAGTTGTTGTTGAAACTGCTCCACAATCATTTCACACTGTGCAGTCATCTTGCAATAATCTGGTGATTCCTGCACAGGTTCAATCCTGACAGATGATCCTTTCCTTGCCACCTTTTGATTAAGCATAAAAAACTGTCATGGGGCTCTGTTCATATTGTGCATTCATCTAGAAAAACTCCTATAACTCCCAAACAACTTCAGTCCTGTTGGTTAACATTCTGCTTCCTTCCTCCTTGTTAATTAATCAGTATATAATGGACTGTTATTTGTCTCCTTTCATATTGGGGATTCATCTTTGCAAAACTCCTATGATGCTTATGCCTTACACTGTGTGCTTCTGTGGAATTGCCATTTTCATGCTCATCTGCATCTCAGATTCTGTGGTTTCCAATGTGTCCAAATCCTTGATGTTCTGCATGCCCCCAGCTAGCCTTTGGTTCATGTGTCCACCCTGACCCACGGGTTCAGGAATCCATGGTATCAGGTGAGCTTAACTAACATCCATCTCATCTAAAAATTGGTGCACTCTATATTTACTATGTGGTGGCAATCATTGTCTTCTACCTATTTCACCTGAGGCAAACTAAGATGACTGTAGCTTGGCTTGAGCTTTGTACTTTCCCTTCTTAGTCATTTACTAAGCCAAGGGTAAGCTTATTGCTGTAATGATTGCTACTCGCCCCCACTTGCTTGCTAACTATGGTGTAAACATTTCTCTCCTGCTGCATAACTGCTAAAAAACATCCAAAAATTAATAAACCATGTACATAAATATATAATAGCATGAATAAAGCAAATACATAAGTATATGACAACATCCAGCAATGCATAAACCCTACACATAAAAATATTGACTAATACTTAAGTATTCATCAGCATTAAACAAAGAATAAACCGTGCATATAAATAAACAACAGCATGAAGAATAATGGGCAGCATGTAGCAGACACTGACTTTATCATTTTAGCCAGTGACAATTTACTCTAAAGAAATGTTATGGCATTTCACAGAAAACCACAAATTTAAAAGACAGCTGGTGGCTATATATTTCAGACAACTAGTCTAAGAGGCTGGTTCTCAGTGGATCCTACCAGCCTACTTCCTTTAGCCGACAGGTCTCCCTCTATACATAAGCACATGAATGAAAATAATTCCTCTCAGAGACTTTGAAGATAATCACTTCATAATGAGCAATATAAACTTACAGCAACAGCAAAGGAACAGTTTAGTATATTCTGTATGCATATGTAGAGACCTGTCACTCAAACGTTATTAAAAGATTAGTCCAGGCTTCGAAAACATGTTTGGAGTCATTATTGATTGTTTGGATATGTATATTTGTTCCAATCTTGGAAGACCCCTTTAATAAGCTTACTAATAAGCAACTTATTAGCTCATTAAATGCACTAAAGCACTTGCCTGGGTTACTGTCTGGATTTGGGGTTTGCTATACTAACAACAAGCGACTTATAATAGGACCCAGGCTGTAAGTACCACATAAGAAGAGATCCCACTCCCCAATGCCCCCAACCATAACATGAGCTGGATATAATCTCACAACCTAAACACCAAGCATTTAGTATAATAAGCCCTCTGTCAACCCTACAGTCATCATAATATGTCTGAATGTAATAAACCTAATATTCCCTGTCACCAGATTCCTTCTAACACATAAAAGAAGATCAGGCAGATAAAACATCTAGTCCATCATGTCATACAGTTGTGTGATAAAGTGTTTGCCCCTTTCTGATTTCCTATTCTTTTGCATGTTTGACACACGTAAATGTTTCAGATCACCAAATAAATTGCCTGAACTTTCATCTCTGATGAGGCCTGGGACAGTTCTGTGCAAGTGTAGTAAGGCCACGATGACATAACTTCAGGACATGCGCCAAAACATTGCGCACATATGTGTGAAAACATTCCAGGCCTCTCACACTAAGTTAGGGCTTCTGGCTCCGATTAGGCTCAGGACATTTAACTGTATGTGGTGGTAATAAGAAGATGCAATGAGCACTGAATGATTGATAGTGAGGAGCAGAGGGGTTGGAGAGGTAAATGGTAAAGTGAGTATACAATAATTATGGACAGCATGGTGGCTAAGTGGGTAGCACTGTTGTTTTGCAGTGCTGGGGTCCTGAGTTCAAATCCCAGCAAGGACAACAGCTGCAAGGAGTTTGTATGTTCTCCCCGTGTTTGCGTGGGTTTCCTCCAGGTACTCTGGTTTTCTCCCACATTCCAAAGACATACTGTCACAGTGTGACTCGACCCCAATGGGTGGTCGGTCAACGGATGGCACAACTCACACACAACGGGATGGAAAAGGTGAAAGGAAGGCCCTAGCGATAGGGAATGAGGGATGGTCACCACCTGAGCTCAGCCTGAGCCTGTCCCTGCACTCCCCTAACACCCTATGCAGGTTCTTACCCCTGCTGCCATAAGGTGTCTCCTGTCTCTACCCTGGCTAATGCACCAGTCGGCAAGGATCACTAGCCTTTGCTACTGCAGATAATATACACAGAGGAAAGTGACAAACACCAAAAGGGACTAGGAGAATAAACACCACACTTAGCTTATATGCGACGCTGCAAATCTCCACACGGCAGTTATCAACAGCAACAGGACTCTTATCATCAAACATGGCAGGCACTAGAGAGATGCTTCTGGTAGGTTGGTCTCCAGAAACGACCTGTAGACCCAACAGTCAGCTGATGCATCAGGTGATTCTATAAAGGATGATGGGAGTGGTCACCACCTAAAAACTGACCCAGGAGCACTGTAGTAACATCAGCAATCCAGTGGGGAAAAAAAACTGACATTAACCCCCGATGACCTGAAAGGAAAAAAAGTTTTAATCTGAGAAGCCAGATCTGCCACAAATCCAAAAATGGATCGTGACACATCTGATAGGGAATTTAGATTTCGAACCATTATGGACAGTGATGATTTTGTCTGTGGAATTAATGCCACTATATAAATAAGCATAATAAATAAAGTGTTTTTTTTTAACCTTTTGATTGCTATTTACAGCTGAAAAATGGCAGAAGCAAATTATAAAGGATCTGCTTTTTGGAAGATGCATAATTTTGCAAATTTCAGGAATCCCACTAGAATATGGTTGCTCATCTCTAATATAGACATGTGAACAGTTTCACAGTCATGAAAGAGGTGAATAAAGAAAAAATAACTGGGTGGCCTAAAACCATCACAGTTCACAAGCTACAGAATACTTATTACTTTCACAAATAAGTGTAATTTCTTATTGCAAAATATATCTTATTCCAGGAAAACACATTTTATGGCTAAAATTATATCCTTAAATTAAATATGTATAGTATAAATGAGCAATTTCCACACAAAACACGGACAAGTGAAAATGAAGCTAAGGCCTCTTTCACACTTCAGTTTTTTTGCATCAGTCAAAGTACGCCAAAAGGACGGATGGCGGATCCGTTTTAGTACTGATGACAACGGATGCCAGCCGTCCGTTTTTTTGACGGATCCGCAAAATGAAGAATTTTAAAGGAATTATGCCGAGAGAGAGAGAGAGAGAGAGAGAGAGAGAATTTTTTTTTTTGTGCGGCACCCAGAATGATTTTCGGGTTAAATCAGTGTCTGGAGGATCCGCCGGAGAAAAAAACATTGCAAGCTCCGTTTTCAAATCTTTGAGGATGGTGACGAACAGCAACTTTTGGCGGATTCTCAAAAAAAACGGATGCAACGGACGGCAATCCGTCACAATCCGCCATTAATGAAAGTCAATGGGGGAAAAAAACGGATCCTCAAAAGAAAATTGAGGATCCGTTTTTTTCAAAACCTGGCGGATTGTGACTGATTGTAAAAAACTGAAGTGTGAAAGAGGCCTAAGAGTTCTGTAACTGTAAACAGGAGAGTCAGTAAAAGTGAGATAGCGGCGTTACTATAGAAACCAACAATAGTCAGATGATGATAGCGGCAGCAGATATCTCCAGATAATCTATACAATCATTCAATGGACAACGTGCGGTATGGCCCAGAAATGTAGAATATCAGCTATGTCTTACTGAACACTGCATAGAGACAAAAGTCATGCATTACACAAAAGTAGTTCATCCCCTACATGATTAGAATAGAAAAACTACCAGAAAAGTGTTAACAATACGTATCCAAGGAGCTTCAGCTAAATTTACAACTTTATCTACACAATTCCTTTTCATATAATTCGCTGTACTTTAAAAAGAGCATAGAGGTGTTTTTATGGGGTTAATTTAGTGGGCACTAATTATATACTACAGTCCTGTGAACCAGTGTTTGAAGGTTGTATACTGCATCTATGGACAGACCTAAGGACAGATGACCTTAAATCCACTATCTTTACATTTTTTTTCCTGATAACTATATTTTTAACCCTTTTCAATCTGGTTTCAGATCTTTATGGTCTAAAGAAACTGCCCTTACTAAAGTCTATAGCAATTTACTAACAGCTAAATCCAATGATCACTCCTATATCTGTACAGAATTTCACACTGTGGACCCCAACTCTTCCTCACTGTGCTCAACTCTTTCAGCCCAAAAGATACCATTCTCTCTCAGTTCTCTTCCTACCTTTCTGACTCATTCAATGTATGTTTTGCTGGCTTTTTTTATTGTTTGTTAGCGTTCTGGAGGGTCGAACCTACTGGCAAACTCCTTTAACTAATTACATGTTTAGATCCCTGTTCCTTCAAAGAGGACACACTGACATTGTGTTACCACATGTAGTCTCACTTGTTCAATTCCCACAACTCATCAGAAGTGAACCTCTCTCACAGATCTATTTTTTCTATCTAGATCTTGTTCACAATGGCTTTGCATCTGCATTTAAGGGTACTGTGTGTTGGGCTGGTGGAACGTACCAAATAATAAAGAGATGGTAAGAGGTGCGTTCGCAGCCCAGGGTCCACCGTGCAGAGATAACATCTGCTGCTCAGTAATGGCAGACAATAACTGGCGGTATAACTAGTACACACGATTTAACTTCACCCAGTTAATAGGAAGCGGACCCTGTTGCTTCACAGGACCACGATACCTCTGAGTGAGCGCTAGGGTTGTGGTCACAGGACCCTGCCCCAAGGACACGAGGTTGGAGTCCCTCTAGACCCACTAGCGTTCGGTGCCGCTACTGTGATGCCTGGACATACACAAATTAAAGATAAAGCACACTAGGTGCATACAGCGTCGCACTGGCAGACACCACTAACCAGCCTAACCTTATGGCTGGAAACCGTAATGTTTGCGCACAGTGCCGCTCTGACGGACGCTGCAGTGGACAAAGTGAGTGGTGCCTTGTGCTGGATGGCACAATCTGACGCCAAGTATGGTTTTGTGACTAGGTAGCTTCAGTGGTGCAATACCATGCCACTAGTAGGCGTTGACTCTAAATCCTATACCCTATGAACAAGCACAACCAGAGGGAGGGAGTCATAATGACTCAGTCACCTGTCTCAAGCATCCATCATCACACATACTAATAGCAAATATAGTCTATACTAGCGCATGGCCGAGCGGCCATGCAAACCTTTTATAGCAGTGTCCTTCTGGGACCTTCCTGATGGTCCAATCTGAGCTGCTTGAGGACCTGAGCACGTGATCTCCGACCTCCAATGAGAGGTCGTCCCACGGGCATGCTCCATAGGCTGCAAAAAGGACTCTGGAGCTGCTGGCTAGTGCAGATTGCTAAAGCTGACCCAGAAGTGGCAGCAGCAACCAACCTGACAGCACTAGCTTGAGCGAGGCACCGGGATCGACACCTTTACTGAGCAGCCTCCTCTGCAGCCGGAACAGAATGGGAGACCGCAGAAGGCAAGGCTTGGGCTTCCTCCTGTGCAGAGGCAGGAACCCGACGCCTAACACTGTGTACATACAGGGGTCAGTGGGTTCTCTTGTCCGCTGGCCCGGCTGTCTTTAGAAAGACTGCATGGACACTGAATGCCAGCTTTCTCTCCCTGTGGGCAGAACACTACTCAGACAACACAGGGTGAGGGTAAAACAGTGTGGCAACAATTTATTGAACCACCAATACACTATAGCATACAGAACAGTCCCAGCAAATACCCACAGTGAGGAGGTGACGACAAGCTTAGGAAGCTGACAGTCCACTGATGTATGAGGCAAGATGACTTGATTGCCCCAAACTGGATTTTCAAAACGTCTTTAAGGGATCACTGATGGTCAATGCGGCAGCTCTGTATTGCTTCAGTTGGAGTGATGATGTCATGACATCTGTAATGTAGACTCCCTGAACAAAGGCAGATCCCCCTTTTTTTGGTCACAACTTCTCATTCATTCATTCATTCCACCACAGGCTTGGGGAAAGGTGGAAGTAGGTTATACCTCACTGAGGGAGTGTTCAAACAACAGGCATAGATTGTCCTTCATAATGCAGAGCACGAGTTTGCTGAAAAGGATGCCAGATAGGATCAAGGGGACCGAGAGAATGTTGCCCGAAAGGATCCGAGGCTGGCTTGGGACACTGTGTGTGAGGCACGGGGCAGGGGAGCCAATGCTGTGAGACAGCCAGGAAAGGAACATCAGAAGGGGGTTCTGGTACAGAGTACCCCAAATTACCTGAGAGCTGGCTGGATCACCGTCCCGGAGGACACAGCACCCCGGCTGGCGATTGTAACTGGAAGAACTGTGAGTAAAAGTGGGAAGCCTGCACTCCACTGTGTCTTCTGACTTATTTACAACGTCACCTGCCTTGCACTATGACCACCACCATCACATTTAACACCATAACTGCCCTGGGGCCTAACTGTACCTGTGGAGAGCTGTACCAACTCTGCTGCATCAACTGCCCCAGTGGATCTGAACTGCAGCGTCGGCCATATTATCATTGCTGAACACCACAGATAGCGTCACAAATTATTCCCCTATTAAACTTTTCCCCACATTTTTACTGCACGCCCAGGGCCACAGACCGGGTCATTGCTGCCGTGACATCCCCTAAAGAATTGACTCCCGGAACGAGTGCCCCAGGCCCTGCAGGGCGTCGCAATGGCATAATCGCTTCTCACTATCTTGGTACAATCCTCAAAGTTTTGGAGGATGGTACATATGTATGTCTGACATCCATGTCTACTCCTGAGGTCTTATGTGAGGAGTCTAAACTGAATACCAAAGGCCTTCTTGATGCTGGTACTCAACAACTGCCCTCTTCTGGTCAGAAATCCTTTCCAACATCTGCAGTGTAGAGTTCCAAAGCATGAGGACATCACTCGCCAGTCGGTAAGCCAGAAGCTGCAAATGCTGCTGAAGCACGGCAATGGCGGTGGAAGCTGTAGCTGACTTTCTATAATGGGCACACAGGCAGCGTACTTTGACAAGCAGATACGAAAGCTCCTGGTAGGTTTTTAGAAACCACTGAACCACGAGGTTAAGCAAATGGGCCAGGCATGGTATGTGTGTGAGCTCGCCTCACCTCAAAGCCACCCCCGGGATCGGGACTTTGTCACACACGACCATGCCTGGCTGTAGGTTCAGTGTTGTCAGCCACAGATCTGCCTGCTCTTTCAGAGCTGTCCACAACTCTTCATCTTTGTGAAGTTTGTCACCTCAGCATATTAGCTTCAGTACAGACTGTTGCTGCTTGCCTAAGGCAGTGCTGCAGTGCTTCCAGCTTGTGACTGATGTGGTCATTTCGGAGATGGAAGCTAAAGAGGAGGAGGAGGTGCAGGAGCTGTAGACTGTGGGGGCAACCATGATTTACCTAGGGCTCGCATTCCTCAGTATCGGGAGGACGTGTTCCATCCCAAGGTCCGACTGGGTCCCGGCTTCCACTATGTTAACCCAGTGTGCCATCAGCAAGATGTACCGTCCCTGCCCACAAGCACTTTTCCACATATCTGTAGTTTGGTGGACTTTCCCAGTAACTGCATTGTTGAGGATACGGCTAATGTTGTGGGACAAGTGATTGTGTAATGCAGGGACGGCACACTAGGAGGAAAAATATTGGCGGCTGGGGACCGAGTACGGAGGTACGGCCGCCGCCATCAGGTTGCGGAAAGCTTCTATCTCCACATACAGTGGGGCAAAAAAGTATTTAGTCAGTCAGCAATAGTGCAAGTTCCACCACTTAAAAAGATGAGAGGCGTCTGTAATTTACATCATAGGTAGACCTCAACTATGGGAGACAAACTGAGAAAAAAAAATCCAGAAAATCACATTGTCTGTTTTTTTTTCATTTTATTTGCATATTATGGTGGAAAATAAGTATTTGGTCAGAAACAAAATTTCATCTCAATACTTTGTGATATATCCTTTGTTGGCAATGACAGAGGTCAAACGTTTTCTGTAAGTTTTCACAAGGTTGCCACACACTGTTGTTGGTATGTTGGCCCATTCCTCCATGCAGATCTCCTCTAGAGCAGTGATGTTTTTGGCTTTTCGCTTGGCAACACGGACTTTCAACTCCCTCCAAAGGTTTTCTATAGGGTTGAGATCTGGAGACTGGCTAGGCCACTCCAGGACCTTGAAATGCTTCTTACGAAGCCACTCCTTCGTTGCCCTGGCGGTGTGCTTTGGATCATTGTCATGTTGAAAGACCCAGCCACGTTTCATATTCAATGCCCTTGCTGATGGAAGGAGGTTTGCACTCAAAATCTCACGATACATGGCCCCATTCATTCTTTCATGTACCCGGATCAGTCGTCCTGGCCCCTTTGCAGAGAAACAGCCCCAAAGCATGATGTTTCCACCACCATGCTTTACAGTTGGTATGGTGTTTGATGGATGCAACTCAGTATTCTTTTTCCTCCAAACACGACAAGTTGTGTTTCTACCAAACAGTTCCAGTTTGGTTTCATCAGACCATAGGACATTCTCCCAAAACTCCTCTGGATCATCCAAATGCTCTCTAGCAAACTTCAGACGGGCCCGGGCATGTACAGGCTTAAGCAGTGGGACACGTCTGGCACTGCAGGATCTGAGTCCATGGTGGCGTAGTGTGTTACTTATGGTAGGCCTTGTTACATTGGTCCCAGCTCTCTGCAGTTCATTCACTAGGTCCCCCCGCGTGGTTCTGGGATTTTTGCTCACCGTTCTTGTGATCATTCTGACCCCACAGGGTGGGATTTTGCGTGTAGCACCAGATCGAGGGAGATTATCAGTGGTCTTGTATGTCTTCCTTTTTCTAATTATTGCTCCCACAGTTGATTTCTTCACTCCAAGCTTGTTGGCTATTGCAGATTCAGTCTTCCAAGCCTGGTGCAGGGCTACACTTTTGTTTCTGGTGTCCTTTGACAGCTCTTTGGTCTTCACCATAGTGGAGTTTGGAGTCAGACTGTTTGAGGGTGTGCACAGGTGTCTTTTTATACTGATAACAAGTTTAAACAGGTGCCATTACTGCAGGTAATGAGTCGAGGAAAGAGGAGACTCTTAAAGAAGAAGTTACATGTCTGTGAGAGCCAGAAATCTTGATTGCTTGTTTCTGACCAAATACTTATTTTCCACCATAATATGCAAATAAAATGAAAAAAAAACAGACAATGTGATTTTCTGGATTTTTTTTTCTCAGTTTGTCTCCCATAGTTGAGGTCTACCTATGATGTAAATTACAGACGCCTCTCATCTTTTTAAGTGGTGGAACTTGCACTATTGCTGACTGACTAAATACTTTTTTGCCCCACTGTACCTAAAAGGTAACATTTTGAGTGCAATCAGTCGTGAAATGTGTGATTTTAGTAGTGTGGCCTGTGGGGCGTTGGCTGCGTATTTGCGCTTGCATTCCAAGGGTTGGGGTATGGACAACTGGAACAAGGACATGAACGAGTTTGATGATGGTGCTAGTTGAGTGTGTGCAATGACAGGTGCAGGGCAGGAGGCATCTTCGCATGCACTATGGATAGGGGATTGGCTTGCATGCACAACAGCGGAAGAAGCAGTGGTGACACCTCCAGATACTGTTCCTGGACCCTGGTGTTAGGCCCATAAAGTCGGGTGCTTTGCTGCCATGTGCCTGATCATGCTGGTGGTGGTAAGGCTGGTAGTTTTGCTACCTCTGCTGATGCTGGCCTGGGAGGTGGTGCAAATGGCCTTTTTGGGGCTATCGGCAGTCTTTAAAAAGCAATCATATGTAGAGAAATGTTAGCACTGCCGTGGTGGAGGTGCCAGTCAGTAGGTTCCCAAACCTTTAGAGTATATATCAAGTACTGAGCACACTCATGGAGTTGTGATGCGAAAAATTATATTTAATACATACAGTAGTCACTAGTAACAAATGTTTCGGTCTTGCTAGACCTTCATCAGTGTACTACAAAAGAAAACAAAATAAAGGTGGTAGATACATAAACAAAAGTATATACAAGGTTAATGCAATTAACATAGGTCAAATTAATAGCGGCAGCTGGATAACCCATATGGAGACATACAAAATTGCAAAAATCTAATCTCAAGAGGAGAAAGCTGACCTACCTAGGACAAATGTAAGCGTTCATATGAAAATATCACACACAGTATATTGTGGCAATAGAGGGGTAATCTGTGGTAGTAGAAAGAGAGCACAAAAAACAAGACCTCAGTGAGATGGGATGTGAGATAAGTATATACACGGTGGTACAGACCTTAATATGCAGGTTTGTTAGAGCTGATTACAGTCAGTGGCTGCTATAGAGGCCTTACTGTAGATGAGAATATGAGAGTGGCATTCAGTAACGGCTTGCACTATGGAGGAGAGCACTGATGGTGTGCACTTACCAAGTGCAGTGCGCTGCTTTGTGCCCTGTGACGCGGTTTCCGCCGCCTGTCAGTGAGGTGAGGTGGGGTGGAGGGCACATTGTGTCTATTTATAGGAGCAGAGTGAGCGTGCAGTGTGCTGTGCCCAGGTACCGGAAATGGATGGCTGTGAATGACTCATACACTGAGTAGCTTGTGCTCAAGGCCAGGAAGTAGGCTGGCATGCATTCCATAGTGGCTAGACATTAATAGTAGAGCGGAGCCTGTGATTCCAAGTCTGGGCAGGGGTGAGCAATAGAGTGCAGAGTCGTGATTCATAATATTCAATACTGACAGTTCTGTAGAGGACGGAGAACAAAGTCAGAACAGAGTATATACAGCGTTTATAAATAAGAGCAAATCTCAAAACAGTATACAGGACTAGCAATAATCAGAAAATGATATTATGTTGGTAACAGAATAAAGGATTATGCGGTGTCAGAGCAGAATATAAACAGCATTCCAAAGTGAGGGCAAATTTCAGAGACACAATATATATATATATACAAAAAGCGGACAAAAAAGGAGACAAATGACAGGACAATGCCTAAATGAATGATAGCAAATCATAGTCTCTATTAAGGCCACTATGGGTCATGGTCCTGAGTTCATGAATCCAGAATGCCTCCCTGCTTTTGAGTAAACCTATTTGATTGCCTCCTCTGCGTGGTTGGGGGACATGTTCAATTATTTGGAAACGTAATTGTGATACGCTGTGGCCGTTAGAGATGAAGTGATGTGGAATGGGTAGAAGCTGATTTTTACACCTAATGCTGGATTTATGCTTCGAGATTCTGTCTTTGATGCAATGCGTCATTTCAGCCACGTACATCAGACCACAAGGGCATTTAATCAGATACACCACAAAATTTGAGTCGCAAGTAAAGTAATGGTTGATGGTATACCTCTTGCCAGTTTGAGGGTGGTGTATAATGTTGCCCCTAATGACGTTGTTGCACTGATTGCAACTAAGACATGGAAAAGTCCCCATTTTGGGGTGCTCAAAAACTGTTGTATAGACGTTGGTTTGTTGGTGCCTATGTCTGCTCTAACCAATGTGTCCCGTATATTCTGTGGTCTCCTAAAGCAGGGTAAGAAAGGTTGTTTGAACTCATTGATTGTAGGATGAGCAGTTTGTCATTCACAGCCGTCCATTTCCGGTACCTGGGCACAGCACACTGCACGCTCACTCTGCTCCTATAAATAGACACAATGTGCCCTCCACCCCACCTCAGTGACAGGCGGCGGAAACCTCGTCACAGGGCACAAAGCAGCGCACTGCACTTGGTAAGTGCACACCATCAGTGCTCTCCTCCATAGTGCAAGCCGTTACTGAATGCCACTCTCATATTCTCATCTACAGTAAGGCCTCTATAGCAGCCACTGACTGTAATCAGCTCCAACAAACCTGCATATTAAGGTCTGTACCACCATGTATATACTTATCTCACATCCCATCTCACTGAGGTCTTGTTTTTTGTGCTCTCTTTCTACTACCACAGATTACCCCTCTATTGCCACAATATACTGTATGTGATATTTTCATATGAACGCTTACATTTGTCCTAGGTAGGTCAGCTTTCTCCTCTTGAAATTAGATTTTTGCAATTTTGTATGTCTCCATATGGGTTATCCAGCTGCCGCTATTAATTTGACCTATGTTAATTGCATTAACCTTGTATATACTTTTGTTTATGTATCTACCACCTTTATTTTGTTTTCTTTTGTAGTACACTGATGAAGGTCTAGCAAGACCGAAACATTTGTTACTAGTGACTACTGTATGTATTAAATATAATTTTTCACATCAGAACTCCATGAGTGTGCTCAGTATTTAAAAAACAGACTCGGGAAGATCTAACAGTTGGACTGGCAATTTCCGTCGTTTTGGTGTTACAAGGAGTGGTTGTCCGCCATCTGTCTGTGGCCACCACTCTGCTTCTTCCTGCCTGTTGGGATGCTACACCTCCCTCCCCTATGTGCTCTGTCCTCACTCTGCATGTCCTTCTGCCAGATTGTGTCAGTTACTATATTATCCACCACCTTGTCTTCCATTTCCACACCTTGGTCCTCCTCCTGACTTTCTGGCAATTGTTTCTCATCATCGTCCACCTCTTGTGAGACTTTCCCACTGTCACCTTCGTGTGACCATGGCTGCTCAAATATTTGGGCATCGCTACATGCAAACTCCTCTTGCCCTGCTTCAAGTGCATTGAGTGAGATTCCCAAATCTATAAATGGAAAAATGAACAGCTCTTCAGAATGTCCAAGTGTGGGATCAGTTGTCTCCGGGCACTCGGCATGGTGGGAGGAAGGAGGATCAGGGTGAGGAATATGCAGTTCAGACTCACTGCTATTGAGACTTGACCATGTGGAAGACGGTGGTGGTGGTGGTGGTGGTGGCAAAGTGACTGGAAGCATTATCCGCTATCCAACCAACAACCTTTTTACAATGCTCTGGGTTCAATAGTGGTGTTCTGCGGTCCCCTAGTAATCCGGACAGGAAGGTTGGGCAAGAAGCTGTGGGTGTTTTTTGTGGCACAATTTCACCTTGCCCACGGACAAGGCCTCAGCCTCTGCAAACACCATCACCATCATGTCCACTTCCCCATCGCTTGCCATGTGCCTTGCCCATTTTAAATGGAGGATAATATTTTCCATGTTCACTACAAAAGGCTGAATTTAGAGCGAACTTATTTGAGATCAGTGTGACGGACAAACCACAGTTTAAAATTTCTGGCCTGTAGGTACCTATTTTTTTAAGCAAACTGGTGTCAATAACTAGGCTAAGACACTGCAAAAAAAATTAAATAGAGGACTGAAATTGCACAATTTTGAGCGCACTGATATGTGATTGTGGGGCGGACAAACCCCAGTTCAAAATATGTGGCCTGTAGGTAGTTTTATTTATAAGCAAACTGATGTTAATAACTAAGTTAAGACACTGCAAAAAAATAAATTGAGGCCTGAAATGGCACAGTTTTGAGTGCCTTCATATGTGATCCGTGGGATGAATAATCCCAGTTTAAAATTGCCGGATTTTTAGCATGGTAATATGGAAAGGATCTGGCTGTATTCTGCAGTGCCAACAAGCAAATGGAGCAGAAAAACTGTGTTCTCTGAATTGCTTTTAAAGCAAATAATCTGAATTAAGATCCAAGAAAAAAATCCTGGCCCCTGATACCTGGGGCTATGTCTACACGTATTTGTAATAGGCAGCAGCAGCAGACAGAACTGGAATGGACCCTCTTGGTATATGTACTAAATTCTGCCACATACACTGCCTGCC
Organism: Dendrobates tinctorius; assembly: GCF_039654945.1. Lineage (NCBI taxonomy): Eukaryota > Metazoa > Chordata > Amphibia > Anura > Dendrobatidae > Dendrobates > Dendrobates tinctorius. The sequence continues at coordinate 28,012,255 of NW_027361771.1, forward strand.
TGCCTGCCTAGCACTGATATATATGCAGCTTTATTAGTCTGCAGAAGGACTGTTATTTGAGATGGATATGTGTATTAGATATGGTATACCCACACTAAATACCAAGCAAACAAATTTCTCCCAAGCTCAGCATCAACTCTCCCTACACTGCCTGATTCCGGAGTAGACTGTGACGAGCATGGCGGCGCCAGGTCTGATATAGACCTGATGACGCTGTGCGGCCAGCCAGTCACTGTAATGCCACAACCCACATGGCTGCGGCATTACAGTGTATGGCAGACAATCCCTGCATGTTAATTGGCTCTCTAAAGAGCACCAAACATGCAGGGTGGGGACCCGAGCTCCCGCCAAGCAACCCTGGAAATACTCGGCGAGCACCGAGTAGTGGAGAGCATGCTTGCTCATCACTAATAGTAATGCAATCTTCTATTAGACCTGATTCTCTCAAGGGCTCTAGCTGTTGATAAATGCAAATCAGTGAACTAATGTTGGCTAGTAGAGTTGAGCGACTTTTGGTTTTTTAGGGTCGCGTTTCGTTTCGTGAAACCCGACTTTTCCAAAAGTCGGGTCGAGCAAGATCGTCCGATTATAGGGAAAAGTCGGGGTCGTCCCGAAACACGAAACCCAATGTAAGTCAATGGGGAATAAAAGTCGGCAGTGAGAGGAGGACAGGAAACACACCTACAGTGCCCATTTGAATGCCAAAAGCATCAATTCTTCTTACTTAAGCTTGTCAACCTTAATTAACTTCATAATACAAGTTACGCACTGAGAAATGGGGGTTATTTGGCTAAAGTTGTGGGGGGGGGAGGGCTGGCTGCAGGTTTTCATGTGCCCTGGGCGAAAGAGCGCCCCTTTAACACATACCACAACTCATCATGCTCCGATACGGCAGATAAATAGCGGTATAGTACAATGAAAAATACCTCACTTTTTACATCTCATGACGAGGCCCATCTATTTCTCCATACAGAATCATTGGTCCCCTATAATGTTTGAAACAGTATATGATGAGCTCCACATAATGCTACAGTATATGTTGGTCCCCATGGATGAAGCTCCACTGTCTTATGGGCCCAAATAATGCTCCAAACATAATGGGCCCCATTTCTAATGCTCTAGTGTATAATGGGCCCTGTAAATGCTGCTCCAGTGTCTGATGTCCACCTTTGGAATGTTCCAGTGTATGGTGGGCCCCATCTATCATTCTCCAGAGTATAGTGCTCCCCAAAAATTGCTGTCCCAACATTGAAAACAATCAAATAAGTCTCCTCGCTAGGGAATCCCTGTACTTGTCTGGACAGGTGCTGTAGCTTGCATAACAGCTCGCCAGCCGTTCTCACGCCCAGTATGGATTGCACGTGATTGCACAAAGGTTAGAAAGGGTACCGTATCCCTGGATAACATGTATGGATAGCGTACACATTCAAAATATATGTCTCAGGAGGCAGGCTCAGACGGTGTCAGGCCCAGTATGGATTGCACGTGATTGCACAAAGGTTAGAAAGGGTACCGTATCCCTGGATAACATGTATGGATAGCGTACACATTCAAAATATATGTCTCAGGAGGCAGGCTCAGACGGTGTCAGGCACAGTATGGATTGCACGTGATTGCACAAAGGTTAGAAAGGGTACCGTATCCCCGGATAACATGTATGGATAGCGTACACATTCAAAATATATGTCTCAGGAGGCAGGCTCAGACGGTGTTAAGCCCAGTATGGATTGCACGTGATTGCACAAAGGTTAGAAAGGGTACCGTATCCCCGGATAACATGTATGGATAGCGTACACATTCAAAATATATGTCTCAGGAGGCAGGCTCAGACAGTGTTAGGCCCAGTATGGATTGCACGTGATTGCACAAAGGTTAGAAAGGGTACCGTATCCCCAGATAACATGTATGGATAGCGTACACATTCAAAATATATGTCTCAGGAGGCAGGCTCAGACAGTGTTAGGCCCAGTATGGATTGCACGTGATTGCACAAAGGTTAGAAAGGGTACCGTATCCCTGGATAACATGTATGGATAGCGTACACATTCAAAATATATGTCTCAGGAGGCAGGCTCAGACAGTGTTAGGCCCAGTATGGATTGCACGTGATTGCACAAAGGTTAGAAAGGGTACCGTATCCCTGGATAACATGTATGGATAGCGTACACATTCAAAATATATGTCTCAGGAGGCAGGCTCAGACAGTGTTAGGCCCAGTATGGATTGCACGTGATTGCACAAAGGTTAGAAAGGGTACCGTATCCCTGGATAACATGTATGGATAGCGTGCACATTCAAAATATATGTCTCAGGAGGCAGGCTCAGACGGTGTCAGGCACAGTATGGATTGCACGTGATTGCACAAAGGTTAGAAAGGGTACCGTATCCCCGGATAATATGTATGGATAGCGTACACATTCAAAATATATGTCTCAGGAGGCAGGCTCAGACGGTGTCAGGCACAGTATGGATTTGACGGCCCAGATTACACAGCGGAGGAGCAGGGAGAGGTAAAGATTGCAAATGCTGGGGCCCTGCCCAAACAAGGGGGGCCCACTCGTGGGCGTCGGTACTGGCACTGGGCCCCTCATAGTACAGCGGTGTGTCTGACGGCGGGTGTGCACCACCACCGTCAGAGACACTTGATTGCACTATGATGGACCCTGTGCCAGTGCCCGCGCCCAAGAGTCGGCCTACCCACCTGTCCAGGGCAACGGCACTTGCACGGTGTCGTGCGGTAGGTGGTGACCCCGGCCATGGGGGGGGAGGCAGCACAGTTAGGGAGTTTTAGAAAGTGGCTTATGTTGATGTTGGACATTCAGCTGATGCAAAAGGCGAAATAGGTGAAGTACCAGGAAGAGGTGGACCAAAGCAAGCCATTTTTCTGTCACCCTATGTGTCATCAGGGGAAGGTGGGACAAAATCCTTGGAAACCCATGTGTGGTTCATTTTAATGAAGGTTAGATCATCCACATTTTGGGTTGACAGACGGGTCCTTTTTTCTGTCAGGATTGATCCAGCTGCACTGAAGACTCTTTCCGATAGCACACTTGCAGCTGGGCAAGCGAGCTCCTGTAAGGCATATTGGGCCAATTCAGGCCAGGTGTCCAGTTTAGCGGCCCAATAGTCAAAGGGGAATGACCTGTGTGGGAGAACATCGATATGGGAGGAAAAGTAGTTTGTAACCATAGTTGACAACTGCTGTTTCCTGTCACTTTCCATCGATGCAGTATTACCAGTTGTGTGAGCGGTATTTGAAAAATCAGTCCACAACATTGTCATGAAACCCCTGTCTCCAACGCCACTTCTGCTGTGTGCACCACGAACACCTCTGCCAAGCTGCCCCCGGCCCGTACGGCTCATGCGAGAACCATCACCGCTGCTGTGTGCTGGGAATGCCTCAAGCAACCGATTTACCAGAGTTGCTTGTTTATTAGCCAATATTAGGTCAAGGTTCTCCTGTGGCATGATGATTTGTAATTTGCCTTTATAGCGTGGATCCAGGATGCTGGCCAACCAGTAGTCGTTATCGTTCATCATTTTGGCAATGCGGGGGTCCCTTTTTAGGATCCGCAAGGCATAATCTGACATGTGGGCCAATGTTCCCGGTGTCAATGATGCACTGCGAGTGCTGGTTGGAGGAGCACTTTCTGGCAAATCCACATCCCTCCAGTCACGCACAAACCCTGTACCAGACCTTGCCATGCCAACATTTTCACTTGCCCCACGAGATGCATCCTCCTCCCCTAAGTAATCATCCCCATCATCCTCCTCCTCCTCCTCTTCTTCCTCCACCTCGTCCAGGAGAGGTCCCTGAGCAGACAATGGCTGAATGTCATCAAGGATTCCCTCCTCCTCTTCCTCCTCATCAACATTGGCTGCAGACGCCTGCTCCTTAAGGTGCGTCAAAGTTTGCATGAGCAGACGCATAAGTGGGATGCTCATGCTTAGGATGGCGTCGTCTGCGCTTACCAGCCGTGTGCATTCCTCAAAACACTGAAGGACTTTACAAAGGTCTTTCAGCTTCGACCACTGCACGCCTGTCAACTCCATGTCTGCTCTCAAAGTGCCTGGCCGTGTATCCTCCCACAAATGCATTATGGCCTGCCTCTGCTCGCACAGCCGCTCCACCATGTGCAGGGTGGAGTTCCACCTTGTTGCAATGTCGATAATGAGGCGGTGGTTGGGAAGGTGGAGCAATCGCTGCAGCTTCTGCATACGAACGGAGTGTACAGGCGACCGGCGGATGTGCGCGCACAGTCTTCGCACCTTCTGGAGCAGGGCTGTTAACTCCGGATAATTTTTGAGGAAGCACTGCACCACCAGGTTCAAGGTGTGAGCCAAGCAAGGTATGTGGCTGAGTTTTGAAAGGGCTATGGCTGCCACAAAATTATGGCCATTATCACTAACTACCTTGCCTGCCTCAAGATGTACACTGCCCAGCCATGACTCAGTTTGTCGCTTCAAGTACTCGGCCAGCACCTCGGCGGTGTGTCTGTCGCCCAAACACATCATCTGCAACACAGCCTGCTGACGCTTTCCACTAGCTGCTCGATAGGGGGACACATCGTGTGCAACAGTGGCAGCTGCAGATGGAGTGCTCGTACGACTGCGCTCTGTGGACGAGCTTTCGCTTCTGGAGGAGGAGGAGGAGGGTCGAACGCCTACAGCCAACTGTTTCCTATACCGTGGGCTAGGCAGCACTGTCCCACCACCTCTGTCCCTTGTGGACCCTGCATCCACCACATTAACCCAGTGCACAGTGATGGACACGTAACGGCCCTGGCCATGCCGACTGGACCATGCATCAGTTGTGAGGTGCACCTTTCCGCTCACTGACTGCTTGAGTGCATGGACAATGCGGTCTTTCACATGATGGTGGAGGGCTGGGATGGCTTTGCGAGAGAAGAAGTGGCGACTGGGTAGGTCATAGCGTGGTACTGCATAGGCCATGAGTTCGCGGAAAGCTGTGCTTTCCACCAACCGAAAGGGCATCATCTCAAACGAGATTAGTTTGGCAATGTGGGCGTTCAAACCCAGTGTACGCGGATGAGAGACTGAGTACTTTCTTGACCTACTCATAGTGTCTGGGAGGGTGAGCTGGACTTGAGAGCTGCATATGGTGGAAGTAGCGGTGGACAGGGCGGACTGAGAGAGGGTTGATGATGGTGATGGAGTTGGTGTTCTTTCTGATGGCCTAGAATCAGTCTTTCGTTGATATAACAGTGGGATTCCCTGACTGCTGTGGTCTTGCAACGACACCTCAACATTTGCTGCTGTGCTAACCGGTGGGCTTACAGTGGGGGAAACAATGTAGCGTTGCTGACTACCTTCGTTGTGATCAGTTGCACATGTGGCACTTGAGGTTTGGTGTTGTGTCCACGCTTGCAAGTGCATGCTGGTTAAATGTCTAAGCATGCAACTGGTATTCAAATTTTTCAGATTTTTCCCTCGGCTAAAGGTCTTTGCGCACTTCTTACAGATAACCTTGGCCTGATCATGAGGATTTTGTTCAAAAAAGTGCCACACTGCACTCTTCCTACTTTGGCAGACATTTTGCGGCCTAGCACGCTGTGATCTTTTGACCCTCTGGGCAAGCTGTCCAGCAACTCTTTTGATGTTTGGAACCTGTCTTTGGAGTGCTCCGGGCCTGCCAGATAACAGCTGTTGCGATGTCGATGTCTGCTGTGGATGCTCCTGATCTGAGCTATTGGAAGCAGCACCCTCTTCCCCCAATGGATGCCAATCTGGGTCAACAACTGGGTCATCCATCACCTCCTCTTCTATGTCATGTGCACCTTTCTCTGTGTCACCGTGTATGGTGGTATAGTGTGCGGGAAGGGGCACCTGAGTCTCATCAGGGTCAAAATCTGGCTCTGTACACTGCTAGGACAATGTAGTGCTCTGAGTGAATGTAGCAGCAGAATCATCCATCAGCGGCTGTGCATCAGTGCACTCCATGTCAGATTCATCTTGGCCTGGGTAATTCACCATTTGACTTGATAACCCAGGCATGGTATGTGAAAACAGCTCCATGGAGTAATCAGTAGTATGGCCTGCGTCATCCTTCAATCTTGGTTGGGGTGAAGGACACAAGGAAAGGTGTGGTTCATGAACATGAGCCTCCAATGACGACTCAGTGCTTTTACTTTTTACAACTGAAGAAGAGGAGGCGATAGAGCTGGAGGCTGAGTCAGCAATGTAAGACAAAACTTTTTCCTGATGCTCTGCCTCTAAAAGCGGTTTGCCAACTCCTAGAAAACTAAGCGTTCGAGGCCTTATGTAGCCAGACGATGACGCAGGGTCAGCACCTCCTGCATTCGGTCCTATTTTGCTCTTGCCACTACCATCAGATCCACCACCAACACCATCATTACCAGCTGCCAAACCTCGCCCAATTCCACGGCCTCTTCCACCAGCCTTCCTCATTTTTGGTAGACATGTAGACAAAATCCAACAAACTATATAGTAATGTAAAACAAGGTACAAGGTGTCTATAGGACAGGGGAGATTTAGAATTTCTGCACACACTTGTGGACAGTGGACACTTTTGGATTGTGTGAGGCCCACTGATATCTGAGCGCTATGTGACAGGCTCGATGGCACAGCTGCCTGTGACCAAAGTGACGAGAGGATAATGGAGATTTTGAATCTCTGCGCACACTTTTGGACACTGGACACTTGTGGATTGTGTGAGGCCCACTGATATCTGAGCGCTATGTGACAGGCTCGATGGCACAGCTGCCTGTGACCAAAGTGACGAGAGGATAATGGAGATTTTGAATCTCTGCGCACACTTTTGGACACTGGACACTTGTGGATTGTGTGAGGCCCACTGATATCTGAGCGCTATGTGACACGCTCGATGGCACAGCTGCCTGTGACCAAAGTGACGAGAGGATAATGGAGATTTTGAATCTCTGCGCACACTTTTGGACACTGGACACTTGTGGATTGTGTGAGGCCCACTGATATCTGAGCGCTATGTGACAGGCTCGATGGCACAGCTGCCTGTGACCAAAGTGACGAGAGGATAATGGAGATTTTGAATCTCTGCGCACACTTTTGGACACTGGACACTTGTGGATTGTGTGAGGCCCACTGATATCTGAGCGCTATGTGACACGCTCGATGGCACAGCTGCCTGTGACCAAAGTGACGAGAGGATAATGGAGATTTTGAATCTCTGCGCACACTTTTGGACACTGGACACTTGTGGATTGTGTGAGGCCCACTGATATCTGAGCGCTATGTGACACGCTCGATGGCACAGCTGCCTGTGACCAAAGTGACGAGAGGATAATGGAGATTTTGAATCTCTGCACATACTTTTGGACACTGGACACTTGTGGATTGTGTTATGCCCACTGATATCTGAGTGCTATGTGACACGCTCGATGGCACAGCTGCCTGTGACCAAAGTGACGAGAGGATAATGGAGATTTTGAATCTCTGCGCACACTTTTGGACACTGGACACTTGTGGATTGTGTGAGGCCCACTGATATCTGAGCGCTATGTGACAGGCTCGATGGCACAGCTGTGACAAAAGTGACTAGAGGATAAGGGAGATTGGATTGCTTTTAAAAAAGCAGTTTGCGGAGCAGTGGGTAAACAGCAATGCCAGCGTGTCAGGAAGCCTTAAAAGGCAGCCCAACAACCAACACCACTGATACATCACAATATAGCCTCCCCTTGCACTGCACACACAGTGACTTGTGTGTTGTGCAGGCCAAATAGCTAGCAGCAGAAGCAGTTTTTTTGTCTTCTTCCCTGCCTAACGCTCTCCCTACAGAATCAGCAGCAACCTCTCCCTATACTAAGATCGGCCGAAGTAAGATGGCGGTCGGCGTGCACGCCCTTTTATACCCCCTGTGACGCCCACCAAAGCAAGCCAATCACTTGCATGCCCTTCTGAAAGATGCTGGTGACCCGTGCCTAGGTCATCACGTTGCCCACAGTGTCCGTGGATCCTGATTGGCTGAAAAAGAGCGCAAAACAAACTTTTGAAACGCGACTTTGGCGCGTAAGTCGCCGACCTCGTGGCCGACCTCATCCTAGGGTCGGGTTTCGTTTCATGAAACCCGACTTTGCCAAAAGTCGGCGACTTTTGAATTTTTTCGACCCGTTTCGCTCAACTCTATTGGCTAGAATAAATAATCATCAAGACCTTAGATCAACTTTCTTTCATGTGAGGATAAGAACAGCTATTGCCTGTGAGTGGATGGTAAATTGACTTCTAAAATGGTAGGACATCATTCCGTGTCAATTGGAGGCAACTACATTAGGGCCAATTTCATCCTACAGTAAGACAATGGGAATATTTATCACTTCTGTCTAATTCTTTGACAATGCCAACTTGTCATCTCCTATCTCAGTAATAGGAGAATCTGTCTTCACTGAATACAGATTTTACCTCAATGCTGAAAATTTTGATAACGGCCGATCAATTCTGGCAGAGAAAGAAGCAGATTTCTCTGATAACATATATTACAATGTTGCTTGTTTTCATGAATAATATTGAATTATGAGATAAAAAGTTAAGTAACAGAACACTATCATTGTTGGGAACATACCATTCAGTCTATGTTCTATTCTACATTGTTTTTCCCAACAGGTAACTTTAAAGGGGTATTCTCATCTTTAAGATCCTAACCCATTGTGTAGTAGGTATAATAATAATATGTTTAGCAAATTCCTCCAAATAAAAATGTAGTATAGTTCTTCTGCTTCACTATGTCACATTCCTCATGCATGTTATTGTAGTAGCTTTGGTATCAATGGTTATGACGACTCGTATGGTTAGTTAGTTAACCATTAGTGGTCATAACCATGGAAGCTTAAGCTATTGCATGGAGAAAATGACATAGTATATTAGAAGAACTATACCACATTCCAAAGTTGAGGTATTTGAATTTATTATTATTATTATCATAAATTATTATTATTATAATTATAGGATCTTGAAGATGTGAATACCCCTTTAACTTTCAGAAATTATTTAAATACAGCTGGCCTGCCCCAACATTTGGTTAGTTTCTTTTTAAAGACAGGGAAGCAGTTAAAAAATGACATTCATCTCACCTGTGGTCTGGTCTTCCTTCTTCTGAATGATCTTTGGCACTCCTCAGACCCACACAGCGCTATGATGTAATAAGCCTAGTCATTGATGTTGAAGGCGTAGAGGCACCTAAGCCACTAAAAAGAGGAGACGGGACAGTTGGGAGCTAGCTGTAGAAAGGATCAGGTGATGGCAGGGTGAGGTGACTTTTTAATTTGTTTTTTTAACCCAATATTTATTATGCTATTAGGTCCAGAGAGATCTCAGAGCATAATAGCACAAATTTGTTTCAGATTGAAGGAAATTAATGCAAATTTAATTTTGCAAGCAAATTTGAGCAAAATATGTCAATAGCTTTTATCTGCAACTGGAACAGTAGCTTCTAAGTCACCACATAAACCAAACTTTTTGGATTCTTCACTAGTAGCTGTGATTTCCAGGCTCTATACTTGGTATACGCAGCTCACAGATAAACATGGTATAAGAATAAACTTGCCTTGCCGAAAAACAGATATAACAGTTATTGTAAAACTCTCTGATTGTCTGTAGATATATAATTTACAGACCTCATAACTGAGGCAATTGACCACTGGATGATAAGGTTCTCTAACAGTCTTTACACTTCTGCAAAAATATTTTGATACAAAGAAGTGATGTGTAGTCCAGCTGTTTTAGGTGACATGGATCATTTGGCTATGCTCAAAGAAAAGAGCTGGCTCTTTTGAATCTCAAGCAAATGCCTATTGACCCCTTTACGACATATGACGTACTATTTCATCCATGCACCCTGGGCCTTAATGACCATGTATGGGATAGTATGTCATATGCGATCAGCTGCGCTCATGGTCGGGTGTCAGCTGATTCTCACAGGGGCGGCACTTTAATCCCTGGAACACTGCGAACAAACATGATCACAGCATTCCGGGAGCAGGCAGAGGGGCTGTCAACTGTGACAGCCCCTCTGCCTTTGGATCGGAGACTCAATCGCTCCCATGGAAACCCGATATCGTCTTGACGACATCTGGGTTACCAGAGCTCAGAGACTTCCTGTCATGTGCAGGAAAAAATTTGGTTCCAAAATTGTGCTGATGTAAAGTAGATATGTGGGAAATGTTATTTATTAACCATTTTGTGTGACGTATTTCTCTGTTTTAAGGGCATGAAAATTCAAAGTTGGAAAATTGCTAAATTTTCAAAATTTTTGTCAAATTTCCATTTTTTCCCAAAAAAATGCAAGTCATATCAAAGAAATTTTACCACTATCATGAAGTACAATATGTCGCGAGAAAACAATGTCAAAATGACCGGGATCCATGGAAGCGTTCCAGAGTGATTACCTCATAAAAGGACAGTGGTCAGAATTCTAAAAATTGGCATGTCATTAACATGCAAATCACTCTTGGGGTAAAGGGGTTAAATATGTTTTCACGTGCAGGTTAGTCCTGTTCAGAAATGGCAAGCATCTCTCTTTGGTGATGGATGGTCTTTGTTCTGGATTGGTAATGAACCACCCATTACTGATACAAAGGAATTTTTTTGCAGCCAGGACTTCAGCTAATTGCAAAAAAAAGTGGCTTCAATGGCTTTTGGAAAGAGCAAGACTGGGTTTAGGCAAAAGAAAGATCTACCTTTCTGGAAATCTACCTTTCTGAAAATGTAAGGCCAATCCAGGTCTCCTATCTAGATCGAAGTACATAACCTAGGAGCAAAGGCTGATGAGTAGAGTTGAGCGACTTTTGGGTTTTTAGGGTCGAGTTTCGTTTCATGAGCAAAATCGGCCGACTATAGGAAAAAGTCGGGGGACCGACCGAAACACGAAACCCAATGTAAGTCAATGGGGAATTAAAGTCGGCAGTGAGAGGAGGACAGGAAACACACCTACAGTGCCCATTTGAATGCCAAAAGCATCAATTCTTATTACTTAAGCTTGTCAACCTTAATTTACTTCATAATACTAGTTACGCACTGAAAAATGGGGGTTATTTGGCTACAGTTGTGGGGGGGTAGGGCTGGCTCCAGGTTTTTGTGGGCCCAGGGCCAAAGAGCGCCCTTTAACACATACCACAACTCATGATGCTCCGATACGGCAGAGAAATAGCAGTATAGTACAATGAAAAATACTTCACTTCTTACATCTCATGACTGATATCCATTTTAAATTCTCCAATACCTCCAAAAAACGGACAGTATATAACTCCATACAGTATTATGGCCAGCGCTTAGTGCGCTATACAGAGTAATGAGGCCCATATATTTCTCCATATGGAATCATTGATCCCATATAATGTTTCAAACCGTATATGATGAGCTCCACATAATGCTATAGTATATGTTGGTCCCAATGGATGAAGCTCCACTGTCTTATGGGCCCAAGTAATGCTCCATATATAATGGGCCCCATTTCTACTGCTCTAGTGTATAATGGGTCCTGTAAATGCTGCTCCAGTGTCTGATGTCCACGTTTGGAATGCTCCAGTGTATGGTGGGATCCATATATCATTCATCAGAGTATAGTGCTCCCCAAAAATTGCTGTCCCAACATTGAAAACAATTAAATATGTCTCCTTGCTAGCGAATCCCTGCACTACTCTGAACTCCTTGTCGTCCCCATCTTCCATCTCACTGCACTTGGCTGTTTAGGCCCTCCCACCGGCAGAGACACTTTTGCATACTATGCGGTGCCCTGTGCCAGTGCCATCACCCATGAGTATGCCCCCCACCTGCTCAAGGAACCTGCACTTTCATCTGCACCTTCCTCTTTGTCACCGTGTAAGGTGGTATAGTATGTGGGAACGGGAACCTGAGTTTCCTCTGGGTCAGATTCTGGCAGTGTAGAGTGCGAGGGGAATGTAGTGGTCTGGGTCAATGTACCAGCAGCATCATCCAGCAGTGGCTGGGCCTCAGTGCACTTGTGGCGTCCCCAAGAGTACGGTCGCCACTGTGGCATTACCTTCCTCCTAGGGAGTGTGTTGTCAAGCTTGGGAGCAACGAAGGATCTCTCTAGCAGTGAAACCAACACACAACACATTTCCCACTCCAGGCTAGCAGGGAGACCTCTGAACCTGACTGCTGAGGAGCTGCTCTCTGTGGTCGGGAGGAGGTAAGTTAGGGCACTCTGTGCAGGGAAGGGGAAGTGTGTGGACATGAGAAGGGGAGCTGGAGGATGAGCAGAGTTAAGGCTCACTCCTAGCTGGAGCGCATGGTCCGGATTCCGGTCTCCGAGTTTGTAGGGACACTGACGTTCCTGCAGCAGAAACCGGGGGAAGTAGCAGTTATAAATGCTCTGTACCCAACTAAGGCTCGGAGGCCCCAGCATCGACGTGTGGGAGCCAGAAGGAAAAGGCTACAGCTGTCTGCCATACAAGTAAAGTCTGAGGAACATCTGTTAGACAGGAGGCGCTTCAGTGAACCACGGTCCTGTGAGTGCTTTCCCCACAAGCGCTAGAAAGGAGACGTTCAGGAAGGTACATGTTGGCGGAGTGTTGGAAGGGAGCTTTCCATTTTGGTCCCGGAGGTTGGCTGAGGTCCTGACCCGGAGGACACAGCACGGAGGCAGGCATCTGTGTAACCTGCAGACTGTGAGTAAAGCTTTGGAACTGCACGCTCTGGTGTCCTACAGTTATTCCAGCACCGCTACATCTGGGTACCAGCACCTACACCACCTGTGCCTTTCCCCCATCACTACATCTACACTTCCCTGGGACTCCACCTCCACCTGTGGGGAGCTTCACCATCTTTGCTGCACAACACCATCAGTCCCAGAGGATCTGCATGCAGCGTCGGCCTAACATCTATGTTGCCGAACACCACAGGTGGCGTCAAACTATCTATATAAACTCTTTACCATTATACCACGCCATTTACATGGGCACCCAAGGCCTCCGTCCGGGTCACCGCTGCTGTGACACATCCCGCTGACACCGGCCCGGTACTGAGTACCCCACAGCCCTGGGAGGGCGACCCATATGCCGACTGCTGATCGGGCGGCGTTATTCCCACGAACCTCCAAACAGCGTCCATGAAGGCAAAGTTTTTGGTTTCCGGGGGCAGTATGATTGCAAAGCTGGACCTTAAAGGAATGTCCAAAAGGGCACCACCAGGAGTGGAGCCTGTGGCTTAATTGGACTCCACCCGGGAAACCACAACCATGCCACCTAAAGAAAAGATGCACACTTTGAAAGCTTTGTCGATTCTGTGTGTGGTGTGGTATGTGTGTTTGTAGTTGTGCTAGCGATTTCTCAGCTTTATTCCGTTAACAACCGAGACTCCGGCATGCCCCAGCAGTACGCGTCAAGCTTACTAGAGAGATAAGCGAGGCTCTGGCACGTGAGATCGAGCAATAACAGGTCTAGCATTCCCGTACATGTCCAGGGCTGCATGCACGCTACACTGAAAGGACCAGCTTTTGTCGCTTACAGGTGCAGATAACCTGCTGAACTCCGTTAGTGAAGGGGATCTGGGATTCAGATTATTCCCCGCGAACGATGATTTCCCAGTAAGTTCAGGTCAACCGCAATTCCGGAGTTAGGCCTAACCGTCATTCCTGAAAAAATTACCTGTCCATACCACAGGTGCTGTAGCTTGCTTAACAGCTCGGCAGCCGTGCTCAGGCCCAGTATGGATTCAACAACATTGTAGAAAGTTGATAAAGGGTACAGTTTCACCGGATAACACGTATATATGTAGCCTAGTTTACACATTAAAAATATACTGTATGTCTATAGATCAGGAGGCAGACTCAAATGTTCTCAGGCCCAGTATGGATTTGACCAGATTGTACAAAGTTGAGAAAGGGTACTTTATCACTGGATAGCAGGTATATATAGCATAGTTTAAACATGTAAAATCTCCATGTTCTCAGTATGGATTACACAGCAATCTAAAAAGTGGAAAAAAGGAAATGCATTTGAGGTGTACACAACTATATACTTTTGGTGTTATTTTTAAATCTTCATATATATTTCTGTCTCAGTAATACAGTCTAGCCTCTCCGCAATAGGAAATGAGATGCATACAATTACTGACATAAAGGCTAGTGATTGCAGAAATCTAGGAATTACTATTCACAGAAAAAACTTCCGTCACAATTCTCATAGGCGATCCTGACCCTCAATTAATTTGTGTGTTGAGACAGTGAAAACATTTTTTGTGAATAAAGTCTTGCTGTATCGCACTTCCGTTGATTCCATCACTGTTACTCATCTCAATCAAATTTTTATCACAGGGAGCGATGTAAACATGGTGCTCACTGGCTATCATGATCTGTCACGTAACTTTGGAGTGCAAAAGACAGAAGCCACAGGCCGTAGGCGAGGAAAACTGTGAAAGCTCATGATAAACCACCACTGCATGTCATTGTGAGTCGACGTCCATAAGATCCATAAGAAATGGAAGCCATTGATCATCTGGATCTATAGCTCGGCCAGCAGGACAGGGCATAGCTACATCTTAACCATCATCTTTCAGTTCAATCAATTTGTAGTGGCACTCCCAGTGAAGGATTTGACAGCCCAGACTACACAGCGGAGGAGCAGGGAGAGGTAAACATTGCAAATGATGGGACCCTGCCCAAGCAAGGGGGGCACACTCGTGGGCGTCGGTACTGGCACTGGGCCCCTCATAGTACGGCGGTGTGTCTGACGGCGGGTGTGCACCACCACCGTCAGAGACACTTGATTACACTATGAGGGACCCTGTGCCAGTGCCCGCGCCCAAGAGTCGGCCTACCCACCTGTCCAGGGCAACAGCACTCGCACGGTTTCGTGCGCTACGTGGTGACCCCGGCCATGGGGGGGCAGCCCAGTTATGGCGGTTTACAAAGTGGCATATGTTGATGTGGGACATTCAGCTGCTGCAAAATGCGAAATAGGTCAAGTTCGCGGAATAGGAGGAGGACCAAAGCAAGCCATTTTTCTGGCAACCTATGTGTCATCAAGGGAAGGTGGGACAAAATCCTTGGAAACCCATGCATTGTTCATTTTAATGAATGTTAGATCATCCACATTTTGGGTTGACAGACGGGTCCTTTTTTCTGTCAGGATTGATCCAGCTGCACTGAAGACTCTTTCCGATAGCACACTTGCAGCTGGGCAAGCGAGCTCCTGTAAGGCATATTGGGCCAATTCAGGCCAGGTGTCCAGTTTAGCGGCCCAATAGTCAAAGGGGAATGACCTGTGTGGGAGAACATCGATATGGGAGGAAAAGTAGTTTGTAACCATAGTTGACAACTGCTGTCTCCTGTCATTTTCCATCGATGCAGTATTACCAGTTGTGTGAGCGGTACTTGAAAAATCAGTCCACAACATTGTCATGAAACCCCTGTCTCCAATGCCACTTCTGCTGTGTGCACCACGAACACCTCTGCCAAGCTGCCCCGGGCCCGTACGGCTCGTGTGAGAACCATCATAGAATCATAGAATCGTAGAGTTGGAAGGGACCTCCTGGGCCATCTGGTCCAACCCCCTGCTCAAAGCAGGATTCGCTAAATCATCCCAGTCAGATGTCTGTCCAGCCTCCGTTTGAAGACTTCCATTGAAGGAGAACTCACCACTTCTCGTGGCAGCCTGTTCCAGTCACTGATCACTCTCACTGTCAAAAAGTTTTTTCTAATATCTAATCTGTGTCTCCTCCCATTCAGTTTCATCCCATTGCTTCTAGTCTTTCCTTGTGCAAATGAAAATAAAGTTGATCCTTCTACAATGTGACAGCCCTTTAGATATTTGTAGACAGCTATTAAGTCTCCTCTCAGTATTCTCTTTTGCAAACTAAACATTCCCAAATCCTGCAACCTTTCCTCATAAGACAGGGTTTGCAGACCGCTCACCATTCTGGTCGCTTTTTTCTGAACTTGCTCCAGTTTGTTGATGTCTTTTTTAAAATGTGGTGCCCAAAACTGGACACAATATTCCAGATGAGGTCTGACCAAAGAGGAGTAGACGGAAATAATGACTTCACGTGATCTAGACTGTATGCTTCTGTTAATACATCCTAGAATTGCATTTGCCTTTTTTGCTGCTGCATCACACTGTTGACTCATATTCAGTCTGTGATCTATTAGTATGCCCAAGTCTTTTTCACATGTGCTGTTGCTTAGACCTATTCCTCCCATTCTGTATATGCTTTTTTCATTTTTATTGCCCAGATGTAATACTTTGCATTTTTCCCTGTTAAAAACCATTCTGTTAGTTGCTGCCCACTTCTCCAGTTTATTTATATCTTTTTGAATCCTCTCTCTCTTCTCTAGTATTAGCTATCCCTCCTAGCTTTGTGTCATCAGCAAATTTAATCAGTTTACCCTCAATTCCTTCATCTAAATCGTTGATAAAGATGTTGAACAATACAGGGCCCAGGACAGAGCCCTGTGGTACCCCACTTGAGACATTCTTCCAACTGGATGTGCAGCCATTTACGACCACTCTTTGGGTCCGATCACTAAGCCAGTTATGAATCCACCTAACAGTTGCCATGTCCATTCCATACTTAGTCATTTTTTCAATAAGGATTGTATGAGATACTTTGTCAAATGCTTTGCTGAAGTCAAGATATACTATATCTACAGCATTTCCTTGATCCACCCAATCAGTGATTCCGTCATAGAAGGAAATTAAGTTAGTCTGACATGACTTATTAGTTACAAACCCATGCTGACTCTGTTTAATCACTTCATTCTTATCCAGGTACTGACATACATGTTGTTTAATAATTTGTTCAAAGATCTTTCCTGGTATAGAAGTCAGACTCACCGGCTTATAGTTGCCTGAGTCCACCTTCCCTTTTTTGAAGATAGGATCATTTGCTCTTCTCCAGTCTTCTGGGACTTCTCCTGTTCTCCAAGAATTTTCAAAGATTATAGAGAGGGGTTCAAAAATTTCTTCTGCTATCTCCTTCAGTACTCTGGGGTGTAATTCATCTGGACCTCGGGATTTGAAATCATTTAGGTTAGCTAAGTGTTTCCTCACTATCTTTCTGTTTATAGATATCCTGGATTCTTCTATTCCCTTAATAGGACAGTGAAGAACAGTTGATGTTACATTTCCTTTCTGAGAGAAAACAGATGCAAAATAGGAATTTAAAAGTTCGGCCTTCTCAACATCCCGTCTTACCATTTCATCATTTTCATCCTGTAAAAATCCTATAGCATCTTTGACTTTTCTTTTACTTTTGACATATCCCCAAAATCCTTTATTATTGCTTTTGACATCTCTTGCAAGCCTCAATTCATTGTCATTAATCTGATTTGTGCCCTGCAGGTTCTGCAGACAGCATTATATTCTTCTTTAGATATGCCTCCCTCTTTCCATTTTATAAACATTTTTTTCTTCCTTTTTAGCATGTGCTTAAGTTCTGTGTTCATCCATCCTGGCTTCCTTAAATGCTTCCTATTCTTCCCACTTTTTGGAATTGTTAACAATTGTGCTTTGAGAATTTCATTTTTCAAGATTTCCCATCCTTCCTGGACATTTTTGTCTTTAAGGATATCCAGCCATTGGATCCCTCCAATTCTCTTTCTGCTGCTGTGTGCTGGGAATGTCTCAACCAACCGGTTAACCAGAGTTGCTTGTTTATTAGCCGATATTAGGTCAAGGTTCTCCTGTGGCATGATGTTTTGTAAATTGCCTTTATAGCGTGGATCCAGGATGCTGGCCAACCAGTAGTCGTCATCGTTCATCATTTTGGCAATGCGGGGGTCCCTTTTTAGGATCTGCAAGGCATAATCTGGCATGTGGGCCAATGTTCCCGGTGTCAATGATGCACTGCGAGTGCTGGTTGGAGGAGCACTTTCTGGCAAATCCACATCCCTCCAGTCACGCACAAACCCTGTACCAGACCTTCCCATGCCAACATTTTCACTTGCCCCACGAGATGCATCCTCCTCCCCTAAGTAATCATCCCCATCATCATCCTCCTCCTCCTCTTCTTCCTCCGCCTCGTCCAGGAGAGGTCCCTGAGCAGACAATGGCTGAATGTCATCAAGGATTCCCTCCTCCTCGTCAACATTGGCTGCAGATGCCTGCTCCTTAAGGTGCGTCAAAGTTTGCATGAGCAGACGCATAAGTGGGATGCTCATGCTTATGATGGCATAGTCTGCGCTTACCAGCCGTGTGCATTCCTCAAAACTCTGAAGGACTTTACAGAGGTCTTTCAGCTTCGACCACTGCACACCTGTCAACTCCATGTCTGCCCTCAAAGTGCCTGGCCGTGTATCCTCCCACAAATGCATTATGGCTTGCCTCTGTTCGCACAGCCGCTCAACCATGTGCAGGGTGGAGTTCCACCTTGTTGCAATGTCGATAATGAGGTGGTGGTTGGGAAGGTGGAGCAATCGCTGCAGATTCTGCATACAAATGGAGTGTACAGGCGACCGGCGGATGTGTGCGCACAGTCTTCGCACCTTCTGGAGCAGGGCTGTTAACTCCGGATAATTGTTGAGGAAGCACTGCACCACCAGGTTCAAGGTGTGAGCCAAGCAAGGTATGTGGCTGAGTTTTGAAAGGGCTATGGCTGCCACAAAATTACGGCCGTTATCACTAACTACCTTGCCTGCCTCAAGATGTATACTGCCCAGCCATGACTCAGTTTGTCGCTGAAAGTACTCGGCCAGCACCTCCGAGGTGTGTCTGTCGCCCAAACACATCATCTGCAACACAGCCTGCTGACGCTTTCCACTAGCTGCTTGATAGGGGGACACCTCGTGTGCAACAGTGGCAGCTGCAGATGGAGTGCTCGTACGACTGCGCTCTGTGGACGAGCTTTCGCTTCTGGAGGAGGAGGAGGAAGGTCGAACGCCTACAGCCAACTGTTTCCTATACCGTGGGCTAGGCAGCACTGTCCCACCACCTCTGTCCCCTGTGGACCCTGCATCCACCACATTAACCCAGTGCGCAGTGATGGACACGTAACGGCCCTGGCCATGCCAACTGGACCATGCATCTGTTGTGAGGTGCACCTTTCCACTCACTGACTGATAGAGTGCATGGACAATGCGGTCTTTCACATGATGGTGGAGGGCTGGGATGGCTTTGCGAGAGAAGAAGTGGCGACTGGGTAGGTCATAGTGTGGTACTGCATAGGCAATGAGTTCGCAGAAAGCTGCGCTTTCCACCAACCGATAGGACATCATCTCTAACAAGATTAGTTTGGCAATGTGGGCGTTCAAACCCAGTGTACGCGGATGAGAGACTGAGTACTTTCTTGACCTACTCATAGTCTCTGGGAGGGTGAGCTGGACTTGAGAGCTGCATATGGTGGAACTAGCGGTGGACAGGGCGGACTGAGAGAGAGTTGATGATGGTGATGGAGTTGGTGTTCTTTCTGATGGCCTAGATACAGTCTTTCGTTGATATAACAGTGGGATTCCCTGACTGCTGTGGCCTTGCAACGACACCTCAACATTTGCTGCTGTGCTAACCGGTGGGCTTACAGTGGGGGAAACAATGTAGCATTGCTGACTACCTTCTTTGTGATCAGTTGCACATGTGGTACTTGAGGTTTGGTGTTTTGTCCACGCTTGCAAGTGCATGCTGGTTAAATGTCTAAGCATGCAACTGGTATTCAAATTTTTCAGATTTTTCCCTCGGCTAAAGGTCTTTGCGCACTTCTTACAGATAACCTTGGCCTGATCATGAGGATTTTGTTCAAAAAAGTGCCACACTGCACTCTTCCTACTTTGGAAGACATTTTGCGGCCTATTACACTGTGGTATTTTGACCGTCTGGACAAGCTGTCCAGCAACTCTTTTGATTTTTGGAACCTGTCTTTGGAGTGCTCCGTGCCTGCCAGATAACAGCTGTTGCGATGTCGATGTCTGCTGTGGATGCTCCTCCTCCTCATCTGAGCTATTGGAAGCTGCACCCTCTTCCCCCAATGGATGCCAATCTGGGTCAACAACTGGGTCATCCATCACCTCCTCTTCTATGTCATGTGCACCTTCCTCTGTGTCACCGTGTATGGTGGTATAGTATGCGGGAAGGGGCACCTGAGTCTCATCAGGGTCAGAATCTGGCTCATTACACTGCGAGGACAATGTAGTGCTCTGAGTGAATGTACCAGCAGAATCATCTATCAGTGGCTGTGCATCAGTGCACTCCATGTCAGATTCATCTTGGCCTAGGTAATTCACCATTTCACTTGATAACCCAGGCATGGTATGTGAAAACAGTTCCATGGAGTAATCAGTTGTATGGCCTGCGTCATCCTTCAATCTTGGTTGGGGTGAAGGACACAAGGAAAGGTGTGGTTCATGAACATGACCCTCCAATGATGACTCAGTGCTTTTATTTTTTACAACTTCAGAAGAGGAGGCGATAGAGCTGGAGGCTGAGTCAGCAATGTAAGCCAAAACTTTTTCCTGAAGCTCTGGCTTTAAAAGCAGTTTGTCAACTCCTAGAAAACTAAGCCTTCGAGGCCTTGTGGAGCCAGACGATGACGCAGGCTCAACACCTCCTGCATTTGGTCCTATTTTGCTTTTGCCACTACCATCAGATCCACCACCAACACCATCATTACCAGCTGGCAACCCCCGCCCAATTCCACGGCCTCTTCCACCAGCCTTCCTCATTTTTGGTAAAAATGTACACAAAATCCCACAAACTATATAGTAATGTAAAACAAGGTACAAGGTGTATATAGGACAGGGGAGATGTAGAATTTCTGAACACACTTGTGGACCCTGTTGGATTGTGTGAGGCCCAGTGAATATCACACCGCTATGTCACAGGCTCAATGTCGCACGTGTGAAAAATGTCACTATAGGACAGGGGAGATGTAGAATTTCTGAACACACTTGTGGACACTGTTGGATTGTGTGAGGCCCAGTGAATATCACACTGCTATGTCACAGTCTCAATGTCGCACGTGTGAAAAATGTCACTATAGGACAGGGGAGATGTAGAATTTCTGAACACACTTGTGGACACTGTTGGATTGTGTGAGGCCCAGTGAATATCACACCGCTATGTCACAGTCTCAATGTCGCAGGTGTGAAAAATGTCACTATAGGACAGGGGAGATGTAGAATTTCTGAACACACTTGTGGACACTGTTGGATTGTGTGAGGCCCAGTGAATATCACACCGCTATGTCACAGGCTCAATGTCGCAGGTGTGAAAAATGTCACTGTAGGACAGGGGAGATGTAGAATTTCTGAACACACATGTGGACACTGTTGGATTGTGTGAGGCCCAGTGAATATCACACCGCTATGTCACAGGCTCAATGTCGTAGGTGTGAAAAATGTCACTATAGGACAGGGGAGATGTAGAATTTCTGAACACACTTGTGGACACTGTTGGATTGTGTGAGGTCCAGTGAATATCACACCGCTATGTCACAGGCAGAAATTGGCTAGTGTATGACAAACTACAAGGTGTAAATAGAATTGGGCAGAATAGGAATCTCCCTAGAGTGTAGGTCTGTAAGAACAGAACAAGTCCTCGACTTATCCTTACAGAGTCACACACAGATAGCTTCACTATGGCCATGATAACAGCCGTTACACGGTACTGAGAGAGGAGCGTGCACGTACACCGCTGTCTGGTGTTCGTAAAATTGTCAAGCTCAGTGTTTTTTAAGTATACGGACTGACACATGCTTTCTCTCTATAGTTTTGAATGTGATCAAACAGCAAATATACTTAACTGTTTGAAAACCAGACAAAACTAGAAGGTGGAGGTCTGTAAGAACGGAACATGTCCTCGACTTATCCTTACAGAGTCACACACAGCTTCACTGTGGCCGTGATAACAGCCGTTACACGGTACTGAGAGAGGAGCGTGCACGTACGCCGGTGTCCATAAAATTGCCAAGTTCCGTGTTTTTTAAGTATACGGACTGACACACGCTGTCTCTCTATAGTTTTGAATGTGATCAAACAGCAAATATACTTAACTGTTTGAAAACCAGACAAAACTAGAAGGTGGAGGTCTGTAAGAACGGAACATGTCCTTGACTTATCCTTACAGAGTCACACACAGATAGCTTCACTGTGGCCGTGATAACAGCCATTACATGGTACTGTGTGAGGAGCGTACACTGCTGTATGGTGTGAAAAAATGCACGCTCAGCACCTCACCAGGACCAAAAAAAAAATTTGGATTGCTTTTAAAAAAGCAGTTTGCAGAGCAGTGGGAAAACAGCAATGCAGCTATCAGGAAGCCTTATAAGGCAGCCTAACAACCAACACAGCTGATCAAGCAAAATATAGCCTCCACTTTCACTGCACACACAGTGACTGGTGTGTTGTACAGGCAAAATCGCTAGCAGCAGAAGCAGTTTTTGGTGTCTTCTTCCCTGCCTAATGCTCTCCCTACAGAATCAGCAGCAGCAGCAGCTCTCCCTATTCTGAGATCAGCATGAGTAACATGGCGGTCGGCGTGCACGCCCTTTTATACCCCCTGTGACGCCCCCCAAAGCAAGCCAATCACTTGCATGCCCTTCTCAAAGATGGTGGTGACCCCTGCCTATGTCATCACGTTGCCCACAGTGTCCGTGGATCCTGATTGGCTGAAAAAGGGCGGAAAACAAACTTTTGAAACGCGACTTTGGCGCTAAAGTCGCCAAGCTCGTGGCCGACCTCACCCTAGGGTCGGGTTTCGTTTAATGAAATACCGACTTTACCAAAAGTCGGTGACTTTTGAAATTTTTTGACCCGTTTCGCTCAACTCTACTGATGAGCTTCATAGTTTTCACTACAGAACGATTGTAGAAAACTGCTGCAGAAATTCTTCCATTTCAATTATTTCAGCAGCCGCATGAAGCAGCAGGTAGCTGAGGGATAGGACAACCTATCTATTGATTCAGTTTTAAATGATCTCCCATATATTTTCTGGGTCACCAAACCGGCATTAGGATCTGAAATTAAATGCATAGTCACTAGACTTAGGATTATCAAGTGCACAGTGTGATAGTAATTTATTTTTTGTTTAGCAATTCTGCCGAACGGTTCATTAAACTTTCAAATAAGTCATAAATTCAAACTCCAATATTCCTCTATAGAGATTTCTCTTTTACACCTGCTGGGCTTTTTGATAAAGCTGATTTTATGCTCCAAGTCAAAACTTCAATACAAACATTTCCCATAAAGAAAAACAAAATATAGGATTTACCAATACTGTTGCAGGAACATGTTCTAGCACTATGTAAAAACTGTCATTCAATTGAGTGATGCATGTGACATTTTTTTAAATGCTGCATGACCGCTGATGCATGCCTTTAATAATAACAACAAAGTTTTAAAATAGATACAAGCTAGAAAGGTCTAAAAGGGCATAATTTGGACCAATAATATAAGATTGAGTTCTTTTATATCCTGATTTTCCTCTTCTGCACACTATAACAATTTCTCACATGTGTTTTATAAGTATGAGCCTTCTTAAACACTTAGGACACTCAAGTGTTTTAGCCAATTCACAAAAATAAGAATGAATAACATATTTATCAAGCACTAGAGTTGAGCGACTTTTGGTTTTTTAGGGTCGCGTTTCGTTTCGTGAAACCCGACTTTTCCAAAAGACGGGTCGAGCAAGATTGTCCCTTTATAGGGAAAAGTCGGGGTCGTCCCGAAACACGAAACCCAATGTAAGTCAATGGGGAATAAAAGTTGGCAGTGAGAGGAGGACAGGAAACACACCAACAGTGCCCATTTGAATGCCAAAAGCATCAATTCTTCTTACTTAAGCTTGTCAACCTTAATTAACTTCATAATACAAGTTACGCACTGAAAAATGGGGGTTATTTGGCTACAGTTGTGGGGGGGGGGAGGGCTGGCTCCAGGTTTTCATGTGCCCTGGGCGAAAGAGCGCCCCTTTAACACATACCACAACTCATCATGCTCCGATACGGCAGAGAAATAGCGGTATAGTACAATGAAAAATACTTCACTTTTTACATCTCATGACGAGGCCCATCTATTTCTCCATACAGAATCATTGGTCCCATATAATGTTTGAAACAGTATATGATGAGCTCCACATAATGCTACAGTATATGTTGGTCCCCATGGATGAAGCTCCACTGTCTTATGGGCCCAAATAATGCTGCAAACATAATGGGCCCCATTTCTAATGCTCTAGTGTATAATGGGCCCTGTAAATGCTGCTCCAGTGTCTGATGTCCACCTTTGGAATGTTCCAGTGTATGGTGGGCCCCATCTATCATTCTCCAGAGTATAGTGCTCCCCAAAAATTGCTGTCCCAACATTGAAAACAATCAAATAAGTCTCCTCGCTAGGGAATCCCTGTACTTGTCTGGACTCCTCGTCGTCCCCATCTTCCATCTCACTGCACAGTATTTCAACTTTGCAAGTGCTGTGATCCTGAGCAAGCAGGGGGGGCCCACTCGTTGTCGACGGCACTGGCACAAAGCCCCTGATAGTACGGTGGTGTGTCTGATGGCGGGTGGGCCGAACCTGCACTTTCATCTGCAGCTTCCTCTTTGTCACTGTGTAAGATGGAACTGTATATGGGAAGGGTAACCTGAGTTTCATCAGGGTCAGATTCAGGCCATGTAGCTTGCGAGGGGAATGTAGTGGTCTGGGTCAATGTACCAGCAGATTCATCGAGCAGTGGCTGGGCATCAGTGCACTTGTGTCGCCCCCAGGAGTACGGTCGCCACAGTGGCATTACCTTCTTCCTAGGGAGTGTGATGTCATGCTTGGGAGCAACGAACGATCTCTCTAGCAGGTTAACTGATTGGGCGGCGTTATTCCCACGAGTCATGACCCTCCAAACAGCGTTCATGAAGTCAAAGTGTTTGTTTTACGTGGGCAGTATGGTTGCAGAGCTGAACCTTAAAGGAATGTCCAGAAGGGCACCACCAGGAGTGGAGCCTACGGTTAAATTCGACTCCACCTGGGAAACCTCAACCATGCCAGCTACACAACAGATGCACACATTGCAAGCTTAATTCAGTTAACGAACGAGACTCCGTCATGCCCCGCGGTCTGAGTCCGGCTTACTAGAGGGACACGTGAGGCTCTGGCACATGAGATTGGCCAATAACTGGTGTGTCATGCCCTTACATGTCCGTGGCTGCATGTGCGCTACACTGAAAAGGCCAGCGTTTGTCGCTTACTGGTGCAGATAACCCGCTGAACAACGTTAGTGATGGGGATCACTGATTACAATTATTACCCGCGAACAATGATTTCCCAGTAAGTGCAGGTCAACCGCAGTTCCGGAATTAGGCCTAACCGTCATTCCTGAAAAAATGAAAACCTTACGTGTGCAAACCACAGGTGCTGTAGCTTGCTTAACAGCTCGCCAGCCGTTCTCACGCCCAGTATGGATTACACGTGATTGCACAAAGGTGAGAAAGGGTACCGTATCCCCAGATAACATGTATGGATAGCGCACACATTCAAAATATATGTCTATACATCAGGAGGCAGGCTCAGACGGTGTTAGGCCCAGTATGGATTGCACGTGATTGCACAAAGGTTAGAAAGGGTACCGTATCCCCAGATAACATGTATGGATAGCGTACACATTCAAAATATATGTCTATACATCAGGAGGCAGGCTCAGATGGTGTTAGGCCCAGTATGGATTGAACGTGATTGCACAAAGGTTAGAAAGGGTACCGTATCCCCAGATAACATGTATGGATAGCGTACACATTCAAAATATATGTCTATACATCAGGAGGCAGGCTCAGACGGTGTTAGGCCCAGTATGGATTGCACGTGATTGCACAAAGGTTAGAAAGGGTACCGTATCCCCAGATAACATGTATGGATAGCATACACATTCAAAATATATGTCTATACATCAGGAGGCAGGCTCAGACGGTGTTAGGCCCAGTATGGATTGCACGTGATTGCACAAAGGTTAGAAAGGGTACCGTATCCCCAGATAACATGTATGGATAGCGTACACATTCAAAATATATGTCTATACATCAGGAGGCAGGCTCAGACGGTGTTAGGCCCAGTATGGATTGCACGTGATTGCACAAAGGTTAGAAAGGGTACCGTATCCCCAGATAACATGTATGGATAGCGTACACATTCAAAATATATGTCTATACATCAGGAGGCAGGCTCAGACGGTGTTAGGCCCAGTGTGGATTGCACGTGATTGCACAAAGGTGAGAAAGGGTACCGTATCCTCAGATAACATGTATGGATAGTGTACACATTCAAAATATATGTCTATACATCAGTAGGCAGGCTCAGACGGTGTTAGGCCCAGTATGGATTGCACGTGATTGCACAAAGGTGAGAAAGGGTACCGTATCCCCAGATAACATGTATGGATAGCGTACACATTCAAAATATATGTCTATACATCAGGAGGCAGGCTCAAACGGTGTCAGGCACAGTATGGATTTGACGGCCCAGACTACACAGCGGAGGAGCAGGGAGAGGTAAAGATTGCAAATGCTGGGGCCCTGCCCAAGCAAGGGGGGCCCACTCGTGGGCGTCGGTACTGGCACTGGGCCCCTCATAGTACGGCGGTGTGTCTGACGGCGGGTGTGCACCACCACCGTCAGAGACACTTGATTGCACTATGAGGGACCCTGTGCCAGTGCCCGCGCCCAAGAGTCGGCCTACCCACCTGTCCAGGGCAACGGCACTCGCATGGTGTCGTGCGCTAGGTGGTGACCCCGGCCATGGGGGGGGAGGCAGCACAGTTAGTGAGTTTTAGAAATTGGCATATGTTTATGTTGGACATTCAGCTCATGCAAAAGGTGAAATAGGTCAAGTCCCAGGATGAGGGGGACCAAAGCAAGCCATTTTTCTGTCACCCTATGTATCATCAGGGGAAGGTGGGACAAAATCCTTGGAAACCCATGCGTGGTTCATTTTAATGAAGGTTAGATCATCCACATTTTGGGTTGACAGATGGGTCCTTTTTTCTGTCAGGATTGATCCAGCTGCACTGAAGACTCTTTCCGATAACACACTTGCAGCTGGGCAAGCGAGCTCCTGTAAGGCATATTGGGCCAATTCAGGCCAGGTGTCCAGTTTAGCGGCCCATATCGATAGCGGCTCCTGTGTGGGAGAACATCGAAATGGGAGGAAAAGTAGTTTGTAACCATAGTTGACAACTGCTGTCTCCTGTCATTTTCCATCGATGCAGTATTACCAGTTGTGTGAGCGGTACTTGAAAAATCAGTCCACAACATTGTCATGAAACCCCTGTCTCCAACGCCACTTTTGCTGTGTGCACCACGAACACCTCTGCCAAGCTGACCCCGGCCCGTACGGCTCGTGTGAGAACCATCACCGCTGCTGTGTGCTGGGAATGCCTCAAGCAACCGATTTACCAGACTTGCTTGTTTATTAGCCATTATTAGGTCAAGGTTCTCCTGTGGCATGTTGTTTTGTAATTTGCCTTTATAGCGTGGATCCAGGATGCTGTCCAACCAGTAGTCGTCATCGTTCATCATTTTGGCAATGCGGGGGTCCCTTTTTAGGATCTGCAAGGCATAATCTGACATGTGGGCCAATGTTCCCGGTGTCAATGATGCACTGCGAGTGCTGGTTGGAGGAGCACTTTCTGGCAAATCCACATCCCTCCAGTCACGCACAAACCCTGTACCAGACCTTGCCACGCCAACATTTTCACTTGCCCCACGAGATGCATCCTCCTCCCCTAAGTAATCATCCCCATCATCCTCCTCCTCCTCCTCCTCTTCTTCCTCCACCTCGTCCAGGAGAGGTCCCTGAGCAGACAATGGCTGAATGTCATCAAGGATTCCCTCCTCCTCTTCCTCCTCATCAACATTGGCTGCAGAAGCCTGCTCCTTAAGGTGCGTCAAAGTTTGCATGAGCAGACGCATAAGTGGGATGCTCATGCTTAGGATGGCGTCGTCTGCGCTTACCAGCCGTGTGCATTCTGCAAAACACTGAAGGACTTTACAGAGATCTTTCAGCTTCGACGATTGCACACCTGTCAACTCCATGTCTGCTCTCAAAGTGCCTGGCCGTGTATCCTCCCACAAATGCATTATGGCCTGCTTCTGCTCGCACAGCCGCTCCACCATGTGCAGGGTGGAGTTCCACCTTGTTGCAATGTCGATAATGAGGCGGTGGTTGGGAAGGTGGAGCAATCGCTGCAGCTTCTGCATACGAACGGAGTGTACAGGCGACCGGCGGATGTGCGTGCACTGTCTTCGCACCTTCTGGAGCAGGGCTGTTAACTTCGGATAATTTTTGAGGAAGCACTGCACCACCAGGTTCAAGGTGTGAGCCAAGCAAGGTATGTGGCTGAGTTTTGAAAGGGCTATGGCTGCCACAAAATTATGGCCGTTATCACTAACTACCTTGCCTGCCTCAAGATGTACACTGCCCAGCCATGACTCAGTTTGTCGCTTCAAGTACTCGGCCAGCACCTCGGCGGTGTGTCTGTCGCCCAAACACATCATCTGCAACACAGCCTGCTGACGCTTTCCACTAGCTGCTCGATAAGGGGACACCTCGTGTGCAACAGTGGCAGCTGCAGATGGAGTGCTCGTACGACTGCGCTCTGTGGACGAGCTTTCGCTTCTGGAGGAGGAGGAGGAGGAGGGCGGAATGCCTACAGCCAACTGTTTCCTATACCGTGGGCTAGGCAGCACTGTCCCACCACCGCTGTCCCCTGTGGACCCTGCATCCACCACATTAACCCAGTGCGCAGTGATGGACATGTAACGGCCCTGGCCATGCCGACTGGACCATGCATCAGTTGTGAGGTGCACCTTTCCGCTCACTGACTGATTGAGTGCATGGACAATGCGGTCTTTCACATGATGATGGAGGGCTGGGATGGCTTTGCGAGAGAAGAAGTGGCGACTGAGTAGGTCATAGCGTGGTACTGCATAGGCCATGAGTTCGCGGAAAGCTGCGCTTTCCACCAACCGAAAGGGCATCATCTCAAACGAGATTAGTTTGGCAATGTGGGCGTTCAAACCCAGTGTACGCGGATGAGAGACTGAGTACTTTCTTGACCTACTCATAGTGTCTGGGAGGGTGAGCTGGACTTGAGAGCTGCATATGGTGGAAGTAGCGGTGGACAGGGCGGACTGAGAGAAGGTTGATGATGGTGATGGAGTTGGTGTTCTTTCTGATGGCCTAGAATCAGTCTTTCGTTGATATAACAGTGGGATTCCCTGACTGCTGTGGCCTTGCAACGACACCTCAGCATTTGCTGCTGTGCTAACCGGTGGGCTTACAGTGGGGGAAACAATGTAGCGTTGCTGACTACCTTCGTTGTGATCAGTTGCACATGTGGCACTTGAGGTTTGGTGTTGTGTCCACGCTTGCAAGTGCATGGTGTTTAAATGTCTAAGCATGCAACTGGTATTCAAATTTTTCAGATTTTTCTCTCGGCTAAAGGTCTTTGCGCACTTCTTACAGATAACCTTGGCCTGATCATGAGGATTTTGTTCAAAAAAGTGCCAAACTGCACTCTTCCTACTTTGGCAGACATTTTGCGGCCTAGCACGCTGTGATCTTTTGACCCTCTGGACAAGCTGTCCAGCAACTCTTTTGATTTTTGGAACCTGTCTTTGGAGTGCTCCGGGCCTGCCAGATAACAGCTGTTGTGATGTCGATGTCTGCTGTGGATGCTCCTCATCTGAGCTATTGGAAGCAGCACCCTCTTCCCCCAATGGATGCCAATCTGGGTCAACAACTGGGTCATCCATCACCTCCTCTTCAATGTCATGTGCACCTTCCTCTGTGTCACCGTGTATGGTGGTATAGTGTGCGGGAAGGGGTACCTGAGTCTCATCAGGGTCAGAATCTGGCTCTGTACACTGCGAGGACAATGTAGTGCTCTGAGTGAATGTACCAGCAGAATCATCCATCAGCGGCTGTGCATCAGTGCACTCCATGTCAGATTCATCTTGGCCTGGGTAATTCACCATTTGACTTGATAATCCAGGCATGGTATGTGAAAACAGCTCCATGGAGTAATCAGTAGTATGGCCTGCGTCATCCTTCAATCTTGGTTGGGGTGAAGGACACAAGGAAAGGTATGGTTCATGAACATGAGCCTCCAATGACGACTCAGTGCTTTTACTTTTTACAACTGAAGAAGAGGAGGCGATAGAGCTGGAGGCTGAGTCAGCAATGTAAGACAAAACTTTTTCCTGAAGCTCTGGCTTTAAAAGCGGTTTGCCATCTCCTAGAAAACTAAGCCTTCGAAGCCTTATGGAGCCAGACGATGACGCAGGCTCAACACCTCCTGCATTCGGTCCTATTTTGCTCTTGCCACTACCATCAGATCCACCACCAACACCATTATTACCAGCTGCCAACCCCCGCCCAATTCCACGGCCTCTTCCACCAGCCTTCCTCATTTTTGGTAGAAATGTAGACAAAATCCAACAAACTATATAGTAATGTAAAACAAGGTACAAGGTGTCTATAGGACAGGGGAGATTTTGAATTTCTGCTCACACTAGTGGACACTGGACACTTTTGGATTGTGTGAGGCCCACTGAATATCTGAGCGCTATGTCACAGGCTCGATGGCACAGCTGTGACCAAAGTGACTAGAGGATAAGTGAGATTTTGAATTTCTGCACACACTAGTGGACACTGGACACTTTTGGATTGTGTGAGGCCCACTGAATATCTGAGCGCTATGTCACAGGCTCGATGGCACAGCTGTGACCAAAGTGACTAGAGGATAAGTGAGATTTTGAATTTCTGCAGACACTTGTGGACACTGGACACTTTTGGATTGTGTGAGGCCCACTGAATATCTGAGCGCTATGTCACAGGCTAGATGGCATAGCTGTGAACAAAGTGACTAGAGTATAAGTGAGATTTTGAATTTCTGCATACACTTGTGGACACTGGACACTTTTGGATTGTGTGAGGCCCACTGAATATCTGAGCGCTATGTCACAGGCTCGATGGCACAGCTGTGACCAAACTGACTAGAGGATAAGTGAGATTTTGAATTTCTGCTCACACTAGTGGACACTGGACACTTTTGGATTGTGTGAGGCCCACTGAATATCTGAGCGCTATGTCACAGGCTCGATGGCACAGCTGTGACCAAAGTGACTAGAGTATAAGTGAGATTTTGAATTTCTGCAGACACTTGTGGACACTGGACACTTTTGGATTGTGTGAGGCCCACTGAATATCTGAGCGCTATGTCACAGGCTCGATGGCCCAGCTGTGACCAAAGTGACTAGAGGATAAGTGAGATTTTGAATTTCTGCTCACACTAGTGGACACTGGACACTTTTGGATTGTGTGAGGCCCACTGAATATCTGAGCGCTATGTCACAGGCTCGATGGCACAGCTGTGACCAAAGTGACTAGAGGATAAGTGAGATTTTGAATTTCTGCAGACACTTGTGGACACTGGAAACTTTTGGACTGTGTGAGGCCCACTGAATATCTGAGCGCTATGTCACAGGCTCGATGGCACAGCTGTGACCAAAGTGACCAGGGGATAAGTGAGATTTTGAATTTCTGCTCATACTAGTGGACACTGGACACTTTTGGATTGTGTGAGGCCCACTGAATATCTGAGCGCTATGTCACAGGCTCGATGGTACAGCTGTGACCAAAGTGACTAGAGGATAAGTGAGATTTTGAATTTCTGCAGACACTTGTGGACACTGGACACTTTTGGATTGTGTGAGGCCCACTGAATATCTGAGCGTTATGTCACAGGCTCGATGGCACAGCTGTGACCAAAGTGACTAGAGGATAAGTGAGATTTTGAATTTCTGCTCACACTAGTGGACACTGGACACTTTTGGATTGTGTGAGGCCCACTGAATATCTGAGCGCTATGTCACAGGCTCGATGGCACAGCTGTGACCAAAGTGACTAGAGGATAAGTGAGATTTTGAATTTCTGCAGACACTTGTGGACACTGGACACTTTTGGATTGTGTGAGGCCCACTGAATATCTGAGCGCTATGTCACAGGCTCAATGGCACAGCTGTGACCAAAGTGACTAGAGGATAAGTGAGATTTTGAATTTCTGCAGACACTTGTGGACACTGGACACTTTTGGATTGTGTGAGGCCCACTGAATATCTGAGCGCTATGTCACAGGCTCGATGGCACAGCTGTGACCAAAGTGACTGGAGGATAAGTGAGATTTTGAATTTCTGCAGACACTTGTGGACACTGGACACTTTTGGATTGTGTGAGGCCCACTGAATATCTGAGCGCTATGTCACAGGCTCGATGGCACAGCTGTGACCAAAGTGACTAGAGGATAAGTGAGATTTTGAATTTCTGCAGACACTTGTGGACACTGGACACTTTTGGATTGTGTGAGGCCCACTGAATATCTGAGCGCTATGTCACAGGCTCGATGGCACAGCTGTGACCAAAGTGACTAGAGGATAAGTGAGATTTTGAATTTCTGCAGACACTGCACACTTTTGGATTGTGTGAGGCCCACTGAATATCTGAGCGCTATGTCACAGGCTCGATGGCACAGCTGTGACCAAAGTGACTAGAGGATAAGTGAGATTTTGAATTTCTGCTCACACTAGTGGACACTGGACACTTTTGGATTGTGTGAGGCCCACTGAATATCTGAGCGCTATGTCACAGGCTCGATGGCACAGCTGTGACCAAAGTGACTAGAGGATAAGTGAGATTTTGAATTTCTGCAGACACTTGTGGACACTGGACACTTTTGGATTGTGTGAGGCCCACTGAATATCTGAGCGCTATGTCACAGGCTTGATGGCACAGCTGTGACCAAAGTGACTAGAGGATAAGTGAGATTTTGAATTTCTGCTCACACTGGTGGACACTGGACACTTTTGGATTGTGTGAGGCCCACTGAATATCTGAGCGCTATGTCACAGGCTAGATGGCATAGCTGTGACCAAAGTGACTAGAGTATAAGTGAGATTTTGAATTTCTGCAGACACTTGTGGACACTGGACACTTTTGGATTGTGTGAGGCCCACTGAATATCTGAGCGCTATGTCACAGGCTCGATGGCACAGCTGTGACCAAACTGACTAGAGGATAAGTGAGATTTTGAATTTCTGCTCACACTAGTGGACACTGGACACTTTTGGATTGTGTGAGGCCCACTGAATATCTGAGCGCTATGTCACAGGCTCGATGGCACAGCTGTGACCAAAGTGACTAGAGTATAAGTGAGATTTTGAATTTCTGCAGACACTTGTGGACACTGGACACTTTTGGATTGTGTGAGGCCCACTGAATATCTGAGCGCTATGTCACAGGCTCGATGGCCCAGCTGTGACCAAAGTGACAAGAGGATAAGTGAGATTTTGAATTTCTGCTCACACTAGTGGACACTGGACACTTTTGGATTGTGTGAGGCCCACTGAATATCTGAGCGCTATGTCACAGGCTCGATGGCACAGCTGTGACCAAAGTGACTAGAGGATAAGTGAGATTTTGAATTTCTGCAGACACTTGTGGACACTGGACACTTTTGGATTGTGTGAGGCCCACTGAATATCTGAGCGCTATGTCACAGGCTCGATGGCACAGCTGTGACCAAAGTGACTAGAGGATAAGTGAGATTTTGAATTTCTGCTCATACTAGTGGACACTGGACACTTTTGGATTGTGTGAGGCCCACTGAATATCTGAGCGCTATGTCACAGGCTCGATGGTACAGCTGTGACCAAAGTGACTAGAGGATAAGTGAGATTTTGAATTTCTGCAGACACTTGTGGACACTGGACACTTTTGGATTGTGTGAGGCCCACTGAATATCTGAGCGTTATGTCACAGGCTCGATGGCACAGCTGTGACCAAAGTGACTAGAGGATAAGTGAGATTTTGAATTTCTGCTCACACTAGTGGACACTGGACACTTTTGGATTGTGTGAGGCCCACTGAATATCTGAGCGCTATGTCACAGGCTCGATGGCACAGCTGTGACCAAAGTGACTAGAGGATAAGTGAGATTTTGAATTTCTGCAGACACTTGTGGACACTGGACACTTTTGGATTGTGTGAGGCCCACTGAATATCTGAGCGCTATGTCACAGGCTCGATGGCACAGCTGTGACCAAAGTGACTAGAGGATAAGTGAGATTTTGAATTTCTGCAGACACTTGTGGACACTGGACACTTTTGGATTGTGTGAGGCCCACTGAATATCTGAGCGCTATGTCACAGGCTCGATGGCACAGCTGTGACCAAAGTGACTGGAGGATAAGTGAGATTTTGAATTTCTGCAGACACTTGTGGACACTGGACACTTTTGGATTGTGTGAGGCCCACTGAATATCTGAGCGCTATGTCACAGGCTCGATGGCACAGCTGTGACCAAAGTGACTAGAGGATAAGTGAGATTTTGAATTTCTGCAGACACTTGTGGACACTGGACACTTTTGGATTGTGTGAGGCCCACTGAATATCTGAGCGCTATGTCACAGGCTCGATGGCACAGCTGTGACCAAAGTGACTAGAGGATAAGTGAGATTTTGAATTTCTGCAGACACTGCACACTTTTGGATTGTGTGAGGCCCACTGAATATCTGAGCGCTATGTCACAGGCTCGATGGCACAGCTGTGACCAAAGTGACTAGAGGATAAGTGAGATTTTGAATTTCTGCTCACACTAGTGGACACTGGACACTTTTGGATTGTGTGAGGCCCACTGAATATCTGAGCGCTATGTCACAGGCTCGATGGCACAGCTGTGACCAAAGTGACTAGAGGATAAGTGAGATTTTGAATTTCTGCAGACACTTGTGGACACTGGACACTTTTGGATTGTGTGAGGCCCACTGAATATCTGAGCGCTATGTCACAAGCTTGATGGCACAGCTGTGACCAAAGTGACTAGAGGATAAGTGAGATTTTGAATTTCTGCTCACACTATTGGCACTGGACACTTTTGGATTGTGTGAGGCCCACTGAATATCTGAGCGCTATGTCACAGGCTCGATGGCACAGCTGTGACCAAAGTGACTAGAGGATAAGTGAGATTTTGAATTTCTGCAGACACTTGTGGACACTGGACACTTTTGGATTGTGTGAGGCCCACTGAATATCTGAGCGCTATGTCACAGGCTCGATGGCACAGCTGTGACCAAAGTGACTAGAGGATAAGTGAGATTTTGAATTTCTGCAGACACTTGTGGACACTGGACACTTTTGGATTGTGTGAGGCCCACTGAATATCTGAGCGCTATGTCACAGGCTCGATGGCACAGCTGTGACCAAAGTGACTAGAGGATAAGTGAGATTTTGAATTTCTGCAGACACTTGTGGACACTGGACACTTTTGGATTGTGTGAGGCCCACTGAATATCTGAGCGCTATGTCACAGGCTCGATGGCACAGCTGTGACCACAGTGACTAGAGGATAAGTGAGATTTTGAATTTCTGCAGACACTGCACACTTTTGGATTGTGTGAGGCCCACTGAATATCTGAGCGCTATGTCACAGGCTCGATGGCACAGCTGTGACCAAAGTGACTAGAGGATAAGTGAGATTTTGAATTTCTGCAGACACTTGTGGACACTGGACACTTTTGGATTGTGTGAGGCCCACTGAATATCTGAGCGCTATGTCACAGGCTCGATGGCACAGCTGTGACCAAAGTGACTAGAGGATAAGGGAGATTTTGAATTTCTGCAGACACTTGTGGACACTGGACACTTTTGGATTGTGTGAGGCCCACTAAATATCACAGCGCTATGTTACAGGCAGAAATTGGCTAGTGTATCACAAACTACAAGGTGTATGTAGAATTGGGCAGAGTAGGAATCTCCCTAGAGTGCAGGTCTGTAAGAACGGAACATGTCCTCGACTTATTCTCACAGAGTGACACAGATAGCTTCGCTGTGGCTGTGATAACAGCCGTTACACGGTACTGTGTGAGGAGCGTACACCGCTGTATGGTGTGAAAAAATGCACGCTCAGTACCTCAGCAGGACAAAAAAAAAAAATTGGGATTGCTTTTAAAAAAGCAGTTTGCAGCTCAGTACCTCAGCAGGACAAAAAAAAAAATTTTGGGATTGCTTTTAAAAAAGCAGTTTGCAGAGCAGTGGGTAAACAGCAATGCAGCTGTCAGGAAGCCTTAGAAGGCAGCCCAACAACCAACACCACTGATACACCACAATATAGCCTCCCCTTGCACTGCACACACAGTGACTGGTGTGTTGTACAGGCACAATCGCTAGCAGCAGAAGCAGTTTTTTTTTCTTCTTCCCTGCCTAACACTCTCCCTACAGAATTAGCAGCAACCTCTCCCTATGCTAAGATCGGCAGAAGTAAGATGGCGGTCGGCGTGCACGCCCTTTTATACCCCCTGTGACGCCCACCAAAGCAAGCCAATCACTTGCATGCCCTGCTGAAAGATGGTGGTGACCCGTGCCTATGTCATCACGTTGCCCACAGTGTCCGTGGATCCTGGTTGGCTGAAAAAGAGCGCAAAACAAACTTTTGAAACGCGACTTTGGCGCGTAAGTCGCCGACATCGTGGCCGACCTCATCCTAGGGTCGGGTTTCGTTTCATGAAACCCAACTTTGCCAAAAGTCGGCGACTTTTGAAATTTTTCGACCCGTTTCGCTCAACTCTCTCAAGCACCCTTGTTACTTCTTGTGACATTTTTGTAGACATATAACAAAGATTACATCAAGATTATGGATTACTGTTTCTATGTTTCTATTTCGTTTAAAGCCAACCTGTTAGGCAGGATTTTAATAAGTAAACTACAGACATTGCCAGGTTGGCAGTGTTAAACTGATTAAAATGATACCTGGGGTGAAGAAATCCATCTTGTGGTTCTTGTGTAATCCAGTGGTAGAAGTTTTCAGTTAATGATATGCCCCTACTCTGGGTTGGGACTGGAGGCAGAGTCTTTTCTTCCTGTTCTAAGCCAGAGAAACTAAGGAAAGACCTGCCTACAGGACAATCTGAAGCACAAACATGTTCCTCATCATAAAGACAGAGAGAGATAGACTGTTTCTGCTTTGGGGCAGCCTCTGGGCATATCTTTCCTTGGTTTCTCTGGCTTAGAGAAGGAAGATAAGACTTTGCCTGCAGTCCTGCCCTGGAGCACAGGGTGTTGTGAATTCTCTTTCTGGCCTCCCTCTGGTTATTACTGAAGGTAGTGGAGCTGGTCAGATTGACAGAGGGGTTGCGAGTTCTCTTTCTGGGCTCCCTCTGGTGGTTACTGGAGCTAGTGGAGCTGATCTGATTGACAGAGGCTGGCCACCTGATAATGAGGATGACGATTGGAGATCTGGGGTTTCAGATTGGGATTTAAAACAGCTGACTCCCTCTATCCCTGCTGGTGATTTTCTCCCTGTGCCTTCTGAGGTCTGATGTCTCCTGCTCTGTCCCTGCATGGTTCAGCTAAGTGGTTCATTTGCTATTCTGTTTGCATTTGATCTGGTTTTGCCTATCTCTGTTTTGTGCGGGTCAGCCAGCTCCGACTGGTTCTGTGCAGAATCACCGCCCATATTTACTGCTTGTGCCAGTTTATTTTGTCCCCTGTTATATTGGTCTTTTATTGCTTTGCTTTCTGAATATACCAGAGTGCTGATATAGTGGAGTGTTATGATGAGTCACTGAAGGAGGAAAAAACAAAATACCAGCTAAGTCCAGAAAAACCAGAGAGGTTGGCAGCTATCGGATTGCAGACCCCTGGACCTATCCACAACAACTAGCAGTAGCCGTGGGGGGTTTCTACGGTGCCCTAGACCCCTCGATCACAGCCGGAGAACTACATAGCCTAAAGACAGAAAGGGGAAAAACTAAACTGCCCCAGAGCAGACCCCAAAGCAATAGGCAGCCCCCAACATATAATGATGGTGAAGCAAGATGAAAACACTAACACAGATAGAAAGATAGGTTGAGCAAATGATGGGGCCCAAGCTAACTACATAAGACAGGATAGGAAAGCTGCTGTCTGCCATCCGCAAAAACCCTATCAAAATGAGCCAACCGACTGATAGGAAAAACAGGCCCTGAAGTCGCTAGGCTTCAAAAGACTATATCAGCACTCAGGTATATTCTGAAGACAGAGCAAAAGATCAACAGATCAGAGACAAAAATGGAATTCAGCTCACCCCCGGCCGGGGATGGCAGAACTCCCAAAAAACAAGGCAAAACAAAAACAAAACTGAAGAGTACAAAGCAGAGCAGAAAAACTTAGCTTTGAGAAGCAGTAATCAGACTGGTCTCCAAGAATCCAGCAGGAAAATCACCAGCCAGGAAGAAGGGCGTCAGCAGCCTTATATCCAGTCCTCATTTCCAGCCACCCAGTCATCATCTAGCTGCCCAGGTGTTTGGTAATCAGCCTCACTACCTTCCTTCACCAGAGGAGGAAGTTCATCAGACCTCAATGGTGAAGGGAAAAATGAACTCACAACAGTAGAGGTGAAGTCGTGCGACTTCAGTGTTTTTTGTGCATCAGACATGTTGGACTTTTTGCAGGGTTTTTTTGCGTGATTGCAGACAGTGTCTTTCCTTTCCTGTCCTGTCTAGTCAGTGCAGTGTGGGCCCCATCTTTTGCGCAGTCTATTTTCCTGCGTGCGTTTGTGTTTTCATCTTGTCTCACCGACAATATATGTTTGGGGGCTATCTATTGCTTTGGGGTCTGCTCCGGGGCAGTTTAGATTTCCCCTTTCTTGCTTTAGGTTTAGTTAGCTCTCCGGCTGTGCCGAGGCGTCTAGGATCATCGTAGGTACGCTCCACAGCTACTGCTAGTTGTGTGGATAGGATCAGGGGTCTGCAATCCGCTTTGTTACCAACCTCTCTGGTTTTCTGTGGCTTACCCTGGGCGTGCTATCCTCCTCGGTGACCCATTCATAACAACAGGGATATCATTAGTTGAAAATTTCTAACACTGAGTACACAACAACCACAAGATGGCTTTGATCAACCAAGGTATCATTTTAATCAGTATAACAGCACCCACCTGACAGTGTCTGTAGTTTACGAAGCAAAATCCTGCTGACAGGTTCATTTTAAAGAAGCACTCCCACCAACATGTTACGGGCGGAGAGCCACACTAAGTCACCAGGGGAGAAGGTTGGAGCAGAACGCTGGTGTGCATCCGCTGAGACCCTCATTCTCTCCTTAGGGGCCCGAATAGCATCCTGGGTGCGTTCCCAAATATCACGAGCTTCCACCGCCCAGTCTGCCACCCTAGAGTCGGTGGATGACATGGGCATGGGCACAGGGACATGAGGATGTTGGCCCTAGTTAAGGAGGAATGTGGTCTGGCTGGTGGAATCGGCCACAGTGTTGTTCAATGCGAACTCTGCCCAAGGCAACAAGGATGCCCAGTCATCCTGCCTGGCTGAGACAAAATGTCGGAGATATGTGACCAGGATCTGGTTGGCCCTCTCTACCAACCCGTTCATCTCGGGATGATAGGCCGAGGAGAGATTCAGCTCAATACTGAGCAAGCGACAGAGCTCTCTCCAGAACCGAGATGCAAACTGGGGACCCCAGTCACTGACAATCTTGTCTGGCATGCCATGTAGCCGGAAAACGTGTTTAATTAACAACACTGCTAGGCCCCATGCAGAAGGTAGCCGAGAGGCACCAAATGCACCATTTTTTAAAAATGGTCGGTGACGACCCAAATAACTATGCTGCCACTGAACTTGGGTAGACCCACCACAAAGTCCATGTCAACCATCTCCCAGGGCCTGTCCGCCACCGGTAAGGGGTAAAGTAACCCAGCGGGTCATTGCCTGGAAGACTTATTCTTGGCGCAGGAGACGCACGCCTGAATATAGTCTCTGATGTCATGGGCCATATGCGGTCACCAGTACGTCCTTGCCGAAAGCTTAACTGTCCGCTTAGTACCAAAGTGTCCACCCACCCTGGAAGCGCGAGCCCAAGAGTGGACCTCCAGATGCAAACGGGCAGGGACAAATGTCTTGCCCAGGGGTACAGACTCAAGGGCGACCGGAGCCACTGTCCTCAGGCTCTCAGATGGTACAATTAACCGAGGCTCCTCTTCCTCCGCTGACACCACGGAGCGAGAGAGTGCATCGACCCGGACATTCTTCTCACCGGAAAGGAAATGTAGGGTGAAGTGGAACCGGGAGAAGAAGAGAGACCATCGGGCTTGGCAAGAATTTAACCGCTGGGCTGTTTGGAGATAGACCAAGTTTTTATGGTCGGTGAACACCTGGAAAGGGTAGCGAGACCCTCCAGGAGATGTCTCCACTCCGATAAGGTCAATTTCATCGCTAGTAACTCCCTGTCCCTGATGGAATAGTTCCTCTCTGCCGGTGAAAAAGTTTTAGAGAAGAAGCAGGGGTGCTTCCGACCCTGAGCGTCCTTCTGGAAGAGGACTGCGCCGGCACCGATGGAAGAGGAATCTACCTCCAAGATGAAAGGTTTATCTACATCGGGACAATGTAAAATGGGAGCGCTAGCAAAGTAGGACTTGATAGAGGAAAAGGCTTTGGAGACCTGTTTCGATCATAACTTGGGGTTAGCTCCCTTTTTGGTGAGGGCAACCAAGGGAGCTGCCAAGTTGGAGAAGTGGGGAATGAACTGGCGATTGTAGTTTATGAACCCCAAAAAGCGCTGCATCAATTTGAGAGAGTAGGGTTCCTGCCAGTCCATTACCGCCTGCAGCTTGGCAGGATCCATAGCCAACCCTGGGCAGAGATGATATAGTCCAGGAAAGG
This sequence comes from Dendrobates tinctorius, assembly GCF_039654945.1. Classification (NCBI taxonomy): domain Eukaryota; kingdom Metazoa; phylum Chordata; class Amphibia; order Anura; family Dendrobatidae; genus Dendrobates; species Dendrobates tinctorius. The sequence continues at coordinate 28,052,889 of NW_027361771.1, forward strand.
CAAGGACTCCTGCTCAAACAGGCATTTCTCCAACTTGACGTAGAGGGAATTTGCCCGTAAACGGTCGAAGACCTTGCAAACCTCTCCGGTGGGAGTCCATATCTGGAGAGAAAATGAGAATATCATCCAGATAGACAACCACCGAGCTAGAGAGCATATCTCGAAAGATATAATTCACAAAGTCCTGGAAGACAGCAGGAGCATTACAGAGCCCAAAGGGCATGACTAGATACTTGTAATGGCCATCCCTGGTGTTAAAGGCCGTCTTCCACTCGTCCCCCTCGCGGATGCGTATCAGGTTATAGGCCCCCCGCAGATACAGCTTGGAAAAAACTTTCGTTCCTCGTAGTCTATCAAACAGTTCTGATATCAGGGGTAGAGGATACTTATTCTTAATGGGGATGGCGTTAAGACCCCTGTAATCAATGCAGGGACATAATTCTCCATTCTTCTTTTGGACAAAGAAGAATCCCGCCCCCTCTGGTGATACTGACTTCCTAATGAATCCCCTTGCCAGATTCTCCCTGATGTATTGAGACATGGCCTCGGTCTCCGGAAGAGATAAGGGATAGACACGATCCCGAGGAGGCTCAGCACCGTGCAAGAGGTCAATAGGACAGTCATAGGGATGGTGCGGTGGAAGACTCTCCGCTGCTTTCTTGGAGAAAACGTCAGCATACTGGTGATAGTGCTTGGGGAACGATGAAAGATCTTCGGGAACCTCTGTGGTAGTGACCTGTATGCAGTCCCTCTGGCATCTACCCTGACAGGACTTACTCCACCTGAGAATTTTTCCCGAGGATCACTCTATATGAGGAGAGTGGAAACGCAACCAGGGAACCCCTAGAAGGACCTGATTGATGCCTTCAGGCATAACAAGTAGGGATAACATCTCCTGATGGGATGGAGACAGGGAGAGACTCAGTGGAGAAGTCTGGTGGATAATCTGGGAGAGTAGTTTCATTCCATTCACCACTCTAATAGTGACAGGCTGAGGTAGCAAGACCAAGGGGATTGTGTGCCGTTGGGCGAAGGCAGAGGACATAAAATTGCCCTCTGCTCCAGAATCCACACAAACCTGCACCTCCAGAGTGGAAGAGCCGAACTCAAGTGTCCCCTTAAAGGACAACTTGGATGAAAATGTCGCTATGCCTAATAGACCCCCTCTGACAACCACTAGACGCGAGCGTCCCGACTGCTGTGGGCACCTGTTGGCATGGTGACCAGGCTGCTGACAGAGGGAACAGACTAGAGATGCTAGCGCGGACCTGAGCTTGGAACCCGTGGGTTCTGGGAGCTCAGACACCTGATTGGGGAGTTCCGGAGGTTTAGTGAAGGTTGGTGCCAATCTAAACCTCTGGCTGGACTGGGCCAGCTCCAACCTTCGCTCGTTAAAACAAAGATTAATGCGGGTGGAGACGGTAATGAGCTCCTCCAGCGTTGCGGGAACCTCTCTAGTGGCCAGGGCGTCCATGACATGATCAGCCAGGCCTCTCCAGAAGATGGGAATGAGAGCCTTATCAGGCCACTCCAGCTCTGAGACCAGAGTCCTGAAGTGGATGGCATATTGGCTGACCAAGGACGAACCCTGTGTTAAAGCCAGAAGTTGGAGTGCAGTGTCATGTGTGACCCGGGGCCCAAAAAGACTTGCTTCAGAGTGACCAGGAACTGAGAGGCACTCTGTAGCATGGGGTCACCGCACTTCCACAGCGGAGTGGCCCACTCCAGAGCCCTGCCCGACAGGAGGGAGATGATAAATCCCACCTTAGCCCGCTTTGAGGGGAATCGTGCCACCAGCAGCTCTAGCTGTATAGCGCTCTGGCTGACGAAACCCCTACATGAGGCACTATCACCCGAGAACTTCTCGGGCAGAGGAAGGTGGGACAAAGTCAGAGCAGGGATGGCAGTGGTCGCATGGGATGCAGCCTCCGTGGCTGCCTGAACAGTGACCGCAGTAACATCCGCAGCTGAGGCTGAACGCTCGAGAGCCGCCATCCTGCCCCCAGCTGCCAGATGTGCTGCAGCAGTTGCTGCTCATCCGCCATTACTAGCCAGATCCTGGCGTTAATATAATGTTAGGGCTGGTGGAACGCTCCAAATAATAAAATAATAGTAAGGTGCGTTCGCAGCCCAGGGTCCACCGTGCAGGGGTGGTAAACTGATGCTTAGTAATGGTGGAAGTATAAAGCGGTATACAAAAGGTCACACATGGGTTAACGTAACCCAGTGTGAACAGAAGCGAACTCTTATGACACAGAGCCGCACTACCGCTGAACATAAATGCCGGAGCCTGTTAAACTCACAGCACTCTGCAAGAGAGTTCTCAGTATGTGGTCACAGAGCTCAGCCCCGAGGACACGAGGTCTGAGTCCCTCTAGACCTACTGAGAATGCGGCTTTGCACCTGCGGACGACTCTACTGAATGCTGACCACAGAGGAGTGCAGACTATGTGCACTGTGGCATACAGACAAAGCCACCGGTGGATGTTGATGCCAGTCTCTGACTCTACCTCTACCTGGACCTCAGCCTGGGTGCTAGCAGGCTAGGTTACACAACACATGCATACCAAGGGTAGGGGTTTCCAATGAGTCATTCACCAGAGACATTCATACATGCATACAACACACACCCCTCATGGTCTAAATCTTTCTCTATATTAGCGCAACATCCTTCTGGGACCTTCCTGACCTTCCTAATGGTCCAATCCGAGCTTGAGAAGGACCTGAGCATGTGACCTCCGATCTCCAATGAGAGATCGTCCGACGGGCATGCTCAGTGGACCGAAAGGAAGACAGCCCCTGGAGTAGATCCCTGCTGACCAGCATGCGTTGTTATAGCTGGACCAGAGGTGGCAGCAGCAACCAAACCCACAGAGCTGGTCTGAGCAGAGCACCGGGATCGACGAGCCTGCTGAACAGCCGTCTCTGTGGCCAGAGGGAGCTAAGGTAGGTGAGTATACTAATATACTCACATTATATATAACATGCATGTAAACATATATTTAAACAATTAAAATATTAGTGAGATTGCTTCTATAATAGATGTGTCATACTCTGTAATGGATTATAGATGTGTCCATGCTTATCCTTTCTTGAACTAAATATATACAGTTTGCCATCGTACTAATTTATTACAATCTTGTGATATCCACTAAACATTAAATATATTTTCTTGTATATTTTAACCACTTCCTGACATCAGACGTACTATCCCGTCCATGGGACCCGGGCCCCTATGCCCATGGACGGGATAGTACGTCTACCGCGATCAGCGGCGACCACTTGGTGAGCGCCGCTGATCGCGGCCGGGTGTCAGCTGATTATCACAGCTGACACCCGGCACAATGTGTCAGGGGCGGTCACGGACCGCCCCCGACACGTTAACCCCTTGCACACCACGATCAAACATGATCGTGGTGTACCGGGGGTTAAAGGGAAGCATCGGCAGGGAGGGGGCTCCCTCCGTGCTTCCCTGAGCCCCCCACGGCAGCGCAATGTGCAGCGCTGCTGCCGGGGGCTCCTTTCCTGCAGGCCCCCGAATCCAAGATGGTGACGGGGGCCTTCGGGGGCCTGCAGGAAGCTGGCTTCCTCAGTGCCTGCAAAGCGCAGGCATGAGGAAGCCTTCTGCACTGCCTGTGACAGACTGCTGATCAGGGACTCTCCAAACGTGACATGGCGTCCGATCTGAATTCCAGCCAATTTTGCATTGAAAAAGTCAAACGGCGCTCCTTCCATTCTGAGCTCTGCGATGCGCCGAAACAGTCGTTCCCCCCCACATATAAGGTATCAGCGTACTCAGGACAAATTGCACAATAACTTTTAAGTCCAATTTCTTCTGTTACCCTTGGTAAAATAAAAAAAATTGAACCTGAAGTATTTTTTTTGTGAAAAAAGTTAGATGTTCATTTTTTTTTAAATATTCAAAAAAATTCCTGTGACGCACCGAAAGGGTTAATAAACTTCTTGAATGTGGTTTTAAACACCTTAAGGGGTGCAGTTTTTAGAATGGTGTCACTTTTGGGTATTTTCTATCATATAGACCCCTCAAAGTGGCTTCAAATGTGATGTGGTCCTAAAAATAAAATGGTGTTGTAAAAATGAGAAATCACTGGTCAACTTTTAAACCTTATAACTTCCTAACAAAAAAAAATTTTGGTTCCAAAATTGTGCTGATGTAAAGTAAACATGTGGGAAATGTTAGTTATCAAGTTTTTTGTGTGCCGTATCTCTGTGATTTAAGGGCATAAAAATTCAAAGTTGGAAAATTGCGAAATTTTCAACATTTTCGCCAAATTTCCATTTTTCTCACAAATAAACGCAAGTCATTTGAATGAAATTTTACAATATGTCACGAGAATACAATGTCAGAATCACCGGGATCCATGGAAGCGTTCCAGAGTTATGACCTCATAAAGGTACAGTGGTCAGAATTGTAAAAATTGGCCCGGTCATGAACGTGCAAACCACCCTTGGGGGTGAAGGGGTTAAGCACTGCTTATTCATTAGACTAACGATAGTGAGGGGTTTTGGACAACAGTCTAATGTGGATGAGGGCCCGGACAGATGATTATCAAGGGTAGAGTTGAGCGACTTTTGGTTTTTTATGGTCGAGTTTCGTTTCGTGAAACCCGACTTTTCCAAAAGTCGGGTCGAGCAAGATCGGCCGATTATAGGGAAATGTCGGGGTCGTCCCGAAACACGAAACCCAATGTAAGTCAATGAGGAATAAAAGTCGGCAGTGAGAGGAGGACAGGAAACACACCTACAGTGCTCATTTGAATGCCAAAAGCATCAATTCTTCTTACTTAAGCTGGTCAACCTTAATTAACTTCATAATACAAGTTACGCACTGAAAAATGGGGGTTATTTGGCTAAAGTTGTGGGGGGGTAGGGCTGGCTCCAGGTTTTCATGTGCCCTGGGTGAAAGAGTGCCCCTTTAACACATAATACCACAACTCATCATGCTCCGATACGGCAGAGAAATAGCGGTATAGTACAATGAAAAATACTTCACTTTTTACATCTCATGACGAGGCCCATCTATTTCTCCATACAGAATCATTGGTCCCATATAATGTTTGAAACAGTATATGATGAGCTCCACATAATGCTACAGTATATGTTGGTCCCCATGGATGAAGCTCCACTGTCTTATGGGCCCAAATAATGCTCCAAACATAATGGGCCCCATTTCTAATGCTCTAGTGTATGATGGGCCCTGTAAATGCTGCTCCAGTGTCTGATGTCCACCTTTGGAAAGTTCCAGTGTATGGTGGGCCCCATCTATCATTCTCCATAGTATAGTGCTCCCCAAAAATTGCTGTCCCAACATTGAAAACAATGAAATAAGTCTCCTCGCTAGGGAATCCCTGTAATAGTCTGGACTCCTCGTCGTCCCCATCTTCCATCTCACTGCACAGTATTTCAACCTTGCAAGTGCTGTGATCCTGAGCAAGCAGGGGGGGCCGACTCGTTGGCAACGGCACTGGCACAGGGCCCCTGATAGTACGGTGGTGTGTCTGATGGCGGGTGGGCCAAACCTGCACTTTCATCTGCAGCTTCCTCTTTGTCACCGTGTAAGATGGAACTGTATATGGGAAGGGTAACCTGAGTTTCATCAGGGTCAGATTCAGGCCGGGTAGCGTGCGAGGGGAATGTAGTGTTCTGGGTCAATGTACCAGCAGATTCATCGAGCAGTGGCTGGGCATCAGTGCACTTGTGTCGCCCCCAGGAGTACGGTCGCCACAGTGGCATTACCTTCCTCCTAGGGAGTGTGATGTCATGCTTGGGAGCAACGAAGGATCTCTCTAGCAGGTTAACTGATTGGGCGGCGTTATTCCCACGAATCATGACCCCCAAACAGCGTTCATGAAGGCAAAGTGTTTGTTTTACGTGGGCAGTATGGTTGCAGAGCTGAACCTTAAAGGAATGTCCAGAAGGGCACCACCAGGAGTGGAGCCTAGCGGCGTAATTTGACTCAACACGGGCAACCTCAACCATGCCAGCTACAGAACAGATGCACACATTGCAAGCTTAATTCCGTTAATGAACGAGACTCCGTCATGCCCCGCCGTCCGAGTCCGGCTTACTAGAGGGACACGTGAGGCTCTGGCACATGAGATTGGCCAATAACTGGTGTGTCGTGCCCTTACATGTCCGTGGCTGTATGTGCGCTACACTGAAAAGGCCAGCGTTTGTCGCTTACAGGTGCAGATAACCCGCTGAACAACGTTAGTGATGGGGATCACTAATTACAATTATTACTCGCGAACGATGATTTCCCAGTAAGTGCAGGTCAACCGCAATTCCGGAATTAGGCCTAACCGTCATTCCTGAAAAAAATGAAAAACTTACGTGTGCAAACCACAGGTGCTGTAGCTTGCTTAACAGCTCGCCAGCCGTTCTCACGCCCAGTATGGGTTACACGTGATTGCACAAAGGTGAGAAAGGGTACCGTATCCCCGGATAACATGTATGGATAGCGTACACATTCAAAAGATATGTCTATACATCAGGAGGCAGGCTCAGACGGTGTAAGGCCCAGTATGGCTTGCAAGTGATTGCACAAAGGTGAGAAAGGGTACCGTATCCCCGGATAACATGTATGGATAGCGTACACATTCAAAAGATATGTCTATACATCAGGAGGCAGGCTCAGACGGTGTTAGGCCCAGTATGGCTTGCACGTGATTGCACAAAGGTGAGAATGGGTACCGTATCCCCGGATAACATGTATGGATAGCGTACACATTCAAAAGATATGTCTATACATCAGGAGGCAGGCTCAGACGGTGTCAGGCACAGTATGGATTTGACGGCCCAGACTACACAGCGGAGGAGCAGGGAGAGGTAAAGATTGCAAATGCTGGGGCCCTGCCCAAGCAAGGGGGGCCCACTCGTGGGCGTCGGTACTGGCACCGGGCCCCTCATAGTACAGCGGTGTGTCTGACGGCGTGTGTGCACCACCACCGTCAGAGACACTTGATTGCACTATGAGGGACCCTGTGCCAGTGCCCGCGCCCAAGAGTCGGCCTACCCACCTGTCCAGGGCAACGGCACTCGCACGGTGTCGTGCGCTAGGTGGTGTCCCCGGCCATGGGGGGGGAGGCAGCACAGTTAGGGAGTTTTAGAAAGTGGTATATGTTGATGTTGGACATTCAGCTGATGCAAAAGGCGAAATAGGTCAAGTCCCAGGAAGAGGTGGACCAAAGCAAGCCATTTTTCTGTCACCCTATGTGTCATCAGGGGAAGGTGGGACAAAATCCTTGGAAACCCATGCATGGTTCATTTTAATGAAGGTTAGATCATCCACATTTTGGGTTGACAGACGGGTCCTTTTTTCTGTCAGGATTGATCCAGCTGCACTGAAGACTCTTTCTGATAGCACACTTGCAGCTGGGCAAGCGAGCTCCTGTAAGGCATATTGTGCCAATTCAGGCCAGGTGTCCAGTTTAGCAGCCCAATAGTCAAAGGGGAATGACCTGTGTGGGAGAACATCGATATGGGAGGAAAAGTAGTTTGTAACCATAGTTGACAACTGCTGTCTCCTGTCACTTTCCATCGATGCTGTATTACCAGTTGTGTGAGCGGTACTTGAAAAATCAGTCCACAACATTGTCATGAAACCCCTGTCTCCAACGCCACTTCTGCTGTGTGCACCATGAACACCTCTGCCAAGCTACCGCCGGCCCGTACGGCTCGTGTGAGAACCATCACCGCTGCTGTGTGCTGGGAATGCCTCAAGCAACCGATTTACCAGAGTTGCTTGTTTATTAGCCAATATTAGGTCAAGGTTCTCCTGTGGCATGATGTTTTATAATTTGCCTTTATAGCGTGGATCCAGGATGCTGGCCAACCAGTAGTCGTCATCGTTCATCATTTTGGCAATGCGGGGGTCCCTTTTTAGGATCCGCAAGGCATAATCTGACATGTGGGCCAATGTTCCCGGTGTCAATGATGCACTGCGAGTGCTGGTTGGAGGAGCACTTTCTGGCAAATCCACATCCCTCCAGTCACGCACAAACCCTGTACCAGACCTTGCCATGCCAACATTTTCACTTGCCCCACGAGATGCATCCTCGTCCCCTAAGTAATCATCCCCATCATCATCCTCCTCCTCCTCTTCTTCCTCCAACTCGTCCAGGAGAGGTCCCTGAGCAGACAATGGCTGAATGTCATCAAGGATTCCCTCCACCTCTTCCTCCTCATCAACATTGGCTGCAGACGCCTGCTCCTTAAGGTGCGTCAAAGTTTGCATGAGCAGACGCATAAGTGGGATGCTCATGCTTAGGATGGCGTCGTCTGCGCTTACCAGCCATGTGCATTCCTCAAAACACTGAAGGACTTTACAGAGGTCTTTCAGCTTCGACCACTGCACACCTGTCAACTCCATGTCTGCTCTCAAAGTGCCTGGCTGTGTATCCTCCCACAAATGCATTATGGCCTGCCTCTGCTCGCACAGCCTCTCCACCATGTGCAGGGTGGAGTTCCACCTTGTTGCAATGTCGATAATGAGGCGGTGGTTGGGAAGGTGGAGCAATCGCTGCAGCTTCTGCATACGAACGGAGTGTACAGGCGACCGGCGGATGTGCGCGCACAGTCTTCGCACCTTATGGAGCAGGGCTGTTAACTCCGGATAATTTTTGAGGAAGCACTGCACCACCAGGTTCAAGGTGTGAGCCAAGCAAGGTATGTGGCTGAGTTTTGAAAGGGCTATGGCTGCCACAAAATTACGGCCATTATCACTAACTACCTTGCCTGCCTCAAGATGTACACTGCCCAGCCATGACTCAGTTTGTCGCTTCAAGTACTCGGCCAGCACCTCGGCGGTGTGTCTGTCGCCCAAACACATCATCTGCAACACAGCCTGCTGACGCTTTCCACTAGCTGCTCGATAGGGGGACACCTCGTGTGCAACAGTGGCAGCTGCAGATGGAGTGCTCGTACGACTGCGCTCTGTGGACGAGCTTTCGCTTCTGGAGGAGGAGGAGGAGGAGGAAGAGGGTGGAACGCCTACAGCCAACTGTTTCCTATACCGTGGGCTAAGCAGCACTGTCCCACCACCGCTGTCCCCTGTGGACCCTGTATCCACCACATTAACCCAGTGGGCAGTGATGGACACGTAACGGCCCTGGCCATGCCGACTGGACCATGCATCAGTTGTGAGGTGCACCTTTCCACTCACTGACTGCTTGAGTGCATGCACAATGCGGTCTTTCACATGATGGTGGAGGGCTGGGATGGCTTTGCGAGAGAAGAAGTGCCGACTGGGTAGGTCATAGCGTGGTACTGCATAGGCCATGAGTTCGCGGAAAGCTGCGCTTTCCACCAACCGATAGGGAATCATCTCAAACGAGATTAGTTTGGCAATGTGGGCGTTCAAACCCAGTGTATGCGGATGAGAGACTGAGTACTTTCTTGACCTACTCATAGTGTCTGGGAGGGTGAGCTGGACTTGAGAGCTGCATATGGTGGAAGTAGCGGTGGACAGGGCGGACTGAGAGAGGGTTGATGGTGGTGATGGAGTTGGTGTTCTTTCTGATGGCCTAGATTCAGTATTTCGTTGATATAACAGTGGGATTCCCTGACTGCTGTGGCCTTGCAACGACACCTCAATATTTGCTGCTGTGCTAACCGGTGGGCTTACAGTGGGGGACACAATGTAGCGTTGCTGACTACCTTCTTTGTGATCAGTTGCACATGTGGCACTTGAGGTTTGGTGTTGTGTCCACGCTTGCAAGTGCATGGTGTTTAAATGTCTAAGCATGCAACTGGTATTCAAATTTTTCAGATTTTTCCCTCGGCTAAAGGTCTTTGCGCACTTCTTACAGATAACCTTGGCCTGATCATGAGGATTTTGTTCAAAAAAGTGCCACACTGCACTCTTCCTACTTTGGCAGACATTTTGCGGCCTAGCACGCTGTGATGTTTTGACCCTCTGGACAAGCTGTCCAGCAACTCTTTTGATTTTTGGAACCTGTCTTTGGAGTGCTCCGGGCCTGCCAGATAACAGCTGTTGCGATGTCGATGTCTGCTGTGGATGCTCCTCATCTGAGCTATTGGAAGCAGCACCCTCTTCCCCCAATGGATGCCAATCTGGGTCAACAACTGGGTCATCCATCACCTCCTCTTCAATGTCATGTGCACCTTCCTCTGTGTCACCGTGTATGGTGGTATAGTGTGCGGGAAGGGGCACCTGAGTCTCATCAGGGTCAGAATCTGGCTCTGTACACTGCGAGGACAATGTAGTTCTCTGAGTGAATGTACCAGCAGAATCATCTATTAGCGGCTGTGCATCAGTGCACTCCATGTCAGATTCATCTTGGCCTGGGTATTTCACCATTTGACTTGATAATCCAGGCATGGTATGTGAAAACAGCTCCATGGAGTAATCAGTAGTATGGCCTGCGTCATCCTTCAATCTTGGTTGGGGTGAAGGACACAAGGAAAGGTGTGGTTCATGAACATGAGCCTCCAATGATGACTCAGTGCTTTTACTTTTTACAACTTCAGAAGAGGAGGCGATAGAGCTGGAGGCTGAGTCAGCAATGTAAGACAAATCTTTTTCCTGATGCTCTGGCGTTAAAAGCGGTTTGCCAACTCCTAGAAAACTAAGCCTTCGAAGCCTTATTGAGCCAGACGATGACGCAGGCTCAACACCTGCTGCATTCGGTCCTATTTTGCTTTTGCCACTACCATCAGATCCACCACCAACACCATCATTACCAGCTGCCAACCCCCGCCCAATTCCACGGCCTCTTCCACCAGCCTTCCTCATTTTTGGTAGAAATGTAGACAAATTCCTACAAACTATATAGTAATGTAAAACAAGGTACAAGGTGTCTATAGGACCAGGGGGAGATTTAGATTTTCTGCAGACACTTGTGGACACTGGACACTTGGATTGTGTGAGGCCCACTGAATATCACGGCGCTATGTCACAGGCTCGATGGCACAGGTGTGAAAAAAGTGACTACAGGATAAGGGAGACTTTGAATTTCTGGGAGATTTTGAATTTCTGCAGACACTTGTGGACACTGGACACTTGGATTGTGTGAGGTCCACTGAATATCATAGTGCTATGTCACAGGCTCGATGGCACAGGTGTGAAAAAAGTGACTACAGGATAAGGGAGATTTTGAATTTCTGCAGACACTTGTGGACACTGGACACTTGGATTGTGTGAGGCCCACTGAATATCACAGTGCTATGTCACAGGCTCGATGGCACAGGTGTGAAAAAAGTGACTACAGGATAAGGGAGATTTTGAATTTCTGCAGACACTTGTGGACACTGGACACTTGGATTGTGTGAGGCCCACTGAATATCACAGTGCTATGTCACAGGCTTGATGGCACAGGTGTGAAAAAAGTGACTACAGGATAAGGGAGATTTTGAATTTCTGCAGACACTTGTGGACACTGGACACTTGGATTGTGTGAGGCCCACTGAATATCACAGTGCTATGTCACAGGCTTGATGGCACAGGTGTGAAAAAAGTGACTACAGGATAAGGGAGATTTTGAATTTCTGCAGACACTTGTGGACACTGGACACTTGGATTGTGTGAGGCCCACTGAATATCACAGTGCTATGTCACAGGCTTGATGGCACAGGTGTGAAAAAAGTGACTACAGGATAAGGGAGATTTTGAATTTCTGCAGACACTTGTGGACACTGGACACTTGGATTGTGTGAGGCCCACTGAATATCACAGTGCTATGTCACAGGCTCGATGGCACAGGTGTGAAAAAAGTGACTACAGGATAAGGGAGATTTTGAATTTCTGGGAGATTTTGAATTTCTGCAGACACTTGTGGACACTTGGATTGTGTGAGGCCCACTGAATATCACAGTGCTATGTCACAGGCTCGATGGCACAGGTGTGAAAAAAGTGACTACAGGATAAGGGAGATTTTAAATTTCTGCAGACACTTGTGGACACTGGACACTTGGATTGTGTGATGCCCACTGAATATCACAGTGCTATGTCACAGGCTCGATGGCACAGGTGTGAAAAAAGTGACTACAGGATAAGGGAGATTTTGAATTTCTGCAGACACTTGTGGACACTGGACACTTGGATTGTGTGAGGCCCACTGAATATCACAGCGCTATATCACAGGCTCGATGGCACAGGTGTGAAAAAAGTGACTACAGGATAAGGGAGATTTTGAATTTCTGGGAGATTTTGAATTTCTGCAGACACTTGTGGACACTGGACACTTGGATTGTGTGAGGCCCACTGAATATTACAGTGCTATGTCACAGGCTCGATGGCACAGGTGTGAAAAAAGTGACTACAGGATAAGGGAGATTTTGAATTTCTACAGACACTTGTGGACACTGGACACTTGGATTGTTTGAGGCCCACAGAATATCACAGTGCTATGTCACAGGCTCGATGGCACAGGTGTGAAAAAAGTGACTACAGGATAAGGGAGATTTTGAATTTCTGGGAGATTTTGAATTTCCGCAGACACTTGTGGACACTGGACACTTGGATTGTGTGAGGCCCACTGAATATCACAGCCCTATGTCACAGGCTCGATGGCACAGGTGTGAAAAAAGTGACTACAGGATAAGGGAGATTTTGAATTTCTGGGAGATTTTGAATTTCTGCAGACACTTGTGGACACTGGACACTTGGATTGTGTGAGGCCCACTGAATATCACAGTGCTATGTCACAGGCTCGATGGCACAGGTGTGAAAAAAGTGACTACAGGATAAGGGAGATTTTGAATTTCTGCAGACACTTGTGGACACTGGACACTTGGATTGTGTGAGGCCCACTGAATATCACAGTGCTATGTCACAGGCTCGATGGCACAGGTGTGAAAAAAGTGACTACAGGATAAGGGAGATTTTGAATTTCTGGGAGATTTTGAATTTCTGCAGACACTTGTGGACACTGGACACTTGGATTGTGTGAGGCCCACTGAATATCACAGCCCTATGTCACAGGCTCGATGGCACAGGTGTGAAAAAAGTGACTACAGGATAAGGGAGATTTTAAATTTCTGCAGACACTTGTGGACACTGGACACTTGGATTGTGTGAGGCCCACTGAATATCACAGTGCTATGTCACAGGCTCGATGGCACAGGTGTGAAAAAAGTGACTACAGGATAAGGGAGATTTTGAATTTCTGCAGACACTTGTGGACACTGGACACTTGGATTGTGTGAGGCCCACTGAATATCACGGCGCTATGTCACAGGCTCGATGGCACAGGTGTGAAAAAAGTGACTACAGGAAAAGGGAGATTTTGAATTTCTGGGAGATTTTGAATTTCTGCAGACACTTGTGGACACTGGACACTTAGATTGTGTGAGGCCCACTGAATATCACAGTGCTATGTCACAGGCTCGATGGCACAGGTGAGAAAAAAGTGACTACAGGATAAGGGAGATTTTGAATTTCTGCAGACACTTGTGGACACTGGACACTTGGATTGTGTGAGGCCCACTGAATATCACAGTGCTATGTCACAGGCTCGATGGCACAGGTGTGAAAAAAGTGACTACAGGATAAGGGAGATTTTGAATTTCTGGGAGATTTTGAATTTCTGCAGACACTTGTGGACACTGGACACTTGGATTGTGTGAGGCCCACTGAATATCACAGCGCTATGTCACAGGCTCGATGGCACAGGTGTGAAAAAAGTGACTACAGGATAAGGGAGATTTTAAATTTCTGCAGACACTTGTGGACACTGGACACTTGGATTGTGTGAGGCCCACTGAATATCACAGTGCTATGTCACAGGCTCGATGGCACAGGTGTGAAAAAAGTGACTACAGGATAAGGGAGATTTTGAATTTCTGGGAGATTTTGAATTTCTGCAGACACTTGTGGACACTGGACACTTGGATTGTGTGAGGCCCACTGAATATCACAGCGCTATGTCACAGGCTCGATGGCACAGGTGTGAAAAAAGTGACTACAGGATAAGGGAGATTTTAAATTTCTGCAGACACTTGTGGACACTGGACACTTGGATTGTGTGAGGCCCACTGAATATCACAGTGCTATGTCACAGGCTCGATGGCACAGGTGTGAAAAAAGTGACTACAGGATAAGGGAGATTTTGAATTTCTGGGAGATTTTGAATTTCTGCAGACACTTGTGGACACTGGACACTTGGATTGTGTGAGGCCCACTGAATATCACAGCACTATGTCACAGGCTCGATGGCACAGGTGTGAAAAAAGTGACTACAGGATAAGGGAGATTTTAAATTTCTGCAGACACTTGTGGACACTTGGATTGTGTGAGGCCTATTGAATATCAGAGCGCTATGTCACAGGCTCGATGAAGCAGGTGTGAAAAAAGTGACTACAGGATAAGGGAGATTTTAAATTTCTGCAGACACTGGACACTTTTGGATTGTGTGAGGCCCAATGAATATCAGAGCGCTATGTCACAGGCTCGATGCAGCAGGTGTGAAAAAAGTGACTACAGAATAAGGGAGATTTTGAATTTCTGCAGACACTTGTGGACACTGGACACTTTTGGATTGTGTGAGGCCCACTGAATATCAGAGCGCTATGTCACAGGCTCGATGGCACAGGTGTGAAAAAAGTGAATTGTAGAATTGGGCAGAATAGGAATCTCCCTAGAGTGTAGGTCTGTAAGAACGGAACAAGTCCTCCACTTATCCTTCCACAGTGACACACAGATAGCTTCACTGTGGCTGTGATAACAGCCGTTACACGGTACTGTGTGAGGAGCGTACACCGCTGTATGGTGTGAATAAATGCATGCTCAGTACCTTAGCAGGACAAAAAAAAAAATTGGGATTGCTTTTAAAAAAGCAGTTTGCAGAGCAGTGGAGAAACAGCAATGCAGCTGTCAGGAAGCCTTAGAAGGCAGCCTAACAACCAACACCGCTGATCCACCACAATATAGCCTCCCCTTGCACTGCACACACAGTGACTGGTGTGTTGCACAGGCAAAATCGCTAGCAGCAGAAGCAGTTTTTTTGTCTTCTTCCCTGCCTAACGCTCTCTCTAGAGAATCAGCAACCTCTCCCTATGCTAAGATCGGCAGAAGTTAGATGGCGGTCGGCGTGCACGCCCTTTTATAACCTCTGTGACGCCCACCAAAGCAAGCCAATCACTTGCATGCCCTTCTGAAAGATGGTGGCGACCCCTGCCTATGTCATCACGTTGCCCACAGTGTCCGTGGATCCTGATTGGCTGAAAAAGAACGCTAAACAAACTTTTGAAACGCGACTTTGGCGCGTAAGTCGCCGACCTCGTGGCCGACCTCATCCTAGGGTCGGGTTTCGTTTCATGAAACCCGACTTTGCCAAAAGTCGGCGACTTTTGAAATTGTTCGACCAGTTTCGCTCAACTCTAATCAAGGTAGTTCAGAATACAGGATGTCTAATTTCGAATGGTGAATCTTTTTTTTCCTTGATATAAGCTGCCACCAGAGATGTCTAGCAGGGTCTGGTTACAAAAAAGCGAAGCAGTTGTATTAAATGAAAGGCAGCAGCTGTAAATGTAAACAAGATTTCAGGTTGTATAAAAAGAGAGATAAAATCCCGTGATCCAAAATGCATTATTATCCCTCTATAAATCATTCATAAGACCACATATTGAATAAAGGATCACATTTTATCATTTTATAAAGGATATTTTGAAGTGAAAAAGAGAGCAAACTAGAGTTTACATGGGTTGGAAGTCATCTTCTATAGTGAGAGGTTAGAATATTTGGACTTGTTTAGCTAAGACAAAAGATGTCTCAAAGGAGATCTCAATTATATTTATATACACATGTGTAGTCAATACAAAGGGCTGGCACATGTCTTATTCCTTCCAAGGACCATGCAAAAACAAGGGGCATTCATTAATTTTGGACTAAACAATATTCTGTCAGTTAAATTGGAAAGAGTTCTTTACAGTTAGACAGTCAGACTGTTTAATGCCCACCACAAGAGGTAGCAATGGTAGACACTATATCAGTTTTGAATAAAATGTCTAGATCAGTGGCTCCCAAACTCCAGTCCTCGCGGACCCCAGCAGGTCATGTTTTCAGGATTTCCTTAGCATTTCACAGGTGATAGAAGTATCATCAAGGCATCAGGAATTATCTCACACGTGTAACACTATGGAAATCCTGAAAACATGACCTGTTGGGGTCTGCGAGGACTGGAGTTTGGGAACCACTGGTCTAGATGCTTTTCTCACAACAAATTACATTGGAGGTTATAGCAACAGAAAATGTATAACTGGTAAAGAAAGATTGAACTTGATGGATCAATGTCCTTTTTCAACTTAGGTAACTGTAATTGGTCACTATTGTCATAGCAAATGACAGTAAACTTATCGGTACTATGCATGACCAGTACATCCCATGGTATGGTGCAGTTAAGATGGGTAGAGTCCCGTTAAGAAACACACCACAGGTCATAATGACTAAGGCATGCTGTCAGTCAATATCTCCAACATGTGATCATCCAAGAGGCTGCCCACCAGGAAGAGGTGCAAAGTCAATGCTAATTGGGGTACCAAGTCTACACTGGAGGCTAGTGCAGTTATTTACAATGTTTCTGAAATGCAGGTAAACAGATGAAGTAAGGTAAAGGTGCAGAGCATGGGTTAACAGGAGTGTGGTTTAATTGACAATAATGAACTCCTCACAGGGAGACAACGGGAATGGAGTTGACAGGTTAAACAGTCTTTCTATCAACTTTAACTTATCGTGACTCCACTGTCCTTTGTTTAGTAGCCTGCAGTCCGATAGATGATGTAATGCTGGTGGAGGCCGACACTGGGTCTTCAGGTTTTCGCGCCCAACACACGGTCACACTTCTGGTGGCAGCGGCTGTCACCGGTTTTGCCCGCTGAGCCCCTAGCCCATTGAACTGGAGAGCTGAATTGTGAAGCTCCTCTCAAGTCTTTACCCTGCTTGTGCTCGCCTGCACAACCACCAATAACTGGATGTGTGGCGCCCCTGAGGGTTCAGTTGCCACAGAGGTACTGCACCTCCTTCTGAGGTGTAGTGCCCCACCATCCAGGTAGGTTGGAGGCTCCTGACCACATTCCAACACCTGCACCCATCATCACAAAGTAGTGTAGCAAAGCCACATTGCGGCTCCCTGCTTGGAGTGTAGCAGAGCACCTTTGGTGGCTCCCTGCTTGGAACACGAAATGTGCTGGGAGGCGGGTGGAGTTAGAATACATAAAAGAGTGGGAAGGTTTAGAAGTTCAGTCAGTTCAGTTGAGTGGAGAGAGTGAGGAGTGAAGATCCCTGGGAGAGGGATGGAGGAAGGAGGTACTGCAGCAGATCTAAGTGACCTGGGTCTGCTGGCACGGGAAAGAGAAAGACATTGAACAGAAACCTGATCTTCCATGAGACGGAAAGACTAGTAAGGAGTAAAGAACGTAGGAGTAAAAGGGAACAGAGGACGTGGGTTAGAAGAGAACCCTGCCTAGAAGTTCTAAGCGCAAGGCCGGGGCCCGGTCCCCGAGGTTGTATGGATACTACAGGTCCTACAGCAGACACCGGTGGAGTAGTGGGCTGTAAATGCACTACTCCCATCTAAGACTTGGGGGCACAACAGCAACTTGGATAGTGAGCTGGGAATTAGGAGTAAGGAGTCCCCGAAGCAGACTACAGCTGTCTGCTGTACAAGTATAGTTCTTGGGAACATCTGTTAGGAGGAACTCCAGTGTAACTTAGTGCTAGGAGTACTTCACACCAAAGGCGCTATAAGAGGAGACGTTCAGAAAGACACATGTTGGCGGAGAGTTGGAAGGGAGCATTCCATCTGACCTGGAGGTTGATTGAGTCCCTGACCCGGAGGACACAGCACGGAGGCAGGCACCTGTGTGTACTACAGACTGTGAGTAAAGCTTTGGAACAACAAGCCCTGGTGTCCTCCATTTATTCCTGCACCAACACACCCTGTACCACTACATCTGAGTACCCGCTTCTACACTGCCTGCGCCTCGCCTCTACCCATACATCTACACTGCCCTGGGACTACAGCTCCACCAGTGGGGACCTTCACCATCTTGGCTGCAACACACCACCAGTCCCAGAGGATCTGCATGCAGCGTCGGCTTAACTTCTCACTTGCCGATCACCACAGGTGACGTCACGAACTATTCAGTCAAACAATTACATTTCACCATTTCAAACCCCCCCATTACTTTAGCGCCCAGGGCCACGGACTGGGTCATCGCCGCTGTGACACATCCCGCTGACACCAGCCCGGTACGAGTACCCCACAGCCCTGGGAGGGCGACCCAGATGCATGCACCATGATGTATCACTTATAATAATAATAATAAATTTTATTTCTATAGCGCCGACATATTCCACAGCACTTTACATTTCAGAGGGGCCTTGTACCGACAATAGACATTACAGAATAACAATAATCACATAGATCATAACAGATACCAAGAGGAATGAGGGCCCTGCTTGCAAGCTTACAATCTATGAGGAAAAAAGGGGAGACACGAAAGGTGAGTGGTAACAGTTGCCCTGATTGCATGGACCAGCCATAATGTTAAGTGTGTAACAGTACAGATGCAGAGGGCTAATGAATGCATAAAGCATGTGGGAGCATAATGCGGGGAGCCTGGTTATGGTAAAAACTTTTGGCTGTGCCTCATAGGGATAGATTAGGTTAATGTGTTGAGGTGGTAGGCCAGTCTGAATAAATGCGTGTTCAGGGCATGCTTAAAATTGTGTGGATTGGGGACTAATCGTATTGACCTGGGAAGTGAATTCCAAAGAATTGGCGCAGCATGTGTATAGTATTGGAGACGGGAGTGGGAGGTTCTAATTATTATTGAGGATGCTAACCTCAGGTCATCAGCAGAATGGAGGGCGCAGGTAGGATGGTATACTGAAACAAGGGAGGAGATGTAGGGTGGTGCTGAGCCATGAAGAGCTTTGTGGGTGAGGGTAATAAGTTTGTACTGGATCCTGGAGTGGATGGGTAGCCAGTGTAATAACTGGCACAAGGTAGAGGCATTGGTGTAATGATTGGCGAGGAATATGATCCTGGCAGCAGCATTCAAGACAGATTGGAGGGGGGAGAGTTTGGTAAGAGGGAGACCGATTAGAAGGGAGTTACAATAGTTGAGACGAGAATGAATAAGAGAAACAGTAAGCGTTTTTGCGGAGTCAAAAGTAAGAAAAGGTCGAATTCTAGAAATGTTTTTGAGGTGCAGATAACAAGAACGAGCCAGTGATTGTATGTGGGGGACAAAGGAAAGCTCGGAGTCAAGTATGACCCCTAGACAGTGGGCATGTTGCTGGGGAGTAATAGTGGAACCACACGGAAATGGCAGTGTCGGGTATAGGTACATTAGTAGCGGGAGGATACACAAGGAGTTCAGTCTTTGACAGGTTCAGTTTCAGATATAGTGAGAACATGATGTTAGACACAGTGTTTAGACAATTGCCGGTGTTTTCTAGCAAGGCTGGCGTGATGTCAGGAGAAGCGTATAATTGGGTTTCGTCAGCATAGAGATGGTACTGGAAACCAAATCTACTGATTGTTTGACCAATAGGGGCAGTATACAAAGAGAAGAGGAGGGGGCCTAGGACTGATCCTTGAGGAACCCCAACAGTAAGGGGAAGATGAGAGGAGGAGGAGGAGCCAGCAAATGATACAGTAAAGGAGCGGTCAGAGAGATAGGAGGAGAACCAGGAGAGAACGGTGTCCTTGAGGCCAATGGAACGGAGCATAGTGAGGAGGAGCTGATGATCCACAGTGTCGAATGCTGCAGAGAGATCCAAGAGAATTAGTATGGAGTAATGACCATTTGATTTAGCTGTTAGTAGATCATTAGAGACTTTAGTGAGGGCAGTTTCAGTAGAGTGTAAAGAGCGGAAACCGGATTGGAGAGGGTCGAGAAGAGAGTTATCAAAGAGATAGCGGAAAAGACGGGAGTGGACCAGGCGCTCCAGGAGTTTAGAGATGAAGGGAACATTAGAGACAGGTCTATAGTTAGCTGCACAGTTTTGGTCGAGGGATGGTTTTTTAAGTAGTGGATGTATGATGGCATGTTTAAATGAGGAGGGAAAGATACCAGAAGAGAGAGAGAGGTTAAATATTTTAGTTAGGTGAGGGGTGACAGCAGGGGACAGGGGCTGGAGTAGATGTGACAGAAATGGGTCACTGGTGCAAGTGGTTGGGCGAGAAGATGCCAGGAGCCTGCTTACTTCTTCTTCTGTAACTGGTTCAAAATCAGAGAGTGAGCTAGATGCAGTGGGGGAGGGAGGACAGTGCATGGTATGAGGTGATTGGGAGATAATTTCCTGTCGGATCTGGTCAATTTTTTCTTTGAAGTAATTGGCCAGATCGTCAGCTCGAAGCTCCGTTGTTGGGGCCTGTACTCTTGGGTTGAGTAGAGAATAAAAAGTGTCAAAGAGACGTTTAGGGTTATTGGACAGTGAGGTGATGAGGGTGTTGAAATAGGTTTGTTTTGAGAGGTGAAGGGCAATGTTGTATGTTCGAAGCTTATAATGGATGAAATCTTCGGGTAGGTTGGATTTTCTCCACAGACCTTCGGCGCACCTGGAGCACCGCTGCAGGAAACGTGTTTGCAGGGTGTGCCAGGGTTGTCGCCGCCTGTGTTCTGGTGTTCTATGTATAGGAGGAGCAAATTCATCCAGGGCACTTTGAAGTGTTTCATTGTCATGCTTCAATGCAGAATCAGATGTAACTAGGAGGATAGCGTGCACTCAAGTCCAATGGCGAGGTGCAGGTGTAACGGACCAGTAGGTCCTATTACTAATAATAGTCAAATTCACCGCACACTCAGAGGGATTTATGCAAATAAGTGCTTATTTTATTATATACAAAACATGTGGGAGCCAAACAAGAATATATAGCACGAAGTAGAAGCGATATAATAACACGACGTTTCGGCTCAGTCCGAGCCTTTATCACTTTTATCGCTGAAAATAAAAAGAAATCCATCAGAGAATGCAAACATAAAGAGAAGAAATAACAATATCATACAAAATACACACGGAATCCAAAATAATCCCAATATCTTACAGTGGTAAAAATATATACAAGATATATACAAACATACATTGCGATAGTACATGGAAAACATGAATGTATAAGGCTCAGTAAACTAGCACCATCTAAGGTAGAGTAAAAAAAGGGGGGGGTTACCTGAATTGAAAGTCGGATCTTTGAATAAAGAGGAATAGAACTCCCAAGAGAATAGCCCAAGAAAGATGGCTGAAAGGAATAGTCAAAATCATGATTAGTAGACTCAAATGTGTAAATGTCCTACTGTCTCTAAAAGGGTCATGCAAGGTATCAGCACAAGGGGAGTATAGTGTGTTGCTAAAATAAAAATGCGCTATAGAGGGGATGTGTTAAGTTGATCCCTGTAATAAATAATATAAAGTCCATGATGTCCATACAATCCTAAGTACGTAGTATAAAGTGCAATATGAGACAGCACCTATAAAAATAAGAGTTGCTACTTCCATGTTTAAATGATGGTATTGTTCCCATGGAAAGACATGTGCTGTAGATAGCTTGTGTCTGGCTGCTGGTTGCTAGAGTGTCCCTACAGAGCGCTATCAGAAAGAGGGGAAAGGGACCTGTGTACAATACCTGTTGATAGGGTGCTATACAGCGGCGCTCCCACGCCTAGCTGCAGTGGCGTCATGCTGAATCCAACTGGGTTAGGTGGTTTTTATATGTGAGTCCGGTGGCAGCGCGCGACCGGAAGTGGAACCTCTGAACCGGAAGTGACGTTGCGCTGTCTAAATGTAAGCACTGCGCATGTCTAGGGACTGCACCTAAGAGCTGTATGTACACAGCGGTTGCCCTGGTGATATGCAAAGAGCGGTAGTGCTAGCATTATGTGCAGGATCTAGACTAACAGGGTATAACATTAATAGGTTGCGGTATTAGATAGAGAATGCGTGGGTGCAGTAAACAAGGTATCCAGACACATGAAAAAGAAAAATAGTGATAATATAAAAAATGAAAAATAAAAAATAGAGGATAAAAAATAGAATAGCCAAAGATAAAAATAAAAATAAAAATAAAAATAAAGGACGTGAAATAAAAATTGGAAAACAAAAATAAAGAATAAAAAATAAAAAATAAAAAATGGAAAATGGAAAATAGAAGAAAAAAATTCGTATACGGAAAGCAAGCAAAACACTATAACCGTATAAGATTCCTTTTGAATGCATTTGCATGGACATATACATCCACATATATATATATATATGTACCTATACATATATACACATATACATATACATACACCTACATGGCGGGTAGAGCTCCAAAAAGAGTAAAATAGCTCAATTTAAGACAGAGTCCAGTGGGCGGAGCAAACTCACCTAGGGTTATAGTGTACTAACGAGTCTGCAAAATAACAGAAAAAGATTATTAGTCATTAGATAAGCCAGTCAATTTCTCTATTAAGCCCTCTAGGGGCTAAAGTGTCCAGTCTATATATCCAGTATGTTTCCCTCTCTCTTAGTAGTTTAATATGATCACCACCCCTCCTTGGACGAGGTACATGTTCAATCACCTGATATTTTAACTGTGCAACTGAATGTCGGTATTTAGTGAAGTGCTCAGGCAAGGGTAACCAGTTTTTCTGACACCTTATCGTTGACTTGTGGCTGGCAATACGGTCCTTAACATGCTGAGTTGTTTCGCCCACATATAGGAGGCCACATGGGCATTTCACCAAGTAGACCACAAAGTTCGAATCACACGTGTAGTAGCCCCGTATCGGGAAAGACTTGCCTGTCCTTGGATGTGTGATATTGTCTGACCTGATCACATTCGAGCAGGCTGCACAGTTAAGGCAGGGAAATGTGCCACAGCGACGAGGGGCGAGTAACCTCTGGGTAGTAGTAGAAACTTTACTGCCTATGTCAGCCCTTACAACCTTATCACGAACATTAGTGGGACGTTTTGTACACACTAATACTGGGGCCTCAAAGGAACTGATACCCGGGTAAGCTTTATAAAGAAGGGGCCAGTGTTTCTTGATAATAGAGTATACTTTAGGCATAAGCGGATGGAAGGTATGAACAAAAGGAATCCTTTCTCTAGAGAATGTGGTGGGTGGAGGGGATGGAGGAGTTAGTACCCGTTGTTTTTCAACCTCAAGCAACCTCAATGGATATCGTCTGTCCCTAAATTTCTTGGCCATTGTGTCTAGTCTCTCATCGCGGACATCCCGATCCGAGACAATACGTGCTACTCTGTTAAACTGTGAACGTGGTAAACTGTTCTTAGTGGCCTTAGGGTGACAGCTCGAGTAATGCAATAGACTGTTGCTATCAGTAGGTTTACAGTAAAGGTCAGTTGAAAGGGTACCCTCGCTATCTTGTAAAACCCTTGTATCTAAAAAAGGAACTGATTCCATACTGAAATGTAGCGTGAATTGTAGCTCTGGATAAATGGAATTGAGATATAGATAGAAGTCCTGCAGTGATGATGTCGTGCCTGTCCAGATAAAGAAGATATCATCGATATAGTAAGGGCTGACATAGGCAGTAAAGTTTCTACTACTACCCAGAGGTTACTCGCCCCTCGTCGCTGTGGCACATTTCCCTGCCTTAACTGTGCAGCCTGCTCGAATGTGATCAGGTCAGACAATATCACACATCCAAGGACAGGCAAGTCTTTCCCGATACGGGGCTACTACACGTGTGATTCGAACTTTGTGGTCTACTTGGTGAAATGCCCATGTGGCCTCCTATATGTGGGCGAAACAACTCAGCATGTTAAGGACCGTATTGCCAGCCACAAGTCAACGATAAGGTGTCAGAAAAACTGGTTACCCTTGCCTGAGCACTTCACTAAATACCGACATTCAGTTGCACAGTTAAAATATCAGGTGATTGAACATGTACCTCGTCCAAGGAGGGGTGGTGATCATATTAAACTACTAAGAGAGAGGGAAACATACTGGATATATAGACTGGACACTTTAGCCCCTAGAGGGCTTAATAGAGAAATTGACTGGCTTATCTAATGACTAATAATCTTTTTCTGTTATTTTGCAGACTCGTTAGTACACTATAACCCTAGGTGAGTTTGCTCCGCCCACTGGACTCTGTCTTAAATTGAGCTATTTTACTCTTTTTGGAGCTCTACCCGCCATGTAGGTGTATGTATATGTATATGTGTATATATGTATAGGTACATATATATATATATATATATGTGGATGTATATGTCCATGCAAATGCATTCAAAAGGAATCTTATACGGTTATAGTGTTTTGCTTGCTTTCCGTATACGAATTTTTTTCTTCTATTTTCCATTTTCCATTTTTTATTTTTTATTTTTTATTCTTTATTTTTGTTTTCCAATTTTTATTTCACGTCCTTTATTTTTATTTTTATTTTTATTTTTATCTTTGGCTATTCTATTTTTTATCCTCTATTTTTTATTTTTCATTTTTTATATTATCACTATTTTTCTTTTTCATGTGTCTGGATACCTTGTTTACTGCACCCACGCATTCTCTATCTAATACCGCAACCTATTAATGTTATACCCTGTTAGTCTAGATCCTGCACATAATGCTAGCACTACCGCTCTTTGCATATCACCAGGGCAACCGCTGTGTACATACAGCTCTTAGGTGCAGTCCCTAGACATGCGCAGTGCTTACATTTAGACAGCGCAACGTCACTTCCGGTTCAGAGGTTCCACTTCCGGTCGCGCGCTGCCACCGGACTCACATATAAAAACCACCTAACCCAGTTGGATTCAGCATGACGCCACTGCAGCTAGGCGTGGGAGCGCCGCTGTATAGCACCCTATCAACAGGTATTGTACACAGGTCCCTTTCCCCTCTTTCTGATAGCGCTCTGTAGGGACACTCTAGCAACCAGCAGCCAGACACAAGCTATCTACAGCACATGTCTTTCCATGGGAACAATACCATCATTTAAACATGGAAGTAGCAACTCTTATTTTTATAGGTGCTGTCTCATATTGCACTTTATACTACGTACTTAGGATTGTATGGACATCATGGACTTTATATTATTTATTACAGGGATCAACTTAACACATCCCCTCTATAGCGCATTTTTATTTTAGCAACACACTATACTCCCCTTGTGCTGATACCTTGCATGACCCTTTTAGAGACAGTAGGACATTTACACATTTGAGTCTACTAATCATGATTTTGACTATTCCTTTCAGCCATCTTTCTTGGGCTATTCTCTTGGGAGTTCTATTCCTCTTTATTCAAAGATCCGACTTTCAATTCAGGTAACCCCCCCCTTTTTTTACTCTACCTTAGATGGTGCTAGTTTACTGAGCCTTATACATTCATGTTTTCCATGTACTATCGCAATGTATGTTTGTATATATCTTGTATATATTTTTACCACTGTAAGATATTGGGATTATTTTGGATTCCGTGTGTATTTTGTATGATATTGTTATTTCTTCTCTTTATGTTTGCATTCTCTGATGGATTTCTTTTTATTTTCAGCGATAAAAGTGATAAAGGCTCGGACTGAGCCGAAACGTCGTGTTATTATATCGCTTCTACTTCGTGCTATATATTCTTGTTTGGCTCCCACATGTTTTGTATATAATAAAATAAGCACTTATTTGCATAAATCCCTCTGAGTGTGCGGTGAATTTGACTTTCAATGCAGAATCAGGACATGAGAGGGAGGAGATAGGGGCCAATGAAGACTGCAAGTTCTTCATAAGTTTCTGGGTGTTAATGGCCTGTATGTTTCTATAAATATGGACAGTGGGGGTGACCAGAGCAGCCTGGCAGTTCTTCATAGAGAATGAAAGAAGGTTGTGGTCAGAGAGCGGGAGAGGGGAGTTTGCAAAATCATCCACTGCACAAAGCCGAGAGAAGACCAAGTCAAGGGAGTTTCCGTCTTCATGCGTTGGAGAATAAGTAAGCTGCAAAAGGCCAAATGAGGAGGTTAGAGATAAAAGGTGAGTAGCAGATGGGGAGAGGGGAAGAGCAATGGGGATGTTGAAATCGCCCATGATGAGGGTAGGGATGTCACTGGAGAGAAAATGTGGAAGCCAAGTGGCAAAATGATCCAGGAACTGTTGGGAGGGGCCGGGAGGGCGATATACCACCACCACTCGCATGGAGAAGGGGGTGTAGAGTCTGACGGCATGGACCTCAAAAGAAGGGAAGACAAGTGAGGGTACTTGAGGGATAACCTGAAAGGTACATTTTGATGATAGGAGCAGACCAACGCCTCCACCTGCTCTATTGTCTGATCTTGGGGTATGAGAGAAGTGTAGTCCCCCGTATAAAAGAGCAGCAGCACCAGCGGTAGTGTCTGACTGCTGGATCCAGGTTTCAGTAAGAGCCAGGAGGTTAAGAGAATTAGAAAGGAAAAAGTCATGAGTGAAGGAGAGTTTGTTACACACTGAACGAGAATTCCAAAGTGCACAATTAAGAGAGACAGATGGCATGCAGGGAATATTGATAAGATTAGATGGGTTTCTGAGTGTAGCAGTTGGGGGGTTTGCCTTTCTATAACATGGGGGACCAGGGTTGGGAGCCATGTCACTTGGCTCTCATCCCTCGGTACACCTGCTGGTATCTGAATACCTGTACCATGCTGCTTCATTTGGCACCTGTCCTGGGTCTCTGCTCTGTACTTCAACCTGCTCCTCAGCTCGCAGTCACTGCTCCCTCTTTCCTTTGGTCGGAACTTTCTGCCTCTTCCATCGCTAGACCTTGCCGCTTCCCCTCGCTTACCACGCCCCCCCCCCCTTCATGTCATGGTTTCTTTCCATCTTCTCTTTCCTTCCCCCCTGCAATACTGGACACGGCCTCGGCTGTTCCGGACCCGGCATCTCATAGGTACCCACAGCCTTGTCCTCTTCCTTACATTTCATCAGCTTGGGAAGCTGAGTTAGAGAAGAAGAGCAGCAGTGTGCAGAAGATGAATGTAAAAAAAGGCAAAGATAATAAAAATAAAGTTATAAAAAATAGAAAAGATTGTCGCAGGAATTATTTGATGTATCCTCCATACAGGAATGTATGTGACATCAACAAAAGTAAAAAAGATAAAAGTAGCACATATAATGTACATATCATAGAATAAGTCTCATGCCGTGTGTCATAGTAATCTCATACTCAAAGATACAAAATATATACCATACAGAGGTTAAATAGGACTAGGTCAAGATTATTAAAACATAGTGCATATAAAAATTATTGTATGTATTACACATTAAAGTAATGTAGTAACTGAATAAAGTGACATAATCAGCCTGTGTACGGAATATACATACTGTACTTAGTATAAAGTGTTGAACGCTTATAATATACTGTATACATGAGGATGTACAATTAAACTAATTCAAGATAGATAGTGGAAAAAGTGCATATAGTAATCACTGTTTAAATAACACATTATTGTGGTAGACTACTTAGCCAAAGTAAATTAATTAACCTGTGCATGGAATGTGCATGTGTATTACTTTTTAGATGCCCAATGCGCATTTCACTGTGTCTTCTTCAAGGCCACTGAAATTACCTGCTAGAGAGTCAGTAAGAAGCCATGCTGGAAATCCACTAATACGGCCTGTGAATGTGACTGCCGGACAGCAAAAAGGGTAAGATTAAAGGATTGTTAAAAAAAGGCCATTCAAAAATGTGGGTGATATTCACAAGGAGTGGACTGCTGCTGGAGTCATTGCTTCAAGAGTCACCACACACAGAGGTATCCAGGACATGAGCTACAAGTGTCGCATTCCTTGTGTCAAGCCACTCATGACCAATAGACAATGCCAGATGTGTCTTACCTGGGCCAAGGAGAAAAAGAACTGGAATGTTGCTCAGTGGTCCAAAGTGTTGTTTTCAGATGTGTAAAATAATGCTTATCCTTGTAAAATACTTAGGACTAGTTACCAGATAAAAATATAGTGGTTTATTTGGTTTCTTCCATCAAAGAAAAGATTATTACAGAAAAATATAAAAATAGGTGAAAGAGAGATTGTCCATTAGTTCATTGAAAAAGCTTGTCACCTTCTTTCTCTGAGATCCCACATGGCAAATGGCCTCTGTCTCTCTTAGGCTTCTTTGTAGTAAAGTAACATACCAGCTGTTCAGTTATGACATCTTGCGTCTGTGTCTCATGACGGTGAGGGAAGGAACGAGCGACCTCTACAGTTAGCCATGAATTATATACGTCTCTTAAAGCACGTGATCTCGGTATGTATGGAGTTTGACATTTACCATGAGCCAAGCTTACAAAAAATATGTAGTGGAGCTGACATTTACCCCTTGCTAAAATAGAACATGCAGTGTCAGTGGAAGGCAATGTCCCGTACAGAACTGAGTGTGATAAGAATACAACTCCATAACTAATATATATATAAATCCATAACTAATATATATTTAACAATTCCCCCTTTTGAGGGAGACAGACATTAATTGAAACCCTCAAAATATAATGAGATCTTTTTTCTTCTTTTCTTCTTCTTTGACAAAATAATTTAATATCAATAATAATAATATCAGATTACCGTTATAAGTACTCAATGACATAATTGATGTGAATTCATGTTATGGTAAGCCGTGAACAATATTCATATACAATATGTATAATTATACTTCCCTAAGTCTAAATTGAAGCATCTCAGGTCCAGTCATCATCATCTGATGTCATCTGGTCTTCATTTTGATGTCTTCTGTCTTCTTCTTGGTTCTTTTAGAAACACAGTTTTTCTATAGCATATAGATGTTGTAGAAATCGTGTTGTGTATCAAATCAAAGTCCATAAATTCAAATGTTGATAAGAAGACAAAGTTTATAGATGAAATGCAGCTTTAATATCTGTGCAGTGTCATCTTTAAAAACCTGGGCTTACATTGGCTCGCCTTGGATATTCTGGAATCCTCCATCGGTACTGGTCTTTGAACAGGTTTGACGTCTTTGGTCAGCAAAGCAAGGGTTAAAATGACTCTTCCTTGCTAAACATAGCACCATAACCAGTCCTTGTCCTAATGCACAGGACACATGTCAGGGTTGTAGCTTCCTGACAATTACCTTATTGTTCACCAGCCTTCATCGAAGCTTTACAGGTGATTGGAAACTTCTGGAACTTGATAAGAATGTGATAACACCGTTCATCTCAGCATCATAGGATCATCGTCCTCTGGTTGTCAGGTTAGACACTTTAATTGTGACTGTCAGTGGTGGATTCTGCACTTGTGACTGTCAGTGATGGATACTGCACTTGTAATTAACACAGTTCATAGCTTTGTTACCTTCTGGGACTTCTGGATAGCGGCATTCTTCTTCTTGCAACTGGTAAGAATCAATAAAGTTTAGAAATATGAAAAGTCTTTATTAACGTAATTCCAGTATCTTGCTTGAAGTCTTCATTCCCTAGTCTATACCAAATCTGGTAATTTTCCTATCCTATAATATCACAGCGTACCATAGCAATCAGTAATATCCATATAATTATTATCAGAATTTGTACCATATATGGATTTCAATGTTTGAAATAATAAACCAATAATAAGTGATAATACATTATTATCCATATTCTTCATGTGATAGAACATTTTTTATGTCATAGGTGTAATTACCTTTTTCAACCCATAGGTGTCACTGTGTTTTATGTAACCAGTGTTGTCATCTTTATTAATAAGGAATATATTTATTATATCAATAATATGTAGTAATGTATAGCCATGAACCAAAATAAGAATATATGAGTGAGCGAATGAATGAATAAAAGAATTGTTGCATATAACTCAGAAGTGAAACATTTTTCTTTGTAATAGAACCATATCATTGCTATATTTAATGAAGCAATTTTCTCAGTAGATATTACTTTACTAAATATTGATGAAAGAAAAAATACAAATTTAAGAATTATAATAAAAATAGATTAAAAAATTTAAAATTAAAAATAAGAATAAGAATAAAAATAAGAATAAGGCCTTTATGTTGATGCAGAGTAGTTATGTCTTCAGTAACATATACCCTTAATATTTCCATGATCTGGATTATTTCATAATTGTCATAAACTTGTGTTACCAAAATATTCAAATTATGCAACTTTGCATATAATATTCCTCTTAGTGTAAAGAAATGACTCTTTATATACTTGTTATTATACCCAATACTTATACCATTGTACCTTATTAATATTTATTTTCTATTAAAATGTGTGAGGAAGAGGTATTAATCAAATGTGATGATGTAGTCAGGATCAAAAACATATTTTCCCCCTTAATACCCAAAAATATTGTTTTATGAAATAATTCATTTATCAAAACCAAAATTAAAATAATTTATAAATTGTGCGAATATTATACTTGCTTATACCATTATTTGTCTGAAGATGTGTGACCATTAAAATTAATTTGAATATCATAAAATTATCCTTTGGAAAAATTAATTTAAATGTAGATTTTCTTCATAAACCATTTTGATGTGCGATTGCTCTTATCCACAATTAAGTAAGTCAAGAAATAATAATTACTATAGAAACATAGAAATATATGTTGTGTAGATAATATTTCATTATGTATCCTAATATTCTAATAATTTAACTGATCTGCATATTTCTCCTAAAGACAGTTTTTTTTTTTTTTTACTTGCATTCAGAATCCTGAGGCCTCACACACGTATCACATTACTCGCTCAGCAGCTGCTCCTACACTCAGTCACTGTCACTCAGACTGTGTCACATATTATCCCACATACGAAGGTGTGATGAATACACGTATTTTAACCCAAATTATCAATGCATTGTAAACTATTTAAATTTAGTCTTAATATTTCTTTGAATATTCCCCAAATACACATGACATAAATATATGTTGTATAGCTATACTTGACATTTAGGCCTGGAAAAAAATTCCATTGGTTTGCAAAAGTTGAGACCCCCTAAAAATTATTTTCCTAAAGAACAGGGACATAGTATACTGGTATACCTATTATTAGAACAAGGTTCAAATTTCACATGCTGTGGTTGTCATGACATGCCATGCAGTAAAGGCACACACAGAACACATTTAAAATGCAGTTAGTTATTTTCTTTTAAGTGTTAAATATAAGAAATCATGCAATAATTGCAACTTCCTGTGTAAATAAAGGCATAAATCCTTGTAAGAGAATTTTTCCGATTAAGTCCTGCTTTGCAATAAAAATTCTAAGGAAAAATAAAAGATAAGGTTAATATCATATTCATAATTCTAAATATTATTACTGAAGTAGATTACTTCTACAAACACTATATACTGTATGAATATGTATCTATCCACAAACCATAGAACTACAGGATTATACTCTATAAAATAATTACATATAACTAATTAATACATTGCATAACACTTTTACACAATATACAGTCATATGTAAAAGTTTGGGCACCCCTATTAATGTTAACCTTTTTTCTTTAGAACAATTTTGGTTTTTGCAACAGCTATTTCAGTTTCATATATCTAATAACTGATGGACTCAGTTATATTTCTGGATTCAAATGAGGTTTATTGTACTAACAGAAAATGTGCAATCTGCATTTAAACAAAATTTGACCGGTGCAAAAGTATGGGCACCCTTATCATTTTCTTGATTTGAACACTCCTAACTAGTTTTTACTGACTTCCTGAAGCACTAAATTGGTTTTGTAACCTCATTGAGCTTTGAACTTCATAGCCAGGTGTATCAAATCATGAGAAAAGGTATTTAAAGTGGCCACTTGCAAGTAGTTCTCCTATTTGATTCTCCTATGAAGAGTGGCATCATGGGCTCCTCAAAACAACTCTCAAATGATCTGAAAACAAAGATTATTCGACATAGCTTTTCAGGGGAAGGATACAAAAAGTTGTCTCAGAGATTTAACCTGTCAGTTTCCACTGTGAGGAACATAGTAAGGAAATGGAAGAACACAGGTACAGTTCTTGTTAAGCCCAGAAGTGGCAGGCCAAGAAAAATATCAGAAAGGCAGAGAAGAAGAATGGTGAGAACAGTCAAGGACAATCCACATACCACCTCTAAAGACCTGCAGCATCATCTTGCTGCAGATGGTGTCACTGTGCATCGGTCAACAATACAGCGCATGCATAACGCCTTTTTGTATGACCAAACAACTCAATCTTTGTTTCATCAGTTCACAGGACCTTCTTCCAAAATGTAACTGGCTTGTCCAAATGTGCTTTTGCATACCTCAGGCGACTCTGTTTGTGGCGTGCTTGCAGAAACGGCTTCTTTCGCATCACTCTCCCATACAGCTTCTCCTTGTGCAAAGTGCGCTGTATTGTTGACCGATGCACAGTGACACCATCTGCAGCAAGATGATGCTGCAGGTCTTTGGAGGTGGTCTGTGGATTGTCCTTGACTGTTCTCACCATTCTTCTTCTCTGCCTTTCTGATATTTTTCTTGGCCTGCCACTTCTGGGCTTAATAAGAACTGTACCTGTGTTCTTCCATTTCCTTACTATATTCCTCACAGTGGAAACTGACAGGTTAAATTTCTGAGACAACTTTTTGTATCCTTCCCCCTGAAAAGCTATGTTGAATAATCTTGGTTTTCAGATCATTTGAGAGTTGTTTTGAGGAGCCCATGATGCCACTCTTCATAGGAGAATCAAATAGGAGAACTACTTGCAAGTGGCCACCTTAAATACCTTTTCTCATGATTTGATACACCTGGCTATGAAGTTCAAAGCTCAATGAGGTTACAAAACCAATTTAGTGCTTCAGAAAGTCAGTAAAAAGTAGTTAGGAGTGTTCAAATCAAGAAAATGATAAGGGTGCCCATACTTTTGCACTGGTCAAATTTTGTTTAAATGCAGATTGCACATTTTCTGTTAGTACAACAAACCTCATTTGAATCCAGAAATATAACTGAGTCCATCAGTTATTAGATATATGAAACTGAAATACCTGTTGCAAAAACCAAAATTGTTCTAAAGAAAAAAGGTTAACATTAATAGGGGTGCCCAAACTTTTACATATGACTGTATATATAATTACTTTTTCTAGTCAATTCCTACACCCATACTTATTTCTCTGCAAAAAATATCCTGAAAAGTTCTTGCCATTTTGAAGCTGATAGATTCTTGGAGCAGAGTATTCAGTTTACAGGCCATGATGTCACTCACCACCTGCTTCTGTCTGTCAAATTCGGCCATCTTTGTTACAGAAAGAAGATCAGAACTCATCATTTTTCTTAACTCAATCTGTGTCTTTTCGGTGGTCCTTTGCATCATTCCATATGGCTTATAACAAACATGTGATTTTCTTCGTTCTTCATAGATTTGATTTTGGGGAAAACTCATTTTAGAAGGTTTTGCTAATGCAGGCTTCTGATAAGATTTTACTCTGCCTGTCTTCACAAAATTGGCACAATTTACTTTCCTTTCACGATTCTCGTGTTTTCTGGCAAAATCAAGGGATTGTGCACATTCAAATAAAGAATCTTTTTGTGACGCAATAACACGAGATGCAGGATTTAAAAACCAAAATTTGCTTACAAAACTCCTTATGAGGGACGGTGTTTTGACATTCTCACTCAGCATTTTGTACAGACGTTCATATATGGACATAAACGTAAAAGTACATTCCTTCCGACCAATCCTTAATTTTTGAAGAATATCAATATCTGGATGATTTTCATTTGATGCACAAAAAATGAGAATTTGTAATCTGTCCTTATCAGATAAATTATCATGTGTTTCACCAGATATCTTTAAAGTCAATCTCCTAGCAAAGTTTACAGGGATCCACATTTTGAACAACTGATTCTTCTCCTCATTAGATAAATCAAATTTGTCAACACAGCTTTCAAAAACCTCAGAGTTTCTACAAACATGGATTGTATTATCATATGCAGGTATTATTTTGCATATTTTTAGCAAAGTTTTTCTTACTTTACTTCAGAGTTGGGCCTGTGAGTCGTCTATTTTTAGTGGTACGTCTTTCCCTTGTACGTCCTCTACGTCAGTTCTGAAGTCTCCTCCTACTTCTCCATCTTGTTCCACGTCTGCAAGGTCACCTTCAATGGCTGCTGCTACTATTTGCCTTTCATCCTGTAACTGCTTTTCTACATTACAATGTATCTCGGGAACATCACTATTTTCCTTTACACAATCATTTTTGGATTTCTCTGACACAGATCTATGATATATATCTACCATCTGTAGAATATTTTTTAATCTCTCTCTTTCTCTATTGAAAAACTTACAATCTAATTCTGATTCTCCAGTTCACACTCTGCATATAAGCTAAGCCATAATACTTCTGGATTAGACATGTCTACAGACTTAAATTTCAATTTACTCTGCTTAGCAAGAGAATTAATGACATCCATTTCTCTTACCTTGAAATGTCTCAGCTTGTTCCTTTGATGGACAACGCTGGGCTCTTGTCTTCACACGTCTGGCTTCAGCACGTCTGGCACTTTGGCACTTGTAGTACTTCTCAATCTATCTGGCAATTCTTAGTCCTCACTTCTAGATTCTGTCTGATTCTTGTGAATAGTGGAGTTCCTGATAACTTGTACATATGATGTTAGCAAAGTTCAATCCCCCTTTTGGTCAAGTTGAGGGAAATCCGCAAAAAAATACAAAAATTCAGATCTGACTGGCTCTCCAATGTAAAATAATGCTTATCCTTGTAAAATACTTAGGACTAGTTACCAGATAAAAATGTAGTGGTTTATTTGGTTTCTTCCATCAAAGAAAAGATTATTACAGAAAAATATAAAAATAGGTGAAAGAGAGATTGTCCATTAGTTCATTGCAAAAGCTTGTCACTTTCTTTCTCTGAGATCCCACATGGCAAATGGCCTCTGTCTCTCTTAGGCTTCTTTGTAGTAAAGTAACATACCAGCTGTTCAGTTATGACATCTTGCGTCTGTGTCTCATGACAGTGAGGGAAGGAACGAGCGACCTCTACAGTTAGCCATGAATTATATATGTCTCTTAAAGCACGTGATCTCGGTATATATGGAGTTTGACATTTACCATGAGCCAAGCTTACAAAAAATATGTAGTGGAGCTGACATTTACCCCTTGCTAAAATAGAACATGCAGTGTCAGTGGAAGGCAATGTCCCGTACAGAACTGAGTGTGATAAGAATACAACTCCATAACTAATATATATATAAATCCATAACTAATATATATTTAACAAGATGAAAGTAAATTTTACATTTCATTTGGAAATCAAGGTCCCAGAGTCTGGAGGAAGAGTGGAGAGGCCACAATCCAAGCTGCTTGAGGTCTAGTGTGAAATTTCCACAATCAGGGATGGTTTGGGAAGCCATGTCATCTGCTGGTGTAGGTCCATTGTGTTTTATCAAGACCGAAGTCAGCGCAGCCGTCTGCCAGGAAATTTTAGAGTACTTCATACTTCCGTCTGCCGACAATCATTTTGGGGATGGAAGTTTCATTCTCCAGCAGGACTTGGCACTAGTTATGCGCGAGTATACTCGTTACTTGGATTTCCCCAAGCATGCTCGGGTGGTCTCCGAGTATCTCGGAGATTTAGTTTTTGTCTCCTCAGCTGCATGATTTGCAGCTGCTAGACAGCCTGAATACATGAGGGGATTGCCTAACAAACAGACAACCCACACATGTATTCAGCTTGTCTAGCAGCCGCAAATCACACAGCTGCCGCGACACAAACTAAATCTCCGAGTACACCAAAATACTCGGAGACCACCGGAGCATGCTCGGGGAAACCCGAGTAAGGAGTATATTCACTCATCACTAGAGCAAAACAGGTCGGTCAGATTCAAAAATCGCCGATTTTTGACAAAGTCGGGTTTCGCCGATCAAAACCCGACCCTAGCGTGAGGTCGGCCACGAGGTCGCTGATCAGCGCGCCTAAGTCGCATTTCAAATGATGATTCAGAGCTTTTTCTCACCCAATGATGGAGGACGCACACTGTGGGCAACGCGATGACATGCGCAGCGGCCAGCACCATCTTAGAGAAGGGCATTGAAGTGATTGGCTGGCTTTGTGTGGCATCACAGTGGGTATATGACTACCATAATATATACGTTTATTTAATTTGCTTAATACACCTTACACAGCTGAACGCTCCTCATACAGTACCATCTCTCTGCTGGTATTTTTGGTACATTTTCCCAAACAAGAGGAAGTATGGTGGAAGAGGCCGTGGACGTGGGCAGGGGGGCGCAGCTGGTACTGATGGTGGTGGTGCATCGGCTGGTTCTGGCAAAAGCACAATAGCAGCTAAAGCAGGAGGTGTTGAGCCTGCGTCATCCTCTGGCCCAAGAAGGCCTGTAAGGTTGCCTTTTCTTCGAGTAGAGGAACCGCTTTTAAAACCGGAGCATCAGGAACAGGTTTTGACGTACATTGCTGAAACAGCCACCAGCTCTATTGCCTCCTCTTCAGGCAAGCACGGTGTCGTCAGTGCAGGGTTCTGGTCATAAAAAAACCCTTTCCTTGTGTCCTTCACCCCCACCAAAAGTTAAGGATGTGGCAGCCCACACTTCAGATTACTCTATGGAGCTCTTTTCACATACCATGCCTGGGATATCCAGTCAAATCCTGAATTCCCCAGTCCAAGATGAATATGACATGGAGTGCACTGATGCACAGCCACTGCTAGATGATTCTGCTGGTACATTGACCCACAGCACTACATTGCCCTTGCAGTCTATTGAGCCAGAATCTGACCCTGATGAAACCCAGGTGCCCCTGCCCGCATGCTATACCACCTTACACGGTGACACAGAGGAAGGTAAAGAGGAAGGTGCAGATGACTTTGAAGAGGAGGTGATGGATGACCCAGTTCAGTACCCGGATTGGCATCCATTGGAGAAGGAGGGTGGCGCTGGCAATAGTTCAGATAAGGAGAAGGATCCGCAGCAGGCACTGACATCGCAGCAGCTGTTATCTAGCAGGCCCGTAGCTGTCCTAAAATGTGGAACAAAAACTAAAAGAGTTGCAAGACAGCTTGACCAGATGGTCAACTTAGCACAGCGTGCAAGGCCAGAAAATGTATACCATAGTAGGAAGAGTGCAGTGTTGAACTTCTTTGTCCAAAATCCTACTGATGAGGCAAAGGTTACCTGTAAGAAGTGCGGAAGGACCTTTAGCTGAGGTAAACAACTCAGAAATTTGAATTCCAGTTGCATGCTTAGACATTTAATCAACATGCACTTGCAAGCGTGGACGGACTACAAAACCTCAGGTAGCACATGTGCACCTGCTCCGACTGAAGGTAGCCAACAACGCTTCATCACTACCCCCACTGTAAGACCACCACCACCATTAAGCACACCACCAGCACTAAATGTGGAGGTGTCGTCGCAAGCCCAAAGCAATCAGGGAATCACAATGGTTTTGCAACACAACACTGAATCTAGAGAAAACAAAAAGCAAAAAACACAAATATCCTGAACTAAAAGTAAAAAATATACTGCAAATAATGCATAAAGGTAATAATAATAATAATAAGGGTATTTAGTAAACATAATTTTGATCAAAATAATGTACAAGCCATCCCGCCACGTCACGGCAACCCTTTTGGGACAGTCCCTACTCTAGTATTTAAAACCTTTTCACTTGCCAAGTGGCGTGAAGGTGAATAAGGGTCGAGCGGCTGAACCACTTGTAACAGCTTAGGCCAGACTGGATGGCTTTCCCAGCACAGAAAGAGGGCGGTCACACCCATATATGCACTGAATGCACAATGAAATGAATAAAAAACAAATCTGAACTGAGAAAAGTAAGTTAATGTGTATGCACAATGTGAGTGCATATTAACACATGACCATTAACCAGAGAAAACAAAAAGCAAAAAACACAAATATCCTGAACTAAAAGTAAAAAATATACTGCAAATAATGCATAAAGGTAATAATAATAATAAGGGTATTTAGTAAACATAATTTTGATCAAAATAATGTACAAGCCATCCCGCCACGTCACGGCAACCCTTGTGGGACAGTCCCTACTCTAGTATTTAAAACCTTTTCACTTGCCAAGTGGCGTGAATGTGAATAAGGGTCGAGCAGCTGAACCACTTGTAACAGCTTAGGCCAGACTGGATGGCTTTCCCAGCTCAGCTTTACTTTTAGTTCAGGATATTTGTGTTTTTTGCTTTTTGTTTTCTCTGGTTAATGGTCATGTGTTAATATGCACTCACATTGTGCATACACATTAACTTACTTTTCTCAGTTCAGATTTGTTTTTTATACAACACTGAATCTAGGCCATCACCACCAATACCATCACCAACCCACTCTCACTCCATCTGGTCCACCGCTACTTCCCCCATATGCAGCTCTCTAGTCCAGCTCACCCAACCAGACACTGTGTAGGACAAGAAAGTACTCATCCTCTCATCCGCGTACACTGTGTTTGAACACCTACATTGCTAAACTAATCTCATTAGAGATGATGCCCTATCGTTTGGTTGAAAGCGAAGCTTTCCACGACCTCATGGCCTACACTGTCACACGCTATGACTTACCCAGTCGGCACTCTTTTCTCGAAAAGCCATCCCTGCCCTCTACCAACATGTGAAAGACCGCATTGTCCATGCACTAAAACAGTCAGTGAGTGGAAAGGTGCACCTCACAACAGATGCATGGACCAGTAGGCATGGCCAGGGCCGTTACGTGTCCATCACTGCACACTGGGTTAATGTGGTGGATGCAGGCTCCACTGGGGACAGCGGCGGTGGAACAGTACTCCCTAGCCCACGGTATAGGAAACAATTGGCTGTAGGCTTTCGCTCCTCCTCCTCGTCTATCAGCGAAAGCTCATCCACAGAGCGCAGTCGCACGAGCACCCCATCCGCAGCTGGCAGTGTTGCACACGAGGTGTCCCACTATCGAACAGCTAGTGGTAAGCGTCAGCAGGCTGTGTTAAAGATGATGTCTTTGGGCGACAACAGACACACTGCAGAGGTACTGGCCGACTACTTGCACCGACAAACAGAGTCATGGCTGGACAGTCTACATCTTGAGGCAGGCAAGGTAGTCAGTGATAACGGCCGTAATTTTGTGGCAGCCATAGCCCTTTCAAAACTCACACACATACCTTGCCTGGCTCACACTTTGAACCTGGTGGTGCAGTGCTTCCTTAATTATCCGAAGTTAACATCCCTGCTCCATAAGGTGTGAAGACTGTGCTCGCACATCCGTTGCTCGCCCGTATACTCCAGTCATATGCAGAAGCTGCAGCAATTCCTCCACCTCCCCAGGCACCGCCTAATCATAGACGTTGCAACAAGGTGGAACTCCACCCTGCACATGGTTGAGAGGCTGTGCGAACAGATGCAGGCTGTATTGCATTTGTGGGAGGATACACGGGCAGGCAGTTTGAGGGAAGACATGGAATTGTCGGGTGTGCAGTGGTCAAAGCTGAAAGATCTCTGTAAAGTCCTTTAGTGTTTTGAGGAATGCACATGGCTGGTAAGCGCACACGACGCCATCACAAGCATGAGCATCCCACCTATGCGTCTGCTCATGCAAAGTTTGACGCACATTAAGGATCAGGCGTCTACAGCGGAGGAGGAGGAGGGAAGCCTTGATGACAGTCAGCCATTGTCTGGTCAGGGAACTGTCCTGGACCAGGTGGAGGAAGAAGAGGAGGAGGATGAGGAAGAGGGGGATGATTTATTTTGGGCAGGAGGATGTTTCTCAGGGGGAAAGAGAAAATGTTGGCGTTCCAAGGTCAGGGGCAGTGTTTGTGCGTGACAGTAGGGATGTGGATTTGCCAGAAACTGCTCCTCCACCCACCACGGGCAGTGCATCATTGACACCTGGAACATTGGCCCACATGTGCGATTATGCCTTACGTATCCTAAAAATGGACCCCCGCATTGCCAAAATAATGAGGGATGATGACTACTGGCTGGCCAGCATCCTTGATCCATGCTACAAAGGCAAATTACACAACATCATGCCATAGGAGAACCTAGAGATAATATTGGAAAACAAACAAGCAACTCTGGTAAACCGTTTGTTTGAGGCTTTCCCAGCACACAGCAGCGGTGCTGGTTCTCCAACGAGCCCTAGTTGGAACAATGGAAGAGGTATTCGTGGTGCACACAGCAGAAGTGGCGTTGGAGACAGGGGTTTAATGACCATGTTGTGGAATGATTTCTCAAGTACCGCTCACACGACTGCTAATACTGCATCCATTAAAAGTGACAGGAAGCAGCAGTTGTCAACTATGGTTACAAACTACCTTTCCTCCCATATCGATGTTCTCCCTCACAGGTCATTCCCCTTTAACTATTGGGCCTCTAAACTGGACACCTGGC
This sequence comes from Dendrobates tinctorius, assembly GCF_039654945.1. Taxonomy (NCBI): domain Eukaryota; kingdom Metazoa; phylum Chordata; class Amphibia; order Anura; family Dendrobatidae; genus Dendrobates; species Dendrobates tinctorius. The sequence goes on from NW_027361771.1 coordinate 28,093,153, forward strand.
CTGAATTGGCACAATATGCTTTACAGGAGCTCGCTTGCCCTGCTGCTAGTGTGCTATCTGAAATAGTCTTCAGTGCTGCTGGATCAATCCTGACAGAAAAAAGGACCCATCTGTCAACCCAAAATGTTGATGATCTAACCTTCATTAAAATGAACCATGCATGAATTTCAAAGGATTTTGTCCCTCCTTCCCCTGGTGACACATAGGTTGCCAGAAAACTGCCTCGCTTTTGTCCTCTTCCTCGGACTTGCCCAATTCCGCCATTTGCAGCAGCTGAATGTCCAGCCAACACATCTACATATGCCAATTTTTAAACCTCCCTAACTGGGCTGCCCACCCCTTTCCCAACGGCTGGGGTCAAGACCTGGCGCACCCGGGCAAGTGCCGTTGCTCTGAACAAGTGGATGGGCCCACTGATGGCCGATGGCAATGGCACAGGGCCCCTCATAGTACAATACAGTGTCTCAGATGATGGGAGGGCCCACTCGCCATCAGACACACCAGCGTACTATGAAGGGCCCTGTGCTAGTACCGTCGACCATGATTGTGCCCCCCCTGCTTCGTCATGACCACAGCACTTTTAAGTTGCAATACTTACCTCTCCCTGCTCCACCGCTGTGTAGTCTGGGCAGTTAAATCCATCACAGAGACGGCCACTAGAAATTTGGTGTATTGATCAATGATGGTTTAGATGTAGCTATGGCCTGTCCTGCTGGCCTCTACCTTCAGATGATTAATGGCTACCATTTGAAATGGACGTGAACTTACAAGCGGATGCAGTGGTGCTTTATGATCACCTTTCACAGTTGTGATAATCACAGATCTGTGACATTCCTGCCAACATTTTTCAATGTCTCTATCATGACAAACAAATAGGAATCGCTTACGGCCTGTGGCTTCTGTCTTTTGCTCTCCAAAATGACCAGACACATCATGATAAGCAGTGAAGACCATTGGTACATCTCTCCCTGTGATCACAATTTGATGGAGATGAGTAACGGTGATGTGATCCACGCTACTGCGATAAAGCAGTCTTTTCTTCACAAAGAACCTTTTTTGCTTTCTCCACAGACACAGTAATTGAGGGTCTGCATCGCCTCTGCAACATCTACCGGGAGGTTTTCCCACAAAGAGTATTTCCAAAATTTCTGCTAACACTCGACTTTGCGTCTATACTTGTATCCATGTAGTTTCCAGTATCGGAGATTCTTGACTGGCTTACTGAGATTGAAATATATACGAAGATTTAAAAGTACCACAACACTGTATACTGGTGTACGCTATGAATACCTCTCCCTTTTTCTACTTTTTTAATTCTGGTGTAATACATAGTGAGCCTGTGTGAGTGTCTGTGTCTGACTCCGGAAGTATAGATGGAAATTTAACCCTAGACTGGACACACCTGGTATGTGCTGATACAGTACCTTGTTTCAAAAATTTGTATTAAGGTATCATCTGTAGGATAATCAACTGTGGGGGGGACCCTATTCTTGCCACAGACAAACAGGAGACTGAGACTGAGTTTGTATTGAAAAGGTTTGTTTTTAGTGCCCATCCTTCAGTCACCAACAGCAATTCACCACAGTCATTTCACATTTCTCTGTACACAGGCCCCAGTACCTTCACTTCCTTTGTAGCTATAATCGTGGCATCTTCTGTGGCTCTTCCACTGTGGCTGGCCTAGGCGCAACCACCACAGCGCTGCACCAGTTTGAGCACACCATCTTCGTCTGCGGCTACCGTCCTCTGTGCCACCCCTCCATGACCGCCTCAACTGTCAGTCCTCTCTGGAGCCTTTCCACTGTCTCTATTTCCTCAGCAGAACTTCCTCTTTACTGTGCTCCCTTCGCTGACTGACTCTTCCAGAACCTTCCCTCAGCCTTTTATACTTCCAGTTCTGGTAACTCCGCCCACCATCACCTAACAGTTTCTCTGACCAATGACAGTTATTCAGTCCCACTCCTACACTCTCCACTGCCCTCCAATGGGCAAGCTAAAACACTGCACCCTTTCTCTTTATCTTAGCGATCTCACACCTACACTGGGCTACACCTCTGCTTCTCACTACAGGCTGGTTTGGCTGTCAGTCCACCTTCCCTACATCATCCATAGTGAGTGATCGTGTGTGGGTTACGCCTTCTATATATATATATATACGGTGAATCGGAGAAACAAATTTTTACACTATACTCGATACAGCTTGTATCTTGTTATACAGTACCTTTGTTCGACATTTAGCATTACGGTCAAATCCATATTGTGTAAGCATCTGAGATTGACTACGGGACTATTTATACGGAGATTTCAATTGTACCCTAAAAAATATATACTTGCTAGGACCTTTTTTACAACATTTTTTATTATGGCCAAAACCAAACTGAGTGAGCGTCTGAGGGTGACTACGGAAATATGTACCGATATTTTCAATCTGGCCAACACTGTATAAAGCAGAACGCTTCTAATACAGTAACCTTTTTAGCTATTTAGATTCTGGTGTAATCCATAATGAGCCTGTAAACGTCTGTCTGTTACTCCAGCAATATATTTGGAACTTTAAGATTACCCTAACACTGTATACAGCTGTACGCTTGTGTTACATAACCCATTTACAGCTTTTCATATTCTTATGTAATCCATATTGGGCCTGAGAGTGTTTGTGTCTGCCTCCTGAAATGTATATGGAGAATCAGAATGCTTACACTATACTATATATACCTTGTATCTGGTGATACTGTACCCTTTTTCAACTTGTTATTTTATTGGGTAATCCATACTGAGCCTGTGAGCGTCTGTGTATGCCTCATGAAATATATACGGAGATTTAGTGTTATCCATAGACTGTATAGAGCTGTACGCTTCTGATACAGTACCATATATCTGCTGGTATTTTGGGTCCATTTTCAAAAACATGAGGAAGTATGGTGGAAGAGGACGCAGATGTGGGCATGGAGGGCCACCTGATACTGATGGTGGTGGAGGTGCATCTGCTGGTAGTGCCAAAAACACAATAGCAGCTAAGGCTGGAGGTGTTGAGCCAGCGTCATGGTGTAGCTCTGGAAGGCCTCTAAGGCTCCCTTTTCTGGGAGTAGTTAGACTGCTTTTAAAGCAGGAGTATCAGTAACTGTTTGTGGCTTACATTGCTGAAACAGCCTCCAGCTCTATCGCTTCCTCTTCAGAAGTTGTAAAAAATGCAAGCACTGAGTCATAACTGCAGGCTTCTGGTCAGGAGCAACACCTTTGCTTGTGTCCTTCCCCCACACCAAAAGTGAAGGATGTGGAAGCACACACCTCACATTACTCCATGGAGCACTTTTCACATACCATGCCTCGGTTAATTAAAAATAGGGCCCATCATGTACTGGAGCAATGTAAATGGGGCAGATCAGACACTGGAGCAGCATCTAAGGGGCACATTATACACTGGAGCATTACAAATGGTCCCATTATATATGGAGCATTATTGGAGCCCATCATACACTGGAGCATTATCCATGAGGCCCATCATGTACTGGAGCAATGTAAATGGGGCAGATCAGACACTGGAGCAGCATCTAAGGGCACATTATACACTGGAGCATTACAAATGGGGCCCATTATATATGGAGCATTATTAGGGCCCACGATTCACTGGAGCATCATCCATGAGGCCCATCATGTACTCGAGCATTGTAAATGGGGCAGATCAGACATTTGAGCAGCATCTAAGGAGCACATTATACACTGGAGCATTACAATTGGGGCCCATTATATATGGAGCATTATTGGAGCCCATCATACACTGGAGCATTATCCATGAGGCCCATCATGTACTGGAGCAATGTAAATGGGGCAGATCAGACACTGGAGCAGCATCTAAGGGCACATTATACACTGGAGCATTACAAATGGGGCCCATTATATATGGAGCATTATTAGGGCCCACGATTCACTGGAGCATCATCCATGAGGCCCATCATGTACTCGAGCATTGTAAATGGGGCAGATCAGACATTTGAGCAGCATCTAAGGAGCACATTATACACTGGAGCATTACAATTGGGGCCCATTATATATGGAGCATTATTTGAGCCCATCATACACTGGAGCATCATCCATGAGGCCCATCATGTACTGGAGCATTGTAAATGGGGAAGATCAGACACTGGAGCAGCATCTAAGGGGCACATTATACACTGGAGCATTACAAATGGAGCCCATTATATATGGAGCATTATGTGGAGATCATCAGATACTGTATGGAACATTATATGTGACTAATTATTTGGTATGGAGAAATATATGGGGCTCATTATTCTGTATGATGCACAATGTGGTGGCCATAATACTGTCTGGAGTAATATACTGTCCTTTTTTTGAGCTATTGTACAATTTAAAATAGATCAGTCATGTCATATAAGCAGTGAAGTATGTGTCACTGTACCATACCTATATTTCTGTCGCGTATCGGAGCATCATGAGTTGTGGTATGTGTTAAAGGGGCGCACTGACACTCTTTGGCCCAGGGCACACGAAAACCTGGAGCCAGCCCAACCCCCCCACAACTTTAGCTAAATAACCCCCAGTTTTCAATGCGTAACTATTATTAGGAAGTAAATTAAGGTTGACAAGCTTCAGTTATAAGAATTGATGTTTTTGGCATTGAAATGGGCACTGTAGATGTGTTTACTGCCTTCCACTCCCTGCCGACTTTGCTTCCCCATTGACTTGCAATGGGTTTCGTGTTTCAGTCGGCCTCCGACTTTTCCCTATAGTCGGCTAATTTCGCTCGACCCGACTTTTGCGAAAGTCGGGTTTCATGAAATCCAACTCGACCCGAAAAAAGGCAAAGTCGCTCATCTCTACTCATCACTACTTGGCATCTGTCCATACTGCCAAAAGTACCACTACCTGATTTAAAAACAACAGAATCACTGTGCTAGATCGGCCAGCAAACTTGCCTGACCTTAACCCCATAGAAAATCTATGGGGTATTGTCAAGAGGAAGATGAGAGACACCAGACCCAAGAATGCAGATGAGCTGAATGCTGCTATCAAAGCAACCTGAGCTTCCATAACACCTCAGCAGTGCCACAGGCTGATCGCCTCCATTCCACACCTTATTGATGCAGTAATTGATGCAGAAAGAGCTCCAACTAAGTATTGGGTTCATTTACTGAACGTACATTTCAGTATATATATATTATATATACTGTATATCGTCATATTGGAAGAGTGTACCTCTGTAACCCCCTGCTTTTACTCCACGCTATGACTCACCCACGTGTATTTTAATTTAAGCTACAATGGAAATGTAATTAGGAATAAAAAAACTCTTTATTCATAAATTTTTCAAAGTGTCTCACCGTCTTGCAAAACCTTAAGTATTTTATTTTTCCGTCTTATTTTTGACTAGCAAAAATCTTGACTTGCTGAAATAAACTAGCTATATGTAACCTGGACCGAGTCCATAGTTCCTGAGGCGAAAACACATTGTGAAGACCTAATTGTGGCACAGAGGCAGACATGATGATTTATTAGTCCCCCAGATGGCTTCACTAAACCAAGTAAATTAAGAGCATTGAGATTTCCTACAAACAGATCTGGAAGTAAACTAATATTTTTGCTTGATCAGGAAGTATTTTATGTACCTCACCAGGATATTGCCAGTAGGCAGGATGTCATAAATAAAGTCAAGCTTTCCTCAACTCTACCATAAATGCTTTTGCGCAGCAGTTAAGTTGACAGAAATTCTCCTAATAAAGGGAACACAATGTGGAAATTAAAGCAGACAAGGCGATGAATCCCTGAAGTCTTCGATAATTTTACAGTCGGGTTTGTGAAGAACACAAGAGCAAGTCTGAGTGATAAAACTACTAAGCAGATGGTGACAGAAGTTCTCTTTTAGGCCTTTGTGTTCTATGAGCAGAAATTTGTTGCAAAGCGGCAACTGCATAGTCAACCAAAAGTATAGTCCCTATTGTACAGGATAAGGTGCAAGGCAAACCTCATACTGACACCTGTCCATGAGTGATAAAAGCTTCTACAACTTGGCAGAAGTGAGGCAAACAACTATATAACTGTAGCAATCACTCAAACAGTCACATTAGGACAAGGTTTTTATATATTTTTTGCAGCTTTAATTGCATGCAGATCATTGGAGAACTGGGTCCTGAGACGCTCGTCAACCACTCAAAAGACTCACGAGAGAAGAGCACAGCTCCAGATACAGGTTCCCAGCTGCTGCTTGAGCACTTTGAGCTCCTGTCTCCTGAGCTGTGCACTTTTTTAGCATTTTCTTTAAGTGATCTGTGGGATTCTCAGGACCCGTACACCCACCGTTTTGCAGACAATTAAAGGGACACAAATATACACAGTATATAAATATTAAAACATTAGTTACTCTTTAATAGGGATTTTATCATTGGTACAATTGCTCATGTTGAAATGTGGGGCAGGGGAATGCTGCTTTAGAAAATAATAGCTATTTTGGAGTTGGATCTAGGTCCAGTAATTTTCATGCATAATAAAATATTAAGTGCTCTATTTTGGTGTAATATCTAAGACCAAACACCCCACATATCAGGAGAGATGAATAATGAAAATATTTTGGCTAAATTATCCATTGCCCACAGGATCATTATAGTACCACAGCTAGGCTTTCTTTTACCTGGAAAAAAAGATTCTGTTCTCTGCACTGGCACAGTTTTTAATCACCATCTCTAAAGAAAAGTTAATTTTGGCTTCCTTTACCTCAGCAATCAGTACACAGGGCATGATCAAACTCTAAAAAGACTTTCTTTGAGTTTCTTTGTGGAATAAAAGTCACTTTGTCAGTGTAAGTCTATGAGAATTAAAATAAGGCCATCAAAGGTTGAACTTAAGAAAGTAAGTTACAGTCCACTGTATGGGTTACCAAAGAAGAGCTGGAACCACATGATGCAGAAGAGGAACTGGGGCAGTGATGCAAATGGCAGAAGAGGGACTGGGGCAGTGATGCAAATGGCAGAAGAGTGACTGGGGCAGTGATGCAAATGGTAAAAGACAGTGACCAGTAAGTTTTTTAATAAATGCACTACATATAAATTAGTGATAGCTAATGGATATGGAAACAAAAAAAAACCTGTTGGAGAGGTACTTAAAATTTATATTTTTATCCTAATTCCAGTATTGTTCTACTCCACTTCTATATTTTTACTGACACAGAAAGAAGTCCCACTACAGTTTATGTCAGCTCCAGATTAGTGATATGCATGAAGTGGACTGGCAGTCTCTATCTGTTCATTGGTTAAACCAGCACCACTCTCTGTCTCTGCGTCAGCCATGATGGAAAATTGGCTTAATTATAAACTGAGGCTGATAGACAGGCCCTTCAAACATAACATTAGTCAAGTGTCAACACAAAAAGGGGAGAAGCTACTTCATTTTCTGAAATAAACCTGAATGTAGAGTGATCAAGCAGAGAAATTAGAACATTGGTAAACCTATCAGAATGGAAGCACTAGGGCTATCAGTGCTGACTAGGCCTCTGTCATCACTGTATACGTCACCCGAGACCTAATCAGTGCTTCTCGTGGAGAACATTGTGAAGTCACGACTTGTGACATGACTTCAATGGCCTGCTCAGGGACAGAAGCGTCAGTGCAAAGTGAAGATGCCCAATGCAGTGGCAGCTGTAGGACAAGTGGGCAGCAAAGCATGACTTTTTTAAACATGTTTTTGGGTCTGTACAATTAATCAAATGTTGTCTGGCCACCATTTTACTGAATTGTCACAGACTGAATCACAAAAAAATTCTAAATCATAAGAAACCACATTTTTTTTTATAAAATTTGAAACAATGTTAATTAGAAGTTATAACTATTTGCTCATCTCTAATATTAGCAAGTTTACACAATTTTCATTGTAAGCATACAAGCATACCAACAATTACTTATGTGGTTGGACAACCACTTTGGGCATCTTCATTTTACACTGGGGCTATTTGACCTAGTCAGAACTTCAAGTTTCGAACTTTCACCTCACCTCACTATCCAACAACCCAAAACGACTTTTTGAAACCTTAAACTCCCTCCTGAAACCTAAAGTACAGGCCCCCATCACCAACCTCAGCGGTGAGGATCTGGCCACTGATTTCCTAGAAAAAATCAACCACATCCATCAGGATATCTCAGCACAATCTCCTCCGTGCCTGGATCCCCTTCCCTGTGGCACCTCAAGCTCACTAGACATCTTTGAGCCTGTTTCAGAAGAAGTTTCCAAGCTCCTCGCTTCTGCTTGGCCTACAACCTGCAACAGTGATCCCATTCTTTCACATCTCCTGCAGTCTCTCTCACCAGTGGTCACCACTCACCTGACTAAAATATTTAACCTCTCTCTTTCTTCAAGTATATTTCCCTCCTCATTTAAGCATGCCATCATAACCCCTTTACTTAAAAAGCCATCCCTGGACCAGAACTGCACTGCTAACTACAGACCTGTCTCTAACCTTTCCTTCATCTCTAAACTCCTGGAACGCTTGGTCCACTCCCCTCTAATCCGCTATCTCTCTGATAACTCTCTTATCAACCCCTTACAATCTGGTTTCCGCTATTTACACTCCACTGAAACTGCCCTCACTAAAGTCTCTAATGATCTAATAACAGCTAAATCGAAAGGTCATTGCTCCATGTTGATTCTCCTGGATCTCTCTGCCGCATTTGACACTGTGGATCACCAGCTCCTCCTCAGTATGCTCCGCTCTATAGGCCTCAAGGACACAGCCCTCTCCTGGTTCTCTTCCTACCTCTTTGACCGCTCCTTCACTGTATCTTTTGCTGGCTCCTCTTCCTCTCCTCGTCCCCTTACTATCGGGGTCCCGCAGGGCTCAGTCCTAGGCCCCCTCCTCTTCTCTCTATACACTGTCCCTATTGGAGAAGCAATCAGCAGATTTGGGTTCCAGTATCATCTCTGTGCTGATGACACCCAATTACACACTTGTTCCCCTACATCACCCCTACCCTAATTCAAAATACCAAGGATTGTCCGTCTGCTGTCTCTAACATCATGTCCTCCCTGTATCTGAAACTAAATCTCTCCAAAACTGAACTTCGTGTGTTTCTCCTCTCTACTAACCTCACTCTACCTAACATCGAAATAACCCTGGAGGGTTCAACCGTAACTCCCAAGCAGCATGCCCGCTGTCTTGGGGTCATATTCGACACCGAACTTTCCTTTACTCCCTATATCCGATCACTCGCTCGCTCTTGTCACCTGCATCTTAAAAACATCTCCAGAATCCGACCTTTTCTCACCTTTGAAACTGCTAAGGCTCTTACTGTTGCTCTTATTCATTCTAGTCTGGACTACTGCAACTCTCTTCTGATCGGGCTCCCTCTTACCAAACTTTCTCCTCTCCAATACATCTTGAATGCGGCAGCGAGGGTCATATTTCTGTCCAGCCAGTTTTTACACTGGCTACCTATTTGCTACAGGGTCCAGTATAAACTCATCTCTCTCACCCACAAAGCTCTCCACAGTTCTGCACCACCTTATATCTCCTCTCTCATCTCTGTTTATCGCCCTACACGTGCCCTCCATTCTACAAATGACCTAAGACTAACATCCCCAGTAATCCGAACCTTGCACCTCCGTCTCCAAGACTTCTCTCGTGCTGCACCAGCTCTCTGGAATCCACTTCCCTAGACAATCAGACTGATACCTAGCCCCGACCTATTCAAGCGCGCTTTGAAAACCCATCTCTTCAAACAAGCCTACCACATCAACTACTCATTAAACTAACTTTGCCCTGTTCCCTCCTTCCAAATATTATTCTGAATCTGCACCCTGCTATTCATCTGTCTCCACACCCTCCATGCACATGCTAACTGCACTTGATACTTGACTATTGCACTTAAGCACACAGGCTGATGACCGGATCCTGCAGCTTTATATGAAAATCCCTATTTATTATAATTGCCAGACCTGAATTAACAAGCACTTCTCACCTACTGTGTCCGTCCATTTCTTTTTAGATTGTAAGCATGCGAGCAAGGACCTCACTTCTAATGTCATTGCTTAATTTGTCTTAACTTGTATTGAATTTATTGTCTGTACATGTCCCCGCTTAATTGTAAAGTGCTGCGGAATATTTTGGCGCTATATAAATAAAAATTATTATTATAATTGTGAGATCATGATGTGCATCATGGCTGCAAAAGCCAGCTTACTGACAGAAGCCTCAGTGCAGGGTGAAGATGGCCATCGAGGATGTGGTACACTGGATGAAATAAAACGCCAGATGGAGCGGAGGACCAAATAATAGTTTGCAGTGGTGGAACAAGTGAGCAGAGTGGTTCAAAAAAAATGTAAACATGTTTTCGGGTCTGTAAAATTCATGAAAATGTTGGTAGGTCCTCTTTTTTAGAATTTACAAAATTTTGAATTCAAGAGAATCCACTTTTTTTTTCTTTTGCAAATTACAAGGAAAATTCAATTAGCCTTGAATAATTTTTTCATCTTTAACCCCTTACCTACAAATGACGTAATATTCCGTCCATGTGACCATGGACCTAATTACCATGGACGGAATATTACGTCATCGCGATCAGCGGCGCCCACGTGGTGAGCGCCGCTGATCGCGGCCGAGTGTCAGCTAATTATCATAGCTGACACCCGGCACAATGTGTCAGGGGCGGTCACGGACCGCCCCCGACACGTTAGCCCCTTGCACACCATGATCAAACACGATCGCGGTGTACCGGGGGTTAAAGGGAAGCATCGGCAGGGAGGGGGGGCTCCCTCCGTGCTTTCCTGAGCCCCCCACGGCAGCGCAATGTGCAGCGCTGCTGCGGGGGACTCCTTTCCTGCAGGTCCCCGGATCCAATATGGCGACGGGGACCTCTGGGAGCCTGCAGGAAGCTGGCTTCCTCAGTGCCTGCAAAGCGCAGGCATGAGGAAGTCTGCAGAACTGCCTGTGACAGATTGCTGATCTGTCACAGTGATCTGTGATGTGACAGATCAGCGATCTGTCACAGGACAGTGATGTCCCCCCTGGGACATTGTAATAAAGTAAAAAAAAAGTGTAAAAATAATTTTAAAAAAATCGCCAAATAAATTAAAAAAAAAAAAAATATTCCCCAATAAATTCATTTTTTGGAAATAAATAAAAAAAAAACAATAAAAGTACACATATTTGATATCGACGCGTCCGTAACGACCCGCCCTATAAAACTGTCCCAATAGTTAACCCCTTAAGCGAACCCGTTAAAAAATAAAAATAAAAAACGAAGCAAAAAATAATGATTTATTATCATACCGCCGAACAAAAAGTGCAATAACGCGCGATCAAAAAGACGCATATAAATATCCATGGTACCGCTGAAAACGTCATCTTGTCCCGCAAAAAACGAGCCACCACACAGCATCATCAGCAAAAAAATATAAAAGTTATAGCTCGCAGAATAAAGTGATGCAAAAATAATTAATTTTTTATATAAAATTGTTTTCATTGCATAAAAGCGCCAAAACATAAAAAAACGACCTAAATGAGGTATCGCTGTAACCGTACTGACCCGAAAAATAAAACCGCCTTATAAATTTTACCGCACCCGAAACGGCGTAAACGCACCACCCAAAAGAAATTCATGAAACTCTGGTTTTTGTAAATTCTGCGTCCCAAAAAACGAAATAAAAAGCGATCAAAAAATGTCACATGCCCGAACATGATACCAATAAAAGCGTCAACTCGTCCCGCAAAAAATAAGACCTCACATGACTCGGTGGGTCAAAATATGGAAAAATTATAGCTCTCAATATGTGGTGATGCAAAAACTATTTTTTACAATAAAAAGCGTCTTTTAGTGTGCGACAGCTGTCAAACATAAAAACCGCCATAAATAGTAAATCAAACCCCCTGTTATCACCCCCTTAGTTAGGGAAAAATAATACAATTAAAAAAATGTATTTATTTCCATTTTCCCATTAGGGTTAGGGCTAGGGTTAGGGTTAGGGCTAGGGTTAGGGCTAGGGTTAGGGTTAGGGTTAGGGATAGGGTTAGGGTTAGGGCTAGGGTTAGGGTTAGAATTGGGAGTTTCCACTATTTGCGCACATCAGGTGCTCTCCAAACGCAACATGGCATCTGATCTCAATTCCAGCCAATTCTGCGTTGAAAAAGTCAAATGGTGCTCCTTCCCTTCCAAGCTCTGCCATGCACCCAAACAGTGTTTTACCCCCTCATATGGGGTATCAGCCTACTCAGGACAATTTGCAAAACAACTTTTGGGGTCCTATTTCTCCTGTTGCCCTTAGGAAAATAAAAATTTGGGGGCAAAAATATCATTTTTGTGGAAAAATTTTTTTTTGTTATTTTCACGCCTGGGCGTTATAAACTTCTGAGAAGCACTTGGGGGTTCAAAGTTCTCACCACACATCTAGATAAGTTCCTTGGGGGGTCTAGTTTCCAAAATGGGGTCATTTGTGGGGGGTTTCCACTGTTTTGGTACATCAGGGGCTTTCCAAACGCGACATGGTGTCTGATCTGGTTCCATGACAATTGTGTACAAGATAATTGTGTACGGACAATTGTGTACAGAAAATTGTGTACAGGCCAATTGTGTCCAAGGACAATTGTGTACAAGGACAATTGTGTACAGGGCAATTGTGTACAAGGACAATTGTGTACAGACAATTGTGTACAGGGCAATTGTGTACAAGGACAATTGTGTACGGACAATTGTGTACGGACGATTATTTACAGACAAGTATAGGGAAAACAAAAAATTAAACGTCCAAAAAAAGAAAATACTATATTCATCATTGATTTTAACGTAAGATTGCTTATTGAATAACAGTTTCAAAGCTTCTTCTATTCTTATTCTACAAATATTGCTGGTCTTGTCTATCGTGCCTGCATGTTGCTGATCGCTCGTAGATACCGCAGCTTGTCTCCTTGATTGTGATAATCAGCCACTTTCACACGCAGTCGTTCAGCTAGCTGGACATACTTGCTTCGTGGATGCTCAACATTCAGTACCTCAGCATTCTGGGCTGTAAGTCTATGAATTGCCATGTCACTAATGAGTCCGTTGAACAGTTTCCACACGGTAGGATGAGCACAAAGAAAGAGTGCTTGTAAGGCGTTATGAAACCCCTCGCAGCAATTCGTGGTCTTGGGGGCAGAGGCCAAAGCGTCAGCATAATGATTCCAGACCTCTGGAGTAAACCTTGCGTTTCGAAAGCGTCCATCTACTCCTGGCCCCCTAACGTAGGTATGCTCAAAGTAGGAGAGGAGCTGATTGGTAGCATCATCATCAGGGAAGATTTGGGCTAGTTCGTCATACCTTGCACTTACTTCGGCTGGTGGGACAAACGCCAAGGAGGCCAAAGATTTTACCTTGAGATTGAACTCTCCATCCTCAGCCTCAAATTCAGCCTTTAGGCCCAGCTCATTGACCTTTCGAATAATGGACTGGCTCAGATGAAAGAAGCAGCCAGAAATCGCTGCAGCTGGAAACTCATCTTGGAAAGCTGACATTGCTGCCATCTCAAAGTCAAGAAGAATTTTCTGGGGATTTGCACCTGGCATCAACCCTTTGAGCGCCGTGATCATTCGACGATAGGTTGGACCAGTCTTGTTTGGCAGCAGGCAGTAGATCAGGGGAGGATAGGAGTTGCCGACTTTTGCATGGAGAGAATACAGCTGAAAGAACATGGTTGGCACCACCTTGAACGTTCCATCGCCAAACCATGTGTCTCCTCTTTCGAAATAAGGCAACAGTTCATTGCTACCAATGACAAGAATCCTTTGGGGGTCATCTCTTGCAGAGTCATATAAAATGATGTCGCTGTATTCCTGGGGGATAGCAAAATTGATGCTTTGAGGAGGAGCCAGCATGGTGTTTGCTCGCTGCCTGACCCGACGTGTATTTCGCTCAACGTCACTTCGCTTGGGCATTCGAGACAACACGTCATCAGACCTGTCTCGAAGAACCTGTCCAACAATGCTTCTAGTAGATGCTTGAGAGCTGATTGCTTCTTGCCTCAGAGCAGCCATTGTAGCTCTGGCTTCAGCTTGAACTGGATCTGCAGAGTGACTGTGCTCAGTCGGCTGTTTAACAATCGCGGCTCCAGATGTGTGCATGCGTGCGGGACACTTGAATTTGTTGACTTGCCTGCACCGCCATTCTTTGATGCTGTCATCACGTGTCCTGTGCAGGATATACTCGTGTCCCCCAAGCCTAAGGACATCTTTGTCTTTTTCAGACTTGCTCATAGTAAAAGTCATGGTGAAAGTTGCAAGGGGTGAGTAATGAAACCGAAAGTAAGCGTCAGTGTGAAAGTGGCCTGTACAATTATCTTTGTCTTTTTCAGACTTGCTCATAGTAAAAGTCATGGTGAAAGTTGCAAGGGGTGAGTAATGAAAGTGAAAGTAAGCGTCATTGTGAAAGTGGCCTGTACAAGTGGCCTGTACACAACAAGTAAAAGTCATGGTGAAAGTTGCAAGGGGTGAGTACTGAAACCGAAAGTAAGCGTCAGTGTGAAAGTGGCCTGTACAAGTGGCCTGTACACAAATAATTGCCTTGTACACAATTGTCCGTACACAATTGCCTCTTGTACACGGTTCAATTGCCTCTTGTACACGGTTCCATGACCTTGTACACAATTGCCCGTACACAATTGCCTTGTACACAATTGCCTTGTACACAATTGTCCGTACACAATTGCCTTGTACACAATTGTCCGTACACAATTGCCCGTACACAATTGCCTTGTACACAATTGTCCGTACACAATTGCCTTGTACACAATTGCCTTGTACACATTTGCCTTGTACACAATTGCCTTGTACACAATCGCCTTGTACACAATTGCCTTGTACACAATTGTCATTGTACACAATTGGCCTGTACACAATTGTCTGTACACAATAGTCCGTACACAATTATCTTGTACACAATTGTCCTGTCACCGTCTGATCTCAATTCCAGCCAAAAAAGTCAAATGGCGCTGCTTGCCTTCCGAGCTCTGCCATGTGCCCAAATAGTCATTTACACCCACATATGGGGTATCAGCGTACTCAGGACAAATTGCACAATAACTTTTAGGGTCCTGTTACCCTTGGGAAAATAAAAATTGGGGGTGAAAAGATCATTTTGTGGAAAAAATATGATTTTTTAATTGTACCGCTGTACATTATAAACTTCTGTGAAGTCCTTGTGGGTTCAAAGTTCTCACCACATATCTAGATAAGTTCCATAGGGGGTCTAGTTTCAAAAATGGGGTCACTTGTGGGGGGTTTCCACTGTTTAGGTACATCAGGGGCTCTCCAAACGCGACATGGCGTCCGATCAGAATTCCAGCCAATTTTGCATTGAAAAAGTCAAACGGCGCTCCTTCCCTTCTGAGCTCTGCCATGCGCAGAAACAGTGGTTCCCCCCCCACATATCAGGTATCAGCGTGCTCAGGACAAATTGCACAATAATTTTGGCAGTCCAATTTCTCCTGTTACACTTGGTAAAATAAAAAAAATTGAACCTGAAGTAATTTTTTTTGTGAAAAAAAGTTAAATGTTAATTTTTTTTAAATATTCAAAAAATTCCTGTGACGCACCTGAAGGGTTAATAAACTCCTTGAATGTGGTTTTAAGCACCTTAAGGGGTGCAGTTTTTAGAATGGTGTCACTTTTGGGTATTTTCTATCATATAGACCCCTCAAAGTGGCTTCAAATGTGATGTGGTCCGTAAAAATAAAATGGTGTTGCAAAAATGAGAGATCGCTGGTCAACTTTTAACCCTTATATCTTACTAACAAATAAAAATTTTGGTTCCAAAATTGTGCTGATGGAAAGTAAACATGTGACAAATGTTACTTATTAACTTTTTTGTGTGCCATATCTCTGTGATTTAAGGGCATAAAAATTCAAAGTTGGAAAATTGCGGAATTTTCAAAATTTTCGCCAAATTTCCATTTTTCTCATAAATAAACGCAAGTTATATGAATGAAATTTTACCACTAACATGAAGTACAATATGTCACGAGAAAACAATGTCAGAATCACCGGGATCCACAGAAGCGTTTCAGAGTTATGACCTCATAAAGAGACAGTGGTCAGAATTGTAAAAATTGGCCCGGTAGTTAACGTGCAAACCACCCTTGGTAGTGAAGGGGTTAATATTAGCAATTGTATGCGATTTTCATTGCCAATTGGACTAAAATAGTTTGTCATTTTTCTGTCAGGGTTTTATAACACAGACATTGTTATTTTTGTCACTAAACTCGTAACTCCTGATGCTCAGGAAAAAACAGAGGCTTAGATCTGCGAAATTTAAAATGATGTTCAATTCTTTGAGTGATACAAATGAGAATGATTTTCCCGTGACTCTCAAAGTTTATATAACAATTTGCTATGAAGTAGAGAATTATAGATTATACACTGAATTATTCTTTAAGGTAAGTCAAGGAGATTGAGTTCTCATTACTTTTGATATAATATGATTATGCCCCCACCTTTCACCATTATGAGCTTTATAAATGGATTTATATAGGTAATTGCATAGTCTATTCAAGGCCACATGAAACATTTATCATTATCATTCTTGCAAAGAATAAGTGAAGCTGTATGAGCATTCCTCCAAAGGCTCAGGTTTTATTAACACCATATAAAAAAATCTAGCCTTGAAGATAAAGCAAAGATGCCCTGCTTATTTACATAGTTCTCATAGTCATTAAAATATTGCTAGCTCATATACTTATCTTTGTTTGCTACATAATACTTTGCCCAAGATTTCTACTTTAAAAGATGTTTCTATTATGCTTGCTTATATAGTGATATAGTATTATGCAGCACTTTACAGACATTGTTTTCATCACTGTTCTCATTGAAGCTCACAATCTAAATTTCCTCTCAGTATGTCTTTGAAGTATATGAGGAATGTGCAAGACCCGGAACAAACTCAAACTCCTTGCAGATATTTCCCTTGCAGAGATTAACATGCAAAACTTCCACATTGCAAAGGAACAGTGCTAACCACTGAACCACAGTGCTAAAATTAGAGATGAGCGGATCTAGGGAAGTTCAGGTTCTGATACCCAATCCAAACTTTATTCCAAAGTTCAGTTTTGGTAGCAGAACTGTACCTGAACTTGAACCAGACCCCGAACACCAGTGAAAACAATGAGAACTTGAACTGTTGCACTAGAACGAACTGTTCGGGTTTGCTCATCTGTACTAAAAATAATCCAAAACAAAACTGTTACGGTGATTTAGGTTACCTGTCCAACAATCTGTTTGAAAATATGGATATACAATGGCTGACTGGTCAGAAATGTACCATTTATATAATTAACATTGCGCAAGCGATTAATAGTGCCATTCAACTCAACTGTCCAGACTTCGATGCCAGCTTTGTTTCCTTCCATAATGCCAGCGCCATTTGTAATA
This sequence comes from Dendrobates tinctorius, assembly GCF_039654945.1. Taxonomy (NCBI): domain Eukaryota; kingdom Metazoa; phylum Chordata; class Amphibia; order Anura; family Dendrobatidae; genus Dendrobates; species Dendrobates tinctorius. Next base: position 28,110,548 of record NW_027361771.1, read on the forward strand.
ATCCAGTAAATATTTCTAACATTGTCACTCAAGGTATTTTAAGGCTGGCTCAGGCAGCTATGTGTTGTCTGAGTATTGAGAAGGTTGGTATCTGTTTGTCAGTAGTTGCTTCACCATCCACTCAGCTCAGCTGCAGCCAAGAGTCTAATAATTTCTTGCTACTTCTGACTTCCAAACAACTGTCACCATTTATTTTAAGTTTGGCTCATTTTATATAGCTATCCACTGATCATTCTGCAATCAAAATTGTAAATTTTAAAATGCCAACTTAGTGTAACTGTTCTTGGTGCCATTTATTGTTACGCCTGCAGGTAGCGTACCTCGCTAATGGACCCACTGTGCCATAGAGCGAGGCCTGCCTTGAAAGAGGTGACTAGCTGGTGTTCATTGGACATCCTAATGGTGAAGACAGGCTGGGTTGGAGGTAGGAGACAGATACCACTCCTAGGCAGTCCCTGGTACTGCAGCTGCTGACCCCAGTGGCTATGACCAGACTGAACTGATTTTGATACTGCCGGAGTGGTTACAGGGTACAGGTGCCACCGATGCAGCATCAGGGTTCGGAGACTGGTTGTAGCAGTCCGGATAAACAGGGTACTCAGATAGGCACTTGTTCAGACACTCAGGTCTCAGACACTAATTCAGAGACTGGCCACACATGGCCCAGGGATGAGGTTCAAGAACTGACTGCATAGGACCAGGGAATTTGGGTTGAGGACTCGCAGCACCAGGATAAAGGACTTTGTGTTCATGACTTGCCACACAATAACCAGGGACTTTGAGTTTAAGACTGGCCACACAAGGATCAGGGAGTACAGATCAGGACTCTGGACACACCGGTACTAGGGAACTCACAACTTCACTGGTAGAAAACCACACTACCTACTGACTGACTGTTTTAAACAACATGCCTGCCAGCTATTGGCTGGGAGCCATCATGCAAGTGCACAATTATATTAAATGTATCACAGCAAAGGCTGAAGGTATTTTAATATATGCGTGATGCCCCTTTAATAGCAGTGGAGTTCGCACTCACTAGTCGTGCCACTGTGAATCAATAGAAGAAGTAAGCAGGGAGCACACCACGTGGCTGAGCTGGTGAGTATGCCAGTGTCCCTGCATGGAGAGGGAAGGGGACACATGCTTGGCTGCCGGCAACTGAGCTACAGTACCCCCACTTATGACCCCTCTTCTTCAAAAGGACTCTTTGCAGAGAAGTTGGAGGCTAACACCTCTTCATGGACTCCCACAACTTCTCTATAGGACCATGACGTCTCATGTCCACTAGTAAAAAAGTGACATCCTTCACTATCTTAATGACTAGGATACTTCTCTTGATAAAGCCATCCTCAGCATAGGAGGAGGTGGGTGTAGTACCAGGAACTGAGCATTGAGAAGTCTCTCTTTATTATCTACCACCCCAGAGAATTCAAGGACCAACTGGAGTTCCTCCACCTGTTTAGTAGATTGTAGTGACTTGGAAGATGCCACCACAAGATGCTCTTCATAGACCACCTAGAAACTGAATATACCTTCTCTGGGTCCATCTTAAGTCTGGTCTCCAAGACAACACGTCCATAAGGTGGGGTGGTTCCTGGGGACAGATCATTGTTAGAATTATCAGGACTGATGGGCACATCGCCTCCACCTTCCTATCTTCGGAAACACCACCACACAGCGAGTCAATGACTAGCAGACCTGGCAAAAAAGATGGCAACACTGATGACTGACCTGGACATATGTTTGACTCATATCTGATGCCCGATGACCTCATTGAGATGCTAGCATCAGCCAGATACATCAGCACCCTGGACCTAACGACTGGCAACTTCTCCTATCCCCAAGTGCCAAGGAAAAAATGGCATTCTCTATACCTGACGGATGCTTTCAGTATACCATGATGCTGTTTCTTTTTTGGGGGATGAGCCCCAGCTACCTTCTGGAGAGCCATGGACCGGATCTTAGCCCCTCACAAAAAGTATGCCACAGCATATCTGGACAAATATTGTGATATTCAGCCCGTACTGAGGAAGTCACCTGCAGAAGATCCAGGTGATCCTGAATGCCATGTGGAAGATTCGGCTTACCATTAACCCAAAGAAGTGCGCCATGGGGAAAAAAAGAGGCAAAATACTTAGGCTACATCATTGGGAAAGGTGAAATAAAGCCACAAGTAGACAAGGTAGAGACGATCTAAAAGTGGCTGCAACCAGTCTCCTAAAAGCAGGACAGGGCGTTTCTGTGAATTGTGGGATACTATCGACAATTTATCCTGAATTTCGCCATGATAGCCATCTCCTTGACTGATATTTTCAAGGACATACAGTCATTGATGGTCAAATGGTCCTCTGAAGCTGAGATGGCATTGCAGGAGTTGATGCTCACCCTGTGCAGACAGATGGATTTCACTAAGAAGTTTGTGCTCCAGACAGATGCCTTCGACGTCGAGGTGGGAGCTGTATTGTTCCAGGAGATAGATGGGGATGAACATTGAGTCCTATACCTGAGTAGGAAGCTCTCCTCCTGTGAAAAGGACTATGCCATTGTGGAAAAAGAGTGCTTGGCCATCAAGTGTGCATTTGACATCCTGAGATACCACCTCTTAGGAAGGAAGTTCAGGCTAGTCTCAGATCATGCGCACATGAGATGGATGAGGGAAAGGAAGAGGAAGAATGCTGGGGTGACTAGATGGTTTTTAGCTCTCCAGGACTTTAATTTTCATGTCGAACACAGGCCAGTGAAGTTGCATGGGAGCGCAGATGCCCTGTCCATACCACACTGCTTTGGGCACAGGGGGGATATGTGGTAAAGTCACTGGTAAAGTGCTGGACGGGAGATATATTTCACTATGCTTAATGGTGCCAGTGGTGTTGATATACAACTCAGAGATTTTACTCCAGCACACTAAGTGCAGAGAGGGGTTAAAAGCTAATTTGTATAATGGGCTGAGTTTTATGTGGACATCCATAGAGTGGGTGGGAGGATGTCTAGCTTATCTTAACCCCTTAGTGTGGTACGGGGCTTTAGTAGCTGGCCTCCAAAGGCAGCAGTGTTCAGTGTCTGGAGAGGAACACTCCAGAAAAGTGTTTGTTCTGGAACCAACCTGAACTCTGTGTATTCTGCAAGCGGTGAGGGGGAGGAACCTCGCTCTCATAAGGGCTGTGCTTCCATTTTGTTTTCTTTTCCTGTTTTTCCCAAAGGGCTGCATTTGTTTTACTACACCTTGTTTTATGCTGCCTACAATAAACCAAAGGAAGTTCACGAGAACTACCAATGGAGTAATTTCGGCTCCTCGCAATTTTTATGTCTCTTCTGTGACTACATTTTTCCAAATTCCGGCTTGAGACTCGGTGACTTTTACTCATTTAGGATGTGAAAAAAGATTTTATGACAATAAATAATTTTTGAAAAAAAAGAGTACATTTTTTTCAAAATTTACCTCTAATTACGAAAGTGTCTCATTTTGACTACCTACTATATTTTGTTAGTCTTTGTCGCTAAATGTTATTATTTTTTAGTTTTCACTTACTTGTATGTTTAGAATAAGTGTAAAATATTTGTTGGCTTAGACTTAGAATAATTAACATTTTTGCAAATATACTTGACATACACAAGATATATTCAGAACATCCGTCAGTGAACCAATGAACTCTCGAGTGGACTACATAATTTCTGTACAATACGGCCTGCAGTTTTGCTAATTGATAAGATGGCTAGAAGAAGTGTGCTAAAGCCTGACGATTTTCTTGCTATTTTGCATTCTATACCGGAGGATGAATCGGAATGTGAAACGGAGGAAAATCAATTTGATGCTGACACTGACGAAGATTTCAATCCTCAAAATGTTTCTAGTGAATCTGAAGATTCAGAAGTAACAAATCCAGAAGGTAAGAAGTTATGTATATTTATTTGTTCTTCCATACACTGAGTTCCAAAACAAAAATACAAAAATTCAACAATTTTTTTCCAGATGTTGCAAACTCATCAACTGGGGATCACGCTTGTGCAGCGTTGTTGCATCGCGACCATCCTCCAGGTCGTGGACAGAAACAATCTGCAAAACGTCGCAAAAATGTATCCTCAACAGATAGCGGCAGCAGCAAAGGCAATGCAGCAACCAACACCACAGAAGGCAATGAAGAATCTCCGGGAATGCTTGTTTCAGCCGATGGAATTCGATGGAAACCTCTCGAGATTGGAGAACACTTACCTGGTAAGCGTGCAAACCAAAACATACCTGAAGAAGTGCCTGGCCCTACAGGATACGCGAGAAGGAACGTAATTATTGATAGTCCTTTGAGTGCATGGCGATTATTTTTTGACTCGTTCATCTTGACTCAAATAAAGAGATGTACAATTGCAGAAGCACACAGGAAAAATGATGAAGATTTTACTCTTTCTGATGAGGAGCTAAAGGCATTTATTGCCATATTTTACGCTCGCGGAATATAAGCCACGAGCCATCACTCTATTGCCAGTATTTGATCAAATGACTGGGGAATACCATTTTGTAAAATGATGATGTCTAGGAACCGTTTTGTAGAAATTTTGCAATAGCTAAGATTTGATGTGAAGTCCAATCGATCCCAGTGACTCAAAACCGACAAGTTTTCTCTCTTTTCTATAGTGTGTGATAGATTCATTTATAATTGCATTGCTATATTTGCTATACTTGTCAACAGCTAGCCAATATTTATGGCCGTATTTGTCCTGCTTGGAAGGAATATACTGAGTGGAAGGACACCTAGTTTTGCTGGGGTAAAGTTGTTCATCAACAATAATGTATGGGCCAGGTTTGTAAGAAGCAATGAGCTGAGAAAGCACGCATAGCTCAGTGTCTCTATGGGATTTCAGGATGTATAGTATCATCATGCCAAATTGCAGCATGCCATCTTCTCAGTGGACAGGTAAGGAATATTGTTGTTTGTTATTTTAATTCTGTTGCAGGAGACATTGACTTCTGTGGACTAGGTGATGATGTGAGTATTGTTCAATTTAAATTCATTAAAGGAGTCTGTCATTCATTCAATTAAAGGACTGCTTTCTGGCTGTGTGTTTATTTATAATATAACTATAGAATTATTAATGGATAGGTGTCTTATAGATGCCTCTCCATTACTAACCTGTGGGCTTGATGTCACTGGACAATAAAAAGGTGACATCAACCTCACAAATATAAACCCCACTTGACACATAGATGAAGTATTAATAGCCAGACAAAGAGCTAGTATTGGCGCATCTAAGAAATGCACCATTTCTGGGCTGCTATTTTTAGGCTCAGGGGGACCAATATCCATTACCCTTTACCAAAATGAGAATACCATTCCACAGATATCAGTTTTAGCTTGGCTTGTTGTCAAAAATGGGGGACACCCTATGTCATTTTTTACAAATATTTATTTCAACCATAAGGATGACAGCTGTGGGTCACAGCCCACAACTGTCAGTTTTTCCTGGTTGGATATCAAAGATACAGATGAATTCACTTGAATTCTTTTTTTTTTATTATTTATTCAAAGCACAATTAATGGGTCAATTGATGTCACTTTTCCTGGTGTTTGCCCCTAATTTGAGCTGTTTTGACAGCTCTTGGGCCCCCTTGAAGGTGTTGTCTATGCATTTGGTTTTGCCTTCCATAGAATTATATGGTGTTCGGCTATGTTCGGTGAACATAGCTGAACCGAACCTTAAAAGGTTTGCTCATTTCTAGTCAGGATGTACCACACAAATGCAGCGATACTGCAATCTCTTCTCACGACTGAGTCCCTGCTTCTCCTTAGCCTACCAAACACTGTTTACCTTCATGGATTCTGCACAAGTAGCTGCCTCAACAGGCTGGGGAACAAATGGCTGAAAGGACAGAGCCAGATGTGATGGTTTCTTCACAAGAGTTACCACTTGCGACTGATCCTGGGAGCTAGGAAGGGAAGATGTCAAAGAAGATTCAAGATTCGGGTCATCGAATATCTGTTGGAAGGCCATCAGGTCTGAGATGATAGGAGCCCTTTTTACCCATAAAGCGGTGAACCATGACAGGACATCTCCTACTCAGACATTACGAATCCCACCTTGGCCCAATCAGAAAAAACTGCTGACCAAAAACTTCATTGTGCCGTATGCACTGCTCCAGGAACCTACAGCACTCTTTCAGAACCCCATAGTACTTAGATGGATCAGACAGGAAGAGTTCTACTTTTGAAGCATACATTTTGGATTGAATAAGCACAGCTGTACGTATTGCAACTTGGGCTGGCATATCTGACTTGAGGGCGTTCAATCGGGCATCAAATGTCTGCAGATAGAAAAAAAAAATCCTGGCTCCCTCACTGGTAGCTCAGCTGCCAAAACAGCTCTGAAAGGCAGGGAGGATTGGGGATCAGCGGGGCCTATGACCAAACAACGTGTTCTTAGCCAAGCAAACTGCTATGCCTGCAGGTGGTGCTTGTGGTTCATGGTGATAAAGTTCAGACATTGGCTGCACTAGTACCAGGGACTTCAGCTTGAGGACTGGAAGCACCAGTGATTTCGGGTTAGGGACTATCTGCACTAGGATCAGGGACTTCGGGTTCAGGACTGGCTGCACAAAAACCAGGGGCTTTGGGTTCTGGACTGGCAACAAAATGACCAGGGACTACATTTCAGGACACTGGCCGGATTGGGACCAGTGACCTCAAAACTTAACTAGTAGAAAACCACACTACCTAATGACTAAATGTGTTGCTTGGCACCTCACTATTGGGGAGAGTGCTTTTTAAACAAGATACCTCCCAGATATTGATTGGGAGCCATCTTGCAGGAGCACAATTATACTAAATGCCACACAGCTAATAATGAGAGCATTTTATTACAGTATATGATTGTGCTGCCTCTTTAAGAACAGGGGAGTATGTTTGCATGCACACTAGGAACATCGCTGGGTCTCAGTACAGGAAATAAGCAGAGAGCACATCAGTGGACCACAATGCACTGCCGAGGTGATGAGTATGCCGGCGTCCCAGCATAAAGATGGAAGGGGTACCACATATGGGTACCGTAATAGCATTACATTTATACCTATGTCTGCAAACAGCTATCAGACTGGTTCTGTTGGTTCTCCCACGAGCCATAGTGGGCACAATGGAAGAGGTGTTCGTGGTGCACACAGCCGAAGTGGCGTTGGAGACAGGGGTTTCATGACCATGTTGTGGACTGATTTCTCAAGTACCACTCACACGACTGGTAATACCGCATCGATTAAAAGTGACAGGAGACAGCAGTTGTCAACTATGGTTACAAACTACATCTCCCATATCGATGTTCTCCCTCACAAGTCATTCCCCTTTGACTATTGGGCCTCTAAACTGGACACCTGGCCTGAATTGGCACAATATGTCTTACAGGAGCTCGCTTGCCCTGCTGCTAGTGTGTTATCTGAAAGAGTCTTCAGTGCTGCTGGATCAATCCTGACAGAAAAAAATACCCGTCTGTCGACCCAAAATGTTGATGATCTAACCTTCGTTAAAATGAACCATGCATGAATTTCAAAGGATTTTGTCCCACCTTCCCCTGGTGACACATAGGTTGCCAGAAAACTGCCTCGCTTTTGTCCTCTTCCTCGGACTTGCCCAATTCCGCCATTTGCAGCAGCTGAATGTCCAGCCTACACATCAACATATGCCATTTTTTAAACCTCCCTAACTAGGCTGCCCACCCCCCCAAGGGCTGGGGTCAACACCTGGCGCACGCGGGCAAGTGCCGTTGCTCTGAACAGGTGGATGGGCCCACTGATGGTCGACGGCACTGGCACAGGGCCCCTCAAAGTACAATGCAGTGTCTCTGATGGTGGGGGGGCCCACTCGCCGTCAGACACACCAGCGTACTATGAGGGGCCCTGTGCCAGTACCGTCGCCCATGAGTGTGCCCCCCCTGCTTGGTCATGGCCACAGCACTTGCAAGTTGCAATACTTACCTCTCCCTGCTCCACCGCTGTGTAGTCTAGGCAGTTAAATCCTTCCCAGGGACGGCCACTACAAATTTGGTGTATTGATCGATGATGGTTAAGATGTAGCTATGGCCTGTCCTGCTGGCCTCTACCTTCAGATGATCAATGGCTACCATTTGTAATGGACGTCAACTTACAAGCGGATGCAGTGGTGCTTTATGATCACCTTTCACAGTTGTGATAGTCACAGACATGTGACATTCCTGCCACCATTTTTCAATGTCTCCTCTCATGCCAATCCAATAGAATCGCCTACGGCCTGTGGCTTCTGTCTTTTGCACTCAAAAATGACCAGACACATCATGATAGGCAGTGAGGACCATGTCTACATCTCTCCCTTTGATCACAATTTGATGGAGATGAGTAACGGTGATGTGATCCACGCTGCTGCGATAAAGCAATCCTTTCTTCACAAAGAACCATTTTCGCTGTCTCCACAGACAAAGTAATGGAGGGTCTTCATCGCCTCTGCAACATCTACCGGGAGGTTTTCCCACAATGAGCAATTCCCAAATATCTGCAAACACTCGACTTTCCATCTGTACTTGTATCCATGTAGTTTCCAGTAGTGGAGAATCTGGACTGGCTTACTGAGATTGAAATATATATGAAGATTTAAAAGTACCACAACACTGTATACTGGTGTACGCTTCGAATACCTTTCCCTTTTTCTACTTTTTAAATTCTGGTGTAATACATACTGAGCCTGTGAGTGTCTGTGTCTGACTCCGGAAGTATAGACGGAAATTTACAATTACCCCTAGACTGGGTACACCTGGTATGTGCTGATACAGTACCTTTGTTCAAAATTTTTTATTACGGTATCATCCATAGTGAGTGAGTGTGTGTGGTTTACGCCTTCTATATATACAGTGAATCAGAGACACCAATTTTTACCCTATACTCAATACAGCTTGTATCTTGTTATTCAGTACCTTTGTTCGACATTTAGTATTACGGTCAAATCCATACTGAGTAAGTGTCTGAGAGTGACTACGGGACTATGCATACGGAGATTTCAATTGTACCCTATAATATATATACTTGCTATCTTGTTATCCAGTACATTTTTAAAAAACATTTTTTATTATGGTCAAACCCAGACTGAGTGAGCGTCTGAGGGTGACTCCGGAAATATATACCGAGATTTCAAATTTGGCCAACACTGTATACAGCTGTATGCTTCTGATACAGTATCCTTTTTTGCTATTTAGATTCTGATGTAATCCATAATGAGCCTGTGAACATCTGTCTGTTACTCCGGAAATATATTTGGAGATTTAAGATTGCCCCAACACTGTATACAGCTGTACGCTTGTGTTACACTACCCATTTACTGCTTTTCATATTCTTGTGTAATCCATACTGGGCCTGAGAGCGTTTGTGTCTGCCTCCTGAAATATATACGGAGATTCAGAGTGTTTACACTATACTATATATACCTTGTATCTGGTGATACTGTACCCTTTTTCAACTTTTTATTTTATTGTGTAATCCATACTGAGCCTGTGAGCATCTGTGTACGACTGATGAAATATATACGGAGATTTACTGTTATCTTTAGACTGTATAGAGCTGTACGCTTCTGATACAGTACCATATATCTGCTGGTATTTTGGGTCCATTTTACAAAACATGCGGAAGTATGGTGGAAGAGGACATAGACGTGGGCATGGGGGGCCAGCTGGTACTGATGGTGGTGGTGGTGCATCTGCTGGTAGTGCCAAAAACACAATAGCAGCTAAGGCAGGAGATGTTGAGCCTGCATCATGGTGTAGCTCTGGAAGGCCTGTAAGGCTCCCTTTTCTGGGAGTAGGTAGACTGCTTTTAAAGCCGGAGCATCAGTAACTGTTTTTGGCTTATATTGCTGAAACAGCCTCCAGCTCGATCGCCTCCTCTTCTGAAGTTTCAAAAAATGCAAGCACTGAGTCTTCAGTGCAGGCTTCTGGTCAGGAGCAATCCCTTTCCTTGTGTCCTTCACCCTCAACAAAAGTGAAGGATGCGGCAGCACACACTTCAGATTACTCCATGGAGCTCTTTTCACATACCATGCCTGGGTTCATTAAAAATGGGGCCCATCATATACTGGAGCATTCCAAATGGGGGACATCAGACACTGGAGCAGCATTTATGGGGCCCATTATACACTGGAGCATTAGAAATGGTGCCCATTATATATGGAGTATTATTTGGGCCCATAAGACACTGGAGCATCATCCATGGGGCCCATGATATACTGGAGCATTCTAAATGGAGCAGATGAGACACTGGAGCAGCATCTATGGGGCACATTATACACTGGAGCATTAGAAATGGGGCCCATTATATATGGTGCATCATGTGGGCCTATAACACACTGGAGCATCGTCCATAGGGACCATCATGTACTTTAGCATTATGTGGAGCTCATCATATACTGTATGGAGCATTATATGTGACCAATTATTCTGTATGGACAAATATATGGGGCTCATTATTCTGTATGGTGCACAATGTGGTGGCCATAATACTGTATGGAGTAATATACTGTCCTTTTTTTGAGCTATTGTACAATTTAAAATAGATCAGTCAAGTCATGTAAGCAGTGAAGTATTTGTCATTGTACTATACCTATATTTCTGTGCCGTATCGGAGCATCATGAGTTGTGGTATGTGTTAAAGGGGCGCACTGACACTCTTTGGCCCAGGGCACACGAAAATCTGAAGCCAGCCCTACCCCCACACAACTTTAGCCAAATAACCCTCAGTTTTCAATGCGTAACTATTATTATGAAGTAAATTAAGGTTGACAAGCTTCAGTAATAAGAATTGATGGTTTTGGCATTGAAATGGGCACTGTAGGTGTGTTTACTGTTCTCCACTCCCTGCCGACTTTGCTTCCCCATTGACTTGCATTGGGTTTCGTGTTTCAGTCGGCCTCCGACTTTTCCCTATAGTCGGCCGATTTCATTCGACCCGACTTTTGCGAAAGTCGGGTTTCATGAAACCCGACTCGACCCTAAAAAAGGCAAAGTCGCTCATCTCTACTGGTAGTGTCTTGGGAGTGCAGCGAGATCCGCGGGACCCTCGGTGGAGGCTACCTGAATGCAGTCCCTCATGCATCTATCCTTGCAGGACTTGCTCCAACCCAGTATTCTCCCTGAGGACCACTCAATATGAGGAGAGTGGCAACGGAGTTAGGTAACTCCCAGGAGAACCTGGTCAATGCCCTCGGGCATAATGAGCAGAGACGTCTTGTAATGGGACGGCAAGAGTGAGAGCCCAAGGGGTGCTGTCTGATGTGTGATTTGGGTTGGCAAGGTCGTACCGTTGACCACCCTGATGGTCACGTGGTGAGGAAGTGGCACCAAAGGAATTGCATGCCGTCCACACTGTGTCCACACAGATCTCTACCTCCCAGGTGGAAACACCATTCTCTAACATCCCACGGAAGGACAGTTTGGAGGAGAAGGTTCCAGTGTCTAGTAGGCCTCCTCCGACTGCCACAAGACGCGATTGTTTCCCGACCGCTGAGGGCACCTGTTGGCCAGGTGACCAGGCTGTCGACGCTGGAAACAGCGTGTGGAGATCCGCACCGGGCGTGAGCCGGTGCGAGACACCTCCATGGCCTCCAGGGACATGACTCCCAGAGTGGGGGGTTAAAGAGGTTTAGAGAAGGCTGGAGCCAAACTAACCCTCTGTCTGGACTGAGAACGCTCCAACCAGCGCTCCGTGAAACGGAGATCTATGCGGGTGAAGATGGTAATCAGTTCCTCCAGACCAACGGGAACCTCCCTGGTGGCTAGAGAATCCTTGATGTGCTCAGCCAAACCCTCCAGAACACAGGGACGAGTGCTTTCTCAGGCCATTCCAGCTCGAAAGCCAGTGTCTGGAAGTGGACGGCATAATGGCTGACCGAGAGGGGTCCCTGTGTTAGTGCCAACAACTGGAGAGAGGCATCATGTGTGACCCATGGCCCCAAAAGACCTGCTTTTGAGACATCAGGAACTGAGCAACACTCAGAACCATGGGGTCACCACGCTCCCACAATGTAGTGGCCCATTTCAAAGCCCTGCCCGACAGGAGGGAGATGATAAACCCCACCTTAGCCCGCTCCGAAGGGAATCATGTGACCAATAACTCAAGCTGGATAGAGCACTGGCTCACGAAACCCCTACAGGTGGTGCTGTCACCCGAGAACTTGTCATGTAACGAGATACGGAACAATGTCGGGGTAGGAATGGATATAGAGGCACGGGAGACTGCCTTTGCTACCGCCTGGACGGTGACTGCAGTGACGTCCGCAGCTGAGGCTGAGCGCTCAAGAGCGGACAACCTGCCCTCCAGCTGCTGGCCATATCACTGCAGGCGCTGCTCGTCCGTCATTATTAGCCAGGCCCTGGCGCTATGATAATGTTACGGGCTGGCGGAACGCACCCAATAAATAAAGACGAAATAATAGAAGAGGTGCGTTCGCAGCCCGGGCCCACAGTGCAGAGGTGACCAACTGCTGCTGAACAATGAGGGAAAGGCATGTAGGAGGAAAGCTGGACACCAGTGGGCAACCACTGAGGTGGTGCTAGCAGGCACGAGTTCCGTTACTTCACGTAACACGTAGCAGCCGTCGAACAACCGCAACCTGTTAGCGTCACAGGTCACGGTGGTGTGAATCACTGCTTGCGATGTGTGCAGTGTCCGCCCTGATGGATGCCACTAACCAGCCAAGCAACGGTGATGGAAAGCGCACACATGGCGCACGGCGCTACTGTAGCGGACGCTGCAATAGCAGTGGCCAAGGAGGCCTATACTGGCTGACACCCTAGGCGCTAGCGGTAGATGAGGAGCAACACTGCGGCTCTATGCAGTGCTAGAGCTAATGTGCTGACTCTAATTCCTAACCCATGCGTAATATCCAAGGAGGGGGAATTATAATGCGTCAGTCACAAGGCTCATTCATCCATCATCATACATACACTAAATACATTAGCTTCAGAGTCTATCATAGCGCATGGCGGGGTGGCCATGCAAGCCTTTTATAGCCATGCCCTTCTGGGACCTTCCTGATCCTCCAGATGGACCAATCAGAACTGGAGAAGGACCTGAGCATGTGACTTCTGATCCCCAATGGGAGATTGTCTCATGAGCATGCTCAGTAGACTGAAAGAAGGACTTAGACTCTGGAGTCTTTTGCTGCTGGACAGGTTGCATTGCATAATGGGACCAGAGGTAGCAGCAGCAAGCGAACCCACAATACTGGTGTGGGCATAACGCCGGGATCGTGGATTCTGCTGAGCAGGCTCCACTGCGGCCGGAGGGGAATGAGAGACCGCCGACGGCAAGGCTCGGGATTCCCGCTGTGCAGTGCGCAGAACCTAACACTTTAAATGACAAATATTAGTTTGGTAGGACCACTCTACATTCAAGAATTGTCCACTGCACAATGTGCATAGGGTTTGTAAAAATTAGCCTTATGTGCTGAGTCATGGTTGACACAGGAAGCCAAAGGCCTCCAATGACAAATAGTAGTTAGGCTAGAGTAGGAATAATGTCCTGGTTTGTCCACTACACAATGTGTATAGGGTTTGTAAAAATTAGCCTTTAGATGAAGGAATTGAGGGTAAACTGATTAAATTTGCTGATGACACAAAGCTAGGAGGGATAGCTAATACTAGAGAAGAGAGAGAGAGGATTCAAAAAGATTTAAATAAACTGGAGAAGTGGGCAGCAACTAACAGAATGGTTTTTAGCAGGGAGAAATGCAAAGTACTACATCTGGGCAATAAAAATGAAAAAAGCATATATAGAATGGGAGGAATAGGGCTAAGTGACAGCACATGTGAAAAAGACTTGGGTATACTAATAGATCACAGACTGAATATGAGTCAACAGTGTGATGCAGCAGCAAAAAAGGCAAATGCAATTCTAGGATGTATTAACAGAAGCATACAGTCTAGATCACGTGAAGTCATTATTTCCCTCTACTCCTCTTTGGTCAGACCTCATCTGGAATATTGTGTCCAGTTTTGGGCACCACATTTTAAAAAAGACATCAACAAACTGGAGCAAGTTCAGAAAAGAGCGACCAGAATGGTGACCGGTCTGCAAACCCTGTCTTATGAGGAAAGGTTGCAGGATTTGGGAATGTTTAGTTTGCAAAAGAGAAGACTGAGAGGAGACTTAATAGCTGTTTACAAATATCTCAAGGGCTGTCACATTGTAGAAGGATCAACTTTATTCTCATTTGCACAAGGAAAGACTAGAAGCAATGGGATGAAACTGAATGGGAGGAGACACAGATTAGATATTAGAAAAAACTTTTTGACAGTTAGAGTGATCAATGAGTGGAACAGGCTGCCACGAGAAGTGGTGATTTCTCCTTCAATGGAAGTCTTCAAACAGAGGCTGGACAGACATCTGACTGGGATGATTTAGCGAATCCTGCTTTGTGCAGGGGGTTGGACCAGATGGCCCAGGAGGTCCCTTCCAACTCTACGATTCTATGATTCTATGATTCTATGAGTCATGTTTGACGAAGGAAGGAAACAGGTTGTTATGGGAAGGTGTTGACGTTAACAGCAGTAGCATGAATCAGCACTTTTGGTGAATTTATATTGGCTTGCTGTTATCTAGAGGGATTGCAAATTTTAGAGATATCCAGTCCTTGTTGAATTTAATCAGAGTTAAGGCCCTTTTACATTTAGCGATGCACCAGCGATCCGACGCGGTCATGATCACTGGTGCATCGCTAAATGATCGCTAGTGAGCTTTCACACCGAAAGATCTCACAGCGATGCAACAGCGACGTAGCGCACGATACTCACCTTTCACACACAGCGATCCTGACGTCCTCCCGCCCGCCTCCACGCATCGCTCATTGGCCCCAGCAGGAAATGGAGCCGGACATTCTCGCGTGATCAGCGATAACCAGCGGGGGAGCCGGTCGGAGGTAAGTATCACACATAGCGATATCGCTAGCGATATCGCTATAACGTCACAAAATCGGTGACGTTATAGCGATATCGCTAGCGATATCGCTATGTGTAAAACCCCCTTAAGTCTATCTGCATTTTCCATGTAAAAGGTGTGTGCGCCTATCAGTGATGATTAAGCCAGCAGAACTGAAAACACGCTCTGACATCACATTAGCAGTCGGCCAGGCCAGTACCTCCATTGCGCATAAGGAGAGGTCAGGCCAAGTGTTCAGCTTGGACACCCAATAATTAAAGGGGATTGAAGTGTCAGAAAGGACACATGTATGGTCACTTAAGTACCCCTTGACCATGTTCTGCAACTTCTCCCTCCTTGGCATTGTTACAGGCACAGATAGCCCTTGCTGTTGTGCTGGTTTATTAAAAATTGCCCAATTTGTGAACATTTCCCCCCACCTCTGTCGGACCTGGTGTTCATGTTTCTCCCATTATCCCTTGGTGTTGAAAAAAGCCACTACCTCTGCTACCAGTATTGTCTGAGGGTGATGTTTTCAGCAACTGATCTACAATGACCTTCTTGAACGATTCCATTGTAAAACTCTTTGGTGAATCCAAAAGGAGAGAAGGAAATTTCTCCTTGCACCATGGATTGAGAAAGGTGGCCAACCATTATTGGTTGTTGGATAAAATGTGTATCGCGCGAGGGTCTTGTCACAGACACTTACACATGGACTGTGCCATGTGAGCCAAGCTGCAAAAAAGTAAATGTTCTGTGTACTCATCCTCTCCTCTCTGCTGACTCACTCCTTCTACTCCTCCACCTCCTCCACTTCAGCGCATGCAGGCTGCACAGACATGAAACTTGGGTTGGGTGCCCCCTCTATAACATTAGGAGTCCCCTCGGTAGCACAGAAAAACAACTCCTCTCCCTCCTCATCTTCCTCATCTTCCTCCTAATCACCCAAAGTTGCCTCAGAATATAGGCTGGGCTGGGTAGTATGACCCATAATGATATCTGGCTCCATACCATGATGCTGGGCACTCAAAGCTTCCTCTTTGAGATTATGCAGTGATTGTTTCAAGAGACATGGCAGCGAGATGGTTTCGCTGATAATAGCCTGATCACTGCTGTCGAGGTTGGTGCAGTACTCAAACTTCTCAAGAACCTCACAAATGTCAGCAATCCACACCCACTCGACAACTGTTATGTGTGGTGGCTGACCCTCAGTCTGATGGGCATGTTGAAGCTAGTATTCAGCTACTGACCTCTGCTGCTCACTAAACATAGGATAGGTTGAGTTCCACTGCGTGAACTAATATGGACAGCAAAAGGCAGGCTGTAACCACAAAAACAGCGGGGAAAATGGCCTGGTGAGTGATTGGTAGCAGGCAGTAGGAAATGTTTGGACTACTGCTTTGAGCAGGGCACTAACCGCCTTTTCAGTAGACTAATGTGGACAGCAGAAGTCAGGCTCTGACCCCCAAAACAGCAGGAAAAATAAACCGGTGCTTTAAAATAAAGGCAGCACAAAATTCTAGTACTCTGTGTGCTGGATAAATATTGCATTGCCTCTAACAAGAGCTGTTTTAAGATGGACACTGGAAGAACACTTTAGCCTCTCCCTACCTAATGCACAATCTCTTCCTCCCTGTACTCTGACTTCAACTCTGAAAAGAGGTGGTATTATGAAGCTAGTGACCGGCTCCTTTAAACTTTCCCTGCTCGAGTATCTCTCTCTCATCTCTCTCCCTACTCTACACTGACACTGTATGCACAGCAGGTAGCCCTGAAAAGGGCTTTAGTGTTATCAAGAGGTCTAGCAGCTGAGCGATCTCTACCTATGTTTGTAAAATGCAGGCTTCGGATGCATTGTATGAAAAATGGCAGCGGCAGGGCTTAAATAGACCCTATATTTCTGGGCGGCCAGCCAATCACAGTAATGCCACACCCAATATGTCTGCAGCATTACTGTGACTAGATAAGAAGCCCAACATGTTTAGTAGCTGCAAAAGAGGCTCCAAAAATGCACAGTTGGACGTCCAAATATAGCGAGGCAAGAACAAAAATACTCGCAATGTAATGAGTAACCCGAATACTGTACTATCTGTGCAAATAATGAATAGTAACGAATACACTTACTCATCACTATTTGTAACACCATACCTCATTCTGCAGCACATTTTTTATCTATATAAGCTCCTGATAATTTGCTATATCCTCTCTACTCTAGCTGGTTTGTAAGATTACTATATGCCCGAATCAGTGGACAAATACCCTTGATGATGCATTTTAAGCACTTTAGCACTTTATGTGTCACATAGTCCCTGATGGAATTGGCATACTAGGGGTACCAGGGACAGCCATCAAGGAGCGAGGGTGCCAATCTCCCTTCCATAAGGGTGCTAGTTTCCGCTGGCAGGCAAGAACAATGCAGGGAAAGTTGGGTTTCCCACCACTTTTTCATTATATGTGGACATTTTATTCAGTATGCAAATCCTATTATCCTAATGGAGCCATATTACTATTTAATTTATTGTCTAACCTCTTATACCCTATCACATCAACAGGCCTTTTTTAATTTCTATCCCCAGAAGGTCTTTAAGGGTTTGAAGGGAGAACCGATGTCAAGCAGGGATGCCATTTGCTCAAGGTCAAGGGTGCCAACCTCCTCTGGTAGGTAGGAATGTTATAGTAATAGAGCAGGTATAGGTACCTCCCCATGATCTCTCCATCTAGTGTCTTTTGACAAATAAATTGGTGATGGTAACTGTGTGAATTGCGCCTTTTTTGTAATTTTATATTGTTAAATAAAAGGTGTTCTTTAATATAGTAAATTATTTGGAGTTTTTTTCTGTGAGTCTGTAAAAAATTGTGTACTCCCAAAATAATTTTCTAACCTGTGAATCAGTTCAGTGTGAACCAGCCTATGAACAGTGGTAAACTTCATTACATCACCCCTAGCACAATAAGAACTTTCTCAAGATGCTAGCGGTGATTTCATTGAGGTCATCACAGTTCATCAGGCCTCTCACAATAAGCTTCCCTTGGGAATAACAGCTTTAGAAACCTGTGGTAACCTCAATTACGTCACCGCAGGTAACTGTAGCTGTGCGCTGACGCTCAGCTCAGTGTCTCCTGCATTTCAGGCTGAACTGTTGCACCATTCCACTATTCAGCTTGAAATCCATATGAAGCAGAGATGATTGCGGCGTGATGAAAATGGGTTATTGTCAGACAATTGAGGAATTTTTTTATTATTTCTATTTTTACAATAATAAATGGGAAAATGAGGGTGCGGTGTGTTTATTTCAATTATAGGACTTTATTCTTGCAGAGCATTTTTTAAAATATGTCAATGGGATTAGTAAAGGGGGCAGCTTATAGATTCCTCTATGTTAGAGTACTAACCTCATGGCTTGATGTCAGCTGACAATAAAAAGCTGACATCAACCCCAACCCTATTATCCCACTTGCCACCACAACAGGGCAAGTAGAAAGAGCAACGCTAAGTGCCAGATTTGGCATATCCTATGAATGTGCTATTTTTGGAGCAGCTGAAGACTGATGTTGGCAGCCTGGGAGGGGGGGTCAATATCTATGTCCCCTGCACTTGCTATCAATATCAGCTCACAGCTGCGTGCTTACCCTTTGCTGGTTTGAATTTATAGGGAGTCCCCATGTAAACTAACCAATGAAAGCTAAACAAACACCTGTGAGCTGTTATTAATAATCTGGGAACATCTAGAGCTAATGGCTCTTTTCCCAAATTAATAATATCATCCCAAAGTTGTTGGGTTTTCCTCTGCTGGATTTGAAAATTACACAGGAGCCCATTCATTTTTTAAAATTATTTATTTATTTAAAAAAAATTAAGAACACAAATTACTGATTATATGGCCACTGACATCTATCTAACTATCTACCTATCTGTGTTTCTCATCGCTACCTATATCTTTTAACATTTTTAAAACGCAGCACAAATTACTCTACTCTGTGTTTCATTCCATACGTGTCACACTGACAACACACTGACAGCACACGGACTCATGGATACTAACAGCACACGGACACATGGATACATACGGATGGCACGTGGACAAGATCTCACCAGGACTGTTTTTACCAGTATAGAAATTACCAGGTCTAGAGATAAGCGACTTTGCCTTTTTTAGGGTCGAGTCGGGTTTCATGAAACCCGACTTTCTCAAAAGTCGAGTCGAACGAAATCGGCCGACTATAGGGAAAAGTCGTGAAACACGAAACCCAATGCAAGTCAATGGGGAGAAAAGTCGGCAGTGAGTG
Source organism: Dendrobates tinctorius (assembly GCF_039654945.1). Taxonomy (NCBI): domain Eukaryota; kingdom Metazoa; phylum Chordata; class Amphibia; order Anura; family Dendrobatidae; genus Dendrobates; species Dendrobates tinctorius. Next base: position 28,129,740 of record NW_027361771.1, read on the forward strand.
GAGAACTGTAAACACACCTGGCATGAATTTTAACCCTAGAGGTGGTGAAATCTCTCTCTCTCCTCTCTCTCTCCCTCTCCCTCTCTCTCTCCCCCACTCCCACTCCAGCTAGGCTCCCGCTACGCTTCTCTCATTGGCTGAAAAAAGTCATGTGCAAGCATTCGGCGAAACCCGACTTTGGCGCTTGAGTCTGACCAACCTGTTTCGCTCAACTCTAACTAGGACGCGTGAAGGGGGCCTAATACAGGGGCACAATTACAGGTGCTACACAATGAGCATCATACCTCTTACCTTTCTGAAGAAGTGAAAAAACTATGTTAAAAAGATAAGAATTTCAGAATGGGTCATGTAAATGATAGACTATTTCCTAACAAGATGCCGTGGTATCTACTAAGGCTTTTTTGAAGTTTTGAGATGAAAACTATGCAGACATCTGAAGTATTTTCCCAATTAAATGCACACACATAAATACCTGCTGTACCTTACATACTTTCCATCTCTGGTGTTTTGACTGCAAATTCAGTCTGTGAATATCAATTGAATATTAAATTAAAAACATACTTTTTCTTTCATTTTATGTCTAACCTTGTCTACAGTTTTTAGCGTGCAGAAGACAGAAAAAGCAATGTGAGAACATTTTGCTGACCTGCTTTGGAAGCATACACTCATTATTTTAAGAAATCCATAGCATGCTTTCCCCATCTATCTACAGTACCGGCATCCTGATTTCAACATAAACATTGAAGAAATTTTTTTCTTTCCCTATCTGCCATGTAGTTGGCACCACAATAAATCTAAAACCACAAGCAAGAAAATACAAGCACACAGAGAAGAAAATAATAATTTTACGCCGTGTCTGCTATGAAAATATCTACCCCAAAATAATTATTATTTTACAGTGAATCTGAAAGTAAACTCGAGACCTTAAGTCAAATACCAATCTGAAACCATGAGTTGGTTGTGACATTTTACTATAATATGTGTTCTAGTTTAATTGTGATTTTATCTGAATTAGGACACTTGAACCATCCAATGACTCACCTGACCATTGTTCCTTTTTAACCCGTTTAGTCATTTTAGTCATGGTTAATCCATGCTGTTAAAAAAGCTTGGGTTACTTAAGAATAGGGATGAGCGGCCTTGTGGATATTCGGATTCGTCAGGCTCCACCAAACTTCTAAAGTTTGGTTCAGGTACCAGAACTCCTCCCGAACTTGAGCATGATCCTGAACCCCTTAGAAGACAATGTTGGTGCTTTAAAAGGGCTGCAAAATAGTCATAGTAAAGGCTAGAAGTGTCTCTCTCTCTTTCTCTTACTCTCTCTTTCCAGTATACTAAACACTAAGACAGACTTCTGGGAGAAGTCAGGGTTTGGCATTCAACACCGGATGCTAGAACTTTACAGATCGGGTTCGCTCATCTCTACTTAAGAGCTACAAAATCTTCACCAAATTTTGTTTGTGGTATTTAAATAATCTAGGAATAACTAACATTTTAAAAAATTCCACTGGGAATTCTTTTTTTATGTTTTATTCTTTTTTAACTTTTTTTTTAATATATTACATATCTGTGAGCATATACAAGAGCCACCATTAAAAAATATTGCATATCAAATTTTAAATCCCAGTTTCCTTCCGAACCTTTCAAACTAGGGCCTCAAAGGTCATGGGAAAGCAAGTCCTGCACAAGATGTGTGCCCTAAAACATTTGTGTAATTTGTCTGCTATTTTTTATAACACAAAAAGTGTAGCGTTGTGATCTACCTTTAAAAAGGCAACCTATTCATAAACCATTCAACTTGTCTTTGATGTCTATAGGGGTATGGTCATGAACAGCTTTAACCTTTTCTTAAAACCCAATTGCAAGAAGAGAGAAAGAAAAAAAAAACTTTAATCATTTTACATTGGGTCTGATTCTGGGTGCTGCAAGAGTATCCTCATTCATGGTTTTTGTGTTGTATTAATGTTTTTTAGAGATTAATAATGATTTTTTTAAGTATTTCTGTACATAAACTCTTGGAGGTTTAGCAGAATTCCAATTTTAGACAATTAAAGTCAAGAAAGGTAATAAAAGTTCTTTCAAAGCCATAGCATTGGCACTACTAAAGCTTGTTATAGACATATACGACCCTGAAATTGCCTATCTTGTATGTCATATAATATGATATACAGATGTTACAGGGGTGTTGCTTGTTTCTTTTTCTTAGAAGCAAGAGAGAAGAACCACTAAAGACAGCTCTTGTGGACTTAGGCCGTCTTTGTAATAAATGTATGAACTTTTATCTAAAGTGGCCCCTACCAACAGATTCATCCCTCAAGATCAGTGAAGGCTTCCATACTGTATGTAAAAAGGTTTATTATGATGAGTGATGAGTGCATTTGTTCAGAAAACGATCGCAAAACAAAGTAGGCACAAATATGGCACATTCAGATTCGTGATCTGAAACAAGAGCAAAATTTAAAAAAAAAAATAAAAAATAATCGGAAAAAATTGGTAACATTCGATAAAAGTGTGGAAAAATATATGATACAGGAAAGATATATATCTTCGTACCGTCTAAGCCAGTAGATAGATACCATCTTTTCAGTTAGCCATTAAAAGGTATCAACCACTGAGGACTCTCAATTCTGAATATTTTGGTAAAATATAGGCATTGCACAAAAGTATTTTCAGCACTTTAGCAATGATAAAGGTGGTGTATCATGAGCTTTTGGTACGTGTTTGATGAGGGGAAGTGTGTGCAGAGATCAGAGGCACGGCAGCCTTGTAAAGTCATTTTTTTTTCTAACTTTATGTGTGCACATTGTGACTAGCCAATAAGGGTGCAAGAAATACCCACAATGTCCTGACAATGGCTTGTGTCATTGACTGCTGAAATAACATGTTCCCCTCCATTTAAATGGCGGACATATTGTTTTAGCAACATTTTGACACTGTAACAGCGCAGAGAGGCTGCTCCTGATGCTGGCACTGTTAGCAGCAAGATTTCAGCTATTTTGCTAGTTGTTGTATATCAGTCAGATAGTGTAGCTAGCTAGTGTCCAATGTGACTGTAAAATTTACCTTCCAGCACTTTTTCTCTTTTTTGGCCATTATTGAGGTCCACAGACAAAGCCAGCAGGGCACATGTCCTACAAGTGTGTTGTGCACTGCTTCTATTGTGCTTCATGCACAAGTATAGCATTCTAAGGCTAGTTTCACACTAGTGGTTCCTGGAGCTGCAGAGGGATGTGCATGGCCGCCATAAAGCTGCATGCGTCCTTTTGACGGTGCATCGATCGCACCAGAATGTAACACGGTGCATTTGGCGCAGGTCGGCGCACCGTCAAAAGGACGCATGCGCCCGCAAACGCATACCTGCGCATGGCCTGCGTACCCAATGCTAAAGATAGGGTACGCAGGTCACATGCAGCATCCTGCACCCATAGGCGGAGCTGAACGGAGGAGGTGCAGCCATGGGCGGAGCTTCACGGCGGCCATGCGCAACCCTCCGCAGCTCCAAGAAACACTGGTGTGAAACTAGCCTTAATATTTTTTCACTAGCAGTATGGACGTGGCACATATCACATTTACAGAGCGGCCATAGATTAAGGACTTCTGCACAGTTGTAAAATGGCTACTAAGATGGTTAGCGCTGACATTAGTGCTGATAACACCATCATCAGCATCACTATTCTGGTCATCTATATACTGAAGCAGACTTTGAATAGCCTGCGGGAGGCGATGGTGGTCCCAGAAGAGGAGGAAGCATAGGAGGATGTGGAAGGGATAACATTGTCTCTAAGTTCAAGACTGTCGTCACACATTTGGGTGCCAAGGGTGGGTGGATTACTGCAATCAAAGGGGGCTGGTGATAACAGACAAACTGTTATCGAAGGTGCAAGATCTGAGGAACAAAAGGAGGAGGAAGAGATGATGGGCAAGCAACTGTCAGGATAATCCTCCCCTCTCTGTTGTTCATGGTTACATAGTAACATAGTTTTGAAGGCTGAAGGAAGACCTTATGTCCATCTAGTTCAGCCTATTTTTAGTGCAGCTGTTCTGCATTGTTGATCCTGGGGGAAGGCAAAAAACCCACAGAGTAGAAGCCAATTTTCTCCATAGGGAAAAAAAATTCCTTCCCCTAAGCTGGGTCAACCATCTACCTATAATATTATGTTATTTGTAACCTTCTATACTGTTACTCACAAGAAAAGCATCCATTCCTTTCTTAAATTCATTCAGTGAGTTGGCCATCAACACTTCCTCAGGAAGAGAATTCCAGAGCCTCACTGTTCTTACCGTGAAAAACCCTCTTATATGCTGGTGCAGAAATTGTCTTTCCTCCAAACGAAGAGAATGCCCCCTGGCAGAAGGGGATGGAGGAAACAAGCCTTATTGTTACCCAGTCGCCAACCAAGCCACCATGGACTTGGACTGCATGGTAGAGACCAACATATGAGTGCCTTCTTGTCTGCAACATGATCCTGGTATAGTTTTGATTAGGAATACTGTGGACTACTGTGTTGCCACTCTGCTAGATCCATGATATAAAAACCAATTTTGCCAGATGCTTCCCACCCTGGAAAGGGACCCTCAAATGCTGGAGTATCGAAACACGCTTTTACAACCTTAAGAGAGCTTTTTCCCCCAAGACAGCAGTGAAGCACACAGCTCGCATCACAGCTCTAGATGTCTAACCTCAGGCACGTCAATTCATCCACACTAGAGCTGAGCGAAACAGGTCAGTCAGATTCAAAAGTCGCCGACTTTCGCCAAAGTCGGGTTTCATGAAACGAAACCTGACCACAGTGTGAAGTCGGCCATGCGGTCGGCGACCCAAGCGCCAAAGTCGGGTTTCACCGAATGCTTGCACGTGACTTTTTTAGCTAATGAGAGAAGCGTAGCGTAGTGGGAGCGGGAGTGGGAGAGGGAGAGAGAGAAGAGAGAGAGAGATTTCACCGCCTCTAGGGTTAAAATTCATGCCAGGTGTGTTAACAGTCCTCCACTCACTGCCGACTTTTCTCCCCATTGACTTGCATTGTGTTTCGGGTTTCACGACTTTTCCCTATAGTGGGCCGATTTCGTTCGACTCGACTTTTGAGAAAGCTGGGTTTCATGAAACCTGACTCGACCCTAAAAAAGGCAAAGTCGCTCATCTCTAATCCACACCAAAACAGCAGCAGCAGCATCACTGGTGGAAGTGGAAGAAGCAATTTCTGTGAATCCTTTGAGTCCAAGTCTTACACATAGTGAGCAAAGGGAGAGGATGGTGTAGGAGTATCTAGAACTAAATATCAATACCATTAGGGAGGGTTTGGACCCTTTCACGCTTTAATCTTCCAAAATGGATTAGTGGCCTGAGCTCTCCTCACATGCCTTGGAGGTTTTATCGTGTCCAGCAGCCAGCGTTCTCTCAGAACGTGTCTTCAGTGTTGCTGTTTGTGTCCTGACAGATAAGCGTAGCCGGCTATGCCCTTGGCACGCGCATGCTCTTGCCAGCTTCCTGTCTTGCCTCCTCGTGCGCCTTAAGCATGGGCAGGTCCTAGCGAGAACCCTGCCTAGTACTCAGGCCCTTGTCTGAACCCTGCCGTGCGTCCTAGCATGTGCAGGCCCTAGCCTGAACCCTGGACCCTGGCATGTATCATAAACAAGCACCTTGCCTTGAACCTTGGACCCTGGTGTGTCTCCTAAACACGCACCTTGCCTTGAAACTCAGACCCTGGCGTGTTTCCTAAGCACGCACCCTGCCTTGAACCTTGGACCCTGGTGTGCCATTTAACACGTACTATGCATTGGACCTTGGTGTGCCCTCGCACGCGCCTTGCTATGTATCACTGTGTCCTCGCAATTACGTCTTGAACCTGGTGAAACCCTGAGACCACGCTTTACAGGAGAAACCCTGTGACCACGCTTTGCATTGTCTTGTACCCTGCTTGTATCCTGCACGTTTGCTGTTTCCAGACACTCACACGTGTGTCTTCCATGAACTGGCCGTCTGGTTCCAGCAGTCGTGGTGGCTCACCCCCTTGGTCCTACCCCTGATACTCCCTGTATAGGGGGTGGTCCTCACAAGGTCATCTCGCCCTAGGTGGGTGCCAAGACCCAGAGGGTCCACTCTAGAAATTGACATAGCAGAACCCGTCACAGTATGTTTTATTGTGACTGTAAAAGTGGCGTAAGGCTCTGACAACATTGTTTACTGCAGTGACCTGAGAGCAAGAAATACTTCCAGGGGTCGTTTCCATGCTGTTCCCATGTCATTTGAGCACCATTCCCATCAATTTCTGCAATTTCTAGTCCCTCTAAAGACCGCCAGGGGTGAGGCCACTGGAAAAATGCTCAAGGTTTTTTCCCCATAGACTTACATCGAGCTCGTTGCTCGCGTCGAGCACCCGAGCATTCCAATTTGCTTGACCTGAGCAGCGAGCTCCCAAGCATTTTAGTGCTCGCCCATCACTACAGTGCACATATTGACCAAGAGCAGAGGAACTACATTATGAGAGTTCAAATGACAACTTGAGTGTAAATAATCCCTAGCGGGGCATGCTTTTTGAGTTTACATGTGATAATTGGGGCTGATTTGAATAGAATTATATTGACACAACTGCAATAGAAAGAATAATAAAAGCATTATATATTAGTAACTAGTGTTGAGCGATACCATCCGATACCCTAAAATATCGGATCGGATGGTATCGGACTGATACGACAAAAGTATCGGGTATCGCCGATTCCGGAAGTCCCATTCAAGTCTATGGGACTTCCGGTATCGGAACAAGAAAAACCCTTTTCTGTCCTTTTACAGCCTCTCGGGGGGGTGTGCCGGCCTGCCGGGGGTCTGTGCCGACTGCCCGGGGGTCTGTGCAGGCTGTGGGGGTCTGTACCGGCCTGCCGGGGGTCTGCACCAGCCTGCCGGGGGTCTGTACTGGCCTGCCGAGGGGCTGTGCCGGCCTGCCGGTGGTCTGTACCGACTGTCCGAGGGTCTGTACCGGCCTGCCGGGGGGGCTGTGCCGGCCTCCGGGGGTCTGTACCGACTGTCCGGGGGTCTGTGCAGGCTGCGGGGGTCTGTGCAGGCATCATCCGATGGGACTACAAGTCCCATCGGGCGATGCCTGCTACCATGACGGTGATTGACACATTAGCCAATGATGGGACAGTAGTAGTCCCATCATCCGGCTAATGTGTTGAATGTAAAAAAAAAAAAAAAAAAATACATACTACATACATATTACGTGCTAGATACATATTACATACATGCTACATACATGCAACATACATACTACATACATACATACTACATATATACCACATGCATGCAACATGCATACTACACATATACTACATGCATGCAACATACTGTGAGGTAGCGCTGTCATTCAAGGTTGGGGTACACTCGCATGGCAGCGAATAATCACGTCTGGCACAGGTTTCCATAAAGCAATATCACAGTCCAAGAGGTTTATTCATTATCATAAACCAATCACGATATGCAACAGTCTTACAGCAGGGTATCTTCACACTGGAGCTCTGCTCCCCTTTAGCCCTCCTAGTCACACAGGCTGTGCTTCATCTAGCCAGCAGGCTATACAGTCTCTCAGTTGTAGTCCCGTCTCCGGGTTACCTTGCATGCTGCTTTACACTGCAAATGTTCATTCCCTCTCCCTGGGAACTGTCAGGCACACATCGCTATTAGTCACAGCGTCCAGACGTGCTGTTAGGCAGACAAACATCTCTTTGCATGAGACCTTCCAAACGGACCAATCGGGTCTCTGCATTCACCACATGTGACCAGACCTCAGGTACCTTATATGGTCCATAACCACACCCACAGGTTATCACATGGTCCTATTGCACACAGCCACACCCAGACTTCCCTGACACATTGTAGCAGAACGTACTACTCAGCTGTACCTCTGCTGATCATTATGATCTTTCAGTATCCTATACCTATCAGGGCAATGGAAATGCTTATACGGCTGTCCTGGGACACCCACACAGCGCCCCCTAGCGGACACAGCGGTCACTGCACCACATACCTCCCCCCTATGTTCAAACCTGTGGGGTTGAACACACAGCATAACCCCCGGCTCTCGAGACTGGGCACTCACTACACCTTGCCCACCAGGTCGAGAGAACCGTCTCCATTTGTCATACGGGCTCATCTTTATGTTAGGCCTCCCCCGCTCCCAGCTGTCATAATACCGGTTATTGTCTTTGACCCTCCAGTCATGGTTTGTCTGCGTCATCAGACACTCTCTAGTCTCCACCTGTCTGCAGTACGCTTCGTCACCTGATCTTTCTCTCACTGACCATCTCTCTCGGTTGGTGCGGTCATAAGTCTTAGTAGAGCCTGCTGTCTGGTCTGAGTCTGACTCAGTCAGCGTCTCACAGGAACTATGGTCTTTCAATGTCATCCTGCCAGTCAAACTACCCCTTGCTGACACTCTCCTGCCATCTGCCCTGTCACTTCTTGGAGGAACCGTTCGGGTCCTTACATCTTGGGTTGGAGGCGGCCGCCACCTGGTATTCTGTATTTCTTTATTAATTCGCCGATGGTCCAGCCTCAACTGCTCAATTTCTTGCAGATACTCCACTCGATACTCCACGAGCATCCAAAAGTCTCTCAGGCTTTCCACGGAGCCAACCACCATGGTGGAAATCCTATTCACTTCCCAGGATACCTGGTCATCATCAGGAGGGATCCTCACCCTCACCACACCGGAGATATTCACAAGGTCTTGCATTACCTTCCCGGACCTTCCAATGATTCTCCCAATCAGAGCTTTGGGTACCAGAACCACATCTTTCCTCAAACCCAACCGATCCAGAGCCTCTCTTGCTATCTCTAGGCGTCGAGCAGCCTTCATATTACTCTGCCTAACCAATTGTTTGACACGTAGACACTGCAAATGCGTCTCTTTCGGGACAGCTACTCAATTTGATGTATCTTCCCTGGCTGATACTATCACCAACTGCCGAGTCTCAGGTGCCCAGTGCACCTCACACGCTTTGACCGCCTCTTTGAAAGCCTCATGTACACCTTCTTCCGCACAGGCTTCTTGCATGTCTTCAGATACCTCGATCACAGATTTGAAGGTCGTGGTCTTGCTCTCTTCCTGGACAGAAGACTGTGGCTTTACCACGGACACTTCCCTCACTACAGTTGACCCGACCGGGTGACTGTCTTCTTTGGCTCTTTGCTCACCAACTTCAGGAGATTTTATCTCTTCGAAAGCCTTTGCCAAGATAGGTACCGGCAGTTCTGTCTTGTTATCACTCTGACCCAGCTGCTGCACATCTCCGTCCAAGCTCTTCTCCCGCAGAAGACCTTCTACTACTCCTCTGAGTTCCTCCATCTCTTCCTTAAGGCTCTTGTTCACACTTTGCCAGGTGGACAGGTGACCTCTGAGCTCCAAGATTTCTTTCTCGAGCCCCTCCACCTTGTGCTCGGCCAATTGTCTCAAGATTCTCTCTTGTTTGACATGTTCTTCCACTGTCTCTTTTATTAGTTGTATCTCCTGATCTTGTTCTCTTTTGGCCAGCACGTGTCGCACCACTAATTCTTTAATTATATCGTCAAAGGGTACCACTGAGTCAGTCCTATCAGTCGAGTGACCCCCCCGGCTACCCTCTGACTGTGTTTCTATTCCCGTTATCTTCTCGATCAGGTTACCACCAGTCCTGTCATGAGTTTCAGTCAGCACAGCATTAGATTCTCTCCTAGTGGTGGCTACTGGCAACAACACGTCACAGTCACACCACACCGTACGGTGAACCCCCAAGACACTCTCTATCCGTGTATCAGCTCCGTTCTTTTTGTTTACCACACCATTCTCATTCACACTGTGGTACGCTTCAGGTGACGTCAGGTCAGTAAATTCGTCTGACGCAATTCTTTCTCCGGTCGCCCTTACGTCTGGCCTGTCCACGTTAGGAGGCGTCAGCATCTCAGTGTCTGCTAGCCCTACAGTAGAAACGTCTCCATCCTCCTGCCCCACATCTTTAAACATGACAAAGTCCCGGCGCCTCTCAAAGGTATGCACTAAGTTTGGTGGCATACTACCACCTTGGCACTCCCCCTTTGTCATTTCAATCAGGACTCTGTCCACCTTATAATTCACAATGACCCTGTGGATGCAGCGAACTCTGACGTTTTTCTCGGTCAGAGATAAAACGAGAGGAGTTCCTGTCAGAGTCACCTGACTCTTTGAGTCCAGCGACCAGGGACTCCTTCCCGGTGCAGCATCATGGTACACATCTGTGGCCCATCATCACTATCTGGAAAGGATATCCCACATTCTGACCAAGTCATACACACACACACTGCGGTACTCCAGACATACCCACTGAGTCATCTAGTGCTGTCATTTCTTCAAACTTGGCCCTTTTCTGGACCACCACCTCACTTTGGGTTGCCGCCCCCTCCTGGGACTCCACCCCTTTTTGGGTTACCATGCCAATTTGGGACTCCACCCCTTTTGGGCTACTACTCCGATTTGGGTCACCGCCCCCTTTTGGGACTCCACCCCCTTTCGGGATCTCCCCATGTCTGTTATACCGGTCTTCTCAGACCACAGTTCACACCACACAGTTTGTGCCTCTTACGATACCACACAAGTCTTTGTTGGCACCACCACAGCTCCTGCTGTCACCGATCACCGGCACCACCGGCTGCTGTTCGCACACAGCTGCTGGTGTCACTGCAGCTCCTGCTGCGCCATCTTCGTGGACCCACCGATCCACCAGAAGCCGCTTGTCCCCTTCGTAACCCCGCCGGTTTACCGAAAGCCGCTTGTCACCCTCGAAGATAAAAGAAACCACAAAAGCGCGCCCATAGGGCCTACCAGTGCAGGTATAATGGGTATAAAGAAATAATACAGGGTACTCACCCTTAATAGTTGTGTAAAGCCACAACTACTGAATCCGCTTAGTCACATGCAATAAAGCTGCAGCAGGATGGTGTAGACAGACAGCGTCTGCTACCAATGCTCAAAGAGGAGATCCCAAAAAGAAAAAACACTAGGTCCCTGGTCCCTTCGTGACCCCACTGAGCCACAGCAAGCACCTTCAGGTTTTGCAGGGAAAAAGAAAAACACATGCACGAAAAATTCCAAAAAACGCACGTATCTTGTCTGTGCGCTATTCAGGACGTACCATCTCCACCTGAGACCGTCCAACATGCAGGGCACAATGGGTGCTATTCAGGGAGCCGACCCTCCTCCCAGGGTCTCCCAACACATCGGCCTCACCAGGTCCAAGGTCATATCACGTGTTCCAGGGATCCGATTCCTCTCCCAGAACCTCCCAACACTGACCCTCCAGGACCTTGCTCACTGACCCAGGTCAGTACAACAACGAACACCTGTCCGTTACCTGTGTCGGCACACAGGTCCTCGGGTACCTCTTATCCGCAGAGGCACCCTAGCAATCACCAGTCTCTTCCACTGAGCTGCTGTCAGTATACAGCTTCCACAACAGTCAGCCCTCCTGGCTCAGCGTTGCCAGCACTGCAACATGTGCTGTTGGAACCGCAGCCCTTAGCAACAAAGTTTTTTTTTTTTTTTGGCAGTCCTTTTCCGTTGCCCCCAGCAACAAGGCTACTATATTGCCCTTAGCAATTCTCCACCATTTGTGAGGTAGCGCTGTCATTCAAGGTTGGGGTACACTCGCATGGCAGCGAATAATCACGTCTGGCACAGGTTTCCATAAAGCAATATCACAGTCCATGAGGTTTATTCATTATCATAAACCAATCACGATATGCAACAGTCTTATAGCAGACAGCAGGGTATCTTCACACTGGAGCTCTGCTCCCCTTTAGCCCTCCTAGTCACACAGGCTGTGCTTCATCTAGCCAGCAGGCTATACAGTCTCTCAGTTGTAGTCCCATCTCCGGGTTACCTTGCATGCTGCTTTACACTGCAAATGTTCATTCCCTCTCCCTGGGAACTGTCAGGCACACATCGCTATTAGTCACAGCGTCCAGATGTGCTGTTAGGCAGACAGACATCTCTTTGCACGAGACCTTCCAAACGGACCAATCGGGTCTCTGCATTCACCACATGTGACCAGACCTCAGGTACCTTATATGGTCCATAACCACACCCACAGGTGATCACATGGTCCTATTGCACACAGGCACACCCAGGCTTCCCTGACACATTGTAACAGAACGTACTACTCAGCAGTACCTCTGCTGATCATTATGATCTTTCAGTATCCTACACCTATCAGGGCAATGGAAATGCTTATACGGCTGTCCTGGGACACCCACACAGCGGCCCCTAGCGGACACAGTGGTCACTGCACCACAATACATACATACTACATATATACCACATGCATGCAACATGCATACTACATGTATACCACATATATACTACATGCATGCAACATACATATATACTACATGCAACATGCATACTACATATATACTACATGCATGCAACATACATACATACTACATATATACCACATGCATGCAACATGCATACTACATATATACCACATATATACTACATGCATGCAACATACATATATACAATATACACTCACTGGCCACTTTATTAGGTACACCTGTCCAACTGTGTGTTAAGACTTAATTTCTAATCTGCCAATCACATGGCGGCAACTCAGTGCATTTAGGCATGTAGACATGGTCAAGACAATCTCCTGCAGTTCAAACCGAGCATCAGTATGGGGAAGAAAGGTGATTTGAGTGCCTTTGAACGTGGCATGATTGTTGGTGCCAGAAGGGCTGGTCTGAGTATTTCAGAAACTGCTGATCTACTGGGATTTTCACGCACAACCATCTCTAGGGTTTACAGAGAATGGTCCGAAAAAGAAAAAAAATCCAGTGAGCGGCAGTTCTGTGGCCGGAAATGCCTTGTTGATGCCAGAGGTCAGAGGAGAATGGGCAGACTGGTTCGAGCTGATAGAAAGGCAACAGTGACTCAAATTGCCACCCGTTACAACCAAGGTAGGCAGAAGAGCATCTCTGAACGCACAGTGCGTCGAACTTTGAGGCAGATGGGCTACAGCAGCAGAAGACCACACCGGGTACCACTCCTCTCAGCTAAGAACAGGAAACTGAGGCTACAATTTGCACAAGCTCATCGAAATTGGACAGTAGAAGATTGGAAAAACGTTGCCTGGTCTGATGAGTCTCGATTTCTGCTGCGACATTCGGATGGTAGGGTCAGAATTTGGCGTAAACAACATGAAAGCATGGATCCATCCTGCCTTGTATCAACGGTTCAGGCTGGTGGTGGTGGTGTCATGGTGTGGGGAATTTTTTCTTGGCACTCTTTGGGCCCCTTGGTACCAATTGAGCATGGTTGCAACGCCACAGCCTACCTGAGTATTGTTGCTGACCATGTCCATCCCTTTATGACCACAATGTACCCAACATCTGATGGCTACTTTCAGCAGGATAATGCGCCATGTCATAAAGCTCGAATCATCTCAGATTGGTTTCTTGAACATGACAATGAGTTCACTGTACTCAAATGGCCTCATCAGTCACCAGATCTCAATCCAATAGAGCATCTTTGGGATGTGGTGGAACGGGAGATTCGCATCAGGGATGTGCAGCCGACAAATCTGCGCCAACTGTGTGATGCCATCATGTCAATATGGTCCAAAATCTCTGAGGAATGCTTCCAGCACCTTGTTGAATCTCTGCCACGAAGAATTGAGGCAGTTCTGAAGGCAAAAGGGGGTCCAACCCGTTACTAGCATGGTGTACCTAATAAAGTGGCCAGTGAGTGTATACTACATGTAACATGCTTACTACATATATACTACATATCTACTACATGCATGCAACATACATACTACATATATACAACATGCATACTACATATATACCACATGCATGCAACATACATATATACAACATATATACTACATGCATGCAACATACATATATACAACATATATACTACATGCATACTACATATATACCACATATATACTACATGCATGCAACATACATATATACTACATGCAACATACATACTACATATATACCACATGCATGCAACATGCATACTACATATATACCACATATATACTACATGCATGCAACATACATATATACTACATGCAACATACATACTACATATATACCACATGCATGCAACATGCATACTACATATATACCACATATATACTACATGCGTGCAGCATACATATATACTACATGCAACATACATACTACATATATACCACATGCATGCAACATGCATACTACATATATACTACATGCATGTAACATACATATATACTACATACAATACATTCATGCAATACATACATATAGGCATACAGTACATATAACTTAGAGTACATACTCACCATCACTCGTCACTTTGTTCCCCGAAGCCATTGTCATCTGTGGAATAAATATTAAAATAACAAACCACCAATATACTTACCCCTGATCCGCAGAAGTCCACGAGTGTCCCACGACGGTCTTGCATGGAGAACAGCAGCATCAGCTGATGCTACCATTCTCTACGGGCTCCAGGAATCCAATGACGGGAGGTAGGTATCCTTCCGCACTGTATTCCTCCACCACTGTAAAAAAAAAAGTCCCTAGTCTCACTTTATGGCATTGCTGTGTGAGAAATTTCCCACACAGCTTTTGCCATAAAGTGAGACTAGGGACTTTTTTTTTACAGTGGCGGAGGAATACAGTGTGGAAGGATACCTACCTCCCGTCATTGGATTCCTGGAGCCCGTAGAGATCGGTAGCATCAGCTGATGCTGCTGTTCTCCATGCAAGATCGTCGTGGGACACTCGTGGACTTCTGCAGATCAGGGGTAAGTATATTGGTGGTTTGTTATTTTAATATTTATTCCACAGATGACAATGGCTTCGGGGAGCAAAGTGACAAGTGATGGTGAGTATGTACTCTATGTTATATGTACTGTATGTCGATATGTATGTATTGTATGAATGTATTGCATGTAGTATATATGTATGTTGCATGCATGTAGTATATGTGTAGTATATATGTAATATACATGTTGCATGCATGTGGTATATATGTAGTATGTATGTATGTTGCATGCATGTAGTATATATGTAGTATATATGTAGTATGCATGTTGCATGCATGTGGTATATATGTAGTATGTATGCATGTAGTATATATGTTGTATATATGTATGTTGCATGCATGTAGTATATATGTTGTATATATGTATGTTGCATGCATGTGGTATATATGTAGTATGCATGTAGTATATATGTGGTAAATATGTAGTATGTAAGTATGTTGCATACATGTAGTATATATGTAGTATGCATGTTGCATGCATGTAGTATACAGTTGTGGCCAAAAGTATTGACACTCCTGCAATTCTGTCAGATAATACTCAGTTTCTTCCTGAAAATGATTGCAAACACAAATTCTTTGGTATTATTATCTTCATTTAATTTGTCTTAAATGAAAAAACACAAAAAGAATTGTCCTAAAGCCAAATTGGATATAATTCCACACCAAGCATAAAAAAGAGGGTGGACAAAAGTATTGGCACTGTTCGAAAAATCATGTGATGCTTCTCTAATTTGTGTAATTAACAGCACCTGTAACTTACCTGTGGCACCTAACAGGTGTTGGTAATAACTAAATCACACTTGCAGCCAGTTGACATGGATTAAAGTTGACTCAACCTCTGTCCTGTGTCCTTGTGTGTACCACATTGAGCATGGAGAAAAGAAAGAAGACCAAAGAACTCTCTGAGGACTTGAGAAACCAAATTGTGAGGAAGCATGAGCAATCTCAAGGCTACAAGTCCATCTTCAAAGACCTGAATGTTCCTGTGTCTACCGTGCGCAGTGTCATCAAGAAGTTTAAAGCTCATGGCACTGTGGCTAACCTCCCTAGATGTGGACGGAAAAGAAAAATTGACAAGAGATTTCAACGCAAGATTTTGCGGATGTTGGATAAAGAACCTCGACTAACATCCAAACAAGTTCAAGTTGCCCTGCAGTCTGAGGGTACAACAGTGTCAACCCATACTATCTGTTGGCATCTGAAAGAAAAGGGACTGTATGGTAGGAGACCCAGGAAGACCCCACTTCTTACCCCGAGACATAAAAAAGCCAGGCTGGAGTTTGCCAAAACTTACCTGAAAAAGCCTAAAACGTTTTGGAAGAATGTTCTCTGGTCAGATGAGACAAAAGTAGAGCTTTTTGGGCAAAGGCATCAACATAGAGTTTACAGGAGAAAAAAAGAGGCATTCAAAGAAAAGTGCCTCTAGCACTGGACTGCTTGACCGTGTGCATGGCTATATGAAGTCTGAAGACTACCAACAAATTTTGCAGCATAATGTATGGCCCAATGTGAGAAAGCTGGGTCTCCCTCAGAGGTCATGGGTCTTCCAGCAGGACAATAACCCAAAACACACTTCAAAAAGCACTAGAAAATGGTTTGAGAGAAAGCACTGGAGACTTCTAAGGTGGCCAACAATGAGTCCAGACCTGAATCCCATAGAACACCTGTGGAGAGATCTAAAAATGGCAGTTTGGAGAAGGCACCCTTCAAATATCAGGGACCTGGAACAGTTTGCCAAAGAAGAATGGTCTAAAATTCCAGCAGATCATTGTAAGAAACTCATTGATGGTTACCGGAAGCGGTTGGTCGCAGTTATTTTGGCTAAAGGTTGTGCAACCAAGTATTAGGCTGAGGGTGCCAATACTTTTGTCTGACCCATTTTTGGAGTTTTGTGTGAAATGATCAATGTTTTGCTTTTTGCTTCATTCTCTTTTGTGTTTTTTCATTTAAGACAAATTAAATGAAGATAATAATACCAAAGAATTTGTGTTTGCAATCATTTTCAGGAAGAAACTGAGTATTATCTGACAGAATTGCAGGGGTGTCAATACTTTTGGCCACAACTGTATATGTAGTATGCATGTTGCATGTAGTATATATGTATGTTGCATGCGTGTAGTATATATGTGGTATATATGTAGTATGCATGTTGCATGCATGTAGTATATATGTTGTATATATGTATGTTGCATGCATGTAGTATATATGTTGTATATATGTATGTTGCATGCATGTGGTATATATGTAGTATGCATGTAGTATATATGTGGTATATATGTAGTATGCATGTTGCATGCATGTGGTATATATGTAGTATGTATGTATGTTGCATGCATGTGGTATATATGTAGTATGCATGTAGTATTTATGTGGTATATATGTAGTATGCATGTTGCATGCATGTAGTATATATGTTGTATATATGTATGTTGCATGCATGTGGTATATATGTAGTGTATATGTAGTATGTATGTAGTATGTATGTTGCATGCATGTAATATATATGTAATATGTATTTTGCATGTAGTATATATGTATGTTGCATGCATGTAGTATATATGTAGTATGTATGTTGCATGTAGTATATATGTAGTATATATGTATGTTGCATGCATGTAGTATATATGTAGTATATATGTAGTATGCATGTTGCATGCATGTGGTATATATGTTGTATATATGTATGTTGCATGCATGTGGTATATATGTAGTATGCATGTAGTATATATGTGGTATAAATGTAGTATGCATGTTGCATGCATGTGGTATATATGTAGCATGTATGTATGTTGCATGCATGTAGTATATATGTAGTATGCATGTTGCATGTAGTATATATGTAGTATATATGTATGTTGCATGCATGTAGTATATATGTAGTATGTATGTAGCATGTAGCATGCATGTAGTATGTATGTTGCATGTATGTTGCACGTATGTAGCATGTATGTAGCATGTAGTATGTATTTTTTTTTTTTTTACATTCAACACATAGGCCGGATGATGGGACTACTACTGTTCCATCATTGGCTAATGTGTCAATCACCATCATGGTAGCAGGCATCGCCCGATGGGACTTGTAGTCCCATCGGACGATGCCTGCACAGACCCCCGGTCAGTCGGCACAGACCACCGGCAGGCAGGCACAGCCCCCCGGCAGTCCGCACAGACCCCCGGGCAGTAGGCACAGACCCCTGGGCAGTCCGCACAGACCCCCGGGCAGGCCGGTACAGACCCCCGGGCAATTGGCACAGACCCCCCGGAAGGCCCAAACTGACGGCGCATCATGATGCGCACAGACCGCGCATCATGATGACGTCATTTCGGCAGCCAATCAAAGCCACAACAGTGGCTCATTGCATTATGGGAACTTCCGATTCCGATATCCGATATTGAAAAAATATCGGTACTCGGTATCGGAATTCCGATACAGCGAATATCGGCCGATACCCGATATTTGCAGCATGGGAATGCTCAACACTATTAGTAACTATTAAAATATCAAAACTGACAAACCAAAAAAACACATTAACCTACACTTTTAGAGCACTAAGTCTTTTAATCATTGCTTTTAACAAACAGAGAAATGTTACCCCTTAGAATCAAGTCCAGAGCTTCTCACCTAGCCAAATCAGATGACATACTTTGCACTGATGAGGGTTGACACCCCCTGAAACACCATGTCTGCAAATTGAGATTCTGGTTTGGTGTTCATGTGAAGTCTATTGCAAGGCTCGTTAAAGGGTCGATAATGACTTTTAGGATCGCTGTTTCCAATAGGTGTTGCTAGTGTTTTTGTCCTTCTCCTATTTTCACTTTTATCAGATGGAAATTTGTTGTGCAACTCAAAATTGCAAAAAAAAATTGCTATTATTTTTGTTTTCATGCTATTTTTTCCCATCTCCACCAGAATAGGTAAAGCTCTTCAATTGTTAATGCGTTTTAATAGCTCCTAATGGGTGGCTAGTGTTTCTAGAAATCAATACATCACTTTTTGACCTTAATACTCTATGTAAAGATGCCAAAATATTACTCCAACCAATCAGCTAAAAACAGCTAAGTCATCAAATCATTAAAATATTCACAACCTGTAACCATACATGATTTATATAATTAAATGAGCCAGGTATCATAACCATCATGTAATCAATATTGTAGACATTTATAGGAGTTGTCCACTATTTGGACAACTCTTTATCTAATTATGCAGTCCCTTATGTAAATTAAAAAGATTTATATACTTAGGCTCCCTAAACGAGGTTGGTACTCGGTCTTGAGGTGTTCGAATGACGTTTTTATGCCACTTGAGCATTGCGGCATATCAGCGGCTAAGGGATATAGCATTTCAAGAAGGAATAGTCCACTAATTTATTCAAAAATAATCTCACAGGGTGACATTATGGATAGGAGCAGATGGAAGGACATTATGGATTGGAACAGTATGGGGGACATTATGGAGAGAGGCAGTGTGGGGGATATTATAAATAGGAGCTGGGTGGAAGGACATTATCAATAGGAGCAAGCAACATTTTACATTAAGTTTTAAACTATACTTTGTAGAAGATAATGTGCCATTTTGTTTTCTTTGCCAGAGGTGATGTTAATTTTATTTGATACTTGAAATAGCAAGTAAAACTTCTGAGCATCTCCCAGTTGTCCTGATTTACTGATATCCAAGGATTAATTTATCTTTCTGGAGACTGTAGGTACCGTACATCAATTTTGGTATCAAAATCTGCCCTTTGAGCCATGCTTTTGCACACATTGTTTAGTATTTTATTATTTCTACATTCTTTTTGGAAAATAATGTTTTAACCCTACATAAAAAAATATCAGTTGCATTTAGATATAACAAGTTGTAATATAGAAGGATCAAGGCCTCTCCTGTAAGTCCAACAGATGAACCATGTTAAAATTGCTGATTTTTGAAAAAGTAATTAAAGGGAATCTGTCACCTAATTTTTTGCGCTTAAGCTGGGGCCACCGCTATTAGGGGCTTATCTACAGCATTCTATAATGCTGTAGATGAGCCCCCGATGTAACCTGAAAGATAAGAAAACAAGTTAGATTATACTTACCTGGGGGGGCTGTCCGGTGCGATGGGTGTCGCAGGTCTGGGTTTGGCACCTCCCATCTTCATTCGATGATGTCCTATTCCTTGCTTCTTACGCGGCTCTTGCGCAGGCGTACTTATTTCCCCTTTGAGGGCAGGGTAAAGTACTGCAGTGCGCAGGCGCTGGGCCTCTCTGACCTCCTGACAATTCTCAGCTTGGAGCTTATTTGATCAAGAAGGTATTATTTATATAGGGGCTTAATTTCCAGCCCTTATTTGGTTGTTTTGCAATAATGTTTCCATGTAAGCAAGCTGTGATCACAGTTGAAAAGTTCATCTTCCTCAATGGTGCATCATCCTATGTAAATAGGACTTGTGTTGCCAAGAACCATGGCAGCTTATGTGCACTGAGTGATCTATTACAGATCGCACAGTGTGCATCATTTACCAAAGTCACCCTGTGTGCACAGGCTAATAAACAACCGCCAATTGCTAAAGGACTACTGATTGTAGTTTATTTAGTCCTTCCTGTCAGTCCATGTTAACAGAACCTAGGCTAAAGGGGTTGTCCAGTCAGAAAATTCAGACAACCACTCCAAGGAATCTCTATATATAAAAATCAATGTGTGTGTGTGTATCACCAACCAATCACAAAGCACTTTTCATTTCACCAGAGCTGTTCAAAAGAAGCTAAGCTGTGATTGGTTTGCTATGACCAACAGTTTTCCTTGCAACCAATCACTAAGCATCTCTCATTTCACCAGAGCTGGTTAAAAGTAGCTGAGCTGTGATTGGTTACTATGCGCAAGTTTTCCCACTTGACAACACCTCAGCAGACACTGACATGGTGGGAGAAATCAAGCATCCCAAGGAACATAAGCTGCAGCCATCATCTGTCCCCCAGAAAGGAGCACTGAGTACATGACAGAAATGAATCCCCCCTCCCGTGTGGTATCATAAAGTGACACACATGAATGTAGGAAAGTGCAAATATTAAATGTCATGTGGATTTAATATTTTCTCACAGACACTTTTATGCATTATTGATGTGTTACTGTGCTCTTATGCTGTGAGTTTTTTTTAAAGTGCTACTTTCCCCACAATTTACCTGAATATACCCATATAACACATAATGTATTTCCCATAACAACCCATTAAATATGATACTATACGGCATACAGATACTGCACATCCATGAGCAACTCAGCCGGACAAATTACAAATTGCCGTGGCATAAAAATGTGTGTGAGGGTTTCTCTACTGTACTAATGTATAAGGTTTGTGCCTGTACATTGGTGAAAAGCATGACTGGGGGGGAGTGGCCAGCATCTGAGCTGTATGGAAGCCTGAGCTCTGTGCTCCTCTCCAGGGCGGCCTACCAAGAGGTGACAGAAAACGACTTTTAAGCCAGGACTGGCGTGGAGGGACAGCGGAAGCTCCACTGACACTAGCGGTGCCCTCAGATCATGGATCCGCTCACTAAAAGAGCAGATAAATCAAAGAAACTGGAGCGCTCTCCTCTCATGCTGAGGAGTCAAGATGGCGCCCGTACACAGAAGCCGCTGCCTGCAGCCCCAGCCTGAGTGGTGTGAAGCGGGTGAGGACACCACAGAGGGTGAAACATGCTGTGTTCAAGTCTGGGGGTAAGTCTGACCCCAACCCTGCTGAAACCGCCACCCCAGCTAGCAAGGGAACCGCTAAATTTACACTTAAAAGCAGCGCTGATTTCAAGCAGGCAAAATATCGCGAGACTAGCCGCGAAACAGGCGAGACTACGCCACAGGTACGCAAATTGCGTACATTACGCCAGATTCCCGTGCATCATACAAAATACAGCGCAGAAACAGCGCACACTGCTGCAGCACATGATATGAATACAATAAGAAGCGTCTCTTCCTGCCCTGATATTTCTAACATATCAGACACCCCTTTAACGCCGTCACCAAGGAAACTATCCCCTGAATCACAAAACAGCCACAGATTAAGCAGCAGCTCTGCTGAGCTGCACCAAGAACCACAATTGGAGGACTCATTCTCCTCAGATAATCCTGCATCTGAGAATATACTGCAAGTGCTGACAGAAGTAGAAGCTACTAACAATGCAGCCTCAGAAGTATTCATAAAAAATATGATCTGTCTTCTGGCAAAGACATTCCAAAAACAAATAGACGGTTATAACACAAACCTCCAGAATAACATAGACAGTCTGGGCCAGAGAGTGGATCACTTAGAATCCAAAATGGAGGAAATGGTTAAATCTCATAATACCTTAATAGATGAACACTATGCCCTAGAAAAAGAGGTTACCTTTCTAAAATCAAAGTTAATAGAACAAGAGGACAGAAGTAGAAGAAATAACCTCAAATTCAGAGGAATACCTGAAAATATTAAAGACAGAGACCTTAATTCTTATGTGCAAAAAATGCTTCATACATTGCTCCCTGGGGCCACCAAAGGAGACCTCCTAATGGAACGCATTCATAGACTCCCCAAATCCAAATACGCCCCTGAAAGAGCCCCACGGGATGTCATTGCTTACTTTCATTATTACCTGACAAAAGAGGACATTTTGAAAAAAAGTAAGCAGTCATCTATTTTACCAAGACCGTATGAGGACATTAGAATCTTCGTAGATTTTTCAAAAGCTACATTGCAAAAGAGGAGAGACTTCTACCCTATTACTACTCATCTGAGGGAACACAGGGTTCTGTACAGATGGGGCTTTCCCACGAAAGTGCTGGTTATTAAGGAGAATACTACTTTTGCTCTCTCTAATATTGATAATTGTGCCAGATTTTTCCAGGATTTAGGTATTCCTCCAATGAAGACTCCATCCTCCAATCAAGAGAGGAGCAACTCTCCGCAGCATCCAAGATGTCTATCATCAACCTGGTCTACACAAAAGAAAAGATAAAGACCTTGGTAGGTGCTGACCCTGGCTCTTGGCCTGAACTTTTACACCCCCCACGTGCTAACTGAGAGTTTCTCTCTAGGCATCATTTCTCTTGAGAAATTCAACCTTCTTGTTATATTTTGTAACAAATTTCTGTTTTCTTAGTTTGTTATATGTTTTTACACACAGGCAAAGCAGGCACTGGCAAACATTTTCTGGAGAAATACTATATCCCTTGGGTTTATGCTCAGGTTAAATACCTCTAAAGAATACACTCGTTTTTGCCCTCACAACAAATCTTATACCAGAATAGACCACATATTTACTAGTTTTTCTTTACTAGACCTATACGTAGATTTTAAAACTGGTCCCATCACATGGTCAGACCATGCTCCTATTATGCTAACACTTCGTATCTCCTCACTAGACCAAAGACATTACAACTGGAGATACAGCAAATTTGTTGTAGATTCCTCAGACAATATCACATTAATAAGAAATACTCTGATGGATTACTTTCAAGAGAACAACTCCCTGGAGATCACACCTGAGATTCTATGGTTGGCACATAAATGTGTCATCAGGGGGCACTTGATCCAAATGGCCTCCAAACAAAAGAAAGAAAGAGAGCGTAAACAAAAAACATTATTAGAACAAATCACAAAACTAGAGGGCCTAGCTAAAGCAGATAAAAACTTTACCAAATACAACGAGTTATATTCTCTTAGGCTGGAATTGAGAAACCTTATAAATATCTACGAGAAAAAGACTCTGTTCAACAGAGCAGGGTTTTATATAAACAATAATAAAGCTTCAAAAAGTATGGCTAATAGATTTAAACCTATAAATAAGAAGCATTTAATAAAAAAGATATCCCAGAATTCACTAACTATAGAAAAACCAAAATAAATAGCCATGGCCTTTGAGAAATTTTATTCTAATTTATACAACATAGGGGAAAACGGGGCTAGTCCACCTCCTACAGAGGAGATGATAAAATTTTTTCTAGATAATGTAAAACTAGGATCCCTAACTCCAGATCAAAGGGAACTCCTTGACACACCCTTCTCAGAGGGTGAAGTCTCTCTTGTGATTAATAATTTGAAAAGTAATAAAGCTCCAGGCCCTGACGGTTTCCCAATAGAATATTACAAAACATTTCAAAAGACCTTGTCCCACATTTAACAAACACTCTAAATTTCATAAAGTCAAGAGGTGTATGCAGCACAGATATGCTAAGAGCCACAATAGTGGTAATTCCTAAGCCAGAAAAAGACTCCACAAAAATTGAAAACTATTGGCCCATATCCCTTTTAAACGCAGATATCAAAATTTATGCAAAAATACTAGCGGAGAGGGTGCAAAATGTTATTCCTTGCCTAATACACCCCGACCAGGTGGGTTTTGTAAAACATAGACAAACTTCTGATAGTTCCAGAAGCGTTTTGCACCATTTACATTTATGCAATAGGAAAAAAATTACTAGTTTATTTATAGCTCTTGATGCCAAGAAGGCTTTCGATCGTGTTAATTGGGCTTATGCCTTCGCAGTACTTGAGAAAATGGGCTTTAGGGGGGAGATGATAAAGGGAATTCGTGCTCTCTACTCTCAGCTGTCTGCTTCTGTACTGGTCATTAGTACCATGTCTGAAAAATTTTCTATAACAAATGGGACAAGACAGGGTTGCCCCCTCTCCCCAATTATTTTCATTCTGAGTCTGGAGCCTTTGGCTCAAATGATAAGGGACTCGGGTAAGATAAGGGGTATCCAGTTGGGAGATACAGAGCACAAAATAAATCTTTACGCGGATGACATCATCCTCACATTGACAGACCCTGTTGCCTCTCTGAAACAGACTTGGGACATCATTGATCTGTTCGGATCAGTCTCATATTATAAGCTTAACATAAAGAAAACTAATGTTTTGTCACTTTTCATTCCAGCACCTATTAAACAGCAACTAAAAGAAAGGTACCCTTTTAATTGGGACTGTACTAAGATACCATATCTCGGAATATGGCTCACAGGTAATCTCACACACATGGGCAAGGTGAACACTGAATGTCTTTTGCAATCTCTTGAGCTCAAGTTGGGAGAACTGTCAAAGACCCCAGCCACATGGATGGGTAAAATAGTTCTGTATAAAATGTTCTGCCTCCCAAAGGTATTGTTCTTTTATAGAAATGTACCTTTACCTCTCTCAATGCCGTCCATACAGAAACTCACCTTTCAAATGAACAAATATATTTGGAACAACCAAAAATCTAGGGTGAGGAAACATACTCTGCTCAAATCAAAAGAAAATGGTGGGATAGCCCTCCCAGACCTAGAGGCATACTATTTTGCTACCATGGCTGAGCTAACAAAAATGTGGTTTACAGGACAGACCGAGTTGGGGTGGCCAGAAATTGAGAGAAATCTGATGCCTAACAAAGAGCCACTACTATACATATCTTATTTTCTCCTGCACAGGAAAGAGATTACAAATATAGAGAACGCAATACTTAGAGCTTCTATGATTTGCTGGTCACACATGTGCAGAAGGAAATTTAATGCTTACACTCATTCGACTAAAAAGTTGAGAATTCCTTTTTTGTCGCCTGTCAGAATCTCTTTGAGACCATTGTTTGACAGCTGGACAAAATTCTCCATTATGTTTGTTGATGATTTACTTGATAACAATAGAGTCATACCTTTTGAACTGGTTAAAACCAAGTTTGGAGTCCCCAATACTGAATACATGACATATCTCCTGCTCAAAGAGGAGTATGACAGATATAAGAAAAATTTCTGTGGAGTGGTCATGATTAATCATACTATTTACAATTTTTTAATTAACACACCTCCCAGCCACAAGAGTTCCTTAAAACCCTTATACACTACTCTAACTAATAAATATACCTTTTCCAATAAAGGATGCTTTGAGAAGTGGGAAACCACTTTACAGAAACAAATACAAATTCCCCAATGGACAACATCATTCAAAATAGCGGCAAAAGCCACAAAATGTATGAATATTCTTGATACTCATTATAAGCTGGTCCATAGATACTATCTCACTCCAAATAGACTCAGACACTTTGGAGGAGGGGGGTCTTGTCTATGTTGGCGCGGATGTGGATCACAAGCTGACTTGCTTCATGTGTTCTGGGGATGCCCTATTCTAAAGGTACAGAATATTGGCTCAAGGTTTTTCAATTAATCTCGATTATATGTAATTGACGTGTTCACCCACACCCAGCTCTAGCCTTGTTACTTATTGGAATCTACAGGTTTAAAAAAGAAAAATTTTTGGTCGCTCATATCCTCATGTCTGCTGTGTATCTAATAGCGAAAGGTTGGAACAACATGCAATCACCTGATGTTGTTACATTGATTATGTTGGTCGATAAACATTATACATATGAAAAAATTCATTATATTAATAATCTATTAATAAAATTATTTGGAGATAGATGGAATAAATGGATTGAACTTAAATCTAAAATAGAAAATGTATTCATATCTTGAACCCTTTTTCTCCCTTCTCCCTTTTCCTTACATTATACTCAAAACTTCATATTTCCAGATGCCCGCCGGTGCTTATACACTTGCCTATTGGTTCGATTTGTTTATTGTTGTTCACATTCATCTCTAGTGTCCATGTCTTTGATACATGAAAGAAAATTGTATTATATTGTATAGCTTTGATATACAATGTTCAAATGCCATATGGAAATGATTCACACTATATGAATGTATGTTTTATATTTCTGTTTTTTTTTTTGAAAACTCTAATAAAACGTTGTTTAAGAAAAGCATGACTGGGATATTAATGGTGGCAGATAAGTGAGAATGTCAGCCTGATCAGTAGAAAACCTGAGATCTTAGGCTACTTTCACACATCAGGTTTTCGGCGTCAGGCGCGATCCGGCGTCGTGCCGGAATGCCGGATCCGGCAAATGTTTTGTAAAACCTGATGTGCCGGATCCGGTTTTCTGCCGGATCCGTCTTGTTCTTGACAGACAAAACCGGATCCGTCTCATCCGGTTCATCCGTTTTTCTATCCGTTTTTCGACGGATTACGCCGGATCTGGTTTTTAAAATTGACCCTTGTGGCCTTCCGAACGGGATTGGCTACTGGAAAACTATATATAGCATGTTCCTACAGCCCTTCTTTGACAGGTTGTAGAGGAGAAAGTGCAGGTTGGAGAGAAGAGCAAGTTACTGGCGAAGATGGATGTTGTCATTGGAAATATTACCACTAGAAGTTCTGTGACGGTTTCAGTAATGAGGGACAATTTTGCACTATACTTTATGTCACCTCAAGGCAGAGTACACTGGCAGGATGACAGAGTGTGAAAGATTTGTGCCCTAACCAAACTTGTGTACCTTCTGGACCAACAGTATATACCTTTGCCAACCAAAGTTGGCTATCTTGTCATGGTCTTACTATTTTTAGCTTTAGGCCACAGGTGTGTACCTGGTTGTGTTTTATGCAAAGTATTTCACCTTTTAACAAAAGTTGTGTACATTGTTAGGAAATCACCAACAATAAACACAACTTTTCAGGTGAAATACTTTGCTTCAAACACAACCAGGAACACAACTGTGGCAAAAAGCTAAAATTTACCCACAGTTATATACCTGGTTTTGAATACCTTTTTACCTTTTAAATACCCTGTATTTAACCTTTTTTTTAAACATATTTTGCCGCAGAAAGAAATGACAGACAACCAGTGTAAACAATAATTTAACTTTTATTTAAAATATTTTTTTTTGTGTAAACTGTTTTTAAAGTTAAAAAAAACTTTTTTAACAAAGGTTTGAAACCAACCAAATGGGCATTTTTATTACAAAAAAAACATTATAACTCGGTGTAGTGTGGGGTGGAAATACTGCTGGAGGGGCTGCGGGACACTTCGACAATGGGAGTGTGGAGAGAGGACTGGGATCGTGGTGGGGAAGGAACAGTTAGAGGTGATGGTGTGGAAAAAGCTACAGAATGGGTGGACATGTGGGAGGCAGAAGAGGTGGTGAGCGGTGGAGTGGAGGGTTGGGCAGGGACTGTAGGAGCAGTTGATGTTGATGGAAAGTTGTATAGGGAAGGAGTTTGGTATGGGGAAGGAGTTTGGTACGGGGCAGGTTGCTGCAAGTGGGGAGATGTCTGGTACTGGGGAGGTTGCTGGTACTGGGAAGGTTGCTGGTACTGGTGAGGTTGCTGGTATGTAATAGGAGGGGGAGGATGGAAAGTGGCTGGAGGGGGTGCAGATGTAATAGGAGGGGGAGGATGGAAAGTGGCTGGAGGGGGTGCAGGTGGAGGAACTACAGTGGTGGGAGGTGGAGGTTGGGAGGTAACCTGCTGTAGAGCACCGTGGCACGAATGCATTACATGCATCTGCTGGGTAGGAGATAGTGTTGCCATGCGCTCCACAACAGACCTGAAAAAGGTGTGGTTTGGCGAAGATCTTGCTTCTGAATGCATGGTTTGCAGAAGTGTCTTCACCTCCAGAATGCTGGAGTTGATCTGCTGAAAGCCTGCGGAGATTTGCTCTGACAAGACTTTTAGACAGTTCTGGAAAGATGCATTCAGATGCAAGAACTCTGGCGCATAACTCTTTTCCTGACCCCTCTGCCGCTGCCGCCCAGTACCCGCAGGTGTACTAGAGGTGGCAGGGGCAGAAGGGTGGGGTAAAGGGAAAGCGATCTCCTCACCAGCAGCTTCATGTAATGTAGGCGGCCACGATGCTCCTGTGCTGGTGGATGGGACAGATGGGTCGAATGTGTGGGAAGGCTGGGAAGGTGCAGATGTACCGGGGCGGTCGAAGTGTCCCTCGGTGCCGGTCTCCTCAGGGATCGCCTCAGAAGGGTCCATTCGTGCAGGCTCCCGAGTGCTGCTCACCGTGCTGTGGAATAAAGAGAAAAAAAAACAATTAAAATACTGACATGGTATGGCCCTGGCTGAAAAAAAAAAGTTACATCTAACATTTTTTTTCACATGTGGTGTGTAATATTTACCTTCTAGTGACCATTGTTTCCCGGAGGAACGACAGGGCTTGTGCGTACTTGTACTTGCTCCTGCGTCCTCCAGATCCACTCGGGGCCCGCATCTCTTTATTGAACTCCTTCTTGAAACGATCCCTCACAGACCGCCACCGATTCACAATTCTGTTCCCTGAAACGAGAAAGGAGTGGTTAGTATACAACATCAGTGTTTCACAAACTCCAGTCCTCCAGTCCTCCAAACTCCAGGGGTCATGTTTTCAGGATTTCCATAGTAAATAGAAATCCTGAACACATGATCCGTGGGGACCACGAGGACTGGAGTTCGGGAAACACTGGTTTACATCAAGCAACCGGTACTGTATATACTTACGCTCTTTAATCTGGGCCCGAACATCGAGGTCCTCCCAGCGGCCCACAAGGAGCGAACAGATTTCCTCCCAGAGTCGTCGGGTAACGATAAGGTCAGCGTGGCGGCGGTCAGCCATATTCCAGAGCGGCTCCCTTTCTCTGACGAGATCGATGAGGTGGTCCACATCGAGTCCTCCATCCTCACCGTCAGAGTCGGGAGCACGCTGTGAAGGCTGTTAAAGAAAAAGACAAAAATAACATAATTAGCCTCCACAAAAGAAATGAAATAAAAAGTGCAAAAAAACAAAGCAAAAATATTTATACTTACACGCTGGTGACCGCCACGTTGCTGTCGCCGACGACCCTGGGAGGCACTGCGAGGACCTCTTGGCCGAGCACCAGATTGGGAAGACTATAGAAGAAAACAAAAAATGTTATGTCTTTGGATGTAGGCATTTGTTTGCTGTGTGTGGTCTGCAGAACATTGTTTTCTATGTGTTGTGTGTAGTGTGATGTTGTGTTTCTGCGTTTGATGCAAAAAACTTACCAATTGTGAGCCCACTCCAAGTGTCTGTCCACCCCTTCCTTCTTCTTCTGGGAGCTCCTCTTCATCTTGTGAATCCTGTTTTGAAATAAAAGGCAATGAATAGACATATATTACAGAGATGATGGATTTTGGAAATAAAAACTTACCGTCAAACGCTGACGATGCGAGGGAGGGCTCCCAGAAGATGATGTGCTGTCTTCCTGGTGGCCACACTCCATGCCTGTGGGTGGTGTTCCAGCTGCTGCCTTTGCTGCTGCTGCTGCTGCTGCATCTATTGGGCGGCTGTTGAATAAAGAGAAACAAAGGGCCAATGAATATCTTGATATTCAATAGCCCTAGTTTGGAGGAATGGGGGATTTGATAATTACCGTCTCTCATCTGCTGCTGGCCTCCCCTCCTCAGCATGTTCCATTTGCTGCTCCATTTGGGGTGGTGCTGATGGTGCTGCAGTGGTCTCCTGCCTTCTCCTGCTGTGCTTGGTTGCTTTCTTGGGTGGCATGTTGGGTGTGGCTGTGGGTCCCACTGTCTTGCTTTTATATATGTCTTGTGGGCATAGCTACTGAGCATGCTCAGACCAAAAAAAACGGATCCGGCCACCGGATCCGGCTTTCGCCGGATCAGGCGCATTGCGGCGCTCATAGGCTTTCATTGTGTGAAAAAGCCGGATGCGCCGGATCCGGCGTGTCCGGCTTTTTCGCCGGAGACAAAAAACGTTACAGTAGCCGTTTTTTCCAGACGCCGGATCGCGACACATTGCCGGATCCGGCGAAAACCGGATGAAACGCATGGCCATCCGGCGCGATCCGGCGCAAATGCAAGTCAATGGGGGGGAAACCGGATCCGGCATTGCATTTCGCCGGATCCGGTTTCTGTCAAAAGCGCCGGATCTCGCCTGACGGCGAAAACCTGATGTGTGAAAGAGGCCTTAATGAACCATGTTTCTGTGCAATTTCACTATTCTACTTTTACTGGCTTTGACTGGATGATGTGGGATATTAGGGGTAGTAGTCCGTTGGCTCTGGCTGACGGGATGATGTGGGATATTAGGGGTAGTAGTGCAGTGGCTCTGGCTGATGGGATGATGTGGGATATTAGGGATAGTAGTCCGGTAGCCCTGGCTGACGGGATGATGTGGGATATTAGGGGTAGTAGTGCAGTGGCTCTGGCTGACGGGATGATGTGGGATATTAGGGATAGTAGTCCGGTGGTTCTGGCTGACGGGATGATGTGCGATATTATAGTGAATGTGGCTATGCGGAGTGGGTGGGGCTATACACTCAGCTTTATATATATATGTATATATATATATATATAGAGAGAGAGAGAGAGAGATATAATCATTATAATTTGTTATAACTAACCATAGTTAGTTACTATGCCCGGGCAGCGCTGGGCTCTTCAGCTAGTAAGTCATAAATGTTAGATTTGTGGTGTTCTAATGGTCAGCAAACCCCAGCGTCAAGCCTAAATTGGCCATTTGCCCCCTTGGGCAGATAAATAATTTGCTGCCAGGCTTAGATACATACTGGACTGCCAGCCTCGGTTTTATGACCATCGGCCCTTCTGTTTTATTTGATAGCTTCAGTGTATGTGTGCTCATGCATGCATTGTTCAGAATGGCACAATGGCATACACACTGACAGGTGGGCAGCATCTCTGGTTGAGTTAGATTGGCCCAGAATATAGTGTGGAGCGTTGTTTATGCTAAATAGTATATAGTGTGGACTCATCACTGCATATTATAAACCCAGGCAGATATCCACACTAAATTCTATATAGTATTAGCATTCTTCTTTCCTGTCCTGTATGCTGGATGTAATTCTCAGGATGTGAATTATTCTTTATACTATATATATACTGAACTGTTATGATTGAGTCACCGTAGGAGGCAAAAACAGAAATGCTAGCTAAGTCCAGAAAACCAGAGAAGTTGGCAGCTATCGGATTGCAGACCCCTGAACCTATCAACACAACTAGCAGTAGCCGTGGGGGGTTCCTACGATGCCCTAGACCCCTCGATCACAGCCAGAGAATTAAATAGGCCTAAAGAAAGAAAGGGGAAATCTAAACTGCCCCAGAGCAGACCCCAAAGCAATAGGCAGCCCCCAACATATATTGACGGTGAAGCAAGATGAAAACACTAACACAGACAGAAAGATAGACTGAGCAAAGACGGGGCCCAAGCTAACTAGATAGAAAAGGACAGGAAGACTGCTGTCTGCAATCCGTGAAAAACCCTATGAAAATAAGAGCCAACAGACTGACAGTGAAAAAGGCCCTGAAGACGCTAGGCTTCAAAAAAGCTATGTCAGTGCTCAGGAATATTCTGAAGATAGAGCAACAGGCAAAAGGAGATTCAGCTCACCCCAGCAGGGAATGGCAGAATCCAGAAAAGCAAGGAAAACAAAAACAAATGCTAACAGGCAAAGCAAAAAACTTAGCTTTAGAGGAGCAGGAATCAGACTGGTGTCCTAGAAGTCCACAGAGAAATCACCCGCAGGGCCGAAGGGCGTCGGCAGCCTTATATCCAGTCTGTGACTCCACTCAGCCAGTCATCCTCATTAGGCTCAGGTGCCTGATAATCAGGCTCATTACCTTCCTTTACCAGAATAGGGAGTTCACCAGACCTCAGTGACGAAGGGGAAAATGAACTCACAACAGTACCTCCCCCTTGAGGAGGGGGTCACCGAACCCTCAACCACGCCACCAGGGCGATCAGGGTGAGCCCGATGAAAGGCACGCACCAATCTTTTGGCATGAATATCAGAGGCAGAGACCCAGGAATTATCCTCCTGACCATAACCCTTCCACTTAACCAAGTACTGGAGTCTCCGTCTAGCCAAACGGGAATCCAGTATTTTCTCTACCTCATATTCCATGTTACCTTCAACCAATACAGGGTCCGGAGGTGCCACCCCAGGAACAACTGGTTCAACAAACCTCTTCAACAGGGACTTATGGAACACATTATGGATTTTAAATGTGACAGGAAGAGCCAAACGAAAAGAGACCGGATTAATAATCTCCAAAATCTTGTAAGGTCCAATAAATCTAGGCTTAAACTTAGGAGAAGCCACCTTCATAGCAATATTTTTTGATGATAACCACACCATATCACCAATCTTAAACTGGGGACCAATGGTCCTATGTCGATTGGAAAACCGCTGGGCCTTTTCCTGGGAGAGAGATAACTTATCCACCACTTGGTCCCAGATCTGGTGCATTCTCTCCACCACAGTGTCAACACCTGGGCAGGCAGAAGGCTCCACCTGCCCTGAAGAAAATCGAGGATGAAACCCAAAATTACAAAAAAAAGGTGACATCAAAGTGGCAGAACTAGCTCTATTATTTAAAGCAAATTCGGCCAAGGGCAAAAATGAAACCCAGTCATCCTGATCAGCGGAAATAAAACATCTCAAATATGACTCCAAGGTCTGGTTTGTTCTCTCTGTCTGCCCATTGGTCTGAGGGTGAAAAGCAGAGGAGAAGGACAACTGAATTCCCAGCTTGGAACAGAAAGTCCTCCAAAATCTAGACACAAACTGAACTCCTCTGTCAGATACAATGTTCTCAGGAATCCCATGTAAGCGAACCACCTGTTGCAAAAACAGGGGCACCAACTCAGAGGAAGATGGCAACTTAGGGAGTGGTACAAGATGAACCATCTTAGAGAACCTATCACAAATCACCCAAATAACCGTCATTCTTTGAGAGACTGGCATATCAGAGATGAAATCCATTGAAATATGGGTCCATGGCCTCCTGGGGACCAGCAAAGGCATCAACAACCCACTAGAGCGAGAACAAGATTTAGACCAGGAGCAAGTCCCACAGGACTGCACAAAATTCCTGACATCATGAGACAAGGTGGGCAACCAAAAAGAGCGACTCACCAGATCTCTAGTACCAAAAATACCTGGATGACCAGCCAATGCAGAGCAATGAACTTCAGACATCACTCTCTTCTTCCACTGGTCAGGAACATACAACTTTCCACTGGGACAACACTCAGGTTTGTCCTCCTGGAACTCTTGCAGAGCAAGTCTCAAATCGGGCTAGATGGCAGAAAGAACTACCCCTTCGCCTACGATGGTAGCAGGCTTGATCACCACAGGAGAATCAGCAAAGAAACTCCTAGAGAGGGCGTCTGCCTTGACATTCTTAGTTCCAGGAAGAAAAGAGACCACAAATTCAAAACGTGTAAAAAACAAGGCCCACCTAGCCTGTCTAGGGTTCAAGCGTTTAGCCGACTCTAGGTAAATCAAATTCTTGTGGTCAGTGAGGACCACAACTTGATGTTTAGATCCCTCCAACCAATGTCTCCACTCCTCAAATGCCCATTTCATGGCCAACAGTTCCCGATTCCCCACATCATAGTTACGTTCAGATGGAGAGAACTTTCGGGAAAAGAAAGCACAGGGATTCATTTTAGATGTTACAGGATCCTTTTGGGACAAAACAGCTCCTGCACCAATCTCAGAAGCATCCACCTCTACCTGGAACGGGAGTGAGACATCAGGTTGCCGCAAAACCGGGGCGGAGGTAAATCTTCGCTTCAGCTCCTGAAAGGAAGCAACAGCCTCCGGAGACCAATTCAACACATCAGCACCCTTCTTAGTCAGATCAGTCAATGGCTTTGCAATACTAGAAAATTTTGCTATAAATTTCCGATAAAAATTAGCAAAACCCAAAAACTTCTGGAGGGCCTTCAAAGAAGTGGGCTGAACCCAATCATAAATGGCCTGTACCTTGGCCGGGTCCATTTGAATAGTTGACGGAGACAAAATAAATCCCAAAAATGAAATCCTCTGTACTCCAAAAAGGCATTTCGATTCATTGACAGACAGGGAATTCTCCCTCAAGATCCGGAACACTGTCCGAATATGTTCCACATGAGAATCCTAATCCTTGGAGAAGATCAAAATATCATCCAGATAGATAATCAAAAATTTATCGGCAAAGTCTCGGAAAATATCGTTCATGAAGCACTGGAAGACAGAAGGGGCATTAGTGAGCCCAAAAGGCATCACCAGGTACTCAAAATGTCCCTCCGGAGTATTGAACGCCGTCTTCCATTCATCCCCCTGCTTAATGCGGATAAGATTATACGCCCCCCTGAGGTCAAGCTTGGTAAACCAGCAAGCATCTCTAACTCTAGAGAATAGATCCGAAATCACGGGTAACGGATACTGATATTTAATAGTAATTTTATTGAGGGCACGATAATCAATACAAGGCCTTAAAGAACCATCCTTTTTGGCCACAAAAAAAAACCCGGCACCTAAGGGTGAAGAGGATGGTCTAATATGACCCTTCTCCAACGCCTCCTTAATATAGGACCACATAGCCTCGTGCTCGGGTACAGATAAATTGAAGAGCCGACCCTTGGGAAATTTACACCCCGGGCTTAGTTCAATTGCACAGTCATAACTCCTATGAGGAGGCAAGGACGCAGACTCATTCTCACTAAATACATCATAAAAGTCTGCCAAATAGTCAGGAACATCATGCGACTGAGGAGAGGTGGAAAAAACCGGAGCCTCACTAAAGGCACACCGACAACCCCAACTCACCACAGACACAGATTTCCAATCCAAAACTGGATTATGAATTTGCAACCAGGCAAACCCCAGAACAACGGCATCATGCAGACAATGCAACACCAAAAATCTGCAATTTTCTTGATGGTCTGGGGCGACCCGCATGACCACCTGGGTCCAAAACTGAGGTTTATTTTTAGCCAAAGGAGTAGCATCAATCCCCCTCAAAGGGATAGGCGTCTGCAGAGGTGTCATCGGAAATCCACAACGTTTAGCAAACTCCAAGTCCATTAGGTTTAGCGCTGCTCCCGAATCCACAAAAGCCTTGGCGGAAAATGTGGACAGGGAGCAGATCAGAGTAATTGCCAGAAGAAACTTAGGTTGAACACCACCAACAGAAAACGTGTGTGCAAAGCGTTTCTCTCGTTTAGGACAAAGAGAAATAATATGCGAGGCATCTCCACAGAAAAAACACAGCTTATTATGCCTTCTGAACTCCTGACTTTGCGCCTTAGACAAAACTCTATCACATTGCATAGGTTCAGACGTCTGTTCAACCGGTGGCAACACCTCTCGTGCAATCCTGCGTTCACGTAAACGCCAATCAACCTGAATGGCTAATGACACAGAATTGTCCAGACCAGAGGGAACAGGAAATCCCACCATAGTATCTTTTACGGCTTCTGACAAACCCTTCCGAAAGAGAGCAGCCATGGCATTATCATTCCAGGTAGTAAGGACCGCCCACTTTCGGACCTTTTGACAGTACAACTCTGCAGAATCTCGACCCTGGTTCAATGCCAACAGGGTCTTTTCAGCCTGATCAATAGCATTAGGTTCATCATACAACAACCCCAAAGCTTGAAAGAATGCGTTCACATTAGTCAGAATAGGATCATCTGGTTTCAAAGAAAACGCCCAATCCTGGGGATCGCCACGCAGCAAAGAGATGACAATTTTAACCTGCTGTGCGAAGCTCCCTGACGAGTTAGGCTTCAAGGCAAAAAATAATTTACAATTATTTTTGAAACTCAAAAATTTAGATCGATCCCCAAAAAATACATCAGGTGTAGGGATCTTTGGTTCAAGAGCATGCGAATGAGCAAGGTAGGCGGAAATTCCCCGCACTTCCGCAGCGAGCTGCTCCACACGATCAGACAATTGCTTTATTTCCATTGAGAGAAAAAAAATTCCCCCTACGGCCACAGAGATATAGAGGAAAGAATATACACACACCTTTTTTTTTTTTTTTTTTTTTTTTAAACACAATTCTTTCCTGCTATTGAGTACCCTAGGATCTGCGGTATGGCGGGTGATTCTGTTATGATTGAGTCACCGTAGGAGGCAAAAACAGAAATGCTAGCTAAGTCCAGAAAACCAGAGAAGTTGGCAGCTATCGGATTGCAGACCCCTGAACCTATCAACACAACTAGCAGTAGCCATGGGGGGTTCCTACGATGCCCTGGACCCCTCGATCACAGCCAGAGAATTAAATAGGCCTAAAGAAAGAAAGGGGAAATCTAAACTGCCCCAGAGCAGACCACAAAGCAATAGGCAGCCCCGAACATATAATGACGGTGAAGCAAGATGAAAACACTAACACAGACAGATAGATAGACTGAGCAAAGACGGGGCCCAAGCTAACTAGATAGAAAAGGACAGGAAGGCTGCTGTCTGCAATCTGTGAAAAACCCTATGAAAATAAGAGCCAACAGACTGACAGTGAAAAAGGCCCTGAAGACGCTAGGCTTCAAAAAAGCTATGTCAGTACTCAGGAATATTCTGAAGACAGAGCAACAGGCAAAAGGAGATTCAGCTCACCCCAGCAGGGAATGGCAGAATCCAGAAAAGCAAGGAAAACAAAAACAAATGCTAACAGGCAAAGCAAAAAACTTAGATTTAGAGGAGCAGGAATCAGACTGGTGTCCTAGAAGTCCACAGAGAAATCACCCGCATGGCAGAAGGGCGTCGGCAGCCTTATATCCAGTCCGTGATTCCACTCAGCCAGTCATCCTCATTAGGCTCAGGTGCCTGACAATCAGGCTCATTACCTTCCTTTACCAGAATAGGGAGTTCACCAGACCTCTGTGACGAAGGGGAAAATGAACTCACAACACTGAACAGTACCACTTTGATTTTTTCCACAGAGTCAGTCTGTGGAAAAAACACAGATCTGCACTGCATTAGTCCAAGTGCCATCTGATAAAACATCGATAGCAATTGTCCAAGTTTTATGCTCATTTCAGCGAGCTCTTATTTTGTATGAATACACTGCACAGTGCCACTTCTTCTGTTCTGTATACTGGGTGTAATTCTCAATATCTGTATTATTCTGTATATGTACAGTGCACAGTACCAATTCTCCTATATTACAAACTGGGTGTAATTCTTAGTACCGGTATTAATCTGTATATAAACTCTGCACAATACCACTTCTGCTGTATTATAAACTGGGTGTAATTCTCAGTACCTGTACTATTCTGTATATATACTGTACACTGCACAGTACCACTTCTCCTGTTGACTGAGAGGCAGCATCGGCCTTGTGATGGTCAGGTAAAAAGCTAATCTGGAGCGATAAAGAATTTTGAACTGTCCATGCCCTCATAAACTGTAAAGATGACATGTAATTCAGTGTGACAGGAGCTGATTGTCACTGCTCCCCCTCCAGTCTGGGACAATACAGAGAGGCTGTGGGCTGCTACTTTTAGACTGGGGGGGGCAATATCCATGACCCCTTACCAGCCAGAGCATACAATCTCCAGCTGTCTTCTTTATCATGGCAGGTTGTGAAAAAATGGGGGTGTCACGCTGGGTGAGGGTGAAGCAAGGTGCACAACAACAGGGAGAGGGAGGGGAAGTCCAAACACTAAGGAAGGGAGAGTGGAGATCCCTATGCAAATCTAACAGCACCCTGTCTCATCTGACATCCCTAAATAGGTTCTGCACCTATCGCTGAGCAGAAACGTAATCCCTGACTGATCCTAGCGATAGGCCCTCGATAGGGAGGGGATGGGATTAGCGCTAATAAGCCACCTCTAAAACTAAAGACAGAGAGGATGGACAGACAAGGGGATACACTTAGTTTGAGAAGGCCACCGAGATATCACGCCAGCAATCCTTCAAGAGTACTCAAAGAAGAAACTTGCAGACTGCTAGTACTTCCAACCAGGCAGAGGGAAATTGAGCTAACTCCAGCACCTTGCTGGAGAGACTGTAGGTATTTAAACCTTCAGCAAGGGTGTGTTAATTAGCAACAGAAAGTGGAGGTAATTGTTGGTTCCTAAAGAGAGAAGAAAATCACTCCATACCAGAGATGCAAAAATTAAGAATGTGATTGTAGAGCTAATCGCAATTACATTCTACAGCCGGATCCAGGATGACTGTCTGTCACACCTGACGCACCCGTGATGGTAACCTCCCTTGTATGAGTGGCCTCCAGGCATTTAGGACTCAGTTTCTCAGGCTGAGAGGAATGCAACGAATGAACCAGTCTAGGGGCATTCATCTCTGATGCTGAAATCCACATCCTCGTGCACCAAGTACTGCAGGGTTCAACGCTGAAGACGATAATCAACAATCCTTGAAATCTGGAAGTCCAAATTACCATAAACAATGATTGGAGGTGGCCGCAGAGGAGAGGACTCAAGAGATTCAACATACTTCTTGAGCATAGACCTGTAGAACACATTTCCTGTCAGCCATACATTTGTACCTGTCTCACATGATCTTCAAATTACTCTAAGCCATTGGCCACACTGAAGAGAGTAGCAAAGCAAAATGTTCCTCCTCAGGAACTCCCGAATCACCTCCCCCACTAAAAGTACCAAACTGTGGATGGAAACCATATGTACCAACAACGGTGGCCTGCCGGTAGATTCTTGGTGATGATTATTAATAGCAAACTTGGCCAACGGTAAGTAAGATGCCCAATTCTCCTTGATTTCAGAGACAAAACACCTGAGGTACGTCTCCAAATTCTGAATAGTGCGCTCAGTCTGTCCATTCGACTGAGGAAGGAAAGTAGAGGAAAAGGACAGCTGCACTCCCAGTCGAGTACAGAATGCTTTCCAGAACTTAAAAACAAATTGGGTACCCCAATCTGATGCAACATTGGAGGGAACCCAATGAAGCTTCACAATTTCATTAGCGAAAACCTGAGCAAGAGTCGTGGCATTCTAAAGTGGCATTAATGCGAGGAAATGCACCATTTTACTGAACCCATCCACAACCTCCAGAACCACAGTCTTGCCTGCCGATACTGGTAAGTCAGTATTAAAATCTATGGACGAGTGTGTCCATGGTCTGTTATGAAAGGGTAGTGGAAGAAAAGGATCAGATGGACAGGTATACGATACTTTAGGACGCGTGAAAACACTGCAAGCAGACACCTGTTCAACCACATCCCAATGCAACTCTGGACACCAAAAATGGTGAGAAAGCAGGTCCGCGGTTGACTTACTCCCTGGATGACCATCAAGTACAGATTTATGATGTTTCCTAATTACTATGCGCAAATCAGATGGTACAAATAACCTCCCTGAAGGGTAGGAGGCGTTGCCATGAGCCTCCAACACCTCACCCTCCAGATGACTACTTTTTCTGCAAAATTTGGGCAAGGTCCTCATGGTCACCACCACCAGAGAAGCTCCTGGACAAAGCATCCGCCTTGGTGCTTTTAACTCCTGGAGGAAAGTGGCCAAAAAATTGAATCTAGTAAAAACCACCTAGCTTGTATAGGTTTGAGACGTTTAGTCGATTGAACATGTGACAGGTTCTTGTGGTAACAATAAGAGGATGGACTGCCCACTCCAACCAATGTTGCCATTCCTTGAATGCCAATTTAATTGGCAAAAGCTCCCTATTGCCCACATGATAATTTCTCTCAGCCAAGGATAATTTTTTGGAAAAGAAGTTGTACAGATGCCATTTACCAGGGGATGGACCCTGAGACATCACAGCCCCAACCCCCACCTCCAACGTATCCACTTCTATGAAAAAAGTGTGAGAAATATCGGGTTGACTTAGTACAGGTGCAGCATCAAATCAACATCAACTATTTAAGGAGGAGAAAGCCTGCTGAGCAGCATCCGACCATTTAGAAAAATCAGACCCCTTCCTTGTCATGTCAGTAAGTAGTTTCACCATTGCAGAATAATTTTGAAAAAACTTCTGGTAAAAATTGGTAAAACCCAGAAAACGCTGTAATGCCTTCAGGCTATCAGGACGGTCCCAATCAAGGACAGCATGGACCTTCTTCGGATACATCCGAAAACCTGAAGATGACAACAGGTACCCCAAAACTGCACATTCTGGATGACAAAAACACATTTCTTTAGTTTGGCTTTTCCACTGGTAAGTCTGTGAGTATGTAGTAAGAAATGCAGCTCACCAAATGGCTCCTGGCCTCTTCCATGTTCTTACTGTTAAAGAATTATTAAAGCGGTGAAAAATGTGCCGGTGCGTGGTTTACCAATGTTCTCCTTTCAGCTGCAACGGTAAAATTTCAGTGTTCTTTGAGGTCACAGAGACTCTTTACTTATCCCAGAAGGCACTTGAAATATGCAAATTTTCTCCTCAGGACTCTTCCCCTGGTATCAAGCTTTAATGAAATGGAGTTTTATATTTGATATTTAGGCCTCCCACAAGTTTAGGCACTATTGTCAGAAAATATGGCATCTTCAAATTGCAGTGTTAGAGGAATGTGGTTAATTGGAGGTACAGCAGGCATTATTACCGGTTGCAAGCTGCCGTCAAATCGAGACGTGTTGGCCAGGTTTTATTTCCTGCACTGTACAGAATTGCAACCAACATGTAACAGTGCTACTGGCGCAGCCAAGGAAGTACTTTGGTTGTAGGAAAAAGCGAGAATCCTGACAGAGCAACAATATTACGTAATGAGTAAGGTGAAGAGTCTGTTTTGTAAATGATGAACCAAAATACAATAATGCAAGGAGAAGGAATTTGTTACTAAACATTATGATTTGTTTGGTGCCACTCATCCTGATGCCATGAAACTTCAGGAAGACCATGACTTCTTGCTTGCTCAAAAAGAATAAAGATGTCATGGAAGCATGAGACCATTATACAGAAAGCTGGCCAGGGTTGAGGAAAGAAGATTTATGAGACAATTACAGGCAGAAAAATGAAGAAAAAAAGTAAAACTGAGTGAGTTCAGCTGTCGACAGTATAGGCTGAACTTTGCAGTACTAGTGGCAGTTGCAGTGACAACGGTGCTTCTGACAATAATTGGGGCATTTTATCCCAATAAACGTAAGTCGATAAGAGCTGTCAACATTGTTGCTCTGAAAGTCACTGCAGTTCTAGACAGAACTAATACCAGTGATAGAAAAGTGACCTACCTGCTTGCTGTTGCTTCTCAGTGACTTGGTCATGATCCAAACAATCTCATGTTGAATAGGGAGTCATCAGACAGATTAGATGCCGGAATCTACAGACTGCAGCAAATGCTATCAAAGTTTCTTTTGATAGCAGTGGTCCACTCACTGGGAAGGGAAAAGGTTTGACAGCAAGACCCACAATGAAACTGCTGAGGGACTGGCAGTACTCGTGTCAGGAGGAGGGAATGAGAAGTTCTTGTCGGTCAAAGAGATACCTAACAACATAGGAGCAGCACAAGCTAAGACTGTATTTGAGATTTTGTTGGATTGGCAACGCTTGGATAAAGGGAAGTTTATGTCATTTGGCAAGACTAGTAGTAACACTGGTACAAAGGATGGTGCTTGCGACCTCTTACAACAGAAACTGCAGAAACAACTACTGAGTTTGCCATGTAGACACCACATATCACATGTTAATTATTGCATGCACGCTTGCTAAATTGCGTCTGGCATCAACAGGTCCAAATATAAAGTTGTTTAAGAAATTTTCGGTTACCTGGAATTAACAGATTAGAAACCAAGTTTTCAGCTGGAATGGAAGATGTCATAGTTTGATCTGAGCTAGGTTCACTTTAATGGGTTGTCCTTGCTTTTCACATAATCTCAGTGCATATCTGGGCTGCAGAATGCTGACAATAAGTAATTTACCTTCTGTGGCCAGTTTGCAGGGTTTGCTAGATATCATCTCTTGCTTGTAATAAAAATGACCGGGGGGGTGTGTTCTGGCATTGAAATGAGAACTGGTCATTTCCTCCTACTCTACTAAAAACATGCCGTCTGTAGCAACCCCACCCTCCATAGCTACAGGCCCTCCCCGACCACATGAAGAAGCCTATCTCTCCTCACACAGTACCAAATCCTCCCCCTCTAGCAGCCTCAGTGCAGAGAGCAGGACCACCCAGCTGCTCCTCCCCCAGACACACGCTGAACAGTGATCTATGGAAAGTGAAACTAGTGAGGAGGAAACGACCAGTTCTCATTTCAATGCCAGAACACCCCCCCCGTGGACGTTTTTTCTTACAAGCAAGAGATGATATCTAGCAATACTTATTGTCACCATTCTGCAGCCCAGATATGCACTGAGATTATGTGAAAAGCCCGGTCAACCCCTTTAACTAGTGTCTAGTTGAATTTTGCACCAACCAGCACAATTCCATCCAAGAGATAATTACAAGGAATTGTTAACACTGCCACTCCTGTTCCTTGGTTCGCAAACCCAAATGATCACATCAATACTCCAGGCACCCACCATCAGGCCCGATAGATGACCAAAGTGATATACGCTCTGAAGATCTTCATGTTTCATCACCAATTTTGTTTACTTTTGAGTTAAAAAATTCTCTGTCAATTTTGCACTGTTACTGTAAGTTCATACTCGAAAGCTTGGTACCTCTCTCAGATCCTAGCCACATCGCTGTAAAATTACTTGACATTTCTAAAAGAACTTTTAACATACAAGTGAATCAAAATGCCCGTTACTGAGGCAGCAATAAAAACTTTCAACAGATACTTGTGGTACCTTAGTGAGAATATGGTGGGTCTAGCTTTTTTTGACAGTGAAGTTCCAACCACAAGAGGTTGAGATGGTACTGGCTTTGCAGAAGGAAGGCAAAAATGTCTGCTCAACTCACATGCAGCTTGGCGAAGACCTTGTGTCACAGAAGAAGATTCATCACTTCATATCGTCCAACACAAAAAACTGCTTGTTGCATTGGCAATAAACTAAGATTTTCTTCATCAAGATCTTTGTCTGTGGCACACTAAAGCAATTTACATTGATGCATCATCAAAAGTCACTGGATTGAAAATCGTGAATGATGCCGCCGAACACTCCACTGCACTCATGATTCCTTTCAATTCGTCACTGAGCACTCAAGAAGACCAGAATCAGTTTATTCTCCAGTGTGCGGAGATTATCGCCATGACTATCCTAAATCAAAATAATTTGTTAAAAAAAAAGTGACTCCTTGAAACTACTGTAAAATTGTACATTTACTTTGCTGCAAGACATTTATTACAACTAATTGCTAGTTTTGTGATGATTGAGCCACCAGTAAACAATGTTGCAGGGTTTCAAAATTTTGTGTATATTACAATCAAATCAATAGGAATTACTCCCAGGGGTAAGACCAAAAAATTTGCACAAAAAATCTTTGACTGTCATCCTATTACAAACCCATCAAATTCATGGAAAGTGGTGCAGTTCATCAAGCCGGAAATCTTATTTCAATCCCTAACTGGAGTAACATTTCTGGTGAGGCACACAGAGGTGCATGCCACTGTTAAGATGTGCCAAATTAATTAAGTTTTTTGCTGGTATTAATGAATTTGGCATATCTTATTCATTAGCCATGGGCAGAAAATTACACTGT
Organism: Dendrobates tinctorius; assembly: GCF_039654945.1. NCBI lineage: Eukaryota > Metazoa > Chordata > Amphibia > Anura > Dendrobatidae > Dendrobates > Dendrobates tinctorius. Next base: position 28,173,708 of record NW_027361771.1, read on the forward strand.
AGAAACTGAACAGATTGATATACAGGTTTGAGCGGAAAAATTCAGTAGAAAAGGTATTTTCTCAACTCAAACTCTTGCACATTGTGCCATTATCAAAAGAACAGTCCTAATGAGTGATTGGCACTTATCTCATTAAGCACACTGAGTAAGGGTCCCGTTTCACATAGCAATGCACCAGCGATCCTGACAACGATACGACCTGGCAAGGATCGCTGGTGCATCGCTACATGGTCGCTAGTAAGCTACCAAACAGGCAGATCTCTACAATGATGCAGCAACGATACGGCGATCCGTATAACGACCTCGGCGGTTCTTGGTACCTTGTCACACAGCAGCTTTTCTGACGACTCATGCCTGCGTCGCTTTTCGGTGTCAAACAGCGATGCATGCTGGCCAGCGGGATGCCAATGATCAAAAAATGGCCCGGGACATTCCAGCACGTTTAGCGATATCCAGTGGGGGGGCCGGTCGCCGCTATGTGTCACACGTAGCGAGATAACTGGCGAGGTCGCTGTTGCATCACAAAATTGGTGACGTTTCAGCAATCTCACTAACGATCCCGTTATGTGAGACGGGGCCTTAAGACTACCCATTTGAATGCAAAGCCCAAACAGAAAAGGCCTTCAATCAAAAGAATACAAGTTATACTGATTATTTTTCCTCAAGTCAATATGTCATTCTGTTCAGCTTCTCCTGCGCCACCACATAATTCCAAAAGATTGCACAAAATTTTTATGGTGACTGGTTATCTTTAAATAGGTCAGAAAAGTACTCCTTCCTTCACGCTCTATGGCAGCAGAGTAAAGGCCCCGTCACACTAAGCGACTTACCAGCGATCCCGACACCGATATCAAGGTGTCAGGATCGCTAGTAAGTCGCTATGTGATCGCTGGTGAGCTGTCACACAGACAGCTTCACCCGCGATCAGCACAGCGATGCCGAGCGACCGGCATCGCTGGCCATCGCTGTAAAAAATAGAATCAAAATAAAAAATATAGTTATTCTCACCTTCCGACGTCCCGTTCAGCCATCCTCGAGGGATAACAAAGTCTCGCGGTCATTCGTGCAAAGGATCACTGGGACCGGAGCGTGGAGAGAGGCGGGATGGCTGCGCGGGACATCGGAAGGTGAGAAGAACTATATTTTTTATTTTTTTAATTATTTTTTACACCTGATCGCTGGTCTCCCGCCTGTCACACACAGCGATGCGTGCTGGCCAGCGGGAGACCAGCAACCAAAGAAATGTCCAAAGGTTTCTTGCAGCGATCAGCGATACCGGCAGGGGGGCCGCTCGCTGATCGCTGTCACACACAGCAATCTCGCTGGTGAGATCGCTGTTATGTCACAGAAGTTGTGACTCAGCAGCTATCTCGCTACCGAGATCGCTTAGTGAGACGGGGCCTTAAAAGTCTGCTATCATGCAGCTCCCTGCTTAGGTCAGGCCAAGCAATCTGTATGATCACAGAGTTAACTAACCGTAATCTAATCATAAACTCCTTTAGTACTTTAGTTCACCTACAACATGGAGATTTATCCTTTGGCTGCAATAGACCTCCATGGATGTTGGCACTGACATTACTAAACTATTTATCTAGATAATATTCTATTTTTATATGATGCTGTTTTTGGATTACCCAGGCCATTTATCTATAGTAGATAGTAGACTAGAAATGACCAAAACATTTGAGATATGAATTTACCAGGGATTTTTTTTGTGGTTAATCAATTGGCATTGAATCAATAGAAATTCAATATCTCCAATTTAACAGAAGCATGTATTGGATACTTCTCTTTTTTTCTTACAGTAATTTTGGTATTTGTGTTGTTACATACTCTATTTGTAAGGTTACTTCGCTTTTTATGGCTTTCGCTGTATCTCTATGGCTAAAATGTGAGCTGTGACGTTCTCCCACTATCCAGATTCACTCTAAAATCCTTGATGTATTTCCTGATTCTGCTTTTTAACAGGCTGTGACAGTGCCTCCTGATAACATGTTATGTGAGAGCTGCAAGGCATTATGGCATTATGTGAAATTGCTAAGTCACTGTGATCAGCATATTCTTTAAATTTTTCCACTATTTTTGCTCAGATGAAAATGTTTTGCTCATCCTTATTATTGCTTATAAATGTTGCGTACATCTATATATATATATAATCGCCAGTTGGGACTTTTGGCCACTATCCCCGAATCCCATAGGGCACCGCGGCAGTGTCACTTGCACAGGCGCAGTTCATGGCCGCAAGGCACAAGTGACATTCACATCACCGCTATTCCTGCACATGCGCAGTAACAGCCACAACTGCACACTCTACCCGCGCATGCGAGGTAACGACGCGGCTGTTACTTTGCACTCCCGATGCGATAGCATCGGGCCTATTTGTAGTAATAGTATAAGAAGCACCGTATATGGGTAATTAAGCATGTTTTTTCACTGACAATGTATGACAAGACTAAGAATGTTATCACGTTTGAAATGGGTTGGTATTCACTGTATCACCATATTTTAATTACAACCAATAAATAATGAATTTATCTATTGATACCTCAAACTTGGAGCTGGGACTAGCCGTGATTTTTTTTCAGTTGTTCAAGACATGCCTTGCGGTGGTGTGGCTATGTGCTTCACAGGTATTCAAATTACAGGACAGATGAGCTGGTCTCCTTTTTCTATTTCTTTTTGGCACCTTTATTTTATCATTCCCTTCAGTAAACATCACAATTAGATGAACATAAGTATCAAAGTCAGTGAGCTACAGAAATCTCTTTCATGTTCAGACCAATTCAATTCATTAAATTGCCAACATCACATTTGATTTAATTAAATGAATTCTACCATATATACATAGTCACGTATGATAGTATTGGCACCATTGCAATTATCCAAATAATGAAGTACCGTATTTTTCGCTTTATAAGATGCACCTGATTATAAGATGCACCACAAATTTGGTGAAGAAAAAGATAAAAAAAATTTTATGTTAAATTGAGGTGTGTTTTATAATGCCAGTGTCTGTCTTTCAAATTATATACAGTCATATGTTAAAGTTTGGGCACCCCTATTCATGTTAACCTTTTTTCTTTATAACAGTTTTGATTTTTGCAACAGCTATTTCAGTTTCATATATCTAATAACTGATGGACTCAGTTATATTTCTGGATTCAAATGAGGTATATTGTACTAACAGAAAATGTGCAATCTGCATTTAAACAAAATTTGACCGGCGCAAAAGTATGGGCACCTCAACATAAAAGTGACATTAAGATTTCATAGATCCTCCTTTTGCAAAAATAACAGCCTCTTGTCGCTTCCTGTAGCTATTAATGAGTTCCTGGATGAAGGTATTTGTGACCATTCCTGTTTACAAAACAATTCCAGTTCAGTTAAGTTTGATGGTCGCCGAGCATGGACAGCCCGCTTCAAATCATCCCACAGATGTTCAATGATATTCAGGTCTGGGGACTGGGATGGCCATTCCAGAACATTGTAATTGTTCCTCTGCATGAATGCCTGAGTAGATTTGGAGCAGTGTTTTGGATCAGTGTCTTGCTGAAATATCCATCCCCTGCGTAACTTCAACTTCGTCACTGATTCTTGCACATTATTGTCAAGAATCTGCTGATACTGAGTTGAATCCATGCGACCCTCAACTTTAACAAGATTCCCGGTGCCGGCTTGGCCACACAGCCCCAAAGCATGATGGAACCTCCACCAAATTTTACTGTGGGTAGCAAGTGTTTTCCTTGGAATGCTGTGTTTTTTAGCCTCCATGCATAACGCCTTTTTGTATAACCAAACAACTCAATCTTTGTTTCATAAGTCAACAGGACCTTCTTCCAAAATGTAACTGGCTTGTCCAAATGTGCTTTTGCATACCTCAGGTGACTCTGTTTGTGGCGTGCTTGCAGAAACGGCTTCTTCCGCATCACTCTCCCATACAGCTTCTCCTTGTGCAAAGTGCGCTGTATTGTTGACTGATGCACAGTGACACCATCTGCAGCAAGATGATGCTGCAGGTCTTTGGAGGTGGTCTGTGGATTGTCCTTGACTGTTCTCACCATTCTTCTTCTCTGCCTTTGTGATATTTTTCTTGGCCTGCCACTTCTGGGCTTAACAAGAACTGTACCTGTGTTCTTCCATTTCCTTACTATGTTCCTCACAGTGGAAACTGACAGGTTAAATCTCTGAGACAACGTTTTGTATCCTTCCCCTGAAAAGCTATGTTGAATAATCTTTGTTTTCAGATCATTTGAGAGTTGTTTTGAGGAGCCCATGATGCCACTCTTCATAGGAGAATCAAATAGGAGAACTACTTGCAAGTGGCCACCTTAAATACCTTTTCTCATGATTTGCTACACCTGGCTATGAAGATCAAAGCTCAATGAGGTTACAAAACCAATTTAGTGCTTCAGGAAGTCAGTAAAAAGTAGTTAGGAGTGTTCAAATCAAGAAAATGATAAGGGTGCCCATACTTTTGCACCGGTCAAATTTTCGTTAAATGCAGATTGTACATTTTCTGTTAGTACAATAAACCTCATTTGAATCCAGAAATATAACTGAGTCCATCAGTTATTAGATATATGAAACTGAAATAGCTGTTGCAAAAACCAAAATTGTTATAAAGAAAAAAGGTTAACATTAATCGGGGTGCCCAAACTTTAACATATGACTGTATATGTCCCTCATCCTGGTATCTATATAACCCCCAATCTTGCACATTGCCCCCTTGTGCTGGCACATAGCCCCCATCCCATCCTGAATATGGCCCCCCTGTCACTATATTCCCCCCTGCTGGCACACACTTGGCCCCCCTCTCTCTATATGTCCCCCTGCTGGCATGCACACAGCCCCCCATCCCTATATTCCCCCTGCTGGCATTCACACCGCCCCCTATCCCTATATTCCCCCCTGCTGACATGCACATGGCCCCCCTGTCCCTATATTCCCCCCCTGCTGGCATGCACATGTGGGGAGGAATACTCCCAGACGGTGACTGGGCCGGTACCCAGGGGACCGCCATCAGGGTTCCTGAGGGAACAATACTGGGAGAACAGTAAAGGGAGAGACATAACTGGAGTTTTCAGGGCAACAGGGGGCGGGGTGAGGACAAAAGGAGCAGGGGGCGCACTGAAGTGGCAGTTGGGGGAGAGTGTGACAGGAGGCAGGAAGCCGGGTGTTTTCAGGAGACACGGACAGGGGCCTGTGAGGAGGATACTGCGCACTGACCGACAAGTGAAACGTGAGAGACTTTTACCGGAGGCCGTTTCCCGCCCACGTTCACAGAGAGCCATGCCCGCCATCCCACGCCCTTGTGAGACAAATCCCTTACCTCAGGTCGTGGCTGCGGCTATGCAAAAAACGGCCACAGAGGCTTGGACACTGCCCCCCGGCCTTCCCCCACCGTGGCGACCCTGTCATCCCCGGCCTCAGGGGACGCCACCTCGCCATAGGCGACACTAGAGGCCCTTGTCCCGGCTACGGAGGGACCCTTAGCGGAGGACGGCCGCTGGACTTTTAGGGGAACTGCGTCATTGTTGCGCCCCACCGGAATCGTTTCTTCAGGGCCTGTTGCACCCCACCGGCATCGTTTCTTCAGGGCCTGCTGTGCCCCACTGGCATAGTTTCTTCAGGGCCTGTTTCTCCCCACCGGCATCGTTTCTTCAGGGCCTGTTGCACCCCACTGGCATCGTTTCTTCAGGGCCTGTTGCGCCCCACCGGCAACGTTTCCTCAGGGCCTGTTGCACCCCATCGGCATCGTTTCTTCAGGGCCTGTTGAGCCCCACCGGCATCGTTTCTTCAGGGCCTGTTGCGCCCCACCGACATTGTATCTTCAGGGAATGTTGCGCTCCACCGGCACCGTTTCTTCAGGGCCTGTTGCGCCCCGGCGTCACTGTTTCTTCAGGGCCTGTTGCGCCCCAATGGCACCGCTTTTCAGGGCCTGTTGTGCCCCAAGCCTTCCCGGAATATCGAGGCGTCAAGACAGCCGCATCAACGATCTCAAAGCGGCCGCATCTGCGATTCCGAGTGATGCAAGGAAGGATAAGTGAGTATAGCAATAAGTACCATAGTTTGGCCATATTTCGGTCTTTGTCACCCGGACTAGCCGGGTACTTCCAGCTACTTAGAAAAGTATTGTTTATTTTATTGAGTCCATGCAAGGACAGATTTTTGTTATCCCTTCTTTTGCCTGTTCAGCATAGCCCAAGTGGCGCCAGTTTATAAAAGTTGATTACACAAGTCATACCCTGTCTCGTGTCTCATCACTGCATCCTGAGAATCTGTGCGAACCCTACACACACAGGCCCCCCGTCCCTATATTCTCCCCTGCTGGCATGCACACGGGCCCCCTGTCCCTATATTCCCCCCTGCTGGCAAGCACATGATAAAATAACAAATACTTAACTCACCTTCCGATGATGGCTCTGTGCTCCCATCTCCCCCGTGGCTCTTCTTGTGTCTGTGCCGACAATCTCCTCCTGCGAGGGTGCGCGGCAGCATTTGGTCATTCAGGTACTTCACTGTAGCTTCAGGATCTTCCGTCATGTGACCAATATTGTCCTATAGGTCACGTGACAGAAGGTCCTGATGCCACGATGAACTGCCTGAATGAGCAGCTCCTGCCGCGCGCCATTGCAGGAGGAGGATGTCGACATAGACACAGGTAGAGCCACGGGGGAGCTGGGAGCAGGAGCCATCATCGGAAGGTGAATATAGTGATGGAGCGGGGGGAGAGTGAAGACACATGTAATATGCGCCGCTCCCCTGTCTACCAACTCAGCACGGCTTCAGCACTGAGGTGATAGACAGCGGGTGCAGTAAACATTACATGAGCCTAATGAGTGGGAGCACTGACCACCCGCTGTCTCTGCAGCCCGCAGCCAGTCCACCCCAGCCCCCGACACCATGCCAAAGCCGCCCCCACTCTATAGCACAGCAGCACACAGATTTGGATTATAAGATGCACCCCCCCTTTCCCCCAAAATTTGGGGAACAAAAGTGCGTCTTATAATCCAAAAAATACAGTATTTCTCCTAGAAAGTTATTGTAGAAAATTATTGCAATTGCATATTTTGTTATACACGTTTATTAGCTTTGTGTGTATTGAAAAAAACGCAAAAACTGAGAAAAAAAATTAAAATTGGCATAATTTCACATAGGATCCCAAAAATGGGTTGGGCAGAATTGTTGGCACCTTTCCAAAATTGTGGATGAACAGCTTTGCTTCAAGCATGTGATGTTTGTTGAAATTCAGTTGTGGCAAGTAACAGGTGTGGGCAATATGAAAATCACATCTGAAACCAGATAACAAGGGGAGAAGTTGACTTGATCTTTGCATTGTGTGTCTGTGTGTGCCACACGAAGCATGGAAAAAAGAAAGATTAGAAGAGAACTGTCTGACGACTTGAGAACCAAAATTGTTGAAAAATATTAACAATTTCGAGGTTATAAGTCCAGATCTTGCTGTTCATTTGTCCACGGTGTGCAATATAATCAAGATGTTTACAACCAATAGCACTGCAGCTAATCTCCGTGGATGTGGATGACGGATAGTCCGAATGGTAGATAAGCAGACACAATCAATTTGCAAAGAAATTTAAGCTGTATTGCAGACTCAGGGTGGATCAGTGTTAGCAAAAACTATGTGTTGCCATTTGAATGAAGTGAAATGCTATGGCAGGAGACCCAGAAGGACCCCACTGCTGACAGAGACATAAAAAAGCTAGACTGCCGTTTGCCAAAATGTGTGAGTAAACCAAAATCCTTCTGGAAAAACATCTTTTGGACAGATGAGATCAAGATATATTGTTTTGGTAAAGCACATTATTCTACTGTTTACACAAAATGGAATGAGGCTTACTTAAAAAAGAACACGGTACCCATAGTCAAATATGGTTGAGATTCAAAGATGTTTTGGGACTGTTTTGCTGCCTCTGGCACTGGGTGCCTTGACTGTGTGCAGGGCATCTTGAGAACTGAAGACAGCGAAAGGGTTTTGGGTCACAATGAAGTGCCCTGTGTCAGAAAACTGGGTTTGTGTTCTAGGTCATGGCTCTTCTAGCAGGACAATGACCCCATACTTCAAAAAGAACACAGAAATTGATGAAACAAAGTGAGGAGAGTTCTAAAGTGGCCAGCAAAGAGTCTGGATTTAAATCCCATTGAACACCTGAGGAGTTATCTTAAAACTGCTATTGATAGAAGGCACCCTTCAAATATGAGAGACCGGGAGCAGTTTGGAAAAGAAGAGTGGTCCAAAATTCCAGTTGAGTGGTGAATGATGCTTGTTGATTGTTATAGGAATCGACTTATTGCAGCTATTTATTCCAAAGGGTGTGCAGCCAAATATTAAGCTGAGCGTGCCAACAATTTTGCTCAAGCCTTTCGTGGGGTTTTGTGTGAAATTATGTCCAATTTTTTCTCTGTTTTTTTGTTGCTCCAATCCACACAAAGAAAATAAACATGTGTATAACAAAACATGTATAATTAAATTAATAATAATTTCTAGAAGTACTTTATTCTCTGGAACAATTTCAAGGGTGCCAACACTTTTGACCATGAATGTCTATTTGTTGATTGCAATGGAGTCTTGCCCAAAATGGGGAGGAAGAAGCAATCATTGACATCATTGGGATCCATATTTAGATGCTGATGTGAAAAGATAACACTAAGTTTGATAAACTAGTGGGGTTCAAACATGCAACAGAAGAATTCTCCAAAAGTCTGATGTGTCATGTTTGTAACATTGTATACTGACAGGAATAGGAGCCTGGGCTCAGTAAATCTACTTTGCCCTATTTATTTGTCATATTGTAATGAACATAAAGATAAAAAAAAATCCCTGGAAATAGAATTTTGCATTTAATTATTTTCACTCGTGTGTTCCTTTCTGCATTATTTATATGTATAATATATATTTTATGACTTGTGAAACTTTTAATACTGGTTAGTCTGGTTATGACAAAGCCTGTCATAGATGGCTGTTATGTATTACTCTGTGCTCTATGTTAATTACCTAGTTGTCATTCTCTACGCCGAAGACTTCTGCCTGCGGGTACAATGGAAGTGATTTGTGTTGAAGTTTTTAAATGCTGAAATGTAAAATCTCACTTGACTCTAATATGGAGATGCAGTTTTCAGGCTCACTATATTAAAAATGATCAGTTTTTACATCTCAACCAATGTACAGCAATTACATATTCACTTATATAAAACAGCCACCAAGACTTTACTTTCTTTTAATAGTCATTTTTTTTATTATAAGATGAATATCCATGGCAATATCAATACTAAAAATTGTGCTCTATGATGGGGACATTCTGTCAGTGCATTGTCATATTTCGATATTCTTTGTTTCTGAGGTGCAGAATTTGTTCACTTAAACCCCGATTAAGACCAGCGTTGTTCACGCCAGCCTTGATGAGGGGCCGTACTGGAGTCAGAGGCGCCTGACAGATTAGAGGGCACATGCCTCTTAATGAATGAGAAGCTTCTAACAAGTGGTGTGTGCTTCCATGTACCTCGCTACAGATCTTACTTCAAATGAATCTGTCACCAACAGAGCAGGCGTAGCTAGGGTTTCGGTTCAGGAGATGAAAACTTTTGAGTGGGCCCCTAACCAGGTAACCTTGATTACAACTGGGTGACACTCCCTAATAGTGGATGTAGGAGAACCTCAGCAGATGACCGCGCTGGTGCTGAAAATAATCTCTAAAGACCAACATTGATATTACCGCCATATGGTCAGTGGTAGATACCAGTCCTACAAAACATATAAGTGATCACAGTACAGTTACAGATGGTGACTTTGAGCTAACGTTGTTCTTTCTGAAGGTGATGTTCACTTTTTATGTCTTTTCCATCTGGCCCAGACCAACATGATAACGTCTTCCAGCTAGGACTCGGCTGCAGATATAACAGAGCCACATTTCACGTCACATATTTTCAGCGCTGTCACCATCTATCCCTAACCTGCTCAACCTCCTCATCCTGCTGATACCCCAATGCTGAGATGCGGCTGCCATATGTGTCACTATTACTGCACCTACTGTGTGGTACTGTGTGCACTCTAAATTCTAAAGCAACTCTCTAGAATATAAAGAAAGAGGATCAACCAGCTGGATATGAGAAAAAAAAACTTATTTATTTCATTTCGTTAAAAAATGAGTCCAGACAGGTCAAAAACAGGATGACATTGTGAGTCTCCCCCATGTACAGCTCCCCTAAACACAGTCTGATGCTCTGTTATACACAGTATAATGCCCCCTCACTGTATAGTACCACCCACACAGTATACTGATCACTTAGTAGCCCCAAACGGTTTGATGGCTCCAGTATGATGGACCCCTCACTGTAATCTCCACATTGTATGATGGCCCCCTAGATTGCCTTCATATAGTATAATGCACCAGATAGTCCTCAATATAGTATAATGCACTCCTCATAGGCCTCCATATAGTTTAATGTACTCCCCATAGGCAGACTTTTTATTGTATAATGCATTCACCATAGGCAGACTCTATATTATATAATGCACCCCCCCATAGGCAGACTCTATAGCATAAGGCAGCCCCCATAGGCAGACTGGTTAGTATAAGGCAGACCCCCATAGGCAGACTCTATAGTATAAGGCACTCCATGTAGGCAGACTCTGTATAGTATAAGGCAGCCCCCATAGGCAGACTCTATAGTATAAGGCAGTCCATGTAGGCAGACTCTGTATAGTATAAGGCAGCCCCCATAGGCAGACTTTGTAGTACAAGGCAGCACACATAGGCAAACTTTATAGTATAAGGCAGCCCCCATTGGTAGACTTTATAGCATAAGGCAGCCCCCATAGGCAGACTCTATAGCATAAGGCAACCCCCATAGGCAAACTCTATAGTATAAGTCAGCCCCTATAGGCAGACTCTGTCTAGCATAATGCACTCCTCATAGGCAGACTCTGTCTAGTATAATGCAGCCCCCATAAAAATAAATAAATATAATACTCATCTGAATCACATCTTCTCGTTCCTCTGCTGCTGAGCTCCTGCACATCTCCGAACAGCAGGCGCCGAGAAATGATGTCATCGTGACCACTTTTCAGTGTGTGCGTCAGTGATGTCAGATGCTGAGAGGGGGATGATGGAAGAAGGAGAGTAGCGCTACCTCTCTCATCAATGTGGTCAGCTGTATCAGCATGCAGAAAATACAGTTACACTTGCAATGATGGGCGGGGGGGTCCACTGCTGGTACCGGGTCCCCCACCTGTTCAGGGGCACCATAGCGGCCGGGCGGCAGTGCAGGAAGATCAATTCTCCCTGCTCTGCCACAGGTTGTAAATGTATTGGAGCTCTCTGCATGCTAATACAGTTACAGTACCAAAACCAAAAATATTCAGAGTGCTGACTATTTTTACTATTATAGTACACATCCAAAAAAAAGATACTAAAGACAATACATTGTCACAAGAATTTTATTTGTATCTCACAATTTTTTATATAAAAATATAATTAAAAACAATGCACAAATGGTGTGCAGAGGGCACGAAGAGACACAATATGGCCAACAAAAAAACAGACATAGCATTCAGTAAATGTTAGAAAGTCAGTGATATGATCCAAATCAATATATATCATAAAAATAAAGTACATATATATTCACCCAAATATGCAGAAAATAGAAAATATGTGAAAATATATAAAATATAAAGTGTCCTGTGCACAAATAAATAAACAATTTATTAATTATATCCCATAAAATGGTGTGAAAATGTTTATTTCAATATGCAACCACCTTCCATAAAAAAAAAAGTGCTCAGTGAAGATAATATATAAGGGGCTATATAGCCTTCATTGTATATAAATAAGAAATGAACAATAAAATAAAATATTTAAGTGCAAAAACAATGACTTAACACTGCTGACTACCAACACAAATGTTGCAGTATAATTAAGTGAATGGAATAATATCACTTCATGTGGTTACTGACCAGAGTCTCCTCCTGCCCCCTGCACAGACCACACTCCAACGCACGTTTCGCTCTTGCTTCGTCAGGGAGTGACACTACGCTGACAGACACAGCAAACCTTCTTGCCACGGCGCGCATTGATGTGCCATACTGGATGAGCTGCACTACCTGAGCCACTTGTGTAGGTTGTAGAATCCATCTCATGCTACCACGAGTGTGAAAGCACAACCAACATTCAAAAGTGACCAAAGCATCAGCCAGAAAGCATTGGTACTGAGATGTGGTCTGTGGTCCCCACCTGCAGAACCACTCCTTTATTGAGGGTGTCTTGATAATTGCCAATAATTCCCATTTGCACAACAGCATGTGAAATTGATTGACAATCAGTGTTGCTTCCTAAGTGGACAGTTTGATTTCACAGAAGTTTGATTTACTTGGAGTTATATTCTGTTGTTTAAGTGTTCCCTAATTTTGTTGATATATATATATATATATATATATATATATATATATATATGTAAATATAATATTGCTTTGTATGAATTACTTACTGATGAATAAGGGAAATTCTTTCAGGATCCCAATTACTGGAAACCCATTCATAAAAGAAGATTTTTAAGTTGTGACGCATCTTTTGTGTAATCTACGTCATCTATGTCATACAATGTCCTTGTAACTTTCTTTTTGAACGTGAGATTTTATATTTCAGTCTCTAAACCTTTTACTTTGATAGGCTATACTGAATGCCAGCTGAGATTCTGAAAAACTGATCAGGTTCCAGGGTCTTCCTGCTCATTTTTATTGGATTCCAAACCACCTTGGTTAGGGAGATAAAATAACTTTAAAAAAATGTATTTATTTCCATTTTCCCATTAGGGTTAGGGCTAGGTTTAAGGCTAGAGTTACGGCTAGGGTTAGTGTTAGGGCTAGGGTTAAGGCTGAGATTAGGGTTAGGGATGTGTTGGGGTTAGGGTTGGGGTTTCCACTGTTTAGGCACATAAGGTGCTCTCCAAATGCAACATGGCATCTGATCTCAATTCCAGCCAATTCTGCGTTGAAAAAGTCAAACGGTGCTCCTTCCATTCCAAGCTCTGCCATACACCCAAACAGTGTTTTACCCCCACATATAGGGTATCAGCCTACTCAGGACAAATATAAAAAATTGGGGGCAAAAATATCATTTTTGTGGAAAAAAATATGATTTTTTTTATTTTCATGCTCGGGTGTTATAAACGTCTGTGAAGCACTTGGGGGTTGAAAGTACTCACCACACACCTAGATAAGTTCCTTGGGGGGTCTTTTTTCCAAAATGGGGTCACTTGTGGGGAGTTTCAATAGTTTAGGCACATCAGAGGCTCTCCAAACATGACATGACACCCGCAGACAATTCAATCAAAGTCTGCATTCCAAAACGTCACTACTTCCCTTCCAAGAGTAGTTTTCTCCCATATAAGGGGTATCAGCGTACTCAAGACAATTTGGATAACAACTTTTGGGGTCCAATTTCTCCTGTTACCTTTGGGAAAATAAAAACATTGGGGACTAAAAGATCATGTTTGTGGAAAAAATATGATTTTGTTCTTTTCATGCCCGGGCGTTATAAACTTCTGTGAAGCACTGGGGGGTTCAAAGTTCTCACCACACATCTAGATAAGTTCCTTGGGGGGTCTAGTTTCCAGAATGGGATAATTGTGGGGGGTTTCCACAGTTTAGGTACATCAGGGGCTCTGCAAAGGCAACATGACACCCGCAGACCGTTCCATCAAAGTCTGCATTCCAAAACATCACTACTTCCCTTCTGAGCCCCAACGTGTGCCCATACAGTAGTTTTCTCCCACATATGGGGTATAAGCGTACTCAGGAAAAATTGGACAACAACTTTTGGGGTCCAATTTCTCCTGTTACCCTTGGCAAAATAAAACATAGATAATTTCCTTGGGGGGTCTAATTTCCGAAATGGTGTCAATTGTGGAGGGTTTCCACTGTTTAGGCACATCAGGAGCTTTCCAAATGTGGCATGACGTACGATCCCTATTCCAGCCAAAAAAGTCAAATGGCGCTGCTCCCTTCCGAGCTCTGCCATGTGCCCAAATAGTGGCTTACCCCCACATGTGGGGTATCAGCTTACTCAGGACAAATTGCATAATAACTTTTGGGGTCCTGTTACCCTTGGGAAGATAAAAATTGGGGGTGAAAAGATCATTTTTGTGGAAAAAATATGATTTTTTAATTGTACGGCTCTACGTTATAAACTTCTGTGAAGCCCTTGGGGGTTCAAATTTCTCACCACATATCTAGATAAGTTCCTTGGGGGGTCTAGTTTCCAAAATGGGGTCACTTGTGGGGGGGTTTCCACTGCTTAGGCTCTTCGGGGGCTCTCCAAACGTGACATGGCGTCTGATCTGAATTCCAGCCAATTTTGCATTGAAAAAGTCAAACGGTGCTCTTTCCCTTCTGAGCTCTGCCATGCGCCGAAACAGTGGTTCCCCCCACATATCACATATCAGCATACTCAGGACAAATTGCGCAATAACTTTTGCTGTCCAATTTCTCTTGTTACCCTTGGTAAAATAAAAAAAATGGACCTGAAGTAATTTTTTTGTGAAAAAAAGTTAAATGTTAATTTTTTTTAAACTTTCAAAAAATTCCTGTGAAGCACCTAAAGGGTTAATAAACTTCTGGAATATGATTTTGAGCACCTTGAGAGGTGCAGTTTTCAGAATGGTATCACTTTTGGGTATTTTCTATCATATAGACCTCTCAAAGTGACTTTAAATGTGATGCGGTCCGTTAAAAATAAAATGGTGTTGTAAAAATGAGAAATCGCTGGTGAACTTTTAACCCTTATAACTTCCTAACAAAAAAAATATTGGTTCCAAAATTGTGCTAATGTAAATTAATCATATGGGAAATGTTATTTATTAAGTTTTTTGTGTGCCATATCTCTGTGATTTATGGGCATAAAAATTCAAAGTTGGAAAATTGCAAAATTTTCAAAATTTTTGCCAAATTTCCGTATTTTTCACAAATAAATGCAAGTTATATCAATGAAATTTTACTACTAACATGAAGTACAATATGTCACGAAAGAAGAATGTCAGAATCACCGGGATCCATAGAAGCGTTCCAGAGTTATTACCTCATAAAGGGACAGTGGTCAGAATTGTAAAAATTGGCTCGGTCATGAACGTGCAAACCACCCTTGGCAGAAAAGGGGTTAAACTGACAAGAAAGCAACAAGAATTGAAGTTACCAGAAACCACCAAACAAGAGTGTTTTGTTTCTTCCATTGAGAAAGCAGTACACGAAACTCGCGTTGGGCAGTTGTGCTGGGATCATCTAGTCCTCCCTCACCCATGCATAAGCAGGACTTTACTTACTAAATAGCACATGTCACTTTATGACTTATGCCATTCCATTATCTTCATTGCTTTACTCTACATTTGTTGTGATATATAGACTGTAACTGACTCACACTGTGTTTTCTTGGTGCTGTTTGGCATATGTCTCTTCTTTAGATTGTTCAGTTTTTTCTCGTTCTTTTATCTACATATTTATCTTTATTGGTGATCAATTATTTATCCTATTATTAATAACTAGATGGTGGCCCGATTCTATCGCATCAGGTATTCTAGAGTCTCTGTTAAAATAAAAAATAGTGATATACTCACCTCCCGATGGCCCCCAGACTCTTTCTCTCCTCTCACCACGCACCTGGCATCTTCCGGTCCCAGTAATGCTTAGCGCAAAATCAGCCTTGACCAATCAGCGTGGTGGGATTTCCATTACAGACAGACAGACAGAATTAGACAATTATATAGTAGAAGAGTGAATTTATTATACATGAGAGAGGGAGAAGTATGATAGGTGCAAAAAGCCATAGAAAGTCATGACACTAGCTGAAATCTATCAATAGTTAAAAGGAGTCCTGCCATTTACTGAATAATAATGTCAGCTAGCTCAACTGATGGCCTATAAAAGGTGTCTCATTACCAAGGTGCCACACAAGAAACATCATGATGGGTAAAACCAGCGAGCTGTCTCAAGCAGCAACCTTACTGTTGCAAAACATACTGATGGCATTGATTACAGAAGATTTTCTAAACTACTGAAGGCTCCGGTTGTGGCCATAATTTGGAACTGGAAATAACATAATTTCACCATAAACCGGCCACAGTCAGATGCTCGCCACAAGATTTCAGACAGCAGAGTGAAAAGAATTAATAGAAGAGTTGTCCAAGAGCCAAGGACTAACTGTGGATAGCTACAGAAAGACATGGAATCAGCAAGTAAAATTGTTTCAAAGAAAACAATAATGAATGCACTCAACCTCCATTTCCTCTATGCACACTACCATACAAAACTCTATTGCTGAACAAAAAGCAAGTTCAAGAACATTTTCAGTTTGCTCATCAACATTTAGACAAGCCTATGAAATACTGGGAGAATATGTTCTGGTTAGATGAGACCCATTGTAGCTCCCGCATCTCTGCCTGTAGTCCCTCTCTTTCTGCAGAGATAACAGCATACTCACTGCCGAGGCTCCCTTCCTGCTCTTTCCAGGTCTGCTGCTGCCCAGAGTGCGTGCATTTCTAGCAGGTCTCTAGGCACTGTGCTTAGGGCATGTGCGTAGGGCCTCTTTCTTAAAAGAGCTGCGCTTGTTCCTCTAAAGTGTCCCCAGCCAATAGCTGAAGGTCTCTTACTATTTAAAGTGTCTCCTCCAACATGGAGGTGCCTGTACAATGTTGTGATTTCGTTCCCAACACACTTGTCAGTTCTCAGATCCCAGTACTCGCATCTTGCCTGCTGCACCCGCCAGTGCTTTCCGCAATGGCAGACGAGCCAGCTGTTCCTGCCAGTGCTCACCTCAACGGCAGCCAAGCCAGCTGCACCCACCAGTGCTTACCTCAATGGCAGCCGAGCCAGCTGCTCCTGCCAGTGCTCACCTCAACGGCTGCCAAACCAGCTGCAGCCACCAGTGCTTACCTCAATGGCGGCCGAGCCAGCTGCAGCTGCCAGTGCCCATCTCTCTGTCTGCACCTGGGGTTCCTGTCATCTTCTCTGCCTGACTGCATCTGTTGGACATTCCCCCGGTCCATCCCAGCTACCTTCCTAGAGGTCAGCTGCCATCTACGCGAGGTCAGTCCTGGAGTAGTACCTGGATCACCTCCCTTGTCTCTCCATGGACCTCGGTGTCATTAACTGCTGCATGTCCATGGTCAGATTGGGTGAGGTTCCTAGTCACGCCGCTCCAGGTCTTCCTTGGGCTTTGGCACAGTGGTTCTACCACCCAGCCCATTACACCCAAATTGATCATTTTGGATGCCATAATACACACCATTTTTGGAGGACAAAAGGCACTGCATATCATTCCAAAAATACCACACCAACAGTGAAGTTTAGAGGTGGGAACATCAACGTGTTGTGTTGTATTCCAGCATATGGCACTGGCAAACTTCATGCTATTGAAGGAAGGATGAATAAACAAATGTACCAAGACATTATTGATAAAAACCTGCTTCTATCTAACAGAATGATGAAGATAAAATGAGGGTGGACATTTAATCAAGACAATGATCGCAAACACATAACCAAGGAAACTTTTAATTAGTTTTAGAGAAAGAAAATAAAGCTGCTAGAATGGCAAGCCATTCACATGAAAACCTAGAAAATTTGTTAAAAAATTAGGCAAAAACAATCAATAACTCCTTAGCGACCACCGTTACGTCTTTTAACGGCGACAGTTAAGGTCCTTATTCCTTAGAGCCGCTTTTTAAAGGCGCTGAGACATAAGGGTATAGCGCACCCCAGCATCAGAAAATCTCTGGGTTCTCATCTACTGGGGGTAGCTGAGACCTCAGAGAACATGATTCGGGTCGGTTTTTACCATCCCCAGTCTTGTAATTGCCATTATTCACCAAATAACGGCTTTATCGTCAAATAAGTCTGATTTCCCATTCATTTCTCTCTCCTCTGATATAATCTAGCATACCAGAGGAGAGATAAATGGGGTCTCCCGAGCCCACCCAGTACCTTCGCCATCCCTGCATCCTCCGGTTCTGTCCCCCAGCCCTTGGCATTTTCTTCCTGGAAGAAAATGGTGGGCGCAAGTGCAGTGCGCCCGCTGAGATCTGCAGGTTGATACCTGGCAAAAGGAGATTTTTCCTACTGGTTCATTTTGATCACTGTGATAGACCCTATGACAGTGATCAAAATAAAAAAAAAGTCAATCAAACCCCCTTTTTTCATCCCCTTAGTTAGGTAAAAGTAATAAAATATTTTTTTTAATTTTTTTTCCATTCTTTGTAGTTAGGGTTAGGCTCGGGGCTATTGTTAGGGTTGGAGCTAGGGTCACAGTTGGGGTGAGAACTAGGGTTATGGTTGGGTTAGTGTTGGGGATAGGGTTGGAGTTTGGGTTAGAGTTTCAATAAACTTCTTGAATGTGGTTTTGAGCACCTTGAGGGGTGCAGTTCTTAGAATGGTGCCACTTTTGGTATTTTCTGTCATATTGACCCCCCAAACTCACTTCAAATGTGAGTTTGTACTTAAAAAAAGTTTTGTAAATTTTGTTGGAAAAATAAGAAATCGCTGGTCAAATTTTAACCCTTAGAACTTCCTACCAAAAAAATTATGTTTCCAAAATTGTGCTAAAGTAAAGTTGACATGTGCAAAATGTTATTTATTAACTATTTTGTGTACCACAACTCTGATTTAAGGTTACTGAAATTAAAAGTTTGAAAATTGCTAAATTTTCAACATTTTGCCAAATTTCCGTTTTTTTCATAAATGCAAATCATATCGAAGAAATTTTACCATGAATATAAAGTACAATATGTCACAAAAAATAGTCTCCAAATCAGTGGTATACGTTGAAGCGTTCCAGAGCTATAACCTCATAAAATGACAGTGGTCAGAATTGTAAAAATTGGCCTGTGCATTAAGGTCAAAATTGGCTCGATCACTAAGGGGTTAAAAATAAATGAGTTCTCTAGTTTTAAATTTTTTCCGTACCTGTACAAAGTTCTTTACTTCCCATTCCCTTTCCTCCCTTCTTACCTTCCTTACCTTACCCTGTTTAATGACTGAAAACCAATAAAATTATTTGAAAAGAAAAATAAATGAATTTTTTTTGCGCAATATTTAAAACATAACACCATAAAAATGAGAAAATGATAGGAAAAAATAAAAATGCAGACAGTAACAAAAAAGAGCGGAAACAGGTGTGCAGTAAATGAACAATTTAATTGTAATATGATATACCAAACACACGTGGTCAAAATTGTTGGTACCCTTGTTTAATGAAAGAAAAACCCACAATGGTCACAGAAATATTTTGAATCTGACAAAAGTAATAATGAATCAAAAATCTATGGCAATGAACAAATGAAAGTCAGTCATTGCTTTTCAACCATGCTTCCACAGAATTAAAAAAAAGGGGGTAGCATGTGAAGTATCAAGTTTGACCCCTGGAGAAGAAAATAAAGAGAACAAACTCTAATTGGAGATGTCACCTGTAAGGTAACTGGATGTAAATGCTTATCTGTGATGCTAATTCTCATCAGTACTGTGCTTCCTGTATGGTCCACAGTCTGATAATGATTGGTAACAACTCCCAGTATCTCATTACCATTAAGGACATACTGGGAGTTATAGATTTATGCTTTATGCAATATATTACAATTGATGCACAATGTACTGATGGTAGTTGAGGTATTGTATTCATGTACTGATTAATGTCTGCGTACTGTGTGTGGATCCCTGTGTGTGCAAATGTTTGCCTACTGTGTGTGCGCATGTCTTTGTATGTTTTTGTGTATCCAGAATTTTATTTATTTTTGTAAGATGAATGTATGTAATAGTGCATTGTGGTGTGTATAAATATTGTTTCACATGTGTTAAGGAATTCCTTTATATTTCCAAGTTTAGGAACAGATAAGTGAAATTAATCCTGTTGCGCATCTTGACATAGCTATGTCACTATAGGGATGTGATTGTGTGGAGCAGGTTCAGGAGCTGAGCCTTGATTGCTGCTGTTTTAAGTAGTTAAATGCCCTTGTTCATCACTGACAGCGCGATGGCTGATGCATGTACTCACCTGCACCCATCAGCCCCCTGTGATGCAGTTGCAGGTTGCTGATGAGTTGCCATGTTGGTCATTCTATGAAGCCTAGCCTGAGGTTGGGCTCCTTGGACTAGAGTTCTAGTCCTCTTCCTCTCTGAAGAGACAATTTGCATAATTAGCATATTTCCCAGAGGAGCATTGCGGCTTTAAGTCTCCTCACCTCGACATGCTTAGCATGTCATTCTCCGCAAGGAGAAATGATACTTCTTGGATATCGGTCCGACGCCTCTCTCACAGCCAAGCCAGATCTCCCACTTTGCACTGATGAGGGGCAGTACCCCGAAACACAGTGTCTGCAAATGGAGATTCTGGCTTGGCTTTTATCCTAAGTCATGTAACTAGGCTCGTTAAAGGGTCAACATTGACTTTTAGGATTGCTACCTCCAATAGGTGGCACTAGAGTTCTAGTCCTCTTCCTCTCTGAAGAGACAATTTGCATAATTGGGATGCTATTACTGCACTGTCTCTTTGTAGTGAGCAGTGACTGCAACTTCTCTTTGCACAGATGCTATGACAGGAAACAAGTGGCAGCAGGGAGAATAAAATGTAATTTCCTCCCTGTAGTTAACACTTTTCCAGAAAGCGACTAACCGGCTTAAACCACTTTTTACCTGCAGATTGACCCCATATCGGCAGATAAATAGTGTTTCACAAGACGACAAGTTACCCTTAAAGAGTTGTCCAGTACAGTTGTAGGATTTCACTCTGTCTCCTAACATTGTGTAATGTTCTATTAAGCCACGTTCACATGTTCAGTATTTCGTGAGTATTTCACCTCAGCAATTGTAAGCAAAGACCAGGAGTGGAACAATTAGAGGAAAAGTGTAATAGAAACACCACTTCTGTATTTATCACCCACTTCTACTTTTGGCTTACAGATACTGAGGTAAAAAAAAAAAATCTCCAAATACTCAACATGTGTACATTACATGGTCTTGGGATTTGGCTGTTTTCACATTCTCTGAGCTCATTACATTATGGCGGGGCCATATGCTAATTGCATACAAGCAATCACATGCCACCAGCTTTCTCTTCTGCTTCTCTCATTGTTTCCATTGGGGGGTAAGGTTTCTCCTTTTGGAGAGTGACATACCAGCTCTGGCATGTCAAGGTAAGGAGGCTTATTCGCCATGCAATGCTCCTCTGGGAAAATAATATGCAAATTGCCTCTTCAGAGAGGAAGAGGACTTGAACTCTATAGTGCCACCTGTTGGTAGTAGCGATCCTACAAGTCACAATCAACCTATTAACGAGTCTTGTAATATGACTTAGGATAAAAGACAAATCAGAATCTTAATTTACAGACACGGTGTTTCAGGCTTTTTGCCCTCATCAGTGCAAAGTATGAGAACTGATTTGGCTAGGTGAGAGGCTCTTGACTGAGGTCTAAGGTGTAAGGTTTCTCCTTGTGGAGAAAGGAGGAGTAAGGAGGCTTATTTGCCATGCAATGCTCCTCTGGGAAAATAATATGCAAATTACCTCTTAAGAGAGGAAGAGGACTTGAACACTATAGCGCCACCTGTTGGTAGTAGCGATCCTACAAGTCACAATCAACGCTTTAACGAGTCTTGTAATATGACTTAGGATAAAAGCCAAATCAGAATCTCAATTTGCAGATACGGTTCCATTCATTCCATTCATTCATTCAACATACATTTTGATCACTATGATAAACCCTATCACAGTGATCAAAATAAAAAAATAGTAAATACCCCCCTTTATTACCTCCTTAGTTAGCGAAATATAATGAAATAAAGAAAATATATTTATTTTCATTTTTCCATTAAGATTAATGTTAGGGTTGGACTTAGGGAGAGGATTAGAATTAGGGTTAGGGTTAGATTTAGGGTAAGAGCTCATACTCACTTGCGAGAGACTCGCACGATTCTCATGCGAGTCTCTCGCATGAAAACTTGGCACCGCCACCAGCACTGGGACTGGAGTGTGCGGCTACAAGTATTTCTATGCAACCGCATGCTCAGGTCCAAGTGCCGGTGGCTGTGTCAGGTTTCCATGCAAGAGACTCGCATGAGAATCGTGCAAGTCTCTCGCAAGTGAGTATGAGCCCTTAGGGCTAGAATTAGCATTATAAACTTCTGTGAAGCACTTGGGGGTTCAAAGTGCTCATCACACATCTAGATAAGCACCGTGGGGGGTCTAGTTTCCAAAATGGGGTCATTTGTTGGGGGTTTCTACTGTTTAGGCACATCAGGCGCTCTGCAAACGCAACATGACATCCGCAGAACATTCCATCAAAGTCTGCATTCCAAAACGGCGCTCCTTCTCTTCCGAGCTCTCCCATGCACCCAAACAGGGGTTCCGTCCCAGATACATGGTATCAGTGTACTTGGGACAAATGGCACAACAACTTTTGTGGTCCAATTTATCCTGTAAGCCTTGTGAAAATGATTTTTTATTTTCACTCCTGTGCGTTATAAACTTTTGTGAAGCACTTAGGGGTTCAAAGTGCTCACCACACATCTAGATAAGTTCCTTAAGGGGTCTAGTTTCCAAAATGGGGTCACTTGTGGGGGGTTTCAACAGTTTAGGCACATCAGATGGTCTCCAAACACGACATGACACCCGCAGACAATTCCATCAAAGTCTGCATTCCAAAATATCCCCTGAAGAAGCAAGAAGCGAAACGCGCGTAGGGGCCCCACAGTACACACAACAGATAGGTTGGTATCTGCTTACACACTTATTATCTATTCCTGGCATATATCTACCTCTGGCTCTATCTCTTTCAGTGTCTATTGTCTCTTACATCGGCTGACAGCCTCTTTGTGGTTATCAGTGGTTCCTACCTTAGGATTACTTTCATTATATATATTTGTTTTACACTGGTAGATACACTTATTTCCCTCAGATATTAGCTGTGATTGACATAGGATTATATATTCCTCTTTATGTACCTGGCCCAGTCGTAGTTTTGGACTATTCTCATGCACTATTGCACTTTATGTGAACATTGAGAAGATATTGTGTGCCTTTTTATTTAAGGAATAACATAAAGAGAGACATTTTTTGTTACCTTTTTATGCCTTTATTCAGATATTGCAATTTGTGCCATTACCTATACCAGCGTGTGGCAATTGGGTGTCGCTGATTCCCCTATTTCCAATTTTATAACTAATTTTTCCTAAAATTGTATTTTATTTCATTTTGCATAACAATAAAATTTATATTTTATTTATTGCTCCTGGTTCCATTTTTTCTTTGGTTTATAAGTTCCTTAAGGGGTCTAGTTTCCAAAATGATGTTACTTGTGGGTTTTTTCACTGTTTAGGCACATCAGGGGCTCTCCAAATGTGACATGGCATCCAATCTCAATTGCAGTCAATTCTGCATTGAAAAAGTCAAACGGTGCTCCTTCCCTTCTGAGCTCTGCCATGCACACAAACAGTGGTTTAGCCCCACATATAGGGTATGGGCATACTCAGGACAAATTTCACAACAACTTTGGTGGTCTAGTTTCTCCTGTTGCCCTCGTAAAAATACAAATTTGTGGCGAAAATAAAATTTTTGTGGAAAAAAATGATTTTTTATTGTCACGCTCTACGTTATAAACTTCTGTGAAGCACTTTGCGGTTCAAAGTGCTCACAACACATCTAGATAAGTTCCAAAATGGGGTCACTTATCGGGGGTTTCTACTGTTTAGGCACATCAGGCACTCTGCAAACGCAACATGACGCCCGCAGAACATTCCATCAAAGTATGCATTCCAAAACGGTGCTCCTTCTCTTCCGAGCTCTCCCATGCACCCAAACAGTGGTTCCGTCCCAGATACGTGGTATCAGTGTACTTAGGACAAATGGCACAACAACTTTTGTGGTCCAATTTATCCTGTAAGCCTTGTGAAAATGATTTTTTATTTTCACTCCTCTGCGTTATAAACTTTTGTGAAGCAGTTAGGGGTTCAAAGTGCTCACCACACATCTAGATAAGTTCCTTATGGGGTCTAGTTTCCAAAATGGGGTCACTTGTGGGGGGTTTCCACTGTTTAGGCACATCAGGGGCTCTCCAAACGCAACATGGTGTCTGATCTCAATTCCAGCCAATTCTGCATTAAAAAAGTCAAACGGCGCTCCTTCCATTCCAAGCCCTGCCATGCGCCTAAAGAGTGGTTTACCCCACATATGGGATATCAGCGTAATCAGGAGAAATTGCACAACAATTTTTTTTTCATTTTCTCTTTTTACACTTGTGAAAATAAAAAAAATTGGTTCTGAAGTAAAATGTTTGTAAAAAAAAAAGTTAAATGTAAATTTTTTTCCTTTCACATTGCTCAAGTTCCTGTGAAGCACCTGGAGGGTTAATAAACTTCTTGAATGTGGTTTTGAGCACCATGAGGGGTGCAGTTTTTAGAATGGTGTCACTTTTGGATATTTTATGTCATATTGACCTCTCAAGGTGACTTCAAATGTGATGTGGTCCCTAAAAAAAAGGTTTTGTAAATTTTGCTGTCAAAATGAGAAATCGCTGGTCAACTTTTAACCCTAATAACTTCCTAACAAAAAAATGTTGGTTCCAAAATCGTGCTGATGTAAAGCAGACATGTGGGAAATGTTATGTATTAAGTATTTTTTGTGACATATCTCTCTGATTTAAGGACATAAAAATTAATATAATTTGTATTCTAAACTTTAGCATTTTTCCTAAGACTTACAATGGGGTGTACTCATTTTTGAAAAATAGCCTTGAATTTGTTAGGAAAATTACTTTTTGGCGGGTTTGCAATCTTGCCTGCAATCATTGGCCCATCCTATTCTGTAGGATGGTGTGCCATAGAAAATGTTTCTTACAGTACACATGGTGAGGTGCACTCAAGCTACACTTTTACTTGTGCAATCTAAATCGTGGTTATCAAGATTACCTTTCATATTATGGTTATTTTGATCCTACAAGAAAATTACATGAGCTATTGCAATATAATTGTTTTTTGTCTGTTAAAACAACTTACTGAGCTATCTTGAAAGTTGGCAGAGAGCAAATAGAATGTGTAGATATTTCTCTCTGTAAGCGCATACAGAACTCACACTTTTCTAGCAAAATGAGAGCATCAATCAATAGCGTAATGATAAAGTTCTTTTCAGAGTGCATTACATTGTTTCAGGTGTGATTACAGATGATGTGAGAGGGTCTTTTAGCCCCTGAGCACAAAATTATCATAAACAAATACAAAACAAGTTTCCAAGTGGGATTTTGTGAGAATTTCTTAAGAAAGATAACATCTAACGCTACCAGTTTTGATCCCATGTGTGTGTAGAATTACTGCCTCAAAAATGTAAAGGGCAATATAGCACATGATGTTTGTGAGAGATAAATATTGCAATTTCCTTTAGTAGCTGCTGATACTCTAACAGGGAGCTAACACTAGATTTTTGTTGAGGAAAAACAGAGCCTTCTTGTATTTTGGGTGGTGCTGGAGGTATCCTGTTACTATGTCCATATCTCTTTGCATGAATTCTTCTAGTGAGCGACGCATGTTGTTTATATAACTTCATTTATCCAATATAAGGAAACCTGTTGCGTTGTA
Source organism: Dendrobates tinctorius (assembly GCF_039654945.1). NCBI lineage: Eukaryota > Metazoa > Chordata > Amphibia > Anura > Dendrobatidae > Dendrobates > Dendrobates tinctorius. The sequence goes on from NW_027361771.1 coordinate 28,199,320, forward strand.
CATGCTGTCTCATCTATAGACGGCATGGCAAAGCAAAGGAGAAGCTGAGCCGAACAATATACAGGTTTGTTTCAAAAGATTCAGTATAACCTGTATTTTATACTATGAATTCTAGGTGTCATTATACACTAGTTCAATGAGTGGTCCTACTAATGATTGTCACCATCCTACAAGGAAGACTGACAATCACTGAATAGGACCTTCTAGTGGACTCAAGTGCATACAAACATCAATGTGACTGTCACGACTCTGTTGTCGGCTGACCCGGGATCAGGAGATCCTTCCCTATCCCTAACGCTAGGGGGACATTCTAGCTCGTCCTGTTCCCCAGGTTACTTCTGAAGGTGAAGATGCCAGGGCCACGTACCTTGCTTATCTCCTGAATCTGTCCTCCGTCTGTACCCTTCCCCCACCGAGGGAAGAGGGGAGTAGTTGTGCACTGTAGTACACCAACCAGATGAACAAGGTAACACAAACAGGGGAAATGGAAAAAAATAGGCATACAAATATTCACTCACATATTACAGAGGAATGCACTGGGAAGTGGAGGATGAGGAATAAACAAAATAGGAAAAGGAAAGGGAGTTATCACACTTTGTTAATTCTGACTCCAATAGAACACATTAAGGCTCGGCGTTTTAGGCACCAGGATTCTCCCTCTGCACAGGAGGAAACCCAAGCCATGTCTTCTCCTGCAGTCTCCCATTCAGTCTCAGCTGCTGTGGATCCTGCTCAGCAGAGATGTCAGTTTCACCATCTTGCTCAGACCCATGCTGTGCAATTGATTGCTGCTGCCTCTTCAGGTTCAGCTACAGCAATCAACAGCAAACAGCAGCAAGCAGTCGTTCCTGAGACGAAGTCCGGCTTCGCCCTACTGAGCATGCTCGTGAGGTGGCAACCTTTCATTCGTGGTCGGCGGTCAGCTATTCAGGTCCTCAAGCGAGCCTGGATTGGTCCACTAGCAAGGTCCTCACAGACTGGGATCTATAAAAGGATCTCACAGCTGCACGGCCGTGCGCTAGTACAGACTATGTGATGTGTGTGCTGTATGCATGTATGATTGTTTATGGTGACTGACTCAATATGAAACCCCCTACTCTTGGTATGCATGAGTTGCTCAGCCCTGTCAGCTAGTGCAGGTAGGAGACAGAGTCAGTGCCTAGCGTCAGCACCATATCTGCTGAGCCTTGTGATATTTAACTGGGAACAGCATTCTATTTTCATAGTTGCTGCGGCTCTGTGAATTAACAGAGTTTGCCACTGTTCACACCAGGTGACATCTAAGGCTACTTTCAGATTTGCGTTCAGAGGTGCAGCGCAGGGCCGCTGCTAAGCTCTGCCCCTGGCCGCGCCTCCTCCGGTCAGCTCCTCCTCTGATCGCATGACACTGCATGCGATCAGCGTACCCTATAGCTAGCGTTGGGTACACTGGCCGTGCGCTGGGCTGATTTTGCCGGGGCTTGCGACCTTTTGGCGCTGCGCCGAGCGCACAAAAATACAACACGGCACGTTTTTGTGCGCTCGTCGCAGCGCTAAAAGGGCGCAAGCACCGGCAAAATCAGCCCAGCGCACGGTTAGCGTACCCAACACTAACTATAGGGTACGCTGATTGCATGCAGTGTCATGCTATCAGAGGAGGAGCTGACCGGAGGAGTCGAGGTGGGGGCGGAGCTTAGCGGTGGCCCTGCACCTCTGAACGCAAATCTGAAAGTAGCCTATCCCACGGGTTTTTGATGTTCAACCGCCATCTTGTTCTGCTATTGCTTAGCTGAGGGTTCCATCTCTGCTCGGTGTACCCTTGGTTGCAAACGCACCTTATCTAATATATAAAGCTCAAAGTGTGTATGTATGTATGTGTGTATGTAGGTGTGTATGTGTGTATGTCCGGGATAGGCATCCGCACCGTCGCAGCTACAGCCACAAAATTTAGCACAGTCACACGTCTGGACCCCGAGAGCGTCCTAAGCTATGTTGTGAGGTGAAATTTTAACCCCGCGCGTTCCGATTCACCAAACAATTTTGCCCCTACCTACATACTGGGAAAAAAGTGTGTGCGCGTCAAGCCCCGCCCCTCATTATGATGTCATAATGCCCCTATTTGCATACTGGGGAAACAGTGTGTGCGTATCGAGCCCCGCCCCTCATTATGATGTCACAATGGTTGCCATGGCGACGCTGATGTCATCATAGGTTGCAAGCGCTGCCGCCGCTCATTATGATGTCATAATGGTTGACTATGGGATGGAGGATGTGTGATGGGTATATGGCACTGGACTATGGGATGGAGGATATGTATGACGGGTATGTGGGCACGGGACAATGGGATGGAGGATGTGTGATGGTATATGGGCACTGGACTATGGAATGGAGGATATGTATGACGGGTATGTGGGCACGGGACAATGGGATGGCGGATATGTATGATGGGTATATGGGCACGGGACTATGGGATGGAGGATATGTATGATGGGTATATGGGCACGGGACTATGGGATGGCGGAAATGTATGATGGGTATATGGGTTCGGGACTATGGGATGGAGGATATGTATGATGGGTATATAGGCACGGGACTATGGGATGGAGGATATGTATGATGGGTATATGGGCATGGGACTATGAGATGAAGGATGTATGATGGGTATATGGACACTCGACTATGGGATGGAGGATATGCATGACGGGTATATGGGCACGGGACTATGGGATTTAGGATATGTATGATGGGTATATAGGCACGGGACTATGGGATGGAGGATATGTATGATGGGTATATGGGCATGGGACTATGAGATGAAGGATGTATGATGGGTATATGAGCACTCGACTATGGGATGGAGGATATGTATGATGGGTATATGGGCACGGGACTATGGGATGGAGGATAATTATAATTTGTTATAACTAACCACAGTTAGTTACTATGCCCGGGCAGCGCCGGGCTCTTCAGCTAGTTATTAATATATTTCATTTGGTGCGTTCCGCCAACCCTAACATGGCATACATTTATCCTGCGCTCTGCACTGAGCACTTACTCCGGGGTTTCCTTGTAAATCTCTGAAATACTTGATTCAGAAACAGACAGAAACTCTGGTGGAAGATCATAGAATCATAGAATCGTAGAGTTGGAAGGGACCTCCTGGGCCATCTGGTCCAACCCCCTGCTCAAAGCAGGATTCGCTAAATCATCCCAGTCAGATGTCTGTCCAGCCTCTGTTTGAAGACTTCCATTGAAGGAGAACTCACAACTTCTCGTGGCAGCCTGTTCCACTCATTGATCACTCTAACTGTCAAAAAGTTTTTTCTAATATATAATCTGTGTCTCCTCCCATTCAGTTTCATCCCATTGCTTCTAGTCTTTCCTTGTGCAAATGAGAATAAAGTTGATCCTTCTACAATGTGACGGCCCTTTAGATATTTGTAGACAGCTATTAAGTCTCCTCTCAGTCTTCTCTTTTGCAAACTAAACATTCCCAAATCCTGCAACCTTTCCTCATAAGACAGGGTTTGCAGACCGATCACCATTCTGGTCGCTCTTTTCTGAACTTGCTCCAGTTTGCTGATGTCTTTTTTAAAATGTGGTGCCCAAAACTGGACACAATATTCCAGATGAGGTCTGACCAAAGAGGAGTAGAGGGAAATAATGACTTCACGTGATCTAGACTGTATGCTTCTGTTAATACATCCTAGAATTGCATTTGCCTTTTTTGCTGCTGCATCACACTGTTGACTCATATTCAGTCTGTGATCTATTAGTATACCCAAGTCTTTTTCGCATGTGCTGTCACTTAGCCCTATTCCTCCCATTCTATATATGCTTTTTTCATTTTTATTGCCCAGATGTAGTACTTTGCATTTCTCCCTGTTAAAAACCATTCTGTTAGTTGCTGCCCACTTCTCCAGTTTATTTAAATCTTTTTGAATCCTCTCTCTCTCTTCTCTAGTATTAGCTATCCCTCCTAGCTTTGTGTCATCAGCAAATTTAATCAGTTTACCCTCAATTCCTTCATCTAAATCGTTGATAAAGATGTTGAACAATACAGGGCCAAGGACAGAGCCCTGTGGTACCCCACTTGAGACATTCTTCCAACTGGATGTGCAGCCATTTACGACCACTCTTTGGGTCCGATCACTAAGCCAGTTATGAATCCACCTAACAGTTGCCTTGTCCATTCCATACTTAGTCATTTTTTCAATAAGGATTGTATGAGAGACTTTGTCAAATGCTTTGCTGAAGTCAAGATATACTATATCTACAGCATTTCCTTGATCCACCCAATCAGTGATACCGTCATAGAAGGAAATTAAGTTAGTCTGACATGACTTATTAGTTACAAACTCATGCTGACTCTGTTTGATCACTTCATTCTTATCCAGGTATTGACATACATGTTGTTTAATAATTTGTTCAAAGATCTTTCCTGGTATAGAAGTCAGACTCACCGGCCTATAGTTGCCTGGGTCCACCTTCTTCCCCTTTTTGAAGATAGGAACAACATTTGCTCTTCTCCAGTCTTCTGGCACTTCTCCTGTTCTCATGCAACACCCCCTCCTCGTTTATCAAGTCTGTTTCTTGCAAATAAGTTGTATCCTTCTAGTCTTGTATTCCAATCATGTGTATTGTCCCACCAAGTTTCAGTGATTCCAATGACATCATATTTCTTTTCCTGTGTTAGTAGTTCCAATTCTCCTTGTTTGTTGCCCATGCTTTGTGCATTAGTATAGAAACATTTTAGTTTGTGATTGGTTTCTCTTTCTCCAATATTTTTATTAATTAGATTCTTTCGTCTTTGTTCTTCCTTTCCACTTCTAATAGCAGAGTTCTCAATAGCATTTGTCAGGTGTATGGCTTTTTCTGGTCTTTTGCTTCCCTTCCCATGTTGTTCTAGTTTAAAGCTCTCCTTACAAGTGTAGCAAGGCGACTTCCAAATACATGCCTTCCAGTCTTCGTAAGGTGCACCCCATCTCTAGCAAGTAGTCCATCGTATAAGTAGTTCACTCCGTGATCCAGAAATCCAAATCGTTGCTGATGGCACCATCGACGTAGCCAGTTGTTCACCTGCAGAATCTTATTCCACCTCCTTGTTCCATGGCCATCCACTGGGAGGATGGAAGAGAAGACCACCTGCGCTCCCAGTTCTTTCACTTTCTTGCCTAAGTCTTCAAAGTCTCTGCAGATGGTTTCCAGGTCGTTTCTTGCGGTGTCATTTGTCCCCACATGTAGTAGCAGGAATGGGTAGTCATCTGTAGGTCTGAAGAGTCCTGATATCCTGTCAGACACATCTTTAATATTTGCACCTGGAAGACAGCACATTTCTCTTGAAGTTATATCCGGTCTGCAGATAGCGGCCTCTGTTCCTCTCAACAGGGAATCCCCCATGACCACCACTCTCCGTTTCTTCTTCACAACATTTTTCTTTCTCCATCCAGGAGGACTCTGAAGGCGTACAAGGTTGCTGTTTGTTGGCAAAGTCTTATCCTGATGTATTTCTTCATCGTTTTCCTGCGTGAGAGCCTGGTACTGGTTTCTGAGCAGTATGGGTGCTGACTGCCTCCTGATCCTCCTGCTTCTGTGGGTCACATGTCTCCATTCCTCTGTTTCTTCAGGTGCACTTCGAATTTATTCTCTTTCTGTAACATGAAGAGATAATTCTGCTCTGTCCAAGAACTCTTCACCTTCCTTAATGATCTTCAATGTAGCTAACCTCTCTTCGAGATTTTGCAACTTTTCCTCCAACAGGGACACAAGCTTGCATTTGTGGCATGTGAAGTTTGGCTTTTCCACTGGTAAATCTGTGAACATGTAGCAAGAAAGAAATTAAAAACGATGAAAGATGAGCCAAAATCCCCTGGTTTTCCGATTTCCTCTTTTCAGCTGCAACGGCCAAAACCCAGTGATCGTTGAGCTCGCGGAGACTCTTCACTTATCCCAGAAGGCACTGGGAATATGCAAATGATCTCCTCAAGACTCTTCCCCTGGTTTTCCGATTTCCTCTTTTCAGCTGCAACGGCCAAAACCCAGTATTCGTTGAGCTCGCGGAGACTCTTCACTTATCCCAGAAGGCACTGGGAATATGCAAATGATCTCCTCAAGACTCTTCCCCTGGTTTTCCGATTTCCTCTTTTCAGCTGCAACGGCCAAAACCCAGTGATCGTTGAGCTCGCGGAGACTCTTCACTTATCCCAGAAGGCACTGGGAATATGCAAATGATCTCCTCAAGACTCTTCCCCTGGTTTTCCGATTTCCTCTTTTCAGCTGCAACGGCCAAAACCCAGTGATCGTTGAGCTCGCGGAGACTCCTCACTTATCCCAGAAGGCACTGGGAATATGCAAATGATCTCCTCAAGACTCTTCCCCTGGTTTTCCGATTTCCGCTTTTCAGCTGCAACGGCCAAAACCCAGTGATCGTTGAGCAAATGATCTCCTCAAGACTGTTCCCCTGGTTTTTTTACCCTATAATGAGGCACATGAAGGCACTGTGGATGCAATCTGGCCTGTGATCAGGCAGTGTCTATCTTTTTAGGCATGCATAAATTTGCCGTCGGCCACAGCTTTATGCAACTCTGAAAAGAAAGACACCGCTGAACAGAGGCCATAAGAGGTCCTCTGCTGCCTCATTATAATGAATGGATCCCTTTGGTGATACATCTTAATCAAGTCATTTGGAGATTTAGATAGAAATCCAAAAATAAGTGCTTGGCGTAGAGCACTGAATAACTGTGACCCCAAACATTATGTAAAATGTTCCCAATAAAAGCTTCAAATGAATCCATAAAAAAGTCAGCACTCAGGTGTGTCATTTGCTAACAGAAATATAGGGGTTTTCCATGTTACTGGTAGTACAGTTACTGGATCTAAATGTGCAGCTGGCAACACTGAGATCCATAGACAATATGGAAAGGAGTCTTCTGCTCACTGAGCAGACGCTCAATGGGATTGATGAGAGGGAGGGATGCTAGGTTGGAGCTGCAGGACAATGAAGCAGCTAGCTGGGTGACAGTTAGAAGGCAGGGTAGAGGGAAGAGCACCAGGGAGGCTAGTCCTGATCTGGCACACCCCAATAAGTTTGCTAAGTTGGCAGATGAGAAGAGTGTTAGTGCAGGAGTAGCACTGCTGTAGCAAGGCATGTCCTCTAAAAGCCAGAGGAGTGTCTGCTCCAGTAAGGGGGGAAATAGGAGAGCAGGGCAGGCCAGACCAGACAGGTGCTGGTAGTGGGGGACTCAAATATTAGGGGAACAGATAGGGCAATCTGTCACAAAGACAGGGATCGTCGAATGGTGTGCTGCCTACCTGGCGCTCAAGTCTGACACATCACTGATCGGGTTGACAAATTACTGGGAGGGGCTGTGAGGATCCAGCGGTCATGGTGCACATTGGCACAAATGACAAAGTTAGAGGTAGGTGGAAGGTCCTTAAAGATCATTTCAGGGAATTAGGCTGCAAGCTGTAAGCAAGGACCTCCAAGGTAGTATTTTCGGAAATACTTCCTGTACCACGTGCCACACCAGAGAGACAATGGGAGATTAGGGAGGTTAATAAGTGGCTCAGGAATTGGTGTAGGAAGGAGGGGTTTGGGTTCCTGGAGAACTGGGTCGACGTCTCAGTTGGCTACAGGTTCTACGCTAGGGACGGGCTGCACCTCAATGGGGAGGGTGCAGCTGTGCTGGGGGAGAAAATGGCTAGAAGGTTGGAGGAGTGTTTAAACTAGGGGGGGAGGGTATTCCTTTTATAGGAGGGGAAGACAGTGCAGATAAAGACCTGGGCACAAATAATGAAATTGGGGGTGGCATGGGGGTGGGGTTAGAACAGTTAATAATTTAAGAATGAATAGAGGTACAGAGAGATACATAAAGTTCATGTATACTAATGCCAGAAGCCTCGCCAACAAAATGGAGGAATTGGAGTTAAAGTTGTTGGAACATAATTATGACATGGTGGGGATATCTCAGACATGGCTGGACGAGAGCCATGGCTGAGCGGTTAATTTACAGGGCTATAGTCTGTTCAGAAATGACTATACAAATAAGCGAGGGGGAGGCGTGTCTTTAAATGTAAAATCATCCTTGAAACCCATCCCTGTGGGTGGAGATAAGGGGAAGGGGGAAAAATAATAAATTACTGATAGGGGTTTGTTATAAGTCTCCAAAAATAATGGAAGCAACAGAGAATATCCTCATCAAGCAAATAGATGAAGCAGCGACTCAAGGAGAAGTCATTATTATGAGGGACTTCAACTACCCTGAAATACATTGGGGAACCGAAACCTGCAGTTCCAGCAAAGGTAATAGGTTTTTGACAACTATGAGAAACAATTACCTTTCACAACTGGTTCAGGACCCAACAAGAGGGGGGGCACTGCTAGAACTAATATTAACCAACAGGCCAGACTGCATATCAAATATAAGGGTTGAGGGTCACTTGGGTAATAGTGATCACAAGATAATAAGTTTTCAGGTGTCCTTTAGTAAGATATGTAGTAGAGGGGTTACAAGGACACTAAACTTCAGGAAAGCAAATTTCCAACGGATGAGAGATGATCTTGGTGCAATTAACTGGGACAATATCCTGAGACATAAAAATACACAAAGAAAATGGGAGATGTTTATTAGCATCCTGAATAGGACCTGTGCACAATATACACCATATGGGAATAAACATGCTAGAAATAGGAGGAAACCACTATGGCTAAATAGAGCTGTAAGGGGTGCAATAAGTGACAAAAATAAAGCATTTAGAGAATTAAAGCAAGTAAGTAGTGATGAGGCATTAAATAAATACAGAAAATTAAATAAATTCTGTAAAGAGCAAATTAAGACAGCAACAATTGAGACAGAGAGACTCATAGATAGAGAAAGTAAAAATAATCCCCAAATATTAACTACATAAATATTAAGAAGCTAAAAAATGACAGTGTTGGTCCCCTTAAAAATAGTCTGGGTGAAATGGTGGATGAAGAAAAAGTCAATATGCTAAATGACTTTTTTTCAACAGTATTTACACATGAAAATCCCATGACAGATAACATGATCAAGGATAAAAATTCTCCATTAAATGTCAACTGCTTAACCCAGCAGAAGGTACGGCATTGTCTAAAAATCACTAAAATTGACAAATCCCTGGGCCAGGATGGGATACACCCCCGAGTACTGCAGGAATTAAGCACAGTCATAGATCAACCATTATTTTTAATCTTTAAAGATTCCTTAATAGCAGGGTCTGCACCACAGGATTGGCGTATAGCAAATGTGGTGCCAATATTCAAAAAGGGGACAAATACTGAACTTGGAAATTATAGGCCAGTAAGTTTAACCTCAACTATGGGTAAAATCCTGGAGGGTTTTCTAAGAGATACTATACTGGAGTATCTGAAGAAGAATAACCTCATGACCCAATATCAACATGGGTTTACAAGGGACCGTTCCTGTCAGACTAATCTCATAAGCTTTTATGAAGAGGTAAATTCTGGACTGGACCAAGGGAATGCAGTGGATGTGGTGTACATGGACTTTTCAAAAGCTTTTGATACGGTGCCACACAAAAGAGTGATACATAAAATGAGAACAATGGGGATAGGGGAAAATATGTGCAAGTGGGTTAAGAGCTGGCTCAGGGAAAGGAAACAAAGGGTGGTTATTAATGGCGCACACTCGGACTGGGTCACAGTTAGCAGTGGGGTACAACAGGGGTCAGTTTTGGGCCCGCTTCTTTTTAATATATTTATCAATGACCTTGTATGGGGCATAGAGAGCAGAATTTCAATATTTGCAGATGACACTAAACTCTGCAGGATAATCAATACAGAGGAGGACAATTTTATATTACAGGAGGATTTATGTAAACTAGAAGCTTGGGCTGATAAAAGGCAAATGAGCTTTAATGGGGATAAATGTAAGGTCATCCACTTGGGTAGAACGAACAAGATGTATAATTATTTGCTTAATTGTAAAACACTGGGCAAAACGGTCACTGAAAAAGACCTAGGTGTATGGGTGGACAACAAACTCACATTTAGTGGCCAGTGTCAGGAAGCTGCTGCAAAGGCAAATAAAATAATGGGTTGCATTAAAAGAGGCATAGATGCTCATGAGAACATAATTTTACCTCTATATAAGTCACTAGTGCGACCACACTTAGAATACTGTGTACAATTCTGGTCTCCGGTATATAAGAAAGACATAGCTGAACTGGAGTGGGTGCAGAAAAGAGCGACCAAGGTTATTAGTAGAGATGAGCGACTTTGCCTTTTTTCGGGTCGAGTCGGGTTTCGCAAAACCCGACTTTTGCAAAAGTCGGGTCGAGCGAAATCGGCAGATTTTTGTGAAAAGTCGAAGGCTGACTGAAACACGAAACCCAATGCAAGTCAATGGGGAAGCAAAATCGGCAGGGAGTGGAGGACAGGAAACACACCTACAGTGCCCTTTGGAATGTCAAAAACATCCATTCTTATTACTGAAGCATTTCAACTTTAATTTACTTCATAATACTAGTTACACACTGAAAAATTGGGGCTATTTGGCTAAATTTGTGGGGGGGTAGGGCTGGCTCCAGGTTTTCATGTGCCCTGGGCCAAAGAGCGCCCCTTTAACACATAGTACAAGTCATGATTCTCCGATACGGTAGAGAAATAGCGGTATAGTACAATGAAAAATACTTCACTTTTTACATCTCATGACTGATATCCATTTTAAATTCTCCAATAGCTCCAAAAACGGACAGTATATTACTCCATACAGTATTATGGCCACCGCATAGTGCACTATACAGAGAAATGAAGCCCATATATTTATCCATACAGAATCATTGGTCCCATATAATGTTTGAAACAGTATATGATGAGCTCCACATAATGCTACAGTATATGTTGGTCCCCATGGATGAAGCTACACTGTCTTATGGGCCCAAATAATGCTCTATATATAATGGGCCCCATTTCTAATGCTCTCGTGTATAATAGGCCCTATAAATGCTGCTCCAGTGTCTGATGTCCACCTTTGGAATGCTCCAGTGTATGGTGGGCCCCATATATCATTCTCCAGAGTATAGTGGCCCCCAAAAATTGCTGTCCCAACACTGAAAATAATAAAATAAGTCTCCTCGCTAGGGAATCCCTGTACTACTCCGGACTCCTAGTCGTCCCCATCTACCATCTCACTGCACTTGGCTGTTTAGGCAGAGGGCGCACAGACGTGATGTTATTGCGCTCTCTGATCAGAATATCACTGTCAGGACACGCGGAAGACGTCATGGCGGTGGAGCAGGGAGAGGTAAGCATTTCAACTTTGCAAGTGCTATGATCCTGAGCAAGCAGGGGGGGCCCACTCGTTGGCGACGGCACCGGCACAGGGCCCCTCATAGTACGGCGGTGTGTCTGACGGCGGGTGTGCACCCCCACACTTGATTGCACTATGAGGGACCCTATGCCAGTGCCTGCGCCCTAGAGTCGGCCTACCCACCTGTTCAGGGCAACGGCACTCGCACGGTTGCGTGCGCTAGGTGGTGACCCCGGCTATGGGGGGAGGCAGCCCAGTTAGGAAGGTTTAGAAAATGGCACATGTTGATGTGGGACATTCAGCTGCTGCTAAAGGCGAAATTGGGCAAGTCCGAGGAAGAGGAGGACAAAAGCGAGGCAGTTTTCTGGCAACCTATGTGTCATCAGGGTAAGGTGGGACAAAATCCTTGGAAACCCAAGCATTGTTTCATTTTAATGAAGGTTAGATCATCCACATTTTGGGTCGACAGACAGGTCCTTTTTTCTGTCAGGATTGATCCAGCTGCACTGAAGACTCTTTCCGATAGCACACTTGAAGCTGGGCAAGCGAGCTCCTGTAAGGCATATTGGGCCAATTCAGGCCAGGTGTCCAGTTTAGCAGCCCAATAGTCAAAGGGGAATGACCTGTGAGGGAGAACATCGATATGGGAGGAAAAGTAGTTTGTAACCATAGTTGACAACTGCTGTCTCCTGTCACTTTCCATCAATGCAGTATTACCAGTCGTGTGAGCGGGACTTGAAAAATCAGTCCACAACATTGTCATGAAACTCCTGTCTCCAACGCCACTTCTGATTTGTGCACCACGAACACCTCTTCCGAGCTGCCCCGGCCCGTACGGCTTGTGTGAGAACCATCACCGCTGCTGTGTGCTGGGAATGCCTCAACCAACTGGTTTACCAGAGTTGCTTGTTTATTAGCCAATATTAGGTCAAGGTTCTCCTGTGGCATGATGTTTTGGAATTTGCCTTTATAGCGTGGATCCAGGATGCTGGCCAACCAGTAGTCGTCATCGTTCATCATTTTGGCAATGCGGGGGTCCCTTTTTAGGATCTGCAAGGCATAATCTGACATGTGGGCCAATGTTCCCGGTGTCAATGATGCACTGCGAGTGCTGAGTGGAGGACCACTTTCTGGCAAATCCACATCCCTCTAGTCACACACAAACCCTGTACCAGACCTTGCCACACCAACATTTTCTCTTGCCCCACGAAAAGCATCTTCCTCCCCTAAATAATCATCCCCATCATCATCCTCCTCCTCTTCCTCTTCTTCCTCCACCTCGTCCACGAGAGGTCCCTGAACAGACAATGGCTGAATGTCATCAATGATTCCCTCCTCCTCTTCCTCCTCGTCAACCTCGGCTGCAGATGCCTGCTCCTTAATGTGCGTCAAAGTTTGCATGAGCAGACGCATAAGTGGGATGCTCATGCTTATGATGGCCTCGTCTGTTATGAATGAGTCACCGTAGGAGGCAAAAACAGAAATACTAGCTAAGTCCAGAAAACCAGAGAAGTTGGCAGCTATCGGATTGCAGACCCCTGAACCTATCAACAACAACTAGCAGTAGCCATGGGGGGTTCCTACGGTGCCCTATACCCCTCAATCACAGCCGGAGAACTAAATAGCCTAAAGACCGAAAGGGAAATCTAAACTGCCCCAGAGCAGACCCCAAAGCAATAGGCAGCCCCCAACATATAATGACGGTGAAGCAAGATGAAAAAACACTCACACAGATAGAAAGATAGGCTGAGCAAATGATGGGGCCAAAGCTAACTAAATAGGACAGGATAGAAAAGCTGCTGTCTGCAAGCCGCCAAAACCCTATCAAAACAAGAGCCAACAGACTGAAAGGGAACAAAGCCCTGAAGACACTAGGCTTCAAAAAGACTATATCAGTACTCAGGTAGTTTCTGAAGACAGAGCAAAAAGGAATTCAGCTCACCCCAGCAGGGAATGGCAGAAATCCAGAAAAACAAGGCAAAACAAAACCAAAACACAAATGCAAAAAGCAGAGCAGAAAACTTAGCTTTTGCGGAGCAAGAATCAGACTGGTCTCCTAGAATCCCTCTGAGAAATCACCAGCAAGGCAGAAGGGCGTCGGCTGCCTTATATCCAGTCAGCAATTCCAGTCACCCAGTCATCATTATCCTGCTCAGGTGCTTGGTAATCAGCCTCACTACCTTCCTTCACCAGAAGAGGGAGTTCATCAGACCTCAATGGTGAAGGGGAAAATGAACTCACAACACTCGTCTGCGCTTACCAGCCGTGTGCATTCCTCAAATCACTGAAGGACTTTACAGAGGTCTTTCAGCTTCGACCACTGAACACCTGTCAACTCCATGTCTGCCCTCAAAGTGCCTGGCTGTGTATCCTCCCACAAATTCATTACGGCCTGCCTCTGTTCGCACAGCCGCTCAACCACGTGCAGGGTGGAGTTCCACCTTGTTGCAACGTCTATAATTAGGCGAGACTTGGGAAGGTGGAGCAATCGCTGCAGCTTCTGCATACGACTGGAGTGTACCGGCGACCGGCGGAAGTGCACGCACAGTCTTCACACCTTCTGGAGCAGGGCTGTTAACTCTGGATAATTATTGAGGAAGCACTGCACCACCAGGTTCAAGGTGTGAGCCAGGCAAGGTATGTGTCTGAGTTTTGAAAGGGCTATGGCTGCCACAAAATTCTGGCCGTTATCACTAACTACCTTGCCTGCCTCAAGATGTAGACTGCCCAGCCATGACTCAGTTTGTCGCTGAAAGTAGTCGGCCAGTACCTCCGCGGTGTGTCTGTCACCCAAACACATCATCTGCAACACAGCCTGCTGACGCTTTCCACTAGCTGATCGATAGGGGGACACCTCGTGTGCAACAGTGGCAGCTGCGGATGGAGTGCTCGTGGGACTGCGCTCTGTGGACAAGCTTTCACTTCTGGAAGAGGAGGAAGAGGAGGGTCGAGCACCTACAGCCAACTGTTTCCTATTCCGTGGGCTAGGCAGCACTGTCCCACCACCGCTGTCCCCTGTGGACCCTGCATCCACCACATTAACCCAGTGCGCAGTGATGGACACGTAACGTCCCTTGCCATGCCTACTGGACCATGCATCAGTTGTATTGTGCACCTTTCCACTCACTGATTGCTTGAGTGCATGGACAATGCGGTCTTTCACATGAAGGTGGAGGGCTGGGATGGCTTTGCGAGAAAAAAAGTGGCGACTGGGAAGGTCATAGCGTGGTTCTGCGTAGGTCATGAGTTCGCGGAAAGCTGCGCTTTCCACCAACCGATAGGGCATCATCTCTAACGAGATTAGTTTGGCAATGTGGGCGTTCAAACCCAGTGTACGCGGATGAGAGGATGAGTACTTTTTTGTCCTACTCATAGTCTCTGGTAGGGTGAGCTGGACTTGAGAGCTGCATATGGTGGAACTGGTGGTGGACAGGGCGGACTGAGAGAGGGTTGATGATGGTGATTGAGTTGGTGTTCATTCTGATGGCCTAGATTCAGTCTTTCGTTGATATAACATTGTGATTCCCTGACTGCTTTGGCCTTGCAACGACACCTCAACATTTGCTGCTGTGCTAACCAATGGGCTTACAGTGGGGGAAACAATGTAGCGTTGCTGACTACCTTCTTTGGGAGCAGTTGCACATGTGGTACTTGAGGTTTGGTGTTCCATCCATGCTTGCAAGTGCATGGTGGTTAAATGTCTAAGCATGCAACTGGTATTCAAATTTCTCAGATTTTTCCCTCGGCTAAAGGTCTTTGCGCACACTGTGCCACACTGCACTCTTCCTACTATGGAAGACATTTTGCGGCCTTGCACGCTGTGCTATTTTGACCGTCTGGCCAAGCTGTCCTGCAACTCTTTTGATTTTTGAAACCCGTTTTTGGACTGCTCCGGGCATGTCAGATAACAGCTGTTGCGATGTCGATGTCTGCTGCAGATGCTCCTCCTCCTCTTCAGAGCTATTGGCAGCGGCACCCTCTTCCCCCAATGGATGCCAATCTGGGTCAACTACTGGGTCATCCATCACCTCCTCTTCAATGTCATGTGCACCTTCCTCTGTGTCACCATGTATGGTGGTATAGTATGCGGGAAGGGGCACCTGAGTCTCATCAGGGTCAGAATCTGGCTCAGTACACTGTGAGAACAATGAAGTGCTCTGAGTGAATGTACCAGCAGAATCATCTATCAGTGGCTGTGCATCAGTGCACTCCATGTCAGATTCATCTTGGCCTGGGTAATTCACCATTTGACTTGATAACCAAGGCATGGTATGTGAAAAGAGCTCCATGGAGTAATCTGTAGTGTGGCCTGCGGCATCCTTCAATTTTGGTTGGGGTGAAGGACACAAGGAAAGGTGTGGTTCATGACCATGAGCCTCCAATGACGACTCAGTGCTTTTATTTTTTAAAACTTCAGAAGAGGAGGCGATAGAGCTGGAGGCTGAGTCAGCAATGTAAGCCAAAACTTGTTCCTGAAGCTCTGGCTTTAAAAGCGGTTTGCCTACTCCCAGAAAAGGAAGCCTTCGAGACCTTGTGGAGCCAGACGATGACGCAGGCTCAACACCTCCTGCATTTGGTGCTATTTTGCTTTTGCCACTACCAGCAGATCCACCACCAACACCAACACCATCATTACCAGCTGGCAACCCCCGCCCACTTCCACGGCCTCTTCCACCACACTTCCTCAAAATTCCACCAACTATATAGTACTGTGTATATAGGACTGGGGAGAATTTGAATTTCTGTACAGACTTTAGGACACTGTTGTATTGAGTCAGGCCCAGGGTATATTACACCGCTGTATCACAGGCTGAGTTTAGCTGGTGTAAAAAAATGTCAATATAGGACTGGGGAGAATTTGAATTTCTGTACAGACTTGAGGACACTGTTGTATTGTGTCAGGCCCAGGGTATATTACACCGCTATATCACAGGCTGAGTTTAGCTGGTGTAAAAGATGTCAATATAGGACTGGGGAGAATTTGAATTTCTGTACAGACTTGAGGACACTGTTGTATTGTGTCAGGCCCAGGGTATATTACACCGCTATGTCACAGGCAGAAATTGGCTAGTTTATGACAAACTACAAGGTGTATATAGAGTTGGGCAGAATTGGAATCTCCCTAGAGTGTAGGTCTGTAAGAACGGACAAACTCCTCGGCTTTTGTAAAAAATGTCAATATAGAACTGGGGAGAATTTGAATTTCTGTACAGACTTGAGGACACTGTTGTATTGTGTCAGGCCCAGTGTATATTACACCGCTATATCACAGGCTGAGTTTAGCTGGTGTAAAATATGTCTATATAGGACTGGGGAGAATTGGAAGCTCTGTACAGACTTGAGGACACTGTTGTATTGTGTCAGGACAAGTGTACATTACACCGCTATATCACAGGCTGAGTTTAGCTGGTGTAAAAAATGTCAATATAGGACTGGGGAGAATTTGAATTTCTGTACAGACTTGAGGACACTGTTGTATTGTGTCAGGCCCAGGGTATATTACACCGCTATATCACAGGCTGAGTTTAGCTGGTGTAAAAGATGTCAATATAGGACTGGGGAGAATTTGAATTTCTGTACAGACTTGAGGACACTGTTGTATTGTGTCAGGCCCAGGGTATATTACACCGCTATGTCACAGGCAGAAATTGGCTAGTGTATGACAAACTACAAGGTGTATATAGAGTTGGGCAGAATTGGAATCTCCCTAGAGTGTAGGTCTGTAAGAACGGACAAACTCCTCGGCTTTTGTAAAAAATGTCAATATAGAACTGGGGAGAATTTGAATTTCTGTACAGACTTGAGGACACTGTTGTATTGTGTCAGGCCCAGTGTATATTACACCGCTATATCACAGGCTGAGTTTAGCTGGTGTAAAATATGTCTATATAGGACTGGGGAGAATTGGAAGCTCTGTACAGACTTGAGGACACTGTTGTATTGTGTCAGGACAAGTGTACATTACACCGCTATATCACAGGCTGAGTTTAGCTGGTGTAAAAAATGTCAATATAGGACTGGGGAGAATTTGAATTTCTGTACAGACTTGAGGACACTGTTGTATTATGTCAGGCCCAGGGTATATTACACCGCTATATCACAGGCTGAGTTTAGCTGGTGTAAAATATGTCTATATAGGATTGGGGAGAATTGGAAGCTCTGTACAGACTTGAGGACACTGTTGTATTGTGTCAGGCCCAGGGTATATTACACCGCTATATCACAGGCTGAGTTTAGCTGGTGTAAAAAATGTCTATATAGGACTGGGGAGAATTGGAAGCTCTGTACAGACTTGAGGACACTGTTGTATTGTGTCAGGCCCAGTGTATATTACACCGCTATATCACAGGCTGAGTTTAGCTGGTGTAAAAAATGTCAATATAGGACTGGGGAGAATTTGAATTTCTGTACAGAGTTGAGGACACTGTTGTATTGTGTCAGGCCCAGGGTATATTACACCGCTATGTCACAGGCAGAAATTGGCTAGTGTATGACAAACTACAAGGTGTATATAGAATTGGGCAGAATTGGAATCTCCCTAGAGTGTAGGTCTGTAAGAACGGACAAACTCCTCGGCTTTTCCTTACAGAGTCACATACAGATAGCTTCACTGTGGCCGTGATAACAGCTGGTACACGGTACTGTGTGAGGAGCGTACACTGCTGTACGGTGTGTGAAAAAATGCACGCTCGGTACCTCACCAGGACAAAAAAATGAAATTTGGATTGCTTTTAAAAAAGCAGTTTTAACACCAGTGTGTACACAGAAGGCAGCCTAATAACCAACAGAGCTGATCCACCAAAATATAGCCTCCCCTTGCACTGCACAGTGACTGGTGTGTTGTACAGGCAAAAACGCTAGCAGCAGAAGCAGTTTTTTTTTCTTCTTCCCAGCCTAAAGCTCTCCCTACAGAATCAGCAGCAGCAGCAGCTCTCCCTATTCTGAGATCAGCATAAGTAAGATGGCGGTCGGCGTGCATGCCCTTTTATACCCCCTGTGACGCCCCCCAAAGCAAGCCAATCACTTGCATGCCCTTCTCAAAGATGGTGGTGACCCCTGCCTATGTCATCACGTTGCCCACAGTGTCCGTTGATCCTGATTGGCTGAAAAAGGGCGCTAAAGAAACTTTTGAAAGGCGACTTTGGCGCTAAAGTCGCCGACCTCACCCTAGGGTCGGGTTTCGTTTCATGAAACCCGACTTTGGCAAAAGTCGGCGACTTTTGAATTTTTTCGACCAGTTTCGCTCAACTCTAGTTATTAGGGAAATAGGGGGTCTGCAATACCAAGACAGGTTATTACACATTGGGTTCTTTAGTTTGGAAAATCGAAGGCTTGGGGTGATCTTATTACAATGTATAAATATAAGCGGGTACAGTACAAAGACCTTTCTAATGATCTTTTTACTCTTAGACCTGTGACGGGGACAAGGAGTCATCCTCTACGTCTGGAGGAAAGAAGGTTTAAGCATACTCACAGACGCGGATTCTTTACTGTAAGAGCAGTGAGACTATGGACCTCTCTGCCATATGATGTTGTAATGAGTGATTACCTACTAAAATTTAAGAAGGGACTGGATGCCTTTCTTGAAAAGTATAATATTACAGGGTATATACACTAGTTTCCTTAATATTGCGTTGATCCAGGGAGCTAGTCTGATTGCCGTTTGTGGAGTCGGGAAGGAATTTTCACCACGACAGCACCCACTGAGAGAGGGGATCCGTCCCCCTCACTCCAGCAGTTGGTTTCCTGTTCCTAGAAGGAACCCATGGAGAGAAGAGGATACCTAGCCTGGTTGCTGCCTGCATCGCATCCATATGAGCGGCAGGGGCCCCTGAGCTGGAAGCAGCGTCGGGGGAGATCTGATATCCAACTCCCCCCTCGGCTACTAATGCAGCGTGAGGGCTGGTAATGATGTGCCTGGCTCACGAATGGTGCATAAAATGGCAGGAGACAGCACCTATGGAGGCTCCTCCTGGGGGACGCATCATTACGGGCCGGCGAGGCTCACTGAGAGCGCGGTACAGCGTCGGGGCTACTATGGCAGTGCCCCCCCAGAGTACTGCGAGGCCAGGGAAGAAATATGACCACCGAGCTCGCAGGGACGCGGTAAGGTGCCGATGCGCTGAATGGGGGAATTCCATACCTGACGCCATGGTGGTAAGCGATATGGTCCGGTCCGGTGGTGCAGGGGCTTGGCGGGCATAATGCCAGTCCTCCCTTGCAGACGGCAGGGCGACCCAGAAGGGGATCCCTGGAACTTCCGGGGGAAGAGGCACAGATCGCGGTATCGCCTGGCAAGCGACTGTGCATGCGCAGATGGGGGGAAGAGAAAAAAAAAATGGGGCGAGATCAGGAAGCTTCATAAAAGCACCGGCCAGAGGGGATACCGGTGCACAGCAATGTCGTCTGCAAATGACCCTGTTTCGCTCCAACTTGAGCAGCCAGGGGAATCCCCACATGGCAGTACCAAAAGAGGTGTCAGCACTAGGAGAAGTGAAAGCACCAGGAGGAGTGGCAGTACCAGGAGGAATAGCAGTGGACGCTCCAGGCAGAGCGAGTCCATGGATAAAAAACAGAAGAAGAAGTCATCCCACTCCACACCCCAGCCTGTGCCTCTAACCCCGCAGCCGGTACTATGCTGACAAAATCCACGGGTGAGTGTTTTTTGGTCATGCTTATGTAGCTGATGGCGTCTTTCTTCTGTATACCCCTTAGGCCAAAAGAACGGAAAAATCTAAGCACAAAGAATGTGCCTTATGCTCCCAACCCCTCCCGGATAGCTACCCTAAGAGGTTGTGTCAGGGCTGTATTGGACAAACCCTGCAGGAAGAGTCCTCAGGGAGAACAAATGATATCAGTTCGATAACCAGGGAGGAACTACAGGCCCTAGGGGGTTCCAGTAGTTTTGGAGGACAAACCTCCGGCAGAGGGATCACCTCACCAGGATCCAGATCGCCTTCAGAGGTTGAAGAGCCTGACTCGGATATATCCCAAGAACACCTAACCTCAGAGAAAGAGGAGCAAGCTTGCTTCCCCACTGACAGTATTAATAATCTAGTCAAGTCGGTGTGTAATACTATGGGGTTATCAGACACTAAGGACCCCAAGACCCCTCAGGAAATAATGTTTGCTGGAATCTCCCAAAAGAAGGTCAGAGCCTTTCCAGTAATCCCAGCAATAAAAGATCTGGTGAAAAGAGAGTGGGAAAAGCAGGGGCAGAAAAGCTTTCTATCGTTAACATCCAAACGGAAGCATCCATTTGATGATGAAGAGCTGGCATCTTGGGTAAAAGCCCCAAAGGTCAATGCGGCAGTGGCCTCCACTTCTCGCCGATCTTCCTTGCCAGTGGAAGATTAGGGTATGCTGTCTGATCCCCTAGACCGCAAAGCTGATACCCTCCTTAAGAGATCTTGGGAGGCAAGCACAGGGGCCTTCAAACCGACAATATCAGCCACATGTACTGGGAGATCCATGTTAATATGGTTAGATGAGCTAGAACCAAAAAAAAAAAATTGTCGTCTAGAGATAAGCCTCGTTCCTCTATTCCCCTAATAAGAGGTGCAGCAGCCTTTTTATCAGATACCTCAGCTGACTCCCTCCGATTAGCTGCCAGTTCAGCAGGGATAACCAATGCAGCCCGTCGGGCCTTGTGGTTGAAGGGATGGAGAGGTGATACACAGACAAAATCCAAGCTCTGCGCTATGCCGTGTCAGGGTAAGTACCTGTTCAGCACAGTACTTGATGAAATCCTGACTAAAGCGGAAGAAAGAAAAAAGGGATTCCCTAACCCGTACGTTCCCTTCTACAGGAGGTCCTTCAGGAAGCCTCCATCTGGCAAAAAGAAGGATTACAGGGCCCAAGACTGCTGGGGCAACAAGGATCCCAAACAGAAGGGAAACCTATTTGGGAAATGCCCATTCAGATCCGGGGACAGATTCCGGTAGCACCAATTTACCAGTAGGTGGCAGATTACTGTATTTCAGCCACCAATGGAAAGTAACAACGGCTAACCCCTGGGCCATTAATATTGTAACATCTGGCCTGAAACTAGAATTTGTTCTGTACCCACCGGAATCCTTCCTATTGACTTCTCTGAAGTCCCCGGCTCAGCAGGAAGCATTGGAATTGGAGATTACAGGCCTCTTATCTAAGCACGCTCTTGTAGACGTTCCAAGAGAGGAAAGAGGAACGGGGTTCTACTCTCCCTTGTTCCTGGTCCCTAAGCCAGATGGCTCATTTAGGACCATAATTAATTTGAAAAAACATAATACCTTCTTAAGGCTGCGGTCCTTTAAAATGGAATCCATGCGATCGGCGATAAAACTGTTGTTTCCTAGGTGCTATATGGCAGTCTTGGGCCTCAAAGATGCCTATTACCATCTTCCCATATACAGAAGGCACCACTGTTTCCTCCGGGTGGCAGTCACGTTAAAAGGCCGAATACGACATCTCCAGTTTACGGCAATGCCATTTGGGCTATCCATGTCACCCCGCGTATTTACCAAGTTAATGCTAGAGGTGATGTCACATTTAAGATTAAAGGACACCCTAATAGTCCCGTACCTGGACGATCTGCTCATAGTGGGAAATTCTATTTCTCAATGTAAAAACAGGATGCTGATATTATCTCATCCTTGCAGACGCTTTTCTGGCTGATCAACTGGGAAAAATCCAGACTACACCCGGTAACCTGCCAGACTTTCCTAGGCCTTCAGCTAGACTCAGTAAGTCTAAAATGCCTCCTGCCAGAGACAAAAAGGCTGGCTATAATTAATAAAGTATGAACGGCAATCAGTAAGCCTACAATGTCCTTGAGAGAAGGCATGTCCTTGTTAGGATCCCTAACATCATGTGTATTCAGTTCGCCCAATTCCATTCCAGAAAGTTGCAGTGGGCTATTTTGCAAGAGGTGGATAGATTGCGAGGACAGATGGAAGGCAGAATGTCCCTATCATCAGAAGTGACCAGCTCCCTAGAGTGGTGGCTAGACCCAGACAATCTCACGGGGTGGGGGGGTTCCATGGTGGGTCGCTCCCTCCAAAATAGTCACTATGGACGCTAGCCCCTTAGGGTGGGGGGCCCACCTAGATGAAGATATGGTTCAGGGACGGTGGTCCGAGGCCGATGCAGGGGATTCATCTAACGTGAGAGAATTAAAAGCAATATATTATGCTATATCTAAATTTCTCACGCAGCTACGAGGATCCCACACAAGAATCCAATCGGACAACACCACCTCAGTAGCTTACCTAAACCGGTACGGAGGCACGCGATCAGGGCTGCTCATGTCTAAATTTTTTAGATATGGCCGAATTAAATCTACACTCTTTATCTGTTCTCCATATCAGAGGGGTGGACAAATCCAGGGCAGACTTTCTCAGCCACCAGACCCTACATCAGGAGGGATGGGTGCTCAGCTGGCACATCTTCGAGATGATAGTGGCAAGGTGGTGCAGACCAGAGATAGACTTGTTTGCCACAAGAGCCAACAGGCGTGTAGAAAGGTTCGCTTCTCTATACAGAGTGGACAATCTAGACTTTCTTGACGCCCTCCAAGCACCCTGGACGTTCCAACAGGCCTACGCCTTCCCTCCCATGATACTGTTGCCAACAGTCTATGTCGCATCAGGGGTTTTGGCAGAGTCTGAGAGTGGACCCTCTGGGTCGCGGAACTGAGACCCCCGGGACGAGCGCACCAGGTGGAACCGACCCCTATACAGGGACCATTAGGGGCAGGCCTGCGGGGGATCAGACACCGCGACAGCTGGAACCAAGAGGGGCGGCTCGAAGGACCGGAGTGGCCACAGGCAGGACTGAGAGGCTGCACTGGAACCAAAGTACAGGGCTCCATATGGAGAGGGCGAGGAGAGATACAGAGCAGTAGTACCAGAGGCAATGAGGACAACAGACAGACAGCAGGCAGGGGAAGAAGACAGGGAATGGCCAGACACTAGAGGGCGGAACAGGAGCGGAGAACAGGGGAGCGAAGGCTACAGAACACGGACCAGGCAGAACGGAGGACAGGCAGAGAGACAGGGGAGCAAGCTGTGGCAGAGACAGCAAGGCTGGGACAAGGGACAACCACAGGACAGAGGGAGAACCTATAGAGTAAGTATAGGTGGCCAAATTAGTGCAAAGGACTCACAATAACCAGGCGTCTTCCCCTTATGGGAGATGCCTGATAAATCCCCTGCTGGCAGGCGATTGGCTGACCGCTAATCATCCACCGTCCACCGCAGGGTTAAACACATTGACGGGTGCGCACCCGTGCCCTAGTGCGCATGTGCGGGCGGGGAGCTGCCCGAGAGACAGGAGGAGAAGGCCCGCGTGAGCAGGAGGGAGGAGGGAGCGTGCAACCAGCCAGGTAAGTGACTGCCACGGAGGCACCCGGTGCAGGTTGGATGGCGGCGGGCACGGATGCTGCCGTTACAGTACCCCCCTCCTTACATCTCCCTCTTCTGAGATTGGCCAAAAACTTTCAGAATTTGTTGGGCATTTACATTTTCCCGAGGCTCCCAGGACCTCTCCTTGGGACCAAATCCGTTCCAATTGATAAGGAATAAGGTTCTTCCCCTGACCTTTTTCATGGCCAAAATGTCTTTAACTTCAAAGATGTTGTCATCCCCAATTGGCTGAGGGGAAGAGATAGGAGCAGGGCGGAACCGGTTGAAAACGACAGGTTTAAGGAGCAAGACATGGAAGGTATTAGGAACTCGGAGTGAAGCCGGCAACCTCAAATTGTATGCAGCGTCGTTAATGCGTCCAAGTACTTCAAAAGGCCCAATGTACCGGGGGCTCAACTTGTACGAGGGGACTTTCAGACGGATGTGTTTAGTTGAAAGCCAGACTTTGTCACCAGGATGGTATGGAGGAAGGTCCCTTCGTCTTTTGTCCGCATGCTTTTTAATCCGGGCACTGGAGTTCACGAGGGCTTCCCTGGTCTCTTTCCAGACTTGTGCAAAGTCAGCGGCGAGAGCATCTGCCGCGGGAACCCCCGAAGACATGGAAATGGGCAGTGGGATGCCAGGGTTCTGGCCTGAGACCATAAAAACGGTGACTTGGAAGTGGACTCATTAGGATGATTATTGTGGGCAAATTCTGCCCAAGGAAGAAGTGAGACCCAGTTGTCCTGGTGGGCGTTGGAAAAGTGACGCAGGAAAGATGTCAGAACTTGATTGACTCGCTCCACTTGCCTGTTGGTCTGAGGGTGGTAGGCAGAGGAGAAATCCAAAGACGTACCCATGTTCCGACAGAGGGCTCTCCAGAAACGAAAGGTAAACTGAACTCCCCGATCAGACACGATCCGTTGAGGGAGTGCATGCAGCTTGAAGATCCGATGGATGAAGATCTGATGGATGAAGATCTCAGCCAACTTAGGAGCTGAAGGCAAGCCAGGTAATGGGATGAAATGGGCCATCTTGGAGAAGCGATCTACTATCATGGGGATAGTAGTGCACCCAGAAGAGGAAGGCAGATCTGTCACGAAATCCATGGCAATTAGCCGCCAAGGGGCCTCTGGAACAGGTAACAGAAGAAGACCGGAGGGCAGATTCCTAGGCACTTTGTTCTGCACACAGGTACTACAGGGCGCTAAATAATCCATCACATCCTGGCCGAGAGAGGGCCACCAATAGTAGCGGGTGAGAAGTAAGCGAGTCTTCTTTGTCCCGACATGTCCTGCAATACGACAGCGTAGCACTTCCAGTCTTTTGCTCTGTGGAATGAAGGTCCTGCCTGGCGGAAGGGTAGAGAGGCTCACGGGAGCCACGGTAATAAGTTTCGCAGGCTCGATGATATATGATGGGGCCTCCTCCATCTCTGGTGACTGCAACGACCTAGAGAGCGCATCCGCCTTGGTGTTCATATTCCCGGGTCGAAAATGGAGCTTGAAATCGAAGCGTGATAATTATAGGGACCATCGGGCTTGCCGGGCGTTGAGTCTTTGGGTGGACTGAAGATAGGCTAAGTTTTTGTGGTCAGTGAAAATAGTAAAGGGGTGAACCGCCCCCTCGAGTAGATACCGCCATTCTTCCAGAGCCATCTTTATAGCGAGCAACTCCCGATCTCCGATCGAGCAGTTACACTCAGCAGAGAAAAAGGATTTGGAGAAAAACCTACAGGGAACCAGATGTCCAGATGATGCCCGCTGGGAAAGCACTGCCCCAGCCCCAGTGGAGGAGGCATCCACCTCTAGGATGAAGGGCCTGCTGGCTACAGGGCGTTGCAAGATTGGTGCTGACGCAAAGGGGCGTTTCAGGGCAAGTAAGGCATCTTCAGCCTCAGGAGACCAGGTGTTCGACTTGGTTCCTTTTCGGGTCAGGAGCATGATGGGCTTGGTCACTGAGGAAAAATGAGGACCAAACTGTCTGTAATAATTAGCAAATCCCAGGAAGTGCTGAATGGCCTTCACACCAACAGGACAAGGCCATTTGAGTACAGCAGAGAGTTTCTCGGGGTCCATCTTCAGCCCAGAATCCGTGATGATGTAACCCAGGAAAGGCAATGAGGTTTGCTCAAACAGGCATTTCTCCAATTTCACATAGAGACGATTCTCCCGAAGGCGTTGCAGGACCAGGCGAACGCCCCTTCGATGCGAGGAAAGATCGGGTGAAAAGACGAAAATATCATCCAAGTACACCACAACACAGGAGTACAATAAATCCCCTGGAACACTGCCGGGGCATTGCAGAGTCCAAACGGCATGACCAAATATTCATAATGGCCATCTCGAGTATGGAAAGCAGTCTTCCACTCGCCCCCAGCGCGGATTTGGATCAAATTATAGGCTCCTCGTAGATCTAGTTTGGTAAAGACCCGGGCCCCTCTCAGCCGGTCAAAGAGCTCTGGGATCAGTGGAAGAGGATACCGATTTTTAACGGTGATATTGTTCAGGCCTCGATAATCAATGCATGGCCTGAGGGATCCGTCTTTCTTCCGGATAAAGAAAAAACCCGTGCCTGCAGGGGAAGAGGACTTCCAAATGAAACCCTTGGCCAAATTTTCTTGTATATACTCTGTCATGGCCGAGATCTCTGCTGGAGACAGAGGCTACGTTCTCCCCCTGGGGGGGGTGGCTCCCGGAATCAAATCAATAGGACAGTCAAAAAACCGGTGTGGTGGCAAGGAATCCGCCTCCTTCTTACTGAAAACGTTGGCATACGCGTGATATGGTGCCGGGAGTCCTGGAAGATCAGCTGGCTCCTGTAGCGGATGAAAACGGGCCACCGACAACAGACAGTGTTCCTGGCAAATATGGCCCCAGCACAGAATCTCCCCAGAGTGCCAGTCCAGAACCAGTTCATGCAATCTGAGCCAGGGTAATCCAAGGAGAACGTCGTGGGACAAATTGGGCAGTACATAGAAAGCTATCATCTCCAGATGAAGAGCTCCCACTTGAAACTCTACTTCGACAGTAACCATGGTGATGAGCTCCGGAAGTGGTCTGCCATCCACAGAGACAATCGCAAGCAGGTTTTCCAAGGTAACCACAGGAATCTGGAACTTGTCAACCTCCTCAAGCCGAATGAAATTACCAGCCGCACCCGCCTCCACAGATCTACGCTCCCGACCTGGAATAATTAAATCCGAAATGGTAAGGGGCAGAGAGGAATTAGGGTCACCTAGGGAGGCCTCTCTTACCTGGCCTAGATGGAGGCATTTCCCGGTCTCACAGGACAGGTGCGCAGAAAATGATTGGCTCCACCGCAATACAGACAAAGGCCCTCCATCATTCTCTCCCTGTGCCGTTGCTCAGACAATCTTACACAGTCTATCTGCATGGGCTTGGGGGTGGAACTGGCAGAGGGTGTGGAGGAATGTGGAATAGGAGCTTATTTTCCACCATAGAGCCTAAAGGGTCTCCTCTCTCGGGCTGCCTCCCTAGACCGTTCGAGAAACCGGAGATCTATATGAGTGGCCAGGGATATGATATGATATCAACAAAAATATAAACTAAAGTGTGGCAAAAATTTTTAGCCTTCCATTCAGAGAAGCCTTCCAGTGAAGTGCATATCCCAGCCATCTTAGAATTCCTGCAAAAGGGTCGGGAATTGAAACTTTCTGTTAACACTCTGAGGGTCCAAGTATCGGCTCTAGGAGCCTTGTATAATTACGATGTGGCAGGTAATAAGCGGGTTGCTCGGTTTATTTCGGCATGCCAGTGAGCGAACCCAGTCAACATTCCTCAGCTACCAACATGGGACCTTAGCTTAGTCTTAGATGCCTTCACGCAGGCTCCATTCGAGCCCATACACTCTGCATCAATAAAATGTCTTTAATTGAAAACTGCTCTACTGGTAGCTCTAGTTTCAGCAAGAAGAGTGAGTGATCTCCAGGCCCTTTCGATAGATCCCCCCTTCCTGTCAGTAGCCCAGGACAGGTTAGTGTTAAAAACGGACCCATCCTACCTTCCTAAAAGAGCTACTAGATTTCATAGATCCCAAGAAATCTACCTACCCTCTTTCTATGAGAGCCCAGCAACACCAGAGGAGGATAGATATCACACCTTAGATGTGAAGAGAGCAGTCCTAGCCTACCTAGATAGGACCAGACCCTGGAGGCAGAGCAAGGCTCTTTTTATCTCCTTCCAGGGTAACAACAAGGGGTCCAGAGTTAGGAGAGACACGTTGTCCCGGAGGATCAGGGACGCGATCATGTTGGCATATTCGGCAAAAGGAGAAGACCCACCATAGGGTATAAAGGCACATTCTGCACAACCATATCATCCTCCTGGGACAAAAGGGCGAATGTGTAGCTAATGTTGAGCTAATGTTGAGCTAATATGTAAGGCCGCAACCTGTTCTTCCCCTTCTACCTTTTATAATCACTATAGGCTAGATTTATCCTCTTCCAAGGACTTAGCCTTTGGTAGATCTATCCTTGACACAGTACGCCCTCCCAGGTGATTGTCTCTGAAAATCTCTCAGTGGGTGCTGTCGTGGTGAAGAGAAAAAAACAGATTACTTACCGGTAATACTCTTTTATAGAGTCCACGACAGCACCCACTCACTTCCCTCCCTTAATTGATAGGTATACACATGGTTCTCTCTGGTGGTGGAGAATAGAAATTATATATTAATATGTAGATATACATAGCAAAAATATAGTGACATATAGGCTAGAATCGCTTGCCCAGCAATTGACTAAAACATGTATGGCGGTTCCGCTTGTTCTCTGTAATCCAACTGCGGGAGCAAGGGGGACCGCCCCTTTTATCTCTCTGTAGGTTTCGTGTTCCTAGGGGCGGATGCCCTCTCTCAGTGGGTGCTGTCGTGGACTCTATAAAAGAGTATTAACGGTAAGTAATCCGTTTTTTTCCCCATTGTGAAGCTTACTGTTTGCCACATGTGTTTTTTTGCCTTCCTCTGGATCAACATGTTAGGGCAAGTTAGGATAGGATATGAGTTGAACTAGATGGACTTAAAGTCTTCCTTCAACCTTAATAACTATGTTACTATGTTACTATAGTGTCAACTAATGATTCCAGCAAATTTTGCTTTCAAAAAGTCAAATGTCGCTTCTTCCCTTCTGAGCCCTAAGCAGTAGTTTATCCTCACATATGGGATATCAGCGTACTCATGAGAGATTGTGCAACAAATTGTATGGTGCAATTTCTCCTGTTACCTTTGTGGAAAAAAATTGGTGCTAAAAGAACATTTTTGTGGACAAAATTAAATTAATTTATTTCTACAGCTCAATAATGAATTTTTGTGAAGCACCTGGGGTTTCAAGATGCTTACCACAAATCTAGATATATTTCTTGAGGGGTTGTAATTTCCAGAATGTGATCAATTGTGGGGGATTCCACTGTTTTGGCACATTAGAGGCTCTCCAAACGCAACATGGCATCTGCTCTCGATTAAAGCCAATTTTATGTTCAAAAAGTCAAGCGGTACTCTGTCCCTTCCGAGCCCTACCGTGTGCCTAAACAGTAGTTTTACCCCACATATGGGGTACTGTCGTGCTAAGGAGAAATTGCACAACAAATTTTAGTGCCTATTTTCTCCTGTTACCTTTGTGAAAATAAAAAAATTGGGTCTAAATTTTTTTTAAAAATGTAAATGTTCACTTTTTGCTTCCACATTTTGACCACTTTGAGGGGTGCAGTTTTTAGAATGATTTCAATTTTGGGTATTTTCTGTCATATAGGCCCTTCATAGTCACTTTAAATGTGATGTGTTCCCTAAAAAAATGGTTTTGAAAATTTTGTTGGAAAAATGAGAAATCGCTGGTCAAATTTTAACCCTTCTAACTTCCTAACAAAAAAATATGTTTCAAAAATGATGCTGATGTAAAATGGTAAATGCTATCTTTTAACTATTTTGTGTGAAATAACTCTCTGGCTTAATGGTATAAAAATGTAAAGTTTGTACATAGCTACAATGGTTGGATGCTGATGCTATATATTTTCTTGCATCCAATCAGCTAATGCAAAGGTAATTGTTAAGGGAAGGAGAGTAGGGTCAACTGTAAAATCACTTATTGTGATTAGTGGAATCTGTGCTATTGGCTGTGTATAGAACTGTTACCTGTCATTGCAATGCTGCCTCTGCTGATATTTGCCTGCTGAAAGGACCAGTATTATGAGTTTAAAAAAGGGTAAAAATTGCAAGATTGCTAGTTTATTTATTTTTTCAAAGATTATGATATGAAGAAAAAAACGCTACCAACATTTAAAAAAAAAATACATTTAGCACATTTAGCTTTCCTTTAATGGGTAAAAATAGAAAGCTAGTCATACCATTAGTCTAAGTGAACCTTTAGTCTAAAAGGATGTATAAGATTAGAAAAAGCACCACTCTTGAGCATGGACTAATTTTGCAGTTCAGCTCTATTCTCTAGAATACAGCTCTGCAATATCTGACTGTGGCAGCAATAATTCACGAAGGAAGCAGCCATTATGTAACTTTTTTTATCCATTATTTCCTGCTACATTTGTAGCCTCTTTTAATATTTGCATTTAAAGTCATTAGTTGTTAACTAACTTGCATAGCTATTGCCACAGTTGGCCTTGATACAGCGCATTAAATTAATATCCCAATGAAGATAAACACCAGCGTGTTTATTGATCTCAAGTTCTATTGATTTGTAACCACTAATCTATTAACACACTTTAAATGATTTTTCCAAAGCTGTCAAGCATGAACTGATTGAGAAAACTCAGTAAATGTATTCAAGTTGGCTAAACATGATCTATTTCAGCTTTTTGCAATATCAATATTCATGGTAGAGCACATGTTTCACACAGCAGGGGATATTATCTTACATGCCTGGAGAAAGCATAATGCAACCGTGAGAAATGTGAAGGATATATGTACTGTATAGTCGTTTTTACCAAATTGTTGTTTATTGGGGTGAATTAATAAACCATGCCATATTGAAGGATGGACAAATGTGTTTATTGACATAGATATGGTATGGATTCTTGTTGCTAATCCATTAGTCCCTATACCCCCAAGGATGGTTTGCATGTTAATGACCAGGCCAATTTTTACAATTCTGACCACTGTCCATTTATGAGGTAATAACTCTGGAACGCTTCCATGGATCCCAGTGATTCTGACACTTTTTTCTCGTGACATATTGTACTTCATGATAGTGGTAAAATTTCTTTGATATAACTTGTGTTTATTTGTGAAAAATTGAAAATTTGGTGAAAATTTTGAAAACTTCGCAATTTTCCAAATTTAATTTTCATGCCTTTAAAACAGAGAAGTAAGTCACACAAAATAGTTAATAAATAGCATTTCCTACACGTCTACTTTACATCAGCACAATTTTGGAACAAACATTTAATTTTGTTAGGAAGTTATGAGGGTTAAAATTTGACCAGCGATTTCTCATTTTTACAACACCATTTTTTTTAGGGAACACATCACATTTGAAGTCACTTTGAGGGGTCTATATGATAGAAAATACCCAAAAGTGTCACCATTCTAAAAACTGCACCCCTGAAGGTGCTCAAAACAACATTAAAGAAGATTATTAACTGTTGAGGTGCTACACATGAATTTTTGGAATGTTTAAAAAAATTAACATTTAACTTTTTTCACAACAAATTTGTTTCAGATCCAATGTATTTTATTTTAACAAGGGTAACAGGAGAAATTGTACCACAAAAGTTGCAGTACAATTTGTCCTGAGTACGCTGATACCCTATATATACAGGTAAACCACTGTTTGGGCGCATGGTAGAGCTCGGAAGGGAAGGAGCGCCGTTTGACTTTTCAATGCAAAATTGGCTTGAATTGAGATTGGACGCAATGTCGCGTTTGGAGAGCCGCTGATGTGCCTAAACAGTGGAAACCTCCCACAAGTGACACCATTTTGGAAAGTAGACCCCTAAGAAACTTATCTAGATGTGTGGTGAACACTTTTAACCCCAAGTGCTTCACAGAAGTTTATAATGTAGAGCCTTAAAAATAAAAAAAAATATTTTTTTCACAAAAAATTTTTGCCCCCAATTTTTTATTGTACCAAGGGTAACAGGAGAAATTGGCCCCTAAAAGTTGTTGTGCAATTTGTTCTGCGTATGCTGATACCCCATATGTGGGGGTAAACCACTGCTTGGGCGCAAGGCAGAGCTCGGATAGGAAGGAGCACCATTTGACTTTTTCAATGCAGAATTGGCTGGAATTGAGATCAGATGCATGTTGCATTTGGAGAGCCCCTGATGTGCCTAAACAGTGGAAACCCCCCAATTCTAACTCCAACCCTAACGCCAACACACCTCTTACCCTAATCCCAACCCTAACTCTAATCCTAACCCTAATCCCAACCCTAATCCTAATTCCAACCCTAATCCCAACCCTAGCCCTAAGTTTAGCCCCAGCTCTAACCCTAACTTTATTCGCAGCCCTAACCCTAACCTCAGCGCCAACCCTAACCCCAACCCCAACCCTAATGCCCTAATGAGAAAATGGAAATAAATACATTTTTTATTTTATTATTTTTCCCTAACTAAGAGGGTGATAAAGGGGATTTGATTTAATATTTATAGTAGGTTTTTATAGCGCTTTTTATGTTTGGTAGCTGTCACACACTGAAAGACGCTTTTTATTGCATAAAAAAGTTTTTGCATCACCACATTTTGAGAGCTATAATTTTTCCATATTTGGCAACAGAGCCATGTGAGGTCTTGTTTTTTGCGGGACGAGCTGATGTTTTTATTGGTACCATTTTTAGGCACATGACATTCTTTAATCACTTTTTATTCCGATTTTTGAGAGGTAGAATGAACAAAAACCAGCAATTCATGAATTTCTTTTGGTGGGGCATTTACAACGTTCTGCGTGTGGTAAAATTGATAAAGCAGTTTTATTCTTCAGGTTAGTACAATTACGGCGTTACCTTATTTATATTTTTTTTATGTTTTGGCGCTTTTATACAATAAAAACTATTTTATATATAAAAAATTATTTTACATCACTTTCACTGATGATGCTGTGTGGTGGGGTGGCTCTTTTTTGCGGGACAAGATGTCACTTTTAGCGGTACTACATTAATTTATATACGTCGTTTTGTTCGCGTGTTATTCCACTTTTTGTTCGGCGTATGATGAAAAAGCATTTTTTGTGGCTTGTTTTTTTAATGGTGTTCTCTAAAGTGGTTAACTAGTGGGACAGTTTTTTAGGTTGGGTCGTTACGGACGCAGGGATACCAAATATGTGTACTTTTATTGTTTAGTTTTTTTATTCAAATATTGATTTAATGTTAGAATAAATATTGATCTTTTATTATTATCTTTAATTATTTTTTAAAATATTTTTACAATTATTTTTAATTTTTTTATTTAATTCTTACTTTTACACTTTGGCCCACTATGGTACACTCGTTTTGTGCATACTGATCACTTCTATAGCACAGTTCACTGGGACATAGTTCACTGGCGCATGCGCGCTAAAGCTTTTTGGCTTTGCACGCAGTAGGGAAAAGCATACTGCACGCGCACCTGTCCAGATTGCAATGCTCATGAGTGGAATAAGGAGGCCAAGTATGGAAATTCACAGAAATATTGCGGACAGCGGCCAAGGAGGGGTGGAGGAAAGGACCTGAAACACCGCCCATCGGACCGGACCCCGGTCATTTAAATACCGCGCCAAAATGAGGTGACAGATTCCCTTTAACTAGTTAATTTGACTCGCGTCTGTTAGAGGCACATGACACCTGATCAAATCATCGCTGGAGCCAGCATCAAAGGGGCCTTCACATAACTGTTGTAGTTATACCAAGAATATATTACACACAGGTGGACTCAATTTACTAATTTTTTTGACTTCTGGATTTTATTTATTGGTATCAGACTACAGAGGAGGCTGACTATAAATGCACGTCAGAATTTTCAGATTTACGCTTTTAAAATGTTTAGAAAACCATGTATCATTTTCTTTACACTTGACAAATACTTGCAACTTTGTTTTGGTATGTCACATAAAATCCCAATAAAGTACATTTAAGTTTGTGAATGTAACATGGAAAAAATGTGGAAAAGTTCATGGAGTTTGAATACTTTTTCAAGGCACTGTACATATCAAACATATAATTTATTTCAATCCCATTTTGCAGATGTCTGTTCTCTCAGAGTTACAGGAACTGAACAATTATTGCTGCCAGAAGCTTTTTATAAACACCAAAGATTATGAAGAATCGAATGTACAGGAGTGTTATATTACTCATCCTCTTATCTGATGGACTAAACAATAAGACACAAACTTGATTTTCTTTTCTCTTTTGAAACCTTGCACAGATTTAGCTGCACATTCAATCTTCATGTAATCTATTTTGTATGAATACATTTAGCCATCAGGACATACAGGTCAGTTAGGGCTAGAAATATTTGGACAGAGAAACAAGTTTTGGCAAAACATATTCAATATACAGTTATCCCTTTTAGGCCCTGTAACTTACTTTTTTGCTATTTTCTGCAAAATTTCTTTAGTTAGAATTTTTAAACTCTACTTATTCCTCAAGTATGTTCTTGTTGGTAATATCCAGTTCATATAATTTTATGTGATAGGCATTTTGGGAAACCCCATATTTATAGATCCAGGGTCTTTTAAGCCCCCGTTACACACGGCAAGATCGCTAGCGATATCGCTGAAGCGACAACGATTTTGTGACGCAACAGCGACATCACTAGCGATCTCGCTAAGTGTGACATGCGGAAACGACCGGCTCCCTGCTGCGATATCGCTGATCGTGCGCGAACGTTCAGGATCATTTTTTGATCGCTGGCGTCACGCTGACCAGCATGCATCGCTGTGTTTGACGCCCCTTATCAACGACAAGCGACCTCGTTGGCGACTCCGAACTCATATAGATAGCGCTGAAGGACGCCTATTCAAAGTCTGAATCGCTATTATAGACAGTGTGTGACACGGTACCAACGATCGCCGTGGTCGTTAGTGACATCGCTGATCGCTGATGCGTTGTTATGAAGATCGGCCTGTATGACTGCTTACTAGCGATGCACAAATGATCTTAGCCAGATCGTATCCTTGTCGGAATCGTTGGTGCGTCGCTACGTGTAACGGTACCCTTAAGCCCGTACTATGTTTATCTTGTACTCATAAATGTTTGTATCTCAATTTACTGTGCTATTGTAGTCAGGGTTGCTGGGGAGGGGGGTGGATCATGCCTGTGTGTTAAAATACCTGTGATGATGTAATGGCCATATGATCTTGGGAGGGAGACTGACTCCTCCTTCCCAACCTCATACGGCCAGGAAAAAAAACATGGCAAAATATCTCAGAACAGGAATTATGTGCTTATATTGGACTAACACTTCTGGTGTAAAAAATCTTATGATGATCCTATCAGAGAATTATTTCTGGACTCACTTTCTGATCCACAGTACAAAGCAACAATGTCAATGGATAGATATGAGGAAATTTGGAGAAGCCTTCGATTTGATGATAAGCATATTCATCCAGCGAGGTTTGAAATATATCGATTAGCACCTGTTACATCTGGAATTTTTTTTATCAAGAATTGTACCAAGCTCTACAATCTTAGTGCTAAAGTAACAGGGGATGAGTAACTTGTAGCCTGCAGAGGATGTTGCAAGTTCATTCAATATATGCCTAGTAAACCAGCCAAGTATGGAATAAAAATATTCTGGATTTGTCATTTTGCAAATTCTTATGGGATTAATGGGCTTATCTACTGTGGAAAAGAAGTTGGCTCTCCAGTGCTGTAAGAC
Organism: Dendrobates tinctorius; assembly: GCF_039654945.1. NCBI lineage: Eukaryota > Metazoa > Chordata > Amphibia > Anura > Dendrobatidae > Dendrobates > Dendrobates tinctorius. Next base: position 28,234,789 of record NW_027361771.1, read on the forward strand.
CTAGGTTCTGACATTGTAAAAAAAACTTGATGTACCAATTTACCATTCTGGTAGAAACATTACAATGGACAATTACTTTACTGTCACGGTTCCACCCCTCACCCCTGTCTGGGATGCAGTTACTGACAGCTCGGCCATCCAATCCAGTACAGGGGCTTGCTGATGCTGTCAGTACTTTGATTGACAGCATGGCCATTCAGTCTGGTTCAGGGGTGTGCTGAGCTATCAGTGTGTTTGTTGACAGCTCGACTAGCCAATCTGTGATTGTGGGGCATCGGCTGTCTCAGGTGTTCACTATCCCAGGTAAATGCCATGCCTACTTAACTGAGCACCTTCTCCCAGACCATTGCCAGATGTACATTCATCTTGTGAGGTTTGTGCTCTGTGCTCTCCTGTGCCTTGAGTTCTACATGCTTGATCTGTTAAAAACACAAATGTGACATGCACACATGTGAAAACGTCGATCAGACAATGCTCACACCACCCACTAACTGAGATACAGCAAGAAAACACAGAATGACAGATTTGCAAAAATACTCTGCAATAAAAAATAGCAGTAATCAGCAAGTGCTGGATAACAAATACAGGGTATTTAGTCAATACGTTTTTTTGCGCAAAAAAATGTACACCAAGCTGCTCCACCACGTCAAGGTAACCCTATTGAAGCAGTCCCTATCTAATGTATTAAAAACCTGAACATGTGAACAGTGTCTAATATGAACAGGATTCAGACAGGCCTGACCTTGACGTGGTGGAGCAGCTTGGTGTACATTTTTTTGTGCAAAAAAAGTATCAACTAATTACCCTGTATTTGTTATCCATCACTTGCTGATTACTGCCATTTTTTATTGCAGAGTATTTTTGAAAATCTATCATTCTGTGTTTTCTTGTTGTATCTCAGTTAGTGGGTGGTGTGAGCATTGTCTGATCGACGTGTCCACATGTGTGCATGTCACATTTGTGTTTTTAATCCGTTTTTTCCCTTGCTTAGCATGGTTTGGGAGACCCCACCCCTCTCTTCTGTGACGTGCACATAAGAGCTGTCTCAGACCACAAGCCCATACTAGGGAGCGGCCTGTCTGAATCCTGTTCATATTAGACACTGTTCACATGTTCAGGTTTTCAATACATTAGATAGGGACTGCTTCAATAGGGTTACCTTGACATGGTGGAGCAGCTTGGTGTACATTTTTTGTGCAAAAAAAGTATCGACTAAATACACTGTATTTGTTATCCAGCACTTGCTGATTACTGCCATTTTTTATTGCAGAGTATTTTTGCAAATCTGTCATTCCGTGTTTTCTTGTTGTATCTCATGCTTTATCTGTTGTCTGACCTTGGACTTTGTACTGATTTTCCACCTGTTTAACCCCTTCAGCTCTGATACGTTATCCTCACGGTACTCTAACTTCGAAATGTTACCTGATTACGCTTTTGTCTCTTCCTTCTGTTTATGACGCATCCAACTGGCTTCTGACCTTGGAGGTCTTGACCTCTCTGATTCACAGCTTGGATGTGATAAGTGACTAGTAGAGTTGAGCGACTTTAGTCGGATTGGGTTTCATGAAACAAAATTCATTTCAGATGAAACTGGTCCGACTAGGGCAAAAAAAGTCGGAGTTTCGTCCGAAACCCGACCCCAATGCAAGTCAATGGGGAATAAAAGTCGGCATTGAGTGGATTTCATGAAACCCGATCCGACTAAAGTCACTCAACTCAAGTGACTAGCATTACATTTATTAATGTTGAACTGCAATTTTTGCTTGGAAAAGATCTTACAGTTGTTGGTACTATGAAGCAAAATCAACGAGATATTCCTCCGGTGATGAAGCACATCCACAGCGAGCCCTTTATGATAGATTCTTTGGTTTCAGCAACAAAGCAACAATGGTGCGTCTTACAAAGGGAAGAAGGAAAATCCATTATATTACTCAGTTCAATGCATCATGATTCCAGTATTGACAGCAATAACAGGAAACATAAACCAGAAATCATCCTGCCTATTATAAAACTAAAGGAGGTGTGAAAAAGATGGATCAAATGGTTATAGAATATTCATGCAAGTGGCAAACAAAACTGTGGCCTGTAGTCATTTTTTCAAATATGCTTGATTTATAAGCCCTTAATTCCTAGATTATTTCTACTGAAACTCATCCCGATTTCCCTGCTAGGAGGAAGGACAGGAGATGCTTATTCTTGAAGGACCTTTGCCATGAACTTGCAATGCCTCACATGATGCAATGAAGCAACATAAAATGCTTGCCAAAGCAAACTAGAGAAGCTATGAATGTTTATGTATGTTTTCAGGCAATTCTAGAGCCAGGAGAAAGAAAACAAAAGCGCAGTTTTATTTGTCCACCAAACACAGGAAAAGTGAGCGTTACTATACCATATGTGGAGAAAATGTCTGTCAAGAATATTCTTCAGAAAAGATATATGAAAATTGTGTGGATGATCAATAAAATTTAAAAAGAGCAGTTGGAATTACCTCAGCATTTATATAGCCTTGTTTGTGTGTTTTTCATATTTTGAAATTTAAAAAATATCATTAAATGATGAAAAGGATTTATCACATAGAATGCATAATGCGAGCCTTTTAGGCCCAAGTATTTATTTTTTTGGTGTTTTGTGCAAAGCTTCAGCACGCCCCTGCATCGGATTGGACAGCCGAGCTGTCAGTAGCTGCATTACAATGTTGTGCATTTTTCATATCTTACTTTGCAATTTTGAAATAAACTTGTAAAAGTTATTTATTTGACTTCCTCTACATGATTTCCACAAGGGCCTAAAAAGCCCAGTTTATGTGAAAAGTGTATATTTCAGACGATATACATTCTAGGGATAATCAACACTTTGAAAATTTTACAACTTTGACTTTTCATGTCCTTAAATCACAGAGATATGTCACACAAAATACTTAATAAGTAACATTTTGCACATGTCTACATTACATAAGCACAATTTTTAAACCAAATTTTTTTTTGTTAGGAAGTTATAAGGGTTTAAAGTTAAACAGCGATTTCTCATTTTTACAACACCACTTTTTTAGGGACCACATGACATTTGAAGTCACTTTGAGGAGTCTACATAATAGAAAATACCCAAAATGTGACAACATTCTAAAAACTGCACCCCTCAAGGTGCTCAAAACTACATTCAAGAAGTTTATTAACCTTTCTGGTGCTTCACAGGAATTTTTGGATTGCTTAAAAAAAATTAACATTTAATTTTTTTCACAAAAAATTTACTTCAGATTGAATTTTTTTTATTTTACAAAGAGTAACAGGAGAATTTGGACCCCAAAAGTTGCTGTGCAATTTGTCCTGAGTATGTTGATACCCCATATGAGGGGGTAAACCACTGTTTGGGGGCATGGCAGAGCTCGGAAGGGAAGGAGTGCCGTTTGAATTTTTCAACGCAAAATTTGCTGGAATTGAGATCGGAAGCCATGTCTAGTTTGAAGAGCCCCTGATGTGCCTAAACAGTGGAGGAAACCCCTACAAGTGACACAATTTTGTAAACTAGACCCCCCAACGAACTTATCTAGATGTGTAGTGAGTACTTTGAACCCCTAATGGCTTCACAGAAGTTTATAACAATGATCCGTAAAATTAAAAAATCATATTTTTTCCACAAAAATGATTTTTTACCCCAATTTTTTATTTTCCCAAGGGTAACAGGAGAAATTGGACCGCAAAAGTTATTGTGAAATTTGTCCTGAGTATACTAATACCCAATATGTGGGGGTTAACCACTGTTTGGGCGCATGGCAGAGTACGGAAGGGAAGGAGCGCCGTTTGACTTTTTCAACGCAAAATTGGCTGGAATTAAGATCGGACGCGATGTCATGTTTGGAGAGCCTCTGATGTGCCTAAACAGTGGAAACCCCCACAAGTAACCCCATTTTGTAAACTAAACCTCCCAAAAAACTTATCTAGATGTGTGGTGAGCACTTTGAACCCCAAGTATTTCACTAAAGATTATTACACCAAGCTGTGAAAATAAAAAATCCTATTTTTTTCCGACACAAATGATCTTTTAGTCCGCAATTTTTAATTTTCCAAAGTGTAACGGGAGAAATTGGACCCAAAAAGTTGTCCAATTTGTCCTGAGTACGCTGATACCCCATATGTGGGAGAAAACTACTGTATGGGCACACGTCGGGGCTCGGAAGGGAAGTAGTGATGTTTTGGATTGTAGACTTTGATAGAATGGTCTGAGGACGTCATGTCACATTTGGAGAGCCCCTGATATGCCTAATCAGAAGAAACCCCCATGTGAAGACACCAGACTATATCTTAATTACCCAGTCAACTATGTTTTTGCAAACCAGGAAGAATTGACTTTTTTCTGTATATTGGCTTGTGGATTTAAGTGTTTATCTCTGGTGGGTCAAGAAGACAGGCTTGCATACCATTTAACATACTGTGTAAGTCTGTAATAGTGACTTGTACATAGTGTGTGTTTATCTTTCTTTATTGTGTGCTCATATGCTAATTGTGTATTGTATTCTATAACCTGTGTATTGCATTATATAACCAGTTTGTTAACTTCAAAGGTAGATAGGGAAAGGCTGTGAGGGTGGACTGAAGGACACTGGGTAAATCTAAGAATAGATCACATGCCTTGGGTATAAAAAGACTCGAGAGAGAGAGAGCAGATCTCATCACACAGTGCTACCTGCCGGACATTCTGCAAAAAACTCAACGGACAATTCCTCATTGCACGAGAGACATTGATATATGATTCTATAGGAATCAGCCTAGGGGTTGTCGTCTCCGGTTGGAAGGACACAGATTTGATCAACTGACCATCTCTTAACCATGGATATGTTTGAAGAAAGACAGGTTTTGGATCCCCCAGTCACCTGGTTCCATGGAGATGGTCAGATAAGCCAGGTGGTGACTCTCTTGTCAACTGGCTTTGGACCTTGTGCGGACTCTATGGACTGTTCTCTGTCATCTCCCTTCACTTGTTGTTACCTCTTCTCTGTGTGGGTATCACAGGTGGAATAGCAACAATGGGAGCTCTGACGTAACATCTACCATTATCCCGGCGAGACAGCGGAAGGGTGAGACCCTGTAATGTGCACTATCTTGGGGTAATTGCTGGGATTGTTCTGTTTGCTATTGGGTGTTGTGGTTCAATAAAGTATTGTCACACTGTTTTACCCTAACCCTGTGTTCTCTGTGTAGTGTATTGTCCACTGGGAGATAGAGCAGGTGCTCAGTGGTATGAGCCCTTGTCCATGCAGTCTTGCTAAAGGCAGGTGGGCCAGTGGATGAGAGCATCCACTGACCCCGTTTCTCCACACCTCCCATAAGTGACCCCATTTTGGAAGTTAGACCCCCCAAAGGAACTTAACTAGATGTGTGGTAAGAACTTTGATCCCCCAGGTGTTTCACTAAAGTTTATAACGCCCGGCCGTGAAAATAAAAAATCATATTTTTTCCCACAAAAATGATCTTTTATTCCCCAATTTTTAATTTTCCCAAAGTTAACAAGAGAAAGTGGACCCCAAAAGTAGTTGTCCAATTTGTCCTGAGTACGCTGATACCCCATATGTGGGAGAAAACTACTTTTGGGCACAAGACGGAGGTTTGGAAGGAAAGTAGTCAAGTTTTGGAATGCAGATTTTGATGGAATGGTCTGCAGGCATCATGTCACGTTTGGAGAGCCCCTGGTGTGCTTAAACAGTGGAAATGGCCCACAAGTGACCCCATTTTTGAAACTAGACCCCCTAAGGAACTTATCTAGATGTGCCTTTACAGTGGCAATGTCCAACAAGTACCCCCTTTTTGGAACTAATCTACTGTTTCCTAGTATGTTCCGACTGGGAACAGAGTCTAGTGACCGGAGGTAACCTCCCGGGTTACTGATGCTGCGCTCCCAGCAGCTCATTCACCAGTGATTCTTAGTGTGGACAGTCGCATCTTGGCACCATCCAGGTTGAAAACTAATTATCCCCCAGACATGGATTATGGCGTGGGACAGAACGACAGGCAGGTATGGTATATTGTTGCTTTTTTATTTTACTTTTATTACAGGAGATCGAGGGCTTCGGTGGAATAGGCGAGGTTATACGTATTGTTTAATTGTGAATATTAAAGGAGTCTGAGTCATTTTTTCAATTAAAGGAATTTATTCTGGCTGTGTGTTTATTTACAATACAACTATAGGATTAGTAATGGAAAGGTGTCTTATAGACTCTTCTCCATTGCTAGGCCATGGGCTTGTTGTCACCTGATGATAGAAAGGTGACATCAACCCCACAAATATTACCCCACTTGCCACCACTACAGGGCAAGTGGGAAGAGCCATGCAAAGCACCAGAATTGGCGCATCTAATAGATACGCCTTTTCTGGTCAGCTGTGGGCCACTATTTTTAGGCTGGGGGGCCTATATCAATGGCGCCTTACGAGTCTGAGAATACCAGTCCCGACTGTGAGCTTTATCAAGGCTGATTGTCATAAATAGGGGGAACTCATGCCTTTTTTTATTATTTATTTTAATAATTTTAAAAAACAGCGTGGGGACCCCTCTATATCTGATAACCAACCTTGCTGAAGCTGACAGCTGAGGATTGTAACCCCCAACTGTGAGTTTTGCCTGGATGGTTATAGGAAAGAGAGGGGAATGGGAACCCATGCCATTTTTTTCAATTTTCATTCATTCATTTATTTATTTATAGCCAGGCAGAGGCTGATGAATACCCCCATCAGCAGGTCCTGCTATCACTGTTATTAGCAGCAGCAGGGGTAGACTGATGGGAGTAATAGTCCCATCATCTGCCACCTGCTGTCTATTTTATCACTTAAATGCAACTCTCATCATTCTCCCCTGCTCGCACCGATCACCGGCTGAGCAGGGGAGAATGATGAGAGCCGTGTTGAGCACCCAGTGCCGGGGAACAGCGTTTACTGCAATGATTCTTCCCTGACGCCTATCTGTGTGGTATGATGCGGCACACGCGTGCCACACGTGTGCCACACGTATTGCAAACATGGACTCTGACTTCTCCAGTACTGGAAATATCAGAATGTGTGAAAGAGGCCTTATAGCGGGTTTTTATGTTTGGCAACTGTAACATGCTAAAAGATGCTTTTTATTGCAAAAAATAGTTTTTGCATCATCACATTTTGAGAGCTATAATTTTTCTATATTATGGCCCACAGAGTCATGTTAGGTCTTGTTTTTTGAGGGATGAGCTAACACTTTTATTGGTACAATTTAAGGCACATGACATTTTTTGATTGCTTTCTATTCCGATATTTGGGAGACAGAATGAGCAAAAACCAGAAATTAATGAATTTCTTTTTTTCGGGGGGTTTACCATTCTGTGTGTGGTAAAATTGATAAGGCAGTTTTATTCTTTGGGTCAGTATGATTACAGCAATACCTGATTTATTTATTTTTTATGTTTTGGTGCTTTTGTATAATGAAAACTCTTTTATAGAAAAAATAATTGCTCTTGCATCACTTTATTCTGAGAGCTATAACTTTTATTTTTCCGCTGATGGAGCTGTACGGTAGCTTGTTTTTTGTGGGACAAGATGACGTTTTCAGCGGTACCATGTTTATTTATATCCATTTTTTTTGATCGCGTGTTATTCCACTTTTTGTTCAGCGGTATTATAAAGCATTGTTTTTTGCCTTGTCTTTTTTATTTTTTTATAGTGTTCACTAAAGTGGTTAACTAGTGGGATAGTTTTATAGGTCAGGTTGTTGTGGATGCGGCGATTCCAAATATGTGTACTTTTATTGTTTAGATTTTTTTCATTCAAATATTTATTTAGAGATAGAAAATACAGTATACTGATTTTTTTATTATTTTTGATTTTTTAAAAAATATTTTTACAATTATTTAAAAAACTTTTTTTACTTTTTACTAATTTTTTTCCGTAGCCCCATTATGGGACAATCTTTTTTGCAGGCTGATCGCTTCTATAGCATGCAGATGAAGCAGCATCTGCATGCCAGAAAAGCTGTCAGCGCTGCACTGACAGGGAGACTTGTTGATCATGCACTGCGCATGATCAACAAGTTTCCTTGCTCTGGTGACCAGGATGTCGTCATGACGACATCCGCTCCCCATGGCAACGATTGGGACCCCGCATCATGCCTCGGGGTCTCCGATCCAAAAGCAGACAGGCTGTCAGCCCTGTGCCAGCTTCCGGATTGCTGCAATCTTGTTTGATCGCAGTATTTTGGGGGTTAAAGTGCCTGGTGTCAGCTGTCAGAATCAGCTGACACCCAGCCATGATTGACCACGAACCCCCTCGTGAGCACGGCCGATCGCTCAGACATAATATTCCGTCCATGGTCAAATTAGCCCAGGTTACATGGATGGAATATTACATCTGATGTCAGAAAGGGGTTAAAGTGCCGATGAACAGCTTTAATTTGAGGGTTATTAGCACCCTTTATGGTTTCAGTATCTCAAGTCTACCATAAAAATAAGACTTCATGAGAGCAAATATAGAGGGTTCTCCACAGGGTATAAATCATTAATAAGCCACAAAAATAGAAAAGCCAAACTAGAATTTGCCAAAAAGCATCTAAAAAAACCCAATTCTGGAAAAACATTCATTGGACAGATGAAACTAAGATCAACCAGTACCAGAATGAGGTGAGCAAGAAAGTATGGAGAAGGCTTGGAACGACTCATGAATCATAGCATACCACATCCTCTGTAAAACATGGTGGAAGCAGTGTGATAGCATGGAATGCATGACTTCAGTCACTAGTGTTTACTGATACAGGAAAGATGTATATCTTTGTACCGTGTTAGCCAGTAGATAGAAAAATATTCAGGATTGAGAGTCCTCAGTAGTTGATACCTTTTAATGGCTAACTGAAAAGATGGTAACACATTGCAAGCTTTCGAGACTACTCAGGTCTCTTCATCAGGCTAGACTAATACAAAATCTGAAGTCACATATTTATGCACAATACAGCATAGAAAAAATGCAATAGATAAGACAAGTGACGTGAAGCAGAACTATCAATATGGGAGAGGGAGAAACATAAATATTGGACCAGTTCATAGATAAGGAGTCCGGATGTTTTATGGTCCTCTGATTGGGGTCTAGTTCTGTGTTGTGATGCCCCCACACTGTTTTAAAAGGAAATTCCTTAATTGATGTAAAAAGGCATAAATCCATGCGACACATTCATTCCAGCACTGAGAGTGTCAAAGTTCATCATAAATTTGTACTCCCAAACTCATCTCTCTCTCTGAGAATTGAAGTTACTTTTCAATACCAGTAATTTCATATCCACGCTGCTGTGATCAGGGATACAGAAATGTTTTGCCACAGGTAGATCCATTCTTTTTTCTCTTATTGTGTGACGATGAGCATTCATCCTTGTTCTAAGCTTTTGCCCTGTCTCCCCCACATACAGACCCCCAGTTGGACATTTAGTACAAATAATTAAGTACACCACATTAGATGTAATGCAGCTGAAAGTACCTACGATCTTGTAGTCCTGATGTGAGTTGGGGATCTTTATCTTGTCCGTGGTCATTATAAATGGACAGGTTTTCATTTTTTCTGGTTGCAAGGAAAGGCAGCTGTTGGAGAGGACAGGGAGCTTCTGACAATGATGCTTTTTAAATTTGGGGGCTGCCTAAAACACAGCAGTGGGGGGTCTGGAAAAATGGATTTCAATCGGGCATCTTTTTGTAGTAAAGGTTGTAATTTCCGTGCAGCTCCCCTTAGCACCTCCAGATTTGGGTTGTAGGTGACTACTAGAGGCACTCGGTTATTTTCTTCTTTAGCTTTGTAATGTAGCAGGTGATTCCTTGACAATCTGGTGGCTCTTGTAATTTGGATTCAAAAAGGTCTTTTTGAGGCGACCAAGGTGTTTGTCTCTATCCATGTGGTTGGACCATATACGATTGTATCTGATTGCTTGGCTATAGATAATAGAGTTCTTTATGTGTTTTGGATGGAAACTGTCCCATTTAAGGTATGTTGGACGGTCGATTGGCTTCTGATACAGGGATGTCTCTATTTCATTGTTTTTTAGCTTAATGATGGTGTCCAAAAAATTAATCTCAGTACTGGAGTAGTTGAGTGTTAAATTGATGGTGGGATGAAATTGATTAAACTGTTCGTGGAACGTCTTTAGCTGTTGCTCAGACTCCGTCCAGATGATTAAAATATCATCAATGAAGCGGTAGTAGGCCAGGGGCCTGATGGGGCATGAGGACAAAAAGTCGCTTTCAAGCTTTGCCATGAAAAGATCTGCATACTGTGGAGCCATTTTACTTCCCATAGCTGTGCCAGTCTCCTGTAGATAGATCCTGTTGTCAAATTCAAAATAATTGTGGGTGAGGATGAATTTTATAAGTTTCACCACAGCATCAGCATCAGTCCCTGTGTTTTCCATGAAGAATTTGCAGGCATTTAAACCATCTTGGTGTGGGATATTAGAGTACAAAGATTCCACATCCATGGTGGCCAGGATGGTTCCTTCTGGTAGAGGACCCATTGCTGCTAGTTTATTCAATAGGTCAGTTGTGTCCTGAATGTAGCTGGATGTATCCTTCACCAGTGGTTTAAGAATACCCTCTACCCATCCAGATACCTGCTCAGTGAGGGTGCCCACACATGAAATAATTGGTCTTCCTGGATTTCCAGATTTGTGGATTTTGGGAAGCATGTAGAATGTCCCTATTCTTGGAGTCTCTGGTATCAGGTCATCGCCAGCTCTTAAGGACTGGTCAGGCAGACAAGAAACCAACTTGTTTAGTTCCTTGTAATAGTCCTGTGTAGGATCCGACTCCAATTTTCTATAGTAGCGTGTGTCCATAAGTTGCTTGTTTGCTTCCTTCATGTAGTCTGACGTATTCATCATGACTATTGCACCTCCCTTGTCAGCAGGTTTAATGATGATTTCTTTGGTGGTTTTTAAAGACTGTATGGCCTTTCTCTCCTGGGCACTGATGTTGGATGCTTGTCTCCTGTTAGTGTCTATGATTGTGGATTTTATCAAATGTCTGAAGGAGTCTATATATTTATCCAAATGAGGGTTGCGTCCAGGTGAAGGTGTCCAGTCTGACCTTTTCCTAGTTGTTACGATCCCTTTTCCTTCGGTCTGAGTGTTTTCTGAATCTTCTGTATCATTGAAATATTCCCTCAGGCGCAGTCTCCTGAAATACTGTTCCATATCACTGCAGAGTTCAGTTTTATCTAGGGCCTTAGTGGGACAAAATGAGAGTCCTCTAGAAAGTGTGTTTAGTGTTTACTGATGATGTGAATGAAGTCAGAAGCAGCCAGATGAATTCTGAAGTGTACAGAGCTATACTTTCTGCTCAGTTTCAACCAAACTTCACCGTACAAATGGGCAATGACCCAAAACATACTGTAAAAGCAACCCAGGAGTTTTTTAAGATGTGGAATATTCTGCTATGGCAGAGGCAATCACCAGATTTCAACTCCATCAAGCCTGCATTTCACGTGCTTAAGACAAAACTTAAAAGAGAAAGACCCACTGACCAGAATCAACTTAAGTTAGCTGGAGTAAAAGCCATGGAAAGCATCACAAAGGAGGAAACCCAGCACTTGTTGACATCCATGGCTTCAAAACTTCAGACAGTCATTGCCTACAAAGGATTCTCTACAAAGTATTGTCTACACAATATTAAAAATTAACATTTTATTTATGGTAAAGTTAATTTGTCCAATTATTTTTTTGTCCCTGAAATGAGGAACTTTTGTACAAAAATGGTTGGAATTTCTAAACTTTTCACAGGATATTTTTGCCCAACCACTTGAATTAAACGTGAAAGTCTTCACTTCAATTGCATCTTAGTTGTTTCATTTTAAATAAAAAATAGTGGCATGCAGAGCCCAAATCATGAAAATCACTGTCCATATATTTCTGGATCTAACTGCATATTTTCCAGGGATGTCAATAATTATTCATGTAGCATTCACAGCAAGAGTCAGCTGCCTTGTATAACTGAGCTGTACACAACTGCCGAATGGGACTTTAGTTCTGATCCGAACAGTTTAACTTCTCAGATGCCACAGCCAATAGTGATTATGTTATCTGTGGGATTTGAACATAGGATAAACCTCCCTTCATAAACACATCCATCTCCCAACACTGCAGTATAATGTCTTGCTGTCAATGGGATGTTATGACAACTGATGCCCTTACAATGGCTTATCTTAGTTCCTTATGCCGATGCTTACTGGATGGTGTCTCAAGTGGAGTCTATTGGGTTACCAGTAAAATGATGTAGCATCGTGACTACTTTGGCCACCATGCCTATCGTGTGACCAAAGTCACTCAGTGCTGTTACTTCATTGCAGACATATATAAGTAATTGGGGTCACAATGTGACAGCGAGGGTACTGCAACTGCAAAAATCAAGTCATAAGAAGTCAAATGTTGTAATTTTTGAAACTTGTAGTATTCTCAAGATCGCAGTGTGACGCCATTCACTTGTATGTAGCAGCAGCACCAAGCGAACCTTGGTTGAATGACAGGTTTGGCTGGCAAAATTGCCATGTAGTCCTAGCCTATGGCTGCAATCACATATCTCAATAACATGGATCTCACTCTCAGATTCATGATTTTAACTAATGTGGGAATATGCCGATTGTACTCAATGTTTTCTGTTTTTCTTCATCCCACCTCTCAAAGCTTAAAGTATAAAAATAAATATAAAATAATGCATTATATGGATGTTTCCTCAAATTGTACCAATAAAAACTATGGCTCATTCCATAAAAAAAAAAAAAAGCCCTCACACAGTATCATAAAAAGCTATTTGTTTCAGAATACGGAAATGAAAAAAAAATTTCCTTAAGAAAAATTAGTTTTTACACAAAAGTAATAAAACATCTAGAATTTTACTACACTTAAAAAAAATTCAAAAGGTCTCTCATTAGGAAAATTTGTAAACCATAGAAACGGTTTCTTGACAGGCTAAAGGCCCCTTTACATTTAGCGATGCACCATTGATCCCGACAACGATACGACCCGGTCAGGATCGCTGGTGCATCGCTAAATGGTCGCTAGTGAGCTGCCACACAGGCAGATCTCACCAGCGATGCAGCAGCAATACAGCGGTTGTTACTTAACTTTCAGACGCGGCGATCCTGATGTCCTCCCGTCCGCGTCCACGCGCCGCTCGTCGGTGCCAGCAGGAAGCCCAGCAGGAAGCGCCCGACGAGAAATGGAGCTGCTGACATTGTTTTTTGGGAATTGTATTTACGGTGTCCATTTTGTGGTAAAAATGACCTTGCAATATGACTCTTCTCATCAATACGAGTATGACGATAACCAACATGTTAAGTTTGTTTTATTATTTTAGTGGTGGGAAAAAAAATCAGTTTTCAAAAAAAATATTTTAGGTTGCACCATTTTCCGAGATCCATAGCATTTTTATTTTTCTGCCAATGGAGCTGTTTGATGGCTTATTTTTTGCAGGGAGATACGACATTTTAGTAATACCATTTTGATATAGAAATTTTTTTTCAATTGCTTCTGACAGCCTTTTCTGTGGGATTGCGGTGACCAAAAAATAGTAATTTTGACATTCTGACTTTTATATTTTGATAGCTCGAACTCTTCTGAGCATGAAGATACCACATAGCTGAATTTTTTTTATTTTTTCAATATCTTTAGTTTCAGTGGGGAAAAAGCGGAGCGATTTGAACTTTTAGTATTTTTTTATTACTTTTTCATGTTTTTTAAACTTTTTTTAAACTTTTCACTGCTATTGTTAACCCCCATAGGGGACTTGAAGATGCGATCGTCTGATTGCTTGTGCCATATACAGCCTTCCAACTGCATCGCTGCATATAGTAAAAATCATGGTCTCCTTCGATGCCCAGCCAAAGGCAGGGTTTCAAAGGTGTTCTGTAATGACAGTCATCAGCTGACCCTCGGCTATCATGACGACACTTGAACTCATCATGGCGTGCCTTTGGGTGGAGAGAATGATGCGCACAAATGTCGGCGCATGTTAAATGCCACTGTAAGAAGTTGACAGCAGTGTTTACCTGATTAGCAATCACGGGCAAAACACAGTTGCACCCGTGATTGCTAGTGACAGGTCCACACAGCCATCACGTACCGAGTACACCCTCTTCCAACTTCTGCCATACATGTACGGCGAATATTATGAAGTGGTAAAAAAAAAAAAGAAAATCCAAACTTTCTTCTGCTCATTCTGCCTTCAAAGAAAGTGTAATAAAAAATGATTAAAGTCTTGCATCTACCACAAAATGTTAGCAGTCAAAACTATAGCTTGTCTTGCAAAGCTACTTTTGACAAAAAAAATTTTAAACTTATCCCTCAAAATATGACAACAAGGCCTTGTATAATAAAATCAGACATGCAAGCCAGTTTACCAGAGTTACCTGATGGAGACTAGCACAGAGGAAACCAGAGGCAGGGAAAATAAGAGGCAGTACCCCAGAATAGGTTTTCAAAGTATATTATTTCTAAAATGCTGCAGTGTTTCGGAGTAATGCAACAATTTATAGGGATTGCATATGAGTAAAAACGTATGACACAAGGGATCCTATTTTTTAGCTTGTCCCATTCTCATCCTATGGACAGGGTCAGACTTCCGTCAATACCCGGCACTGCCATTGGCACTCGGGACTGGAGTGTTCAGCTGCATAGAAATACAAGCAGCTGAGCGCTCCGATCTGAGTGCCAGCGGTATTGACGTGCGAGACTCATCCGAGTTTCTCGTAAGTCTGATCCCGGCCTAGCACATTAAATTATTTACAGGAATGCAAAATACATCAACACCTTCTATACAGACTTTTCCATGGCACATGTATCATCCCTTCCTGTAGTGAATACTGTTAGACATAGATTAGGTTATACTCATCGATAGGACAGGAACATAGCCACAGATTCCTGCAATCGAGTTAGCTTGGTCCCAACCTTATGCAGCCTATCACATCACCCGGTGGCCTCTCTGTGTTGTATATCAAACTCCTTTTTTTTTTCTTTTAGTCACTGATCTGCTGTCTTCACATAAGATATGGCTGTTTATAATGAAGGAGTTCAAATTGTGTGAATACAACTCATCTTTGATTAAAATATTACACTAACAAATATGTTTCATGTATGCACTACAGAATGCTACTTTATTTATTAGTTATACATGGAGATGGCCACTCTTAGTAAGCACCTCTACACACCTGATTTCTGTTTGGAGAGACGGCCTGTCTTTGGTTTTTTGCATATATAGGCTCTCTGACCAAGCACTCCACCCATCAGCCTCTTTTAATCACAGCAGAATTCTATATACCCACATATTTGAAGGCTTCAGCCTAGAAGATTCACATTAGATAGATTCCCAGCAACAAGAATCCCCTTATTGCGGCTGCTGGGTACACATGAATTGACCAATTTATGCGCTAAGCATTCTCAATTTCTCATATTTTCATGAAGAGCGCTACTTTATTTTATTGGTTATATATGGAGATGGATATGTAAGCAAGTAACAGGATGCAGTAATGGACAAGAGGCAGACCAAGGGTTAAGAAGGTGTTTAATTTACAGGAGGATACTCCTCGCAGGGAGATACTGTATTTAAATGAGGGGGAGAGTTCTTCCCTAATACAAAGAAGACTTCTAAAGGGATTTTAACTAATAGGGGAAGATAATGTAAACTATGCACTTATTGCTTTGCGCTTCAGTCACAGATGTGTCCTTCTCTTTAACTGGGGCATCTTGGATTGAGCCACAACAGGAATCTGTTACAGTCCTGTGGAAAATGGGGGAAGCTTTTCTGGCATTGAGAATGTCCTCTTGTGGTCCTGATGGTGCCTACTTTTCAATCCTGTCACTAGCGGTGATTGCCCGGGATTCTGGCATGGGCACTGGCCCACAACAGATGCGTGGCAGAAGGAGGGGTTGACTCAGCAGTGAGAATCCTTGTACTATCGGGGCCTGGGACATGGTCCCGAAACAATTCACAGTGGTCTGTTCGGTCAGCTGAGTTATACCGTTGAGCACCAGTATCCCTCACACAGACCTTGCCTTCCCCAGTCAGCACCGTCGCCCGAGGCAGTTGTGTCAGGGTCGTCGGCCGAGTTCGCTGTCTTTTCAAGGTCCTTGATGTAGGCGGGGACAGTGATGTTAGCTGCAACAGCGGTACATGCAGCCTGTCAGCGTGACCCCATCAGTCAGCACCTGTCAGCGTGTCCTCTCGTCTACGGCCTCCCTTACCTCTGCCCCCTCACCTCACAGCTGAAATTACCTCAAATGACTGACACACACTCAGAGCTCCCGCCTCCACAGTTTGAATTTCTGTGCGTGCATTTTCTGTCTGTTTAGCCATGCCCCCTTTTCTTGAGCACAGGGACCATCCTGTTACTCTAAGTGCTCCCCTTGTAACTGAGGTGACAGACCCAATGGTTCTGGACCCGTTACGGATGAGACAAGCCTGGGTTGCTTCTCCTTACATTCTCCCCCTCTTTGTGCTCGCCATGCCATGAGCGAGAGTTCTTGCAATATACGTTGACATGCTTATATGTTTCGAACAACTTGTTGCCAAATAAAGTTATCCTGGTCAAGTTGGTTAAGGGGTTTTCCTGCTATTGAACATTCGGAACGTCGTAAACTGGGGATTTCAGTTGGTTCTGCTTGGTTACCCGAATCTGGCAGAATAAGCAAAAGTGAGGTTTCACTCCACCCTGGAGAAACAGACCCTGTAGGAATCTCAGAAGTCCCTGAGGTCTGAGATCTTTGTTCTTTTTCGGATTCTATCCGTGTAGACTCAGAGTACTTGTCATCTTCTTCATCACTTGCAATGGGTAGAGGATCCTCAAGAGCATCGGACTCTTTTTCCTCTATTCGCAGGGGATCTCTAGACATGCAGGGGCATAACATGTTTCAGTGCACAGCACGAGTAGAAGCATCGTCGTCCCCTTTGGGCTGAACCTCGTAAACAGGTCCTTCAGAATTGACTCGTCGCTGTACACGGTACTGTGTTTTTTCCCATCGGTGTGCTAATTTGTCTCGAGGATGCATCTCTCTAACTAGTACCCAGTCTCTGGCCTGTAGAGCTGTCCCCCATAGAGGAGTCTTCTCTGGATGTTCCAACTCTCGGTAACAGGTCTGCACCAGATGATGAAGAGTCTGTAGTCGGTGACGATGTTCTCGGACCCAGGTTGACAACCGGGTCCATGGGTAGTCTTCCTCAGGGTCCAACTCAGTGATCTCTTGACCTGGCCAGCCGAAAAGAAGAGTATAGGGTGTGTATCCAGTGGTGATTGTTATACACCCATAGTAGCTCTGCTACATAGTCTTGCCAATGGGTCTTACGATCCTCTTCTAAGGTTCTCAGAATTTGGATAAGGGTTTCATTGAACCATTCACATGCTCCATTGCCCTGAGGATGATAAGGGGTCGTCTGAGTTTTCTCAATTAAATACATATGATGTAGTTCTTCCATAACTCGCCCTAAGAAGCAAGCATCTAGGCTGAGTGAATTCTCCATGGAAAGTCATACACTTGAATTAAATTTTTGCAGATGGCGTAAGCTGCAGTCTCGGCAGTTTGGTCTCGAGTCGGGGTCACAACCGCAAATTTAGTAAAGTGGTCTACCATTACTAAAACAATGTTCATATCTTTGATGGGCTAGGCCGATTGTTAGATGATCAATCATTAATACTTTTAACGGAGTGGAGGTTACGATAGTTTGTGTGGGGGCCCTTTGCTCTGGAGGTTTGACCAGTTCACAAATCCTACAGATTCGACAGACTTCTTCCACCTTTCTTTGCAACAGTGGGTATGAATCTCGCATCGTACAGTCCTTTAATTTGCGATAGTCCACACAGAACCGTAGGGTGCCATCCTTTTTCCATATGAGGAAGATGGGTGCAGCCCACAGGCTCTGACTTTCTCAAATGATACCATTCTGTAACATTTGGGCTAACATCCCTTTTACCTCCTGGTACATTTGCGGGGGAATCTGTCTGTAACGTTCTCTTACAGGTGCAGCATTACCCGTGGGAATCTCATATGTGATGGCAGTTGTACAACCGAAATTGTCCTCGTGTCTAGCGAACACTTCCTGATAACGCTCCAAAACAGTCTCGACTTGTTTCACCTGCTGCGGAGTGAACTCTGCCAACTCAGTCTAAGTTTGTTCTAGAATGTGGCGTCCCCTTTTTTGTGATTGAAGTTCGAATACAATTATCTCTACAGCTACAGTCCAGGGGTATTCCTTTTTTGCCTTTAATTGAATGACCTGTGATGGTATAAGCTCCTCTGGCATGCCTATTATTTTCCCGATTTCATTTCTGGGGATAAGCGTCAGAGTGTCTTCCCTTAGGTTCACACACCGCACGGGTATTTTACCTTCACACACGGTAGCTAATATCCTGGCTATTAAAAGCCCCAATGGTAGATTCTTCACAGTCACTGGTTCCAGTTGAACTTCAACCCCTTCTAACGGGTTACACACTCGGACAGATAGTGACAGTACACTTTGACCCGGAGGTAAGTCAAGCTTGGAGGTGGCCGGTATTATCACATTCCCTAACACCTTGCCTTCACAGGAGACCTCTTGTGCCTGGGCCACCTGGATCAATTGAAATACCTTCCTTTGTGGAGTATACGGGCCCCAATGTTTAAAGAATGCGTTTGGATCTTCGCTAATCAGAACACTTCCGAACTCTCTGAGTACATTCATTCCAAGCGTACCGGTATGTCCCTGTACGGGGTCACCCGCGGTCAGAACCACTTCTTTATGGCCCAGGTCTTTGCCGCAGACTTTAATCTGCATCCATGCCACCCCTGCGACTGGTATGGGTAGTTGATTGGCAGCAGCCAACTTGATCACTGGACCCCATTCTGGCCTCACAGCTTGTGGAGAGTGTCTTTTAAAGTATGTCTCGGGCATCGTGGTTACTTGAGAGCCTATGTTTACAAGACAGCGTACGGCCCGTCCATGTATTTCGGCCCATACCAAGGGACTCACTGACACTAAATTGGTGGGACTATCGGTATTACTTTCGGGCTGTTCTAGCTCCGAGCAGCTTCTCCCAGCCTCAGAGCCCTTTAGTTTAACGGGGGATGTTTTGGGGGCTGCCCACATTGTGGGCAGAACCGGGCAATATGACCTAATTCTCCACAAAGATAGCACATTAGGGGCTCTCTCCGATGAGACCCTCTTTCATCCTGATGTGGCACTGACGGGGGTTTTGTTACCGGGTGTACTTATTGAGGTTACCTCCTTTTTAGTCTCAATCAGATCCTCCCTCATTGATTGGATCTCTTTCTTAAATCTTCCACTCATTCTGGTTTAGCAGTTACTTTCACGGCCACCTCTCCGCTCCGGACCATCGCCACCGGGACTGTCACCCCCTGTTCCTGTTCGCATGCGCATGCCTCACTTCCCACCTCTGCAAAGGTCAAATGTGGGTTCACGCGCAAGCGCTCTCGCAGTGCCTGCTTAAGCAACACTTCTCTCATCCCAGTCACTAATTGGTCGCACAATACCACATCAGTCGGCCCTACTCCCAAGCCATCTTTTCTATGGCCATATGGATTTCTTGCAACGCATTCATATATTGGGTCACTGTCTCCCCCTCTGTTTGACCCTAATGAAACAGCCGCATGTGTAATTCCTCAACGTCTGTGGGGTCACCATGTGTCTCCTGTAGTATCTTCAGTACTTTGTCAAGGGTGTTTCATTCACAGGGGTCCGCAACATAACTGAATCTCTTGCCTCCCCATCTAAGGCCATCACGGTGACCTCCGCCTGCAAGACAGGAACCATAGGGTGCATTCTCATCATCCCCTTTATACGCTCAGTCCAGCTCCACAACATGGTGTTATTCCTATTAAACTTCGGGAGGTTATTCAACATTGCCCCCCAAAGAGATGCTAGATCTAGGACCCTCCCCAGATGCTTGGTCTACCATGTCCATATGGGTGGACTGCATCCTGCCAACTACACCAAGTATAAGCAGGTAACAGGATGCAGTAACGGACAAGAGGCAGACCAATGGTTAACAAGGGGTTTAATTTACAGGAGGATACTTCTCGCAGGGAGATATTTAAATGAGGAGGAGAGTTGTTCCCTAATATAAAGAACACCTCTAAGGAGGTTTTAACTAATAGGGGAAGATAATGTAAACTATGCACTTAACACTTTGCGCTCCAGTCACAGATGCCCCCCTCTCTTTAACTGGGGCCACTTGGATTGAGCCACAACGGGGATCTGTTACAGTCTTGTTGAAAATGGGGGAAGCTCTTCTGGCATTGAGAATGTCCTCTTGTGGTCCTGATGGTGTCCTCTTTTCAATCCTGTTGCTGGCGGTGATTGCCCGGGGTTCTAGCATGGGCACAGGCCCCCAACGGATGCAGGGCAGAAGGAGGGGTAGACTCTTTCCTCAGTGGTGAGAAGCCTTGTACTATCGAGGCCTGGGACACAGCCCCGAAACAGTTCACGGTGGCCTGTTCGGTCTTTAAAGTTGTACCGTTGAGCACCGGTATCCCTCACACAGAACTTGCCTTCCCCAGTCAGCACCGTTGGCCGAGGCAGTTGTGTCAGTATTGTCGGCCAAGTTCAGAGTCTATTCAAGGTCCGTGATGTAGGTGGGCCAGCAATGTTAGTGGGGACAGCGGTACATGCGGCCTGTCAGCGGGACCCCATTGGTTAGCTCATGTTAGCGCGTCCTCTTGTCTCCAGCCTCCCTTAGCTCTGCCCCCTCGCCTCATAGCTGAAATTACCTCAAACGACTGACACGTGCTCAGCGTTCCCGCCTCCACAGTTTGAATTTCTGTGCATGCATTTTCTGTCTGCTTAGCCACGCCCCCTTTTCTCTAGCATAGGGAAGATCCTGTTACTCTAAGTGCTCCCCCTGTAACTGAGGTGACAGACCAGATGCTTCTGGACCCATTACGGATGAGACAAGCCTGGCTTGCGTCTTCTCCTTAGAGCTCATACTCACTTGCGAGAGACTCGCACGATTCTCGTGCGAGTCTCTCGCATGAAAACTTGGCACTGCCACCGGCTCTGGCACTGGAGCTATATGTATTTCTATTTGGAGGTG
This sequence comes from Dendrobates tinctorius, assembly GCF_039654945.1. Lineage (NCBI taxonomy): Eukaryota > Metazoa > Chordata > Amphibia > Anura > Dendrobatidae > Dendrobates > Dendrobates tinctorius. The sequence goes on from NW_027361771.1 coordinate 28,255,843, forward strand.
ATGGTCAGTGATTTTTTTTATTTTTAAAATCATTAAACTGCTAGAATACTGTAGGTAAATTAACATAGTATATGCAAGCAATGTGCTTGATAGCTATTTTACTAGCAATATGACTTTCCTTGTGTACTTATATCAAACATACCGTATATAACTTTGTGTAGCTTAGCAACTAAACAGCTTAACAGTCTTTTATAGAATTTTATTTTTTTTTCAATCGAGAACTGCAAAATTGATATTTTTATGGATTCAATTGACAGAGGCAGTCCATAAGGGGAGCAGATTGAATATTTTTGTATATACTGTATATCAATACTCTACCTTTGCAAAACTCATCAATTTGCTCCTTCTAGTGGCAGCCATACGTTGTTACTTTTCTTACATAATACAATGCTTTAACCTCAATTCAGATACAATTTATTTAAATTGAAAAATACCCCATTTTCATATACTGTAGGCTGTTGCATTTTTTTTTTCTTCCCTGACATTTCCCTTTATTGAAATACTTAGAAACTCTATTCTATTGCCAGTGTTCAGATGATCCATGCAGATGTAAGTGTTTTATGAACACGTCAGCAGAATACAGGCTGTAGATTAGACCATACCCTGATTATGTGAAGCAGAAATCTGTATGCAGGACTGTGAAACGTTATTGTGTTTATTCGTATTACTAGTAAGCATACAAAGAAATTTTGATATTTGGTCTTCATAGGTGAATATTCACTTGATGGGTCATTAGTAACCATGCATCAATGTTTTGCAACAATTTCCATTTACAAAAGAAAAATTTGAACAAAATTGCTTACCATTTGCCATTTGCCAAATACATACTGTATAGTATACTCATGATGAGCTACATGCTTTCATCTCCATCCATTGCTTGACGTGTGGTCAGTGAGTCGTGCACTGAATGTTTAGAGGTGGTTCAATACAGGGGTTAATAGCTCTATTTCTGTCTTCACATGTGACACTACTCTAGACCTGTAAATGTCACTGAAGCATACTGAGTGTTTGGACATCCATTTGCCAAATGAGATGCAATGTGTCTAATTGTAAAGTTATTCATATGAGTATTAATAATTTGCATGCACCATAGGGGACAATTAGCTAAGAGTGCAACTAATCAATAAGAATCTAAATGGACTCTTACCAAGACAGCCAGTTTGTCCTTTATAACATCCTCTTTATTTTTGTCTTTTATAACCCCACCTAACAATATTTTTAATTTTCTGTTGACACAGCTATATAAAGGCTTGTTTTCAGCATGGTCAGTTTGTATTTTGCAGTGACACTATATCAGTGAACATATACCTCATTGCATAATATGTATTTCTACTTTTAGTGGGAATAAAAAAACACATGAATTGCATGAATATATATATATATATATATATATATATATATATATATATATATATAGTGATGTTACTGGTGGTCGCGTGGTTAATGGAAGGTATTTGTCACAGAGATGGCAGCTCCCTGTGATGTAACCCGGAGTGTTTTCTTAAGTACTTGTTGTTCACATTTGGGTCCAGGCTATGGGTAACTATAAGAGTTGGGAGGGTCTGGCTACCCATGTACCACACACTGTGGTGAGGGGGCTCACTGTACCCCATTTTGGCTGAAGAGATATGTGTGTGGTTGTAAATCTGCAGGACCTGTGATGAGGTCATGATCATGTGACTAGCAATGTGGTAGGTAATTGGGAGGGGTTACAGGCTATCTAAGCAAGGTGTGTTTCACATGTGAGAGAGTGTGTTGGAGTCTGTCAGCCCAGGCAGAGCTCCCATGTTGAGGTTCGGATGTTGCATAGCCTGGGGAAGCCATGCCGGCGAGTCTGAGCCAAAAGGAGTGAACGGTCTTAAAAACCATGTGATACTGACCGGGGTCAGAGAGAAATGCTTACAGGATACCTCTGCAGATAAGAGGGATCCGGGAACCAGCGTGGCCAACAGGTAACGGTCTTTAAAACCGTACTATACTGACCGGGGTCAGAAAGAGACTGTGTGTGAATGGACATTGATCAGATGCCTCTGAGGACAAGAAGAATCTGAGAACCTGTGAGGCGATCCAACAGGTAACGGTCATGACAACCGTGTGTTATACTGACTGGGCTCAGGGAGAAGTATTGTTCAGGAAAAGACTGTATTTTGTTCACGTGTTAAAGCTGAATGTTTAATAGACAGTGAGAAGGCTGCTGTAACTGTCTAAATAATAAACTGAATGGCTTCATTTTAACCCTGAGCATGCCAGTGTTTGCCTCAAAGACCTGCAAAGTGAGCAATCCCCGTCCACTCACATGGTGGAACCTTACAATATATATATATATATATATATAGTAAGGTAGCGCTTGTCATTCAGGTATGGGATACTCACTAGGCAGCCGATAAATCAGGTCCGGCACAGGTTTCTCAGCATAACTCAGTCCATTCAGTTTATTATGCAGCACAAACCATCAACAGCAACATAAAGTTCATATCAGATCAACAAAGCGTCCATGACAGAGCTCCGCTCTGTTAACCCTGTGGTCACACAGGCTTTGTTATATCCGATATACAGGCTCTCTAGCCTCACAGTTATATCCCCTGTCCGGGTTACCTCATAGCTGCTTCTCAGTGCAGACATTCATTCCCTCCAGGGAACTATCAGACACACGTCTCCACGTGCACTCAGGAAGGTAGACACATCAGCCAGATGAGACCTTCCATACGGATAAACCGGGTCCAAGCATTCACTCATGTGACCTACCCTGGTCACCTTATATGGTCGATAGCCACGCCCACCGGATCACATGGCTATGACCTCATCACATGTCCTTCAACCAGTCATACACATGCTTTACTATGGGCGTTTTAGACACCCGCCCCTAGGTGGGTTTGTAGGTGATTGATTCCACCCGTCTCACCAATCACCTGAAGGCTTCTCCCTAACACATTGGAACAAAACATCAGCTCTGCTGATCAGCACATAATCAAGTCTTCATCCCAAGGCCATCCACCTTGTGATACATAACGGTCATTTAGGATCCTGCTCCTATTACCACTCTGGACATGGCTATCCGCCCGTCCTGGGACACCCACACAACACCCCCTAGTGGACACAGTGGTCACTACACCACTATATATATATATATATATATATACAGTCATATGTTAAAGTTTGGGCACCCCTATTAATGTTAGCCTTTTTTCTTTATAACAATTTTGGTTTTTGCAACAGCTATTTCAGTTTCATATATCTAATAACTGATGGACTCAGTTATATTTCTGGATTCAAATGAGGTTTATTGTACTAACAGAAAATATGCAATCTGCATTTAAACAAAATTTGACCGGTGCAAAAGTATGGGCACCCTTATCATTTTCTTGATTTGAACACTCCTAACTACTTTTTACTGACTTCCTGAAGAACTAAATTGGTTTTGTAACCTCATTGAGCTTTGAACTTCATAGCGAGGTGTATCAGATCTTGAGAAAAGGTATTTAATGTGGCCACTTGCAAGTAGTTCTCCTATTTGATTCTCCTATGAAGAGTGGCATCATGGGCTCCTCAAAACAACTCTCAAATGATGTGAAAACAAAGATTATTCAACATAGCTTTTCAGGGGAAGGATACAAAGAGTTGTCTCAGAGATTTAACCTGTCAGTTTCCACTGTGAGGAACATAGTAAGGAAATGGAAGAACACAGGTACAGTTCTTATGAAGCCCAGAAGTGGCAGGCCAATAAAAATATCAGAAAGACAGAGAAGAAGAATGGTGAGAACAGTTAAGGACAATCCACAGACCACCTCCAAAGACCTGCAGCATCATCTTGCTGCAGATGGTGTCACTGTGCATCGGTCAACAATACAGCGCACTTTGCACAAGGAGAAGCTGTATGGGAGAGTGATGCGAAAGAAGCCGTTTCTGCAAGCACGCCACAAACAGAGTCGACTGAGGTATGCAAAAGCACATTTGGACAAGCCAGTTACATTTTGGAAGAAGGTCCTGTGGACTGATGAAACAAAGATTGAGTTGTTTGGTCATACAAAAAGGCGTTATGCAAGGAGGCTAAAAAACACAGCATTCCAAGAAAAACACTTGCTACCCACAGTAAAATTCGGTGGAGGTTCCATCATGCTTTGGGGCTGTGTGGCCAATGCCGGCACCGGGAATCTTGTTAAAGGTGAGCGTCGCATGGATTCAACTCAGTATCAGCAGATTCTTGACAATAATGTGCAAGAATCAGTGACAGTGACGAAGTTGAAGTTACGCAGGGGATGGATATTTCAGCAAGACAATGATCCAAAACACCGCTCCAAATCTACTCAGGCATTCATGCAGAGGAACAATTACAATGTTCTGGAATGGCCATCCCAGTCCCCAGACCTGAATATCATTGAACATCTGTGGGATGATTTGAAGCGGGCTGTCCATGCTCGGCGACCATCAAACTTAACTAAACTGGAATTGTTTTGTAAACAGGAATGTTCACAGATACCTTCATCCAGGATCCAGGAACTCATTAATAGCTACAGGAAGTGACTAGAGGCTGTTATTTTTGCAAAAGGAGGATCTACAAAATATTAATGTCACTTTTATGTTGAGGTGCCCATACTTTTGCACCGGTCAAATTTTGTTTAAATGCAGATTGCACATTTTCTGTTAGTACAATAAACCTCATTTGAATCCAGAAATATAACTGAGTCCATCAGTTATTAGATATATGAAACTGAAATACAGTAGCTGTTGCAAAAACCAAAATTGTTATAAAGAAAAAAGGTTAACATTAATAGGGGTGCCCAAACTTTAACATATGACTGTATATATATATAATTGTCATTACACATACAGTACATGTTATGTTGACCTTATTTTGTGTGTTCATCTACTTAGAGCCTGACCAAATGTTTACATTTCTTTTTTTAGTTTTTTTTGCACAATAAATACGCTTTAGTGACCAAACTAATTTTGACCTTCCTTACCAGGCCAAATTTTAGAAATCTGACCAGTGTCACTTTATGTGGTAATACCGTATTTTTCGGACTATAAGAAGCACCGGATCATAAAACGCACCCCAATTTTCAGAAGGAAAATAGGGGAAAAAAAATAATGTGTCAAATGGGGGTCCGCCTTACAGTCCGAATTCAGCTTACCTGGGAAGGGATCCGGCACAGGTGGAGAAGTAGTCACAGGGGTCACTCAGTGGTCCAGGCTCGTGCGGTGGCGGCTCTGTGCTAGGGCAGGTTGGTTGTGCTGGGGCAGCTGTGCTGGGGTAGGGGCAGCTGTGCTGGGGCAGGTGCAGCTGGGGCTGGGGCACCTGTGCTGGGGTAGGGGCAGCTGTGCTGGGGCAGGTGCAGCTGGGGCTGGGGTAGGTGCAGCTGTGCTGGGGCTGTGGCAGCAGTGCTGGGGCTGTGGCAGCTGTGCTGGAGTAGGGGCAGCTGTGCTGGGGAAGGGGCAGCTGTGCTGGGGCTGTGGCAGCTGTGCTGGGGTAGGGGCAGCTGTGCTGGGGTAGGTGCAGCTGGGGCTGGGGCAGCTGCGCTGGGGTAGGTGCAGCTGTGCTGGGGCTGGGGCAGCTGCGCTGGGGTAGGTGCAGCTGTGCTGGGGCTGTGGCAGCTGTGCTGGGGGAGGGGCAGCTGTGCTGGGGTAGGTGCAGCTGGGGCTGGGGCAGCTGCGCTGGGGGAGGTGCAGCTGTGCTGGGGCTGTGGCAGCTGTGCTGGGGTAGGGGCAGCTGCGCTGGGGTAGGTGCAGCTGTGCTGGGGCTGTGGCAGCTGTGCTGGGGTAGGGGCAGCTGTGCTGGGGTAGGTGCAGCTGGGGCTGGGGCAGCTGCGCTGGGGTAGGGGCAGCTGTGCTGGGACTGTGGCAGCTGTGCTGGGGTAGGGGCAGCTGTGCTGGGGTAGGTGCAGCTGGGGCTGGGGCAGCTGTGCTGGGGGTAGGTGCAGCTGTGCTGGGGCTGGGGCAGCTGTGCTGGGGCAGGGACAGCTGTGCTGGGGAAGGTGGGCTCTGCGCTGGTGGCAGAGGGCGGCGCTCTGCGGTGTGGTGGTGGCAGCGGGCTGTGCTCCGGTGCAGGGGCGGCATTTCTTCACAGCCCGGAGGCCCCCCCGCACATCCCTTGCTGGCCGCCGCCATGTTGCAGTAGCCTCCGGGAGCATGGATGCCGGGAAGATGGCCGCCGGTCCGGGGATGGTGCATGCGCGGCTTAAGATCTCGTCCCTGGGCTGTGCTGGGGCAGGTGGGCTGTGCTGGGGCAGCTGGGCTGTGGCAGCTGTGCTGGGGCTGGGGCAGCTGTGCTGGGGCTGGGGCAGCTGGGCTGGGGCAGCTGTGCTGGGGCTGGGGCAGCTGTGCTGTGCTGGTGCTGGGGCAGCTGGGCTGTGCTGGTCTGGGGCAGCTGAGCTGTGCTGGGGTTGGGGCAGCTCTGCTGTGCTGGGGCAGCTGTGCTGTGCTGGGCTGGGGCAGCTGGGTTGTGCTGGGGCTGGTGCAGCTATGCTGGGGCAGGTGTCCTGTGTTGGGGCTGGAGCAGCTGTGCTGTGGCTGGGGCAGCTAGGCTGGGGCAGGTGGGCTCTGTGGGGTGAGGGTGGCAGCTCTCTGTGCTCCGGTGCAGGGGCGGCAGCTCCGCCGGCATTTAATCCAAGCCCGGAGGCCCCCGCCCATCATTTGCTGGCTGCCGCCATGTTGCGGTGGCCTCCGGGAGCATGGATGCCGGGAAGATGGCCGCCGGTCCGGGGATGGTGCATGCGCGGCTTAAGATCTCGTCCCTGGGCTGTGCTGGGGCAGGTGGGCTGTGCTGGGGCAGCTGGGCTGTGGCAGCTGTGCTGGGGCTGGGGCAGCTGTGCTGGGGCTGGGGCAGCTGGGCTGGGGCAGCTGTGCTGGGGCTGGGGCAGCTGTGCTGTGCTGGTGCTGGGGCAGCTGGGCTGTGCTGGTCTGGGGCAGCTGAGCTGTGCTGGGGTTGGGGCAGCTCTGCTGTGCTGGGGCAGCTGTGCTGTGCTGGGCTGGGGCAGCTGGGTTGTGCTGGGGCTGGTGCAGCTATGCTGGGGCTGGGGCAGGTGTCCTGTGCTGTGGCTGGGGCAGCTAGGCTGGGGCAGGTGGGCTCTGTGGGGTGAGGGTGGCGGCTCTCTGTGCTCCGGTGCAGGGGCGGCAGCTCTGCCGGCATTTAATCCAAGCCCGGAGGCCCCCGCCCATCCTTTGCTGGCCGCCGCCATGTTGCGGTGGCCTCCGGGAACATGGACACCGGGAAGATGGCCGCCAGTCCGGGGACAGCGCATGCGCGGCTTAAGATCTCGTCCCTGGGCTGTGCTGGGGTAGGTGGGCTGTGGCAGCTGTGCTGGGGCTGGGGCAGCTGTGCTAGGGCTGGGGCAGCTGTGCTGGGCTGGGATGAGGCAGCTGTGCTGGGGCTGGGGCAGCTGTGCTGTGCTGGGGATGGGGCAGCTGGGCTGTGCTGGTCTGGGGCAGCTGAGCTGTGCTGGGGCTGGGGCAGCTGTGCTGGGGTAGGAGCAGCTGTGCTGGGGCTGTGGCAGCTGTGCTGGGGTAGGGGCAGCTGTGCTCGAGTAGGTGCAGCTGGGGCTGGGGCAGCTGCGCTTGGGTAGGTGCAGCTGTGCTGGGGCTGTGGCAACTGTGCTGGGGTAGGGGCAGCTGCGCTAGGGTAGGTGCAGCTGTGCTGGGGCTGTGGCAGCAGTGCTGGGGCTGTGGCAGCTGTGCTGGGGTAGGGGCAGCTGTGCTGGGGTAAGTGCAGCTGTGCTGGGGCTGTGGCAGCTGTGCTGGGGCTGGGGCAGCTGTGCTGGGGTAGGGGCAGCTGTGCTGGGGTAGGTGCAGCTGGGGCTGGGGCAGCTGCGCTGGGGTAGGTGCAGCTGTGCTGGGGCTGGGGCAGCTGCGCTGGGGTAGGTGCAGCTGTGCTGGGGCTGTGGCAGCTGTGCTGGGGTAGGGGCAGCTGCGCTGGGGTACATGCAGCTGTGCTGGGGCTGTGGCAGCTGTGCTGGGGTATGGGCAGCTGTGCTGGGGTATGTGCAGCTGGGGCTGGGGCAGCTGTGCTGGGGGTAGGTGCAGCTGTGCTGGGGCTGGGGCAGCTGTGCTGGGGCTGGGACAGCTGTGCTGGGGAAGGTGGGCTCTGCGCTGGTGGCAGAGGGCGGCGCTCTGCGGTGTGGTGGTGGCAGCGGGCTGTGCTCCGGTGCAGGGGCGGCGGCTCCGCCGGCATTTCTTCGCAGCCCGGAGGCCCCCCGCACATCCTTCGCTGGCCGCCGCCATGTTACGGTGGCCTCCGGGAACATGGACGCCGGGAAGATGGCCGCCGGTCCGGGGACGGCGCATGTGCGGCTTAAGATCTCGTCCCTGGGCTGTGCTGGGGCAGGTGGACTGTCCTGGGGCAGCTGGGCTTTGGCGGCTGTGCTGGGGCAACTGGGCTGTGGCTGGGGCAGCTGTGCTGGGCTGGGGCTGGGGCAGCTGTGCTGTGCTGGGGCTGGGGCAGCTGGGCTGTGCTGGTCTGGGGCATCTGAGCTGTGCTGGGGCTGGGGCAGCTGTGCTGGGGTAGGGGCAGCTGTGCTGGGGCTGTGGCAGCTGTGCTGGGGGAGGGGCAGCTGTGCTGGGGTAGGTGCAGCTGGGGCAGCTGCGCTGGGGTAGGTGCAGCTGTTCTGGGGATGTGGCTGCTGTGCTGGGGTAGGGGCAGCTGTGATGGGGTATGTGCAGCTGTGCTGGGGCTGTGGCAGCAGTGTTGGGGTAGGGGCAGCTGTGCTGGGGTAGGGGCAGATGTGCTGGGGTAGGGGCAGCTGTGCTAGGGCTGGGGCAGCTGTGCTGGGCTGGGGCTGGGGCAGCTGTGCTGGGGCTGGGGCAGCTGTGCTGTGCTGGGGCAGCTGGGCTGTGCTTGTCTGGGGCAGCTGAGCTGTGCTGGGGCTGGGGCAGCTGTGCTGGGGTAGGAGCAGCTGTGCTGGGGCTGTGGCAGCTGTGCTGGAGTAGGGGCAGCTGTGCTGGGGTAGGTGCAGCTGGGGCTGGGGCAGCTGCGCTGGGGTAGGTGCAGCTGTGCTGGGGCTGTGGCAACTGTGCTGGGGCTGTGGCAGCTGTGCTGGGGTAGGGGCAGCTGTGCTGGGGTAAGGGCAGCTGTGCTGGGGCTGTGGCAGCTGTTCTGGGGTAGGGGCAGCTGTGCTGGGGTAGGTGCAATTGGGGCTGGGGCAGCTGCGCTGGGGTAGGTGCAGCTGTGCTGGGGCTGTGGCAGCTGTGCTGGGGCTGGGGCAGCTGCGCTGGGGTAGGTGCAGCTGTGCTGGGACTGTGGCAGCTGTGCTGGGGTAGGGGCAGCTGTGCTGGGGTAGAGGCAGGTGTGCTCCATGTTGCGGTGGCCTCCGGGAGCATGGACGCCGAGAAGATGGCCGCCAGTCCGGGGACGGCGCATGCGCTGCTTAAGGTCTCGTCCCTGGGCTGTGCTGGGGCAGGTGGGCTGTGCTGGGGCAGCTGGGCTGTGGCAGCTGTGCTGGGGCTGGGGCAGCTGTGCTGGGGCAGCTGGGCTGGGGCTGGGGCAGCTGTGCTGTGCTGGGGCAGCTGGGCTGTGCTGGTCTGGGGAGCTGAGCTGTGCTGCGGCTGGGGCAGCTGTGCTATGCTGGGGCAGCTGTGCTGGGCTGGGGCAGCTGGGTTGTGCTGGGGCTGGTGCAGCTATGCTGGGGCAGGGGCAGCTGTGCTGTGCTGGGGCTAGAGCAGCTGTGCTGTGGCTGGGGCAGCTAGGCTTGGGCAGGTGGGCTCTGTGGGGTGAGGGTGGCGGCTCTCAGTGCTGCGGTGCAGGGGCGGCAGCTCTGCCGGCATTTACTCTGTGCCCAGAGGCCCCCGCACATCCTTCGCTGGCCGCCGCCATGTTGCGGTGGCCTCCGGGAACATGGACGCCGGGAAGATGGCCGCCGGTCCGGGGACGGCGCATGCGCGGCTTAAGATCTCGTCCCTGGGCTGTGCTGGGGCAGGTGGGCTGTCCTGGGGCAGCTGGGCTGTGGCGGCTGTGCTGTGGCAGCTGGGCTGTGGCAGCTGTGCTGGGGCTGGGGCAGCTGTGCTGGGGCTGGGGAAGGTGTGCTGGGCTGGGGCTGCGGCAGCTGTGCTGTACTGGGGCTGGGGCAGCTGGGCTGTGCTGGTCTGGGGCATCTGAGCTGTGCTGGGGCTGGGGCAGCTGTGCTGGGGTAGGGGCAGCTGTGCTGGGGCTGTGGCAGCTGTGCTGGGGTAGGGTCAGCTGTGCTGGGGTAGGTGCAGCTGGGGCAGCTGCGCTGGGGTAGGTGCAGCTGTTCTGGGGCTGTGGCTGCTGTGCTGGGGTAGGGGCAGCTGTGCTGGGGTAGCTGCAGCTGTGCTGGGGCTGTGGCAGCAGTGCTGGGGCTGTGGCAGCTGTTCTGGGGATGTGGCAGCTGTGCTGGGGTAGGGGCAGCTGTGCTGGGGTAGGGGCAGCTGTGCAGGGGCTGTGGCAGCTGTGCTGGGGTAGGGGCAGCTGTGCTGGGGTAGGTGTAGCTGGGGCTGGGGCAGCTGCGCTGGGGTAGGTGCAGCTGTGCTGGGGCTGGGGCAGCTGCGCTGGGGTAGGTGCAGCTGTCCTGGGGCTGTCGCAGCTGTGCTGGGGTAGGGGCAGCTGTGCTGGGGTAGGGGCAGCTGTGCTGGGGCTGTGGCAGCTGTGCTGGGGGAGGGGCAGCTGTGCTGGGGTAGGAGCAGCTGCGCTGGGGTAGGGGCAGCTGTGCTGTGGCTGTGGCAGCTGTGCTGGGGTAGGGGCAGCTGTTCTGGGGTAGGTGCAGCTGGGGCTGGGGCAGCTGCGCTGGGGCAGGGGCAGCTGTGCTGGGGCTGTGGCAGCTGTGCTGGGGTAGGGGCAGCTGTGCTGGGGTAGGTGCAGCTGGGGCTGGGGCAGCTGTGCTGGGGGTAGGTGCAGCTGTGCTGGGGCTGGGGCAGCTGTGCTGGGGTTGGGGAAGCTGGGCTGGGGCTGGGGCAGCTGTGCTGGGGCTAGGGCAGCTGTGCTGTGCTGAGGCTGGGGCAGCTGTGCTGTGCTGGGCTAGGGCAGCTGGGTTGTGCAGGGGCTGGTGCAGCTGTGCTGGGGCTGGGGCAGCTGTGCTGTGCTGTGGCTGGAGCAGCTGTGCTGTGGCTGGGGCAGCTAGGCTGGGGCAGGTGGGCTCTGTGGGGTGAGGGTGGCGGCTCTCTGTGCTCCGGTGCAGGGGCGGCAGCTCCGCCGGCATTTCCTCCAAGCCCGGAGGCCCCCGCACATCCTTTGCTGGCCGCCGCCATGTTGCGGTGGCCTCCGGGAACATGGACGCCGGGAAGATGGCCGCCGGTCCGGGGACGGCGCATGCGCGGCTTAAGATCTCGTCCCTGGGCTGTGCAGGGGCAGGTGGGCTGTGCTGGGGCAGCTGGGCTGTGGCAGCTGTGCTGGGGCTGGGGCAGCTGTGCTGGGCTGGGGCTGGGGCAGCTGTGCTGGGCTGGGGCTGCGGCAGCTGTGCTGGGGCTGGGGCAGCTGTGCTGGGGTTGGGGCAGCTGGGCTGGGGCTGGGGCAGCTGTGCTGGGGCTAGGGCAGCTGTGCTGTGCTGGGGCTGGGGCAGCTGTGCTGTGCTGGGCTAGGGCAGCTGGGTTGTGCAGGGGCTGGTGCAGCTGTGCTGGGGCTGGGGCAGCTGTGATGTGCTGTGGCTGGAGCAGCTGTGCTGTGGCTGGGGCAGCTAGGCTGGGGCAGGTGGGCTCTGTGGGGTGAGGGTGGCGGCTCTCTGTGCTCCGGTGCAGGGGTGGCAGCTCCACCGGCATTTCCTCCAAGCCCGGAGGCCCCCGCCCATCCTTTGCTGGCCGCCGCCATGTTGCGGTGGCCTCCGGGAACATGGACGCCGGGAAGATGGCCGCCGGTCCGGGGACGGCACATGCGCGGCTTAAGATCTCGTCCCTGGGCTGTGCAGGGGCAGGTGGGCTGGGCTGTGGCAGCTGTGCTGGGGCTGGGGCAGCTGTGCTGGGCTGGGGCTGGGGCAGCTGTGCTGGGCTGGGGCTGCGGCAGCTGTGCTGGGGCTGGGGCAGCTGTGCTGTGCTGGGGCTGGGGCAGCTGGGCTGTGCTGGTCTGGGGCAGCTGAGCTGTGCTGGGGCTGGGGCAGCTGTGCTGGGGTAGGGGCAGCTGTGCTGGGGCTGTGGCAGCTGTGCTGGGGTAGGGGCAGCTGTGCTGGGGTAGGTGCAGCTGGGGCTGGGGCAGCTGCGCTGGGGTAGGCGCAGCTGTGCTGTGGCTGTGGCAGCTGTGCTGGGGTAGGGGCAGCTGTGCTGGGGTAGGTGCAGCTGTGCTGGGGCTGTGGCAGCTGTGCTGGGGTAGGGGCAGCTGTGCTGGGGTAGGTGCAGCTGGGGTAGGGGCAGCTGCGCTGGGGTAGGTGCAGCTGTGCTGGGGCTGTGGCAGCTGTGCTGGGGTAGGGGCAGCTGTGCTGGGGTAGGTGCAGCTGGGGCTGGGGCAGCTGCGCTGGGGTAGGGGCAGCTGTGCTGGGGCTGTGGCAGCTGTGCTGGGGTAGGGGCAGCTGTGCTGGGGTAGGTGCAGCTGGGGCTGGGGCAGCTGTGCTGGGGCAGGGACAGCTGTGCTGGGGCAGGTGGGCTCTGCGCTGGTGGCAGAGGGCGGCGCTCTGCGGTGCGGTGGTGGCAGCGGGCTGTGCTCCGGTGCAAGGGCGGCGGCTCCGCCGGCATTTCTTCGCAGCCCGGATGCCCCCCGCACATCCCTTGCTGGCCGCCGCCATGTTGCGGTGGCCTCCGGGAGCATGGACGCCGGGAAGATGGCCGCCGGTCTGGGAACGGGGGATGCGTGGCTTAAGATCTCGTCCTTGGGCTGTGCTGGGGCAGGTGGGCTGTGCTGGGGCAGCTGGGCTGTGGCAGCTGTGCTGGGGCTGGGGCAGCTGGGCTGGGGCTGGGGCAGCTGTGCTGTGCTGGGGCTGGGGCAGCTGGGCTGTGCTGATCTGGGGCAGCTGAGCTGTGCTGGGGCAGCTGTGCTGTGCTGGACTGGGGCAGCTGGGTTGTGCTGGGGCTGGTGCAGCTGTGCTCGGGCTGGGGCAGCTGTGCTGTGCTGGGGCTGGAGCAGCTGTGCTGTGGCTGGGGCAGCTAGGCTGGGGCAGGTGGGCTCTGTGGGGTGAGGGTGGCTGCTCTCTGTGCTCCGGTGCAGGGGCGGCAGCTCCCCCGCATATCCTCCAAGCCCGGAGGCCCCCGCACATCCTTTGCTGGCCGCCGCCATGTTGCGGTGGCCTCCGGGAACATGGACGCCGGGAAGATGGCCGCCGGTCCGGGGACGGCACATGCTCAGGTTCAGATCTCGTCCCGAGATCTCGGGGGACGAGATTCAAATCTCAGCAACGAGATCTCGTCCCCCGAGATCTCAGGACGAGATCTTAAGCCGCGCATGCGTCGTTCCCGGACCGGCGGCCATCTTCCCGGCGTCCGTGCTCCCGGAGGCCACCGCAACATGGCGGCGGCCAGCAAGGGATGTGCGGTTGGCCTCTGGGCTGCGAAGAAATGCCGGCGGAGCCGCTGCCCCTGCATCGGAGCACAGCCCGCTGCCACCACCGCACCGCAGAGCGCCGCCCGCTGCCACCAGCGCACCAGCCATAAGGTTAGTACCGTGTATTGCGACCATAAGACGCACCCCCCACTTTCCCCAAAAATTTTGGGGGAAAAATGTGCGTCTTATGGTCGGAAAAATACGGTAAATCTGCAACGTTTCAATGGATCGCAGTGATTGTGAGAATGTTTATTCGTAACATATTGTACTTCACGTCAGTGGTAACATTTGTTAGATATGACTTGCATCTATTTGTGAAAATATTGCAATTTTGGTGAAAATTTGGAGTACATTCTCGATTTTCAAACTTTCAATCTTTATATTCTTAAATCAACAGTCATGCTGTACAAAATAATTAATAAATAACATTTCCCATATGTCTACATTACGTCTGCATCATTTTTTCAATGTCATTTTATTTTGATAGGATGATAGAAGAGTTGAAACTTTAGCAGCAATTTCTAATTTTTTTCAACAAATTTACAAAACCTGTTTCTTTTGGATCTATTCAGATTTGGACTTTGAGGGACCTTTATATTGGAAAATCCCCAAAAGTGATAGTTTTAGAAACAGAAAAACTTCAAAACTGTTGTCAGGAATTTTTTTTTACCCTTCAGGTGCCACAGAGGAAGTATTGCGAAGTGGAATGAAAACAAAAATTAAAATTTTATTTAAATGTTGCTTTAACCCCAATTTTTTCACTTTTGCAAGCGGCAACACCAAAAAGTGAACTTTATAATTTGATACCCAATTTCTTGCAAGCGCTGTGATATCCAAAAGGTTGTTTTTGTTTTTAATAAATGGCATGGCTTGGATCCCATGCTGTAATATCTGTATACTCTTTAGTGTCCTCCCCTACCCAGGAGCTGTGGTATTATCAGACTATGTTCCTGTCAGACACAGCCATTACACAGTACACAGCAGGGGCACATTTAGGGTGTCTCCACTGTCCGGATTGTCGGCGCTTTGGAGGGAGTGGAATTCCCGCTCCACCCAAAGCGCCGCCTCCTTCTATGCGGTGATTCCGGATGTGCTCATATAAAAATTTTTATGTAACATTTTACAAAAAATAATTAAGAATGTTAGGTGTCTTTTTTGACACATACTTCCTTTTTCACCATTAAAAATTAAGCCTCATGTATCAAGAAAAAAGATGCAAAAATTATTTGAATATCTGAGTGAAAAAAAGTGTACAGCTCTTTAACACTAGGACTACTGGACTCGTGATCCCGCCTAGAACTACTGAAAGGAGTCATTTTGACTCCTTGCTTGTTTTCGTTTATTTTTAGAGTTTCATTTGTGGTTATTTATTAATAATTATATTTTTTGTAATGTATTATTATTGTGAGATCCAACAGTAATGCTTTTGATTGTTTTTTTCTGCTTTTCTTATTTTTCTACAGAAAATAACAATAATTATAATAGACGTTTTTCAAACATTTTTTTTTATTCAAGTGCACACATATAAACAACAACTGAAGAACAAAAAGCAGAGAAAATGTAGGTGGAGGAGCATAAAAATGAAAATATGGAGCAGAATTCACCTTCTAAACATTTGGTGTTTTGCATTTTAGGCATTGCCTTTGATTTATGGCAGTACATTGCCCACACAAAGACTTACCACAAGTCTTACAATTGCCGACAGATCTATTTTTCTTGCACTTTTCTTTGATCTGGCAAAATTTTGTTTGAACCATCACTTCTGAGCATGTAGAAACTTGGGATGTGGAACCCTTTTCCCTATCTGTGACATAAGGACCACTCAACTCTCTCACAAGCGTTTGCAAAAATGCCTTGCGTGACATTTTTTGGTACAGGTACAGAGAGGAGTTTCATACCTGAAGCTCCGCTCCGAACCCCGGGCTGGAGCCGCTGTCTGGGACGGAGCCGTGCTCGCGCGTAAGCAAGCGCTGCTCTGTCCCTGTCAGCGGCTCCAGCCCGGGGTTCGGAGCAGAGCTTCAGGCATGAGCGGGCAGGTACGGCCTGTATTGCGGCAAGAATATCCAGATGGCTATTCAGCCAGAATTCTGCTAGTGTGCACAGGCCCTAACTCAGTGTGTGGAAGAACAAATAAATACACATAACTACTTACCTTCTGGATTTGTTCCTTCTGAGTCTTCAGATTCACTTGATATGTTCTGAGGAATGAAATCTTCATCACTGTCGGAATCAAATACATGTTCCTGCAATTCGGATTCGGATTCATCCTCCGGTATGGATTGCAAAGTAGCCAGAATATCCTGAGGCTTTATCAAACGTCTTCTCTCCATATTCCTCACAAATTCCATAATTCTATATAGTTCCCTGCTGAAAAATAGAAATGAAATGAAAACTAAAAGAAATAATAACTGTTCTGCCACCTTCAAAAGTAGGTGGGCTGAATCAGTTGACAGACAGCTAAACTATTTCATAACAATTCATACCTGTATGAGTCTTCAGAGCTCCTATGTCTGCGTCTGTTCTCTTTGTCTCTTCAGCTGAACTGAAAGTAAAGTTACTATCCAGAATACTGTCTCCTGCTAGGACCTTAGAAAAACACCACCCTTCATTAGCATAAGATAAGAGCCTAGAGTAAACAAGCTATTTTGTTCAGCATTACACAGTAATACAAGCAGGTAAAACACAAGGAAATGTGAAAAGTTGACATGTAAATTGAACTACATCTATATGAACATCAGGGTAAATAAGACAGAGTGAAAAAATTATGCACAAAACTTTATAGCAACATTTAGTGACAAAAGGACCTCAAAATATAGTAGGGAGTCAAAATGACTCCCTTCAGTAGTTCTTGGTAAATTTTGAAAAAAACGCGCAAATTTTTCACCAAAATTATTTATTCTCACAAAATCTTTTTTCACATCATATTTGAGGAAAAGTCACCGAGTTTCAAGCCGGAATTCTGAAAAATGTAGTCACAGAAGAGAAATAAAAAACGAAAGGAGTCAAAATGACTCCATCAGTAGTTCTAGTGTTAAACCCCATGTACGAAAAGAGCCAAAACTTTGAATGGCTAGGAATGAAGGTAAATGGTCCAGTCATAAACTAGTTAAAGAGGTCATAAACAAGTTCATTGCACACTCCTAAAGGGATGCACATAAAAGAATTATAATTTAGCATAAGTATAATTCCACCTGTTACATGGATTGTGATTCAGTTCTTTGTGCGAGTACATAAAACATCCTTTCAACTTTTCTGAGTCCTTGTCACAATTTTGCATAATACCCCACCTCTAGCCACAGTGCACAATGAGTATCCATAGCAATGGCCCTTCCGGTCTATCTGCATCACTTCTGCCCTCTAGTGGTACACGCCACGCATTGCAATAGCATACATCTATAGAAACCACTTTAATGCTCATCTAGTCACCCATTCTTTTTTCTTCCAGCTGGCCATACTTTATAACCCACACAAAGTGTACCACCTCATACTCACCAAACCCAGCGTCCTTGCCCGTATTTGGCTCAGTCATAGCAGACAAAGCCATTTCTAAATACTCTTCATCCCCAGTGCTGATTACTTTTTATTTCACCCTACTTCACTACACTCTTTTACTTGTTCCATGTTGATTGTGCATATGAACTTATATTTATTAACCCAATCCTTAATATGGATATGAGTATTTAGCTCATCCATGTACAATTGACTTTTTGCTTGCAATATCCAATATCCTACGCAAATGACGGCAGCATGTACATACTGTATATCAATATTTTGTATGTGAATATATATATATGGGTAAGTTTCTCTCTCCTGTAGAGGACAATCTCTTATGCTGAAGAAGGTTCTCTCTCTCTTGTCCCCCCCAAGTGTATTTTCTAAACAGTTGCAAGCATTGCCATATACGTATATATCACTGGTGAGGCCACATCTAGAATATGGGATTCAGTTTTGAGTTCCACATTTTAAAAAGAGAATTCAGAAGATAGAGTTAGTTCAAATGTGAGCACCTAGATTAAAACAAGAGTTGTAAGGCCTCTCATATGAGGGGAGGTTGGAAAAGTTGGGCTTATTTAGCTTAGAAAAATGATGCCTCAGAGGAGATCTCAATGACACGTATAAATATATGTGTGGCCAATACAAAACATTAGCATATGACTGAGGCTGGTTTCACACTTGCGTTTTTTTGCGCTGCTTTTTAGCGCAAAAAACGCATGCGTTTTTTCACCTATCTTTAACATGGGTGCGCATAGGTGCGCATACACATGCGTTTATATGCGCATGCGTTTTTTTGTAGTGTGCGCTCGGGCGCACAAAATGCATCCTGTAGCATTTTTTGTGCGTCCGACTTGCCCCCAGAAAAACACATGCGCACGCAATGCGTTTTTTACAGCCAAACACCCATTACAGTCTATGGGTGCGCATACGTGCGCATGGTAATGCGCACGTATGCGCCAAAAAACATGCGTTTTTTTAAAAAAAACGCACCAAAACCCGCTAAAAAACACACACAAACACATGATGCGTTTTTTATGTGCGTTTGCACTGCGCATGGTGCGCAGCGCAAAAAAACGCAAGTGTGAAAGTAGCCTTATTCCTTCCAAAAACCATACTAAGGACCAGGGGGAACTCATTATGGGTGGAAGAAAGGCGATTCTGGAAGCTAAATAGGAAAGGGTTCTTTACAGTTAGAGCAGTCAGAATGTGGAATACCGACCACAAGAGGTAGTAATGGCAGACACTATTGCAGCTTTTAAAAAAGGGCTGGACGATTTGCTGAGTACACATAATATTGCGGGTTATAGTTAATTTAGTGACAAAATATATAATTGGTGGAGAAATGTTAATGATGAACCTAAGTCTTTTTTCAACCTATGCAACTAATATTGATATTTGAGCATATTTATTCACCATGCATCAAATTTTGGGGTAAATTTAGGTAAAGTCGGTGAATTTGAATTTTAAAAGAGCCACTCATCTCTATTCAGGAGTGTGCAATGAACTTATTTATATGTATTTAGGGGTCAAGCCTGGTGTACTCCATCCCATTGACACTGAGTGAACTCATAATTATTCTTATCTGCTTAAAGTGGTTGTACAATATACCGTATTTTTTGGACTATAAGACGCACCAGACCATAAGACGCACCCCAATTTTCAGAAGAAAAAAATAATAATGTGTCAATGGAGGTCCGTCTTACAGTCCGAATTCAGCTTACCTGGGACTGGATCCGGCACAGGTGGAGGAGTGGTCACAGGGGTCATTCAGTGGTCCAGGCTCGTGCGGTGGCGGCTCTGTGCTGGGGCAGGTTGGTTGTGCTAGAGCAGCTGGGCTGGGCTGTGCTGGGGCAGGTGGGCTGGGCTGTGGCAGCTGTGCTGGGGCTGGGGCAGCTGTGCTGGGGTTGGGGCAGCTGGGCTGGGGCTGGGGCAGCTAGGCTGGACTGGTGCTGGGGCAGCTGGGCTGGGGCTGGGGCAGCTGTGCTGAGCTTGGGCTGGGGCAGTTGGGCTGGGGCAGCTGGGCTGTGCTGGGGCTGGGGCAGCTGTGCTGGGGCTGGTGCAGCTGGACTGTGCTGGGGCTGGTGCAGCTGTGCTGGGGCTGGGGCAGCTGTGCTGTGCTGGGGCTGGAGCAGCTGTGCTGGGGTTGGGGCAGCTAGGCTGGAGCAGGTGGGCTCTGTGGGATGAGGGTGGTGGCTCTCTGTGCTCCGGTGCAGGGGCGGCGGCTCCATCGGCATTTCCTCCAAGCCCGGAGGCCCCCGCATATCCTTTGCTGGCCGCCGCCATGTTGCAGTGGCCTCCGGGAACATGGACGCCGGGAAGTTGGCTGCCGGTCCGGGGACGGCGCATGCGCAGGTTCAGATCTCGTCCTGAGATCTCGGGGGACGAGATTCAAATCTCGGCAACGAGATCTCGTCCCCCGAGATCTCGGGACGAGATCTGAACCTGCGCATGCGCCGTCCCCGGACCAGCGGCCATCTTCCCGGCGTCGATGTTCCCGGAGGCCACCACAACATGGCGGCGGCCAGCAAGAGATGTGCGGGGGCCTTCGGGCTTGGAGGAAATGCCGGCGGTGCCTCCGCCCCTGCACCGGAGCACAGAGAGCCGCTACCCTTGCACCACCACACTACAGAGCCCCGCGGCACCCGCACCAGCCTCCAGCCATGATCGGAGGTTAGTATATTGCGACCATAAGATGAACCCCCCACTTTCCCCCAAAATTTTTTGGGAAAAAAGTGCGTCTTATGGTCCGAAAATACGGTATGTAAAGTACTGCACAGAGGCAGTCGTATTGCTAAAACAATGAAATATTACATACTCATCCCATCGTTCCAGTGTTACCCACTGGTATACTGTTTATATTGACTTCACTCAATTGCATTAAGGCATATCAATGTGAAATACAAGAAGTGTGAATAGCGTAATGGCTTTTGAAATTTAGGAAAAACACATAAGATGCTTAGTACAAAATTTGGCCAAAAAATGTGAGCCCATTCACCAACGTCAAAGTGCTCTCATTGAATGGGTCCCTTACCTGACTGTCTATAAATACAGGCTTAACCAAGTTATTAGCCATAGGTAAGTGTTCACACTAGGCAGTCAGGTCAGGGACCCGTTCAAAGAGATCACCTTGACGTTGGGGAATGGGCTCACATTTGTTGGCCAAATTTTGTGCTAAGTATCTCATGTGTTATTCCTAAATTTTAAAAGTCATTACGCTATTCACACTTCTTGTATTTCACATTGATATGCCTTAATGCAATTGAGTGCAACCATTTCTTCATTTTGATATGTAAGCTGTTTTTTGCTATGTACCTGTTCAGATTAGTTCTAGATGTGCCATCAGTAGTGTTGAGCATTCCGATACTGCAAATATCGGGAATCGGCCGATATTCGCTGTATCGGAATTCCGATACCGAGTACCGATATTTTTTCAATATCGGATACCGGAATCGGAAGTTACCATAATGCAAAGAGCCACTGCTGTGGCTCTGATTGGCTGCCGAAATGACGTCATCATGATGCGCGGTCTGTGCGCATCATGATGCGCCGTCAGTTCGGGCCTTCCGGGGGGTCTATGCCGACTGCCCGGGGGTCTGTGCCGACTGCCCGGGGGTCTATGCGGAATGCCTGGGGGCTGTGCCGGCCTGCCGGTGGTCTGTACCGACTGTCCGGAGGTCTGTGCAGGCTGCGGGGGTCTGTACCGGCCTGCCGGGGGTCTGTGTCGGCCTGCCGGTGGTCTGTACCGACTGCCCGGGGTCTGTGCGGACTGTCGGGGGTCTGTACCGGCCTGCCGGGGGGCTGTGCCGGCCTGCCGGTGGTCTGTACCGACTGTCCGGAGGTCTGTGCAGGCTGCGGGGGTCTGTGCAGGATCGTCCGATGGGACTACAAGTCCCATCGGGCGATGCCTGCTACCATGACAGTGATTGACACATTAGCCAATGATGGGACAGTAGTAGTCCCATAATCCGGCCAATGTGTTGAATGTAAAAAAAAAAAAAAGACATACATACTACATACATACTACATACATACTACATACATGCTACATACATACTACATATATACCACATGCATGCAACATACATACTACATATATACCACATGCATGCAACATACATACTACATATATTCTACATGCAACATATATACTACATATATACTACATGCATGTAACATACATATATACTACACATATACTTAGTGTTGAGCATTCCGATACTGCAAATATCGGATATCGGCCGATATTCGCTGTATCGGAATTCCGATACCGAGTACCGATATTTTTTCAATATCGGATACCGTAATCAGAAGTTTCCCATACTGCAAAGAGCCACTGCTGTGGCTCTGATTGGCTGCCAAAATGACGTCATCATGATGCGCGGTCTGTGCGCATCATGATGCGCCGTCAGTTCGGTCTGTGCCGACTGCCCGGAGGTCTGTGCGGACTGCCGGGGGTCTGTACTGGCCTGCCAGGGGGATGTGCCGGCCTGCCGGTGGCCTGTAATGACTGTCCGGGGGTCTGTGCAGGCTGCTGGGGTCTGTACCGGCCTGCCGGGGGGCTGTGCCGGCCTGCCGGTGGTCTGTGCTGCCTGTCTGGAGGTCTGAGCGGACTGTCGGGGGTCTGTACCGGCCTGCCGGGGGGCTGTGCCGGCCTGCCGGTGGTCTGTACCGACTGTTCGGGGGTCTGAGCGGACTGCCGAGGGACTGTACCGGCCTGCCGGTGGTCTGTGCCAACTGTCCGGGCGTCTAAGTGGACTGCCGGGGGTCTGTACCGGCCTGCCGGTGGTCTGTACCGACTGTCCGGGGGTCTGAGCGCACTGCCGGGGATCTGTACCAGCCTTCCAGGGGTCTGTACCGGCCTGCCGGGGGGCTGTGCCGGCCTGCCGGTGGTCTGTACCGACTGTCTGGGGGTCTGTGCAGGCTGCGGGGGTCTGTACCGGCCTGCCGGGGGCTGTGCCGGCCTGCCGGTGGTCTGTTCCGACTGTCCGGGGGTCTGAGTGGACTGCCGGGGGTCTGTACCGGCCTGCCGGGGGGCTGTGCCGGCCTGCCGGTGTTCTCTACCGACTATCCGGGGGTCTGAGCGGACTGCCGGGGGTCTGTACCAGCCTGCCGGGAGGCTGTGCCGGCCTGCCGGTGGTCTGTACCGACTGTCCGGGGGTCTGAGCGGACTGCCGGGGGTCTGTACCGGCCTGCCGGTGGTCTGTGCCGACTGTCCAGGGGTCTGAGCGGACTGCAGGCGTCTGTACTGGCCTGCCGGGGGGCTGTGCCGGCCTGCCGGTGGTCTGTACAGACTGTCCGGGGGTCTATGCAGGCTGCGGGGTCTGTACCGGCCTGCTGGGGGGCTGTGCCGGCCTGCCGGGGGGCTGTGCCGGCCTGCCGGTGATCTGTGCCGACTGTCCGGGGGTCTGAGCGGACTGCCGGGGGTCTGTACAGGCCTGCCAGGGGGCTGTGCCGGCCTGACGGTGATCTGTACCGACTGTCCGGGGGTCTGTGCAGGCTGCGGGGGTCTGTA
Source organism: Dendrobates tinctorius (assembly GCF_039654945.1). Taxonomy (NCBI): domain Eukaryota; kingdom Metazoa; phylum Chordata; class Amphibia; order Anura; family Dendrobatidae; genus Dendrobates; species Dendrobates tinctorius. Next base: position 28,278,252 of record NW_027361771.1, read on the forward strand.
CCGGCCTGCCGGGGGGCTGTGCCGGCCTGCCGGTGGTCTGTGCCGACTGTCCGGGGGTCTGAGCGGACTGCCGGGGGTCTGTACCGGCCTGCTGGGGGCTGTGCCGGCCTGCCGGTGGTCTGTGCCGACTGTCCGGGGGTCTGAGCGGACTGCCGGGGGTCTGTACCGGCCTGCCGGGGGACTGTGCCAAGTCCCATCGGGCGATGCCTGCTACCATGACGGTGATTGACACATTAGCCAATGATGGGACAGTAGTAGTCCCATCATCCGGTCTATGTGTTGAATGTAAAAAAAAAATACATACTACATACTACTTACATACTACATACATACTGCATGCATGCAACATACATACTACATATATACCACATGCTGCATGCATGCAACATACATACAACATATATACTGCATGCATGCAACATGCATACTACATGCATGCAACATACATACATACTACATGCAACATGCATACTACATATATACTACATGCATGCAACATACATACAACATATATACTACATGCATGCAACATGCATACCACATATATACTACATGCATGCAACATATACACTCACTGGCCACTTTATTAGGTACACCTGTCCAACTGTGTGTTAAGACTTAATTTCTAATCAGCCAATCACATGGCGGCAACTCAGTGCATTTAGGCATGTAGACATGGTCAAGACAATCTCCTGCAGTTCAAACCGAGCATCAGTATGGGGAAGAAAGGTGATTTGAGTGCCTTTGAACGTGGCATGATTGTTGGTGCCAGAAGGGCTGGTCTGAGAATTTCAGAAACTGCTGATCTACTGGGATTTTCACGCACAACCATCTCTAGGGTTTACAGAGAATGGTCCGAAAAAGAAAAAAAATCCAGTGAGCGGCAGTTCTGTGGCCGGAAATGCCATGTTGCTGCCAGAGGTCAGAGGAGAATGGGCAGACTGGTTCGAGCTGATAGAAAGGCAACAGTGACTCAAATTGCCACCCGTTACAACCAAGGTGGCCAGAAGAGCATCTCTGAACGCACAGTGCGTCGAACTTTGAGGCAGATGGGCTACAGCAGCAGAAGACCACACTGGGTACCACTCCTCTCAGCTAAGAACAGGAAACTGAGGCTACAATTTGCACAAGCTCATCGAAATTGGACAGTAGAAGATTGGAAAAACGTTGCCTGGTCTGATGAGTCTCGATTTCTGCTGCGACATTCGGATGGTAGGGTCAGAATTTGGCGTAAACAACATGAAAGCATGGATCCATCCTGCCTTGTATCAACGGTTCAGGCTGGTGGTGGTGGTGTCATGGTGTGGGGAATTTTTTCTGGGCACTCTTTGGGCCCCTTGGTACCAATTGAGCATCGTTGCAACGCCACAGCCTACCTGAGTATTGTTGCTGACCATGTCCATCCCTTTATGACCACAATGTACCCAACATCTGATGGCTACTTGTAGCAGGATAATGCGCCATGTCCTAAAGCTCGAATCATCTCAGATTGGTTTCTTGAACATGACAATGAGTTTACTGTACTCAAATGGCCTCCTCAGTCACCAGATCTCAATCCAATAGAGCATCTTTGGGATGTGGTGGAACGGGAGATTCGCATCAGGGATGTGCAGCCGACAAATCTGCGCCAACTGTGTGATGCCATCATGTCAATATGGTCCAAAATCTCTGAGGAATGCTTCCAGCACCTTGTTGAATCTCTGCCACGAAGAATTGAGGCAGTTCTGAAGGCAAAAGGGGGTCCAACCCCTTACTAGCATGGTGTACCTAATAAAGTGGCCAGTGAGTGTATATACTACATGCAACATGCATAATACATGCATGCAACATACATACATCACATACCCCATGCATGCAACATGCATGCTATATATATATATACCACATATATACTCCATGCATGCAACATGCATATATACTACATATATACTACATGCAACATACATACTACATATATACTACATGCATGCAACATATATACCACATATATACTACATACATGCAACATACATACAGCATATATACTACATGCATGCAACATTCATACTACATATATACTACATGCATGGATCATACATATATACTACATGCAATATGCATACTACATATATACTACATGCATGCAACATACTACATTTATACCACATGCCTGCAAAATACATATATACAACATATATACTACATGCATGCAACATGCATACTACATATATACCACATATATACTACATGCATGTAACATACATATATACTACATGCAACATGCATACCACATATATACTACATACATACTACATATATACCACATGCATGCAACATGCATACTACATATATACCACATATATAATACATGCATGCAACATACATACAACATATATACTGCATGCAACATGCATACTACATATGTACAACATACACTACATGCATGCAACATACATTAATACAACATATATACTACATGCAAAATACATACTACATATACACTCACTGGCCACTTTATTAGGTACACCTGTCCAACTGTGTGTTAAGACTTAATTTCTAATCAGCCAATCACATGGCGGCAACTCAGTGCATTTAGGCATGTAGACATGGTCAAGACAATCTCCTGCAGTTCAAACCGAGCATCAGTATGGGGGAAGAAAGGTGATTTGAGTGCCTTTGAACGTGGCATGATTGTTGGTGCCAGAAGGGCTGGTCTGAGTATTTCAGAAACTGCTGATCTACTGGGATTTTCACGCACAACCATCTCTAGGGTTTACAGAGAATGGTCCGAAAAAGAAAAAAAATCCAGTGAGCGGCAGTTCTGTGGCCGGAAATGCCATGTTGATGCCAGAGGTCAGAGGAGAATGGGCAGACTGGTTTGAGCTGATAGAAAGGCAACAGTGACTCAAATTGCCACCCGTTACAACCAAGGTAGGCAGAAGAGCATCTCTGAACGCACAGTGCGTCGAACTTTGAGGCAGATGGGCTACAGCAGCAGAAGACCACACTGGGTACCACTCCTCTCAGCTAAGAACAGGAAACTGAGGCTACAATTTGCACAAGCTCATCGAAATTGGACAGTAGAAGATTGGAAAAACGTTGCCTGGTCTGATGAGTCTCGATTTCTGCTGCGACATTCGGATGGTAGGGTCAGAATTTGGCGTAAACAACATGAAAGCATGGATCCATCCTGCCTTGTATCAACGGTTCAGGCTGGTGGTGGTGGTGTCATGGTGTGGGGAATTTTTTCTGGGCACTCTTTGGGCCCCTTGGTACCAATTGAGCATCGTTGCAACGCCACAGCCTACCTGAGTATTGTTGCTGACCATGTCCATCCCTTTATGACCACAATGTACCCAACATCTGATGGCTACTTTCAGCAGGATAATGCGCCATGTCATAAAGCTCGAATCATCTCAGATTGGTTTCTTGAACATGACAATGAGTTTACTGTACTCAAATGGCCTCCTCAGTCACCAGATCTCAATCCAATAGAGCATCTTTGGGATGTGGTGGAACGGGAGATTCGCATCAGGGATGTGCAGCCGACAAATCTGCGCCAACTGTGTGATGCCATCATGTCAATATGGTCCAAAATCTCTGAGGAATGCTTCCAGCACCTTGTTGAATCTCTGCCACGAAGAATTGAGGCAGTTCTGAAGGCAAAAGGGGGTCCAACCCCTTACTAGCATGGTGTACCTAATAAAGTGGCCAGTGAGTGTATACTACATACATACTGCATATTTACCACATGCATGCAACATGCATACTACATATATACCACATATATACTACATGCATGCAACATACATACAACATATATACTGCATGCAACATGCATACTACATATGTACAACATATACTACATGCATGCAACATACATTAATACAACATATATACTACATGCAAAATACATACTACATATATACTACATACATACTGCATATATACCACATGCATGCAACATGCATACTACATATATACCACATATATACTACATGCATGCAACATACATACAACATATACTGTATACTGCATGCAACATGCATACTACATATGTACAACATATACTACATGCATGCAACATACATTAATACAACATATATACTACATGCAACATACATACTACATATATACTACATGCATGCAACATACATATATACTACATATATACTACATGCATGCAACATGCATACTACATATATACCACATATATACTACATGCATACAACATACATACATACAACATATATACTACATGCATGCAACATACATATATAATACATATATACTACATGCAACATACACACTACATACATACTACATATATACCACATGCATGCAACATGCATACTACATATATACTACATGCATGCAACATACATATATACTACATGCATGCAACATACATACTACATATATACCCCATGCATGCAACATGCATACTACATATATATTACATGCATGCAACATACATATATACTACATACAATACATTCATACAATACATACATATAGACATACAGTGCATATAACATAGAGTACATACTCACCATCACTTGTCACCTTGATCCCCCAAAGCCATTGTCATCTATGGAATAAATATTAAACTAACAAAGCACCAATATACTCACCCCTGATCCGCAGAAGTCCACGAGTGTCCCACGACGATCTTGCGTGGAGAACAGCAGCATCAGCTGATGCTTCCGTTCTCTACGGGCTCCAGGAAACCAGTGTCGGGAGGTAGGTAACCTTCCGCCCTGTATTCCTCCGCCACTGTAAAAAAAAAAGTCCCTATTCTCATTTTATGGCATTGCTGTGTGAGAAATTTCCCACGAAGCTTTTGCCATAAAGTGAGACTAGGGACTTTTTTTTTACAGTGGTGGAGGAATACAGGGCGGAAGGATACCTACCTCCCGACACTGGTTTCCTGGAGCCCGTAGAGAACGGTAGCATCAGCTGATGCTGCTGTTCTCCACGCAAGATTGTCGTGGGACACTCGTGGACTTCTGCGGATAAGGGGTGAGTATATTGGTGGTTTGTTATTTTAATATTTATTCCACATATGACAATGGCTTCGGGGATCAAAGTGACAAGTGATGTTGAGTATGTACTCTATGTTATATGTACTGTATGTCTATATGTATGCATTGTATGAATGTATTGTATGTAGTATATTTGTATGTTGCATGCATGTAGTATATATGTACTATATATATATATATATATATATGTAGTATGCATGTTGCATGCATGTGGTATATATGTAGTATGTATGTATGTTGCATGCATGTAGTATATATGTATGTTGCATGTATGTAGTATATATATAGTATGCATGTTGCATGCATGTGGTATATATGCCGTATGTATGTTGCATGCATGTAGTATATATGTAGTATGCAAGTTGCATGTAGTATATATGTATGTTGTATGCATGTAGTATACATGTAGTATGTATGTTGCATGTAGTATATGTAGTATATATGTATGTTGCATGCATGTAGTATATATTTAGTATGTATGTTGCATGTAGTATATATGTTGTATATATGTATGTTGCATGCATGTGGTATATATATAGTATATATGTGTTATATATGTAGTTTGCATGTTGCATGCTTGTGGTATATATGTATGTTGCATGCATGTAGTATATATGTAGAATGCATGTTGCATGCAGTATATATGTTGTATGTATGTTGCATGCATGTAGTATATATGTGGTATATATGTAGTATGTATGTTGCATGCATGTAGTATATATGTAGTATGCATGTAGCATGTAATATATATGTATGTTGCATGCATGTAGTATATATGTAGCATGTATGTTGCATGCATGTGGTATATATGTAGTATATATGTGGTATATATGTAGTTTGCATGTTGAATGCATGTGGAAAATATGTATTATGTATGTTGCATGCATGTAGTATATATGTGGTATATATGTAGTATGCATGTTGCATGCATGTGGTGTATATGTAGTATGTATGTATGTTGCATGCATGTAGTATATATGTACTATGCATGTTGCATGTAGTATATATGTATGTTGCATGCATATAGTAAATATGTAGTATGTATGTTGCATGTAGTATATATGTAGCATATATGTATGTTGCATGCATGTAGTATATATGTAGTATGTATTTTGCATGTAGTATATATGTAGCATATATGTATGTTGCATGCATGTAGTATATATGTAGTATGTATGTTGCATGTAGTATATATGTTGTATATATGTATGTTGCATGCATGTGGTATATATGTAGTATATATGTAGTATGCATGTTGCATGCAGTATATCTGTTGTATGTACTGTATGTTGCATGAATGTAGTATATATGTAGTATGCATGTTGCATGTAGTATATATATGTATGTTGCATGCATGTAGTATATATGTAGTATATATGTTGCATGTAGTATATATGTAGTATATATGTATGTTGCATGCATGTAGTATATATATAGTATGTATGTTGCATGCATTTGGTATATATGTAGTATATATGTGGTATATATGTAGTTTGCATGTGGAAAATATGTATTATGTATGTTGCATGTATGTAGTATATATGTGGTGTATATGTAGTATGCATGTAGCATGCATGTGGTGCATATGTAGTATGTATGTTGCATGCATGTAGTATATATGTACTATGCATGTTGCATGTAGTATATATGTATGTTGCATGCATGTAGTATATATGTATTATGTATGTTGCATGTAGTATATATGTTGTATGTATGTTGCATGGATGTGGTATATATGTAGTATATATGTAGTTTGTATGTTGCATGCATGTAGTATATATGTAGTATGCATGTTGCATGCATGTAGTATATATGTATTATGTATGTTGCATGCATGTAGTATATATGTGGTGTATATGTAGTATGCATGTTGCATGCATGTGGTGTATATGTAGTATGTATGTATGTTGCATGCATGTAGTATATATGTACTGTGCATGTTGCATGTAGTATATATGTATGTTGCATGCATGTAGTATACATGTAGTATGTATGTTGCATGTAGTATATATGTAGTATATATGTATGTATGTTGCATGCATGTAGTATATATGTAGTATGTATGTTGCATGTAGTATATATGTTATATATATATATATGTATGTTGCATGCATGTGGTATATATGTAGTATATATGTAGTTTGCATGTTGCATGCATGTGGTATATATGTATGTTGCATGCATGTAGTATATATGTAGTATGCATGTTGCATGCATGTAGTATATATGTTGTATGTATGTTGCATGCATGTAGTATATATGTGGTATATATGTAGTATGTATGTTGCATGCATGTAGTATATATGTAATATGCATGTTGCATGTAGTATATATGTATGTTGCATGCATGTAGTATATATGTAGTATGTATGTTGCATGCATGTGGTATATATGTGGTATGTATGTTGCATGCATGTAGTATATATGTTGTATGTTGCATGCATGTAGTATATATCTTGTATGTATGTTGCATGCATGTAGTATGTATGTAGCATGTAGCATGTATGTAGTATGTATGCAGCATGTAGTATGTATGTAGTAGATTCAAGATTCAAGATTCAAAGATTCAAAGAAGCTTTATTGGCAGGACTAAATACACATTAGTTTTGCCAAAGCAGGTGTACAGAAGGGAATAGGGATAGGGACTGTAGGGATGTTGGGAAGGGGCTGTAGGAAAGGTGGATGGGGCAGATCCAGGTTGGGGCTATAGAAGTCCATGGCATAGGGAAGGTGGATGGCGGCATGGGGGCAGATCCAGGATGATCCAGGGGGGCAGATCCAGGATCCAGGATGAGGTAGTATATATTTTTTTTTTTTTACATTCAACACATAGGCCAGATGATGGGACTACTACTGTCCCATCATTGGCTAATGTGTCAATCACCATCATGGAAGCAGGCATCGCACGATGGGACTTGTAGTCCCATCGGACGATGCCTGCACAGACCCCCGCAGCCTGCACAGACCCCCGGACAGCCGGTACAGACCCCCGGCAGTCCGCTCAGACCCCAGGACAGTCGGTACAGACCACCGGCAGGCTGGCACAGTCCCCCAGCAGGCCGGTACAGACCCCCGCAGCCTGCACAGACCCCCGGACAGTCGGTACAGACCATCGGCAGGCCAGCACAGAACCCCGGCAGGCCGGTACAGACCCCCGGTAATCCGCTCAGACCCCCGGACAGTCGGGTCAGACCACCGGCAGGCCGGCACAGCCCCTCAGAAGGCCCGTACAGACCCCCACAGCCTGCACAGACCCCCGGACAGTCGGCACAGCCCCCCGGCAGTACGGCACAGCCCCCCAGCAGGCCGGTACAGACCCCCGGCAGTCCGCTCAGACCCCCGGTCAGAGGGTACAGACCACCGGCAGGCTGGCACAGCCCCCCGGCAGGCAGGTACAGACCCCCGCAGCCTGCACAGACCCCCGGACAGTAGGTACAGACCACCGGCAGGCCGGCACAGCCCCCCAGCGGGCCGGTAAAGACCCCCGGCAGTTCGCTCAGACCCCCGGACAGTCGGTACAGACCACCGTCAGGCCGGCACAGCCCCCTGGCAGGCCGGTACATACCCCCGGCAGTCCGCTCAGACCCCGGACAGTCGGTACAGACCACCGACAGGCCGGCACAGCCCCTCGGCAGGCTGGTACAGACACCCGCAGCCTGCACAGACCCCCGGACAGTCGGCACAGCCCCCAGCAGGCCGGTACAGACCCCCGGCAGTCCGCTCAGACCCCCGGACAGTCGGTACAGACCACCGGCAGGCAGGCACAGCCCCCCGGCAGGCCGGTACAGACCCCCGCAGCCTACACAGACCCCCGGGCAGTCGGTAAAGACCACCGGCAGGCTGGCACAGCCCCCCGGCAGGCAGGTACAGACCCCAGCAGCCTGCACAGACCCCCGGACAGTAGGTACAGACCATCGGCAGGCCAGCACAGAACCCCAGCAGGCCGGTACAGACCCCCGGTAATCCGCTCAGACCCCCGGACAGTCGGGTCAGACCACCGGCAGGCCGGCACAGCCCCTCAGAAGGCCCGTACAGACCCCCACAGCCTGCACAGACCCCCGGACAGTCGGCACAGCCCCCCGGCAGTACGGCACAGCCCCCCAGCAGGCCGGTACAGACCCCCGGCAGTCCGCTCAGACCCCCGGTCAGAGGGTACAGACCACCGGCAGGCTGGCACAGCCCCCCGGCAGGCAGGTACAGACCCCCGCAGCCTGCACAGACCCCCGGACAGTAGGTACAGACCACCGGCAGGCCGGCACAGCCCCCCAGCGGGCCGGTAAAGACCCCCGGCAGTTCGCTCAGACCCCCGGACAGTCGGTACAGACCACCGTCAGGCCGGCACAGCCCCCTGGCAGGCCGGTACATACCCCCGGCAGTCCGCTCAGACCCCGGACAGTCGGTACAGACCACCGACAGGCCGGCACAGCCCCTCGGCAGGCTGGTACAGACACCCGCAGCCTGCACAGACCCCCGGACAGTCGGCACAGCCCCCAGCAGGCCGGTACAGACCCCCGGCAGTCCGCTCAGACCCCCGGACAGTCGGTACAGACCACCGGCAGGCAGGCACAGCCCCCCGGCAGGCCGGTACAGACCCCCGCAGCCTACACAGACCCCCGGGCAGTCGGTAAAGACCACCGGCAGGCTGGCACAGCCCCCCGGCAGGCAGGTACAGACCCCAGCAGCCTGCACAGACCCCCGGACAGTAGGTACAGACCACCGGCAGGCCGGCACAGCCCCCCAGCGGGCCGGTAAAGACCCCCGGCAGTCCGCTCAGACCCCCGGACAGTCGGTACAGACCACCGTCAGGCCGGCACAGCCCCCCGGCAGGCCGGTACATACCCCCGGCAGTCCGCTCAGACCCCGGACAGTCGGTACAGACCACCGACAGGCCGGCACAGCCCCTCGGCAGGCCGGTACAGACACCCGCAGCCTGCACAGACCCCCGGACAGTCGGCACAGCCCCCCGGCAGGCCGGTACAGACCCCCGGCAGTCCGCTCAGACCCCCGGACAGTCGTTACAGACCACCGGCAGGCAGGCACAGCCCCCCGGCAGGCCAGTACAGACCCCCGCAGCCTACACAGACCCCCGGGCAGTCGGTACAGACCACCGGCAGGCCGGCACAGCCCCCCGGCAGGCCAGCACAGACCCCCGGGCAGTCGGCACAGACCCCTGGGCTGTCGGCACAGACCCCCGGCAGTCCGCTCAGACCCCCGGACAGTCGGCACAGACCACCGGCAGGTCGGCACAGCCCCTCGGCAGGCCGGTACAGACCCCCGCAGCCTGCACAGACCCCCAGACAGTCGGCACAGCCCCCCGGCAGGCCGGTACAGACCCCCGGCAGTCCGCTCAGGCCCCCGGACAGTTGGTACAGACCACCGGCAGGCTGGCACAGCCCCCCAGCAGGCCGGTACAGACCCCCGCAGCCTGCACAGACCCCCGGACAGTCGGTACAGACCACCGGCAGGCCAGCACAGCCCCCCGGCTGGCCGGTACAGACCCCCGGCAGTCCGCTCAGACCCCCGGACAGTCGGTACAGACCACCGGCAGGCCGGCACAGCCCCTCGGCAGGCCGGTACAGACCCCCACATCCTGCACAGACCCCCGGACAGTCGGCACAGCCCCCCGGCAGGCCGACACAACCCCCCGGCAGGCCGGCACAGCCCCCTGGCAGGCCGGTACAGACCCCCGGCAGTCCGCTCAGACCCCCGGTCAGTTGGTACAGACCACCGGCAGGCTGGCACAGCCCCCCGGCAGGCCGGTGCAGACGCCCGCAGGCTGCACAGACCCCCGGATAGTCGGTACAGACCACCGGCAGGCCGGCACAGCCCCCCAGCAGGCCGGTAAAGATTCCCGGCAGTCTACTTAGACCCCCGGACAGTCGGTACAGACCACCGGCAGGCCAGCACAGCCCCCAGGCAGGCCGGTACAGACCCCCGGCAGTCCGCTCAGACCCCCGGACAGTCGGTACAGACCACCGGCAGGCTGGCACAGCCCCCCGGCAGGCCGGTACAGACCCCTGCAGCCTGCACAGACCCCCGGACAGTCGGTACAGACCACCATCAGGCCGGCACAGCCCCCCGGCAGGCCGGTACAGACCCCCGGCAGTCCGCTCAGACCCCCAGACAGTCAGTACAGACCACGGACAGGCCGGCACAGCCCCTCCGCAGGCCGGTACAGACACCCGCAGCCTGCACAGACCCCCGGGCAGGCCAGCACAGCCCCCCGGCAGGCCGGCACAGCCCCATCAGCAGGCCGGTACAGACCCCCGGTAGTCCGCTCAGACCCCGGACAGTCGGTACAGACCACCGGCAGGCCGGCACAGCCCCCCGGCAGGCCGGTACAGACCCCCGCAGCCTGCACAGACCCCCGGGCAGTCGGTACAGACCACCGGCAGGCCGGCACAGCCCCCGGCAGGCCGGTACAGACCCCCGGCAGTTCGCTCAGACCCCCGGACAGTCGGTACAGACCACCGTCACGCCGGCACAGCCCCCTGGCAGGCCGGTACATACCCCCGGCAGTCCGCTCAGACCCCGGACAGTCGGTACAGACCACCGACAGGCCGGCACAGCCCCTCGGCAGGCTGGTACAGACACCCGCAGCCTGCACAGACCCCCGGACAGTCGGCACAGCCCCCAGCAGGCCGGTACAGACCCCCGGCAGTCCGCTCAGACCCCCGGACAGTCGGTACAGACCACCGGCAGGCAGGCACAGCCCCCCGGCAGGCCGGTACAGACCCCCGCAGCCTACACAGACCCCCGGGCAGTCGGTAAAGACCACCGGCAGGCTGGCACAGCCCCCCGGCAGGCAGGTACAGACCCCAGCAGCCTGCACAGACCCCCGGACAGTAGGTACGGACCATCGGCAGGCCGGCACAGCCCCCCAGCGGGCCGGTAAAGACCCCCGGCAGTCCGCTCAGACCCCCGGACAGTCGGTACAGACCACCGTCAGGCCGGCACAGCCCCCCGGCAGGCCGGTACATACCCCCGGCAGTCCGCTCAGACCCCGGACAGTCGGTACAGACCACCGACAGGCCGGCACAGCCCCTCGGCAGGCCGGTACAGACCCCCGGACAGTCGGTACAGACCACTGGCAGGCCGGCACAGCCCACCGCAGCCTGCACAGACCCCCGGACAGTCGGTACAGACCACCCGCAGGCCGGCACAGCCCCCGGCAGGCCGGGACAGACCCCCGGCAGTCCGCACAGACCCCCGGGCAGTCGGCACAGACCCCCGGAAGGTCCGTACACCCCCCCGAGATGCTGTACAATGACAGAAAAGGGTTTTTCTTATTCTGATACCGGAAGTCCCATAGACTTGAATGGGACTTCCGGTATCGGAATCGGCGATACCCGATACTTTTTCGTATCGGGCCGATACCATCCGATCCGATATTTTAGGATATCGGATGGTATCGTTCAACACTAGCCATCAGTTTTTCTGTAATTTATATTGACTTCAGTCACAACAGCCTGTATACTTCACAGCACTGTATATCTGTAACTAATCACTGGCCCCAGAGGTGTACAGCCAGTTATAGGCTGCAGACATGTGTGGGGTACATGGGCTGTGACGTCTACATACACAGTTTACCACTAGGAAGCAGCAGAGACAGTGCTTTGTAACATTGCTAAATCTCAAATTAAAGCAAAAAATCCTTCTGGTTGCCCCTGAAAACAGAGAACAGTTTATCTATTTGCCATATGACCCAGCAGATTAGGGTAGGCTATGCAGTGAGCTGCCACTGGATACTCAGTTTATAAAAGAGCCTGTACAACCAGAAAGTTGTCCCGCAATTTCTTTGCACAAATCAAAAATTTTGAGAACATTGTGAAGCATAGCTAGAGTTTGATATCTGTAACAAACATGCATCACTATCTGCCTTTGGCATGCTAAGAACGAGAAAAAAAAAATCATCATTTTCCATCTAAGTAAACTTATTTTTGCAGTCACTTTATAAGTTCTCAGCTTTAGGCCAGGAAAGACTTAATCCACTAATAATTCATCTGACCAATAAAAGTAAAGTAGATAACAAAATATTACTTGCTGTTCAATTTCTGTTTTTTTTGTTGTTGTTGTTTTGTTTTTTTTTACAAATAAATGGATTTTATAAATACAGTGGCACCGCCTATCACTAGTAATGGTATGGGTAGAGAGTTCTCTGTGCTCTGAGGCTTTATTTTTTGCAGTGTGTGTGAATTGTTTGCTATATAGTTGCTATTTTTTGTACATTCACTTGATCTTCCTAAAGATTTAGATTTTACTCTGAAGTACAAAAATAGTACTTCTGATGCAATGAATAATAATATTTATTTTGCAATCAAAATGAGTCAATCCCATGTTGCAAACTTGGTTAATTATAAAAATATACAAACAAGAGCAATTTAAATAGCTCAAAATATCTAATATAAAAAGTTCAATACAAATTACTACATTCTCCTAATAATGCAGCTCCCTGAATAAAATGCCTCATAACAGCTGACACATGTAAATTTAAAAATTGTGCAATCTTAAGAACGCCTGATTATTCAAGGGCTTCAGTAGTTGTGTCAGGTCAAAAAATTAGAAAAGGTCTTGAATTTTTCCAAATATACAGTAATAAGCAAAGTTTCCAAGTTCAAAGCTGAAAAAAGACTGGCTATGCTACCTGGACGCGGCAGAATGAGAAAACCATCACAGCTGAGGTTTAGGCTAGTTTGGGGGCAACATTATTATTTTTTTACAGCAGCTATCACTGCCTCTTCACTTTGCTAAATTCTGCATCAATGTTAGTCTGGAATCACAGTAGCGTATGGCATCTGATGAGGGAGCATTGGATGCAATATGCTAACGACAGTCGGCTACAATTCTACTGCAAGTGGGAGCTGAGTGTCATGCTCCTGTTCTCTCGCATGAAGGAATTGCAGCAGAGGTAAGGGGGAGATGGAGAAAGTCATACTCCATTGCATGACTTGGCATAGATCGGACTGCACTGGGCTGACATCTGAGTGCAGTCCAATATTTCACATGCACCCATAGACTTGCATACGATTGTTCTCTCATGCCAAATCATCAAGAAAAAATAATCATTGATCTGCTCTTCCCTTAGTATAACATTGGACCCAGTGCTCTCCGATAAAACATTGAATATCACTCGGCCTTGTTATATATTCAGAGCCATGCATCTGACCAGACATGTCTGACCATCCTTCAAATTCCATATTTCAAATTACAGATTTCTAATTACACTACTCTGAATTAGATAAGAATTGGACTGGAATTTGACTGTAAGGTAACGGAATAGTAGACTACTAAAATGTTTTGGCTTCTTTTTACCTTCACCACATACTACTCTATTTTTCCCTATCTCCTGAAATTCCTCCACCTAGTAAGGAACTAGTCAATTCTCCCTCCATCCTCCCCAGCCATCTCACCTCATCCTCAGAACTGTTCCTTCACATACAATCCTTTTTCTCCAGACACACACCGCCACATCCTGTCCTATCCTGCTCCCACCTTCTAACACTCTGTCTGCTACTCCTCATTGCCGGTGATGTATTACCAAATCCAGGCCCTCCTCAAAACATCACCACACTCATTTCTAACACCCTGCCACGAACCTCTACAAGTTTTCGAAATCATGATAACCTCATACCCATTCATCCAGCCCCCACCCCCAATCCCCCTACCTAGAGCACTATGGAACGCACACTCTGTCTGCAACAAACTGCCATATATTCATGACCTCTTTATCAGCAGCAAACTCTCCTTCCTTGGCATCACTGAAACCAGGCTCACCCTCTCTGACTCAACCTCTCCAGCTGCACTTTCTTATGGCAGACTCAATCTCTCTCACAACCCACACCCCAGCAACAAACGTGGTGGAGGAGTTGTCTGATACATGCTCTTTTATCCCAATTCCGCTACCACTGTCTACTGTCCATCCCTTGTTTGAGGTGCACTCCATCCACCACTACTCCAACCTTCAGCTGGCTGTCATCTACCGCCCCCCAGAACTAGCCATCTCCACCTTTCTTGACCATTTCACCACCTGGCTACTTCATTTACTCTCTGCCGACATCCCCACTATCATCATGGGTGACTTTAACAACCTCATTGATGCTTCCACCTAAACTGCCTCTAAACTTTTATCCTTTGGCCTCACTCAATAGTCCTCCGCAGCCACTCACAAAGATGGCCATATGCTGGATCTTATCTTCACCCACCTCTGCTCCCTTACTAATCTCACTAACTCACGTAGACTGTAAGTCCGCAAGGACAGGGTCCTATCTCCTGTGCACGAGTCTGTCATTGTAAATTTATTTACTGTTAACAATATCTATAATTTTGTATGTAACCCTCTTCTCATGTATAGCACCATGCAATTAATGGTGTTATAAAAATAAATAATAATAATAATAACTCACCCCTTCCCTTGTCTGACCACAACCTACTGACATTGTCTTCCCTCTCCTCTCCTAGTGCACAACACCCACTCCACAAACTCATTCACCCTGGCAGAAATCTCAAGCATCTCAATTTACTATCACTCTCTGAGTCCCTTCTCCCTCTTACTGACATAGCTTCCCTTCATGACACAGATGCTGCTGCCACTTTTTATAATACCACAATAACAGCAACACTTGATTCTGCCACCCCCTCATGCACAGCAAAACTCATACAATCAACAGGAAGCCCTGGCTTACCAGCCTGACCAAAGAACGGAAACGGGCTTCCAGGGTCATTGAGCGGAGGTGGAAGAGATCCCGCTCTGCCTAGCACTTCATTGCATACAAGCAGTCCCTCACCAGCTTCAAATTCTTGCTCACTGCCGCAAAACAAACCTACTTCTCATCTCTCATATCTTCCCTGTCTCACAACCCTAAATTCTCAATTCTCTACTCCATCCACCAGCACCTTCTCCCTCTCCTCTCATTTCCGCTGAAGACTTTGCCTCCTACTTTAAGCAGAAGATTGATACGATCAGAGAAAGCTTTAATAACAATAACAACAATAACAACAACCCGCAGCCCCCAATACCCCTCTTAGCTGCTCAGCCATGTTCCTCCAAAACCAGCTTCTCCACCATGACAGAAGCTCAGTTCTCCACCCTTCTGTCAAGATCACATTTCACCACTTGCATGCTTGACCAGCTCCCTTCCCACCTCATCCCTAACCTCACCACAGTCTTCATCCCAACCCTAACACATCTTAAACCTCTCACAAACGGTGTCTTCCCTTCATCCTTCAAACATGCCTCAATCACACCCATCCTCAAAAAGCCCTCCCTCGGCCCATCCTCTGTGTCTAGCTATTGCCCGATATCTCTTCTCCCATATGCCTCAAAACTACTGGAACAGCATGTCCATCTTGAACTGTCCTCCCACCTCTCCACCTGCTCCCTCTTTGACCAGTTACAATCTGGCTTCCAACTGCATCACTCAACTGAAACTGCCCTAACTAAAGTCACCAATGACCTACTAATCACCAAGAGCAAGTGACACTACTCTGTCTTCCTTCTCCTGGACTAGTCTTCTGCTTTGACCATTTCCTCCTGCTACAGATTCTCTTATCTCTTGGCATTACAGACTTGGCTCTATCCTTGACCACAAAACCACAAAAACACTAGTGCACGCCCTTATCTCCCGCCTCGACTACTGCAACCTCCTACTCTCTGGCCTCCCCTCTAGCACTCTGGCACCACTCCAATCTATTCTTAACTCTGCTGCCTGACTAATCCACCTGTCTCCCCATTATTCCCCAGCCTCTCCCCTATGCCAAGCCCTTCACTGGCTTCCTATTGCCCAGAGACTTTATTTCCAAACCCTAACTATGACATACAAAGACATCCACAACCTGTCCCCTCCATACATCTGTGACATGATCTCACAGTACTCACCTAAATGCAACCTTCGATCCTCTCAAGATTTCCTTCTCTACTCCCCTCTTATTTACTCTTGCCACAACCGCATACAAGACTTCTCCTGTGCCTCCCCGATGCTCTGGAACTTTCTACTCCAACACATCAGACTTTCGCCTAGCACGGAAACCTTCAAAAAGAACCTGAAGACGCACCTCTGCCGACAAGCCTACAACCTGCAGTGATCCTCAGTCTACTAAACTGCCACACAATCAGCTACACCGTCTCCTAGTGTATCCCCACCCATCCCTTGTAGACTGTGAGCCCTCGCGGGCAGGGTCCTCTCCCTTTTGTACTTGTGTGTGCCTTGCTTTGCTCATGTTTATTGTACTTGTCTATGTTTGACCTCTTTTGACATGTAAAGCGCCATGGAATAAATTGTGCTGTAAAAAGGTTTAATAATAATAATAAAATGCTGGTGTGACCCTGGCCATAATTTTTTAAATTGAGCTCTCTTTGTCTTAAACAATATGATGTTGCTATTTTGTCTGCTAAGTATGTCGGAAAATTCTAGTTTCACTGCTTGATGGCATCTTTATGGAGAAAGTCATTCATTTCTATAGGATACAAGAGGGGATCAGGGAGCTGCACGACGTGGCAATCCAATTAAAATGAGGCCGGTTCCAATGTGTAACAGGTGAGTGCCGGTCCCGCTGAGAAGCATAGCCATGAAGGAAAGGGAGGGAAATAATAGGCATCTCAATTTATAACTAAAATCCAAAACTTTATTAGGATATCAAGCCATGTTAAAAAATATTAAAAAACACTGATGAGTTTCAGGCGTGACAATAGCGCTCTTATTCACAGGTTCAATTTCCATACTGTACCAAGGATAGTATGTAATCTGATACCTATAATTTATTTTATATTTTTTACGTAAATATCAAAAAACAATAGTGGATTTTGGTGATAGGTGCTTTCTAAGAGAGTGATGAATGACTTTACCAAGTAAAACTAAATTTATTTCAGTGTGTGCTGTGCCAGGGTGATATTGTATGTAGGCTGGTGTGGGTTTGGTTGTCAACGCTGCTTTTCACTTATGTATCCAGAACATAAGTGTACGTTAAGAAGCAGTAATATGGTTAAACAGCCTTGGGACCCTGTATTAGACAGCGGGTAACCTGTGTCACAGGATCTTATTTATAACATTAAGGCTTGTTCACATAACCTTATTTTCGGTCTGAGTGCTGTCAGTAAACAAAGCGAACAGCACTCGGAATAATGTTATTCAATGGCGCAGTGCATGCGGAGGGTACTTTTCACTGACCAAATCTGCGTGTGAAAAAAATCACAGCATAAACTAGTTTCTTCAATAAATCAGATGAGACTCACCCATTCAAGTCTATGGGTGTGTTAAAAAAATTGGATGCCATACAGAGCCACAGAACAGCATTCAATTTTATGAATACATTGGGGTTCTACGGGTGATTCACTCACTACTCAGAAAAATAGCTGTAAGTTCTAGTATATACCATCTTACTGAAATATGGACTGTACATACCATTCCATATTATTGAATGTTTTCCACAGGATGTCTTGGGTCATAGTCTGAATTTCTCGTTGTATGTTCTCTCGGAGTGCCTGTAATGTTCATGGCTTGTTACTGTACATCAAATACATCAGCGCTTGCATTGACATCATTGAGTTGAACTGAGTTAATTGGCTCTGATCTCCAATGACCTTTCTGATGGCATAGCACACTTGAGAACTTTCTCACGCTTGCGGTGACATCAGTGGGGTGAAAGGAGTTCATCAAATATGAAGTCCGTTCAATTTTATCATGTCTCCATAAGGCACTGAGCTGAGAAAGTAAGCGCAGCTCAGTGTCTCTGCAGGATGGCAGGCTGTATTGTCGCATCATACAAAAATTCTGTCTTCCATATGGATGTAGCAGATCTAGATGCATACACGGACAATTGGATTTTAATATTTAACGTCGGGACATGTAGGAATGATATTGCTTTATTAGTTTATTTTTTCATGGGACATGGGCTTTAATGGATTGAGAGTAAAGGTGAGTATAGATGTTCTTGGTTAATTTTAATTCAATAAAGGAGTTTGTGTCATTTTTTTCAAAAAAGGACTTTATACTGGGTGTTATTTTTTGACAATTTGACTATGGGGTTATTAATGGGGGTGTCTTATAAATACCTCTCCATTACTAACACTTTGGCTTGATGTCAGCTGCCAACACAAAGGTGATATCAACCCCAATAGACAATGCATCAGAGCAAGTGGGAAGAGCATGGCTTAGAGCCAGCATTGGCACATGTTAAGGATGCACCTTTTCTTGCGTGTGTGAAAGCTGATGTTTTTAGTCTGGGACAGGGCCAATATCCATGGCCCCTTCCTAGCCTATTAATATCAGCCCACAGTTTTCTGCCTAGCATTTGTTGGCTATTAATTATAGGGGGACCCTACACCATTTTTTGGAGGTCCATCATTTTAATAGGCAGTAAAGGCTAAGTATACAGCTGTGAGCTGATATTAATAGGTCCATGAGTATCACCTCCTTCTCAGGCTATAAACACCTGCCCCCAGCTGTTGGCTTTCCCTCTCCTGGTTATGAAAATTATGAGGAATCCCATAACATTTATTACAGAAAAATAATCTTTTAATAATTAAATACATGCACAGTAAGCTGCACACTCTGTACTAATTGTACGAGTATGTCACTGACATCTATATATATATATATATATATATATACATACATACTTTTTAACTTTTTATTTAATCTTTATATTCTATCCTGTTGAGTCTCACTGTGATTTTACTGTATGCGACTGCTGATTTGCTGGCTTTTCATCTATTTATCTATGTTATATATACATGTCACTGACATCTATATAGCTACCTATTCTATGTGTATGCACTGTGTGTAATCTATTTGTTCTTTCCTGTCGGGTACCGATGTGATTTTACTGTATGCGGCAGATGAATTGCCGGCTTTTCAAAGGAGATCGGTGTGTAAAAATGGGACGTCATTCGATTTTTTGCTCGCACCCATTGACTTGCATTGGGGAGTCTCATCCAAGATACTTGGCAAATCACAGCATGCTTTGATTTTTTTCTTTGTACAAGTTCAGCGGTTAAAAAAAATGAAATGTAACCCATTACATAAGATTGGTCAGAGTGCAATCCACTTCTTTATCGGATTGCACTCATCCATTTTTCTCACAAATGAGTATGAGCTCTTAGCCTGCTTCTTTCCCACAGAACACCTAACACACTTGCATGCTTTTCAAAGGCTGGATAGACTCAGATCTCATCCTGTTAAAAACTTGACAAAAAAACAATGCTTTTTTTTTCATACTGTGAAGCATAAAGTGGAATAAAATTCGATTATAAAGTGGAATGTAAATAAAAATAGTGTATCTGAAAATGTAGTCATGTATCGCAAAAAATCAGCCACAATACAGCTCCATCAGTGGAGAAATAAAAATGATAAATCTCCAGGAATATAACGATGCAAAAACAATTATTTTTTCCTAGAAAATAGTTTTAAATGGCAAAACATAAAAAATTATATAAATATGGTATTGCTGTAATCCTAATTACCCACAGAATAAAGCTGCCTAATCACTTTTACCACATCCATTCATCCACTCAATGCCGACTTTTATTCCCCATTGACTTACATTGGGGTCGGGTTTCGGACGAAACTCCGACTTTTTTTGCCCTAGTCGGACCAGTTTCATCTAAAACAAATTTTGTTTCATTCGGGTTTCACGAAACCCGATCCAACCAAAGTCGCTCAACTCTACTTGTTTTTTCATCCTGCCTCCCAAAAATCAGAATAGAAAGTGATCAAAAAATGTCATGTGCCCAGTTTTTGTGCACCCGTAAAAAGAATGACTACGCTAAACAGAGGACAGATGGAGTCCAGAGTAACTCTGCTGCCATATTATTCTGAATTGATGTCTTTATTACAGTGAATGAATCAAATCATTTGGAGATTTAAATGGAATTTCCAATGTAAGTGCTCAGGGTAGGGCACAGGATAAATGCTATCTAAAATGTTGCGCAAAATATTCCTAATAAAAGCGTCAACTCAGTTCACAAAAAAATAAAATCCCCACTTAGGTCCATTATCTGTCAATGGAAATATAGGGGGCTTCCATGTTACTGGTAGCACAAAGGCTCTGGAAAAGTGCTATGGTTCCTCTCCCCCTCTTAGAAAAATCTAACGAATTCTGAGCACTCAAATCTGAATATTCCTCTCCCTCCTGAGTCCCACAGAGTGTGCAAACCCCATTTATCACCCCATGTTTCACATTTCTGTAGCCATGAGAGCCCGCTTACTTTATGGGGTCCATGTCTGCAGAAGTACGAGCTGGGCAGAATGTTTTGGCACTGCAATGTACGGGCACTACAATGGTAGCCTTGCAATTTTCACTCAGCAACATCCACTGTTGTTTGCTTTTAGAAAACACACATGGAGTCAAAAATGTCACTACAACTGTAGAAAGATTCCCCAGAGGGGAGTAACTTACAAAATGGGGTCACTTGAGGGGGGATTCTGATCTTCTGCAACTTAGGGTTCTGTATACGGAATTGGCAAAATATTCTACAATAATAAAATTTTGTGACACACCCATGGTGTCCATATCTTCACCGCAAACCCAAATGAATTTATTAAGAGGTGTAGTTTTTAAAATGGGCTCACATATGGGGGTTGCTGCTGTTCTGGAACCTTATGGACTTTTCCAGCGGAACATGAGACCCGCAAACCATAGCAGCAAAATCTGCACTAGATTTTGGTGCTAATTCTGTTCTGAGCTTTCCAGTGTGGCTGAAAAATAGTTCCCGAATACATGTAGGGTTTTGGGGTACTTAGGAGAACTTACACAGCAAACTGTGAAGTCCATCTTTTCTTATTAACCATATGTGTGGATGGTACTATGGAGGAATTCACTGTGTTTGGGGAGCACTTTTGTTGGCATCATACTTTATGTGGGCAATGAGGGGCAATCTAGGGGCTTCAATAGGTGGAATTTTATTGTGCAAGGGTGTCAAAGTTGTGAGATAAGCTCTTCTGTGACCACACTGAACATTATATATATATATATATATATATATATATATATATACAGTATATATATATCTCAAGGATTGCCCAAGACTTTGTCCAAGTTGTTAATTTTTGCCCTCTGTTTATTTGAGTTTGACATCCCTGACAAATGAGGAATTGGCATACTCAGGAGAAATTGCGTAACAAATAACTCTGTCCATTTTCTCCTGTTACCCTTTTGAAAAATGAAAACTTGGGGTCAAACCAAACTAACATTTTAGAGGAAAAAATGGTAATTTTTCAGTGACCCAGTTCAATGTTAGAAAATTCTGTGAATCGTCTGAATGTTTAAAATGCTTACTACTCCCCTAGATAAATTCTTCAAGAGGTGTAGTTTCCAAAATAAGATCACTTGTGGGGGTTTTGGCATGTCAGGGTCTCCTCAAATTTGACATGACATACTCAATCTATACAATTCAAAATTCACTCCAGAATTCAATTGGTCCTCCTCATCTGAGCCCTGATGTGTTTTCCAACACAAATGGGGCATCGAGTACTCAGGAATACTCACGCACCAGATTTTGGGTTCCATTTTCTCTTTTTACCCTTGTGAAGAGAAAAAAATTAGGCTAAAGTAACATTTTTTATGGCTCAATATTATAAAATTCTGTAAATCACGAGTTTGTTAAAGGTGCTCAGCACACCTCTTGATGACTTCCTTGCAGGGAGTAGTTTCCAAAATGGAGTCAATTGTTTTTTTTTTCACTGTTTAGTCATATTTGAGGCTCTGTAAACACAATATGGCATTTTGTGTTCCAAATGTCAAATGATGCTCCTTGAATTCCAAGCCCTGCCATGCACCAAAACACCACATATGGGGTTTCAGCATATTCAGAAGAAATTACATAACAAATTGTGAGATCTTTTTTCTTCTGTCAACAACCTTATAAAAAAAAGTTGGTGCTAATGCAACATGTTTGTGGGAAAAATGTGAATTTTTTGATTTTCACTGCTTGACAATATAAAATTATTAAACAATATAAATTATTAAATAGAGAATCATACTGCTTATTCACACTAGAAACATGTGTGTAATATGGTCTCAACCAAAGACAAGATTTAATCTTACAATGTTTATTATTATTATACATTTCTATAGCGCCATTTATTCCATGGCGCTTTACATGTGAAAAGGGGAAATATAGACAAGTACAATAAACATGAGCAATACAAGACACACAAGTACAGAAGGAGAGGGGACTCTGCCCGCGAGGGCTCACAGTCTACAGGGGATGGATGAGGATACACTAGGAAAGGGTAGAGTTGGTTGTGCGGCGGTTCAGTAGACTGAGCATCACTGCAGGTTGCAGGCTTGTCAATTATGTTCTCTATTCCAGTTTATTGTTTTGATCCCAGTTAGTTAAATTCAATTTAGATGCAGCAGTTGTTTTAATGAACTCTTAATGATCTTTTCTCCTAGTCCAGCTCATTTAACCATCATGTGATTATATCCTGGAGCAAAACAATATTGTATCTTACAGTTATTATATTCTTTAGAAGGATGTAGATCTGGGGATTTATTCTGACAGAATATAGGCTGAACAGGATGGACAAATGTCTTTTTTCAGCCTTGCTAACTATGTTATTATGTTAATATCTTCAGAGGTATATAAACCTGTCGTTGGACTAGAGCTTTAAACAATGATTAAGACACAAGTCGAAACGCGTTGGTTTCTACTATAGCACCTGTGTAACTGTGCCAACCAATGGCTCAATAAAAGCTTAAAAAGAGCACCTAGCCTACATCGCTTGATCACCACTCCCAGTTTTCCTACCACTGGGACAATGGTTTACCACTGCCAACCCTACTTACCAGGTGATGCCAGGACACTGTTGGTACAAGGGAATGAACAATAAATCAAAGTTTCAAAACATTACAGCATTAACACTATATTAACATTTTTAAATCGTGTACCACGAAATATGTTAGGGCTCATGCAGCCATTCGTGGACTTTGGTCCGATCACAGACCACAATGCATGGACTGGCCGCAGTTGTCCCAAATGGAGCATGACAGCTTTATATAGTTTTAAAGACCCACATCCAGTCCATGCATTACTGTCCCCATGAGCCTTAAGGAGGTGGGCACATTAGCCTCAGCTTAAGGGGTTGATCAAAGGTTTTCTCTATGAGGGGGTCTCAGTTTTATTTGGTGAGTCAATTCCTTCCAAAATTTTAACAATTTTTGGCTTTAAGAGGGCTTAAAATTATTCCTTGACAGCTTATTATTCTCAAGAGCATGATATATACTTGGTACACTAAAACTTTCTGTAAATTGCATAGTGTAAACTATATTACAGTGTAAGTTATTTGCAAAGAAAGCCACCTTAACTATCTCGAAAAGTTTTCTTCTGCTCCTATATAATTAAACACACTGGGTGATAGACCATAAAATATACTGTTTGTGTTTTGTATTGTACTGCTCCATTTGAGGGAAATATTAGGAGCTGTTAATCTAAAATTAAATGCGCACTGGAGAGATAAATGAGTTGTTACAGTATTTATTTGTATTGCTACTTGGGATTCATTGTGTCTATAAAAAATTCCCTGCTTTCTCAAAAAGTCATCAACCTTTGGAAATAAGATCAACAGAAGGACGAAGAAACTTTTAGATTCAACTGTAATTAAAATGGCAAATAATATGTTTCCTAATAAATGAAAGGAAGGACAAATCTTTCCTCATTGATTATAAAGTATAATTAGATTTATAAGTTCCCAAAGTTCTGCAGATGAAATAAAACAAATATAACCATTGTGTTCTTTTAAGGAATGTTAATTGGGTGCTTCATTAAAACAAGTAATATATGCTGGAACATTTTGTTTCTATAGTGAAAACCCTTTTCACATTCTCTGTCATGGTATAATTATTTCTTGAACATCATGTTAGTGCTTAGTGTAAAAATTTCCATTTATTTTTCAGTGCAGACCCTGTGCCTCCTTTAAATAACTACCCAATTATATATCTAGATGTATACTCCATTTGTCAGAGTTTTAACGTGAATCTGTCACATACTTATTGCCCATAAAACCGAAAAGTGTGTCATGTTCTGCACCTCAACGGAAGCAGAAACATAAGTTTGCAGTTGTTGAGAGAGGTCAAACTCATAAGAAAATTAACCCCTTAATGACAACCAATATGTCTTTTAACTGACCTCAGATATAAGAGACTATCATCCCCATAGAGGTGACAATCCAGCAGCTGTCATCTGTACACTATAGCTGACAACTTGCTATATCACAAACGATCAGTGTTGACACCGTCCATATCTGTTTAACCCCTTAGTTGCTGCTGTCAAAAGAGACTACATCAAATAAATGGTTAATAGATTGTGGGGGCTTCCGCTTTAGTCTAATTGACACACCGAGATTATGATTGTGTGGTCCTGATGTTTGCCATAGCAGTTCATGGCTAAATAGCGGCCTTAGAGTCTCCCGGCTCTAGTGGTCAGTTCAGAAGTTACCGACATTTAGGTTGTAAGCAAACACTTTTTCATTCCTGCTATACCACTTTGCATTAATTCCTGAAAATCACCTCAAGGGTTAATAAACTACCTGACAGCAGTTTTCAATGTGTCAGGAGGTGCCGTTTTTAAAATGGTATCATGTTTGGGGTTTTCCAATATATAGCACCCCAAAAGTCACTTCAAACATTAATAGGTCCCTCAAAAAAATAAATTTTGTAAATTTCCTTGAAAAAATGAAAAATTACTGCTACATTTTTAAACCTCCTAAAAGGCTACCAAAATAAACTAGCGTTTTAAAAATGGTGCTCATGTAAGGCAGGCATGTGGGAAATGTTATTTATTAATGTTTTTATGTGGAATGACTATCTGGATTAAAGGGATAATCATTCAAAGTTTAAAAATTGCATTTTTTTTACATTTTTGTCAAATTTCTGATGTTTTTTATAAATAAACACAAAACATATCAACCTAAATTTACCATTATCACAAATTATAATGTGCCACGAAAAAACAGACTCAAAATCAATGGGATTTGTTGAAGCGTTCCAGAGTTATCACCATATAAACGGACAATGGTCAGAATTTAAAAAATTGGCGCTGTCACTAAGGGGTTAAGATGGAATTCCAATCACTAGGATCCTCCCCCAATATGTAGTTGGTGTAATATTTATACTATTAGCAAATACCTCCAATTACAAATCTAGTATAGCTCTTCTGATAAGCTATGTTGATTACCCCACGTGCAGAGCATTGAAGTAGCTTAGGTTATGACCATTCATATAGCGATAACTAGTTTAGTGGTTGTAACTATGGATATCTAAGCTACTGTAATACCCTGCACATGGGGTAAGTGATATAGAGAATCAGAACTATACTGCATTTCTAATTGGAGGTATTTGCTAATATTATTATTGCACGTACTACACATTAACATAGAAGCTTGGAGATGGGAAGATCCCTTTACCTAAGACCACATCTGCTAATGAGCTCATAAGTGTTTGGTAGGAGGTTCGCACACTGACAATTTCAAAAGCTATCATCAATAAGCTCTGCCGAGGGTATCCCTCTTTGTCTTGATTGACTACGTCAAAAAAAAATCAAAGAAAGCAAAAAGACAGACATAATTGCAAAAGCATGTCCAGATAAAAATGCACAGCAGGATGTAGCAGGTCCCTAATGATGAAGGCAGGGGCAGCACAGGTGCAAAACACTGAAAACAACCACTTAATAACCCACCAAACATGCATGTGATGCTGTCTAGTATTCTAATTGCTCACAGGCTTGCATAGGGTGCCATTCACACCATTACAAGAGACGCACCTGTGTCCATATAACAGCCTAGTACCAAATGCCCTCCTATTACATCAAGCGGGCTGCCAATACCATATGTGCACCCACAGGCCAGATTGACTACTTAAGCATTGTCCTGCTCACTGTTGTCAGCACTGTGGGCAAAACCATGAGGGAGAGAGGTGCACCTGTCATCACATGATTTGGGCATACAAAAGTTTAGAACTGAAGAGAGTAAAGAGGCTTCAGACTGGTTTCCTCAGCAAGCGAACTACGAAAAAAAAGTGGAAAATCCAGCAACCACAAAATTCATTAAAATGTCATATTTATTTGGAGATTAAAACAAAAAAGTAAAGTTTAAAAAACATGTTAGCACGACGGTCGACGTGTTTCAAGCTACAATAACTCTTAATCATGATTTTTTTAATGCGGCAATAGGATTATTTGGACCAATACAGACTATACTTCTGTATGGAACAATCACAGCACTCCCTATAGCGATATTCTTGGTTATCCCATCCAAAACCAAGATACATGTTGCTTTTTGGCAAAATCGCTCTCTAACAGTAGAGAGAAGCATTATCTATATGTAGTATATCACTTAAATCACTAAAAGCAGGAATGTAGATATAAGTCTATACCATAGCCCACTGTGTTTGGGGATGATGATGATCCACATAAAGATGCTCTACAACCATCAAGCCAAATACATAGTACTCACATGCATTGATATTCTGAAGTTCTTGGACTTTCATATCCATGGTGCAAGCAGAGAATGGCATTTTTACAAGCGCAATTCAATCACTATCAATAGATTTTGATAGTAGAGAGACACATTGCACTACTCCTTTTTGGATTTTGAAGGCAGCAAGGTTGTAATAAGTAAGCCAAATGCCAATTTGCAGCAGCAACAGATGCAAGTACCATAAATGACAACTGTGGAGTGGAAAAACAGATTATCATGTTATATGAACACCAAGGCAGATATTTAAAGGGGTTGTCTAACCTCTTAATATTTCCACCCAAAGATTGAAATAGTATAACACAAGCTTAATAATACTCACTATACCAAATACCCACCATTCCTCTGTCACCACATCTCAGGTCCCCAACTGATCTTTTTGGTCCTATCTACTCAGTCATTGACAAGACAGGGTAAGTTACAAAGGCTGATGGGAAGCAACACCTGAGAGAAAGCAGATCTTGGAAAGGTTAGTATTAGTGTTGAGCATTCCGATACCGCAAGTATCGGACGATATTAGCGGTATCGGAATTCCGATACTGACTTCCGATACTTTTGTCATATCGGATTCCGGAATCGGAATCGGAAGTTCCCATCATGCTATGAGCCTGCTTGCTTTGATTAAGCCAATGGGAATCCTCCGAAGTGTGGGCACATCCTGTTAGGCATGTAGGCATGTTAACTATTGGCATTACTGTGATTGGCTGCCGAAATGATGTCATGATGCACTATAAAAGCCACCGCAGCAGCCATTTCTGGTTCACTCTGCTGTGAATTCAGTTAGGGACAGGCTGCTGTAGAAGACTGTGATGGACAGTTAGAAATAGCGATTCCACCAAACTTCTAGTGCTTTACCCAGGCTACATAAACCACCACTGTAGCCTTCTTTGCCCTAGCAGCAGTGTTCACAGCTGTCTGCAAGGGCTGTGTGAGTGCAGCTCACGCTGTGGAGTGGGTCCTGCAGCCACGTCAGGCTGTAGGCCACCCAGTGTGATCACTGCTGCCTCATACATCTTTTAATTTTGGAGCTGCATTTTTTACATAATTTCAATCTAGTGTGCTTCCATCCGTATCCATATACGTTGGTTGCAAACACTAGTAGTAGACAGCGGAGCCTTTCTGCAGCCTTTTAGTGCTAGTGTCCACTTTGCTGCACTGTTCGCGGCTGTCTGAGAGGTCTCTGACTGTGTGTGAGTGCAGCTCACGCTGAGTAGTGTGTCCTGCAGCTACGTCTGGTTGTAGGACGCTCAGCGTGTCACTGCCTCACACATTTTTCTTTTATTGCAGCTCATTTTTTCTTCTATTAGTGTGCATCCATCCGTCTCCATCTACGGTGGTTGCAAACACTATATAGGAGTACATAGCGGAGCCTTTCTGCAGCCTGTCAGTGCCAGTGCCCACTTAGCTGCACTGTTCACGGCTGTCTGAGAGGTCTCTGACTGTGTGTGAGTGCAGCTCACGCAGAGTAGAGTGTCCTGCAGCTACGTCTGGTTGTAGGACGCTCAACGTGCGTCACTGCCTCACACATATTTGTCTTTGAGTGCAGCTCATTTTTTCTTCTCCTATTAGTGTGCATCCATCCGTATCCATCAACATTGGTTGGTTGCAAACACTATATAGGAGTAGATAGAGGAGCCTTTTTTTCTGGCTTGTGCCCTGCCGGCGCAGCCAGATTAGTATTACCCAATTTTTTTGGAGCCTCACCTTTTGCATTGTAGGTTACCTGCCTGCATTGTAATAGCTCCAAAAAGTTGGTGATACTATCAGTTTCAATTCTTTGTTCACATACTTTGAGTTTGTTTCCAACAAAGAAACCACAAAAAAAGTTCACCAAACACTACATTTGGAACTTGTGTAGGCCACATCAGCTCCTATTAAAGTGTAGTCCACACACACACACTTCATAAAATTAGTGTTTCTTGTACCTGTAACCAGCTGTTCAGGAATAAGCACACTAAGGCCCCCCTTTGTACTTTTCTGCCTATCTTAAGCAGTCTGGCAAGATGAAGAAGGCAGGGAGTAAGGCGCGTGGGCGTGGAGTTTCAGCAGGGAGAGGACGTGGGGATTCTGCAGGTAGAGGACGTGGGGATTCTGGGCCTGCTGCGGGCACCAGTGGATCAGCATCCCCCAGTTTTAGCAGGCAACTGTCCTTTATGCGCAGCTTTGTAGGACCTCAACGTACCCCACTGCTGCGGGAGGAACAAGTTGAAGCCGTTGTCGGATGGATGGCAGTTAACGCATCGACTTCAATTACTTCCACATCCTCTCAGGGCCAGAGCACCGAAGAGCAACCATCTGTCTCTTCACCACCTGCCAAAGTGCCCAGGCCGTCAGAGAGACATGGACAGGAGCCATCACAGTCTCTACTTCTGTTCTCGGAATCTGTTGGCTTGGAAAGAGGGGGCCAGCCAAGCAGCATTCCTGAATGTGAAGAAGAGGGAGTATGCAGTGATGCGCAACTTCTTTGTCCCTCTGAATCTGAAGAGGCGAGTGGGCCAGTGCCTATGGTCAGCACACCTCAGTACGCATCAGATGATGACGAGACTCAGTTGCCACTTTCTGGTGCGTACGGTGCTGGCGAGACAACCCCGGAGAAGCAGCTGTTTGAAGAGGGGAGGGAAGATGATGAGGTCCTTGACCCATCATGGCGTGAGGAACAGGAAGGTGGTGGGAGCAGCTCGGAGGAAGAGATTCCCCTACCGGCCAAAACAGGAGGTAGAGGGAGGGGGAAGACTTGGTTGCCTGTACCCTCCACTTCGGCACCCGTTAGGAGCATTCCTCATTCCAAAGGCAAAACGGGCGCTCCCAAGAGTTGCAGTGCGTGGTCCTTTTTTGACACAGTTGCAGATGACATTTGCTTTGTCAAATGCAAGCTGTGTCATCAGATAGTCAAAAGAGGGAGAAATGTCAGCAACCTCAATACCACAAATATGTGGAAACAAGTGCGCACCAAGCACGAGTTGGAGTTGCAGAGACACCCTGAAGACGTAGGCCAACATACAGCACCACCTACCACCTCTTCAGTTCGTGTTGGGGCCTCTTCCTCCAGCTCACGCACTGCTGGTTCGGCTTCCTCACAGGATCGCCAAGGAAGAACCTCTGCCACTGTTGTCCGGAGACCCTGTCAGATTCCACCCATAGCAGCACGTTCCCATCCATCACAGCCATCGGTAGCACAGGCATGGGATAAAAGGCGCCCTTACTCGGCAAACCATCCCCGAGCACAGTCTCTGAATGCTGGCATTGCCAAACTTCTGGCAGTTGAAATGCTGTCATTCAGGCTGGTGGACACTGACACCTTCCGGGACTTAATGGCATTGGCAGTCCCCCAATACAACGTGCCCAGCCGCTTTTATTTCAGCAGGCGAGCCGTCCCTGCCCTGCAGAAACATGTTGAGGGCAAAATAAAACATGCGCTACTAAACGCCGTTAGTAGCAAGGTCCACCTGACCACCGATGCGTGGACTAGTAACCATGGACAGGGACGATACCTTTCCCTCACTGCCCACTGGGTCAATGTTGTGGAGCCGGGTACAGATCTGGAGAGTGGCGCTGTACGTGTTCTTCCAACGCCACGGATTGCAGGACTCCAGTCTGTACACATAGACTCCTCCTCCTACTCAAGTTCCTCAGAAACAGCAGAGCAGGAGCCTGTTACAACCGATATGAGCACAGCCGTGGCCAAACGTCAACAGGCTGTACTCAAATTAATTTCTTTGGGGAATCGAAGCCACACAGCGCAGGAGCTCTGGAATGCTATCAAGCTGGAGAGCGATGTGTGGTTTGGGCCAGCGAATCTCCAGCCGGGCTTGATAGTGTGTGACAATGGTCGAAATCTGGTGGCAGCTCTTGGCCTAGGCAACCTCACACACATCCCATGTCTGGCACATGTGCTTAACTTGGTCGTGCAGAGCTTTCTGAGGGACTATCCGGATCTTGATGCACTGTTGCACAAGGTCCGCATAGAGTGCGCTCACTTGCGGCGTTCCAGCACGGCAAGATCGCGCCTCGCTGCTCTGCAGCGACGATTTGGCCTTCCGGAACATCGCATCATATGTGACCTACCCACCCGGTGGAATTCAACGTTACATATGTTGGAGCGGTTGTGCGAGCAGCAGGCAGCAGTCATGGAGTACTAGCTGCATCAGGCGCAAACAAGTCGCACTGTGCGCCGTTCACACTTCAGCACCATTGAGTGGGCCTCTATGAAGGACATCTGCCTCGTTTTGCGTGCCTTCGATGAATCCACGCGGATGGCGAGTGCAGATGATGCACTAGTCAGCATGACTGTCCCCCTTATCTGCCTGCTTCAACAAACACTGCAAGCACTAAGGGATGAGGTTTCGGAAGAGGTGGAGGATGAGGAGTCCCAAATGCCATCTGCTTCTGGACAGTCTGCGCTACGTGTTTCCTCACAAAGGCCTAGGCAGGGGACACTTTGTGAGGAGGATGAGGAGGAGTCGATGGAGGAGGAAGACATCTCTCCAGAGGAGGGAGGTACACAAACCTCTACTCAGTATGTACAGCGAGGGTGGGGTGATGCAGAGCAGGCCGAGGTCACGCCTCAAACAGGGGACAGCGGTTCTTTGGCAGTTGGGAGTCTGCAGCACATGGTTGATTTCATGCTGCAGTGCCTGAGAAACGACCGCCGCATCGCCCACATTCTCGTCTCGGCTGATTATTGGGTGTACACCCTCCTAGATCCTCGCTACCGGGACAGCATACAAAGGCTCATACCAACGTTGAACCGGGAGCGTAAACTGCGGGAGTACGAAGAGTCACTGGTGCAGTCCATAATGTTTTCCATTCCACCCGACAGCATTGTTGCTAGTGCTTTACAAAGCAGCTCTGTGCGTCGAGGCAGTGGAGGAAACTCTGCACAAAGAGGGAGCAGAGGCAGCGCCGCAGCACAAGGCAAGACCACTATGGCCCAAATGTGGCAAGGTTTTGTGTGTCCACCACAATTGTCTACACCATCAGCGACGCCTCGAGTCAGCAGGAGGCAACGCTTCCGTCAGATGGTGTCAGACTACATGTCTTGCCCTGTCGCTGTACTCCCAGATGGCTCTTCCCCCTTCAAGTTTTGGGTCTCTAAGCTGGATACATGGCCAGAGCTTAGCCAGTATGCATTGGAGGTGCTGGTTTGCCCTGCTGCCAGTGTATTATCGGAACGCGTCTTTAGTGCCGCAGGTGGTGTACTAACAGACCGTCGCACGCGACTATCTTCCGATAATGTTGACCGGCTGACTTTTCTGAAAATGAACAAGGCCTTGATCTCCAAAGACTTTGCCATTCCTCTTACAGACTAAATTAGTAGTTGGCAACTGTATCCAGGTCTGCTGGTGTGTTCATTTTTCTACCACCTGAACTATAATCCCTGTGCTTCAACACAGCCAGTTGTCGCTCAGATGTGTCGTCTGCACAGAGAAACACACTAGCTCCTGTGTTAGTGGGGTTCAGTAACGCCAGCTGATCCCCTGCTGTGTGGACGGCAAAGTCACCAGCTCCATCAACATTCAAACCACTACTGATTTTTAACCGTGCCCAACTTAGGTCTCTGGCTCCACTGTCTCTACTATTTCCCCTGGCCTCCAACCCCGCCATCTACATCTCTGAAGTGGCGTCAGCACAATCTACACTTGTTCCTGTGTTCCTGTGGCTCAGTCCCATCAGTTTATCCCCTGATGTGTGTCCGGCAAGGTCTCCTGCTCTGTCCACATTCCCATAACCAGTAGTGGGAATGAGGACAGAGCTGGCGAACTTGCCGGACAAACATCAGGGGATCAACTGACGGGACTGAGCACCAGTAACACAGGAACAAGTGTAGATTGTGCTGACGCAACTTCAGAGATGTAGCTGGCGGGGTTGGAGGCCAGATTAAATAGTAGAGACAGTGGAGCCAGAGGCCTAAGTGGAGCATGGTTAGAATCAGTAGTAGTCAACAACCTCCATAAAAACCGCTGCCCATTGGCCTCTGCATGCGGCATGCGTAATCCTGGGCTCCAACAGCATCAGTTGGTGTTCAGAAGTGTCGTCTCCACAGAGCCAAACACATTCGTTCAAGTGTTAGTGGGGTTCAGCACTGCCAGCTGTTCCCCTGCTGTGGAGATGGCAAGTCTACTGCTGCCTTCACCTGCCAAAAGCAACAGGCCCCAGCCTGCTCCTCGCCTAATCCTGGGCTCCAACAGCGTCAGTTGGTGTTCAGAAGTGTCGTCTCCACAGAGCCAAACACATTCGTTCAAGTGTTAGTGGGGTTCAGCACTGCCAGCTGTTCCCCTGCTATGGAGATGGCAAGTCTCCTGCTGCCTACACCAGCCCAAATCCAGTAGGCCCCAGCCTGCTCCACACCTGATCCTGGGCTCCAACAGCGTCAGTTGGTGTTCAGAAGTGTCGTCTCCACAGAGCCAAACACATTCGTTCGAGTGTTAGTGGGGTTCAGCACTGCCAGCTGTTCCCCTGCTGTGGAGATGGCAAGTCTACTGCTGCCTTCACCTGCCAAAAGCAACAGGCCCCAGCCTGCTCCTCGCCTAATCATGGGCTCCAACAGCGTCAGTTGGTGTTCAGAAGTGTCGTCTCCACAGAGCCAAACACATTCGTTCAAGTGTTAGTGGGGTTCAGCACTGCCAGCTGTTCCCCTGCTGTGGAGATGGCAAGTCTCCTGCTGCCTTCACCTGCCAAAATCCAGTAGGCCCCAGCCTGCTCCACGCCTAATCCTGGGCTCCAACAGCATCAGTTGGTGTTCAGAAGTGTCGTCTCCACAGAGCCAAACACATTCGTTCAAGTGTTAGTGGGGTTCAGCACTGCCAGCTGTTCCCCTGCTGTGGAGATGGCAAGTCTCCTGCTGCCTACACCAGCCCAAATCCAGTAGGCCCCAGCCTGCTCCACGCCTGATCCTGGGCTCCAACAGCGTCAGTTGGTGTTCAGAAGTGTTGTTTCCACAGAGCCAAACACATTCGTTCAAGTGTTAGTGGGGTTCAGCACTGCCAGCTGTTCCCCTGCTGTGGAGATGGCAAGTCTCCTGCTGCCTTCACCTGCCAAAAGCAACAGGCCCCAGCCTGCTCCTCGCCTAATCCTGGGCTCCAACAGCGTCAGTTGGTGTTCAGAAGTGTCGTCTCCACAGAGCCAAACACATTCGTTCGAGTGTTAGTGGGGTTCAGCACTGCCAGCTGTTCCCCTGCTGTGGAGATGGCAAGTCTCCTGCTGCCTTCACCTGCCAAAAGCAACAGGCCCCAGCCTGCTCCTCGCCTAATCCTGGGCTCCAACAGCGTCAGTTGGTGTTCAGAAGTGTCGTCTCCACAGAGCCAAACACATTCGTTCGAGTGTTAGTGGGGTTCAGCACTGCCAGCTGTTCCCCTGCTGTGGAGATGGCAAGTCTCCTGCTGCCTACACAGTCCTACTACTACTGATTTTTAACCGTGCTCCACTTAGGCCTGTGGCTTCACTGATTTTCGTATTTCCCCTGTCCTCCAACCCCGCCAGTTACAGCTCCGAAGTGGCGTCTGCACAATCCACACTTGTTCCTGTGTTCCAGGTGTTCAGTCCGGTCAGTTAATCCCCTGATGTGTGTCCGGCAATGCCGCCTGCTCTGTCCACATTCCCATAACTAGTTATGGGAATGTGGACAGAGCAGGCGACATTGCTGGACACACATCAGGGGATTAACTGACCGGACTGAACACCTGGAACACAGGAACAAGTGTGGATTGTGCAGACGCCACTTCGGAGCTGTAACTGGCAGGGTTGGAGGACAGGGGAAATACGAGAGACAGTGGAGCCACAGGCCTAATTGGAGCACGGTTAAAAATCAGTAGTGGTACGACTGTGTAGGCAGCAGGAGACTTTGCCATCCACACAGCAGGGGATCAGCTGACGTTACTGAACCCCACTGAGACACGGGAGCAAGTGTCTCTTTCCGTGTGGACGGCACTTCCGAGCTACAACTGGCTGTGTTGAAGCCCAGGAAATAGGAGGGTGTAGGCTGAGGCCTACTGTCTTTGGAATGAGGAGACAGCAGGAGAGACAGCCATCCACACAGCAGGGGATCAGCTGACGTTACTGAACCCCACTGAGACACGGGAGCAAGTGTCTCTTTCCGTGTGGACGGCACTTCCGAGCTACAACTGGCTGTGTTGAAGCCCAGGAAATAGGAGGGTGTAGGCTGAGGCCTACTGTCTTTGGAATGAGGAGACAGCAGGAGAGACTGCCATCCACACAGCAGGGGATCAGCTGACGTTACTGAACCCCACTGAGACACGGGAGCAAGTGTCTCTTTCCGTGTGGACGGCACTTCCGAGCTACAACTGGCTGTGTTTAAGCCCAGGAAATAGGAGGGTGTAGGCAGAGGCCTACTGTCTTTGGAATGAGGAGACAGCAGGAGAGACTGCCATCCACACAGCAGGGATCAGCTGACGTTACTGAACCCCACTGAGACACGGGAGCAAGTATCTCTTTCCGTGTGGACGGCACTTCTGAGCTACAACTGGCTGTGTTGAAGCCCAGGAAATAGGAGGGTGTAGGCTGAGGCCTACTGTCTTTGGAATGAGGAGACAGCAGGAGAGACTGCCATCCACACAGCAGGGGAACAGCTGACGTTACTGAACCCCACTAAGACACGGCAGCAAGTGTCTCTCGGACTGAACACCTGTAACACAGGAACAAGTGTGGATTGTGCAGACGCCACTTCGGAGCTGTAACTGGCGGGGTTGGAGGACAGGGGAAATACGAGTATCACTGATATTTGTAGCACAGGTACCTCCTGCTTAGTAACCGGGTTCCAGCACCGTCAGCTGGTCCTCGGTTGTGCCATTGGCTCTTATTCCTTCTGCTGCCCCTCCGGGTGCCAGCACTGTCAGCTGGTCCTCGCTATTTCCATTTGCTCTTGCAGCTTCTGCTACCCCTCCGGGTTCCAGCACCGTCAGCTGGTTCTCGTCAGAGCCTTTTGCCTAGGTGCCTCCATCTCGGTATCCGAGTTCCGGCAACGTCTGCTGGTCCTTGGTAGTGCTTTGTAGCACAGGTACCTCCTGCTTAGTAACCGGGTTCCAGCACCGTCAGTTGGTCCTCGGTAGTGCCATTGGCTCTTGTTCCTTCTGCTGCCCCTCTGGGTGCCAGTACCGTCAGCTGGTTCAAGAGGACAAAGAACAGGAACACAACCACCAAGATGCAGAACAACAAGAGAGAGAAGACAAAGAAGCATAAAAAAACAAAGCAGAAGAACATTAAGCATAATACTAATACTCTGAGCAAATGATATTATCTTATTTATAAGCAGAAGAAGACTAAGCAGTGTATGGGGGTGAGTCCGTTCCTCCTCGTGGTGCCCCTGGAAAAGGCCTGCTGCTGCAGGCCAAACTGAACGCGGACAAATCCTGTTGTAAATCTTTTGTGACAGGCAGAACGGAAGGTGTAAACTTCTAACTTTTCTAGATAACAACTACAGGAATGCCTGACACAAACAAGAATATGATGAAGAAGAATAGGAAGAAGATGAAGAAGTTGAATATGTAGAATAATAATTGTTGAATAAGAAGAATATGAAGAATGTAAGAAAAGGAAGAAGAAGAAGAATGTAAAAAAAGGAAGTAGAAGAATTTAAAAAAAGGAAGAAGAAGAAGAATGTAAAAAAGGAATAAGAAGAAGAATGTAAAAAAAGGAAGTAGAAGAATGTAAAAAAAGGAAGAAGAAGAAGAAGAATGTAAAAAAAGGAATAAGAAGAAGAAGAAGGTAAAAAAAGGAAGAAGAATAAGAAAGAAGAAGAAAGAAGAAAGAAGAAGAAGACATACATGTCTGGCAAAATATAAATGAGGCTAACATAGTCAATATCTTTGTAACTCCTAACGTCTTTAAAAAAAAAGTTTAATTCCTGCTATTCCATTTGATTGGGCTAAACCTCTATGGCTTTAATGTCTCCTCCACCTCCCACAATACATTCTACATTATTCTTAGTTGTTTTTCTTCATGTAGAATTAACCTACAAGGAAAGAAAGGGTTTTTTTTAATTCCGATATTTTGGCCCCATTGACTTGCATTGGTTCCCGATACCGATACTTTTTTTTAAGATCGGCCGATCCATTCCGATCCGATATTTTCAAGTATCGGCTGGTATCGCTCAACTCTAGTTAGTATATTTTACTGTTATATGAGCACCGAGGAATAAGGTACATCTTAAGCACCATAACTAGACTCTGAAAAATGTAGTCCACTGGTGCCCAAATCTAACTTAAAAAGCAACTTTAAAACCTCCATAACAGCAGCTCCGTCGGTCGTCTGATGTTTTGCTGTACACATCATTTAATTAACACCTGAAGAGTTTCAAGCAAAGGTCCTCATCAATAAAACCCAAGAACAAGAAAATGTTGGGCATCAATCAGTTGACTCGGCAAATGAACCATCTAATGTGCTCTGAGCCTGATGTTATATCAGATGCGAGGATGGGCTAATAGAGACACTTAGATAAAGTTTTGTCTCTAAATCCAGTACATCTAAGATACTTTTCAACAAGTTTTGAGTAGATTTTAGTTTCCACCAAATCCATGCCTTGTTTAAGTATGCAGCCAGCATTGCAGAGATTTTGTGCACTTTCCATAAATGGTCTTATAATGAACTGTGGCATTTCAGTATTCTGTTAAAAAGTGTAATTTATCAAATCGCAGAGCTGATATCATTTGTGCCAGTACAGGTATAGGTGAATCTGATTTGAGAGGAAATTTGCATTATTTATATATATCACTGCTAG
Source organism: Dendrobates tinctorius (assembly GCF_039654945.1). Classification (NCBI taxonomy): domain Eukaryota; kingdom Metazoa; phylum Chordata; class Amphibia; order Anura; family Dendrobatidae; genus Dendrobates; species Dendrobates tinctorius. The sequence goes on from NW_027361771.1 coordinate 28,316,474, forward strand.
CAGATGTATTGGGAATTCACATAAATTCCTCTCTGGAAAGCCATTAAGGTCAACTGGGTGATATTGTAATGTAGTCATTCTTGCTATTAATTTACATGTAAAATTATAACTATGGCTTGTATATTACAAGATTAGAGAATAGATTTGTTATCCCTACAGGGAAAAGAGGGATGTAGGGACAGAGATCAAAAATTATTACTTTAGAATTGTCAAAGGTCACATTTCAATGTTTGCCATTTTTGTCTAATGGAAAAATGAAAGATTTCCAATCAGTTATCATTTATCATTTAATTGTAAAGTATTCACAAAATGATTGTACTAGTATTACAACTACAACTAATACTATGATACTATTTTTATTATAATTATTATTATTATTATTATTATTATTATTATTAATAATAATAATAAATTTAACATTCTGTTATATTTGAAATACAAGATTTTTTTCCATGGTTCTCCACTTGTTCATGCTTAGTCACAGTTACTATGTGCTCCTCTCCGCAAGACTCTGCACGGCTCCGCACCACAGACTTCGTGAACCCTCCGACCAACAGCAAATCTTCGTAACCCCGCCGAGTTACTGCCAGACATTTGTAATCTTCGAGGACCCTCCGAAACACAGCAAACTTTGTAACCCCACTGAGCTACAGCCAGATGCTTGTAACCTTCGTGACCCTGCCGAGCCACAGCAAGCTGTCCTGAAACAAATTTTGTGCCTCCTCAACCATGCCCGCAGGCTAGCACCATATGTAAGACAGCGCTTACTGCATGTGTTGGGGGACACTTGCTTGGCAACGGGAGGAAGGCACACAGGCATGTTTTTCTCACAAAACAGTCTATTTGGTTTATTTAGGCATCATAAACTGCACCGTAGGCAATGTTAAACTTCACAGACCTAACACATAGTCCATAGCACTTCACAGTTCATGGCTTAGCTTGCAGTCCCTAAACACATCACTTCGTCCCATTACCATGAGTGACTGCATCATGAACAGTTCATTACATATATTAACGGAACATAATAACACCGACATTCTGTTCCAATGGCAGATACTTCTCTGCCGTTATTATAACCCCCTTTCCTGGAGTTACCTTCCTGGAGCTCCTGCTCCACACACTGACCTCCTGTCAGTCCTGGTTCCCAGGGAAGCTGGCGAACTGGGATAACTGTCCCGAACAATGCCTTGCTCAGCAAGCCACCTGACAGTTGCAGACCCTCAGACGGATGGTAGCTTCCCCAATGCAGTGCAGTCACAGACTCCAATCCATGGTCTCACCATGTGCTCTTCAGGAAGTCCGTCCCCTCCTGGGACCTTCCAACACAGCGATCATGCAGGTCCATGGCCTCTCTGTGTGCTATTTAGGGCATCCATCCACTCTTAGGACCACCCAGCACACAGGCCTTCCAGGACCTTACACACTGACCATTCAGGTCCATATACTCTGCACATGTGACCCAAACCCTGGTCACATTATGTAGCTGTAAATGCTCCCATAGGTGGGCGGTGTGTGGTTAGTCAGTCCTGCCCAGCTCTAAGACTCACCCTGTAAGCCCCCTTATAAGTAAACAAACCAACATTTGTGGAACTACAACTTCCAGAACAACATTTCTGGCTTACAGCGCAGAGGATCTCTACTGTGACACATACCAGCCATTTACAATAATGCTGGTCAAAGTCTCACCATCACAGTTACGCCTCCATGCATATCCTGAGAGCCCATACAGCGCCATCTACCTGTAATAAGGGTCACTGCCTCACAAATTGTATGATTGGTATTTTCCTTTATCCCTATTTGTATTACCTCTGGTTGGTGTATTATGGAACACTACTATTCCCCTCATTTCTGTTTGGGGGAAGGGTACAGATTGAGGGAGGATTCAGAAGCTAAGTCAAGGTATGTGACCCCAGCATTTTCACCATCTGAAGTAATCCAAGGAACAGGGAGAGCTAGGGCACCCCTATGGTTAGGGACAGGAAAGGAGCCCCTGGTCCTGGGACACCTGACAACAGAGTTTTCCATATAGTATAATACACACCCCATAGTCCTCCATATAGTCTAATGCATGCATCAAAGTCCTCCACATAGAATATTGCACACCCCATAGTTTTCCATATTGTAGAATACACACTCCACAGTACAATGCACACCACAGTCCTCCACATACAGTCCCCCATAGGAGTATCATGCAGCACTGATAAGAGTATCATGAAGCTCCCATAGGAGTGTCATGCAGCCCCCCAAAGGAGTATCATGCAGCCTCCATAGGGGTATCATGCAGCCTCCATAGGGGTATCATGCAGCTTCCTTATGAGTATCATATAGCCCCATATAAGTATAATGCAGCCCCATATAAACATAAAACAGCCCCACAGAAGCATAATGAAGCCCCATAGGAGTATTATGCAGCCCAATAGAAGTATAAAGCAGACCCATAGTCCTGCAGTATTATGGACACACGTACTCAATGATTTAAAAAATAAAATCAATACTCACCTCTCCGCTGCTGCTCATCTCCTCATCTCAGTAGCTCCACTGCCTGGCATAGTGTGGCGCGTGATGAAGTAATACCATCACACGCACGCTGCATCAGAGGAAGATGGGGCTGATGAGAGAGGGGGCATCACGTGACATGACACTCTCTCCTCCATCATTGGTTTCAACAGTATAACCATCATAGATAAATTCACAATGTGGGGGGGGCCCTGGCTCATGGGCTCCATAGCGGCCATGTGGTCTGCTATGCAAGCATTTGTATAGTTAGATGGAATGTTAGAAGTAATAGCAGTTGTGAAGGTAGGATGACAGCTTGAGGAATAAAGGCTGCAGAGGATGGATGTTAGCTGGAGAAATAGATACTCAGTAAAGTCACAGTCCTGAGCATTGTAGTGGAGTTCAGCAGAACTCAATGGTAGGAAAGTAGCAAAGACCACTAGGTCAGCAGACCTTGGCATGTAAAGAGACCCCATGGTAGTGATATATCAGAGCCCAGCAAAGCAACAGATTTAACTATGTTAGGTAGCTCAAGAAAGCAAAATTCATATGACCTAACTTAATGTGGCACACACACCTACTACTTGAACACTTAGAGTAATGCCATCTGAATCAGCTTATAAGGCTGTGACCTCAGAGGTGCACGGCAGGTTACCATAGTAACTCGATGTGCTCAGATGCAGGAAGGACCGTCCACAGGGAGGATGGAGAACTCAACACTGGAACTGGGACAGGTGAGTCCCAAAATTTTTTAGAATTTTTACAGACATTTTTGTTCTGATTACTTGTCAATTCTAAAAGAAAATATTAAATTAATTAATGCTTGGCTTTGTAGATGGTTGTAAATTCTTCTGAAGGTTCAACAGCTAAAACATTAACCTGGTTACTCAGGCACCTGGAATGAATATCTTAATTTTCTACACATTTACAACAGCAATCAACAGAGACTTTGTGAGGAAATATAGAGCTGTACAGCAATTAATTAAACCCCTGTGACAGCATTTTTATGGTGCTATGTAATTTAACATCTGCTGTAGCTTCACTAAAGTCTCACTCACAAAAATTGCTTTCTTTTTTTTACTTTGCAATCATAAAGACTTTTCTCTGCATTCAAGTAATGAAATGCTTTTTTAAGGTGTTTTATTGGCAAAAGTAAAACTATGGTTTGGGTGAATTTGGTTCACTGGAAGCTTACTTATAGTTTCAGATGACTTTTTTTTTCAATAAGCTGCCATTTGTTTCATAGTTTAAGGATATGTGCACAGGTGCGGAATTACTGCGGAAATTTCCTCAGCAGTTCCGCAACTCCCTGCAGCGGGAAATTCGCGGGAAATCCGCATGCGGAATTCCCGCAAAAAAATAGCGTTTGCAAGCATAATTAGCTTGCAGAATGCTAGCGTTTTCCAAGCGATCTGTAGCATCACTTGGAAAGCTGATTGACAGGTTGATCACACTTGTCAAACATAGTGTTTGACAAGTGTGACCAACTTTTTACTATTGAGGCTGCCTATGCAGCATCAGTAGTAAAAGATATAAAGTTAAAAACAATGAAAAAATAAAAAATTGTGATATTCTCACCTTCGGGTGTCCCCCGCAGCGTTCCAAGGCCTCAGCGATGCTCCCGGCAAGTCCCGTTCCCAGGGATGCCTTGCAACAATGACCCTATATGATGTAGCATCATCACAGGTCATTGTCGCAAGGCATCACTGGGACCAGGCCTCGCCAGGAGCGTGGCTGAGACCTGGGAACTCTGGAGGGGTCGCCGGAAGGTGAGAATATCACAATTTTTTATTTTAATTCTTTTTTTAACAGGGATATGGTACCCAGGGCCTGGAGGAGAGTCTCCTCTCCTCCAGACCCTGGGTACCATCTGCACATTTTCCGCTTACTTTGCACATGGTGGGCATAGCCACATGCGGAAAGTAAGCAGAACAATGTATTCCTATGTGTGTGGAATCTCCGCAATTCCGCAAAAAGAATGAGCATGCTGCGTATTTTTCCGCGATGCGATTCCGCCACGGGAAAATGCGCAGCATTAGCACAGCATGTGCGGAATGCCATTGACTACAATGGGTTGTGGATTTTTTGCGTTTACGCAGCATTTTCACAGTGAAAAAACGCGGCAAAAGCGCTAAAAATCCGCAACGTGTGCACACAGCTTTAAGGTTGAAAGAAGACACAAGTCCAGCCTATAACCTAACATATTGATGCGTAGGCTGCCACTGCATGTGGCATTTTTAATAAGTTTCACCTTCTTTAATTTTCTTTGTGCTAGTGGGTGGAGACTAGCTGATATGATGTTTGTTACAGACTATCCTGGGTTGAAGTATTGGAGTAGTGGTATTGCAACCACTAGTGGCAGTGCAGGCAGGTATCATAGTCAGGGATAGCCAAGGAGTTGGTACACGGAGCAGCAATGTAGTTTAACCCCTTAACGACCACCAATATGCCTTTTAACGGCGGCAATTAAGGCCACTTAAACCACAGCGCCGTTAATTCACGGCGCTGTGGAGAAAGAAAATAGCGCCCCCCAGTGTCGGATTTTTTTCTGGGTCTTGGCTGCCGGGGGTACCCAAGACCCCAGAGAACATGAACCAGGTCGGATTTTGCCGACCCCGCTTTTGCGATCGCCGTTATTAACCATATAAAGGCGATCGCAAAAAAAGCCGCGATTTTGCATTTAATTTCTCTTTCCTCTGATGTGATCGCACATCAGAGGAGAGATAAATAGGGTCCCCGATCCCCCCTGTACCTCCTGGTGGTCCTGGATTCCCTCCCGGTGGTCCTCTGTCCCGACGGCATCCTCCAGTGTGCGCCGCTGTCTTGGATCCGGAAGAAAATGGCGGGCGCATCCGCAGTGCGCCCGCAGCAAATCTGCCAGCTGACAGATCCATTTTGATCACAATGATAAACTATCATAGTGATCAAAATAAAAAAAAATAATAAATAACCCCCGTTTATCACCCCCTTAGTTAGGCAAACATAATGAAATAAAGAAAATATATTTTTTTCATTTTCCCATTAGGGTTAGGGTTAGGGCTAGGGCTAGGACTAGGGTTAGGGCTATGGTTAGGGTTGGAATTAAGGTTAGGGTTGGAATTAGGGTTAGGGTTGGAATTAGGGTTAGGGCTAGGGTTAGGGGTAGGGTTGGAATTAGGGTTGGAATTAGGGTTAGGGCTAGAGTTAGGGCTAGAGTTAGGATTAGAATTAGGGTTAGGGTTAGAATTAGGGTTAGGGCGAATTAGGATTAAGGTTAGAATTAGGAATTAGGGCTGGGATTAGGGTTAGGGGTGTGTTGGGATTAGGGTTGGAGCAAGAATTGAGGGGTTTCCACTATTTACCAACTTTGGGGGTCTAATTTCTCCTGTTACCCTTGGGAAAATAAAAAAAATTGGGAGCTAAAAAAAAATCACTTTTGTGGAAAACAAAAAGACTTTCATTTTCACGGCTCTGCGTTATAAACTTCTCTGAAGCACTTGGGGGTTCAAAGTGCTCACCACACATCTAGATAAGCTCCTTGGGGGGTCTACTTTCCAAAATGGGGTCACTTGTGGGGGGTTTATACTGTTTAGGCACATCAGGGGTTCTGCAAACGCAACATGATGCCCGCAGACCATTCCATCAAAGTCTGCATTCCAAAATGGCGCTCCTTCTCTTCTGAGCTCTCCCATGCGCTCAAACAGTGGTTCCCCCCACATATTGAGTATCAGCGTACTCAGGACAACTTGCACAACAACTTTTGTGGTCCACTTTCTCCTGTTACCCTTGAGAAAATAAAACATAGTGGGATAAATTATAATTTTTGAGGAAAAAAAGTGATTATTTTATTTTCACTGCTCTGCGTTATAAACTTCTGTGAAGCACTTGGGGGTTAAAAGTGCTCACCACACATCTAGATAAGTTCCCTAAGGGGTCTAGTTTCCAAAATAGGGTCACTTGTGGGGGGCTTTCACTGTTTAGGCACACCAGGGGCTCTCCAAAAGCGACATGGCGTCCAATCTCAATTCCCGCCAATTCTGCACTGAAAAAAATCAAACGGTACTCCTTCCCTTCTGAGCTCTGCCGTGCACCCAAACAGTGATTTACCCCCACATATGGAGTATTAGCGTACTCAGGACAAATCTCTCAACAACTGTGGGGGTATGATTTCTCCTGTTACCCTTGTAAAAATAAAAATTTGGGGGCGAAAAGATCATTTTTGTGGAAAAAAAGATTTTTTATTTTCACGGCTCTACGTTATAAACTTCTGTAAAGCACCTGAAGGTTCAAGGTGCTCACCACACATCTAGAAAAGTTCCTTAATGGGTCTAGATTCCAAAATGGGGTCACTTGTTGGGGGTTTCCGCTGTTTAGGAACATCATGGGCTCTCCGAACGCAACATGGCATCTGATCTCAATTCCAGCCAATTCTGCGCTGAAAAAGTCAAACGGCCCTCTCTCCCTTGCGAGCTCTGCCGTGCGCTGAAAAAGTGGTTTACCCCCACATTTTGGGTATTAGCGTATTCAGGAGAAATTGCACAACAAATTTTGTGGTTCATTTTCTCTTTTAATACTTGTGAAAATAAAAAAAAAATTGATTCTGAAGTAAATTTTTTGCAAAAAAAGTTAAATGTTAATTTTTTCCTTCCACATTGCTTTAGTTCCTGTGAAGCATGTAAAGGGTTAATAAACTTCTTGAATGTGGTTTTGAGCACATTGAGGGGTCTAGTTTTTAGAATGGTGACACGTTTTGGTATTTTCTCTCATGTACACCCCTCAAAATGACTTTAAATATGATGTGGTCCTTAAAAAAATGGTTTTGTAAATTTTGTTGTGAAAATGAGAAATCAATAATCAACTTTTACCCCTTATAACTTCCTAACAAAAAAAGTGTTGTTTCCAAAATTGTGCTGCTGTAAAGTAGACATGTGGGAAATGTTATTTATTAAGAAATTTGTGTGATAGATCTCTCTGATTTAAGGGCATAAAAATTTAAAGTTTTAAAATTGCAAAATTTTCAATATTTTCGCCATATTTCCGTTTTTTTCATATATAAACACAAGACATATCAAATAAATTTTTACCTCTAACATGAAGTACAATATTGTCATAAAAGAACAATCTCAGAATCAGCGGGATCTGTTCCAGAGTTATAACCTCATAAAGTGACAGTGGTCAGAATTGTAAAAATTGGTCTGGTCATTAAGCTGCAAACTGGCTCTGTCACTAAGGGGTTAATGGAGCAGCCCATAGCGTAGTCAGGGATTGCCAAGGAGTTGATACATGGAAGCAGCTGTATAATCTTAGAATGAAAGAGCAGGTGAAAAGAAGCTTAACTATAGGCTGGTAGCTCAATAATCTTGCAAGGAAGGGAGTGCAATGCCAGATTTAAATAGGGCATTCAATCAGGATGGAGCCAATCTGGAACTCAGGGTGGAGACAGTCATGAAAAATACAGGTACAAGTATCTGGGATAGCATGGGACTGTCAAGCACTCTGTATATTAGAGGGAAGAGCTGCCTCCTGGTGCACAAGAGCTGCTCGGTTCGAGTCCTGACAAAGTTTTTCATAACTGGTAAACAGAGAAGATGAGTTTCTGCTTCTCTATGACGTGGAATCCATCATATAGCACTGATGAGCAGAGCAGCTATGAAATCAGCAATGGGGTGAGAAATAATACTTACAAGAAAGCAGTAGAATAGTCTATATGCCACCCTGCTCCTCGCTGTTCTAGTTTCCATAGACTTCAACAGGCTGTAATATGATCCCTCAGTGTGTTGGCAGTTTAACTTGTCCAGACCAAGATAGTTTTAAATAGTTTTTTCAGGATGATAGATGAGTTCAATAGAAGGGGAAGGAAAATAATTGGCTTTTAGGGGGAAAATAAACAGTAAGATATTTTCAACTACATGAACAGTAAAAGACTCAAAAATGGTAGTGTTGACCCTTCAAATATAATCTTGGTGAAATGGTGGAAGAAAATAAGGGATAAGCTAATCTATTAATTTCTTTCTATTCTATGGTATTTACACATAAAATTACTATGACAGACAACATGACCAGGGATACCATAAATTCTTCACTAAATGTCACCTTTTTAACCCAGCATGAAGTATGGAGCTGCCTCTGAAACACTGAGTTAGAAAATTCACCAGGCTAAGATGGCATACACCCCAGAGTAAAGCAGGAATTAAGTACAATGATAAACAGAACATTATTTCTAATAGTATAAGATTAGTTAATAACAGGGTCTGTACCATAGGATTGGTGCATACTAAATGTGACAATATTCAAAAAGGGGCAAAAATTGAGCCTTGAAATTATAGACTGGTTAATTTAATATTTGAGGATTTCCTAAGAGATTTTATCGTGATAATTCTAAAAAAAAACCATATCTAACATCAACATGGATGTATGATGAGGCATTGTTTAAGGATAAGTGGATTGAAATTCAAATTTGCTGGCTTTGCCAAATGCTAACCTAAAATAACAAATAAATTAGCAGAAATTTCAATACAGGAAAGCTTAGATGGCTACAAAAATACAGGTGGAGGAGAGCAGAGAGAGACCCTTGCTGACCAAAAGAGCTTTCACTCTACTAGTGAGTGAGGACCCTGCTAATCATAAGAGTTCATCTACAAGTCATTGACTGGACTGGTGAAATCTGTTGGGAACAGGAGACTTGTTATTACAATTGTTTAATTCCCTTGATAGCATAATATTGCTAGCAGCACATTTCCTATTTAAATCCATTGATCTTCTCGCAGTAAGGGCTCCTTCACATGTTCGTGTCTCTGGTATGTGTGGTGACAGTTTTCACACTTACCGGAGACACTGACACACGTAGACCCATTCAAGTGAATGGGTCTGCGCACATGTCAGTGTGCTTCCATGGACCATGTGTCTGTGGGCAAAACACGCTGACATGGCTATTTTTTACCATCAGCACGGGCCGCAAAACGTCCCACACATGTGCACACAGAGCACACACATGGATGTCATCCATGTGACACGCATCGGTGCCAGGGAAGAAGTGCAACTGTAAGCACTGTTCCACAGTACCGGGTGTTGAAGATGCTCTCATAATTGCGCCCTACTCTGCCGGCAATCAGCGCAAGCAGGGAAGTATAATGAGAGTTGTATTCAAGAGATAACAATGACAGCAGGTGCAGCTGATGGAACTATTACTCCATCAGCCTACACCTGCTGCCGTTAATAACAGTGACAGCAGGAGCAGCTGATGAGAGTATTCCTCACTGCTGCCTGAACTGTAAAAAATAAATAAATGAAAAATCCTTGAGTGTGTTCCCCTCTATTTTCTATAACCAGCCAGGCAAAACTCACAGCTGGGGGCTGCAACCCTCAGCTGTCAGCTTCAGCAAGGCAGGTTATCAAGAATAGAAGGGATTCCCACATTGTTTTTTAATTATTTAATAAATTAATAAAGCAGCATGAAGTACCCCCATTTTTCCAAACCAGCCTTGCTAAAGCTGACAGCTGGGAGCTGATATTCTCAGGCTGGTAAGGGGCCATTGATATAGGCCTAAAAATAACAGCTTGCAGCTGCCAAGAAAATGCACATCTATTACATGAGCCAATTCTGGTGCTTTGCCAGGATTTTCCCACTTGCCCTGTAGCGGTGGCAAGTGGGGTTCAGATTTGTGGGGTTGATATCACCTTTGTATTGTCATGTGACATCAAACCCACCTCTTAGGAATGGAGAGGTGTCTATAAGACACCCATCCATTAGTACTAGTGATCAGTGAGTGTGCTCGTCACTACTCGTTACTCGCTTGAGCATCACTGTACTCGGGATGCTCATTACTCGTCGAGTATGTTTTGAATGCTCAAGTGGGAGCTCGAGTCGCAGCCCCACATGTTTGGTGCTCTTTAGACAGTCAATGAACATATGGTGATTGTCTGCCAGTCACTGTAATGCAGTAGCCATCTTGGTTGTTATATTGATATGGCAGTCTTATACGTCGACCTGAAGTGGGCATATTTTGCTGGTATTGTAATACTGACATTTTTTTCTGCAGTGACATTTTATACAGCATTTATCATGTTATAGTTGGGTCTCACCCCCCCAAAAAAAAATATTTGGTTGCAAATAGCTTTATTGATGCTGTAGTCTTATACATCCAACTGAAGTGGGCAAATTTTGCTGGCATTGTAATATTGCATTTCTTCAGCAGTGACATTCTATATGGCATTTATTGTGCTAGAGTTGGGCCTCATACGCACCCCACCAAAAACAAACAATTGTTTGATAATAAAATTGTAATGCTATGTTTATCCTCTTTCCTCCCACCATGCTGAGTACCCAGAGAAAGTGATTTCACACTTGGACACTCCAAAGAGAAGATCACATTTCCATTTATATATTCTGAACTCTAGCCCTGCCCGTTTGAAGCAGGACCTGAGGAGATCGCATTTAGCAATGCTCAAATATTTGAGCAGCCACACTCACAAGAAGGTGGCTGTGGGAAAATGCAATTACTGTTGCAAGAGCTGAACGACGGTGAGACACAATTGCCAGCAAGTGGTGTTGTTATGTCAGCAAGTAAGGAGGAGTACCAGGGTGCAGAAGTGGAAGATGAGGTGGTGGATGATGAAGTCATTGACCTAACCTGGGAAGGTGACATGCAGAGAGAGGACATCAGCGCACAGGGGCAGTGATTTGCAGCACCACAACAGCCAGTAATAGGCAGTGGGGTTGCCAGAGACACAAGGCAGGCAACTGTCCCCCAGAGCATAAATACAGGTAAAGTTGCCAAGCCAAGGGTTAGGTGTTCACGAGTCTGGCACTTTTTTAAAGACAGTCTAAGCTAACTCAAATAAGGCCACTTGAAACATCTTGCAGCACAACTACCAGCCTTACCACCACCAGCATGCTGAGGCACATGCAAGCAAAGCACCAGTCTACTTGGGTGAAACGCATTGGTCCAGAAAGAGTATCTGTGGGTAATACCACTGTCTCTTCCCCTATTCTACATGAACATCAAACCCATGTCCTTGACATAGGCGAAGATGCTTCCCATCTGTACCTGTTGTTGCAACCACTGTCATCTACCATGCTCTTGTCCCAGTGAAGTGTTCATTGCCCCTACCCCAGTGCTTGGAACACAAGTATAAATACGCAGTCACCCACAGGTTACAATACTAAATGGTCACATTTCCAGACTGCTTGCCCTGGAAATGTTGCCATTTAGGCTTGTGGAGATGGAACCTTCCACAACCTCATTTCCGTAGCCGTCTCTTGGTACTCAGTCCCAAGCTGCCAGCCTTCCTTCCGGTGTGATGTCCTAGACTTATACAAGCACATGTCCCATAACATTAGCCGCACCCTGACCAATGCTGTAACTGGGAAAGTCCACTTAACCACGGACACCTGGACAAGTGCTTGTGGTCAGGGATGCTACATTTCCCTACGAGCATTGCAAGTGCTGCAGCCAAATCCACAATTATTCACTGAAAAAGCAGACACATAGGATCCAGGGACCTAGAGGTTATTTCCGACAAGATCCGAGTTTGCTGGCTTGGGACACTGCTTGTGAAGGTGCTGGACAGGAGGGAGTAAATCAGCAAAGGGAGACAGCCAGGAAAGGCATACACTGAAGGGAGTCCTGGGAAGGTGAATCCTGATCTACCTGGGAGTTTGCTGAACCCCTCACCTGGAGGACGCAGAGCCAAGTGGGCACTTGGGCCTGTAAGAACTGTGATCAAACCTTTGGAACAGCACCCAGCTGTGTCCTCTAATTCTTCCTGTGTCACCTACCTAACGCTGCTACATCTAACACCACCAAACACAACATCTTTGCTATCACCACTGCCCTGGGACAAAGCTCTGCCTGTGGAGAGCTAAACCAACTCTGCTGCATCACCACCAGTCCCAGAGGATCTGCTTTGCATTACTGGTCACCTCTGACCAGAAGCCACAGGTGGCATCACAAACTTATCTACACATTGACTTTATTCCTCATCAATTTTTATTTTTAATTGGACTCTCAGGGCCACGGACCGGGTCACTGCTGCCGTGACACATTCCTTTAAGACACCGGCCAGGTACCGAGTAACCCACGGCCCTATGGGTGCTCCATAACTCAATGTAGCTCATGTAGTTCCCCCTGTTACCCAGCTCATGATGACTTTATTTACCATGTACCCAAAGCATGTTTTTGCAGACTCTTAATGACATTGCATATGAGATGAGAAGTATAAAATCCTTGAATATGAGACTATAAGGCTATGACAATATATAAATAAATTCTAGCAAAAGAAGGAAAAACATATTAACCCTTCTATATAACATATGACTTCAAATTAAATATAACCTCACAGTCCAAGATCCTGGTATTCTCAGATTAAGGAAGAGATATGATTAAGATGTATTAAAACATGTTTATTTTGTTTGAAAAAATACTAGAACTATCACAATATAATAAACAGAGGAAACCTGCATTAACAATCAACATGTGGAATAGTATAGTTATATCATAGCATAAAGGACCCAATCAGATTTGAATTAGCAATAATGATAAGGTACCATTAGATTTTGATTAGAATTTAACATAATCATGAAGGATTAAAAAAAACAAAATGTTTAAACATTACCCAATCAGGTGCCGTATAAATCAAATATAAAGTGAATAATGCAGTTATAAAAACCCCTTCATTTGTCTAAGACATTCAAATTTGGGTCCACAGTCAGCAATATATATACAGTATATATATATATATATATATAAATCCAACAATGTAGACCAGCTCACTCCTGTGAACCACCTGGAACCTCAGCTGACCTGGTTAACTCCGTTGTGCCCGGATCTGGATGTAGGAGTCCATCCATACAAATGTGAACAACGACAAAGCAAAGTCCAGCAATAACGTGAGCAATCCAGGATGCTGTTAAAATTTTTTTTCTTTTTATTCATAAATCCATTAAAATGCAATGGTCCAAGCAGTTCAAAACAGAAATAACGCAGGAAAGTCGTGCAGATAGGACTACGCGTTTCAGCGGTAGAACCCGCCTTCTTCACGGTCCAGAATCATATATATATATTCCAACAGCATTATGTAAGATACTGGAAAAAGCAACCTAGTATTAGGTGTTTGGTGCAATCTACAAGGCATTCATCAAGTGAGATGGTAAGTACGTTGCTGAAGGAAGATATAACAAGAGGTCCACTAAACTTACTTAAGGAATTAATCTTGCACACATTACTACCGAAACTTCACAAGAACCCAGTAGATCCACTGGGTAGGCCCATCGTCTTGGGCAAGGGGGGGTCTGTGTGAGATCATCTGCCTCGTCTTAGACTACAACTTAAAGCCTCTTCTCAGCACACTGCCATAGTAAATCCAGAACATGACAGCAGTGATACAAAGACTAAATAACCTTGAGTTAGAAGAGAATATGATCATGGTAACGGATGAAGTGGAGGCGCTCTACTCCTCCATTAAATATGAATATGGCATATGTACAGTTTCATGGCTTTTGGAGACCAGCAACCTGGAGAAATCTCTGTCACAGCTAATTTTGCAGTTATTACAGATTGTCCACTAACATCTTCATCTTCCACAAAAAAATTTATTTACAGCTACAAGGTACAAAAATGGGGGCAGCATGTGCCCCCTCATATGCTAACCTCTTTTTAGAGCATGGGAACATAGAATTTTTTAGAGTGACAAGAAACCAGGGATAGAGAGAGTGCATGCATAAACTAGGCATATAGATGATGTGTAGTTCATCTGGGAGGGCTCAATAAACCCACTGTAACATCTAATGGAAACCCTGAATGACAACAAAGTTAACATCAAACTCACATTCAAATATGGAAGAGAACTGGATTCTCTGGATTTGAAGGTGAAGGCCCTCCCAGATGGCCACATTGTCAACAGTGTCTATCAAAAACTGACATCCACTAACACCCTCCTTCATGCCAGCTCAGCATATCAACATTCTACAATCAAGGGTATTCCTATTGGGCAATTCCTGAGGATCAAAAAGATATGTAGTACTGAGGAAGATTGTAGCAAGCCTATGATTTGAGACCCACAGATTTAATGATAGACGTTGTAGCAAAAGACAAGTTAAAAAGGGCCTCAATAGAGCAATGGAGACAACATGAGATGAATTACTATACAAAAAAGAGATGGAAAAAGGTTGGAATACCAGAAAAAGGAGAAAATACGCCTTATCACAACTTTTAATAAACAATGGCCAGAACTCATCACCATCATAAAAACCACTGGAACATTTTGATAACCTGAGCCTGTCCTTAAAAAGGTGCTTTCAGAGACACCTTCAATTGTAGCCCATAGATCGAAGAACTTGAAAGACCCTTTAGTCCACAGTCATTATGTCCCTACATCATTTTCTAGTACAAAGAGACACTCAAATTCAGGCTTTTTCCCATGGGGCTTGTGTAAAGACTGCATGAATCTTTGTAAAGGTAAAACCTTTTCTAATCATGATGGGTTACAGATTTTTAACATGAGAGTTTTTGAATGGCTCCTCTAATGGTGTTAAATATCATGCCGAATGCCTTTATGGGAAAATATATTTTGGCATAACAACCAAGGAGCTAAAAATACATGTAAGGGAGCATATCAGAGATATAGAGAAAGCGGCGACGGTGGAAGATATTAGCACATTAAAAACTTTCCACAGGCACTTTAGAATGCTGCATAACAGTAGACCAGAAGGTTTATAACCCGGTGGTTTCTGGACCAAAAGAAGGAGACCTAAGAAAGATTTTAGCCCGAACTGAAAGTCAGCCGTTGCATATGCAAGTTGGGAATGCTGGCCCCTCAAGGCTTGAATGAGAACCTGGGTTTTGGTATCTTTCTATAATATCTTTTAACTTCCATACCACCAATATGGTTCTTCTTCCCCTGCTTTTGTATTTGATTCTATTTACACCTCCTTCTTGTCTTTTACACCCTTTTAAAGCTGAGATTCCCTCCTTATACCTGGGATGGATGTGCTTTTAATTCCATTATTATAATTCATGTTTTATTCACTTTTTAATTTTGTATGTGCTCTTTAGGTATTGTGATACAATTGTATATGATATTCATAAATGAACAGCAAAAAGATGGTTGGAGATTCAGAGAACAGACAGGAATATGTTCTTTCTATTCACAGTACAACGATCATATGGACCATGATGCCTTTTCTGGAGACCTCTGGATCCCTAACTGAGGATGAGGATCGTCACCTTCAGAGAAGGAACTTATCCAGTATACATAGGGAAGGGCAGAGAGAGAACATTATGACATTTTCCTTCTCCATGGCGTTTTTGAGTGTATGGATTCCTGCTCAAATTGCTAGAGACGTTTAGATCTTCATCCACAACTATGGATGATTTTCTTTTTGTTAAACGACTTCCTTATCTATGGACTGATTCTAGTGGTCTGTATGCTATATCTTTTCTATAAGTTTTTTCATATATTTATTTAATGATATATATGATGGAAATCATCATTATTATTCATATGTTAAGGATTATCAGTATTGCACTTTAAATATGTACTTATAGATTTGTTTACACACAATGCTCCACTATCACAATTGCATCTAACATGTACCTATAGATTTTCTCCTTTCTTCCCTGTTATCTCTTATCTATTGCATGCATTGTGTGTTCATTGTTCATTATTCTTTAGACTTTACATTTTTTGCAATAACATCCTTCTCTCTCACGATCTCTGAGTTCCACACTCTCCTTTTACCATTGCCAAGAATTACACTAGTTTATCTTGTAGATATGACATTGGTTTAATCTATTTGGATTAATACATGATCTTTCGTATTATATTCCTATGAGGTTTAGTCTCACACTTTTTTTGTATTCACTTCTTGTCTTTTCGGTTTTTCACTTATTAGTTTTGATTCCCTTATTATTTGAGGCTAGTTCTTAATTATTACAGAAGTGATACAGGTATGATTGCTATAGGATTGATTCTATGATGATTGATCATGGAACAACATCTGTATATACTGTACATATCTTTAACCCTTACACTTTTTATTTTTATAAGACATCTTTGGCATTTCATAACTCTTTTTCCTTTCTTTCATTATTATATTCACATGTTCTAGTCACACTGAATGGTATAATTTATGTACCTTTCGTTGTGGAATTTTTAAGTCCTATTGTCAATAAATTCTTTCTTTTTATTGAGTATAGAATAATATCTTTATATTATTATACATGTATATCTTTATGTTTTTATATTTTCCTAGTTGAATAGCCCGGCGCTGCGCGGGCATAGTAACTAACTACGGTTAGTTATAACAAAGTATAATGATTATATCTATATATATAAAACTGAGTGCACAGCCCCGCCCACTCCGCATAGCACATTCACTATAATATTCCACATCATCCCGTCAGCCAGAGCTACCGGACAACAACCCCTAATATCCCACATCGTCACATCGGCCAGAGCCACAGGACTACTACTCCTCATATCCCACATCGTCCGTCAGCCAGAGCCACCAGACTACTACCCCTAATATCCCACATCATCCTGTCAGCCAGAGTCACCGGACAACTACCATTAATATCCCACATCATCCCATCAGCCAGAGCCACCGGACTACTACCTCTAATATCCCACATCTTCCCATCAGCCAGAGCCACTGGACTGCTACTCCTAATATCCCACATCGTCCTGTCAGCCAGAGCCACCGGACTACTACCCCTAATATCCCACATCACCCCATCAGCCAGAGCCATCGGACTACTATCCCTAATATCCCATATCATTCCGTCAGCCAGAGCCACAGGACAACTACCACTAATATCCCACATCATCCCATCAGCCAGAGCCACCGGACAACTACTCCTAATATCCCGCATCATCCCATCAGCCTGGGGTCAGAACCAGAGCGCTAAGTGGAATGGTCCTAACTTCCATACCGGGGATCCCTTTAAGAGATGCCTGGTGTCAGAACCAGAGCGCTGAGTTGATTTGCCCTGATTTCCATACCAATGATCCCTTTAATGGAAGCCTGGGGTGAGAATCAGAGCGCTGAGGGATTTACCATAACTTCCATAGCGGAGATCCCTTTAAGAGAAGCTTGGAGTCAGTTCCAAAGCGCAGAGTGGATTTTCCCTAACTTCCATACCGGGGATCCCTTTAAGAGAGCCTGAGAACAGAACCAGAGCGCTGAGTGAATTTGCCCTGACTTGCATACCAATGATCCCTTTAATAGAACCCTGGGGTCAGAATCAGAGCGCTGAGGGATTTGCGCTAACTTCCATACAGGAGATCCTTTTAAGAGAGCATGGGGTCAGTACCAAAGTGCAGCGTGGATTTGCCCTAAATTCCATACCAATGATCCCTTTAAGAGAAACTGGGGTCAGAACCACAGAGCTGAGTGGAACGGTCCTAACTTCCATACCAGGGATCCCTTTAAAAGAGGCCTGGGGTCAAAACCAAAGCGCTAGTGGATTTGCCCTGACTTCCATACTGGAGATCCCTTTAAGAGGGAAGATGTGCCTATATGATGGAGGATGTGTGATGTGTATATTGGCACAGGAGGGGTGATTCATTTCTGTCATGTGCTCTGTGCTCCTTTTTGGGCAGTAGACAATGGCTGAGAGCTTATGTTCCCAGGGATGCTAGATTTCTCCCACCATGCCAGTGTCTGCTAAGGTTTTGTCAAGTGGGAAAACTTGCCCATAGCAACCAATCACAGCTCAGCTTCTTTTAACCAGCTCTGGTGAAATGAGAGATGCTTAGTGATTGGTGGCAAGGAAAACTGTTGCTCATAGCAACCAATCATAACTCAGCTTCTTTTGAACAGCTCTGTTGAAATGAAAGATGCTTTGTGATTGGTTGGTGATACACACACACATTCAGTTTTACATATAGAGATTTGTCTTTTTGCACTTTTCAATTGGTACTTAACAAAATTCCTTTGGATTATCACTATATACAGTCATGGCCAAAAGTATTGACACCCCTGCAGTTCTGTCAGATAATATTCAGTTTCTTCCTGAAAATGATTGCAAACACAAATTCTTTGGTATTATTATCTTCATTTAATTTGTCTTAAATGAAAAAACATAAAAGAGAATGAAGCAAAAAGCAAAACATTGATCATTTCACACAAAACTCCAAAAATGGGCCGGACAAAAGTATTGGCACCCTCAGCCTAATACTTGGTTGCACAACCTTTAGCCAAAATAACTGCAACCAACTGCTTCCGGTAACCATCAATGAGTTTCTTACAATGCTCTGCTGGAATTTTAGACCATTCTTCTTTGGCAAACTACTCCAGGTCCCTGATATTAGAAGGGTGCCTTCTCCAAACTGCCATTTTTAGATATCTCCACAGGTGTTCTATGGGATTCAGGTCTGGACTCATTGCTGGCCACCTTAGAAGTCTCCAGTGCTTTCTCTCAAACCATTTTCTAGTGCTTTTTGAAGTGTGTTTTGGGTCATTGTCCTGCTGGAAGACCCATGACCTCTGAGGTAGACCCAGCTTTCTCAAACTGGGCCCTATATTATGCTGCAAAATTTGTTGGTAGTCTTCTGACTTCATAATGCCAAGCACACGGTCAAGCAGTCCAGTGCCAGAGGCAGCAAAGCAACCCCAAAACATCAGGGAACCTCCGCCATGTTTGACTGTAGGGACCGTGTACTTTTCTTTGAATGCCTCTTTTTTCTCCTGTAAACTCTATGTTGATGCTTTTGCCCTAAAAGCTCTACTTTTGTCTCATCTGACCAGAGAACATTCTTCCAAAATGTTTTAGGCTTTTTCAGGTAAGTTTTGGCAAACTCCAGCTTGGCTTTTTTATGTCTCGGGGTAAGAAGTGGAGTCTTCCTGGGTCTCCTACCATACAGTCCCTTTTCATTCAGATGCCGACGGATAGTACGGGTTGACACCGTTGTACCCTCGGACTGCAGGGCAGCTTGAACTTGTTTGGATGTTAGTGGAGGTTCTTTATCCAACATCCGCACAATCTTTCATTGAAATCTCTTGTCAATTTTTCTTTTCCGGCCACATCTAGAGAGGTTAGCCACATTCTGGTCTTTGGAGATGGACTTGTAGCCTTGATATTGCTCATGCTTCCTCACAATTTGGTTTCTCAAGTCCTCAGACAGTTCTTTGGTCTTCTTTCTTTTCTCCATGCTCAATGTGGTACACACAAGGACACAGGACAGAGGTTGAGTCAACTTTAATCCATGTCAACTGGCTGCAAGTGTGATTTAGTTATTGCCAACACCTGTTAGGTGCCACAGGTAAGTTATAGGTGCTGTTAATTACACAAATTAGAGAAGCATCGCATGATTTTTCGAACAGTGCCAATACTTTTGTCCACCCTCTTTGTTATGTTTGGTGTGGAATTATATCCAATTTGGCTTTAGGACAATTCTTTTTGTGTTTTTTCATTTAAGACAAATTAAATGAAGATAATAATACCAAAGAATTTGTGTTTGCAATCATTTTCAGGAAGAAACTGAGTATTATCTGACAGAATTGCAGGGGTGTCAATACTTTTGGCCATGACTGTATGCATAGCATCTGCATTGAGCCACATTGTTTATACACAGAACTATTGAATCTCATGGGTCACAAACTGCTCTATTTTGTACACTGCACCACTTGATGTTCCTTATCCATCTCATTCCATCTATAAGCATTGCATGGATACTGAGACCATGCGCACCTGCGGCACTCAATGACTTCTGGACCATTTGGACCATGGCTCTTTCTGCTCACACAGTGGGGGCCTCTTGGGCCGTCTATCACCAAGCGTGATAGACGGACCATGGTCTTCCATTCATATATTTGAAAGGTTCTACAGAGTTAACATCTATGCCTCATTGGACGCAAACCTTAATAGAAGGGCAGTGGCCCGAGCTCAGACTGGAGCATACTGTCCTTTTTCCCATCTTTGGGACTAATTTTGGACAGACCATGTGTTAGGCACTGGGATTCTTCCGCTGCTCGGGATAGATCCCAGGAACTGCCTGGCCCTGTTGTCCGCCATTCAGGTCCGGCCGCTGCAAGTCCTGCTCAGCGTGGACATCAGTCTCAGTGTCTTGCTCAGGCTCGTGACATACCTTTGGTTACTGCTGGCACTTCAGCCAAGTCTATGGTAACCAGTGTTATACAGGTGCAGCCTCACATCCTGGAGTCTAAGTCCAGAGATCACCGTACTAAGCATGTCCGTGATGTGGCATCTTCCTATTGATGGTAAGACGTCAGCTGCTATGGTGATGTGGCAGCTTCGAATTGATCCATGGGCAAGGTCCTGTTCAACTGTTCTTGAGCTTATTGTATAAAAAGCTTTCAGAGGCGCACGTCGGTATCATTTGAGACTGTGCGTGTGAGTAGATACGCTACCACTCTGTTTGCACGTGTGTGTGCCACTCTTATACCACTGACTGTGGCTAGGCAGGTAGTGTAGGTTGGGAAACTCCTGCATGGCTTAGCATTAGAGATGAGCGACTTTTCCTTTTTTAGGGTCGGGTCGGGTTTCATGAAACCCGACTTTCTCAAAAGTGGAGTCGAACGAAATCACCCGACTATAGGGAAAAATCGGGCTCCGACTGAAACACGAAACCCAATGTAAGTCAATGGGGAAGTAAAGTCGTCAGTAGAGTTGAGCGACTTTTGGTTTTTTAGGGTCGAGTTTCGTTTCGTGAAACCCGACTTTTCCAAAAGTCGGGTCGAGCAAGATCGTCCGATTATAGGGAAAAGTCGGGGTCGTCCCGAAACACGAAACCCAATGTAAGTCAATGGGGAATAAAAGTCGGCAGTGAGAGGAGGACAGGAAAACACCTACAGTGCCCATTTGAATGCCAAAAGCATCAATTCTTCTTACTTAAGCTTGTCAACCTTAATTAACTTCATAATACAAGTTACGCACTGAAAAATGGGGGTTATTTGGCTAAAGTTGTGGGGGGGAGGGCTGGCTGCAGGTTTTCATGTGCCCTGGGTGAAAGAGCGCCCCTTTAACACATACCACAACTCATCATGCTCCGATACGGCAGAGAAATAGCGGTATAGTACAATGAAAAATACCTCACTTTTTACATCTCATGACGAGGCCCATCTATTTCTCCATACAGAATCATTGGTCCCATATAATGTTTGAAACAGTATATGATGAGCTCCACATAATGCTACAGTATATGTTGATCCCCATGGATGAAGCTCCACTGTCTTATGGGCCCAAATAATGCTCCAAACATAATGGGCTCCATTTCTAATGCTCTAGTGTATAATGGGCCCTGTAAATGCTGCTCCAGTGTCTGATGTCCACCTTTGGAATGTTCCAGTGTATGGTGGGCCCCATCTATCATTCTCCAGAGTATAGTGCTCCCCAAAAATTGCTGTCCCAACATTGAAAACAATCAAATAAGTCTCCTCGCTAGGGAATCCCTGTACTAGTCTAGACTCCTCGTCGTCATCATCTTCCATCTCACTGTACAGTATTTCAACTTTGCAAGTGCTGTGATCCTGGGCAAGCAGGGGGGGCCCACTCGTTGGCGACGGCACTGGCACAGGACCCCTGATAGTACGGTGGTGTGTCTGATGGCGGGTGGGCCGAACCTGCACTTTCATCTGCAGCTTCCTCTTTGTCACCATGTAAGATGGAACTGTATATGGGAAGGGTAACCTGAGTTTCATCAGGGTCAGATTCAGGCCGGGTAGCATGCGAGGGGAATGTAGTGGTCTGGGTCAATGTACCAGCAGATTCATCGAGCAGTGGCTGGGCACCAGTGCACTTGTGTCGCCCCCAGGAGTACGGTCGCCACAGTGGCATTACCTTCTTCCTAGGGAGTGTGATGTCATGCTTGGGAGCAACGAAGGATCTCTCTAGCAGGTTAACTGATTGGGCGGCGTTATTCCCACGAGTCATGACCCTCCAAACAGCGTTCATGAAGGCAAAGTGTTTGTTTTACGTGGGCAGTATGGTTGCAAAGCTGAACCTTAAAGGAATGTCCAGAAGGGCACCACCAGGAGTGGAGCCTACGGTTAAATTCGACTCCACCTGGGAAACCTCAAACA
Source organism: Dendrobates tinctorius (assembly GCF_039654945.1). Classification (NCBI taxonomy): domain Eukaryota; kingdom Metazoa; phylum Chordata; class Amphibia; order Anura; family Dendrobatidae; genus Dendrobates; species Dendrobates tinctorius. Next base: position 28,338,990 of record NW_027361771.1, read on the forward strand.
TGCCAGCTACAGAACAGATGCACACATTGCAAGCTTAATTCCGTTAACGAAAGAGACTCCGTCATGCCCCGCGGTCCGAGTCCGGCTTACTAGAGGGACACGTGAGGCTCTGGCACATGAGATTGGCGAATAACTGGTGTGTCATGCCCTTACATGTCCGTGGCTGCATGTGCGCTACACTGAAAAGGCCAGCGTTTGTCGCTTACAGGTGCAGATAACCCGCTGAACAACGTTAGTGATGGGGATCACTGATTACAATTATTACCCGCGAACAATGATTTCCCAGTAAGTGCAGGTCAACCGCAGTTCCGGAATTAGGCCTAACCGTCATTCCTGAAAAAATGAAAAACTTACGTGTGCAAACCAAAGGTGCTGTAGCTTGCTTAACAGCTCGCCAGCCGTTCTCACGCCCAGTATGGATTACACGTGATTGCACAAAGGTGAGAAAGGGTACCGTATCCCCAGATAACATGTATGGATAGCGTACACATTCAAAATATATGTCTATACATCAGGAGGCAGGCTCAGACATTGTTAGACCCAGTATGGATTGCACGTGATTGCACAAAGGTTAGAAAGGGTACCGTATCCCCGGATAACATGTATGGATAGCGTACACATTCAAAATATATGTCTATACAGCAGGAGGCAGGCTCAGACCGTGTTAGGCCCAGTATGGATTGCACGTGATTGCACAAAGGTTAGAAAGGGTACCGTTTCCCCGGATAACATGTATGGATAGCGTACACATTCAAAATATATGTCTCAGGAGGCAGACTCAGACGGTGTTAGGCCCAGTATGGATTGCACGTGATTGCACAAAGGTTAGAAAGGGTACCGTATCCCCAGATAACATGTATGGATAGCGTACACATTCAAAATATATGTCTCAGGAGGCAGGCTCAGACGGTGTCAGGCCCAGTATGGATTGCACGTGATTGCACAAAGGTTAAAAAGGGTACCGTATCCCCAGATAACATGTATGGATAGCGTACACATTCAAAATATATGTCTCAGGAGGCAGGCTCAGACGGTGTTAGGCCCAGTATGGATTGCACGTGATTGCACAAAGGTTAGAAAGGGTACCGGATACCCGGATAACATGTATGGAAAGCGTACACATTCAAAATATATGTCTATACATCAGGAGGCAGGCTCAGACGGTGTCAGGCCCAGTATGGATTGCACGTGATTGCACAAAGGTTAGAAAGGGTACCGTATCCCCGGATAACATGTATGGATAGCGTACACATTCAAAATATATGTCTATACATCAGGAGGCAGGCTCAGACGGTGTCAGGCCCAGTATGGATTGCAAGTGATTGCACAAAGGTTAGAAAGGGTACCGTATCCCTGGATAACATGTATGGATAGCATACACATTCAAAATATATGTCTCAGGAGGCAGGCTCAGACGGTGTCAGGCCCACTATGGATTGCACGTGATTGCACAAAGGTTAGAAAGGGTACCGTATCCCCGGATAACATGTATGGATAGCGTACACATTCAAAATATATGTCTATACATCAGGAGGCAGGCTCAGACGGTGTTAGGCCCAGTATGGATTGCACGTGATTGCACAAAGGTTAGAAAGGGTACCGTATCCCCAGATAACATGTATGGATAGCGTACACATTCAAAATATATGTCTCAGGAGGCAGGCTCAGACGGTGTTAGGCCCAGTATGGATTGCACGTGATTGCACAAAGGTTAGAAAGGGTACCGTATCCCCGGATAACATGTATGGATAGCGTACACATTCAAAATATATGTCTATACATCAGGAGGCAGGCTCAGACGGTGTCAGGCCCAGTATGGATTGCACGTGATTGCACAAAGGTTAGAAAGGGTACCGTATCCCCGGATAACATGTATGGATAACGTACACATTCAAAATATATGTCTATACATCAGGAGGCAGGCTCAGACGGTGTCAGGCCCAGTATGGATTGCACGTGATTGCACAAAGGTTAGAAAGGGTACCGTATCCCCGGATAACATGTATGGATAGCGTACACATTCAAAATATATGTCTATACATCAGGAGGCAGGCTCAGACGGTGTTAGGCCCAGTATGGATTGCACGTGATTGCACAAAGGTTAGAAAGGGTACCGTTTCCCCGGATAACATGTATGGATAGCGTACACATTCAAAATATATGTCTATACATCAGGAGGCAGGCTCAGACGGTGTTAGGCCCAGTATGGATTGCACGTGATTGCACAAAGGTTCGAAAGGGTACCGTATCCACGGATAACATGTATGGATAGCGTACACATTCAAAATATATGTCTATGCATCAGGAGGCAGGCTCAGACGGTGTTAGGCCCAGTATGGATTGCACGTGATTGCACAAAGGTTAGAAAGGGTACCGTTTCCCCGGATAACATGTATGGATAGCGTACACATTCAAAATATATGTCTATACATCAGGAGGCAGGCTCAGACGGTGTTAGGCCCAGTATGAATTGCACGTGATTGCACAAAGGTTAGAAAGGGTACCGTATCCCCGGATAACATGTATGGGTAGCGTACACATTCAAAATATATGTTTATACAGCAGGAGGCAGGCTCAGACGGTGTTAGGCCCAGTATGGATTGCAAGTGATTGCACAAAGGTTAGAAAGGGTACCGTATCCCCGGATAACATGTATGGATAGCGTACACATTCAAAATATATGTCTCAGGAGGCAGGCTCAGACGGTGTCAGGCCCAGTATGGATTGCACGTGATTGCACAAATGTTAGAAAGGGTACCGTTTCCCCGGATAACATGTATGGATAGCGTACACATTCAAAATATATGTCTCAGGAGGCAGGCTCAGACGGTGTTAGGCCCAGTATGGATTGCACGTGATTGCACAAAGGTTAGAAAGGGTACCGTATCCCCAGATAACATGTATGGATAGCGGACACATTCAAAATATATGTCTATACATCAGGAGGCAGGCTCAGACGGTGTCAGGCACAGTATGGATTGCACGTGATTGCACAAAGGTTAGAAAGGGTACCGTATCCCCGGATAACATGTATGGATAGCGTACACATTCAAAATATATGTCTATACAGCAGGAGGCAGGCTCAGACAATGTTAGGCCCAGTATGGATTGCACGTGATTGCACAAAGGTTAGAAAGGGTACCGTTTCCCCGGATAATATGTATGGATAGCGTACACATTCAAAATATATGTCTCAGGAGGCAGGCTCAGACGGTGTTAGGCCCAGTATGGATTGCACGTGATTTCACAAAGGTTAGAAAGGGTACCGTATCCCCAGATAACATGTATGGATAGCGTACACATTCAAAATATATGTCTATACATCAGGAGGCAGGCTCAGACGGTGTCAGGCCCAGTATGGATTGCACGTGATTGCACAAAGGTTAGAAAGGGTACCGTATCCCTGGATAACATGTATGGATAGCGTACACATTCAAAATATATGTCTCAGGAGGCAGGCTCAGACGGTGTCAGGCCCTGTATGGATTGCACGTGATTGCACAAAGGTTAGAAAGGGTACCGTATCCCCAGATAACATGTATGGATAGCGTACACATTCAAAATATATGTCTATACATCAGGAGGCAGGCTCAGACGGTGTTAGGCCCAGTATGGATTGCACGTGATTGCACAAAGGTTAGAAAGGGTACCGTATCCCCGGATAACATGTATGGATAGCGAACACATTCAAAATATATGTCTCAGGAGGCAGGCTCAGACGGTGTTAGGCCCAGTATGGATTGCACGTGATTGCACAAAGGTTAGAAAGGGTACCGTATCCCCAGATAACATGTATGGATAGCGTACACATTCAAAATATATGTCTATACATCAGGAGGCAGGCTCAGACGGTGTTAGGCCCAGTATGGATTGCACGTGATTGCACAAAGGTTAGAAAGGGTACCGTTTCCCCGGATAACATGTATGGATAGCGTACACATTCAAAATATATGTCTATACATCAGGAGGCAGGCTCAGACGGTGTTAGGCCCAGTATGGATTGCACGTGATTGCACAAAGGTTAGAAAGGGTACCGTTTCCCCGGATAACATGTATGGATAGCGTACACATTCAAAATATATGTCTATACATCAGGAGGCAGGCTCAGATGGTGTCAGGCCCAGTATGGATTGCACGTGATTGCACAAAGGTTAGAAAGGGTACCTTTTCCCCGGATAACATGTATGGATAGCGTACACATTCAAAATATATGTCTCAGGAGGCAGGCTCAGACGGTGTCAGGCTCAGTATGGATTGCACGTGATTGCACAAAGGTTAGAAAGGGTACCGTATCCCCGGATAACATGTATGGATAGCGACACATTCAAAATATATGTCTATACATCAGGAGGCAGGCTCAGACGGTGTTAGGCCCAGTATGGATTGCACGTGATTGCACAAAGGTTAGAAAGGGTACCGTATCCCCGGATAACATGTATGGATAGCGTACACATTCAAAATATATGTCTATACAGCAGAAGGCAGGCTCAGACGGTGTTAGGCCCAGTATGGATTGCACGTGATTGTACAAAGGTTAGAAAGGGTACCGTTTCCCCGGATAACATGTATGGATAGCGTACACATTCAAAATATATGTCTCAGGAGGCAGGCTCAGACGGTGTTAGGCCCAGTATGGATTGCACGTGATTGCACAAAGATTAGAAAGGGTACCGTATCCCCAGATAACATGTATGGATAGCGTACACATTCAAAATATATGTCTATACATCAGGAGGCAGGCTCAGACGGTGTCAGGCACAGTATGGATTGCACGTGATTGCACAAAGGTTAGAAAGGGTACCGTATCCCTGGATAACATGTATGGATAGTGTACACATTCAAAATATATGTCTATACATCAGGAGGCAGGCTCAGACGGTGTTAGGCACAGTATGGATTTGACGGCCCAGATTACACAGCGGAGGAGCAGGGAGAGGTAAAGATTGCAAATGCTGGGGCCCTGCCCAAGCAAGGGGGGCCCACTCGTCGGCGTCGGTACTGGCACTGGGCCCCTCATAGTACAGCGGTGGGTCTGACTGCGGGTGTGCACCACCACCGTCAGAGACACTTGATTGCACTATGAGGGACCCTGTGCCAGTGCCCGCGCCCAAGAGTCGGCCTACCCACCTGTCCAGGGCAACGGCACTCGCACAGTGTCGTGTGCAAGGTGGTGACCCCAGCCATGGGGGGGGAGGCAGCACAGTTAGGGAGTTTTAGAAAGTGGCATATGTTGATGTTGGACATTCAGCTGATGCAAAAGGCGAAATAGGTGAAGTCCCAGGAAGAGGTGGACCAAAGCAAGCCATTTTTCTGTCACCCTATGTGTCATCAGGGGAAGGTGGGACAAAATCCTTGGAAACCCATGCATGGTTCATTTTAATGAAGGTTAGATCATCCACATTTTGGGTTGACAGACGGGTCCTTTTTTCTGTCAGGATTGATCCAGCTGCACTGAAGACTCTTTCCGATAGCACACTTGCAGCTGGGCAAGCGAGCTCCTGTAAGGCATATTGGGCCAATTGCAGTATTACCAGTTGTGTGAGCGGTATTTGAAAAATCAGTCCACAACATTGTCATGAAACCCCTGTCTCCAACGCCACATCTGCTGTGTGCACCACGAACACCTCTGCCAAGCTGCCCCTGGCCCGTACGGCTCGTGTGAGAACCATCACCGCAGCTGTGTGCTGGGAATGCCTCAAGCAACCGATTTACCAGAGTTGCTTTTTTATTAGCCAGTATTAGGTCAAGGTTCTCCTGTGGCATGATGTTTTGTAATTTGCCTTTATAGCGTGGATCCAGGATGCTGGCCAACCAGTAGTCATCATCGTTCATCATTTTGGCAATGCGGGGGTCCCTTTTTAGGATCTGCAAGGCATAATCTGACATGTGGGCCAATGTTCCCGGTGTCAATGATGCACTGCGAGTGCTGGGTGGAGGAGCACTTTCTGGCAAATCCACATCCCTCCAGTCACGCACAAACCCTGTACCAGACCTTGCCACGCCAACATTTTCACTTGCCCCACGAGATGCATCCTCCTCCCCTAAGTAATCATCCCCATCATCATCCTCCTCCTCCTCTTCTTCCTCCACCTCGTCCAGGAGAGGTCCCTGAGCAGACAATGGCTGAATGTCATCAAGGATTCCCTCCTCCTCTTCCTCCTCATCAACATTAGCTGCAGACGCCTGCTCCTTAAGGTGCGTCAAAGTTTGCATGAGCAGACGCATAAGTGTGATGCTCATGCTTAGGATGGCGTCGTCTGCGCTTACCAGCCATGTGCATTCCTCAAAACACTGAAGGACTTTACAGAGGTCTTTCAGCTTCGACCACTGCACACCTGTCAACTCCATGTTTGCTCTCAAAGTGCCTGGCCGTGTATCCTCCCACAAATGCATTATGGCCTGCCTCTGCTCGCACAGCCGCTACACCATGTGCAGGGTGGAGTTCCACCTTGTTGCAATGTCGATAATGAGGCGGTGGTTGGGAAGGTGGAGCAATCGCTGCAGCTTCTGCATACGAACGGAGTGTACAGGCGACCGGCGGATGTGCGCGCACAGTCTTTGCACCTTCTGGAGCAGGGCTGTTAACTCCGGATAATTTTTGAGGAAGCACTGCACCACCAGGTTCAAGGTGTGAGCCAAGCAAGGTATGTGACTGAGTTTTGAAACGGCTATGGCTGCCACAAAATTACGGCCGTTATCACTAACTACCTTGCCTGCCTCAAGAAGTACACTGCCCAGCCATGACTCAGTTTGTCGCTTCAAGTACTCGGCCAGCACCTCGGCGGTGTGTCTGTTGCCCAAACACATCATCTGCAACACAGCCTGCTGACGCTTTCCACTAGCTGCTCGATAGGGGGACACATCGTGTGCAACAGTGACAGCTGCAGATGGAGTGCTCGTACGACTGCGCTCTGTGGACGGGCTTTCGCTTCTGGAGGAGGAGGAGGAGGAGGAGGGTCGAACGCCTACAGCCAACTGTTTCCTATACCGTGGGCTAGGCAGCACTGTCCCACCACCGCTGTCCCCTGTGGACCCTGCATCCACCACATTAACCAAGTGCGCAGTGATGGACACGTAAAGGCCCTGGCCATGCCGACTGGACCATGCATCAGTTGTGAGGTGCACCTTTCCGCTCACTGACTGCTTGAGTGCATGGACAATGCGGTCTTTCACATGATGGTGGAGGGCTGGGATGGCTTTGCGAGAGAAGAAGTGGCGACTGGGTAGGTCATAGCGTGGTACTGCATAGGCCATGAGTTCGCGGAAAGCTGCGCTTTCCACCAACCGAAAGGGCATCATCTCAAACGAGATTAGTTTGGCAATGTGGGCGTTCAAACCCAGTGTATGCGGATGAGAGACTGAGTACTTTCTTGACCTACTCATAGTGTCTGGGAGGGTGAGCTAGACTTGAGAGCTGCATATGGTGGAAGTAGCGGTGGACAGGGTGGACTGAGAGAGGGTTGATGATGGTGATGGAGTTGGTGTTCTTTCTGATGGCCTAGAATCAGTCTTTCGTTGATATAACAGTGGGATTCCCTGACTGCTGTGGCCATGCAACGACACCTCAACATTTGCTGCTGTGCTAACCGGTGGGCTTACAGTGGGGGAAACAATGTAGCGTTGCTGACTACCTTCGTTGTGATCAGTTGCACATGTGGCACTTGAGGTTTGGTGTTGTGTCCACGCTTGCAAGTGCATGCTGGTTAAATGTCTAAGCATGCAACTGGTATTCAAATTTTTCAGATTTCTCCCTCGGCTAAAGGTCTTTGCGCACTTCTTACAGATAACCTTGGCCTGATCATGAGGATTTTGTTCAAAAAAGTGCCACACTGCACTCTTCCTACTTTGGCAGACATTTTGCGGCCTAGCACGCTGTGATCTTTTGACCCTCTGGACAAGCTGTCCAGCAACTCTTTTGATGTTTGGAACCTGTCTTTGGAGTGCTACGGGCCTGCCAGATAACAGCTGTTGCGATGTCGATGTCTGCTGTGGATGCTCCTCATCTGAGCTATTGGAAGCAGCACCCTCTTCCCCCAATGGATGCCAATCTGGGTCAACAAATGGGTCATCCATCACCTCCTCTTCTATGTCATGTGCACCTTCCTCTGTGTCACCGTGTATGGTGGTATAGTGTGTGGGAAGGGGCACCTGAGTCTCATCAGGTTCAGAATCTGGCTCTGTACACTGCGAGGACAATGTAGTGCTCTGAGTGAATGTACCAGCAGAATCATCCATCAGTGGCTGTGCATCAGTGCACTCCATGTCAGATTCATCTTGGCCTGGGTAATTCACCATTTGACTTGATAATCCAGGCATGGTATGTGAAAACAGCTCCATGGAGTAATCAGTAGTATGGCCTGCGTCATCCTTCAATCTTGGTTGGGGTGAAGGACACAAGGAAAGGTGTGGTTCATGAACATGAGCCTCCAATGACGACTCAGTGCTTTTACTTTTTACAACTGAAGAAGAGGAGGCGATAGAGCTGGAGGCTGAGTCAGCAATGTAAGACAAAACTTTTTCGTGATGCTCTGGCTTTAAAAGCGGTTTGCCAACTCCTAGAAAACTAAGCGTTCGAGGCCTTATGTAGCCAGACGATGACGCAGGCTCAACACCTCCTGCATACGGTCCTATTTTGCTCTTGCCACTACCATCAGATCCACCACCAACACCATCATTACCAGCTGCCAACCCACACCCAATTCCACGGCCTCTTCCACCAGCCTTCCTTATTTTTGGTAGAAATGTAGACAAAATCCAACAAACTATATAGTAATGTAAAACAAGGTACAAGGTGTCTATAGGACAGGGGAGATTTTGAATTTCTGCAGACACTTGTGGACACTGGACACTTTTGGATTGTGTGAGGCCCACTGATATCTGAGCGCTATGTGACAGGTTCGATGGCACAGCTGTGACCAAAGTGACTAGAGGATAAGGGAGATTTTGAATCTCTGCACACACTTTTGGACACTGGACACTTTTAGATTGTGTGAGGCCCAATGAATATCTGAGCGCTATGTGACAGGCTCGATGGCACAGCTGTGACCAAAGTGACTAGAGGATAAGGGAGATTTTGAATCTCTGCACACACTTTTGGACACTGGACACTTTTGGATTGTGTGAGGCCCACTGATATCTGAGCGCTATGTGACAGGCTCGATGGCACAGCTGTGACCAAAGTGACTAGAGGATAAGGGAGATTTTGAATCTCTGCACACACTTTTGGACACTGGACACTTTTGGATTGTGTGAGGCCCAATGAATATCTGAGCGCTATGTGACAGGCTCGATGGCACAGCTGTGACCAAAGTGACTAGAGGATAAGGGAGATTTTGAATCTCTGCACACACTTTTGGACACTGGACACTTTTGGATTGTGTGAGGCCCACTGATATCTGAGCGCTATGTCACAGGCTCGATGGCACAGCTGTGACCAAAGTGACTAGAGGATAAGGGAGATTTTGAATCTCTGCACACACTTTTGGACACTGGACACTTTTGGATTGTGTGAGGCCCAATGAATATCTGAGCGCTATGTGACAGGCTCGATGGCACAGCTGTGACCAAAGTGACTAGAGGATAAGGGAGATTTTGAATCTCTGCACACACTTTTGGACACTGGACACTTTTGGATTGTGTGAGGCCCACTGATATCTGAGCGCTATGTCACAGGCTCGATGGCACAGCTGTGACCAAAGTGACTAGAGGATAAGGGAGATTTTGAAACTCTGCACACACTTTTGGACACTGGACACTTTTGGATTGTGTGAGGCCCAATGAATATCTGAGCGCTATGTGACAGGCTCGATGGCACAGCTGTGACCAAAGTGACTAGAGGATAAGGGAGATTTTGAATCTCTGCACACACTTTTGGACACTGGACACTTTTGGATTGTGTGAGGCCCACTGATATCTGAGCGCTATGTCACAGGCTCGATGGCACAGCTGTGACCAAAGTGACTAGAGGATAAGGGAGATTTTGAATCTCTGCAGACACTTGTGGACACTGGACACTTTTGGATTGTGTGAGGCAGAATGAATATCTGAGCGCTATGTGACAGGCTCGATGGCACAGCTGTGACCAAAGTGACTAGAGGATAAGGGAGATTTTGAATCTCTGCACACACTTTTGGACACTGGACACTTTTGGATTGTGTGAGGCCCACTGATATCTGAGCGCTATGTCACAGGCTCGATGGCACAGCTGTGACAAAAGTGACTAGAGGATAAGGGAGATTTTGAAACTCTGCACACACTTTTGGACACTGGACACTTTTGGATTGTGTGAGGCCCACTGATATCTGAGCGCTATGTCACAGGCTCGATGGCACAGCTGTGACCAAAGTGACTAGAGGATAAGGGAGATTTTGAATCTCTGCACACACTTTTAGACACTGGACACTTTTGGATTGTGTGAGGCCCACTGATATCTGAGCGCTATGTCACAGGCTCGATGGCACAGCTGTGACCAAAGTGACTAGAGGATAAGGGAGATTTTGAAACTCTGCACACACTCTTGGACACTGGACACTTTTGGATTGTGTGAGGCCCAATGAATATCTGAGCGCTATGTGACAGGCTCGATGGCACAGCTGTGACCAAAGTGACTAGAGGATAAGGGAGATTTTGAATCTCTGCACACACTTTTGGACACTGGACACTTTTGGATTGTGTGAGGCCCACTGATATCTGAGCGCTATGTCACAGGCTCGATGGCACAGCTGTGACCAAAGTGAATAGAGGATAAGGGAGATTTTGAATCTCTGCACACACTTTTGGACACTGGACACTTTTGGATTGTGTGAGGCCCAATGAATATCTGAGCGCTATGTGACAGGCTCGATGGCACAGCTGTGACCAAAGTGACTAGAGGATAAGGGAGATTTTGAATCTCTGCACACACTTTTGGACACTGGACACTTTTGGATTGTGTGAGGCCCACTGATATCTGAGCGCTATGTCACAGGCTCGATGGCACAGCTGTGACCAAAGTGACTAGAGGATAAGGGAGATTTTGAATCTCTGCACACACTTTTAGACACTGGACACTTTTGGATTGTGTGAGGCCCAATGAATATCTGAGCGCTATGTGACAGGCTCGATGGCACAGCTGTGATCAAAGTGACTAGAGGATAAGGGAGATTTTGAATCTCTGCACACACTTTTGGACACTGGACACTTTTGGATTGTGTGAGGCCCAATGAATATCTGAGCGCTATGTGACAGGCTCGATGGCACAGCTGTGACCAAAGTGACTAGAGGATAAGGGAGATTTTGAATTTCTGCAGACACTTGTGGACACTGGACACTTTTGGATTGTGTGAGGCCCAATGAATATCTGAGCGCTATGTGACAGGCTCGATGGCACAGCTGTGACCAAAGTGACTAGAGGATAAGGGAGATTGGATTGCTTTTAAAAAAGCAGTTTGTAGAGCAGTGGGTAAACAGCAATGCCAGCCTGTCAGGAAGCCTTAAAAGGCAGCCCAACAACCAACACCACTGATACACCACAATATAGCCTCCCCTTGCACTGCCACACAGTGACTGGTGTGTTGTGCAGGCCAAATTGCTAGCAGCAGAAGCAGTTTTTTTTTCTTCTTCTCAGCAGGACAAAAAAAAAAAAATTGGGATTGCTTTTAAAAAAGCAGTTTGCGGAGCAGTGGGTAAACAGCAATGCAGGAATGTCAGGAAGCCTTAGAAGGCAGCCCAACAACCAACACCACTGATACACCACTATATAGCCTCCCCTTGCACTGCACACACAGTGACTGGTGTGTTGTGCAGGCCAAATCGCTAGCAGCAGAAGCAGTTTTTTTGTCTTCTTCCCTGCCTAACGCTCTCCCTACAGAATCAGCAGCAACCTCTCCCTATACTGAGATCGGCAGAAGTAAGATGGCGGTCGGCGTGCACGCCCTTTTATACCCCCTGTGACGCCCACCAAAGCAAGCCAATCACTTGCATGCCCTTCTGAAAGATGGTGGTGACCCCTGCCTATGTCATCACGTTGCCCACAGTGTCCGTGGATCCTGATTGGCTGAAAAAGAGCGCAAAACAAACTTTTGAAACGCGACTTTGGCGCGTAAGTCGCCGACCTCGTGGCCGACCTCATCCTAGGGTCGGGTTTCGTTTCATGAAACCCGACTTTGCTAAAAGTCGGCGACTTTTGAATTTTTTCGACCCGTTTCGCTCAACTCTAGTCGTCAGGGAGTGGAGGACAGTAAACACATCTACAGTGCCCATTGCAATGCCAACAACACCAATTATTATTATTTAAGCTTGGCAACCTTAGTTTACTTTATAATAATAGTTACGCATTGAAAACTGGGGGTTATTTTGCTAAAGTTGTGGGGGGGGGGTAGGGCTGGCTCCAGGTTTTCGTGTGCCCGGGGCCAAAGAGTGTCAGTGGGCCCCTTTAACACATAACACAATTCATGATGCTCCGATACGGCAGAGAAATAGTGGTATAGTACAATGAAAAATACTTCACTGCTTACATGACATGACTAATATCTATTTTAAATTCAACAATAGCTAAAAAAACGGACTGTATATTATTCCATACAGTATTATGGCCACCACATAGTGCGCCATACAGGATAATGAGCCCCATATATTTCTCCATACAGAATAATTGGTCCCATATTATGTTCCATACAGTATATGATGAGCTCCACATAATGCTACAGTATATGTTGGTCCCCATGGATGATGCTCCACTGTCTTATGGGCCCAAATAATCCTCCATATATAATGGGCCCCATTTCTAATGCTCCAGTGTATAATGTGCCCCATAGATGCTGCTCCAGTGTCTGATCTACCCGATTTAGAATTTTCCATTATATGATGGGCCCCATGGATGATGCTCCAGTGTCTTATGGGCCCAAATAATGCTGCATATATAATGGGCCCCATTTATAATGCTCCAGTGTATAGTGGGCCCTGTAAATGCTGCCTCTGTGTCTGATGTCCCCCATTTGGAATGCTCCAGTATATGATGGGCCTCATAGATGATGCTCCAGTGTATGATGGGCCCAAATAGTGCTCCATATATAATCTGCCCTATTTAGAATAATCCAGTATATCATGAGCCCCATGGATGATGCTCCAGTATCTTATGGGCCCAAATAATGCTCCATATATAATGGGCGCCATTTATAATGCTACAGCGTATAATGGGCGCCATAAATGCTGCTGCAGTGTCTGATGTCCTCCATTTGGAATGCTCCAGTATATGATGGGCCTCATGGAGGATGCTCCAGTTTATGATGGGCCCAAATAAGGCTCCATACATAATCTGCCCCATTTAGAATGCTCCAGTATATCATAGGCCCCATGGATGATGCTCCAGTGTGTGATGGGCCCCATATCTCATTCTCCAGTGTATAGTGCACCCCAAAAATTGACCCCAACATTTAAAAAAATTAAATCCCTCTCCTCGCTGGGCTCTGCTCTACTCTGGACTCCTCAGCGTCAACATCTTCCAGCTCTCTGCACTTGGACTGTTTAGGCAGAGGGCATATAGACATGATGTCATCACGCTCTCTGACCTGAATGTCACTGTCAGGAAACCCGGAAGACATCACGGCGGTGGAGCAGGGAGAGGTAAGTATTGCAAGTGCTCTGGCCCTGAGCAAGCAGGGGGGCCCACTCGTAGGCAACGGCATTGGCACAGGGCCCCTCATAGTACGCTGGTGTGTCTGACGGTGAGTGGGCCCTCCCACCGGCAGAGACACTTTTGCGTACTATGAGGGGCCCTGTGCCAGTGCCGTCGCCCACGAGTATGCCCCCCCACCTGCTCATGGAACCGGCACTTTCATCAGCACCTTCCTCTGTGTCACTGTTTAGGGTGCTATAGTTTGCGGGAAAGGGCACCTGAGATTCATCAGAGTCAGATTCTAGCTCTGTAGAGTGCGAGGGGAATATAGTGCTGTTGGTGAATGTACCAGCAGAATCATCTAGCAGTGGCTACACTCCATCTCTGATTCATGTTGGACTGGGGAATTCAGGTTTTCACTTGATAACCCAGGCATGGTATGTGAAAGCAGCTCCATGGAGTAATCTGAAGTGTGGCCTGCCGCATCCTTCACTTTTGGTGGGGGTGAAGGACACAAGGAAAGGTGTTGTGAATTCGCTTTCCGGCCTACCTCTGGTTACTAGTGAAGGTAGTGGAGCTGGTTATATTGACAGAGGGGTCGCGAGTTCTCTTTCCAGGCTCCCTCTTGTGGTTACTGGAGGTAATGGAGCTGATCTAATTAACAGAGGCCTGCCACCTGATAATGAGAAGGACGATTGGAGATCTGGAGTTTCTGACTGGATTTAAGACAGCCGTCTCTCTTTATCCCTGCTGGTGATTTTTTCCTGCCTCCTGAGGTCTTGGTTTCCAGATCAGTCCCTGCATGCTCAGCTAAGTGTTCTTTTGCTATTGTTCACATTTGATCTGGTTTTGTCTATTTCAGTTTTGTCTGGTCAGCCAGCTCCGGCTTGGGCTGCGCTGAATTTCCATCCTTTTGTTACTGCTTGTGCCAGTTTGTTTTTGTCCCTTATTAGATTGGCCTCTTTTTGCTCTGCTTCCAGAATATACCAGAGTGCTGATATAGTGGGCGAAGTGGTGTGACTTCAGTATTTTTCCATCAGACGTGTTAGACATTTTTTGCAAGGTTTTTTGCGTGATTGCAGACAGTGTCTTTCCTTTCCTGTCCTGTCTAGTTAGTGTGGGCCCCATCGTTTGCTCAGTCTATTTTCCTACCTGCGTTTGTGTTTTCATCTTGTCTCACCGACAATATATGTTTGGGGGCTATTTATTCCTTTGGGGTCTGCTCTGGGGCAGTTTAGATTTCCCCTTTTTTGCTTTAGGCTTATTTAGTTCTCTGGCTGTGTTGAGGTGTCTAGGATCATCCTAGGTATGCTCCACGGCTACTGCTAGTTGTGTGGATAGGATCAGGGGTCTGCAATCCACTTAGTTACCAACCCCTCTGGTTTTCTGTGGCTTAGCTTGGTCTTGCTCTCCTATTCGGTGACCCAATCATAACAGAAAGGGGTTGTTTCTAACCAGAAGCCTGCACTGACGACTCAGTGTTTGCATTTTTTGCAACATCAGAAGGGGAGGTAATAGAGCTGGAGGCTGTTTCAGCGATGTAAGCCAAAACCAGTTCCTGATGCTCCGGCTTTAAAAGCGCTTTACCTACTTCGAAAAAAGGGAGCCTTCCGGGCCTTCAGGAGCAAGACCATGCCGCAGTCTCAACCCCTCCTGCCTTACCTGGTATTGTACTTTTGGCACTACCAGCAGATGCACCACCACCATCATCAGTAACACTAGCCACCCTCACCCACGTCCGCAGCCTCTTACACCATACTTCCTAATTTTAGTGAAAATGGACCCAAAATACCAGCAGATATATGGTACTGTATCAGAAGCGTACAGCTTTATACAGAGTAGGGGTCATTGTAAATTTCCATATATATTTCTGTAGTCCCACTCAGACAATCACCCAGTAAGGATTTGACCGTAAGACAACATGTCTAACAAAGGTACTGTATCACAAGATAGGAGGTGTATAGAGTATAGGGTAAAATGTTTTTCTCTGTATATATTGAATGAGTAAGGCACACACATGGATTATACCGTAAGAAAAAATTTAGAAGTAAGGGACTGTTTCATCAAATACCAGGTGTATATAGTGTAATCAAAAATGTTAATCTCCCTATATATTTCTGTAGTCTCATAAAGATAGTCAGCATGTATTTCTCCTTGATACCATCTGGTACACGGTAGTTTGTGAGGAGCGTACAGCTCTATATGGTGTGTGAAATAACGAACATTCGTTCACTGCAGGAAAACAGAATAAAAGTAGGAGTGCTGTGTAAAAGCAGTCACAACAGCTGTGTCCACACAGCAATACTGCTTTAAGGCAGGCTAATAATCAGTGCTGCTGCACACAAGAAAATTGTCCCTGTCACTGGCAGGCAGCCTAATAACTAGCCCTGCTGCACACAAGAAAATCCTTCCCTGTCACTGCACACTAACAGAACACAACAATTGCATTCAGCGCAAGCACATAGCAACTTCTGTTTACAGGCCTAAGTGTCTCCCAAATCATAAACAGCATCAGCAACCTCTTCCAACTGTACAGATGGGCAGAAGAAAAATGGTGGTCGGCGGGGAGGGCTTTTATACACACTCCGTATATACAGGTGTTGGACAAAATAATGCAAGCAAACACCTAACGTGTTGTCATCATTATCTTCAAACATGTTCTAAACATGCAAACCATGACATATGTTAATGTTTTGGAGTTGATCATTGATATGTGTATGTAAATTAACTGGTTTTTTTGCATAATTCTAAGAACATTGAGGGAAAACCTGCAACCAATGGCAGACCTCTCTGATTTTCAAAGAGCCCAAATTGTTGATGCTAGTATGGCAGGCGCTAGTGTAACAGAAAGTGACCGTATGCTTGGCGTGTCAAGCGGTACTGTCTCCAAAGTAATGACTGCATTTGCAAGAGAAGGAAAACATCCGCAGCAAATCACAGGTCCAGCCAAAAGTAGAAGTTACATAGTAACATAGTTTTGAAGGCTGAAGGAAGACCTTATGTCCATCAAGTTCAGCCTATTTTTAGTGCAGCTGTTCTGCATTGTTGATCCTGGGGAAGGCAAAAAACCCACAGAGTAGAAGCCAATTTTCTCCATAGGGAAAAAAATTCCATCCCCTAAGCTGGGTCAACCATCTACCTATAATATTCTGTTATTCGTAACCTTCTATACTGTCACTCACAAGAAAAGCATCCATTCCTTTCTTAAATTCATTCAGTGAGTTGGCCATCACCACTTCCTCAGGAAGAGAATTCCAGAGCCTCACTGCTCTTACCGTGAAGAACCCTCTTCTATGCTGGTGCAGAAATTGTCTTTCCTCCAAATGAAGAGAATGACCCCTTATTCTTGTCACAGTCCTTGGTACAAACAGTTCTTTGGAGAGATCTCTGTATTGCCCTCTGATATACTTGTACATATATATTAGGTCTCCCCTAAGTCTTCTCTTTTCTAGAGTAAATAGACCTAATTTTGATAACCTTTCTAGGTATTGTAGTGAACCAACTCCATTTATCATTTTAGCAGCCCGCCTTTGAACCCTTTCAAGTTCAGTAATGTCTTTCCTGAGGATCGGTGTCCAAAATTGCACACAATACTCCAAGTGTTGTCTGACGAGTGATTTGTACAGAGGGAGAATTATGTTTTCATCTTGTATCCCCAGACCTCTTCTAATGCATCCCATGACCCTATTTGCTTTGGTGGCAGCTGCCTGACACTGGGCACTCCAATTTAGCTTCTTATTGACTAAGATTCCTTAGTCTTTTTCCATGTCTGATTTCCCCAGCAGTTTCCCATTTAGTAAGTAATTGTAGCATCTGTTTCTCCTTCCCATGTGCATAACCTTACACTTATCTGTGTTAAACCTCATTTTCCATTTTTCAGCACAATTCTCCAATTTACTCAAATCTGTCTGTAGTTGCAAACTGTCCTCCTTTGTGTTAACTACCTTACATAGTTTTGTATCATCTGCAAATACTGATATTTTACTGTGTAAGCCATCCACTGGATCATTAATAAATATATTAAATAGTAGGGGCCCAATACAGAACCCTGTGGTACCCCACTAGTAACCCTGGCCCAATCTGATTATGCACCATTAATAACCACTCTTTGTTTTCTATCACTAAGCCAGCTACCTACCCATCTACACACATTTTCCCCTAGCCCAAGCTTTCTCATCTTACTTACCAATCTTTTATGTGGGACAGTGTCAAATGCTTTAGAGAAGTCGAGATGAATGACATCCAATGATTCTCCTTGGTCCATTTGAGAGCTTACATCTTCATAGAAGCTGATCAGGTTAGTTTGACAGGAGCGATCCTTCATAAATCCATGTTGATATGGAGTTAAACATTTATTAACATTGAGATATTCCATAATGGTATCCCTTAGAAACCTTTCAAAAGTTGACTGAGAGAGTTACTGTCGGACTGTAAAGCAAATTTGGAAAGAGGATTGCAAGACCAAACTCAATGCAGAGCTCAATGAACACTAACAGAACACAGTTTCCACGAAAAAAGTTTGTCGCGAGCTGCACAAATATGGATTCCATGGAAGAGCTGGAATTGTAAAAGCGCTTCTCTCATTGACAAATGTTTCCATGCGTTTAGAGTGGTGTAGAAACCTCCAGAAAAGGTCTGTCGAGCTGTGAAAACATTTTATATTCTCAGACAAATCATTGTTTACTCAATTTGCGACCTCCGGCCGAGTATACGTTTGGAGACAGCCTAAAGAAGCATTCGATCCAGACTGCATTCTCCAAACTGTAAAACATGGCGGATGTTCTGTGATGATCTGGGGTGCTATTTCATTGAGATACGCCGGGCCAATTATATCCCTTCATTGAAGAAGTAACAGCCGCGATTATTTAGGCATTTTGGGCAACCAATTGCATCCTATGGATCAAGCACTGTTCCTGGAGAGGAACGCCATCTTTCAGGATGATAATGCACCAATTCATACAGCTCGAATTGTTAAAGCATGGCACGAGTAACACTGTAATGAAGTTGAGCATCTCGTCTGTCCCCTACAATCCCCAGACCTCCACATTATTCATCATTTATGGCAGATTTTATCGATTCAAGTAAAACGTCGATTTCCGCCACCATTGTCGCTCAAATAACTGGAGGGTGTTTTAACTGAAGAATCGGCTGCAATTCCTTTGGAAAAAATTCACACCTTGTATGAATCCATACCTCGGATAATCGAGGCTGTAATCGCCGCAAACGGTGGACCTACATCATAAGTTTTTTTGATGTTTCAATGTCTTTCCATTATTTTTTCCAACGACCACTCACTCTTTCAGTATGGATTTAACCGTACTCAAACATGTTGAAAAAAGGTACTGTATCAGCAGATACAAGGTGTATCCAGTCCAGGGGTAATTGGAAATATCCATCTATATATCCGGAGTCAGAAAACTACACTCACAGGCTCCATAGGGATTAGACAAGAATATAAAAAGCACAAAAAGGGTAATATATTGCAAAGGTACAGCTGCATACAGTGTTGGTGTGATTTTAAATCTCCCAGTCCCTATAGTTTGAAAGAGTCAGACACAAACTCTCACAGGCTCAGTATGGATTACACCAGAATATAAAAAATAGAAAAAGGGAAATGGATTCGAAGCATACAACAGTATACAGTGTTGGGGTACTTTTAAATATTCGTATATATTTCAGTGTCAGTAAGCCAGTCCAGACTGTCCACTACAGGAAACAAGATGGATGCAACTCCAGATGGAAAGTGTAGTGATTGCAGAAATTTTATAAATTACTAATCACGGGAAAATCTCGAGGGAGGATTCGCAGAGGCGATGTTGACCCTCAATTAATTTGTCTGTGGAGAATGCGAAACCGGTTGTTTGTGAAGAAAGGGTTGCTGTCTAGCAGTAGCGTGGATCCCATCACCGTTACTCGTCTCCATCAAATTTTGATCACAGGGAGAGATGTACACATGTTCCTCACTGCCTATCATGACCTGTCTGTAAACTTTGGAGTGCAAAAGACAGAAGCAACAGGCCATAGGCGATTGTATTGGATTGCCATGAGAGGAGACATTGCAAATTGGTGGCAGGAATGTCACACGTCTGTGACAAAGAAAACTGTGAAAGCTGATCATAAAGCACCCCTCCATGCAATTGTGTTTCGACATCCATTACAAATGGTAGCCATTGATCATCTGAAGGTAGAGCCCAGCAGGACTAGCCATAGCTAAGTTTTAACCATCATTGATCAGTTCTGCAAAGTTGTATTGCCCGTCCCTGTGAAGGATTTAACTGGCCAGACTACACAGCAGTGGAGCAGGGAGAGATAAGTCTTGCAAGTGCTTGGGCCCTGAGCAAGCAGGGGGGCACACTCGTCGTCGGCGGTACTGGCACAGGGACCCTCATAGTATGGTGGTGTGTTTGATGGCGAGTGAGCCGACGCACCTGTTCAGGGCAATGGCACTTGCCCTGGTGCGCCAGGTGGTGACCATGGCCATGGGGGGGCAGCCCAGTTAGGGAGGTTAAAAAAATGCCATATGTTGATGTCTAGGCAGTACATTCAGCAGCTGCAATTGGAGGAAGTGGAGAAGTACGAGGAATAGGAGGACAAAAGCGAGACATTGTTATTGCCACCTATGTGTCTTCAGGGGAAGGTAGGACAAATTCCGTGGAAACCCATGCATGGTTCATTTTAATGAAGGTTAGATCATCAACATTTTGGGTCGACAGATGTGTCCTTTTTTCTGTCAGGATTGATACAGCTGCACTGAAGACTCTTTCAGATAACACACCACCAGCAGGGCAAGTGAGCTCCTGTAAGGCATATTGTGCCAATTCAGGCCAGGTGTCCAGTTTACAGGCCCAATAGTCAAAGGGGAATGACCTGTGAGGGAGAACATCGATATGGGAGGAGAAGTAGTTTGTAACCATAGTTGACAACTGCTGTTTCCTGTCACTTGCAATCGAATCTGTATTAGCAGTTGTGTAGAGAAAACGTGAGCAAAGCTAAAAAAAAACGCGATGAAAAGGTCCACACTTAATATCATAAAATGTAAATTTATTGGTATTAATAATTACATATAACAAAAACAAAAAATAGTGGACAGGTAGGGGGACAGGGACAGTGTAGTGTCATAACCAAAACAAATGGGCACAGCAGCAAGGGGGCTGGAAAATGGAAAGCCAGTCAGATGTAATAGTCTAATAATGTATTAATATATGCACAAATCCCCTATGTCCTCAATTAGAAATAACTAACAAATATGGCGCACATTCACATAATTGTGCAGATAGACCATAAGTGGCGCCACAATACTTGTATAAAACCAAATGAAATATACCTGAGGACAACACCCAGCGGCTTCCAGAGTCCAAGCACCCACCCTGACGCGCGTTTCAGATGGTTAATCCTTCATCAGGGGGCATAGCTAATAAAGTGAACATGCCAGTTAAATACCGGAGAAACCGGAAGTTGCGGCGCCATCTGACCGGAAGTGACATATCCGTGTTCGCAGCAGCCGCGGTCACGAGCGGCGTCGGCGTCAAGTCACAGGGGAGCACCATGGCAACCACTGAGGCTAGGAGACGCCGAGAGCCACACGGGAGCGGGGGAGCCGAACGCGCATCTATGTCAACATCTATGATTAGGCGGTGTTTGGGAGTTGGAGCGATCGCTGCAGCTTCTGCACACGACTGGAGTGTATGGGCGAGCGACGGATGTGCGAGCACAGTCTTCGCACCTTATTGAGCAGGGCTGTTAACTCCAGATAATTATGTAGGAAGCACTGCACCACCAGGTTCAAGATGTGAGCCAGGCAAGGTATGTGTCTCAGTTTTGCAAGGGCTATGGCTGCCACAAAATTCCGGCCGTTATCACCGACTACCTTGCCTGGCTCAAGATGTAGACTGCCCACTCAGTTTGTCAATGCAAGTAGTACCTTCGCGGTGTGTCTTTTGTCGCCCAAAGACATCATCTTTAAAACAGCCTGCTGCCATTTACCACTAGCTGTTCGATAGTGGGACACCTCGTGTGCAACACTGGCAGCTGCGGATGGAGTGCTCATGAGACTGCGCTCTGTGGACGAGATTTCGCTTCTGGAGGAGGAGGAGGGTGGAACGCCTACAGCCAACTGTTTCCTATACCGTGGGCTAGGCAGCACTGTTCCACCGCCGCTGTCCCCTGTGGAGCCAGCATCCACACATTAACCTAGTGCACTGTGATGGACACGTAATGGCCTTGACCATGCCTACTGACCCATGCATCTGTTGTGAGGTGCACCTTTCCACTCACAGATTGTTTGAATGCATGGACAATGCGGTCTTTCACATGTAGGTGGAGGGCAGGGACGGCTTTTCGAGAAAAGAAGTGCCAACTGGGTAGGTCATAGCGTGGGACAGCGTAGGCCATGAGGTCTCGGAACTCTTCGCTTTCAACCAAACAGAAGGGCATCCTCTCTAATGAGATCAGTTTGGCAATGTAGCCGTTCAAAGTGTACGCGGATGAGATGATGAGTACTTTCTTAGCCTACTCAGAGTGTCTGGTAGGGTGAGCTTGGCTTGAGAGCTGCATAGGGGAGAACTAGCGGTGGACATTAAGGACTGAGAGGGGGTTGGTGATGATGGTGATGGTGGTGTTGGTGATGGCCTTGATTCAGTCTTTTTTTCCAAAAATATTGTGATTCCCTGACTGCTTTGGCCTTGCGACGACACCTGAACATTTCTTGCTGGTGGTGTGCTTATTGGTGGCCTTTCAGTGGGGGAAGCAGTGTAGTGTTGCTGGCTACCTTCAGTCGGAGCAGGTGCACATGTGCTACCTGAGGTTTTGTAGTCCGTCCACGCTTGCAAGTGCATGGTGGTTAAATGTCTAAGTATGCAACTGGGGTTTACATTTTGGAGATTTTTACCTTGGCTAAAGGTCCTTCCGCACTTCTTACAGATAACCTTTGCCTCATCAATAGGATTTTGGTCAACAAAGTGCCACACCGCACTCTTCTTACTATGGTATACATATTCAGGGCATGCACAGTGTGCAAATTTGACCGTCTGGCCAAGCTGTCCTGCAACTCTTTTTGATTTTTTAACAATTTTTGGTACATCTACGGGCCTACCAGATAACCACTGCTGCGATGTCGATGCCTGCTGCGGATCCATCTCCTCTTCTGAGCTATTGCCAGCGGCACCCTCTTCCCCCTATGGATGCCAATCCGGGTCAACAACTGGGTCATCCATCACCTCCTCTTCAATGTCATCTGCACCTTCCTCTGTGTCATCATGTAAGGTGGCATAGTATGCGGGAAGGGGCACCTGAGTTTCATCAGGGTCTGATTCTGGCTCACTATACTGCAAGGCAAATGTATTGCTCTGGGTCAATGTACCAGCAGAATCATCTAGCAGTGGCTGTGCATCAGTGCACTCCATGTCAGATTCACCATGGACTGGGGAATTCAGGATTTGACTTGATAACCCAGGCATGGTATGTGAAAAGAGCTCCATAGAGTAATCTGAAGTGTGGCCTGCTGCATCCTTCACTTTTTGTGTGGGTGAAGGACACAAGGAAAGGTGTTGTTCCTGACCAGAAGCCTGCACTGACGACTCGGTGCTTGCAGTTATTGAAACTTCAGAAGAGGAGGCAATAGAGCTGGAGGCTGTTTCGGCAATGTAAGCCAAAACCTGTTCCTGATGCTCCGGCTTTAAAAGCAGTTTACCTACTCCCAGAAAAGGGAACCTTAAAGGCCTTCTTGTGCCAGACGATGATGCCGGCTCAACACCTCCTGCCTTAGCTGCTATTGTGATTTTGACATAACCAGCAGATGCCCCACCACCATCATCAGTACCAGCTGTGCCCCCCCGCCCACATACGCGGCCTCTTCCACCTGACTTACTCATGTTTGGAAAAATGTACAAAAAATACCAGCAGAGATATGGTACTGTATGAGAAGCGGACAGCTCTATATGGTGTATGCATGGAATATTTGAATTATCCGTCTATTTTTTAACGGAGTCACACACAGACGCTGTCTCTGTATCGATTAGACCATAATCAAACAGCAGATATGGGATACTGTTTGACAAGCGGACAGCTCTATATGGTGTTTGGATGGGAAATTTGAATTATCCGTCTATTTTTTAACAGAGTCACACACAGACGCTGTCTCTGTATCGATTTGACCATAATCAAACAGCAGATATGGGATACTGTTTGACAAGTGGACAGCTCTATACGGTGTATGGATGGAAAAATGAAAATCTACTATCTTTGTATGGAGTCACACACAGATAGCATGTATTTGTCCGTGATACCAGCCGGTACATGGTAGTGTGTGAGGAGCGTACACCTCTATACAGTGTGTGAAAAAATGAACGCTCGCTAACTGTGCAGAAAAAAGGAATAAAAGTATTTTTGCTTTGAAAAAAGCAGTCTGCACTAGTGTTGAGCATTCCGATACCGCAAGTATCGGGTATCGGCCGATACTTGCTGTATCGGAATTCCGATACCGACTTCCGATATTTTTTCAATATCGGAATTCGGCATCGGAATCGGAAGTTCAGTTGATTGACGGCCTGACGTCATCATGATGCGCGGTGTGTGCGCATCATGATGCGCCATCATTTCGGGCCTTCCGGGGGTCTCTGCCGGCCTGCCGGGGGGCTGTGCCGGCCTGCCGGGGGGCTGTGTGGACTGCCCGGGGTCTGTACCGGCCTGCCGGGGGGCTGTGCCGGCCTGCCGGTGGTCTGTGCACCCTGTGGGGGTCTGTACCGGCCTGCCGGGGGGCTGTGCCGGCCTGCCGGTGGTCTGTGCACCCTGTGGGGGTCTGTACCGGCCTGCCGGGGGGCTGTGCCGGCCTGCCGGGGGGCTGTGCTGATGTCCGGGGGTCTGTGCAGGCATCGTCCGATGGGACTACAAGTCCCATCGGGCGATGCCTGCTACCATGACAGTGATTGACACATTAGCCAATGATGGGACAGTAGTAGTCCCATCATCCGGCTAATGTGTTAAATGTTAAAAAAAAAAAATACTACATACTTACTACATACATACTACATGCTACATACATACTACATATATACTACATACATACTACATACATGCTACATACATGCTACATACATGCTGCATGCTACATACATACTACATACATACTACATACATACTACATACATACTACATGCATGCTACATACATACATGCATGCTACATACATACTACATGCATGCTACATACATACTACATGCATGCTACATACATACATGCTACATACATACCACATACATACTACATACATACTACATATATACTACATGCATGCTACATACATACTACATGCTACATACATACCACATACATGCTACATACATACTACATATATACTACATACATACTACATGCATACTACATGCATACTACATACATACTACATGCATGCTACATACATACTACATGCATGCTACATACATACTACATGCTACATACATACCACATACATACTACATACATACTACATACTACATATATACTACATGCATGCTACATACATGCTACATACATACTACATGCTACATACATACCACATACATACTACATACATACTACATACATACTACATGCTACATACATACTACATATATACTACATGCATGCTACATACATACTACATGCTACATACATACCACATACATACCACATACATGCTACATACATACTATATGCATACTACATGCATACTACATGCATACTACATACATACTACATACATACTACATGCTACATACATACCACATACATACTACATACATACTACATGCTACATACATACTACATATATACTACATGCATGCTACATACATACTACATGCTACATTCCCACACAGCAATGGCATAAAGTGAGACTAGGGACTTTTTTTTTTTAAGTGGCGGAGGAATACAGTGCGGAAGGATACCTACCTTCCGTCATTGGATTCCTGCAGCCCGTAGAGAACGGCAGCATCAGCTGATGCTGCAGTTCTCTACCCAAGATCGTCGTGGGACTCACTCGTGGACTGCTTCGGATCGTGGGTGAGTATTTTTGTGGTTTGTTATGTTAATATTTATTCCGGAAAAGACAATGGCTTCGGGGAACAATGTGACAAGTATTGGTAAGTATGTTACTCTATGTTATATGTACTGTATGTCTATGTATGTATTGTATGAATGTATTGTATGTATGTAGTATATATGTGGTATGTATGTAGCATGTAGTATGTATGTAGTATGTATGTAGCATGCATGTAGCATGCAGTATGTATGTAGCATGCATGTAGTATATATGTAGTATGTATGTAGCATGCATGTAGTATATATGTATGAATGTATGTAGCATGTAGTATGTATGTAGTATGTATGTGGTATGTATGTAGCATGTAGTATGTATGTAGTATGTATGTAGCATGCATGTAGTATGTATGTAGTATGTATGTAGTATATATGTAGTATGTATGTAGCATGTAGTATGTATGTAGCATGCATGTAGTATATATGTAGTATATATGTAGCATGTAGCATGTATGTAGTATGTATGTGGTATGTATGTAGCATGTAGTATGTATGTAGCATGCATGTAGTATATACGTAGTATGTATGTAGCATGTAGTATGTATGTAGCATGCATGTAGTATATATGTAGTATGTATGTAGCATGTAGTATGTATGTAGCATGCATGTAGTATATATGTAGTATGTATGTAGCATGTAGTATGTATGTAGCATGCATGTAGTATATATGTAGTATGTATGTAGCATGTAGTATGTATGTAGCATGCATGTAGTATATACGTAGTATGTATGTAGCATGTAGTATGTATGTAGCATGCATGTAGTATATATGTAGTATGTATGTAGCATGTAGTATGTATGTAGCATGCATGTAGTATATATGTAGTATGTATGTAGCATGTAGTATGTATGTAGGATGCATGTAGTATATATGTAGTATGTAGCATGTAGTATGTATGTAGCATGCATGTAGCATGTACTATGTATGTAGCATGCATGTAGTATATATGTGTTATGTATGTAGCATGTAGCATGCATGTAGCATGCATGTAGTATGTATGTAGTATGTATGTAGTATATATGTGGTATGTATGTAGCATGTAGTATGTATGTAGCATGTAGTATGTATGTAGCATGCAGTATGTATGTAGCATGCATGTAGTATATATGTAGTATGTATGTAGTATATATGTAGTATGTATGTTGCATGTAGTATTTATGTAGTATGAATGTAGCATGTATGTAGCATGTATGTAGTATGTAGTATGAATGTAGCATGTATGTAGTATGCATGTTGTATGTATGTAGCATGTAATTTTTTTTTTTTTTTTTTACATTCAACACATTAGCCGGATGATAGGACTATTACTGTCCCATCATTGGCTAATGTGTCAATCACTGTCATGGTAGCAGGCATCGCCCGATGGGACTTGTAGTCCCATCGGACGATGCCTGCACAGACCCCCGAAGCCTGCACAGACCACCGGCAGGCCGGCACAGCCCCCCGGAGCCTGCACAGACCACCGGCAGGCCGGCACAGCCCCCCGGCAGGCCGGCACAGCCCCCCGGAGCCTGCACAGCCCCCCGGCAGGCCGGCACAGCCCCCCGGCAGGCCGGCACAGCCCACCGGAGCCTGCACAGACCACCGGCAGGCTGGCACAGACCACCGGAGCCTGCACAGACCCCCTGGCAGGCCGGCACAGCCCCCCGAAAGGCCCGTACAGACCCCAGAGAGGCTGTACAAGGGCAGGAAAGGGTTTTTCTTGTTCCGATACCGGAAGTCCCATAGACTTGAATGGGACTTCCGGTATCGGAATCGGCGATACCGATACTTTTTTTAAAGATCGGCCGATACCATCCGATACGATACTTTGAAGTATCGGACGGTATCGCTCAACTCTAGTCTGCACAGCAGTGTGCAAACAGCAATGCAGCTATCAGGGAGCCTTATAAGGCAGCCTAATAACCAACAGAGCTGCTGCACACAAAAATATCCTCCCCTGTCACTGCACACTAACTGTTGTGTTGTACAGTAAAAATCGCTATCAGCAGAAGCAGATTTTTTTTTTCCCTGCCTAAACACTCTCCCTATTGAGAACGAGCAGCAGCAACCTCTCCCTATGCTAAGATCGGCAGAAGTAAGATGGCGGTCGGCGGTCAGGGCTTTTATAGCCACTGTGGCGTCACACAAAACCAGCCAATCAGTGCAATGCCCATATATAAGATGGTGGTGCCCGCTGCCTATGTCATCGCGTTGCCCACAGTGTGCGTCATTGATCATTGGCTGAGAAAAGGCGCTGGAAGCATGATGGGAAACGCAACTAACAGCAGTTAAACATCTTTGCACGATGGACCCCAGGTTGCGATTGCACTTTATAATTTATCTTAATTTAGTGCAATTCGCCAACCCTAACACCATGGTTATGAAGCGATAAAGAAATTAAGATTTGTATATTGGTCGTTAATCAAAGTTCAGCTTTCTCAGTGAAGAACTGTTGGGCACTGCGCTGGTAATTTTGTACCCAAGAGTCGGTTTCCATTTCCAGACTACACAGTGGAATACAGATGCCATATTGAACATCATCAGAAGTCTGTCTCACCCTCTCTCCCACCACCTCCCTATATTGAGATTTGCACAATTTTTGCTGCAAAACTAATTTTGGTGAAAATTTTGCTGAAGCCAGCAAATTCAAATATCTCGCTCAACTGTAATGCTTGACATTTGACATATTGGTATCCTACTCTTATAATACATTGGGAAGTTTACTAAACTTGCTTAAAAAGTTGCTTTGGTATAATTTGTGCCAAATTTATATTTTAAAATTATGGACTGGCAGAGATGAAGTGAGGAAATCAAATGTCACTATTTTTGATAAATGTGGGCCTGTTTATATGTCCAAAAAATGATTAAAATATAAATTTTTAGTTTTTCTACCCAGCGATTGTCATAGATGAATATTAAGTGATACAGCTAGGGAAATGTCATTCTTTTAATGTGCTTTACTTTATGGAGTCAGCATTCCAGGGCAGCATATGTCAGTTCATCTGGGGAATTTAAAACTTACTGGAGAAGCACAATCCTCTTAGTCTTTAGATAATAGTAGTGCCAAATTAGAAACGTCTTGTAGGTAGCTAGACATCCAGAGTAGATTTAAGTGCATGTTTTATGTTGCTTTTTGGGAGTTAAGTGCAAGGCCTAATTAACATCTACAACTAATTAGAGAAGATTCAGCATTAACTGTTGCACCAATGACAGCACTGTTCAAATCACTCCATAACGAGTCCATTATTTAATGTGCTAGCTGCTGGTACACTTAGATCCTTAGGCTAGACATAGCAGCAGGTCATGCTGGTATTTCTTTTTACACTGTGCTCTCAGCATGCAGGAATGGCAGAAAATAGAACTTGACTAAATTCTTATTAAAAAAAAATGGTAAAATAAATTGGGAGGACGGTTTGATCTTACAATCATTAGATTCCTTGTAATCAAGATTAATTGAAACATTTTGCATTAGCCTGTGGTTGATGACATCAATTATTTATTTTTTCCCTTTTTAATCAAAGTGAAATAAATACGTAATATTTGAGAATATTGAAAAGAGCCTGTTAATAATGAAAGGTTTTTATGAAGAAATGTTTATTATGTTTATTTCTCAGAATGTCAACTTATTGTGAAGGCTGTTCTTCACAAAATCAGGGTGCAGTTATGTGATAAGAAGTTTGGAAAGTACTTTTTGCCTAGATGGTAATCTAGAATTAACTTTGTGGTGTAATAAGGCATGTGTCTATCTGTCTATCTAGTTTAACCTATCTTTATCTAGTGTTGATCCAGAGGAAAACAAAATTAATATGTGGAGAAAAAAAATCTCATAGATGTAGTGACTCTTAGTTCTAAGCAGACACATCAATCTCTTAAGACTGATCTCTTTAATGGCCTTTGTTAGGATTATGAAAGTAATTAAAGGGACTGTCCCAGAGACAAAATACACTTTAATAAATAGATCTTAGAATAAAAATATTTTTCATAATTGGATGTGTTAAAAAAGATATTCTTCTGCTGAGATAATCATATAAACATACCCTCGCTATGTACTGTACAATGGCTGTGTCTTATCGTGCAGGGGTATGGTCTGTGTATACCATAGCTCCTGGACAGTAAATGACACAAAAATTAGTATTCAGACAGGATAAAATGGGATCACAGTGTCATGGCTCGACTCATGGATTCGATTTGGTGATCTATGGCTGTTGGTTGGTTTCCCTCTTTGTTTGACCACAGCCTGTGTTATCTCTGTCCAACCAACTGCTGACAATGTTCTTGACTTTCTTTTGCTGGGCTGTTTTGTTTCTGTGCAGGTGTTTTCACTTCCTCATTTGGTTTGTCTTATGGACTCCCAGCTCCCTAGTGAAGGATTATTTGGCTGTGGTTTTCTCTGTTGCTTTTCCTAAGGTTTGCTTGTGTATTGCCCTCCTCAGGTCTTTTCCCATTTTATTACTTTTAGGGTCTGAGGATTTACGATGATTTTCTTTTTCTTCAATCTTTCATTTCTGACTGTGTGAGCATGCCTTTAACACTGTGTCTCACCCTCCATCTGTGTGCACTCCATTCTATTGTTGTGGTTTTGGATTACACTCATTGTATAGTTGAGAGTGCAGATAAGCACACTCAGGGTCAGCTGACTTTGAGTGGGGGCGCCATTGTGTAATTTTAGGGTGCCAACCTCCACTGTCAGGCAGGGACAAATCAGGGTCAGGTTAGGGATTGTCTAGCTTATATATGAGCCTGTGGTGTTCAAGTGTGGCGCTCCCGAGGGTTCAGTCACCACAGAGGTACTGCACCTCAGCTGGAGGTGTGGTACTCCGCTCTCAGGTAAGGAGGGGGCACTACCCAGAACCCACACACTTACATCCAACAATGTACCTCTCAGGGCCTGGGAGGAGCTAGGTAGAGAGTGTGGGAGGAGTTAGTAGTAGGGGAGGAGTCAGAGGGAGTTATCATGGAAACAGGAGTCGGATAGAGATGGACAGTTGCTCCTGGGGACTGAAGGAAGGAGGAGCACGTCCCTAAACTAACACAGCAAGAGAGAAAAGAAGAGAGAAAGAAGGGGTCCTACGGGCACGGGAAGTGAGGAATCCACCCGTGGAGCCCAAATCCACGCCGACAGCAGTCGGCTGGAGGGACCAGGTTGCAGTAGGGGAATGGCCCCAGACTAGTGGAGAAACTAAGGACTCAGCTAGCTAACAGGAGGCTGCAGTATCTGCATGTGCTGTAGCCACATCCGCACACAATCATTAAAAAGGCAGCCAGATAGGATCAAGAAGACTAAGAGAATGTCGCTCAACACGATCCAAGGCTGCTGGCTTGTAACACTGTGCGTGAAGGCACAGGGCAGGAGACGAGGGAGCCAGCGCAGTGAGACGGCCAGGGAAGGAACATCTGAAGGGGGTTCTGACACAGTGTACCTCAAATTAATTGAGAGCTTGCTGGACCACCAACCCGGAGGACACAGCACCCTGGCTGGGGAATGTAACTGCAGAAGTGTGAGTAAAATTGTGGAAACTGCACTCTGCTGTGTCATCGGATTTATTTACTGGGTCACCTGCCTTGCACCACAACCACCATCATCATCTTGGACACCTATAATTGCCCTGGGGCCTAGCTTTGCCCTTGGAGAGCTGTAACAACTCTGCTGCATCACCAACAGCCCCAGCGGTCTCTTTTGCAGCGTCGGCTATCACCTTCATTGCCGAACACCAGGGGTGGCGTCACGAATATTCTTCCCCATAAACTACTACCCCCATCTTTTATTTACATTGCACGTCCAGGGTCATGGACCCGGTCACTGCTGCTGTGACATATCCCCCGAAGGACTGACCGGCCCAGTACCGAGTACCCCCGGCCCTAGGGGGCGCCTCACAAGCTTAACATCTTCCCTGTTTTTTTCATTACTGTTTGAGTTGCTGCTTTCTATGAGGTAAACATTTCTCTTTGGATTCAAAAACATGTTTTACCTCACAGACAGAAGCAGCTGCTATCCAGTGCTATCCTGTCTGTATACTTTTTTGCTTTCTCCCCTGCCCAGGAGCTGTGTTGTACAGATAATGTACCTGTATGGTAAGACACAGCCATTACACAGTACACAGCAGGGACACATTTATAAAATTATCTCAGCAACATTTTTTAACACATCCAATTGTAGAACTTATTTTTATTGCAAGATCTAATAATTAAAATGCACTTCATATGTGGGACAACCCCTATAAGGGCTTGTCAAGGGGTTCTCTATTGTTAGTAAAAAATGGCTGCATTTTCCAGAAACAACACCACTTTTATCATGGAATGTGTCTATTCATGCAGCTCAGGACTATTCACTTGAATGGGGATGAGTTGCAATATGTAACACAGCTGATGTGAACAACCTGTTTTAATTTAACTTAACATTCCTATGACATCTTTGTCATAGGTTGAAAGGGAATGTATTTCTTCTTTCTTTTCTTTTTTTTGTTCTTTTAACTACATTGAAAGAAGGCCAAAGTCAAATGTATTTTCTCATCTTAAAAAAGTATTCAAAATGCATATAAAAACTAGACAGATATTTACAAATTTAAGGAGTAACTAAAGCATATTTTTCACTTAAATTAATAGTACAAGTAAAGGGAACTTTGTAATATATATTATGTTAAAAGCAAAAATGCTTATTCCTCCAATTCTCTCCCACTACTTCCTGTACTGATCACTTACTCCAAAGTTACATATATATACTGTATAATTCATACCTAGGACATACTCAAGTCCTTGTACATAGAAAAATTAGGTTCCACTTGTTGCCCATTAAAGTCTATGAAAAAGGGAAGGGGAAGACAGAAGTGGAGCAGCTACAGAAATGACGGATACAGACATACAATCCTTGCAGCACTTGGGTCCTGGGTTCAAATCCCACCAAGGACAACATCTACAAGGAGTTTGTATGTTCTCCCTATGCGTGTATGGGTTTTCTCCAGGTTCTCCGATTTCCCCCCACATTCCAAAGACATACTGATAGGAATTTAGATTTTGAGCCCCATCGGGGACAGTGCCGATAATGTCTGTAAAGCGCTGTGGAATTAATGGCGCTATATAAATGAGTAAAATAAATAAATAAAAAAATAAATACAATGCTGTATTTGCATCTACACTTACCTTTTCTTTGCTGATACTTCTGGAGGTGTGCTACAGACAGATAAGGGAATAGGATTTCCTCTTCTCAACATGTGTAATGTATGGGAGACATCTTTCTGCCATCTGGAGCTGAGCTCAAAGAAAAATTACAATGAGAAAAGAGCAAAATGCAGTGTATAACTCATTTAATGATCAGATATAGTTATTCCTCATTTATGCACAATTGACAGCTAATCCTAATAAATTCACCTGTTAATTACGCTTTAACTATTATGTGAGTGTGTCATATTTGCACTGGGTTAGATATTTGCTGAAGCGATGTCTTGTATAAATGATTAAAGCACAGTTCAATGCATTAAAAGAATCCACTTAATCACTCCTCCGCATTGCCCATTAGAAGAAGACCTCACATATTATATCTCCACAAATGTATTAACGGGAGCAAAGAAGTATGGAAAGAAATAGGATAGCACTGTAAATTAGCAACAGGAAAGGGCCCAATTAGACTCTTTTTACATGACCCATCCTGTGAAGATCTGAGGTTGTGGGTTGTAATAATCACCTAGGCAAGATAATGATGCAATTAGTTTTATTTCTTCCTTCCATGGTCATACAGCAACTCCAAGTAAATGACGACAATGAGATGCCAAAAGTTCTCAAGATCTCTACCCAGAACCAGTAGTTTCACTGCCCCATTACCAGTCAATACCCACTGTCACAAAACTTTTGGTTGGCTTATATCTTTGGTATCTCCTGCCAGTCTAGTCTGCAGTCACAGCCTATGCTCCTCTAGACAACAGATTCCACGACTGTAGCATATGTATCCAGCTCCAGCCAGCAACAACCCCCCATTCCATTGTCAGTGTCCTAAATACCCCCAGCTGCCCCCCCTCAAAATTGAGCCCAGTCCTCGAGAAACACTTTCCCCAATAGCTAATTGTGCATTGGTGGAGGTATTTTCATAAAGATGTGCCCATCACCTGTGACTGCATGCGGGACCCCCTGTGTGTCTACTCCACTGGGTCTACTATCCACATCCACATAATGGAACTAGTGGCTAGGAGAACAATGACTTGAGGCCCCTAAAGGGCCCGTTACACTAAGCGATATCGCTAGCAATATCGCTATAACGTCACTAGTTTTGTGACGCAGCAGCGATATTGCTAGCGATATCGCTACATGTGATACTTACCTCCGATCGGCTCCCACGCTGATTATCGCTGATCGCTCGAGAACATCCTGGGCCGCTTCTCGTCGACCACTTCCTGCTGGGCTTCCTGCTGTGGCGACGAGTGACTCGTGGATGCAGGCGGGAGGACGTCAGGATCGCCTCGTCTGACAGGTAAGTAGCGACCCCCGACCGCTGCTATGTTGCTGGTGAGATCTGCCTGATTGGCAACTCACTAGCGACCACTTAGCGATGCACCAGCGATCCTGACCGGGTCATATCGTGGTCGGGATCGCTGGTGCATCGCTAAGTGTAACGGTACCCTAAGACTCTAACGAGAGTAATGGAATGATTGCGTTATCTGATTACCAGTAGGTATGCATAAGATCCAGCCCGCACATCTTCCTCTGATTACTATCACTGAAAAAAAACATTGATTTCTCAAGCTGAACACTTTCCAGATGAAACTAGTGCATTTAAACTGAAGAGCAAGCAAATATCTTATATAGAACAGCAAGCAAATCTCTAAATAAACACTACAATAAGTTCGACGTAACTTAACCCCTTAGTGACAGCCAGTTTGCAGCTTAATGACCAGGCCAATTTTTACAATTCTGACCACTGTCACTTTATGAGGTTATAACTCTGGAAGGCTTTAATGGATCCCGCTGATTCTGAGAATGTTTTTTCATGACATATTGTACTTCATGTTAGTGGTAAAATTTATTCGATAAATCTTGTGTTTATTTATGAAAAAAACGGAAATATGGCGAAAATTTTGAAAATTTTGAAATTTTAAAACTTTAAATTTTTATGCCCATAAATCAGAGAGACGTGTCGCAAATTTCTTAATAAATAACATTTCCCACATGTCTGCTTTACATCAGCACAATTTTGGAAGCAAAATTTTTTTTTGTTAGAAGGTTATAAGGGTTAAAAGTTGACCAGCGATTTCTCATTTGTACAACAAAATTTACAAAACTATTTTTTTTAGGGACCTCAGAAAATACCCAAACGTGACACCATTCTAAAAACTAGACCCCTCAAGGTGCTCAAAACCACATTCAAGAAGCTTATTAACCCTTTACGTGCTTCACAGGAACTAAAGCAATGTGGAAGGAAAAAATTAACATTTAAGTTTTTTTTGCAAAAAATTTACTTCAGAACCAATTTTTTTTATTTTCACAAGTGTTGAAAGAGAAAATCAACCACAAAATTTGTTGTACAATTTCTCCTGAATACGCCGATACCCCATATGTGGGGTAAACCACTTTTTCAGCACACGGCAGAGCTTGCAAGGGATGGAGCGCCGTTTGACTTTTTCAACGCAGAATTGGCTGGAATTGAGATCGGATGCCATGTTGCGTTCGGAGAGCCCTTAATGTGCCTAAACAGTGGAAACCTCCAACAAGTGACCCCATTTTGGAATCTAGACCCCTTATGGAACTTATCTAGATGTGTGGTGAGCACTTTGAACCTTCAAGTGCTTCACAGAAGTTTATAACGTAGAGCCGTGAAAATAAAAAATCATTTTTTTTCCGCAAAAATGATCTTTTCGTCCCCAAATTTTCATTTTTACAAGGGTAACAGGAGAAATCATACCCCTTCAGTTGTTGTGCGATTTGCCCTGAGTATACTGATACCCCATATGTGGGGGGAACCACTGTTTGGGCGCATGGGAGAGCTTGGAAGGGAAGGAGTGCCATTTAGGAATGCAGACTTTGATGGAATGGTCTGCCTGCGTCATGTTGCGTTTGCAGAGACCCTGATGGGCCTAAACAGTGGAAACCCCCACAAGTGACCCCATTTTGGAAACTAGACCCATTAAGGAACTGATGTAGATGTGTGGTGAGCACTTTGAACCTTCAAGTGCTTCAAAGAAGTTTATAACGCAGACCCATGAAAATAAAAAATCCATTTTTTTTCCACAAAAATGATCTTTTTGCCCCCAAATATTTATTTTTACAAGGGTAACAGGTGAAATCATACCCCCACAGTTGTTGTGCAATTTGTCCTGATTACGTTGTTACACCATATTTTGTGGGAACCACTGTTTGGGCGCATGGGAGAGCTTGGAAGGGAAGGAGTGCCATTTTGGAATGCAGACTTTGATGGAACGGTCTGCGGGCATCATGTTGCATTTGCAGAACCCCTGATGGGCCTAAACAGTGGAAACCCCCCACAAGTGACCCCATTTTGGAAATTAGACCCCCCAAGGAGCTTATCTAGATGTGTGGTGAGCACTTTGAACCCCCAAGCGCTTCACAGAAGTTTATAAATGCAGAGCTGTGAAAATAAAAAGTCTTTTTTATTTCCACAAAAGTGATTTTTTAGACCCCAATTTTTAGACCCCCAAAGTTGATAAATAGTGGAAACCCTTCAATTCTTGCTCCAACCATAACCCCAACATACCCCTAACCCTAATCCCAACCCTAACCCCAACCCTAATCCCTAATCATAATTCTAACCCTAATCCTAGTTCACCCTTACCCTAATTCTAGCCCTAGCCCTAACCCTAGCCCTAACCCTAGCCCTAACCCTAGCCAAACCCTAACCCTAGCCCTAACCCTAACCCTAGCCTTAGCCCTAACACTAGCCCTAACCCTAGCCAAACCCTAACCCTAACCCTAGCCCTGACCCTAGCCCTAGCCCTAGCCCTAACCCTAACCCTAATGGAAAACTGAAAAAAAATATTTTCTTTATTTTGTTTTGTTGGCCTAACTAAGGGGGTGATAAACGGGGGGGTTATGTACTATTTTTTTTATTTTGATGACTATGATAGTTTATCATGGTGATCAAAATGAATGAATTGAATCTGCCAGCTGGAGCCGGCAGATTGCCAGCGGGCGCACTGCGCATGCGCCCGCCATTTTCTTCCGGATCCAAGATGGCGGCGCCCACCGGGAAGGGACCCTGGACCACGGAGAGGTACTGGGGGGGATCGGGGACCCTAGTTCTCTCTCCTCTGATGTACGATCACATCAGAGGAAAGAGAAATTTAATGCAAAAATGTGGCTTTTTTGGCGGTCGCCGATATAGGGTTAATAATGACGATCGCAAAAGTGGGGTCGGTAAAAACCGACCGATTCATGTTCTCTGGGGTCTTGGCTACCCCCGGCTGCCGAGACCCCGGAGAAAATCAGTCACCGGGGGGGCGCTATTCACTTTCTCCACAGCGCCGTGAATTAGTGGCGCTGTGGTTTATGTACACATAATTACCGCCGTTAAAAGGTGTATCGGCGGTCACTAAGGTTTTAACCGGTCCTATGTGCAGGAAAAAATATGCATTTCTAAGAGCCAATGACTTCCCTCTAAGTCCATTGGTCCAATAATCTTTAGTTTGGGGCCAGCTCCTTACACTTCTGTTCATGCTTTCAAGCTTACAAGTCTAATTAGTTGAGTTCAAGTGAATCAAATTGCAACACCAAGTCTAATGACCAAAGCAATCCCTTCCAAGTTTTCCATATGTAGGCACGAAACCAGTTTTTTGTTTCTTTCCAGTCTGTCTTCATGTGTTGTTTCAGGGTAAAGCCTAATAACCCCTGGTCTTTCTGTGCCAAACTTTCCTGTTTCAAAAACACACAATGCAGACAGGATTGGCACAGATATAACTCAGGCACCTCTCTCTACCGATAATGGCAGCATACTGTAGAGTTTCCTTACCAATAGAAGGGCTCTCACTAATGCAAAGATTGCGAGCATGAAATAAAGATGCACATGCTATTGATAAAAATTAAAAAAACTCTTTGAAGGTCTGCAAATCTTTTTAACCCAAAATCAATTACTCCTGTATTTTATATTTTGCCAAAACTTCTTAAAACTTTGATTGACCCTGCTGGTTGACTGTCACCTAAAGTAGCATCTATGAAGTGATCATTGTCTGCTTTATACATCATACTGCAAATTATTTTAACACTTCTAATTAAAATGAGATGTTTATATTTGCTGGATACAAATGTTTTGTTTTTTAAAAAAAAAGGGGCTACTTGATTCCCTCTTGACATTTTAAAACTTTAGTAACAATATTTGGGATGAACTAAAATGTACCATTTCTTGGGAACAAGCTAAGATTAATTTTCTGGACACTATGAATGATTAAAAATTGGTGGAACACACTGTCCATTGACATACAAGAAATTTACAGGTTCCTTCATTTTAACAGTGCACACTCTTACTTGATTAAAAGGGCTATTCCAAAATCACAATTGCAGAGAATAAAAAGGATCATATCAGATCCTGCATTGTGTGAACAGAGATTAAAGAAAATGGAACAACAGTTCAGTGCAGGGAGTTAGGGTCCCATTACACATAGTGACACTCCAGCGATCCCTACAATGATACGACCTGGTAAGGATCGCTGGTGCGTCGCTAGTAAGCTGCCAAACAGGCAGATCTATTCAACGACGCAGCAACGATATGGCAATCCATATAACGACCTCGGCGGTCGTTGGGATCTTGTCACACAGCAGCTATTCTGACGACTCAGACCTCGATAGGCGTGCTTCAGCATTGCCTTTTCCAAGCCCCTCTGCTCTGATTGGTGGCCACTACTGCGCTATCACTATGCTGTTTGCTTCAGCGTCCCTGTCTGAGTCGCTAGTGTGCTATTTTTTCGTGGATCCACAGTCACTGACACGAGGACAAGCAATTATTATAACTGTACATGTTAAATGTTATGATTGCATATAATTGATAGCTGACCTATAAAAGGAAGCGCTACAAAGATCCTAATTTGAGACCACCAATCAGAGCTGAGGGGGCGTTGAAAAGACAAAGCAAAATCACGCCTGCGTCCCTGAGTTCTGAGTCGCCAACGATGTCACTCGTCGTTGTTATGGCGTCAAACACAGCGATGCATGCTGGCCAGCGGAACACCAACGATCAAAAAATGGCCTAGGACATTCAAGTACGATCAGCGATATCGCAGCGGTGGGCCGGTCGCCGCTATGTGTCACACGCAGCGAGATCGCTGGCGAGGTCGCTGTTGTGTCTCAAAACCTGTAATGTTTCAGCGATCTCGCTAACGATCTCGCTATGTGTGAAGTACCCTTTATACTATACATGTAAAACAAAACCAAAGAGGGAGTCACTATTGGCTAAATCCCAAGACAGCCAATACAACTTGAATACCCTTTGTGCGTGATTATTATCCCATTAATTTTAACATAGGTGGCATAGTGAAAAAAATTGGCATATCTTGCAACATTCATATCCTAACATAGTAAGCTTCAAATGTCCTCCACTAATGTATATTAAAAAACTACCTACTAGTAGCAATAAGCTAACTCAATCAGACCTTGGCACAGGGTTGGCAACCATCAAGAAATTCTCGGACAGTCCAAAAAAGGACACTTTTATGACCTGTCTGTAAAAAAGTTTTTAAGGCACACATTATTTGTTTTTGAAGCCAAAGAATTTTCTGCAATTTTTTTTACTGTAATTTTCATCATTTTACAGTTTAAAATTAAGCTGTCCGGAAAAGAATAAAAAGTCAATTTGGCAAATGTGCCTTAGCAATAAAACCAGATGCCATGACAGTCTTTAGTATTCTTCAGAAAAAATGGCGTGCACTCCTGTTAAAATTGTCCACAATAATATCATTAGGGGAAAATATTTTCCCCATCTCCGCACATGTCACTCTTATAAGAGTAATGGCTATTCTACATGTGAATCAAATAATGTGATCTATTTGATCAAATGTCCCTGCAGACATCTATAAAAACTATCCAACATGTAGGTGTCTGCATTAATAAGTATAAATCCCAGATCAGATATGACAATATTTTATTGCCATCTTTATCATTTCAAAGGAAAGGATCACTCCATTGCCCAGCTGAAATTCCAAGCCATTGAGCAGGTGGGAATTCAAAGAAGGGGTGGGAATGTTAATAAACTCCACTGGGGTAGAGAAGCATTCTGGATCCACACACTGTAAATTTTGGATCCCAAGAGACCTAATGAAAAATAGTAGAATTGCATGAAACACATAATCTTCTCCTCTCTCTTCTTTTTTAGACATGATAGGCACGTTAACCATTTGAGCGAGTTAAATATATCACAGAGCTGAATTAAATACTATGCCTATAGGATTGATTTTGTCTAATAAGGCACTAAAAGTTATTTGGAAAGAACTATGTGTTATCAATACCTACATACATTTCTTTACTTGATAATCGAACATGTTCTTTCGTTATATTCTTTTCCTTTTTTTTATTTAACTATGACAAAAATAATTAAAAATGAATCTTTTTCTAAGGGAGAGTACATATTAAATAAAAGATTGACAATTATTAATTTATAACTGTAATATTATCCTTGCATGTATTTCTGATGTCATTTT
This sequence comes from Dendrobates tinctorius, assembly GCF_039654945.1. Classification (NCBI taxonomy): domain Eukaryota; kingdom Metazoa; phylum Chordata; class Amphibia; order Anura; family Dendrobatidae; genus Dendrobates; species Dendrobates tinctorius. The sequence continues at coordinate 28,379,263 of NW_027361771.1, forward strand.
AATTTTTTCTCCTTTAAAAATGATGAGTTCCCTTTTTCTGTTATTGGTAAAAGCTTGGAATGGGCTGAAATACATCCAATTTAATTGCTGGATAAAAAACAAGTTCTCCATAATGTGAGTGCTGGAACTTTATTGTTTGGATCTCCATGAGCACTATTCAAATAGTAGAATGCTGATCTTTTTGATATATCACAAATATATTAAAAACTTTGCTTGTCAGAATACTGTTACAGAATGATATAGATAAGACTTGGCAAATGAGGTTTAATGTTGATAAATGTAGTGTAATGTACATAAACAGAGGTGTATCTAGGCTTTCTGGCACCTGGGGCAAATATTCAATTAGGTGCCCCTCCCCCCGATTCGGTGCTCTCCCTAATGCTCTCAATGTTCAGTGAGAAACTGAGAAAAGCAGGAAGAGAAGCTCGTTGTCACAGAACCATAAGTATGAAAATCGCATATGAGTGAAGTGTCCATGTGATGACTACTGGAACCTGCAGAGCTGAATCCTGACATTTCAGCTTCTGAATTCTCACAACGAATGCACTACACACTTTTAGGATTCTCCCTTACCGGTGGTAAGAGTACACGGTCATGTCAGCACAAGTATGTGATTTATATACTTTTGGCCACATTATGACTAGACATGCCAGGCCTCGCTCCGTTCATTTTCATTGAGTGAGGCCACACATGTCTAGTCAGCATGTGACCGCATGTATGTAAATTACCAGCATGAGAGAATCCTAACAGCGTTCAGTGAGCACTGTGACAATTCAGAAGTCTGCAGTCACATAGAATGACTGCAGACTCATCATAGACCTGGACAACCCCTTTAAAGTTCCTAGCATAAATAAAAACATGAGTATTAGTCAGTTTCACAAATAATATTTACATCCAGGTACCTTATAGATGACGTGGTCTCTGGAGTCGTTCTCCTTCTTTTCCTCTTCTTGTCCAGACCCCATGATGAGTTTTCTCATCCACGGCCATCTCTGCAGACTTCCATCTTCTCCAGTCTTCTGCAGCAAATCTCCACATGATGACCTTAAAGATAGAATGTCATTATAATGCTCCTAAATAAAAATATCTGCCCTATGCTGAGCCCCTGAATAAATAATTGCCCCTCACTATATTGTCTGCACAAAATATGACCCCACACTGTCCCTCTTTTGGTACATGCTCTTCGCACTGACCTCTCCTTTCCAGACTGTGATACCTTTTCACACTGCCATCTCACACAGTGTCCTCCTTATAGGGCTCAGTTTCTAAACTGTACCTTTTCATCACATTCCCCCTCCTTGGTATACTGTCCTTTCCTGGCTGTACCCTTACACCGTTCCGCCATGCTATGCCTCCACTACTCAGTCTCTATTCTGTGCCCACACAATTTTCTCCCCTTATACTGTCGCCTCACACTATTCCCCTCCCTCCTCATACTATCTCCTCTCACATCCCCCAGTTCACCATACAGTCTCCTCATATATTTACCCCTCACTCTTTATACTGTCTGCTCACACATGCCCCTGATTCCCCAACTGTATCTGCACATATCCTATCACCCTCACTCCCCATACTGTGTCCACATACATTTTTCCCATCGCTACTCATACTGTGTCCATATACATTTACCCACTCACTCCCCATACTGTCTACACCCATCCCCCCTACTCACTATACTGTTTCTGCACCCATTCACCATACTGTTTCCTCATACATGCCCTCATACATACATGCTCTTCATTTTGTGTCCTCAAATCTCCCCACACACTTTAAATCCCCCATCCCCACTCCAAATCCCCCCACATGCATTAAATCCCCCCATCCCAATGCCAAATCCCTACACAAACATTAAGTACTCCCAATCCCCATGCCAAATCCCCCACACACATTTAATACCCATATCTCCATGCCAAATCTCCCCACACATTAAATTACCCCCCATCCCCACTCAATCTCCCCACACATTATTTACCTCCCCTTCCCCCTCCCTCATTCTTTGGTGGTGTCTTCAACTCCAGAGTGGAGCATACATACCACCGATGCTCTTCACACTTCTGGGCACCGACGAATGACATCAGCAGCATGATTACATGACCTGAACATGCTGCTGGCATCTCTCTGACCCGGGGTTCAGAGCTTCAATTGTACAGGTGTCTGTACAATTGCCCCAGCAGCCCCCCCTAGATACACCTCTGCACCTAAGGCAGAATTCAAATGGTAGTATATTTGAAACTACAGAAGAGGAGGACTTGAGTATTCTGGTTACAAGTAAGCTGAACAGCAGTACTCAATGTCAGAAAGCAGCTGTGAAAGCAAAGAAGATTTTAGGATGTTTTTAAGAAGCGATAGAATCCTGTGGTCCTAATATATTATTACTCCTCTATAAATCACTTATAAAGTCATAATTGGATACAGTTTTGGGCTCCACATTTCAAAAAGTATATTAGAAAGCATGAGATAATTCAAAGGCAGGCAGCTAGATTATTATATTGAATGAGAGCAGGGCCAGTTTTAGACAAAGTGGGACCCTGGGCAAAAGTTTAATGTGGGGCCCCAAATGAATCATAGAGTCATAGAGTTGGACGGGACCTCCTGGGCCATCTGGTCCAACCCCCTGCTCAAAGCAGGATTCGCTAAATCATCCCAGACAGATGTCTGTCCAGCCTCTGTTTGAAGACTTCCATTGAAGGAGAACTCACCACTTCTCGTGGCAGCCTGTTCCACTCATTGATCACTCTAACTGTCAAAAAGTTCTAATCTGTGTCTCCTCCCATTTAGTTTCATCCCATTGCTTCTAGTCTTTCCTTGTGCAAATGAGAATAAAGATGATCCTTCTACAATGTGACAGCCCTTGATATATTTGTAGGCAGCTATTAAGTCTCCTCTCAGTCTTCTCTTTTGCAAGCTAAACATTCCCAAATCATGCAACCTTTCCTCATAAGACAGGGTTTGCAGACCAGTCACCATTCTGATCGCTCTTGTGAACTTGCTCCAGTTTATTGATGTCTTTTTTAAAACGTGGCACCCAAAACTGGACACAGTATTCTAGATGAGGTCTGACCAAAGAGGAGTAGAGGGCAATAATGACTTCACGTGAGCTAGACTGTATGCTTCTGTTAATACATCCTAGAATTGCACTTGCCTTTTTTGCTGCTGCATCACACTGTTGACTCATATTCAGTCTGTGATCTATTAGTATACCCAAGTCTTTTTCACATGTGCTGTTGCTTAGCCCTGTTCCTCCCATTCTGTATATGCTTTTTTCATTTTTATTGCCCAGATGTAATACTTTGCATTTTTCCCTGTTAAAAAACCATTCTGTTAGTTGTTTCCCACTGCTTCAGTTTATTTATATCTTTTTGAACCTTCTCTCTCTCTTCTCTAGTATTAGCTATCCCTCCTAGCTTTGTGTTATCAGCAAATGTAATCAGTTTACCCTCAATTCCTTCATCTAAATTGTTGATAAAGATGGTGAACAATACAGGGCCCAGGACAGAGCCCTATAGTACCCTGTTATGAATGAGTCACTGTAGGAGGCAAAAACAGAAATGCTAGCTAAGTCCAGAAAACAAGAGAAGTTGGCAGCTATCAGATTGCAGACCCCTGAACCTATCAACACAACTAGCAGTAGCCGTGGGGGGTTCCTACGATGCCCTAGACCCCTCGATCACAGCCAGAGGACTATATAGCCTAAAGACAGAAAGGGAAATCTAAACTGCCCCAGAGCTGACCCCAAAGCAAAAGGCAGCCCCCAACATATAATGATGGTGAAGCAAGAAGAAAGAACACTAACACAGACAGAACGATAGACTGAGCAAAGATGGGGCCCAAGCTAACTAGATAGGAAAGGACAGGAAGGCTGCTGTCTGCAATCCGTGAAAAACCCTATGAAAATAAGAGCCAACAAACTGACAGTGAAAAAGGCCCTGAAGACGCTAGGCTTCAAAAAGGCTATGTCAGTACTCAGGAATATTCTGAAGACAGAGCAACCGGCAAAAGGAGATTCAGCTCACCCCAGAAGGGAATGGCAGAATCCAGAAAAGCAAGGAAAACAAAAAAAAACACAAATGCTAACAGGCAAAGCAGAAAACTTAGCTTTAGAGGAGCAGGAATCAGACTGGTCTCCTAGAAGTCCACAGAGAAATCACCCGCAGGGCAGAAGGGCGACGGCAGCCTTATATCCAGTCCGTGACTCCACTCAGCCAGTCGTCATCATTAAGCTCAGGTGCCTGATAATCAGGCTCATTACCTTCCTTTACCAGAATAGGGAGTTCACCAGACCTCAGTGACGAAGGGGAAAATGAACTCACAACAGTACCCCACTTGAGACATTCTTCCAACTGGATGTGCAGCCATTTACGACCACTCTTTGGGTCCGATCACTGAGCCAGTTATGAATCTACCTAACAGTTGCCTTGTCCATTCCATACTTAGTCATTTTTTCAATGAGGATTATGTGAGATACTTTGTCAAATGCTTTGCTGAAGTCAAGATATACTATATCTACAGCATTTCCCTGATCCACCCAATCAGTTATTCCGTCATAGAAGGAAATTAAGTTAGTCTGACATGACTTTTTAGTTACTAACCCATGCTGACTCTGTTTAATAACTTCATTCTTATCCAGGTACTGACATACATGTTGTTTAATAATTTGTTCAAAGATCTTTCCTGGTATAGAAGTCAGACTCATCGGCCTATAGTTGCCTGAGTCCACCTTCCCCTTTTTGAAGATAGGAACATTTGCTCTTCTCCAGTCTTCTGGGACTTCTCCTGTTCTCCAAGAATTTTGAAAGATTATGGAGAGGGGATCAAAAATTTCTTCTGCTGTCTCCTTCAGTACTCTGGGGTGTAATTCATCTGGACCTGGAGACTTGAATTCATTTAGGTTAGCTAAGTGTTTCCTCACTATCTTTCTGTTTATAGATATCCTGGATTCTTTTATTCCCTTAATAGGACAGTGAAGAACAGTTAATGCTAGATTTAATTTTTTAGAGAAAACAGATGCAAAATAGGAATTTAAAAGATCGTCATTCTGAAAATCCTGTCTTACCATTTCATCATTTTCATCCTGCAAAAATCCTATAGCATCTTTGCATTATATTCTCCTTTAGATATGCCTCCCTCTTTCCATTTTATAAACATTTCTTTCTTCCTTTTTAGCATGTGCTTAAATTCTGTGTTCATCCATCCTGGTTTCCTTAAATGCTTCCTATTCATCCCTCTTTTCGGAATTGTTAATAATTGTTCTTTGAGAATTTAATTTTTCAAGATTTCCTATCCTTCCTGGACATTTTTATCTTTAAGGATATCCAGCCATTGGATTCCTCCAATTCTCTTTCTGAATCCCTTAAAATCTGCCTTTCTGAAATCTAACCTTGATGTTTGAGTTTTCACAGGTCTTCCTCCTCTAGTTATCCAAAATTCTAAAATAGCATGGTCGCTACCTCCTAGGGTCCCAGCCACGTTTACCTCCTCAACTATTTCCTCCCTGTTTATAAGGATTAGATCCAAGGTAGCAGATCCCCTTGTTTTCTCCCCTACCTATGCTTACATATTGTACCATCACACAGAAAAATTTCTGTTTTATTTAGACTGTCCATACCTTAAGAAAAACTTGCCTACCTTCCTTTTTCCCGACGCAAAGAAGACACTACTAAACAATATTTCCAAACAAAAAACTTTATTAGCGAGTGATCAGTCACAACAACGCTAATCATTTTAACACCCAACGTTGGAGGGGTAAGGTCGCAGCTTATCTTGTTAAACCAACCAAAATTTTTTGTGGTGTTATGTCACCGGACTCCCGGCACATGTTACCCAGCCTTGTTTTCTTCCGCCAACACGGTGAATTTTATCCAATATTAAAACCAAAACCAAAATGTAACACCAAAATAACAAAAGAGGGAGGGTAGGGTGGGCCGCTCTCGATCACCCAGGTCAGAGAGAGAGGGATCCTGGGAGCATGCCAATTAATACCCCTTAAAAGGGGAGGAACAATCACCAGAGTAACCGTCTCCTGGCCAATGAACCAACGCAAAACCACTCAGGTAGGATTAGCCCCCTATTAACCCATTCCTTGCATCCTAACGAAAAAAGAAGTCAGGCAGAGATCAACCATTCACAAATTGTTGCCCAGTCAGGGGTACCCAGCAAATAAAGCTGGGCCCCCTCACAAGCGCTAAGTTGAGGCCACTAAATGAGCGTGATCAACAATATTGAAGTTGTTCGAATCTTGTTTCACTGCCTCTTTAGGGTAGATGCAGTAATTAGCAGCACTTTGAAGTCAGCACATGTGTGTTGCATCCAAAGTGCTGCTGGCTATTGAACGCACGTGAATCCACATGTGTTCATTGTACACACACAGTATAGTGCAGTCCCCCCACACATAGTATAGTGCAGCACCCACACACAGTACAGACCGCACACACAGTATAGTTCAACCCCTACACACAGTACAATGCAGCCCCCCACACAGTATAATGCAGCCCCCTACACACAGTATAATGCAGCCCCTTCAGAGTATAATGCAGCGCCCTCAGAGTATCCCCTTAGTGACAGAGCCAAATTTTAAAAATCTGACCAGTGTCATGTGTTATGTGGTGGTAACTCTGGAATGCTTTGAAAAATTCAAGTGATTTTGAGAATGTTTTTTGTGACACAATATACTTTATGATAATGGTAAATTTAGGTCGATATGTTTTGTGTTTATTTATAAAAAAAAATCAGAAATTTGACAAAATGTAAAAGAAATAGCAATTTTCAAACTTTGGATAATTATCCCTTTAATCCAGATGGTCATACCATAGCAAAACATTAATAAATAATATTTCCCACATGTCTGCTTTACATCATCACCATTTGTAAAATGCTATTTTATTTTCTTTGCATTTTAGGAGGTTTAAAAATGTAGCAGCAATTTTTTAACTTTTTCAAAGAAATTTGCAAAATTATTTTTTTAGGGATCTATCCAGGTTTGAAGTGACTTTAGGGGTCCTATATATTGGAAAACCCCCAAAAGTGATATTATTTTGAAAACCGCACTCCATGACATACTGAAAACTGCTGTCAGGTAGTTTATTAACCCTTCAGGTGCTTTTCAGGAATTAAGACAAAGTGGCATGATAGGAATGAAAAAGTTGATTTTTACCATCTAAACGTCACTGACTTTTGAATTGGTCAGTGTAGCCGGCAGATGCTAAGGCCGCTATTTGCTCATGACTTGCCATGGCAAACATCAGGACCACACAATCATGATCTCAGGGTGCCGATGGGGGTAAAGAGGGAGAAACCGCACTCTTTAAAACATTTATATGATATAGTCACTATTGACATCAGAATCTAAGGGGTTAAACAGATATGGACGGTGACAACACTGATCATTTGTGATATAGCAAGTTGTCAGCTATGGTGTACAGCCAACAGCTGCTGGATTGTTACCTGTATGGGGATGCTAGTCTCTTATATCTCAGGTCAGCTAAAAGACGTATTGACGGTCATTAAGGGGTTAAAATGCAGCTCCGTAAGAGTATATTTCAACCCCACACACACACAGTATAATGCAGCCCCCCAGAGTATAAAACAGCCACCTCAGAGTATAATGCAGCCCCCCAGAGTACAAAGCAGCCTCCTCAAAGTATAATGCAGCCCTGCAGACAGTATAATGCAACCCCCCAAAAACACACACAGTATAGTGCAGCCCCCAAACACACATGCAGTATAGTGCAGTCCCCCTACACACAGTATAGTGCAGTCCCAACACAGAGTGCAGCCCCCACACACAGCCCCCCCCAGAGTATAAAGCAGCCTCCTCAAAGTATAATGCAGCCCTGCAGGCAGTATAATGCAACCCCCACAAACACACAGTATAGTGCAGCCACCACACACACACATGCAGTATAGTGCAGTCCCAGCACAGAGTGCAGCCCCCCCACACAGTATAGTGTAGCCCCCCACACACAGTACAATGCAGACCCCCCAAATACACAGTATAGTGCAGCCCCAGACACAATATAGTGCAGTCCCCTCACACACAGTAATAAAGGAATTACTTTGGTGTAAGATATTTTCACAGTAACTATTTGAAGCCATCATGAAACTTGCACTTTAACCCCTACAGCATGCTGTATTCAGATTATATAGCAAAAACCTGCTGACAGTTTGCCTTTAAGATGAAAGGGTTTGTCTCACGTTCTTAGTGCTTGCTGGATGTGGTGCACTCCTGAAAAGCAGCATGGCAGAGCTACTTGTCCAATCTGTGCACTCTTAGATGCTGCTAGCAAAGGTAGCTTTACATCTGTGGTATCACAGAAACTCAGGCACATTGATGTAATGCTTGAAAGCTCTATAGAAATCAGCTTGCAAGCACACAGTCCTGCCTAAGAAAGTATCCACCCCCGAGGTGGTCAGTAATCTTGGCAACACACTGTACACTATAGAGTTAAAATCTCTCCATTCATTTTGCAATTTTACCCTTTTAATAAGATGACACAATCTTCTTAGGTGGCAGGAAGTTGAATATTTAGGATCTGTCATGCCTCCTCCTGACATATTTTTTTCAGAAAATACATTCCTTATGAAATTCTGGAGCATTTTTTCTCAGAACATTTCATTGTACCATATCTCTGTTATTCCTCTTGGAAACATATGTGAAAGAATTAAAAAATTGTGCATTACCATTTCCTAAGAGCAGAATGTTCCTATAGTCTGAAATTGTCTACACACATTTCTAATAGGAATAATCAAGAAAGGGAAAACATGAAGTAATAAGAAAAGATTCCCTAGAAATGAAATATATTTATAAAGACAGTCAGGAAAAGGCATGGGTGTAAGTTCGAGGTCCGTACTGAACATTTAGTGTCCGCTCATGGACCCTGAACAAAGACTATTCCCAGATGTCCTTGTTACTGTTCGGGTTTAGCAGCCCAAGTATCTGGCACTTCCCACTCTGTCATCTGTGTGACAAAGAGAAACAGAGCACTGCATGTGAGCCAGCAGCTGTGACCGGTGGCAAAAAGATTACCGTTTGTCACAGGCGTTCACAGGAGTAGATCGGCAAAGAAATGTGTTTACTTTTTTACGTCAGCACTCGGCACTGTACCTGGGTTCTCAGACTCAGCTCAGTGTCTCCTGAATTCATGGCTGAGAGGTTTCATCATGCCACCATGCAGCCATGCCATCCAGATATAGCAGATTGAAGCATGTCGTGGAACAAATGGATTATAGTCTGGCAGGTGAGAATTATGGTGTTTTATTATTTGTAATTTTACAGTAATAAATGGATAAAGAGTGTAGGGAAAGTTTATTTCAAGTAAAGGAGTTTGCGTTTTTATTTCAATTAAAGTACTTTGTGTATATTTTTATTAGATATGACGATGGGGTGTCTTATCAATGCCTCTCCATTACCATCCTGTGTGCTTGATGTCAGCAGACATTACAAAGCTGAAATCAACCCTACAAATATTACCCCACTTGCCAGCGCACCATAGCAAGTGGGAAGAGCCAGGCAAAGTGCCTGCCCAGTGGGTTAATCTAGTGGTGGATGAGCCAGAGGTGGAAGGCATTCTACCTTATGTTCTACCGTATCGAGGATTGCTGGATATTGCTCTGTCCAGGTTGCCTCTTCTCCATAATACTCTTCCTATAATACCTCATCATTTACTCACAGTAAAATCTGCACCACCAGCTTGAGCACAGACAGGGGGAAATGACAGCTGGCGATTCTGAGACTGATTTGCACGCCACACCGGAGCTGTGGACAGGGATTGAATCATCAGATGAGCGATTGTTGCCACTGCACCTCAAAACCAGCCTGTTGGTTTGCGATAACAGGTAAAATCTGGTAGCAGCTCTAGTCCTAGCCGGACTGACACACATATTTTGCCTGGCAAATGTACTTAATTTGATCTTGCAAGCCATGCTCAAAAATTACCCAGATATATCCGAACTGCTGGTGAATGTGCTCACAGTGTGTGCGCACTTTCGGCGTTCTCACCCTGCTGCTGTTTGCCTGTCTGCATTGCAGCATCACTTCTGTCTTCCTGCTCTCAACCTCATGTGCAATGTACCAACAAGGTGGAACTTCACCCTGTGTATGTTGGAGAGGCTGTGTGAGCAGCAGCAGGCAATAGTGGAATTCCAGCTGCAGTACGCACGGGTGAATCGCTCGGCTGAACAACCACACTTCACGACCAATGAGTGGGCCTCTATGTAGGATGTGTATGGCATTTTTGTCGGTGCTCTGAATATTCCAGCAACATGGCAAGCGCTTATGACACCATCATCAGCACTACCACTTGTATGTTTGTTGGAAAGAAAACTGCAGTCAAAGATGCATGTGGTAGTGACGCTGGAGGAAGAGGAGGAAGAGGAGCAGGAGGGCCAGGGAATATTTGCAACGTCATCAGGCTGTCCACATACAGCTGTTCCAACAACAGCCAGGTACACAAGTGTCCAGCTGGGGGACAGTGTTGGAGGATGAGGAGGAAGATGAGGAATAACATCCGTATTCACATAGGGGTGGCTCTCAGCTCAGTTCACAGAGATCACTGGATAGTGAGGACCCAGACGATACATCTTCCACCGAGGACAGCTTGTCGTTGCCTCTGGGCAGACAAGAACACATGAGCCAAAGTATGTTGTAGTGCCTGCACAATGACAGCCAAATTGCCCGTGCTGTCACCAGTGCAAATTACTGTGTTACTACCCTGCTGGATCACTGGTACAAGGACAACCTACCATCATTGCTTCCATCACTTAAGCGGGATCAAAAAATGAGTCAATATAACAATGCACTGGTAACAAAACAACTCATGACTTTCCCACCTGACAGCAGTGACTCAGTGGAACAACAAGGCAGATGCAGAGGAGGAAGTCACCAACACAGATGTGGCACCGCTGCCATCTTAATAGTTAGGGTTAGCATGGCTGCAATTTGGCAGAACTTTATGAGCACGCTACAATATCTGGCACCATCATTTGATACTGCTTGTATCAGTAGGAGGCAGTATTTCATCAACATGATGGAAGAGTACATGTCTACACATATCCACGTACTAACTGATGGGTCTGTCCAATTTAACTATTGGGTGTACACGTCAGCGAGAGTTATGCCACAGCATGTCTTTAGCACTGCAGGTGGTGGTATCACAGACAACATGGGGAACCTCATTCATAAAAATGAATCAGGTGTGGATCACACAGGACTTCTCCATTCCTTTGGCTGACAACACAATTATACCAAACACCCCAGCCATGGTTACACTCAATTTTGCATTTGTTTCATTTTGGTGCTTCCTCAAATTTAAGCAAAAAAAATTCAGTAAAGCAGTGTTGAACCCCTCCATTTTTTCCAAGTCCACCTCCATTCTCCCCTCCACTTGGACCTCTTTCTCATTATTAATATTTTTGGTTATTTTTGGTTATTTTTTTGTCTCTATTATCCTAAGTAATTTTCCTGAAAAAAAGTGTTGCGCCCCCCCCCCCCAACTTCCTGTCCATCTCTACCACCTCCTCCACTTGGACTTCCACATCATGGATACATTTTTGCCATTTTTGGTTATTCTTTTTTGTATGTTATTTTAAGTACAGTAATTTTCTTTAAAATAAAGAGTGCTGACAACTACCCTTCCAAGTCCACCTCAACCTTCCCTTCCACTTGGACATTTGTCTCATGGTTCAATTTTTTGTTATCTTTGGTTCTTTTTTGTCTGTAATTTTAAGTAATTTTCTTTAAAAATAAATAAATAAGTGTTGCCTCCCGCCTCCAATTCATAGCTATGAAATCCGGTCACCTTTTGATGTCAGCGCTTATCCATAATTTCTATATGTAGCAGAGTTGGAGCATGTTGTGGGGAAAATGGATTATTGATGGACTGGTGAGGAACATGGTGTTTTATTATTTTTCATTTTACAGTAATAAATAAATGAAAGAGGGCTTTTTTTCAAACAAAGAAGTCTGTGTTTTTATTTCAATTAAAGTACTTTACTCTGTGTATGTTTTTATTTCATTTAGATTACTGTGTTATTAATGGAGGTGTCTTATAGATGCCTCTCCATTACTAACCTGAGGGCTTGATATCAGGTCACATTACAAAGCAGACATCAACCCCACAAATATTACCCCTTGCCCATGCACCAGGGCAAATAGCCAGAATTGGCACATTTAATACATGCGCCTTTTCTGGGGCAGCTGAGAGATGCTATTTTTAGGCTGGGGAGGGCCAATATCCATGGCCCCTTCCCAGCCTGAGAATATCAGCTCCCAACTGTATGCTTTAGCTTGGCTGGTTGTCAAATTTGGGGAAGACCTCACACCATTTTTTAAATTATTTATTTAAATAATTGCAGCAAAAATGTGTGAAACATCTCTATTTTTGATAGCCAGTCAACATAAAGCTGACAGCTGGAGCCTGCAGGTGTCAGCTTTAGGTGCACTGATTAGAAAAAATAGGGGTCCTCATGTCATTTTTTTTTTTTTATTTATTTATTGCTCAGGCATTGCTTGGTGAATACTCTCATTATCATACGCCTGCTCTTGCTGGTAACAGTGAGACCAGGCGCACAATGATGACAGTAATTATCTCATCAGCTAATGTCTATGACTGGCAGTAACCTTTTTACCACTAGTCGGAGCAAGTGACTCACACATTTTCATCTGCGTGACAGCGCTGGAACCACAGTGCTGTGATCGGCGGTAACAAACTTGCCACTGATTAGAGCCGGTGTTTCTTGCGCTGTCACACAGATGATAGCGTAGGAAATACCAGATATTCATGCCCCGTATTCCTTTGAATGGGTTCTGGTTTCGGGTTCTTGTTTAGGTACCATTCTGGTACCCAAAGCAAACTTTCTTTAAATGTTCAGCTGAGCTTGACGGACCCAAACATCCACGAGTCCGACCATCACTAGCCCTCTTTAACCTTTTGTCACATGGTGATTTTCCATTTTTGCGCCTTTGTTTTTTCTTCCCTTTCTTCCAAGATTTATAACTTTTTTATTTTTACATCCAGATAGCCCATAAGAGCTATTTTCAGTGATACAAGTTGAACTTTTAAATGACACCATCCATTTTATCATATGATGTTCTAGAAAACAGGGAAAAAAATCCAAGTGCGGTAATATTGCAAACAAAGCGCAAGTCTGCAATGGTTATTTGGGTAGTTTTCATTACAGCATTCATTATATGGTAAAAATTACCTGTCAATTTGATTCTCCAATTCAGTATTATTCCGTTGATACTTAACTTATATAGTTTTTTTTTTCTATGCTTGCGTTTTTGTGCCCTCCTTATTGATACTCTCTTAGTATATTTTTTGGGAGGCATTGTCGCAGCTACAAAAAAACAATCCTGGCGTTTTGCGTTTTCATGTCATTACAGCGCTAATGGAACAGGTTACTTAATTTTATATTTCGATTAATTGGATTTCTACTGATGCGGAAATATCCCATACCATATTTTTCATACTATAAGAAACACCGGACCATAAGGCGCATCTAGGTTTTTGAGGAGGAAAATAGAAAAACAAATTGAAGCAAAAAATGTGGTCAATTCTGTACTAACATGCCCCATACTGGTATATATGTCCCCAATCCGGGAATACATGGCCCACGCATCACCATTCTGGTATGCATGACTCCAATCCTGGTATACATGTTCTCCTCATCCTTATACTGGCATGCATGACCCCCTCATTCCTATCCTGGTATGAATGACCCCAATCCCCAGTCTGATATGCATAGCTTCAATCCCCATCCTGATATGCATAGCTTCAATAACCATCCTGGTATGTATGGTACCCATCATGAAAACATAAAAAAAAATCCTGCTTACCTTCCTGCACTCCCTCGCAGTGTCCTGTTTTGATGCCAGCAGCTGATTTATGCATGTAAGCAGCACATGGTTGTGAAATCATGTGCTGCTTACAAGCTTCTTCTCAAACTACAGAGACCAAATAATCCATACTCTGTGCCACCATTGTAAATGCATCTGCTCACTAGATATTGCCCATCAGACATACTATACATGTATAACCCTCCGCTTCCTATTCACAACGAGGTATCCAGCAACCTCCATGTCAACCTCGGTCCTCTGCAGCCCATGTACACAGTTTCTGATTAAGGGCATCTTAGTCTAGCTTGTTTTCACCTACTAACATCCCTCTCTCTCTCAGAGCCTGCAGGGTCGATCCTACAAGGAAATTTTCCTGTTTACTTTAAACATAAGAAATATTTCTCTCATTGCAGACCTAGGGAATGTGCACACGCTGCGGATTCTACTGCAGATCTGCAGCAGTTTTGGCCCTGCGGATCCGCAGCAGTTTCTGCTGCATTGTACAGTACCATTAAAATCAATGGAAAACAAAAAACGCTGTGCACATGCTGTGGATTTTTCCGCGCGGATTTCCTGCGGTTTTAAATCTGCAGCATGTCAATTCTTTGTGTGGAATCTGCAGCGGTTTTACTCCTACTCCATTGTACAGGTGTCAAACCGCAAGGCAAAACTGCAGGCTAATCCGCAGATAAAAAGCAGGTCTTTTGACCTGTGGATTTACCTGCGGATTTTGCCAAATCCGGTCGGAAAAATCTGCGGCACAATCCGCAACGTGTGTGCTTACTCTTAAGGTAACAAATAGAGATGAGCGACTTTGCCTTTTTTAGGGTCGAGCCGAGTTTCATGAAACCCGACTTTCTCAAAAGTCAAGTCGAACGAAATCGGCCGACTATAGGGAAAAGTCGGAGGTCCGACTGAAACACGAAACCCAATGCAAGTCAATGGGGAAGCAAAGTCGACAGGGAGTGGAGCACAGTAAACACGCCTACAGTGCCCATTTCAATGCCAACAACATTAATTCTTTTTACTTAAGCTTGTCAACCTAATTTACTTTATAATAATAGTTATGCATAGAAAACTGGGGGTTATTTGGCTAAAGTTGTGGGGGGGGTAGGGCTGGCTCAAGGTTTTCGTGTGCCCCAGGCCAAAGAGTGTCATTGCGCCCCTTTAACACATTCCACAATTCATAATGCTCCAATACGACACAGAAATATAGGTATAGTACAATGAAAAATACTTCACTTCTTACATGACATGACTGATATCTATTTTAAATTCTACAGTAGCTCAAAAACTGGACAGTATATTACTCCATACAGTATTATGGCCACCACCTAGTGCGCCATACAGAATAATGAGCCCCATATATTTCACCATACAGAATAATTGGTCCCATATAATGTTCCATACAGTATATGATGAGCTCCACATAATGCTACAGTATATGATGGTCTCCATTGGTGATGCTCCAGTGTGTTATGGGCCCAAATAATGCTCCATATATAATGGGCCCCATTTCTAATGCTCCAGTGTATAATGGGCCCCATAGATGCTGCTCCAGTGTCTGATCTTCCCCATTTAGAATGTTCCAGTATATGATGGGTCCCATGGATGATGCTCCAGTGTCTTATGGGCCCAAATAATGCTCCATATATAATGAGCCCCATTTCTAATGCTCCGGTGTATAATGGGCCACGTAAATGCTGCTCCAGTGTCTGATGTCCCCCATTTGGAATGCTCCAGTATATGATGGGCCTCATGGATGATGCTCCATTGTCTTATGGGCCCAAATAATGCTCCATATATAATCTGCCCCATTTAGAATGCTCCAGTATATGATGGGCCCTATGGATGATGCTCCAGTGTCTTATGGGCACAAATAATGCTCCATATATAATGTGCCCCATTTAGAATGAACCCAGGCATGGTATGTGAAAAGAGCTCCATGGAGTGATCTGAAGTGTGGGCTGCCGCATCCTTCACTTTTGGTGTGGGTGAAGGACCCAAGGAAAGGGGTTGTTCCTGACCAGAAGCCTGCACTGATGACTGTGCTTGCATTTTTTGAAACTTCAGAAGAGGAGGCGACAGAGCTGGAGGCTGTTTCAGCAATGTAAGCCAAAACCAGTTCCTGATGCTCTGGCTTTAAAAGCAGTTTACCTACTCCCAGAAAAGGAAGCCTTACAGACCTTCCGGAGCCAGACCATGACGCAGGCTCAACACCTCCTGCCTTAGCTGCTATTGTGCTTTTGGTACTACCAGCAGATGCACCACCACCACCATCAGTACCAGCTGGCCCCCCACGCCCATGTCCGTGACATCTTCCACCATACTTACTAATTTTTGTGAAAATGGACCCAAAATACCAGCAGAGATATGGTACTGTATATATTTCATGAGTCATACACAGATGCTCACAGGCTCAGTATGGATTACACAATAATATAAAAAGTTGAAAAAGTATCACCAGTTGCAAGCTATATATAGTATAGTTTAATCTTTCTGAATCTCCGTATATATTTCAGGAGGCAGACACAAACACTCTCAGGCCCAGTATGGATTAGACAAGAATATAAAAAGCTGAAAATGGGTAATGTATCACAAGCGTACAGTTGTATACAGTGTTGGTGTAATTTTTAAATCTACATATATATTTCATGAGTAACACACAGACTCTCACAGGCTCAGTATGGATCACACCATAATATAAAAAGAAGATCCGCAAGAAATAATCACACATGTGGGCCAATGTTCCAGGTGTCAATGATGCACTTAGAGTGGTGGGTGGAGGAGGACTTTCTGGCTCAAAGGGCACTGTATCAGATACAAGGCATATATAGTTTAGTGAAAATAGAAAAAATATCCGTATGTATATCAGGAGGCAGACACAGATGCTCTCAGGCCCAGTATGGATTCAACAAGAATTTAGAAAGTTTAAAAAGTGTACAGTATCACCAGATACCAGGTATATGTAGCATAGTTTCAATATTGTCAAACTCCGTATATATTTCAGGAGGCAGACACAGACGCTCTCAGGCCCAGTATGGATTCAACAAGAATATAGAAATTTGAGAAAGGGTACAGTATCAGCAGATAATAGGTATATATAGTATAGTTTAAACATTCTAACTCTCAGTATATATTTGAGGAGGCAGACACAGATGCTCTCAGGCTCAGTATGGATTACACCACAATATAAAAAGCAATAAAAGGGTAATGGATCAGAAGCGTACAGCTGTATACAGTATAGGGGGCATTGTAAATCTCCGTATATATTTCCATAGTCAGAAACAGACTCTCACTGGCTCAGTATGGATTATACCAGAATATAAAAAGCAGTAAATGGGTAAGGTATCACAAGCGCACAGCTGTATACAGTCTTGGTGTAATCTTAAATCTCCAAATATATTTCCGGAGTAACAGACAGATGTTCACAGGTTCATTATGGATTACACCAGAATCTAAATAGCAAAAAAGGGTACTGAATCAGAAGCGTACAGCTGTATACAGTGTTGGGCAAATCTGAAATATCGGTATATATTTCCGGAGTCACCCTCAGACGCTCACTCTGTATTTGACCATAATACAAAATGCTGAAAAAAAGGTACTGGATAACAAGATAGCAAGTATATATATTATAGGGTACAATTTAAAGTGCACACATATAAACAACAACTCAAGAACAACAAGCAGAGAAAATGACTACTAGGTCAGTCAGTGCTCCTTCTCCTCAGTACCTGAAGAAGGCCGTTGGGTCGATACCGGTTGTACTTAATAATAACGTTTTATTGAGATTCAGCTCCAATTCTACATTTTCCTTCTCCTCCTAAAAAGTACGGCATAATTGACCTTCTAAACATTTGTTGATTTGCATTTCAGGCATCATCTTTCATTTATGGCGGTACATTGCCCACACAAAGACTTACGACAAGTCATACAATAGCCAACAGATCTATTATTTTTGCATTTTTCTTTTATCTGGCAAAATTTTTTTTGAAGCATCACATCTGAAGATGTAGCAACTTGGGACATGCCACCCTTTCCCCTAGATATAACATAAGGACCTCTCAACTCTGTAACAAGCTTTTGCAAAAATGCCTTGCGTGACATTTTTTCGGGGGTCATCTCCTTGTATACTATCCAAGCATTTATACCCGCTAAGTCTAAGGTATTTTCAAATGCGTGAACAGGCCATCTCCTAGTACATGTTCTCGTGGTGTATTTGCGTGCCATCTGATCTACTACATCTACTCCATATTTGTTTCATTATAAAACTTTACATTTTCTTGAGTTTTTTTAGCAGATTCAGAAGCAACAAGAACATCGGGATGGACGGAACTCAAAATTATCACATTTTTGTTTGGCTTACCTTGATACACAGTAAGTATAAAATTATCTACATTTAGGCTGTGTGCCCATGTAAAACGCATTTTAAAATGCACAGTGAAAAACGGACTCCTTCCCAGAAATCGCGCGTTTTTTTCCACGCGATTTCACCGCGATTCTGTTCGCGATTTTGCCGCGATTTTCTCAAGCACTTTCCAAGCGATTTGAAGCATCGCTTGGAAAGTGATGGACAGGTTGGTCACACTCGTCAAACATAGTGTTTGACAAGTGTGAGTAGCTTTTTACTATTGAGGCCGCCTATGCGGCATTAATAGTAAAAGATAGAATGTTAAAAATGATAAAAAAATAAAAAATCGGGGTATATTTACCTTCCGACATCCCGCGCTGCCATCCCGGGCCTTAGCGTTCCCAGCGATGCCTTGCGAGACCTGTGATGACGTTGGTCTCGCATTACTATAGCGATCTCGCGAGACCGCTATAGTCACGCGAGACTATGTCATCACAGGACCTTGCCGCAAGGCATTACTGGGAACGCTGTGGCCCGGGATGGCAGCGCGGGACGTCGGAAGGTAAATATACGCCGATTTTTTATTTTTTATTCTTTTTTTACAGGGATATGGTACCCAGGGCCTGGAGGACAGTCTCCTCTCCTCCACACCGTTGGTACAAACCGCACATGAGACGCTTAACTTCCCGCATGGTGGGCATAGCCACATGCGGGAAGTAAGCGATTCTCATGCGTTGCTATGGGTGCGGAATCGCGGCAATTCTTTGCGATTCCGCACAAAAGAATGATCATGCTGCAATTTTTTCCACGATGCGATTCCGCTGCGGAAAAAAGTGCAGCATTAGCACAGCATGTGCGGAATGCCATAGGAATGCACGGGGGGGCGTTCTGTACACGATTTTAAAATGTTTTCGCGGTGTTTTCGTGACAAAAATGGCGGTAAAAACGCTTAAAAATCACATTGTGGGCACACAGCCTTATAAAGGCTTTAGTGCTGTACAATTTTTCTTTCATTGATTTTATTTCTTTAGGCACTTCTCGTCTTATCTTATTTAGCGTTCCCACAATAGTCGTTCCCTTGCTTTTCACCTGTTTAGCAAGTTTTACTGATGTAAAATAATTATCAGTGGTAACATTTCGACCTTTTTTCAAAAACGGCTACAATAATTTCATGACTACGTGGTCAGCTAAACGGTCATCAGCACGGCGTGAATCATCTTTACCTAGATAAGGGAAGCCATTTGCAAGATATTTGCTATCCTTATCTACAGCTAGCCAATATTTATGGCCATATTTATCCGGCTTGGAAGGCATATACTGCGTGAAAGGACACCTGGTTTTGCTGGGGAAAAGTTGTTCATCAACCGTAATATATGGGCCAGGTTTGTAACAAGCAATGCAATTATCAATAAACCTGTCCCACACAATAGAAAAGAGAGCAAACTTGTCGGTATGCAGTCTCTGCGATCGATTGGACTTCTTCACAAATTCCACTCGAGAGTTCACTGGTTCACTGCTGAAAAATAGAAATGAAATGAAAATTAAAAGAAATAATAACTGTTCTGCCACCTTCAAACGTAGGTGGACTGAATCAGTTGACAGACAGCTAAACTCTTTCCTAACAATTCATTGAGGTAGATGCAGGGGATCCTTTACAACTTTTTTTGCTAGGATCATTGTAAAACTACAACAGAAAATAGCAATACTGGACATATATACAGTATATATTCATATAACACAGCATACAATGAGAATCACCAGTAACATATCCCTGCTGTTCTGTTCGCTACCACTATACAAATATAATGTTCGTTCATTTTTGACTGGACCTATAAAAGTCTTGATGTTTTAGCTAATTTAGGCAATGGGCCAACGTAGCGTTTTAAAAAGCACACTAAAAACCGGACTCCTTCCCAGAAATCGCGCGTTTTTTTCCGTGTGATTTCACAGCGATTTTACCGCGATTCTGTTCGCGATTTTGCCGCAATTTTCTCAAGCACTTTCCAAGCGATTTGAAGCATCGCTTGGAAAGTGATTGACAGGTTGGTCACACTCATCAAACAAAGTGTTTGACAAGTGTGACCAGCTTTTTACTATTGAGGCCGCCTATTCGGCATCAATAGTAAAAGATAAAATGATAAAAAAGATAAAAAAATAAAAAATCGGGGTATATTTACCTTCCGACGTCCCGCGCTGCCATCCTGGGCCACAGCGTTCCCAGTAATGCCTTGCGAGACCTGTGATGACGTTGTCTTGCGTTACTATAGCGATCTCATGAGACCGCTAGAGTCACGCGAGACTACGTCATCACAGGACCTTGCCGCAAGGCATTACTGGGAACGCTTAGGCCGGGAAAGCAGCGCGGGACGTCGGAAGGTAAATATACCCCGATTTTTTATTTTTTATTCTTTTTTTTTACAGGGGTATGGTACCCAGTGCCTGGAGGACAGTCTCCTCTCCTCCACACCGTGGGTACCAACCGCACATGAGACGCTTAACTTCCCGCATGGTGTGCATAGCCACATGCAGGAAGTAAGCGATTCTCATGCATTTCTATAGGTGCGGAATCGCGGCAATTCTTTGCGATTCCGCACAAAAGAATGAGCATGCTGCGATTTTTTCCGCGATGCGTTTCCACCGCGGAAAAAAGCGCAGCATTAGCACAGCATGTGCGGAATACCATAGGAATGCATGGGAGGCGTTTTGTACACGATTTTTAAACGTTTTCGCTGCGTTTTTTCGCCGAAAATCGTGGCAAAAACGCTTAAAAATCGCATCGTGGGCACATAGCCTTATACATTTTTTCGCAGAATACAAAAAAGAAAAAATTCCAAGACAATAGTGCTTATCCTAATTGAATATGTTGCTTATAGTAAACCAATTTATGCACACCAAATGGACAAATAAAGGATGATTCGGAAAACTAAACTGAACAAACTACGAAAAACTGAACTGATATCCAAAAATATTTTATTATTAAAACATATAATGTATATATGTACACATGTATATATAAAAGAAAGGGTGGTAATCCCAATACCCGAATGGAGGAATACCGGGAAACAATAGGACATTAATTATAATAAAGTGTCCCCAAATGAAGTAATATACTGTAATTTAACTAAAATGTGTACAACATAGCATAATTAAATCGAATGGTGTAACCATTAATAATGTGTAACAGGTAACAGTACCCAACAAATAAGGGCATGTATTATATTGCAAGCTAGTGCTAACATGAAAAATGTATATAAATATATAAACATACAGTTACATGTTACACATTTATATATTATAAACAACTCGATAAGCACCAATGTGCTACAAGCTAAATAGCCCTGCCATATTGCGCACACCTGAGTAGAATGCAAATTAAATGGAAAACACTGGAGTATACAATGCCACAATGCACTTAAATGTATTTGAAACTAGTGCCACTTTATATGTACCAATACCCCGCAAGTAAAATAGCCGTGCCATGATGCCTACAATTGTGATAGACACATGCGCAAAAAAGGGGGCTATAAATACCTTGTAACCGTTAATGCCAAGTTCCCAGTATACGTCCGACCCCGACGCGCGTTTCGGCATCTGCCTTCATAATACAATATAATACATGCCCATATTTGTTGGGTACTGTTACCTGTTACACATTATTAATGGTTACACCATTCGATTTAATTATGCTATGTTGTACACATTTTAGTTAAATTACAGTATATTACTTCATTTGGGGACACTTTATTATAATTAATGTCATATTGTTTCCCGGTATTCCTCCATTCGGGTATTGGGATTACCACCCTTTCTTTTATATATACATGTGTACATATACATTTTATGTTTTAATAATAAGATATTTTTGGATATCAGTTCGGTTTTTCGTAGTTTGTTCATTTTTTCGCAGAATTATACTGCATGTGAACATGGTTGATCATAAACAAAAGAAAAATGAAAAAAACATGTAATTTTTATCGTTCTCGCGTCATAAACCATTACATTGCATTATTGCTATATTCATGCATATTGCCCATTTGCAGATAAACAAATATTCTTTCTAGCTGTAAACTATAACTAATAACATCAAGCTGTATGCAAATATAGTTTTTCCCCCCAAAAAAATTGCTGCTTCACACTATACAGTACAAAATAATCGAATAATATGACAATAAAATGTTGTATCTGCTATATACTTGTATGAGTTTTTGAGCTCTTATGTCTGCCTGTGTTCTTTTTATCTCTTCAGCTGAACTGAAAGTAAACTTACTATCCAGACTACTGTCTACTGCTAGGACCAGAGAAAAACAACACCCTTCTTTAGCATAAGATAAGAGCCTACAGTATTACAAACAAGCTCTTTTCAGTTCAGCATTACACCGTAATACAACCAGGTAACACAAGGAAAATGTGAAAAGTTGACATCTAAATTGAACTACATCTATATGAACATCAGGGTAAATAAGATACAGTGAAAAAATTATGCACAAAACTTTACAGCAACATTTAGTGACAAAAGGACAGCAAAATATAGTAGGTAGTCAAAATGACTACCTTTAGTAGTTAAAGGTAAATTTTGAAAAAAACGCGCAATTTTTTCACCAAAATTATTTATTGTCACAAAATCTTTTTTCACATCCTATTTGAGGAAAAGTCAACGAGTCTCAAGCCGGAATTCCGAAAAATGTAGTCACAGAAGAGAAATAAAAAGTGCAAGTAGTCAAAATGACTATACCAGTAGTCCTAGTGTTAAATCTCCATATAGATATTCCCGTAGTCACCTTCAGACGATCACCCAGTATGGATTTGACCATAATACTAAATGTCGAACAAAGGTAATGTATAACAAGATAGAAAATGTATATAGTATAGGGTAAAATTTTTATCTCCTCATATATTGAAGGAGTAAATCACACACGCTCACTCAGTATGGATTATACCATAATAAAAAATTTAGAACAAAGGTACTGTATCAGCAGATACCAGGTGTATCCAGTCTAGGGGTAATTGTAAATTTCCTTCTATATTTCCGGAGTCAGACACAGACACTCACAGGCTCAGTATGGATTACACCAGAATAAAAAAAGTAGAAAAAGGCAAATGTATTCGAAGCGTACACCAGTTTACAGTGTTGGGGTACTTTTAAATCTTAGTATATATTTCAGTCTCAGTAAGCCAGTCCAGACTCTCCGCTACTGGAAACTAGATGTACACAAGAACAGACGGAAAGTCGAGTGTTTGCGGAAACTTGGGAATTACTAATCACGGGAAAACCTCCCGGTAGATTTTGCAGAGGCGATGCTGACCCTCAATTACTTTGTCTGTGGAGACAGCAAAAAAGGTTCTTTGTGAAGAAAGGATTGCTGTATCACAGTAGCGTGGATCCCATCACCGTTACTCATCTCCATCAAATTGTGATCACAGGGAGAGATATAGACATGGTCCTCACTGCCTATCATGATGTGTCTGGTCATTTTGGAGTGCAAAAGACAGAAGCCACAGGCCGTGGGCGATTCTATTGGATTGGCATGAGAGGAGACATTGAAAAATGGTGGCAGGAATGTCACACGTCTATGACTATCACAACTGTGAAAGGTGATCATAAAGCACCACTGCATCCGCTTGTAAGTTGATGTCCATTACAAATGGTAGCCATTGATCATCTGAAGGTAGAGGCCAGCAGGACAGGCCATAGCTACATCTTAACCATCATCGATCAGTTCACCAAATTTGTAGTGGCCGTCCCTGTGAAGTATTTAACTGCCCACACTACACAGCGGTGGAGCAGGGAGAGGTAAATATTGCAACTTGCAAGTGCTGTGGCCATGAGCAAGCAGGGGGGGCCCACTCGTGGGCAACGGTACTGGCACAGGGCCCCTCATAGTACGCCAGTGTGTCTGACGGAGAGTGGGTACCCCCACCATCAGAGACACTGTATTGTACTATGAGGGACCCTGTGCCAGTGCCGTCGGCCAAGAGTGGACCCACACACCTGTTCAGGCCAACAGCACTTGCCCGGGTGCGCCAAGTGGTGACCGCAGCCTTTCGCGGGGCAGCCCCGTTAGGGAGGTTTAAAAAATGGCATATGTTGATGTGTAGGCTGTACATTCAGCAGCTGCAAATGGAGGAATTGGACAAGTCCGATGAAGAGGAGGACAAAAGCGAGCCAAATTTCTGGCAACCAATGTGTCATCAGGGGAAGGTGGTACAAAATACTTTGAAACCCATGCATGGTTCATTTTAATGAAGGTTAGATCATCAACATTTTGGGTCGACAGACAGGTTCTTTTTTCTGTCAGGATTGATCCAGCAGCACTGAAGACTCTTTCAGATAGCACACCACCAGCAGAGCAAGTGAGCTCCTGTAAGGCATATTGTGCCAATTCAGGCCAGGTGTCCAGTTTACAGGCCCAATAGTCAAAGGGGAATGACCTGTGAGGGAGAACCTCGATATGGGACGAGAAGTAGTTTGTAACCATAGTTGACAACTGCTGTCTCCTGTCACTTGCAATCGATGCAGTATTACCAGTTATGTGAGCGGTACTTGAGAAATCAGTCCACAAAATGGTCATGAAACCCCTGTCTCCAACGCCACTTTGGCTGTGTGCACCACGAACACCTCTTCCATTTTGCCCACTACGGCTCATAGGAGAACCAGCACCACTGCTGTGTGCTGGGAATGCCTCAAACAAACAGTTCACCAGAGTTGCTTGTTTGTTAGCAAATATTAGTTCTAGGTTCTCCTGTGGCATGATGTTGTGTAATTTGCCTTTATAGCGTGGATCGAGGATGCTGGACAACCAGTAGTCGTCATCCTTCATCATTTTGGCAATGCGGGGGTCCATTTTTAGGATCCACAAGGCATAATCACACATGTGGGCCAATATTCCAGGTGTCAATGATGTACTGGCAGCGGTGGGTGGAGGAGCACTTTCTGGCAAATCCACATCCCTCCAGTCACGCACAAACCCTGTACCTGACCTTGGCACGCCAACATTTTCTCTTGCCCCCTGAGAAGCATCCTCCTCCCCAAAATAATCATCCCCCTCATCCTCTTCTTCCTCTTCTTCCTCCACCTCATCCAGGACAGTTCCCTGACCAGACAATGGCTGACTGTCATCAAGGCTGCCCTCCTCCTCCTCCTGTTCCTCCTCCGCTGCAGACGCCTGATCCTTAATGTGCGTCAAACTTTGCATGAGCAGATGCATAAGTGGGATGCTCATGCTTATGATGGTGTCGTCTGCGATAACCAGCTGTGTGCATTCCTCAAAACACTGAAGGACTTTACAGAGGTCTTTCAGCTTTGACCACTACACACCCGACAACTCCATGTCTGCCTTCAAACTGCCTGCCCATGTATCCTCCCACAAATGCATTACAGCCTGCCTCTGTTCGCACTGCCTTTCAACCATGTGCAGGGTGGAGTTCCACCTTGTTCCAACGTCTATGATTAGGCGGTGCTTGGGGAGGTGGAGCAATCACTGCAGCTTCTGAATATGACTGGAGTGTGCTGGCGAGCTACGGATGTGTGAGCACAGTCTTCGCACCTTATGGATCAGAGCTGTTAACTCTGGATAATTATTTAGGAAGCACTGCACCACCAGGTTCAAAGTGTGAGCCAGGCAAGGTATGTGTATGTATGTGAGTTTTGCAAGGGCTATGGCTGTCACAAAATTCCAGCAGTTATCACTGACTACCTTGCCTGGCTCAAGATGTAGACTGCCCAGCCATGACTCAGTTTGTCACTGCAAGTAGTCGGCCAGTACCTCTGCGGTGTGTCTGTTGTCACCCAAAGACATCATCTTTAAACCTGCCTGCTGCTGCATACCACTAGCTGTTAGATAGTGGGACACCTCATGTGCAACACTGGCAGCTGCAGATGGAGTGCTCATGCGACTGCGCTCTGTCGACAAGCTTTCGCTTCTGGAGGAGGAGGAGGGTCGAATGCCTACTGCCAAATGTTTCCTGTACCATGGGCTAGGCAGCACTGTTCCACCGACGCTGTCCCCTGTGGAGCCTGCATCCACCACATTAACCCAGAGCACAGTGATGGACACGTAACGTCCCTGGCCATGCCTACTGGACCAAGCTTCTGTTGTGAGGTGCACCTTTCCATTCACTGATTGTTTGAGTGCATGGACAATGCGATCTTTCACATGCAGGTGGAGGGCAGGGATGGCTTTTCGAGAAAAGAAGTGCTGACTGGGTAGGTCATAGCGTGGGACAGCGTAGGACATGAGCTCTCGGAAAGCTTCGCTTTCAACTAAACAGAAAGGCATCATCTCTAATGAGATCAGTTTGGCAATGTAGGCTGTTGTGAGTTCATTTTCCCCTTCACCATTGAGGTCTGATGAACTCCCTCTTCTGGTGAAGGAAGGTAGTGAGGCTGATTACCAACCACCTGAGCAGAATGATGATGACTGGGGGACTGGAATTGCTGACTGGATATAAAGCAGCCGACGCCCTTCTGCCTTGCGGGTGATTTCTCTGAGGGATTCTAGGAGAACAGTCTGATTTCTGCTCCTCAAAAGCTAAGTTTTCTGCTCTGCTTTTTGCATTTGGGTTTTGGTTTTGTTTTGCCTTATTTTTCTGGATTTCTGCCATTCCCTGCTGGGGTGAGCTGAATTCCTTTTTGCTCTATCTTCAAAAAATACCTGAGTACTGATATAGTCTTTTTGAAGCCTAGCGTCTTCAGGGCTTTTTTCCCTATCAGTCTGTTGGCTCTTGTTTTGATAGGGTTTTGGCGGATTGCAGACAGCAGCTTTTCTATCCTGTCCTATTTAGTTAGCTTGGGCCCCATCATTTGCTCAGCCTATCTTTCTATCTGTTTGAGTGTTTTTTCATCTTGCTTCACCGTCATTATATGTTGGGGGATGCCTATTGCTTTGGGGTCTGCTGTGGGGCAGTTTAGATTTCCCTTTCTGTCTTTAGGCCATTTAGTTCTCCGGCTGTGATCGAGGGGTCCAGGGCACCGTAGGAACCCCCCACGCCTACTGCTAGTTGTTGATGATAGGTTCAGGGGTCTGCAATCTGATAGCTGCCAACTTCTCTGTTTTTTTGGACTTAGCTAGTATTTCTGTTTTTGCCCCCTACGGTGACTCAATCATAACAGAATCACCCGCCATACTGCAGATCCTAGGGTACTCAATAGCAGGAAAGAATTGTAAAAAAAAAAAAAAGTGTGTATATTTTTTCCTCTATATCTCTGAGGCCGTAGGGGGAATTTTTTTTTCTCAATGGAGATAAAGCAATTGTCTGATCGTGTGGAGCAGCTCGCTGTGGAAGTGCGGGGAATTTCAGCCTACCTTTCTCATTCACATGCTGCCTAACCAAAGATCCCTACTCCTGATGTGTTTTTTGGGGATCGGTATAAATTTTTGAATTTCAAAAATAATTGTAAATTATTTTTTTCCTTGAAGCCTAACTCGTCAGGGAGCTCCGCGCAGCAGGTTAAAATTGTCATCTCTTTGCTGCGCGGCGATCCCCAGGATTGGGCGTTTTCTTTGAAACCAGATGATCCTATTCTGACTAATGAAAATGCATTTTTTCAAGCCTTGGGGTTGTTGTATGACGAACCTAATGCTATTGATCAGGCTGAAAAGACCCTGCAGAATTGTACTGTCAAAAATTCCGAAAGTGGGCGGTCCTTACTACCTGGAATGATAATGCCTTGGCAGCTCTCTTTCGGAAGGGTTTGTCAGAAGCTGTAACAGATACCATGGTGGGATTTCCTGTTCCCTCTGGTCTTGATGATTCTATGTTATTAGCCGTTCAGGTTGATCGGCGTTTACGTGAACGCAGGACTGCACGAGAGGTGTTGCCACCTGTTGAACAAGTGTCTGAACCTATGCAATGTGATAGAGTTTTGTCCAGGGAGCAACGTCAGGAGTTCAGAAGGCGTAATAAGCTGTGTTTTTTTTGTGGAGATGCCTCGCATATTATTTCTGTCTGTCCTAAACGAGAGAAACGTTTTGCACACACGTTTTCTGTGGGTGGTGTTCAACCTAAGTTTCTTCTGGCAATTACTCTGATCTGCTCCCTGTCCACATTTTCCGCCAAGGCTTTTGTGGATTCGGGAGCAGCCCTGAACCTAATGGACTTGGATTTTGTTAAACGTTGTGGATTTCCGATGACACCTCTGCGGACTCCTATCCCTTTGAGGGGGATTGATGCTACTCCTTTGGTGAAAAATAAACCTCAGTTTTGGACCCAGGTGGTAATGCGGGTCGCCCCAGACCATCAAGAAAATTGCAGATTTTTGGTGTTGCATAATTTGCATGATACCATTGTTCTGGGGTTTCCCTGGTTGCAAATTCATAATCCAGTTTTGGATTGGAAATCTGTGTCTGTGGTGAGTTGGGGTTGTCGGTGTGCCCTTAGTGAGGCTCCGGTTTTTTCCACCTCTCCTCAGTCGCATGATGTTCCTGACTATTTGGCGGACTTTTATGATGTATTTATTGAGAATGAGTCTGCGTCTTTTCCTCCTCATAGGAGTTATGACTGTGCAATTGAACTGAGCCCGGGGTGTAAATTTCCCAAGGGTCGGCTCTTCAATTTATCTGTACCCGAGCACGAGGCTATGCGATCCTATATTAAGGAGGCGTTGGAGAAGGGTCATATTAGACCATCCTCTTCACCCTTAGGTGCCGTGTTTTTTTTTTCGTGGTCAAAAAAGATGGTTCATTAAGGCCTTGTATTGATTATCGTGCCCTCAACAAAATTACTATTAAATATCAGTATCCGTTACCCCCGATTTCAGATCTATTCTCCAGAGTTAAAGGTGCTTGATGGTTTACCAAGCTTGACCTCAGGTGGGCGTATAATCTTATCCGCATTAAGCATGGGTAATGAATGGAAGACGGCGTTTAATACTCTGGAGGGACATTTTGAGTACCTGGTGATGCCTTTTGGGCTCACTAATACCCCTTCTGTCTTCCAGTGCTTCATGAACGACATTTTCCGAGACTTTGTGGATACATTTTTGATTATCTATCTGGATGATATTTTGATCTTCTCCAAGGATTGGGATTCTCATGTGTAACAAGTTCGGACTGTGTTTCGGATCTTGAGGGAGAATTCCCTGTATGTCAATGGATCGAAATGCCTTTTTGGGGTACAGAGGATTTCATTTTTGGGATTTATTTTGTCTCCGTCAACTATTAAAATCGACCCGGCCAAGGTACAGGCCATTTATGATTGGGTTCAGCCCACTTCTTTAAAGGCCCTCCAGAAGTTTTTGGGTTTTGCTAATTTTTATCGGAAATTTACAGCAAAATTTTCTAGTATTGCCAAGCCATTGACTGATCTGACTAAGAAGGGTGCTGTTGTGTTGAATTGGTCTCCGGAGGCTGTTTCTTCCTTTCAGGAGCTGAAGCGAAGATTAACTTCTGCCCCGGTTTTGCGGCAACCTGATGTCTCACTCCCGTTCCAGGTAGAGGTGGACGCTTCTGAGATTGGTGCAGGAGCTGTTTTGTCCCAAAAGGATCCTGTAACATCTAAAATGAATCCCTGTGCTTTCTTTTCCCGAAACTTCTCTCTATCTGAACGTAACTATGATGTGGGGAATCGGGAACTGTTAGCCATGAAGTGGGCATTTGAGGAGTGGAGACATTGGTTGGAGGGAGCTAAACATCAAGTCGTGGTCCTCACTGACCACAAGAATTTGATTTACCTGGAGTCGGCCAAACGCTTGAACCCTAGACAGGCTTGGTGGGCCTTGTTTTTTACACGTTTTGATTTTGTGGTCTCTTTTCTTCCTGGCACTAAGAATGTCAAGGCAGACGCCCTCTCTAGGAGCTTCTTTGCTGATTCTCCTGTGGTGACCAAGCCTGCTACCATATTAGGCGAAGGGGTAGTTCTTTCTGCCATCTTGCCCAATTTGAGACGTGCTCTGGAAGAGTTCCAGGAGGACAAACCTGAGCGTTGTCCCAGTGGAAAGTTGTATGTTCCTGGCCAGTGGAAGAAGAGAGTGATGTCTGAAGTTCATTGCTCTGCATTGACTGGTCATCCAGGTATTTTTGGTACTAGAGATCTGGTGAGTCGGTCTTTTTGGTGGCCCGCCTTGTCTCGTGATGTCAGGAATTTTGTGCAGTCTTGTGGGACTTGCTCCCGGTCTAAACCTTGTTCTCGCTCTAGTGGATTGTTGATGCCTTTGCCGGTCCCCAGGAGGCCATGGACCCATATTTCAATGGATTTCATCTCTGATATGCCTGTCTCTCAGAGAATGACTGTTATTTGGGTGATTTGTGATAGGTTCTCTAAGATGGTTCATCTTGTACCACTCCCTAAGTTGCCATCTTCCTCTGAGTTGGTGCCCCTGTTTTTGCAACAGGTGGTTCGCTTGCACGGGATTCCTGAGAACATTGTATCTGACAAAGGAGTTCAGTTTGTGTCTAGATTTTGGAGGACTTTCTGTTCCAAGCTGGGAAATCAGTTGTCCTTCTCCTCTACTTTTCACCCACAGACCAATGGGCAGATGGAGAGAATAAACCAGACCTTGGAGTTGTATTTGAGATGTTTTATTTCTGCTGATCAGGATGATTGGGTTTCATTTTTGCCCTTGGCCGAATCTTCTTTAAATAATAGAGCTAGTTCTGCCACTTTGATGTCACCTTTTTTTTGTAACTTTGGGTTTCATCCTCAATTTTCTTCAGGGCAGGTGGAGCCTTTTGCCTGCCCAGGTGTTGACTCTGTGGTGGAGAGAATGCACCAGATCTGGGACCAAGTGATGGATAAGTTATCTCTCTCCCAGGAAAAGGCCCAGCAGTTTTCCAACCGACATAGGACCATTGGTCCCCAGTTTAAGGTGGGTGATATGGTTTGGTTATCATCAAAAAATATCGCTATGAAGGTGGCTTCTCCTAAGTTTAAGCCTAGATTTATTGGACCTTACAAGATTTTGGAGATTATTAATCCGGTCTCTTTTCGTTTGGCTCTTCCTGTCACATTTAAAATCAATAATGTGTTTCATAAGTCCTTGTTGAAGAGGTTTGTTGAACCAGTTGTTCCTGGGGTGGCACCTCCGGACCCTGTATTGGTTGAAGGTAACATGGAATATGAGGTAGAGAAGATACTGGATTCCCGTCTGGCTAGACGGAGACTCCATTATTTGGTTAAGTGGAAGGGTTATGGTCATTAGGATAATTCCTGGGTCTCTGCCTCTGATATTCATGCCAAAAGATTGGTGCGTGCCTTTCATCGGGCTCACCCTGATCGCCCTGGTGGCGTGGATGAGGGTTCGGTGACCCCTCCTCAAGGGGGAGGTACTGTTGTGAGTTCATTTTCCCCTTCACCATTGAGGTCTGATGAACTCCCTCTTCTGGTGAAGGAAGGTAGTGAGGCTGATTACCAAGCACCTGTGCAGAATGATGATGACTGGGTGACTGGAATTGCTGACTGGAAATAAGGCAGCCGACGCCCTTCTGCCTGGCTGGTGATTTCTCTGAGGGATTCTAGGAGACCAGTCTGAATCCTGCTCCTCAAAAGCTAAGTTTTCTGCTCTGCTTTTTGCATTTGTGTTTTGGTTTTGTTTTGCCTTGTTTTTCTGGATTTCTGCCATTCCCTGCTGGGGTGAGCTGAATTCCTTTTTGCTCTATCTTCAGAAAATACCTGAGTACTGATATAGTCTTTTTGAAGCTTAGCGTCTTCAGGGCTTTTTTCCCTATCAGTCTGTTGGCTCTTGTTTTGATAGGCTTTTGGCGGATTGCAGACAGCAGCTTTTCTATACTGTCCTATTTAGTTAGCTTGGGCCCCATCATTTGCTCAGCCTATCTTTCTATCTGTGTGAGTGTTTTTTCATCTTGCTTCACCGTCATTATATGTTGGGGGTTGCCTATTGCTTTGGGGTCTGCTCTGGGGCAGTTTAGATTTCCCTTTCTGTCTTTAGGCTATTTAGTTCTCCGGCTGTGATCGAGGGGTCTAGGGCACCGTAGGAACCCCCCACGGCTACTGCTAGTTGTTGTTGATAGGTTCAGGGGTCTGCAATCCGATAGCTGCCAACTTCTCTGGTTTTCTGGACTTAGCTAGTATTTCTGTTTTTGCCCCCTACGGTGACTCAATCATAACAGTAGGCATTCAAAGCCAATGTACGTGGATGAGAGGATGAGTACTTTCTTGTCCTACTCAGAGTGTCTGCTAGGGTGAGCTGGACTTGAGAGCTGCATATGGGGGAACTAGCGGTGGACCAGACGGACTGAGAGGGGGTTGGTGATGGTGATGGTGGTGATGGCCTAGATTCAGTGTTTCGTTGCAAAACCATTGTGATTCCCTGACTGCTTTGGCCTTTCGACGACACCTCAACATTTATTGCTGGTGGTGTGCTTACCGGTGGCGGTGGGCTTACAGTGGGGGAAGCGATGGAGTGTTACTAGCTACCTTCAGTCGGAGCAGGTGCACATGTGGTACCTGAGGTTTTGTAGTCCGTCCACGCTTGCAAGTGCATGGTGGTTAAATGTCTAAGCATGCAACTGATATTCAAATTTCTGAGATTTTTCCCTCGGCTAAAGGTCCTTCCGCACTTCTTACAGATAACCTTTGCCTCATCAATAGGATTTTGGACAAAGAAGTGCCACACTGCAATCTTCCTACTATGGTATAAATTTTCAGGGCTTGAACGCTGTGCTAATTTGACCATCTGGCCAAGCTGTCCTGCAACTCTTTTGGTTTTTGTTCCACGTTTTTGGACAGCTACGGCCCTGCCAGATAACGGCTGCTGCAATGTCGATGCCTGCTTTGGATCCTTCTCACTATCTGAGCTATTGCCATCAGTTCCCTCTTCCCCCAATGGATGCCAATCGGGTCAACAACTGGGTCATCCATCACCTCCTCTTCAATTTCATCTGCACCTTCCTCTGTGTCACCGTGTAAGGTGGTATAGTATGCGGGAAGGGGCACCTGAGTTTCATCACGGTCAGATTCTGGCTCAGTAGACTGCGAGGGCAATGTAGTGCTGTAGGACAATGTACCAGCAGAATCATCCAGCAGTGGCTCTGCATCAGAGCACTCCATGTCAGATTCATCTTGGGCTGTGGAATTCAGGATTTGACTGGATAACCCAGGCATGGTATGTGAGCTCCATGGAGTAATCTGAAGTGTGGGCTGCCGCATCCTTCACTTTTGGTGGGGGTGAAGGACAAATGGAAAGGTGTTGCTCATGACCAAAACTCTGCACTGACGACTCAGTGCTTGCAGTTTTTGAAAGTTCAGAAGAGGAGGCAATAGAGCTGGTGGCTGTTTTGGCAATGTAAGTCAAAACCTGTTCCTGATGCTCCGGCTTTAAAAGCGGTTTTCCTACTCCCAGAAAAAGGAACCTTACAGGCCTTCTTGTGCCAGACGATGACACAGGCTCAACTGTTATGATTGAGTCACCGTAGGAGGCAAAAACAAAAATGCTAGCTAAGTTCAGAAAACCAGAGAGGTTGGCAGCTATCGGATTGCAGACCCCTAATCCTATCACAACAACTAACAGTAGCCGTGGGGGGTTCCTACGATGCCCTAGACCCCTCGATCACAGTCGGAGAATTAAATAGGCCTAAAGAAAGAAAGGGGAAATGTAAACTGCCCCAGAGCAAACCCCAAAGCAATAGGCAGCCCCCAACATATAATGACGGTGAAGCAAGATGAAAACACTAACACAGACAGAAAGATAGACTGAGCAAAGACGGGGCCAAAAACTACCTAGATAGGAAAGGACAGGAAGGCTGCTGTCTGCAATCCGTAAAAAACCCTATGAAAATAAGAGCCAACAGACTGACAGTGAAAAAGACCCTGAAGACGCTAGGCTTCAAAAAAGCTATGTCAGTACTCAGGAATATTCTGAAGACAGAGCAACCGGCAAAAGGAGATTCAGCTCATCCCAGCAGGGAATGGCAGAATCCAGAAAAGCAAGGAAAACAAACACAAAACAAAAATGCAAACAGGCAAAGCAGAAACTTAGCTTTAGGGAAGCAGAAATCAGACTGGTGTCCTAGGAGTCCACAGAGAAATCACCCGCAGGGCAGGAGGGCGTCGGCAGCCTTATATCCAGTCAGTGACTCCACTCAGCCAGTCATCCTCATTAGACTCAGGTGCCTGATAATCAGGCTCATTACCTTCCTTTACCAGAATAGGGAGTTCCCCAGACCTCAGTGAAGAAGGGGAAAATGAACTCACAACAGTACCTCCCCCTTGAGGAGGGGTCACCGAACCCTCAACCACGCCACCAGGGCGATCAGGGTGAGCCCGATGAAAGGCACGCACCAATATTTTGGCATGAATATCAGAGGCAGAGACCCAGGAATTATCCTCCTGACCATAACCCTTCCACTTAACCAAATATTGGAGTCTCCG
This sequence comes from Dendrobates tinctorius, assembly GCF_039654945.1. Classification (NCBI taxonomy): domain Eukaryota; kingdom Metazoa; phylum Chordata; class Amphibia; order Anura; family Dendrobatidae; genus Dendrobates; species Dendrobates tinctorius. The sequence continues at coordinate 28,413,768 of NW_027361771.1, forward strand.
TCTAGCCAGACGGGAATCCAGTATTTTCTCTACCTCATATTCCATGTTACCTTCAACCAATACAGGGTCTGGAGGTGCCACCCCAGGAACAACTGGTTCAACAAACCTCTTCAACAAGGACTTATGGAACACATTATGGATTTTAAATGTGACAGGAAGAGCCAAACGAAAAGAGACCGGATTAATAATCTCCAAAATCTTGTAAGGTCCAATAAATCTAGGCTTAAACTTAGGAGAAGCCACCTTCATAGCAATATTTTTTGATGATAACCACACCATATCACCAATCTTAAACTGGGGACCAATGGTCCTATGTCGATTGGAAAACCGCTGGGCCTTTTCCTGGGAGAGAGATAACTTATCCACCACTTGGTCCCAGATCTGGTGCATTCTCTTCACCACAGTGTCAACACCTGGGCAGGCAGAGGGCTCCACCTGCCCTGAAGAAAATCGAGGATGAAACCCAAAGTTACAAAAAAAGGTGACATCAAAGTGGCAGAACTAGCTCTATTATTTAAAGCAAATTCGGCCAAGGGCAAAAATGAAACCCAATCATCCTGATCAGCGGAAATAAAACATCTCAAATACGACTCCAAGGTCTGGTTTGTTCTCTTTGTCTGCCCATTGGTCTGAGGGTGAAAAGCAGAGGAGAAGGACAACTGAATTCCCAGCTTGGAACAGAAAGTCCTCCAAAATCTAGACACAAACTGAACTCCTCTGTCAGATACAATGTTCTCAGGAATCCCGTGCAAGCAAACCACCTGTTGCAAAAACAGGGGCACCAACTCAGAGGAAGATGGCAACTTAGGGAGTGGTACAAGATGAACCATCTTAGAGAACCTATCACAAATCACCCAAATAACAGTCATTCTTTGAGAGACCGGCATATCAGAGATGAAATCCATTGAAATATGAGTCCATGGCCTCCTGGGGACCGGCAAAGGCATCAACAACCCACTAGAGCGAGAACCAGATTTAGACCGGGAGCAAGTCCCACAGGACTGTACAAAATTCCTGACATCATGAGACAAGGTGGGCCACCAAAAAGAGCGACTCACCAGATCTCTAGTACCAAAAATACCTGGATGACCAGCCAATGCAGAGCAATGAACTTCAGACATCACTCTCTTCTTCCACTGGTCAGGAACATACAACTTTCCACTGGGACAACGCTCAGGTTTGTCCTCCTGGAACTCTTGCAGAGCAAGTCTCAAATCGGGCGAGATGGCAGAAAGAACTACCCCTTCGCATAAGATGGTAGCAGGCTTGGTCACCACAGGAGAATGAGCAAAGAAACTCCTAGAGAGGGCATCTGCCTTGACATTCTTAGTTCCAGGAAGAAAAGAAACCACAAAATCAAAACGTGTAAAAAACAAGGCCCACCTAGCCTGTCTAGGGTTCAAGCGTTTAGCCGACTCTAGGTAAGTCAAATTCTTGTGGTCAGTGAGGACCACAACTTGATGTTTAGCTCACTCCAACCAATGTCTCCACTCCTCAAATGCCCATTTCATGGCCAACAGTTCCCGATTCCCCACATCATAGTTACGTTCAGATGGAGAGAACTTTCGGGAAAAGAAAGCACAGGGATTCATTTTAGATGTTACATGATCCTTTTGGGACAAAACAGCTCCTGCACCAATCTCAGAAGCATCCACCTCTACCTGGAACGGGAGTGAGACATCCGGTTGCCGCAAAACCTGGGCGGAGGTAAATCTTCGCTTCAGCTCCTGAAAGGAAGCAACAGCCTCCAGAGACCAATTCAACACATCAGCACCCTTCTTAGTCAGATCAGTCAATGGCTTGGCAATACTAGAAAATTTTGCTATAAATTTCCGATAAAAATTAGCAAACCCCAAAAACTTCTGGAGGGCCTTCAATCATAAATGGCCTGTACCTTGGCCGGGTCCATTTCCATAGTTGACGAAGACAAAATAAATCCCAAAAATGAAATCCTCTGTACTCCAAAAAGGCATTTCGATCCTTTGACATACAGGGAATTCTCCCTCAAGATCCGGAACACAGTCCGAATATGTTCCACATGAGAATCCCAATCCTTGGAGAAGATCAAAATATCATCCAGATAGATAATCAAAAATTTATCGACAAAGTCACGGAAAATATCGTTCATGAAGCACTGGAAGACAGAAGGGGAATTAGTGAGCCCAAAAGGCATCACCAGGTACTCAAAATGTCCCTCCGGAGTATTAAACGCCGTCTTCCATTCATCCCCCTGCTTAATGCGGATAAGATTATACGCCCCCTGAGGTCAAGCTTGGTAAACCAGCAAGCACCTCTAACTCTAGAGAATAGATTCGAAATCAGGGGTAACGGATACTGATATTTAATAGTAATTTTATTGAGGGCACGATAATCAATACAAGGCCTTAAAGAACCATCCTTTTTGGCCACAAAAAAAAAACCGGCACCTAAGGGTGAAGAGGATTGTCTAATATGACCCTTCTCCAACGTCTCCTTAATATAGGACCGCATAGCCTCGTGCTCGGGTACAGATAAATTGAAGAGCCGACCCTTGGGAAATTTACACCCCGGGTATAGTTCAATTGCACAGTCATAACTCCTATGAGGAGGCAAGGACGCAGACTCATTCTCACTAAATACATCATAAAAGTCCGCCAAATAGTCAGGAACATCATGCAACTGAGGAGAGGTGGAAAAAACCGGAGCCTCACTAAAGGCACACCGACAACCCCAACTCACCACAGACACAGACTTCCAATCCAAATCTGGATTATGAATTTGCAACCAGGGAAACCCCAGAACAACGGCATCATGCAGACCATGCAACACCAAAAATCTGCAATTTTCTTGATGGTCTGGGGCGACCCGCATGACCACCTGGGTCCAAAACTGAGGTTTATTTTTAGCCAAAGGAGTAGCATCAATCCCCCTCAAAGGGATAGGCGTCTGCAGAGGTGTCATCAGAAATCCACAACGTTTAGCAAAATCCAAGTCCATTAGGTTCAGGGCTGCTCCCGAATCCACAAAAGCCTTGGCGGAAAATGTGGACAGGGAGCAGATCAGAGTAATTGCCAGAAGAAACTTAGGTTGAACACCACCAACAGAAAACGTGTGTGCAAAGCGTTTCTCTCGTTTAGGACAAACAGAAATAATATGCGAGGCATCTCCACAGAAAAAACACAGCTTATTACGCCTTCTGAACTCCTGACGTTGCGCCTTAGACAAAACTCTATCACATTGCATAGGTTCAGACGTCAGTTCAACCGGTGGCAACACTTCTCGTGCAATCCTGCGTTCACGTAAACGCCGATCAACCTGAATGGCTAATGACATAGAATCGTCCAGACCAGAGGGAACAGGAAATCCCACCATAGTATCTTTTACGGCTTCTGACAAACCCTTCCGAAAGAGAGCAGCCAAGGCATTATCATTCCAGGTAGTAAGGACCGCCCACTTTCGGAACTTTTGACAGTACAACTCTGCAGAATCTCGACCCTGGTTTAATGCCAACAGGGTCTTTTCAGCCTGATCAATAGCATTAGGTTCGTCATACAACAACCCCAAAGCTTGAAAGAATGCGTTCACATTAGTCAGAATAGGATCATCTGGTTTCAAAGAAAACGCCCAATCCTGGGGATCGCCACGCAGCAAAGAGATGACAATTTTAACCTGCTGCGCGGAGCTCCCTGACGAGTTAGGCTTCAAGGCAAAAAATAATTTACAATTATTTTTGAAACTCAAAAATTTAGATCGATCCCCAAAAAATACATCAGGTGTAGGGATCTTTGGTTCAACAGCATGCGAACGAGCAAGGTAGGCAGAAATTCCCAGCACTTCTGCAGGGAGCTGCTCCACACGATCAGACAATTGCTTTATCTCCATTGAGAGAAAAAAAAAATTCCCCCTACGGCCTCAGAGATATAGAGGAAAGAATATACACACTTTTTTTTTTTTTTAAACACAATTCTTTCCTGCTATTGAGTACCCTAGGATCTGCGGTATGGCGGGTGATTCTGTTATGATTGAGTCACCGTAGGAGGCAAAAACAAAAATGCTAGCTAAGTCCAGAAAACCAGAGAGGTTGGCAGCTATCGGATTGCAGACCCCTAATCCTATCACAACAACTAACAGTAGCTGTGGGGGGTTCCTACGATGCCCTAGACCCCTCGATCACAGTCGGAGAATTAAATAGGCCTAAAGAAAGAAAGGGGAAATCTAAACTGCCCCATAGCAGACCCCAAAGCAATAGGCAGCCCCCAACATATAATGACGGTGAAGCAAGATGAAAACACTAACACAGACAGAAAGATAGACTGAGCAAAGACGGGGCCAAAAACTACCTAGATAGGAAAGGACAGGAAGGCTGCTGTCTGCAATCCGTAACAAAAACCCTATGAATATAAGAGCCAACAGACTGACAGTGATAAAGACCCTGAAAACGCTAGGCTTCAAAAAAACTATGTCAGTACTCAGGAATATTCTGAAGACAGAGCAACCGGCAAAAGGAGATTCAGCTCAGACTGGTGTCCTAGGAGTCCACAGAGAAATCACCCGCAGGGCAGGAGGGCGTCAGCAGCCTTATATCCAGTCAGTGACTCCACTCAGCCAGTCATCCTCATTAGACTCAGGTGCCTGATAATCAGGCTTATTACCTTCCTTTACCAGAATAGGGAGTTCCCCAGACCTCAGTGAAGAAGGGGAAAATGAACTCACAACACTCAACACCTCCTGCCTTAGCTCCTATTGTGCTTTTGGCATAACCAGCAGATGCACCACCACCACCACCATCAGTCCCAGCTGCCCCCCGCCCACGTCCACGGCCTCTTTCACCATACTTCCTCATGTTTGTGAAAATGTAACAAAAATACCAGCAGATATATGGTACTGCATGAGGAGCGTACAGTTGTATAAGGTGTAGGTAAAAATTTAAATCTCTGTATATATTTCCTTAGTCACAGACGCTCTCCCAGTATGTACTGTATCAGAAGCAAACAGCTCTATGCGGTGTATGTATGGAAAAATGAAAATCACCGTCTTTTTTTTACAGAGTCAACCCAGATAGCATGTATTTGTCCGTGATACTAGCCGGTGCATGTTAGTGTGTGAGGAGAGTACAGCTCTATAAGGTGTATGTATGGAAAATATTAAATCTCCATCTTTTTTTACGGAGTCACACACGCTGTCTCTGTTTAGATTTGACTGTAAGACAAACGGCAGATATACGATACTGTTTGAGAAGCGGACAGCTCTATACGATGTATGTATTGCAAATTTTAAATCTCCGTCTAATTTTTGACGGAGTCAACAGCAGATATACAATACTGTTAGAGAAGTGGACAGCTCTATACGGTGTATGGAAAAATCTTCGTCTATGTATTTATGGCCTCACACACACACTCTGTCTCTGTATAGATTGGACCGTAATCCAAACAGCAGATATACGATACTGTTTGAGAAGTGGACAGGTGTATACATGTATGTATGGAAAATTTTAAATCTCCGTCTTTTTTTACAGAGTCAAACACAGATAGCATGCATTTGTCCGTGATACTAGCCAGCACACGGTAGTGTGGGAGGAGCGTACAGATCTGTATGATGTATGTATGGAAAAATGAAAATCTATGTCTATTTTTTTCCATAGTCACACACAGATGCTGTCTCAGTTTGGATTTTACTGTAATCTAAACAGCAGATATACGGTACTGTATCAGAAGCGGACAGCTCTATGCGGTGTATGTATGGAAAAATGAAAATCTCCATCTATCTTTTTACGTAGTCACACACAGATAGCATGTATTTGTCCGTGATACCAGCTGGTACACGGTAGTGTGTGAGGAGTGTACAGCTCTATACGGTGTATGTATGGAAATTTTTAAATCTCCATCTAATTTTTTCCGCGGTCACACACACACTCTGTCTCTGTATAGATTTGACCATAATCAAAAAGCAGATATACGATACTGTTTGAGAAGCGGACAGCTCTATACGGTGTATGGAAAAATGGAAATGTCCGTATATGGATTTACGGAGTATCACACACACACACGCTGTCTCTGTATAGATTTGACCGCTATCCAAACAGCAGATATACAATACTGTTTGAGAAGCAGACAGCTGTATACGGTGTATGGATGGAAAATTTTAAATCTCCGTCTATTTTTTTACGGAGTCACACACACGCTGTCTCTGTATAGATTTGACCGTCATAAGAACAGCAGATATACGATACTATTTGAGAAGCTGACAGCTCTATACGGTGTATGGAAAAATTGAAATGTCCGTATATATATTTACGGAGTCTCACACACACACGCTGTCTCTGTATAGATTTGACCACAATACAAACAGCAGATATACGATACTGTTTGAGAAGCGGACAGCTCTATATGGTGTATGTATGGAAAATTTTAAATTTCTGTCTTTTTTTTACGGAGTCACACACAGATAGCATGTATATGTCCGTTATACCAGCTGGTACACGGTAGTGTGTGAGGAGAATAACCTCTATACGGTGTGTGAAAAAATGAACGCTCGGTAACTGTGCAGAAAAACAGAATAAAAGTTTTTTTGGTTTGAAGAAAGCAGTCTGCACAGCAGTGTGCACACAGCAATGCAGCTATCAGGTTGCCTTATAAGGCAGCCTAATAACCACCAGAGCTGCTGCACACACAAAAATCCTCCCCTGTCACTGCACACTATGGGATTTCCTTCTTCCTGTATGGGATGGTCCTTGCATGGCATGATGGGGCATGATGGGATGGGCTAGATGACATTTCCTGGCCGCATGAGGTATTTACCGTGAAAAATATGCTGGTTTTATTTAAAAATGCGGTTTATATGCGATCCCATACAACCCTATGGGGCCGGGATCACCGCGGATCCGCAAAATTAATGAGCATGCTGCGGTTTTTTCTGCGATGCGATTCCGCCGTGGAAAAAAACGCAGCATTAGCACAACTGAGCGGAATCCCATAGGATTGCATGGGATGCTTATTTTTTGCGATTTCGCGGCAGAAACGTGCGGTAAATACCGCCGCGGAAACGCGAAAAAATCTGATCGTGTGAACGCAGCCTAATTGTACAGATGAAATCGCTATCAGCAGAAGCACAGATTTTTTTTCTTTGTTGCCTAATGCTCTCCCTATTGAGAATCAGCGGCAGCAACCTCTCCCTATGCTAAGATCGACAGAAGTAAAATGGCGGTCGGCGGTCAGGGCTTTTATAGCCACTGTGACGCCACACAAAGCAAGCCAATCACACGAATGCCCTTCTCTAAGATGGTGGTGGCGGCTGCCCATGTCATCGCGTTGCCCACAGTGTGCTTCCTTGATGATTGGCTGAGAAAAGCGCTGGAAGCATTATGGGAAACGTGACTTTGGAGCGCGGGTCGGCGACCTCATGGCCGACCTCATGCTATGGTCAGGTTTCGATCGGCGAAACCCGACTTTAGCGAAAGTCGGCGACTTATGAATTTGACCGACCCGTTTCGCTCAACTCTAGTAACAAACTATTATAGATACTATATCATCTCTGACCTGTCACACCCATTTTTTGTTGGCTATAGATAAATACCTTACCTTGCCATTACAACTTTTGTTTTTAGAGAAAACTTTTTTATTTTTAATTTTTTGCTTTTTTATTTTTATTAATTTGTCTTCGGCTACAAGGCTTCTGTTCTGGTTGCTATCTGAGACCAACTGCAAAGAACGAAGAACAACTTTAATCTTTTTGTTAATCTCTATGTTTCTAACTTTATTGTGTAATCCATGTTATTGCTATTATTTCTCACATATGATTCTTCTTTTGCAGCGTCGAATTGACTTGTGTGTATCATGGTTGCCTGTTTTTATCAGAAACTTAATCTGCTCCCCCATTTTTTTTTACTTTTTGTATAATAAACTTGAATAAAAAATCCTTTTGCATTTTGATACCTACCAAGGGCAGCTGCCAGAATACTCATGGCTCCCCTCACCCTTGACTATGGCCGCGTGGAGCAGGAAATATTCATTTCTTTTTAATAACAGGCACAGTTAGCCACAGCTGCCAGCTTCACGCTAGTGTGCCTGCTATTAAAGAAAAATTAATATTCACTGCTTCACACCACCATAGTCCCTCCCACTTCTTGACGCTGGCTTCAGTGCATAGAGGTTGTACGGATTATGGGCGTGGGGAGCAGGGGATAGCCGCAGCAGCTGGCTAATGCCTCCTGTGATCCTGAATACAATAGAAAAACTGGAGTACTAAATCCAACAAACAAAGTAAAATACAAATAGCTTTTATTTATTAATCTCATATATATGAGACACCACAACAATAAATATTAGACAAAGTCATATCATTACAGAGTTAATTTGGACAAAGGTTAATAAGGTACAGCAAAAAAAGTGCAGCATAGCAGCGCAACCCACAGGGAATAATAACAATATATACACTCACTGGCCACTTTATTAGGTACACCATGCTAGTAACGGGTTGGACCCCCTTTTGCCTTCAGAACTGCCTCAATTCTTCGTGGCAGAGATTCAACAAGGTGCTGGAAGCATTCCTCAGAGATTTTGGACCATATTGACATGATGGCATCACACAGTTGGCGCAGATTTGTCGGCTGCACATCCCTGATGCGAATCTCCCGTTCCACCACATCCCAAAGATGCTCTATTGGATTGAGATCTGGTGACTGAGGAGGCCATTTGAGTACAGTGAACTCATTGTCATGTTCAAGAAACCAATCTGAGATGATTCGAGCTTTATGACATGGCGCATTATCCTGCTGAAAGTAGCCATCAGATGTTGGGTACATTGTGGTCATAAAGGGATGGACATGGTCAGCAACAATACTCAGGTAGGCTGTGGCGTTGCAACGATGCTCAATTGGTACCAAGGGGCCCAAAGAGTGCCAAGAAAAAATTCCCCACACCATGACACCACCACCACCAGCCTGAACCGTTGATACAAGGCAGGATGGATCCATGCTTTCATGTTGTTTACGCCAAATTCTGACCCTACCATCCGAATGTCGCAGCAGAAATCGAGACTCATCAGACCAGGCAACGTTTTTCCAATCTTCTACTGTCCAATTTCGATGAGCTTGTGCAAATTGTAGCCTCAGTTTCCTGTTCTTAGCTGAGAGGAGTGGTACCCAGTGTGGTCTTCTGCTGCTGTAGCCCATCTGCCTCAAAGTTCGACGCACTGTGCGTTCAGAGATGCTCTTCTGCCTACCTTGGTTGTAACGGGTGGCAATTTGAGTCACTGTTGCCTTTCTATCAGCTCGAACCAGTCTGCCCATTCTCCTCTGACCTCTGGCATCAACAAGGCATTTCCGGCCACAGAACTGCCGCTCACTGGATTTTTTTTCTTTTTCGGACCATTCTCTGTAAACCCTAGAGATGGTTGTGCGTGAAAATCCCAGTAGATCAGCAGTTTCTGAAATACTCAGACCAGCCCTTCTGGCACCAACAATCATGCCACGTTCAAAGGCACTCAAATCACCTTTCTTCCCCATACTGATGCTCGGTATGAACTGCAGGAGATTGTCTTGACCATGTCTACATGCCTAAATGCACTGAGTTGCCGCCATGTGATTGGCAGATTAGAAATTAAGTCTTAACACACAGTTGGACAGGTGTACCTAATAAAGTGGCCAGTGAGTGTATATATATATATAGATTAGTGAAGTGACAGTGATACAAATGTTATATATTTACACATGATGAAAGGAATGGTCACCCATGTAGCCATATTAATTGAGTCCGAAATAGTAAGTGATCTGGCGTTACAGCAATGATAACCCCATAATGGCCCTCACAAAGGATCCCATAGCTTAAAGATTCTTACCCATGGATGTGTTGTACACCACACGAGATGCCTCCAAAATTTTGTCTCATCGTCCAAAAAATATGGTATGTGTTTTTTACACATCTTTTAAATCTATGGGGGAAAAGGATGGTGATTTGTAGAATATCTACAGTGCCTTGCAAAAGTATTCGGCTCCCTGGAACTTTTAAACCATGGTTAATTATTGGGTGAAGCAATTTTTTGTCAAACTACTGTGTTTTCTTTTTTAAATCACAATGACAACCCAAAATATCCAAATGACCATGATAAAAAGTTCACATACCCTGGTGATTTGGGCCTGATAACATGCAAGGAAGTTGACTCAAATGGGTTTGACTGGCTACTAAAGGTAACATCCCCACCTGTGACCTGTTTGCTTGTAATCAGTGTGTGCATAAAAGCTGAGTGAGTTTCTGGGATCCAGACAGACTCTTGCATCTTTCATCCAGACACTGACATTTCTGGATTGTGAGTCATGGGGAAAGCAAAAGAATTCTCAACGGATCTATGGGAAAAGGTAGTTGAACTGTAAAAAACAGGAAAGGGATACAAAAAGATTTCCAAGGAATTGATAATGCAAGTCAGCAGCATTTAAACTGTGTTTAACAAATGGAAAATCAGGGGCTCTGTAAAAACAAACCACGGTCAGGTAGACCAACAAAGATTTTATCCACAACTGCCACGAAAATTGTTTGGGATGCAAAGAAAAAACGACAAATAACATCAGCTGAAATACTGAACTCTATGAAAACTAGTGGTGTGGCTGTTTCAAGATGAACAATAAGGAGGCACTTAAAAAAAATGGTCTCAAGTCACCTGAAGAAAGCCTTTACTGCAAAAATGCCACAAAGTATCTCATGTACAAAAAGCAAATCAGCACAGAAACAAGCCTCAAAACTTCTGGAAAAAGGTAATTTGGAGTGTTCAAACCAAAATTGAACTTTTTGGCCACAACCATAAATATTAAATTTGGAGAAGTCAACATGGCCTATGATGAAAGGAACACCATTCCTACTGTAAAGCACGGAGGTGGATCACTGATGTTTTGTGGATGAATGTAGTATGATATCAGCAAATACTGCAGTGCATGTACTGACGTACTTGGACGTTTCAACATGACAGCGATCAAAAATACAAAGCCAAGTCAACTTGTCATTGGCTACTGCAGAACAAAGTAAAGGTTCTGGAGTGGCCATCTCAGTCTCCTGACCTCAATATCATTGAGCCACTCTGGGGAGATCTCAAACACGCAGTTCATACTAGACAGCCCAGAAATGTACAGGAACTGGAGGCTTTTTGCCAAGAAGAGTGGGCAGCTTTACAGCTGAGAAAATAAAGAACCTCATCCACAACTACCAAAAAAGATTTCAAGCTGTCATTGATGTTAAAAGGGGCAATACACTGTATTAATAAATGGGGTATGTAAACTTTTGATCAGGGTCATTTGGATGCTTTATACTGTCATTATGATTTAAAAAGAAAACACAGTAGTTTGACAATAAATGGCTTCACCCAAACATTGACCATGAGTGGAGAAAAAGTTTTGGTGTTATCATTTATATTCTCTGAAAAAAGTCCAAGAAAGCAAAAGTTCTGCCTGGCTTTGTAAACTTTTGAGCACAACTGTATATATATATTTGGATTTTTAAAAACATATTCCTCTTTTCACTGTATTTGTTAGTCCCCTTAAGGGACTAGAACCTGAGTTCACTTATGCTATATAAAGCAATGCCACAGCAGTATTGGTGTGTATAGGAAAAATCCTGCTTGCCTATGAACATCAGGTAGAAGCTGGCTTTCACATTTGTATTATCATGACAGGTACAGTGTTCTTCAGTAGACATCTGACGATCATGACAACCCATCGGTGCAGATGATCAATTAGAACTGTTCAGGGCTGTTAATGCCACTGTCAGTAGCATTTAACAGTTTATCTGCTGTGGGCGGAGCACTTCTCATGAAAGGTGTTTATAGGCAGATGGCAGCTGAATAACATAGCCATCATCTGCTGTAAAAGTTTTGGGCTCAGGGGCTGTACAGCAGAGGTGAACATGCTATGAATGAAAAACTTATATCAGGGTTTGTAATTAGACACAGCTAAACTCAGTTATACCCCCCTCATTCAATCATGCAGGAGGTTAGTCCAGGAGATCATGTCTATATCATTGCATCTCACACAATGATAAACCTGCTCTATGCTATAGCGGGGCTGTGTCATTCCTTCCTTTCAGTGTTTCTGTCTGCTTATCATACAGGGGAAGAAGTACACACACTCAGTGCAAACTCTTGCATAACACCCACTTGGACTTAATTAAAATTAAACTCATTAGTGGCTAAATAATTTAATTGCTAATATCTATACAACAGAGAGGTGAATCGAGTTCAACATAAAGAATTTAGTGAAGGGTTCACTTCAAAATTATAGAATGAAAGATTTTCTTGGGAAAACTCAGTGGTTGCACTGGCATTTAAATAATGTTGTGTACAGTCATGGCCAAAAGTTTTGAGAATGACACAAATATTAATTTTTACAAAGTCTACTGCTTCATTTTTTCTAATGGCAATTTGCATATACTCCAGAATGTTATAAAGAGTGATCAGCTTAACAGCAATTACTTGCAAAGTCAATATTTGCCTAGAAAATGAAATTTATCCCCCAAAACACATTTCAACATCATTGCAGCCCTGCCTTAAAAGGACCAGCTAACATCGTTTCAGTGATTGCTCCATTAACACAGGTGTGGGTGTTGATGAGGACAGGGCTGAAGATCAATCTGTCATGATTAAGTAAGAATGACACCACTGGACACTTTAAAAGGAGGCTGGTGCTTGGCATCATTGTTTCTCTTCTGTTAACCATGGTTATCTCTAAAGAAACATGTGCAGTCATCATTGCACTGCACAAAAATGGCCTAACAGGGAAGAGTATCGCAGCTAGAAAGATTGCACCACAGTCAACAATCTATCGCATCATCAAGAACTTCAAGGAGAGAGGTTCCCTTGTTGCCAAAAAGGCTCCAGGGCGCCCAAGAAAAACCAGCAAGCGCCAGGACCGTCTCTTAAAAGTGTTTCAGCTGCGGGATCGGGCTACCAGCAGTGCAGAGCTTGATCAGGAATGGCAGCAGGTAGGTGTGAGTGCATCAGCACGCACTGTGAGGCGGAGACTCTTGGAGCAAGGCCTGGTCTCAAGGAGGGCAGCAAAGAAGCCACTTCTCTCCAGGAAAAACATCATGGACAGACTGATATTCTGCAAGAGGTACAGGGAGTGGACTGCTGAGGACTGGGGTAAAGTCATTTTCTCTGATGAATCCCCTTTTTGATTGTTTGGGACATCTGGAAAATGGCTTATTCGGAGAAGACCAGGTGAGCGCTACCACCAGTCTTGTTTCATGCCAACTGTCAAGCATCCTGAAACCATTCATGTGTGGGGTTGCTTCTCAGCCAAGGGAATGGGCTCTCTCTCAGTCTTGCCTAAAAACACAGTCATGAATAAAGAATGGTACCAGAATGTCCTCCAAGAGCAACTTCTCCCAACCGTCCAAGAGCAGTTTGGTGATCAACAATGCCTTTTTCAACATGATGGAGCACCTTGCCATAAAGCAAAGGTGATAACTAAATGGCTCAGGGAACAAAACATAGAGATTTTGGGACCATGGCCTGGAAACTCCCCAGATCTTAATCCCATTGAGAACTTGTGGTCAATCTTCAAGAGACGGGTGGACAAACAAAAACCTTCAAATTCAGACAAAATAAAAGCATTGATTTTGCAAGAATGGACTGCTATCAGTCAGGATTTGATCCAGAAGTTGATTGAGAGCATGCCAGGGAGAATTGCTGAGGTCCTGAAGAAGAAGGGTCAACACTGCAAATATTGACTTGCTGCATTAACTCATTCTAACTGTCAATATAACCTTTTGCTACTCATAATATGATTGCAATTATATTTCTGTATGTGATAAAAAAATCTGACAAACACATATAAAAACCAGAGGCCAGCAGATCATGTGAAAATATAATATTTGTGTCATTCTCAAAACTTTTGGCCATGACTGTACACATACCGTAATGGTGGCCAGACGGCTAGTACTTCTGAAATTTTTCTAGTATCAAAAATTTGCAAATTTTGACACATTCTGTCAAAAACTTCCATTTTGGTACAAGCTTTTTGTTGTATGAAAATGATTGACTGTTTGGAATTTGTATGCCATTGTCGCCACTTTTCAAAAATGGATGTGGTTAACTATGCAAATAAGGTTTTGGCTAGATTTATAAATTGAAACTTTATTTTTCATACACAGTCGCAAACTAAATTTATTAAGTGGGTAGCATAAAAATTAGAGAAATTTCTGGGCAAAAGTATCTTAATATTGTATATTAAATATCATGGCAGATTTTGAGAAATTTTGCTCCACAAAGAAAACTAATTTTTAAAAATCCTCTTAGAAAAATTCATAGCCCCAAATGTGCTTTTTTCTTTTAAAAAAAATTGACCCCAAAATGGCAGAAAAACGCTGTAAAAGTAATCTTTTTGACTGAATATATTTTATTATAGTCTTTAGGATACATACCCATATGTGAGAAAAAACGGTCCGGACCGAACAAACGGACGAGTACCATGCAAGTACAATGCGAGTACAATGTGATTTTCACACCTTGCATTCGATTTACATCCGAGTGCAGTGCGATTGCTATCTGATTGCAATGCGATTTTAACATGAGCTTTCACATACAGCAGTTCGCTATGTCATTTACACATCGATTTCTAACAGAATATTCGTCAAAACACACACACACGCATATTATATATATATATATATATATATATATATATACACACATATTAGCTAGATAGAAGAAAAGCCAGCAATTCTTGTGCGTGTACAATAAAATCACACTGACAGGTTAGAATAGAATAGATAGAATAGATATATACGCATAGAATACACATATATATATATATATATATCAGTGACACACACATATATATAGGTATTTATATTGAATAGAGAGATAGCTAGAAGAAATACATCTGCTGGGTTCTGTAAAATCACTGCAGGAGCCGACAGGATAGAAGAGATGGTTTACATACAATAAAGACAATTGGAATAGGTAGATATATAGATGTCAGTGACAAAAACAATTAGTACAGTGTGTGGAAATTACTGGACATGTATGTAATTAATAAAAGATTATTTTCCAAAAAAAATTGGTGCGGGGGCCCTCTATATTTAATAGCCAGCAAAGGCTATGCAGACAGTTGAGTCATCCTCGTTGAGATGCTGCAGCAGCTGGATTTTGTAAGGGTGCCATTTGTGAGTTGCTAAAATCCGCCGAAGGGATGTTCGACTGATGCCAGATCGGTGCGCCGAATTTTCAGAATGGCCAAAACAAAAATTGGAACCGGACCCTCAGTTTACACAGAATATTATGTTCAGTGATGAGAAAAACTTATTTAGGTGGGCCATTTATATGGATACACCTAAATAAAATGGGAATGGTGACAGTTTTCATGCATAGGGTGTCTTGCATTGAAATCTGCTGCAATGACCCGGGTACTGCGTTCACCAGACATCAACACAATTTATATCCGCTTCTCATGTGTTAACCTCCACGACATGTCAATGGCTATAAATAAAGAGAAACTTGTAAATAATTCATGAAAGAACAAAGTTACATTAAAACCAAGCACATCATTGTTTTCCTTGTGAAATTATCATTAAGTTTGATGTGTCACATGGCCCTCTTCCCATTGGAAAAAATAAAGTTGGATCCAAAATGGCCGACTTCAAAATTGCCGCCATGGTCACCACCCATCCTTAAAAGTTTCCACCTCCCATATACTTATGTGCCACAAACAGGAAGTTGATAATATATATATATATATATATGTATTATATGTGTAGTGTATATATCTATTCTATTCTAACCTGTCAGTGTGATTTTACTGTACACTCGCATGGTGCGAATTCTGTTGTGAATTCTCTCTCTGGCTTCCCTTTGGTGATTACTGAAGGTAGTGGAGCTGGTCAGATTGACAGAAGGGTTGCGAGTTCTCGGCTCCCTCTGGTGGCTACTGGAGGTAGTGGAGCTGATTTGATTGACAGAGGCTTGCCACCTGATAATGAGGAAGACGATTGGAGATCTGGGGTTTCTGATTGGGATTTAAGACAGCTGTCTCCCTCTATCCCTGCTGGTGATTTTCTTCTTGTGCCTTCTGAGGTCTGATGTCTCCTGCTCTTTTCCTGCAAGGTTCAGCTAAGTGATTCATTTGCTATTCTGTTTGCATTAGATCTGGTTTTGTCTAACTCTGCTTTGTGAGGGTCAGCCAGCTCCGGCTGGGGCTGTGCTGAATCACCGCCCATATGTTACTGCTTGTGCCAGTTTGTTTTGTCCCCTGTTATATTGGTCTCTTTTTGCTTTGCTTTCAGAATATACCAGAGTGCTGATACAGTGGGGGCGAAGTCGTGCGACTTCAGTGTTTTTGTGCATCAGACGTGTTGGACTTTTTGCAGGTTTTTTTCATGATTGCAGACAGTGTCTTTCCTTTCCTGTCCTGTCTAGTCAGTGTGGGCCCCATCATTTGCTCAGTCTATTTTCCTACCTGCATTTGTGTTTTCATCTTGTCTCACCGACAATATATGTTTGGGGGGCTATCTATTCCTTTGGGGTCTGCTCTGGGGCAGTTTAGATTTCCCCTTTCTTGCTTTAGACTTAGTTAGCTCTCCAGCTGTGCCGAGGCGTCTAGGATCATCGTAGGCACGCTCCACGGCTACTGCTAGCTGTGTGGACAGGAACAGGGGTCTGCAATCCGCTTAGATACCAACCACTCTGGTTTTCTGTGGCTTAGCTTGGGCTTGCTCTCCTCCTTGGTGACCCATTCATAACAGAATGCTGTGTGATTTTTTTCTCGCAGCCATTGACTTGCATTGACAAGTCTTGTCCGAGATACGCAGCAAGCTGCGATTTTTTTTCTCAGTCCCATTTCAGCTGTGAAAAAAATCGCAGATGAGATGTAACACATTGTATAACATTCGTCCGAGTGCAATCCGATTTTTTATAGGATTGCACTCGTCCATTTTTCTCGCAAATGAGTATGAGCCTTTATATTAACATCTGGACTTATATAAAAAACCCTAAAACCAAAAATGCCCTCCCTGTTGATGAACTGGAAACTGAAATCCCACAACAAAAACACTCAAAAAGGCTGTATGTGAATCCAGCTGGATAGTTTTTGCATAAATCAGTTTGAAGCTAAACACCTCCGTCTCCATTCCTAATGCCAATCCCAGCAGGGCCCCGCAGGAGAGTAGCTCTTTGATGCATTCACGGTAAGCATTGCGTCTTCTAATTAAATGAATATTATTGATTCAACAAACCTCACTTGTTGTTTACATTTAATGATAATGGTTCCACTGTCGTGCCGGAGTTTTCTTATTTTCAAATAATTTACCATCTTCCCTTGGAGATTCAGTTAATTAAGCTCATGCTGGACAAGTTGGCTTAAAACAAATATATATATATAAGATGCCAGTGCTATTATGTGATGAAATTACATTAGTTTTCAGTATTTTCTAGGGCATTTTGCTATCAAATAAGTCTTCTGAATTTAGTTAGTCAAAATGATCTCTGGACACAGCTTCACATTAAAGGGGTAACCACTTTATTTGCATTTTAATACATATGTTTGGGGCATTATTTTGAGACACTTACTAATTTATAACTATTTGCAAGTATTATAGATTGTTGTCTTGATATTGTTAGTCTTCCTCAAAGACTGTTCTATCTGCAAAATAGCTGCTGATGGAGGAGAGTGTGACCAATCCTGTGAAATACAGATTTCCCTTTTCAAACGGAGAAGGCTAAGAGACAAGAATGTTCATATGTCCCTTCATTAACTGTCATTTTGTGATCAAGGAACTGTGCAATCTATGAGGAAGTATGGACTAACAACTGCCCATGGACTGTTCATCCTTGTCTGTGCTCACTCCCTCTGTGTCTTCTGTCATCAGGAAGCACCACGTCATTGTTATGCACCATGCTTGGTGACAGAGCAACTTTTGATTGATCTTCTAGGGCTTGTCTTGCCATCCAGACAGAAAGCTTGGGAGTTAACTACTGTATTAGGCCATCTATTTTTTTCTCTTCTGCAAACCTTGGGTGGAGATCACACTAATTAAACTCCTGGCTTCCAACCTCTAGTTGCCAGTTATAATGTCTCTTATTCTGGTTCACTTCTGTTTTTCTGCCACTACCCTCCTTGTTTTAGTCCACTTCTGACCTTTGCCTGTGTATTAACGTATTAATATCCTGCTGTCTGTTGATTCTGTTTCTGGTCTCCTGGTATCGATTCAGCTTTCTAACCATCTTCACCCAACCTGCTCAACCAGCCAGAAGCCATTCTGTGGAGTTGGATGCAACCTAGTTGTTCCTGTGTAAGTCTAGATCCATGTACAGGAGTTAACGGGTGAAGAACAAGGCAAAGGGAAGCACTGTAGCTCAATGATTAGCTTTGCTGCGCTCGGGCACGAAATTCAAATCCCACCAGGGACAACATCTGCAAGGTTTGTTTTCCCTATATTTGTATGGTTGTCCTCTGAGTTCTGCAGTTTTCTCCCACACTCCAAAGACATACTGATAAGGAGTTTTCAACTAACCCCCGTGGGGAAAGTGATGATAATGTCTATAATGCACTACGTGAAATATGATGTTGTCATAAAAGCAAAGCATAATAAATAAAATCTACTAGATGGATTAACTGTCTGTGGAAGTCCTTTTAGAAACAGCCAGTTTACCATCTACAGAGCATACTAACAAGGACAAAGTGCAATTAGTAAGTGTCACCAAATGTGGCCATCTCGTTTACCAAGTATATGCATCATGGATGTTATAGTTTGAAACTTAAAAAGTATGATATTTCTTTACCAAATATCATCTATGACAAATAAGATAATTTTACATAATGAAGATAAAGAAGTAAAGATATTGTATCACATTATTGCACAATGGTTCTGGTGTTTGCACTGTTTGGTGTTGTTGTATTAGCATTTTGAGTATGATTAGCACAACATTTATATACAGTTTATATGATCTCTCCATGTTCTATTGACTTACTTTAGGCAGTCAGATTTCCTCCTTCAGGTTATATACTTTATGCTAATAAGCTAAAATTTATTAATTGATGCTGTACTTATATTTCATCTTTAAACATTGTGAATTTGATTTTGACCTTTATTTACACCATCCAGAATCAGCCTGTTACTTTGAGGTGTAATATACACAGGGCCTGACAGAATACAACTGAGTCCTGAAGTCTGTAGAGAGATTCCATTTCTCCCCAGTCCTCTATACACCTTTTTTAACACCATCCAGAATCAGCCTGTTACTTTGAGGTGTAACATACCCAGGGCCTGACAGAATCCAACTGTGTCCTGAAGTCTGTAGAGAGATTCCATTTCTCCCCAGTCCTCTATACACCTCTTTTACACCATCCAGAATCAGCCTGTTACTTTGAGGTGTAAAATACACAGGGCCTGACAGAATCAAACTGTGTCCTGAAGTCTGTAGAGAGATTCCATTTCTCCCCAGTCCTCTATACACCTTTCTTACACCATCCAGAATCAGCCTGTTAATTTGAGGTGTAATATACCAAGGGCCTGACAGAATCCAACTGTGTCCTGAAGTCTGTAGAGAGTTTCCATTTCTCCCCAGTCCTCTATACACCTTTTTTTACACCATCCAGAATCAGCCTGTTACTTTGAGGTGTAATATACACAGGGCCTGACAGAATACAACTGTGTCCTGAAGTCTGTAGAGTGATTCCAATTCTCCCCAGTACTCTATACACCTTTTTTACACCATCCAGAATCAGCCTGTTAATTTGAGGTGTAATATACCCAGGGCCTGACAGAATCCAACTGTGTCCTGAAGTCTGTAGAGAGATTCCAATTCTCCCCAGTCCTCTATACACCTTTTTTACACCATCCAGAATCAGCCTGTTAATTTGAGGTGTAACATACCCAGGGCCTGACAATCCAACTGTGTCCTGAAGTCTGTAGAGAGATTTCATTTCTCCCCAGTCCTCTATACACCTTTTTTTACACCATCCAGAATCAGCCTGTTACTTTGAGGTGTAATATACACATGGCCTGACAGAATCCAACTGTCTCCTGAAGTCTGTAGAGAGATTCCAATTCTCCCCAGTCCTCTATACACCTTTTTTACACCATCCAGAATCAGCCTGTTACTTTGAGGTGTAAAATACACAGGGCCTGACAGAATCCAACTGTGTCCTGAAATCTGTAGAGAGATTACATTTCTCCCCAGTCCTCTATACACCTTTTTTTACACCATCCAGAATCAGCCTGTTACTTTGAGGTGTAATATACACAGGGTCTGACAGAATACAACTTTGTCCTGAAGTCTGTAGAGAGATTCAAATACTCCCCACTATTATATACACCTTGTACCTTGTTTTACAGTACCATATAGTTGGTGGTATTTTGGGTACATTTATCCCAAAAATGAGGGAGTGTGGTGGAAGAGTCTGTGGAAGGGGGCGGGGGTTGGCAGCTGGTATTGATGGTGTTGGTGGTGGATCTGCTGGTAGTTGCAAAAGCAAAATAGCACGAAAGGAAGGAGGTGTTGAGTCTGCGTCATCGTCTGGCTCCACAATCCCTCGAAGGCACCCTTTTCTGTGAGTAGGTAAACCACTTTTAAAGCCGGAGTTTCAGGAACAAGTTTTGGCTTACATTGCTGACTCAGCCTCCATCTCTATCGCCTCCTCTTCTGAAGTTTTAAAAAATTAAAGCACTGAGTCGTCATAGGAGGCTCATGGTCATGAACCACAGCTTTCCTTGTGTCCTTCACCCCAACCAAAATTGAAGGATGCGGCAGGCCACACTACAGATTACTCCATGGAGCTGTTTTCACATACCATGCCTGGGTTATCCAGTCAAATCGTGAATTACCCAGGCCAAGGTCAATCTGACATGGAGTGCACTGATGCACAGCCACTGCTAGATTTATCTGCTGGTACATTCACTCAGAGCACTACATTGTCCTCGCAGTGTACAGAGCCAGAATCTGACCCTAATGAAACTCAGGTGCC
The DNA here is from genome assembly GCF_039654945.1 of Dendrobates tinctorius. Lineage (NCBI taxonomy): Eukaryota > Metazoa > Chordata > Amphibia > Anura > Dendrobatidae > Dendrobates > Dendrobates tinctorius. The sequence continues at coordinate 28,434,688 of NW_027361771.1, forward strand.
CCTTCCCGTATACTATACCACCATACACAGTGACACAGAGGAAGGTGCACATGACATTGAAGAGGAGGTGATGGATGACCCAGTTGTTGACCCAGATTGGCATCCATTGGGGGAAGAGGGTGCCGCTGCCAATAGCTCAGAAGAGGAGGAGGAGCATCCATAGCAGGAATCAACATCGCAACAGCTGTTATCTGGCAGGCCCGGAGCAGTCCCAAAACGGGTTACAAAAACCAAAAGAATTACAGGACAGCTTGGCCAGACGGTCAAAATAGCACAGCGTGCAAGGCCTCAAAATGTCTTCCATAGTAGGAAGAGTGCAGTGTGGCACTTTTTTGAACAAAATCCTAATGATCAGGCAAAGGTTATCTGTAAGAAGTGTGCAAAGACCTTTAGCCAAGGGAAAAATCTGAGAAATTTGAATACCAGTTGCATGCTTAGACATTTAACCACCATGCACTTGCAAGCGTGGACGGACTACCAAACCTCACGTACCACATGTGCAACTGCTCCCAAAGAAGGTAGTCAGCAACGCTACATTGTTTCCCCCACTGTAAGCCCACCGGTAAGCACACAACCAGCAGAAAATGTTGAGGTGTCGTCGCAAGGCCAAAGTAGTCAGGGAATCACAATGTTATATCAACAAAAGACTGAATCTAGGCCATCAGAAAGAACACTAACTCCATCACCATCATCAACCCTCTCTCAGTCCGCCATGTCCACCGCTAGTTCCACCATATGCAGCTCTCAAGTCCAGCTCACCCTACCAGAGACTATGAGTAGGACAAGAAAGTACTCATCCTCTCATCAACGTACACTGGGTTTGAACACCCACATTGCCAAACTAATCTCGTTAGAGATGATGTACCTATCGCTTGGTTGAAAGCGCAGCTTTCCGCAAACTCATGGCCTATGCAGTACCACGCTATGACCTACCCAGTCGCCACTTCTTTTCTCGCAAAGCCATCCCAGCCCTCCACCTTCATGTGAAAGACCGCATTGTCCATGCACTCAAGCAATCAGTGAGTGGAAAGGTGCACCTCACAACTGATGCATGGTCCAGTAGGCATGGCCAGGGCCGTTACGTGTCCATCACTGCGCACTGGGTTAATGTGGTGGATGCAGGGTCCACAGGGGACAGCGGTGGTGGGACAGTGCTGCCTAGCCCTCGGTATAGGAAACAGTTGGCTGTAGGCATTCGACTCTCCTCCTACCTCTCCTCCTCCAGAAGAGAAAGCTCGTCCACAGAGCGCAGTCGCACGAGCACTCCATCCGCAGCTGCCAGTGTTGCACACGAGTTGTCCCCCTATCAATCAGCTAGTGGAAAGCGTCAGCAGGCTGTGTTGAACATGATTTGTTTGGGCGACAGACTCACCGTGGAGGTACTGGCCGACTACTTTCAGCGACAAACTGAGTCATGGCTGGGCAGTCTACATCTTGAGGCAGGCAAGGTAGTTAGTGATAACAGCTGGAATTTTGTGGCAGCCATAGCCCTTTCAAAACTCAGACACATACCTTGCTTGGCTCACACCTTGAACTGGTAGTGCAGTGCTTCCTCAATAATTATCCAGAGTTAACAGGCCTGCTCCATAACGTTCGAAGACTGTGCTCGCACATCCGCCGGTCGCCGGTACACTCCAGTCGTATGCAGAAGCTGCAGCGATTGCTTCACCTTCCCAAGCATTGCCTAATTATCGACGTTGCAACAAGGTGGAAGTCCACCCTGCACATGGTTGAACGGCTGTGCGAACAGAGGCAGGCCATAATGCATTTGTGGGAGGATACACGGGCTGGCACTTTGAGGGCAGACATGGAGTTGACAGGTGTGCAGTGGTCGAAGCTGAAAGACCTCTGTAAAGTCCTTCAGTGTTTTGAGGAATGCACACGGCTGGTAAGCGTAGATGATGCCATCATAAGCATGAGCATCCCACTTATGCGTCTGCTCATGCAAACTTTGACGCACATTAAGGAGCAGGCATCTGCAGCCGAGTTTGATGAGGAGGAAGAAGAGGAGGGAAGCCTTGATGACAGTCAGCCATTGTCCGGAACCTCTCCTGGACGAGGTGGAGGAAGAGGAAGAGGAGGAGGAGGATGATGATGGGGATGATTATTTAGGGGAGGAGGATGTTTCTCATGGGGCAAGAGAAAATGTTGGCATGGCAAAGTCTGGTACAGGGTTTGTGCGTGACTGGAGGGATGTAGATTTGCCAGAAAGTGCTCCTCCACACAGAACTCACAGTGCACCATTGACACCGGGAACATTGGCCCACATGTCAGATTATGCCTTGCAGATCCTAAAAAGGGACCCCCGCATTGCCAAAATGATGAACGATGACGACTGCTGATTGGCCAGTATCCTGGATCCACGCTATAAAGGCAAATTCCAAAACATAATGCCACAGGAGAACCTTGACCTAATATTGGCTAACAAACAAGCAACTCTGGTAAACCGGTTGGTTGAGGCATTCCCAGCACACAGCAGCAGTGAAGGTTCTCACACGAGCCGTAGGGGCCAGGGGCAGCTTGGAAGTGGTGATCGTGGTGCGCACATCAGAAGTGGCGTTGGAGACAGGGGTTTCATGACCATGTTGTGGACTGATTTTTCAAGTCCCGCTCACATGATTGGTAATACTGCATTGATTGAAAGTGACAGGAGACAGCAGTTGTCAACTATGGTTACAATCTACTTCTCGCCCCATATCGATGTTCTCCCTCACAGGTCATTCCCCTTTGACTATTGGGCCGCTAAACTGGACACCTGTCCTGAATTGGCACAATATGCCTTACAGAAGCTCGCTTGCCCAGCTGCAAGTGTGCTATCGGAAAGAGTCTTCAGTGCAGCTGGATCAATCCTGACAGAAAAAAGGACCCGTCTGGCGACCCAAAATGTGGATGATCTAACCTTCATTAAAATGAACCATGCCTGGGTTTCCAAGGATTTTGTCCCACCTTACCCTGATGACGCATAGGTTGCCAGAAAAATTGCTTGCTTTGGTCCTCCTCTTCCTCGGACTTGACCAATTTTGCCTTTAGCAGCAGCTGAATGTCCCACATCAACATATGCCATTTTGTAAACCTCTCTAACTGGGCTGCCTCACCCCCCCATGGCCGGGCTCACCAACTTGCGCATGCAACCGTGCGAGTGCCGTTGCCCTGGACAGGTGGGTAGGCCGACTCTTGGGCACGGACACTGGCACAGGGTCCCTCATAGTGCAATCAAGTGTCTCTGACGGTGGGGGTGCACACCCGCCGTCAGACACACCACCGTACTATGAGAGGCTACATATATACGTGTTATCCGGTGAAACTTTACCCTTTATCAACTTTCTACAATGTTGTCGAATCCATGCTGGGCCTGAGAACGGCTGCCGAGTAGTGTTGAGCATTCCGATACCGCAAGTATCGGGTATCGGCCGATACTTGCTGTATCGGAATTCCGATACCGACTTCCGATATTTTTTCAATATCGGAATTCGGCATCGGAATCGGAAGTTCAGTTGATTGACGGCCTGACGTCATCATGATGCGCGGTGTGTGCGCATCATGATGCGCCGTCATTTCGGGCCTTCCGGGGGTCTCTGCCGGCCTGCCGGGGGGCTGTGCCGGCCTGCCGGGGGGCTGTGTGGACTGCCCGGGGTCTCTGCCGGCCTGCCGGGGGGCTGTGCCGGCCTGCCGGGGGGCTGTGCACCCTGTGGGGGTCTGTACCGGCCTGCCGGGGGGCTGTGCCGGCCTGCCGGGGGGCTGTGCTGATGTCCGGGGGTCTGTGCAAGCATCGTCCGATGGGACTACAAGTCCCATCGGGCGATGCCTGCTACCATGACAGTGATTGACACATTAGCCAATGATGGGACAGTAGTAGTCCCATCATCCGGCTAATGTGTTAAATGTTAAAAAAAAAAAAAAATACTACATACATACTACATGCTACATACATACTACATATATACTACATACATACTACATACATGCTACATACATACTACATGCATGCTACATACATACTACATGCATGCTACATACATACTACATGCTACATACATACTACATACATACTACATACATACTACATGCTACATACATACTACATACATACTACATACATACTACATATATACTACATGCATGCTACATACATACTACATATATACTACATGCATGCTACATACATACTACATATATACTACATGCATGCTACATACATACTACATGCTACATGCATGCTACATACATACTACATACATGCTACATATATACTACATACATACTACATATATACTACATGCATGCTACATATATACTACATACATACTACATATATACTACATGCATGCTACATATATACTACATACATACTACATATATACTACATACATGCTACATACATACTACATACATACTACATATATACTACATGCATGCTACATATATACTACATGCTACATACATACCACATACATACTACATACATGCTACATATATACTACATGCATGCTACATACATACTACATATATACTACATGCATGCTACATACATACTACATGCTACATGCATGCTACATACATACTACATACATACTACATGCTACATACATACCACATATATACTACATACATACAATACATTCATACAATACATACATAGACATACAGTACATATAACATAGAGTAACATACTTACCAATACTTGTCACATTGTTCCCCGAAGCCATTGTCTTTCCGGAATAAATATTAACATAACAAACCACAAAAATACTCACCCACGATCCGAAGCAGTCCACGAGTGTGTCCCACGACGATCTTGGGTAGAGAACTGCAGCATCAGATGATGCTGCCGTTCTCTACGGGCTGCAGGAATCCAATGACGGAAGGTAGGTATCCTTCCGCACTGTATTCCTCCGCCACTTAAAAAAAAAAAAGTCCCTAGTCTCACTTTATGCCATTGCTGTGTGGGAAATTCCCACACAGCAATGGCATAAAGTGAGACTAGGGACTTTTTTTTTTTTTAAGTGGCGGAGGAATACAGTGCGGAAGGATACCTACCTTCCGTCATTGGATTCCTGCAGCCCGTAGAGAATGGCAGCATCAGCTGATGCTGCAGTTCTCTACCCAAGATCGTCGTGGGACACACTCGTGGACTGCTTCGGATCGTGGGTGAGTATTTTTGTGGTTTGTTATGTTAATATTTATTCCGTAGACGACAATGGCTTCGGGGAACAATGTGACAAGTATTGGTAAGTATGTTACTCTATGTTATATGTACTGTATGTCTATGTATGTATTGTATGAATGTATTGTATGTATGTAGTATATATGTGGTATGTATGTAGCATGTAGTATGTATGTAGTATGTATGTAGCATGCATGTAGCATGTAGTATGTATGTAGCATGCATGTAGTATATATGTAGTATGTATGTAGCATGCATGTAGTATATATGTAGCATGTATGTAGTATGTATGTGGTATGTATGTAGCATGTAGTATATATGTAGCATGCATGTAGTATATATGTAGTATGTATGTAGCATGTATGTAGTATATATGTAGTATGTATGTAGTATATATGTAGCATGCATGTAGTATATATGTAGTATGTATGTAGTATATATGTAGCATGCATGTAGTATATATGTAGTATGTATGTAGTATATATGTAGCATGTATGTAGTATGTATGTAGCATGCATGTAGCATGTAGTATGTATGTAGCATGCATGTAGTATATATGTAGTATGTATGTAGCATGCATGTAGTATATATGTAGCATGCATGTAGTATGTATGTGGTATGTATGTAGTATATATGTAGTATGTATGTAGTATATATGTAGCATGTATGTAGTATGTATGTAGCATGCATGTAGCATGTAGTATGTATGTAGCATGCATGTAGTATATATGTAGTATGTATGTAGCATGCATGTAGTATATATGTAGCATGCATGTAGTATATATGTAGTATGTATGTAGTATATATGTAGCATGTATGTAGTATGTATGTAGCATGCATGTAGCATGTAGTATGTATGTAGCATGCATGTAGTATATATGTAGTATGTATGTAGCATGCATGTAGTATATATGTAGCATGCATGTAGTATATATGTAGTATGTATGTAGTATATATGTAGCATGTATGTAGTATGTATGTAGCATGCATGTAGCATGTAGTATGTATGTAGCATGCATGTAGTATATATGTAGTATGTATGTAGCATGCATGTAGTATATATGTAGCATGCATGTAGTATATATGTAGTATGTATGTAGTATGTAGTATGAATGTAGCATGTATGTAGTATGTAGTATGAATGTAGCATGTAATTTTTTTTTTTTTTTTTTTACATTTAACACATTAGCCGGATGATGGGACTACTACTGTCCCATCATTGGCTAATGTGTCAATCACTGTCATGGTAGCAGGCATCGCCCGATGGGACTTGTAGTCCCATCGGACGATGCCTGCACAGACCCCCGGAGCCTGCACAGCCCCCCGGCAGGCCGGCACAGCCCCCCGGAGCCTGCACAGACCACCGGCAGGCCGGCACAGACCACCGGAGCCTGCACAGACCCCCTGGCAGGCCGGCACAGCCCCCCGGCAGGCCGGCACAGCCCCCCGGCAGGCCGGCACAGACCACCGGAGCCTGCACAGACCCCCTGGCAGGCCGGCACAGCCCCCCGAAAGGCCCGTACAGACCCCAGAGAGGCTGTACAAGGGCAGGAAAGGGTTTTTCTTATTCCGATACCGGAAGTCCCATAGACTTGAATGGGACTTCCGGTATCGGAATCGGCGATACCGATACTTTTTTTAAAGATCGGCCGATACCATCCGATACGATACTTTGAAGTATCGGATGGTATCGCTCAACTCTACTGCCGAGCTGTTAAGCAAGCTACAGCACCTGTGGTTTGGACACATAATTTTTTAATTTTGTCAGGAATGCCGGTTAGGCCTAATTCCGGAATTGCGGTTGACCTGCACTTACTGGGAAATCATCGTTCGCGGGGAATAATTGGAATCCCAGATCCCCATCACTAATGGTGTTCAGCGGGTTATCTGCACCTGTAAGCGACAAAAGCTGGTCCTTTCAGTGTAGCGCGCATGCAGCCCCGGACATGTAAGGGCATGATAGACCTGTTATTGCTCGATCTCACATGCCAGAGCCTCGCGTATCCCTCTAGTAAGCTTGACGCGTACCGCAGGGGCATGCCGGAATCTCGGTCGTTAACGGAATAAAGCTGAGAAATCGCTAGCACAACTACAAACAGACATACCACACCACACACAGAATCGATAAAGCTTTCAATGTGTGCATCTTTTCTTTAGGTGGCATGGTTGTGGTTTCCCGGGTGGAGTCCAATTAAGCCACAGGCTCCACTCCTGGTGGTGCCCTTTTGGGCATTCCTTTAAGGTTCAGCTTTGCAATCATACTGCCCCCGGAAACCAAACACTTTGCCTTCATAGACTCTGTTTGGAGGTTCTTAGGAATAACGCAGCACGATCGGCAGTTGGCATAATTTATTGGTTGGAAGTCCGACGGTATATGATCGTGTTTGATTTCAGAATTATTTTTTTTTGTGTTTGTATTTTACATTTTTATTCCAGCCTTTCTTGACTTCATAAGGGCATGACAAGCCTATCTCTGTGTCTCCTCCACCTCCTCCTTTTACGCCCTTTTCCATATGTTATTTTTGTCTTCTGAGCATTTTGTCTGCTTTGGGACACCTTTTAAGGTGTTTTGCAATTGTTTTCTATGTGTTTGTATGTGTTTGTGTTTGCCTGCCATTGTTTTCAATGGGGTTCGACGGTATTCATCGAACGTTCGACGAACATTCGACGAACTTGCCTCCTGTGCGACGAACCAAAACACTAGCGGGGTGGTTCAACACTACTCCTGATATACAGACGTACATTGTTAATGTTTAAACTATGCTATATATACCTGGTATCTGGTGATACTGTACCCTTTCTGCCAGGAAGTCCTCCTCCAACCAACACTATAAGTGTATCATTGACACCTGTAACATTGTCCCACATGTGTGATTATTACTTGCGGATCTTCTTGTTATATTGTGGTGTGATCCATCCTGAGCGTGTGAGTGTCTATGGGTTACTCCTGCAATTTAGATGTACGTTTAAAAATTACCCCAACACTGTATACAGCTCTACGCTTGTGATACATTACCCATTTACTGCTTGTTATATTCTGGTCTAATCCAAACTGACCAAGTGAGAGTTATTTTCTGACTGTGGAAATAAATACTGAGATTGACAACAATGACACCTACACTGTGTACAGCTGTACTCTTGAGATCCATTACCATTTTACGGCTTTTTAGATTGTGTTGTAATCCAATACTGAGCCTGAGAGTGTCTGTGTGTGCCGCCTCAAATATCTACGGAGATTTAGAATGTTTAAACTATACTATATATACCTGTTATCTGATGATACTGTACACTTTGTCTAATTTTTATATTCTTGTCTAATCCATACTGAGCCTGTGAGCGTCTCTGTGTGACTGATGGAATATATAAAAATGCAAGCACTGAGTCATCAAGTGCTGGCTCCTGGTCAGGAAGAACCCCTTTCCTTGTGTCCTTCACCCCCACCCAAAGTGAATGATGCAGCAGGCCACACTTCACATTAGTCCATGTAGCTCTTTCTATCATACCATGCCTGGGTTATCAAGTCAAATCATGAATTCCCAAGTCCAAGATGAATCTGACATGGAGTGTGGGTGGCCAGCCAGGGCAGTGGAGTTAATCGGTACCAGGCTGGTGTCTCACAGGGATGTGTCACGGTGGTGGTGACCCGTTCCATGGCCCTGGGCGTCCATGCAAAGGGGTGAATTACGTTTATAGGTGAATGAAACGTGACGCCACCTGTGGTTTCTGATTAGATTGACCAGTGCTGCAGTGTCGCTTCTCTGGGACAGATGTGGTGCAGCTAAGATGTAGAAGCCCTGCACAGGTAGGGCCGTAGTTGCAGGGCAGATGAAAGAGTTGGTAGATGGTGTGCAGTGCAGGATGTAGCAGAGCCGTGCGCCAGGCGCAAGAGAAAGATGACAGATTCAGTCGTGCAGTTCCTTTACCTGTACTTGGTAAGTGCCATCCAGGACCCAGAGTACAGATGGAGAAGGAGTTGGTCAGCCTGGAAGCCAATTTTGAATTCTCTCTCTGCAGATAGGTAGTGTGGCCTCCGTTCTAGCGCTTATCTGAGGTACTCGCAGTGCTGAGTTCAATGAAGTTCCCCCTGTTGACTCTCTTTTGGAACTTTCTTGTATGGCAGGCAGCCATAGCCTTTTCCTTCTGGCTCACACACGTCGATGCTGGGGCCTCCGAGCCTTAGTTGGGTACAGAGCATTTACAGCTGCTACTTCCTCCGGTTTCTGCTGCAGGAACTTCAGTGTCCCTACAAACTTGGATACCGGAATCCAGACCATGTGCTCCAGCTAGGAAGGAGCATTAATTCTGCTCATCCTCCAGCTCCCCTTCTCACGTCAACACACACTTCCCCTTCCCTGCACAGAGTGCCCTAACTTACCTCCTCCCGACAACAGAGAGCAGCTCCTCAGCAGTCAGGTTCAGAGGTCTCCCTGCTGGCCTGGAGTGGGAAAAGTGTTGTGTGCTGGTTTAACTGCTAGAGAGATCCTTCGTTGCTCCCAAGCATGACATCACACTCCCTAGGAGGAAGGTAATGCCACTGTGGTGACCGTACTCCTTTGGGCACCACAAGTGCACTGATGCCCAGCCACTGCTTGATGATTCTGCTGGTACATTGACCCAGACCACTACATTCCCCTCACACTCTACACAGCCAGAATCTGACCCTGAGGAAACTCAGGTTCCCCTTCCCACATACTATACCACCTTACACGGTGACAAAGAGGAAGGTGCAGATGAAAGTGCAGGTTCCTCGAGCAGGTGGGGGGCATACTCATGGGCGACGGCACTGGCATAGGGCCCCTCATAGTATGCAAAAGTGTCTCTGCCGGTGGGAGGGCCCCCACCCACCCTCACCTGCCGTCAGACACACCGCCACACACCGCTGTACTATGAGGGGCCCTGTGCCAGTGCCGTCGCCAACGAGTGGGACCCCCCTTCTTGCTCAGGATCACAGCACTTGCAAAGTTGAAATACTTACCTCTCCCTGCTCCACCACATGACGTCTTCCACGTGTCCTGACAGTGATATTCTGATCAGAGAGCGCAATGACATCACGTCTGTACGCTGTAATATCCACACGTTATGAAGAATTCAAGGTATTAAACTTTAGATATGTTTTATTCTTCGTCCTCCAGCACACAGCATAACACTTGCATTCCCATGCTACCAGAAGTGAAACTGAAACTTCCCTTCTCATCCCTCTTGTCTCCACCCTCCAAGTCCCATAAGTCTGGCTTGCTTAAAGAGACAGATCTAATTATTATACATTACATCATCCCCTTTTTTTTTTTTTTTATAAATAATCTATATTACTGATAAATGCAACAACATGAACACGTCCAAAGAAATCATATGTCCATTTTGTCTTATTTGTTCAATTCTAAAACCAGAGAAACAAACAACAAAAAAAACAAAACAAAACTGTAGTTACACTTCTTCAATAAGCCTCGATGGAGCTCTTCTCTCTCGTGTAGGATAACGTCTGGGCTCATTGAGAGAGTTCATTGTTGATGGACCAGCTCCCTCTTGTTGGTCCTCTCCACCATCGGATACCAAATCTTCCACCAAAGAGAGTTCATTGTCATCATTCTGCGGTATGACTTTAAAATATGAAGAATTTCGCGTTATGGAGTGTCCATCTCGTTCAGCTGTGATCATGCTGCCTTTCCTTTTGGTAACATAATGTTTTGCAGGACCATATACAGGTGAGGTCTTGTTGGTTGGTCTTTGACGTACCACCACGACATCCCCTCTTTCGATGGCACTTGACTGTGTCCTTCGCCTTCTGTCTGCATAACGTTTCATGGCTTGTTTGTTGGAGAAATCTGTGGATCTCACTGAGGAGTCACTCGGTCGGGGATGGCTGGTCACATCAGGGAGACGTATACGCAGGGTTCTGCTGAACATTAAATGAGCTGGAGCAGCATTAGTAGTGGAGTGTGGCGTATTGCGGTAATTACGCATGAATTTGTATAATGACTGTTTCAGTGGGATGTGCTCCAGACTCGCTGCCTTGATACGTTTCCCCAGAGTGCGCATAAAACGTTCCACAATTCCATTGGCTTGCGGCCAGCAAGGTGTGATTTTCCTGTGATTGAATCCCAAGTATTCAGAAAATTGTGTAAACACATGTCCATTGAATGGAGGTCCATTGTCTGTTTTGACCACTTTTGGAATACCATATGCCGAGAAAATGTCGTCCAGCTCTGGTATGACATTATTAGCAGATGTTGAAGAGATAAATGAAATGACAGGGTATCGAGAATATTCATCAATTGTTACGAGAATGTATTGGCCATTTGGCAATGGTCCATATACAGTGGGGCAAAAAAGTATTTAGTCAGTCAGCAATAGTGCAAGTTCCACCACTTAAAAAGATGAGAGGCGTCTGTAATTTACATCATAGGTAGACCTCAACTATGGGAGACAAACTGAGAAAAAAAAATCCAGAAAATCACATTGTCTGTTTTTTTTTCATTTTATTTGCATATTATGGAGGAAAATAAGTATTTGGTCAGAAACAAAATTTCATCTCAATACTTTGTGATATATCCTTTGTTGGCAATGACAGAGGTCAAACGTTTTCTGTAAGTCTTCACAAGGTTGCCACACACTGTTGTTGGTATGTTGGCCCATTCCTCCATGCAGATCTCCTCTAGAGCAGTGATGTTTTTGGCTTTTCGCTTGGCAACACGGACTTTCAACTCCCTCCAAAGGTTTTCTATAGGGTTGAGATCTGGAGACTGGCTAGGCCACTCCAGGACCTTGAAATGCTTCTTACGAAGCCACTCCTTCGTTGACCTGGCGGTGTGCTTTGGATCATTGTCATGTTGAAAGACCCAGCCACGTTTCATCATCAATGCCCTTGCTGATGGAAGGAGGTTTGCACTCAAAATCTCACGATACATGGCCCCATTCATTCTTTCATGTACCCGGATCAGTCGTCCTGGCCCCTTTGCAGAGAAACAGCCCCAAAGCATGATGTTTCCACCACCATGCTTTACAGTAGGTATGGTGTTTGATGGATGCAACTCAGTATTCTTTTTCCTCCAAACACGACAAGTTGTGTTTCTACTAGAGTTGAGCGATACCGTCCGATACTTCAAAGTATCGTATCGGATGGTATCGGCCGATCTTTAAAAAAAGTATCGGTATCGCCGATTCCGATACCGGAAGTCCCATTCAAGTCTATGGGACTTCCGGTATCGGAATAAGAAAAACCCTTTCCTGCCCTTGTACAGCCTCTCTGGGGTCTGTACGGGCCTTTCGGGGGGCTGTGCCGGCCTGCCAGGGGGTCTGTGCAGGCTCCGGTGGTCTGTGCCGGCCTGCCGGTGGTCTGTGCAGGCTCCGGGGGGCTGTGCTGGCCTGCCGGGGGGCTGTGCCGGCCTGCCGGGGGGCTGTGCAGGCTCCGGGGGGCTGTGCCGGCCTGCCGGGGGGCTGTGCCGGCCTGCCGGGGGGCTGTGCCGGCCTGCCGGTGGTCTGTGCAGGCTCCGGGGGTCTGTGCAGGCATCGTCCGATGGGACTACAAGTCCCATCGGGCGATGCCTGCTACCATGACAGTGATTGACACATTAGCCAATGATGGGACAGTAGTAGTCCCATCATCCAGCTAATGTGTTAAATGTAAAAAAAAAAAAAAAAAAAAAAAAAAAAATTACATGCTACATACATACAACATGCATACTACATACATGCTACATTCATACTACATAAATACTACATGCAACATACATACTACATATATACTACATGCATGCTACATACATACTGCATGCTACATACATACCACATATATACTACATACATACTACATGCATGCTACATGCATGCTACATGCTACATACATAACACATATATACTACATGCATGCTACATACATACTACATGCTACATACTACATATATACTACATGCATGCTACATACTACATGCTACATACATACTACATATATACTACATGCATGCTACATACATACTGCATGCTACATGCATGCTACATACATACTACATACATACTACATGCTACATACATACTACATATATACTACATGCATGCTACATGCATGCTACATACATACCACATACATAACACATATATACTACATGCATGCTACATACATACTACATGCTACATACATACCATATACATACTACATGCATGCTACATACATACTACATGCATGCTACATACATACTACATATATACTACATGCATGCTACATACTACATGCTACATACATACTACATATATACTACATGCATGCTACATACATACTACATGCTACATACATACCATATACATACTACATGCATGCTACATACATACTACATGCATGCTACATACATACTACATGCTACATACATACTACATATATACTACATGCATGCTACATACTACATGCTACATACATACTACATATATACTACATGCATGCTACATACATACTACATGCTACATACATACCACATACATACTACATATATACTACATGCATGCTACATACATACTACATATATACTACATGCATGCTACATACATACTACATGCATGCTACATACATACTACATGCTACATACATACCACATACATGCTACATATATACTACATGCATGCTACATACATACTACATATATACTACATGCATGCTACATACATACTGCATGCTACATGCATGCTACATACATACTACATACATACTACATGCTACATACATACCACATATATACTACATACATACAATACATTCATACAATACATACATAGACATACAGTACATATAACATAGAGTAACATACTTACCAATACTTGTCACATTGTTCCCCGAAGCCATTGTCGTCTACGGAATAAATATTAACATAACAAACCACAAAAATACTCACCCACGATCCGAAGCAGTCCACGAGTGTGTCCCACGACGATCTTGGGTAGAGAACTGCAGCATCAGCTGTTGCTGCCGTTCTCTACGGGCTGCAGGAATCCAATGACGGAAGGTAGGTATCCTTCCGCACTGTATTCCTCCGCCACTTAAAAAAAAAAAGTCCCTAGTCTCACTTTATGCCATTGCTGTGTGGGAATTTCCCACGCAGAAATGGCATAAAGTGAGACTAGGGACTTTTTTTTTTTTAAGTGGCGGAGGAATACAGTGCGGAAGGATACCTACCTTCCGTCATTGGATTCCTGCAGCCCGTAGAGAATGGCAGCATCATCTGATGCTGCAGTTCTCTACCCAAGATCGTCGTGGGACACACTCGTGGACTGCTTCGGATCGTGGGTGAGTATTTTTGTGGTTTGTTATGTTAATATTTATTCCGTAGACGACAATGGCTTCGGGGAACAATGTGACAAGTATTGGTAAGTATGTTACTCTATGTTATATGTACTGTATGTCTATGTATGTATTGTATGAATGTATTGTATGTATGTAGTATATATGTGGTATGTATGTAGCATGTAGTATGTATGTAGCATGCATGTAGCATGTAGTATGTATGTAGCATGCATGTAGTATATCTGTAGTATGTATGTAGCATGCATGTAGTATATATGTAGTATGTATGTAGCATGTAGTATGTATGTAGTATGTATGTAGTATGTATGTGGTATGTATGTAGCATGTAGTATGTATGTAGCATGCATGTAGTATATATGTAGTATGTATGTAGCATGTAGTATGTATGTAGTATGTATGTAGTATGTATTGTATGTATGTAGTATTTATGTGGTATGTATGTAGCATGTAGTATGTATGTAGCATGCATGTAGTATGTAGTATGTATGTAGTATGTATGTGGTATGTATGTAGCATGTAGTATGTATGTAGCATGCATGTAGTATGTATGTAGTATGTATGTAGTATGTATGTAGTATGTATGTAGTATGTAGTATGTATGTAGCATGCATGTAGTATATATGTAGTATGTATGTAGCATGCATGTAGTATGTATGTAGTATGTATGTAGTATGTATGTAGCATGCAGTATGTATGTAGCATGTATGTAGTATATATGTAGTATGTATGTAGCAAGCATGTAGTATGTATGTAGCATGTAGTATGTATGTAGCATGCATGTAGTATGTATGTAGTATTTTTTTTTTTTTTTTTTTTTTTTAACATTTAACACATTAGCCGGATGATGGGACTACTACTGTCCCATCATTGGCTAATGTGTCAATCACTGTCATGGTAGCAGGCATCGCCAGATGGGACTTGTAGTCCCATCGGACGATGCTTGCACAGACCCCCGGACATCAGCACAGCCCCCCGGCAGGCCGGCACAGCCCCCCGGCAGGCCGGTACAGACCCCCACAGGGTGCACAGACCACCGGCAGGCCGGCACAGCCCCCCGGCAGGCCGGTACAGACCCCGGGCAGTCCACACAGCCCCCCGGCAGGCCGGCACAGCCCCCCGGCAGGCCGGCAGAGACCCCCGGAAGGCCCGAAATGACGGCGCATCATGATGCGCACACACCGCGCATCATGATGACGTCAGGCCGTCAATCAACTGAACTTCCGATTCCGATGCCGAATTCCGATATTGAAAAAATATCGGAAGTCGGTATCGGAATTCCGATACAGCAAGTATCGGCCGATACCCGATACTTGCGGTATCGGAATGCTCAACACTAGTTTCTACCAAACAGTTCCAGTTTGGTTTCATCAGACCATAGGACATTCTCCCAAAACTCCTCTGGATCATCCAAATGCTCTCTAGCAAACTTCAGACGGGCCCGGACATGTACAGGCTTAAGCAGTGGGACACGTCTGGCACTGCAGGATCTGAGTCCATGGTGGCGTAGTGTGTTACTTATGGTAGGCCTTGTTACATTGGTCCCAGCTCTCTGCAGTTCATTCACTAGGTCCCCCCGCGTGGTTCTGGGATTTTTGCTCACCGTTCTTGTGATCATTCTGACCCAACGGGGTGGGATTTTGCGTGGAGCACCAGATCGAGGGAGATTCTCAGTAGTCTTGTATGTCTTCCATTTTCTAATTATTGCTCCCACAGTTGATTTCTTCACTCCAAGCTGGTTGGCTATTGCAGATTCAGTCTTCCCAGCCTGGTGCAGGGCTACAATTTTGTTTCTGGTGTCCTTTGACAGCTCTTTGGTCTTCACCATAGTGGAGTTTGGAGTCAGACTGTTTGAGGGTGTGCACAGGTGTCTTTTTATATACTGATAACAAGTTTAAACAGGTGCCATTACTACAGGTAATGAGTGGAGGAAAGAGGAGACTCTTATAGAAGAAGTTACAGGTCTGTGAGAGCCAGAAATCTTGATTGCTTGTTTCTGACCAAATACTTATTTTCCACCATAATATGCAAATAAAATGAAAAAAAAACAGACAATGTGATTTTCTGGATTTTTTTTTCTCAGTTTGTCTCCCATAGTTGAGGGTTACCTATGATGTAAATTACAGACGCCTCTCATCTTTTTAAGTGGTGGAACTTGCACTATTGCTGACTGACTAAATACTTTTTTGCCCCACTGTATATCGACTGCCACTTCCTCCCAGACAGCAGTGGGTAACGGAGACATTTGTAACGGCTCTAAGCTTGATGATGGAGTGATTAATTGACAAGTAGAACAGCGTCTAATCTTTTCTTCCACCAAGTGATCCATATTTGGGAACCACACTTTTTCTCTGAGTAACTTCTTTGTGCCCACAATTCCTAAATGACCTTCATGTGCTATCTGTATGACTAAGTTACGCAAAGTCTTAGGTACAACTAGTTTGGTACCTCAAAGAATGAGGTGTTCTTCAGTGACTGATAATTCCTCACGTACGTTTGAGAATAGTTTTAACTCTTTCAGATCAATCTCAGAATCAGGAAATTTTTCTTTTTGAATTTCATGCCACCTTCGATTTTGGATGATTTGTATTAGGGCACAGAGTGTCTTGTCTTTTGTTGTTTCATTTATAAATTGATCAAGAGAAAGTGCTTTTGGCACGGCATGATCTGTAACAAAACGTAGGTATTCTTCAATGGAGGAATGCACAGGTATATCATCATTAGTAGGATGTCTTAAAAGATAATCAGCCGGATTGCTGTATTTTCCAGGTTTGTGAACAATTTTATAGTTGTAGTCCTGTAGACGTAGGCCCCATCGTTCAATTCGTGCAGGCATTTTAGCTCTGGGATTTCCAAAAATTGTAAGAAGTGCTTGATGATCTGTGACAATGGTGAAGGGAGCTCCATAGAGAAATAAGTGAAAGTGTTCACATCCCCAGACTACTGCCAAGCTTTATTTTTCAGGTTGAGAATATTTTCTTTCAGTGTTTGTTAAGCTTTTACTTGCATAAGAAATGATGTGAGGATTTTGATTGTTATCCTTGTATTGCGCTAGAATAGCACCCAGTCCCACGGGACTGGCGTCCACAATCAGTTCAGTTCGAAGAGCTGGATCAAAATAAGCCATAGTGGTTGTCGAGCAGAGTTCATTTTTAATTGTTTCAAAAGAGGCCTGACAGCCTTGAGACCATTGAAAAATACAACTTTGTTTTGTAAGTTCCCGTAGTGGATTGCTGATTGTTGAAAAATTCGGAATATATCTAGCACAGTAACTTGCCATTCCAAGGAAAGAACGCACTTCACTAGCATCCTGTGGAATTGAGGCTGTTCTGATAGCTTCCACTTTCTTGGGGTCTGGTTGTACTCCTTTTGCCGAGAAGATGTGACCATAGAATTCTAATGAACCCTTGTCAAACTCGCACTTCTCTTTGCTTAAAGTGAGTCCAGCAGAAAGCAGGCATTCGAAGATAGCATATAGAGCACGATTATGCTCAGCTTGAGTTTTACCAAAAACCAATATGTCATCACTGTAATTAAAGGCATTTGGGATGTGTTGAATGACACTCCTTATTGTATCCTGAAAAATTTCTGCTGCTGAGCAGACTCCAAAAGTCAATCTTTTGTATCTTCTGAGGCCCACATGGGTGGAAAATGTGGTCAAATATCGGGACTCTGGACTCAGTTCTAATTGATGATATCCCTTATTGAGGTCGAGCTTTGAAAAGACGGTGGCTCCATTTAATAAATGAATAATGTCATCAATCGTAGGTGAGATATGTCTTTCCCTCTGGATAGCGGTGTTGGGCAGGCGCATGTCAACACACAGTCTCACTTGATCAGGAGTCTTTGGTTTTGGAACTACCACAAGTGGAGAGACCCACGGAGTGGGACCAGTAACAGTTTCAATAACGTCCTCATCCATGAGCAATTGGAGTTCCTTTTCTACCTTCTGTCTCAGGTGAAATGGAATACGCCTGTGAGGCTGGGCTACTGGACGAACATTGTCATCCACATGAAGGTGTACTTGAGAGTCCTTTAGTTTTCCCAAACCACTAAATAGGGAGGGAAAGCTGTTCACCATAGTTTGTACATCCATATCCGCAGGGTCAGTTATGGTATGAATAATCTGGATGAGCCCTAGCTCCAAGGCAGTGTGATAGCTGAGAAGACATCCTCCCGATCCTTGTAATGTGTGGAAAGTGGTTTTCTGCCTGTTTTCTTTATATCTAATTTCAGCATCAAATTGTCCCATTATAGCTAGAGGTGTTTTAGATCCATAAGGAAAGATTTTAGTCTGCACTTGTTGCAAGACTGGCCTTGTTTTCAATTGTTCATATGTAGTGCCATCTATGATATCCACTGAAGCTCCTGTATCTATTGTAAAGGTAATGTCAGTGTTGCAGATTAAGAGTGTAACACAGGGAGACTGTACTGAACCAGTGACAGAGGTAGTGAACACATAGTTCTCAGTCGCAGACATTTCTTCTGTGTCCTGATTTATCACTTTTACATCTGCAGATTTTGTCATAGGCAGCGGAGGCTTGTAGTGCGCTGATTTGCAAACAGCTGCAAAATGATTCCCTTTTCCACATTTACTGCAGGTTTGTCCCATAGCTGGACATTTGTTCTGGTGGTGAGGGAAATCCTGTCCACATCTATAACATTTCTTCTGTTTCTGGGCTTGTTTGTCTGGTAAATTTTTCTGTTTGAGATTCTGCACATGTAATTTATCCCCATTCTCCATTACGGTAGCCTGATGATCTGCTATTTCTATAGCACGGGCCATTTTGAGCAAATCATGTAGAGAGATATCCTGCTGCAGAGCCTTACGCCTTAGGTTATTAGACGAGCAGGTGACAATTATTTGAGTTAGGATTTCATCATCTACATCTGTAAAGGCACATCCATGTGCTAACTCTTTCAGCCGTGTGACATAAGTGTCTATGGACTCTTTTGGAAGCTGCTTGGCAATCCTGAATTTATATCTTTCATATCTGATATTCTGTTTGGGGTTGAAATAGCCAGTGAGAGCTTTAGTGCAGTTGCTGTATGTGTCTGTTTCTGCTGCAGGTAACGTACTGTATATGTCATAGACTCCTGTGCCCGCACAATGCAGGAACAAAGCTCTCTTTCTTTTCTCCTCTTTTATGTCCATGGCTTCTAGGAAATTCTCAAATCTGTTTAGCCATTTTCTCCAGTTATGGGAGAGATTAATGACATCAGTCATATCAAACTGTGGGAATGTGTGCAAGTAGTCAGCCATGATAGAGTCTCTCAGTGGTGCTGGCGTGTGAAGCGGTAAAATAGAGTCCGTACTCACAGCAGTAGGTGATTATATCCCATCCTCGTCGCCAGTTGTAATATCCACACGTTATGAAGAATTCAAGGTATTAAACTTTAGATATGTTTTATTCTTCGTCCTCCAGCACACAGCATAACACTTGCATTCCCATGCTACCAGAAGTGAAACTGAAACTTCCCTTCTCATCCCTCTTGTCTCCACCCTCCAAGTCCCATGCTTAAAGAGATAGATCTAATTATTATACATTACATACGCCCTCTGCCTAAACAGCCAAGTGCAGTGAGATGGAAGATGTGGACGATGAGGAGTCAAGACTAGTACAGGGATTCCCTAGCGAGGAGACTTATTTGTTTTCAATGTTGGGACAGCAATTTTTGGGGAGCACTATACTCTGGAGAATGATATATGGGGCCCACCATACACTGGAGCATTCCAAAGGTGGACATCAGACACTGGAGCAGCTCATCATATACTGTTTCAAACATTATATGGGACCAATGATTCTGTATAGAGAAATATATGGGCCTCATTACTCTGTATAGCGCACTATGTGGTGCCCATAATACTGTATGTCCGTTTTTGGAGCTATTGGAGAATTTAAAATTGATATCAGTCATGAGATGTAAAAAGTGAAGTATTTTTCATTGTACTATACCGCTATTTCTCTGCCGTATCGGAGCATCATGAGTTGCGGTATGTGTAAAAGGGGCGCTCTTTGGCCCAAGGCACATGAAAACCTGGAGCCAGCCCTACCCCCCCACAACTTTAGCCAAATAACCCCCATTTTTCAGTGCTAACTATTATTATGAAGTAAATTAAGGTTGACAAGCTTCAGTAATAAAAATTGATGCTTTTGGCATTCAAATGGGCACTGTAGGTGTGTTTACTGTCCTCCACTCCCTGCCCACTTTGCTTCCCCATTGACTTGCATTGTGTTTCGTGTTTCAGTCGGCCTTCGACTTTTCACGATAATCGGCCGATTTCGTTCGACGCGACTTTTGAGAAAGTCGGGTTTCATGAAACCCGACTCGACCCGAAAAAAGTCAAAGTCGCTCATCTCTTGTCACAGCTTTATTTAAATTACAGGATTAAAACAATCACAGTAGGAGTCAGGTGAAGTGCTAGTACATTGGGCTTCTCAAGTACTGTGATATCCCCAGCTGTCTGACACACAGAACCAGGACAGACAGCCATAAAGGGGCGGCACGCACTAGCTTGCCATTCAAGCAGAGCCAGTAAGCTTTCAGGGCACCAATGACCACATTATCCTGACTCCTGTGCTTAACCACTGTGCCCGCCCCTGATTGACGTTACCATTACAACGTCCTTGAGGCTGGCCAATGTCAGTATTCCGGGTTTTCTAAATCACCTTGTGAATGAATTTGCCCTTTGTTAACATGGAGGTTGCTGTTCTTGTTTGCCCTACTTCCTGTTCATGTGTATAAAACCGGCTCAGGTGCTGCCTTTCCTTGCTGGAGTATTCTGCTTCCTTCAGCTGTGCTGCTGGTTTCTGAGTGTGCTTCTGCTGTGGCTCTGGACATTCCCTGTTCTCTGTAGGAAAGCTGCACTCATCTTTGGAACTTAACCCTTGGTTCACGGTATTTGGTAAGAACTGTGTTCCTGAACTATGTGTGGTTCTTAACCCTTCACTCTTCCCCAATGAGAGCAGTTGGAACTGTCACCTACCGTGTGCCTTAATGTGAACCTGTTTCTGGACTCACCTGTGTTCATGCCGCTCCAGGGATCGACTTGTGAATCAGCTTTTGGACATTCCTGTGCTCTTGCTGCGTCTGGGATTTACCTATAGACTTGTTCTGGACTTCCCTGTGCTTGCTACATACCTGATTGGACTCTCTCTGCATCACTACGTTGTGAACTGCGCCACATCACCTGAGTGTTACACTCACCTTGGATCACATGTTTATGAGGACTCTGTTTTAGGAACTTTACTGAATTGCTATATCGCTTTAGGACTTGTCTCACTTCAGGTTATCAGCATACTGTTTTTGGGTGTCACTGCTGTTATAAAATACACTATTTGCACTAAAGTAACCCGCTTCTGTCTGTTCATTGCCCCACGCTATCAGAATCCTCGAGTTCCTACAATAGTATTACAGCCACCAAAGCCGAGCCTGTTCACCACCATGAGGTTTTACATCCTCTATTAGTTAAAATGAGTCCACCTTAACTTGTCTGCAACTTCCACCTGACTCCTAAACCGCCACCAGAGATGCCATTTGACACCTTAAATGGACTCGACCCCCCATCAACCATGCCTAATAAAGCCATCAACCATTTCTAAATGCTATGGAAAGACTGTGCACACAAGTAAAAAAAGAAAAATAAAATTTCAGAGCTCTGACAGATTAATTTTATCAATGCCATGCTACCAAGTTATGATAGATAATACGGTAACCACAGCAAAATAACAGTTGCTAAACATCCTGCAACGAGGATCCCATAATGGGGAATGTGGTAAGTAAACCAAAATTAAGGTCGTAGCTACAATCTGAATACCTGTATAATGACATCTGTCATGCCTCAAAAAACTATTATACCGCATGTATTGTAGCCAGCTCTAATAATTCACCAATTCACAGATTTTAGTTCTAGAAACCATCATTATTTACAGTAGCTGTGCAGTAAAATTTCTTAATCCCACTTACTATCACTACCCGAAAAGTGATTAACATATCAATAGAAAGATATTATAAATAGGGAGTAATTAAAAACTATACACAATATAACATCAACATTATAACCGACCATAAAATAACGTTCAGAATATCTGGAAGTAGTAATTTAAATAAACCTAAGCAGGTAAAGTCTACAAAGGCATTATTAATAACCCAGCCACGCCATTGTTAATTGTTTTTCATGCACTTGATAACATTTACTGTTGACCTCTCCAACTGGGTCAAAGGCGTTGGGAATAGGCATATTGCCCTTCGTGTTAATGCACTTGATTACTTTACCCTTAGCAGCTCCCACTGGCTCAAGGGCACCGGGAGTAGGCATACTGCCCTTTGTGTTAATGCACTTGATTATACCCTTAGCCGCTCCCATTGGCTCAAGGGCATCAGGAATAGGCATACTGCCCTTTGTGTTAATGCACTAGATTATACCCTTAGCCGCTCCCACCAGCTCAAGGGCATTGGGAATAGGCATATTGCCCTTCATGTTAATGCACTTGATTACTTTACCCTTAGTCACTCCCACTGACTCAAGGGCACACAGATGAGGTACATTGCTCTTCAGTTTCATGCACTAGATAACTGCATTGTCCAGCCGACAACCTTGAAAGAAACATGGTTTGGTCAATATAAACAGTCAAAAACCGTGCCTCGGCATTCTCAAGTCACATGAAAAAAGAGAGGGTCCTTGAAGCTATAGATTGTATTGAAAAGCATGCCTACCTTGTTCTCTTCTCCCCTCCAGCCGCTGTTCCTGGCTCAGAGGAGCCAATTTATTCTGTAGGCATGCAAAATATGATTGCCATGACCCCAGGGACTTTACCCTAACAGGGTTCTATAAAATATAAATGCTTCTGGAGACCAGGGGGCCATACCGTGATGGTCACCCCTCCATGCCAGGGGGCCATACTTGAGATGGTTACCTCCTCCACACCAGGGGGCCATACCTGAGATAATTACCCCTCAAAACCAGGGTGCCATACCTGAAATGGTTACCCTTCCAAACCTAGGGGGGGGGTCATATTGTGATGAACACCCCCCGAAACCAGAGGTCCATACTTGATATGGTTACCCCTTCTGACCAATTTATCAATAACTTCAAGGACCCACTGAAAGGAAAACAAATAACTTGTTTTTTTGTTTTTTTAATTTTTAATTCATGTTCTTATTAAAATAAATATAAAATAAACATCAAAGCATAAATAAGATTAACATGCTGGGGGGAGTCCTTGAAGCTTCCAAATCTGGTGATTACCAAACATAAAATGTACCAACAATTACTCCCAGCCATTACCCCACTAGCTCGGGAGCACCATAGCCACAAGGGTTCCAATGTTCACTTGAATTTCCTGGGGATCCGACAAACCCTTGCCGAAACTCCCCTTCACATTTCACCAGGTCCAGAACCATATTAACTTCCAAAAAGAGGAATCCTTATCCCAATGGATCCCCCAGACCAATTTCTAACCAACTTCAAAGACCCACCAACCACCAGACTCCAGGTAATCCACTCAGGCCTGTGCTATCCGCCATCTTAAGTAATATAAAATAAGCACTTGGTGGGTATACACCGATCCCTTTTTTTTAAAATTATTATTCACACCTTTATTTAAACAAACATACAATAAAACATCAAAGCATAAATAATATTAACACGCTGTTAGGAGTCCTTGAAGCTCCCAAAATCTGGTGATTACCAAACATAAAGTGAACATAAAATGTACCAACAATTACTCCCAGCCGTTACCCCACTAGCTCGGGAGCACCATAACCACAAGGGTTCCAATGTTCACTTGAATTTCCAGGGGATCCGACAAACCCTTGCCGAAACTCCCCTCCACCTTTCACCAGATCCAGAACCATATTAAATTCCAAAAGGAGGAAACCATATCCCATTGGATCCCCAAGACCATATTTAACCCCTCTCTGCCATCTGACGTACTATCCCGTCCATGGGACCCGGGCCCCTATGCCCATGGACGGGATAGTACGTCATAGCGATCAGCGGCGCTCACGTAGTGAGCGCCGCTGATCGCGGCCGGGTGTCAGCTGATTATCACAGCTGACACCCGACACTATGCGTCAGGGGCGGTCACGGACCGCCCCCGACATGTTAACCCCTGGCACACTGCGATCAAACACGATCGCAGTGTACCGGGGGTTTAGGGAAGCATTGGGAGGGAGGGGGCACCCTCCGTGCTTCCCTGCGACCCCCGCAGCAGCGCAATGTGCAGCGCTGCTGCGGGGGTCTCCTTCCTGCAGGTTCCCGGATCCAAAATGTCGGCGGGGACCTTCGGGGGCCTGCAGGGAGCCGGCTTCCTCAGTGCCTGCAAAGTGATCTGTGATCAGCGATCTGTCACATGACAATTATGTCCCCACTGGGACATTGTAATAAAGTTAAAAAAAAAAGTGTAAAAATAATTTATAAAAAATCGCTAAAATCGCTAAATAAATTGAAAAAAAATAAAATTCCCTAATAAATTCATTTTTTGGAAAAGAAAAAACAATAAAAGTACACATATTTAGTATTGCCGCGTCCGTAATGACCCGCCCTATTAAACTGTCCCATTAGTTGACCCCTTTATTGAACCCCTTAAAAAATAAAAATAAAAAACGAAGCAAAAAATAAAGCTTTATCATCATACCGCTGAACAAAAAGTGCAATAACGCGCGATCAAAAAGACGGATATAAATAACCATGGCACCACTGAAAACGTCATTTTGTCCGGCAAAACAAAAGCCATGATACAGCGTCATCAGAGAAAAAATAAAAAAGTTATAGCTTGCAGAATAAAGCGATGCAAAAATAATTATTTTTTATATAAAATTGTTTTCATTGCATAAAAGGGCCAAAACATAAAAAAACGACATAAATGAGGTATCGCTGTTACCGTACTGACCCTAAGAATAAAACCGCCTTATCAATTTTACCGCAAGCGGAATGGTGTAAACGCACCCCCAAAAAGAAATTCTTGAAATGCTAGTTTTTGTTCATTCTGCGTCCCAAAAAATCGGAATAAAAAGCGATCAAAAAATGTCACATGCCCGAAAATAGTACCAATAAAAAAGTCAACTCGTCCTGCAAAAAATAAGACCTCACATGACTTGGTGGATCAAAATACGGAAAAATTATAGCTCTCAAAATGTGGTGATGCAAAAACTATTTTTACAATAGAAAGCGTCTTTTAGCATATGACAGCTGCCAAACATAAAAACCCGCCATATATAGTAAATCAAACCCCCCTTTATCACCCCCTTAGTTAGGGAAAAATAATAAAATTAAAAAAATGTATTTATTTCCATTTTCCCATTAGGGTTAGGGCTAGGGTAAGGGCTAGGGTTAGGGCTAGGGTTAGTGCTAGGGTTAGTGCTAGGGTTAGAGCTAGGGTTAGGGCTGAGATTAGGGTTTGGGGTGTGTTGGGGTTAGGGTTGGAGTTAGAATTGGGGGGTTTCCACTGTTTGGGCACATCAGGTGCTCTCCAAACCCAACATGGCGTCTGATCTCAATTCCAGCCAATTCTGCGTTGAAAAAGTCAAATGGTGCTCCTTCCCTTCCAAGCTCTGCCATGCGCCCAAACAGTGTTTTACCTCCACATATGGGGTATCAGCGTACTCAGGACAAATTGCTTTTGGGGTCCAATGTCTCCTGTTACCCATACAAAAATAAAAAATTGGGGGCAAAAATATCATTTTTGTAGAAAAAAATATGATTTTTTTATTTTCACGCCCGGGTGTTATAACCTTCTGTGTAGCACTTGGGGGTTCAAAGTGCTCACCACACATCTAGATTAGCTCCTTAGGGGATCTAGTTTCCAAAATGGAGTCACTTGTGGGGGGGTTTCCACTGTTTAGGTACATCAAGGGCTCTCCAAAGGTAACATGACACCCGTAGACCATTCCATCAAAGTCTGCAATCCAAAACGTCACTACTTCCCTTCTGAGCCCCGACGTGTGCCCACACAGTAGTTTTCGCCCACATAAGGGGTATCAGCGTACTCAGGACAAATTGGACTACAACTTTTGGGGTCCAATTAATCCTGTTACCCTTGGGAAAATAAAAAAATTGCGGACTAAAAGATCATGTTTGTGGAAAAAAATATGATTTTTTTATTTTCACGCCAGGGCATTATAAACTTCTGTGACGCCCTTGGGGGTTAAAAGTTCTCACCACACATCTAGATAAGTTCCTTGGGGGGGTCTAGTTTCCAAAATGGTGTAATTTGTGGGGGGTTTCCACTGTTTTTGCACTTCAGGGGGTTTCCAAACGCGACATGGTGTCCGATCTGAATTCCAGCTAAAAAAGTCAAATGGCGCTGCTTCCCTTCAGAGCTCTCCCATGCGCCCAAATAGTCATTTACACCCATATATGGGGTATCAGCATACTCAGAACAAATTGCACAATATCTTTTATGGTCCTGTTACCGATGGGAAAATAAAAATTGGGGGTGAAAAGATCATTTTTGAGGAAAAAATATGATTTTTTAATAGTATGGCTGTACGTTATAAACTTCTGTGAAGCCCTTGTTGCTTCAAAGTTCTCACCTCATATCTAGATAAGTTCCTTGGGGGGTCTAGTTTCCAAAATGAGGTTACTTGTGGGGGGTTTCCACTATTTAGGTACATCAGGGGCTTGCCAAACTTGACATGGCGTCCGATCTGAATTCCAGCCAATTTTGCATTGAAAAAGTCAAACGGCGCTCCTTCCCTTCTGAGTTCTGCCATGCGCCGAAAAAGTGGTTCCCCCCACATATCTGGTATCAGCATACTCAGGAGAAATTGCATAATAACTGTCATACCCGCCACATTTGTTATCCCGCATGAACCCTGGAGCAGTGTGCACGCGCACCGAACTATCATGCCCGCCATGTCTGCTATGCCACATGACCCCTGTAGCAGTGTGCATGCGCACCGAACTATCATGCCCACCATGTCTGTTATGCCGCATGACTCCTGGAGCAGTGTGCACGTGCACTGAACTATCATGCCCGTTATGTCTTATGCTGCAAGATGCCTGGACCAGTGTGCACGCGCGCCTCATCTCATGGCTGCCTGCCATTGCCAGTGTGCATGTGTTTTACCTTATGGCTACACGCCGTTGCTGTGTGACCAGCCATCTCTGCTCTGCCTGAAGCAATCCTCTCTGTGTTCCTGGACACCCTGATCATGTGACCTTTCCTATGTCCCAGCACAGTCTGATCCAGCAATCCTCTCTATGGTCTCTGAGGACTCGATAATGTGACCCTCTCTATGATCCTGGAGGACTGAACCAGAAGTCCTCTCCTTGTTCTGACCCGGAAGTGCAGGTGCTAATGCCCTATATCAGACCGCCCCTTCCTATGGTCGGGGCCTGAGTATCGTGTTGCTTCCCTGCATGGCTGCTTGGTCTGTTCGGTAGCTCTCTGTATTCTGTGCCCCTGCACTCTGCCCTGTAGTGCTTCTCTGCACATGCTCTGTGCTTGTCTTCTGTCTCTTGTCTCGTGCCATGTCTTGTGCTGTCTTTTGTGTCATGTGTTGTCTTGCTATTTTTTGACTTGTAGTACTTACTATGATCTCTGCCTTTGCCTGTTTTCGCCATGTCATGTCCTTGCTATGCTTTGCCTTGTAATACTTCCTGTGTTCTCTGCCTTGCCTGTTTCGCCATGTCTGGTCTTTGCTATTCTGAGCCTTGTAGTACTTCTCATGTTCCCTGTCTTTGCCTGGTTTTCCTTACTCTGTCTTCTGGTGCTCTCTTGCACATTCCATGTCTAGTCTCAAGGTTCTGCCTTGACCCGGCTCTGGACTTCGGCCTACACTCCGCTGCTAGCCCTTTTCTCTCACTGACCCTGCTCTGTGCTTCTGCCTACGTTCCGCTCGTTGTTCCGTACCTTGTCTAGCTTAGCCTTGTTTCTTGCCTTGCCTTGTTTCTTCATGTGCCCTTTGCATGCGCCTGGCCTTCCTAGCCTCCTGTCTGTGCCTCAGCCGTGCCCGCCCTAGCCATGCCTGCCTGCTTGTGCCTCAGCCATTCTCATCGGCCAGTGACAGCTGTGTCGCCTGTTATGCCTCAGCCGGGTTCGCCTCAGTCTTGCCCATCTCTCTGTGCCTCAGCCCGACCAACTAGCCAGTGCCCCAGCCGTGCTCTCTGTGCTCCTTGCACCCATGCTGTCTCTGCACTGTGCTTTGTGTGCTTCTCTAATAGCACGCGCTGGCCCTAGCTTGCTCCTTGGCATACCTCCCCGTGCTTCTGTAAAAGTATGCGCAGGACTTGCCATGTACCCTGTCATGCCCTCTAGCACACACAGGCCCGAGCCTATACCCTGTCGTGCCCTCTTGCACGCACAGGCCCTAGCTTGTAACCTGTCATGCCCTCTTGCACGCACAGGCCCTAGCTTGTACCATGTCATGCCCTCTTACATGCACAGGCCTTAGCCTGAACCCTGGAATGCCTCCTAGCACGCGCATGCCCTTGCCTTAGCCTGAACCCTGGCGTGTCCCCTAGCACGCGCAGGCACCTGACTTGAACCTGACCCTGGCGTGCCCCTCTGCACACGCAGGACTATGCCTTGTACCCTGACCCTGGTGTGTCTCTCTCGGCTCGTGCAGGACCTTGCCTTGGACCTTGAACCCTGGCGTGTCCCTACACACGCACCATGTCTTGTAGTTTGAACTTTGAACCCTGGCGTGTCCCCTACACACACACTGTGTTTTGTACTTTGAACCTGGCGTGTCCACTACACAAGCACCTTGACTTGCACCTTGCCCTGGACCCTGGTGTGCCCCTAGCACACACCCTGCCTGGAACCTTGCCTTGGACCTTGGCATGTTCCCTAACACGCACCATGTCTGGAGCTCTGTTGTGCCTCCTTGCCTGAACCCTGCTTTGCCTGGAACCTGTTGATCGCTGCCAGAGATCGTAAGCCTGACGACTGCGGCCTGATGTCCGCAGCTGATGTCCGCAGCCTGATGCCCTGATCCTGTCGATCGTTGCCAGCTGTCCGGAGTCCGATGCCATCAAGCCTTGCTTGTACCTAGGCGTGCCATCTAGCACGTACCATGCCATGGACCTTGGCATGCCTCACACGCACATTGCTGTGCTTTCCTGTTTTCACATCTTGCACCTGATGTTACCCTGAGTTTGCCTTAATGAAGATACCTTGAATTCACATCTTGCCTTGTTTCCTGCACGTCCTTTGTCGTCAGACACTCGTACTTAGTGTCTACCTGAGCCGGCCGTCTGGTTCCAGCAGTCGTGGTGGCTCACCCCCTTGGTCTTGCCCCTGACACTCCATGTATAGGGGGTGGTTCCTCACAAGGTCAGCTCGCCCTAGGTGGGTGGGTGCCACGACCCAGAGGGTCCACTCTAAAGAAAACGACTCAGCGTAAGCTGACTCCGTCACAATAACTTTTGCAGTCCAATTTGTCCTGTTACCCTTGGTAAAATAAAAAAAATTGAACCTGAAGTAATTTTCTTGTGAAAAAAGGTAAATGTTCATTTTTTTAAACATTCAAAAAATTCCTGTGAAGCACCTGAAGGGTTAATAAACTTCTTGAATGTGGTTTTGAGCACCTTGGGGGGGTGCAGTTTTTAGAATGGTGTTACTTTTGGGTATTTTCTATCACATAGACCCCTCAATGTGACTTCAAATGTGATGTGGTTCCTAAAAATAAAATGGTGTTGCAAAAATGAGAAATCGCTGGTCAAATTTTAACCCTTATAACTTCCTAACAAAAAAAAATTTGGTTCCAAAATTGTGCTGATGTAAAGTAAACATGTGGGAAATGTTACTTATTAATTTTTTTTGTGCCATATCTCTGTGATTTAAGGGCATAAAAATTAAAAGTTGGAAAATTGCGAAATTTTACAAATTTTCGCCAAATTTCCTTTTTTTTCACAAATAAAAGCAAGTTATTTGAATTAAATTTTACCACTAACATGAAGTACAATATGTCACGAGAAAACAATGTCAGAATCACCGGAATCCATGGAAGCGTTTCAGAGTTATTACCTCATAAAGGGACAGTGGTCAGAATTGCAAAAATTGGCCCAGTCATGATCGTGCAAACCACCCTTGGGGGTTAAGGGGTTAACCAACTTCAAGGACCCCTCCAACCGCACAAGATGTGGGATAAGTGAGGGTGAAAACCATGCAGGTTTACAACCAAGTTATTCAACAGGTTAATAATGGAAAATATCCCATCGTAAGGTCCAGAAATAGACAGAGATGGGCACTGCTGTAATATATGCTGTAACAATAAATGAGAAGCCGCCTGCTCCTCTACAGCAGTTACAGACAGACTCTAATCACCAGCTGTGCATAAATGGTAAGAAATATGTAGGTCTAATATAAGCTGCCTGCAGCCATAGGTGTGTGAGCAGAAAACTGCAAGTTCTGTATCCCAGTCAGTCACTCTACTACATACAATAGACGAGAGACAGGGCTGAAAACTGGGCCCATGATGTGTTTTCCAGAGCAATGTGCAGCCTCACACTAGGAGTGCCCACTAACTGCCCGCCATGTGCTGAGTTATTACTGCCCACTCAAATGTGCCGAGTTACTCCCCAATTATTTATTTTACACATGATAAAACATAAACCATTCAGGCCTGTGCTATCCACCATCTTAGGTAATATAAAATAAGCTCTTGGTAGGTATACTCTGATCATGCAACATACGAGGGAGACAGTATACAGAAACAGGATGGATATATCCGGCAGGACAGCATGTAACATAAGAGGACTAAAGGCAGCCATAGCTACAGAAATAAAGCACTAAGCTGGAAGTCATGTCCAGATTATATGTACAGTCAGGAAAATGACCTGGAGACACAGCATGTCTATACCCAGCATGATCCGTGTATAGCAGAGTGAGGAGTGATATTATGTATACAGACCTGCGGTACAGGGGAAGTATACAGCACAGGGACTGGAGCCTTTACACAGATACCACATATAGTGAGTAACCTGGTTACACTGGATCTGTACACCCAGCCTCACAGTATGTAACAGAGATGAGGTCACATACAGATCATCAGACTCCATACCTGGGAAGGGGGGACGATCAGCACACTGCAGGGTCAGTATACAGTGCACTGACATGAAGTGCAGGCTCTCATCATCATACACATACCATCCCCCCGACTGCTCCTCTCACCATCATACATATACCATCCCCCGACTGCTCCTCTCACCAGTGTCTCTAATACATGTGACTGCCCAGCTCCACCATAGTAATGGCAGACACTGTATGTGTCCCTGCTCTGTCCTATCATACATAAACCCAGAACTCATGCAGACTCTGTATAATACAGCAGTAATGTGGTATATCAGAAATGTCTGCAGGGAGGACACACAAAAGCTGCCTCTGCAATAAGTGAGGGAACATGGCAGCTACATGAATTGCTGAGGTAATCTTGATCCCAGATATGATATAGGAGCTGATACTACCCTGGTACACAATGTCTGAGGTGAATGCAGAGTAGTATATGAAACATGTCTGCAGGGAGGTCACCCAGAAGTTGTCTCACAGTCTGTGAGGAAAATGTAGCATGCACATGAGGGACATGGCAGCTACATGAATTTCTGAGGTAATATTGGTCCCATACATAATGTAGGAGCTAATACTACACTAGTACATGATGTCTGAGGTGAATGTGCTCCTATCATCTGTAATGTGAGCTGATAACCCCAGTATTATACTCCCTGACACTGCAGACATGCTTCCTCCTGTTCATCCTGTGTAAGAAAGAGGGAGAGACACAGATTTCCTGCTCTATATAAGCCCCACCCTCCTCACAGTAACCCATCAGGCACAGACATACTGTGCTTCTTAGGCTACTTTCACACATCAGGTTTTCGGCGTCAGGCGCGATCCGGCGTCGTGCCGGAACGCCGGATCCGGCAAATGTTTCGTAAAACCGGATGTGACGGATCCGGTTTTCTGGCGGATCCGTCTTTTTCTGGACAAACAAAACCGGATCCGTCTCATCCGGTTCATCCGTTTTTCTATCCGTTTTTCGACGAATTACGCCGGATCCGGTTTTTAAAATTGACCCATGTGGCCTTCCGAAAGGGATTGGCTACTGGAAAACTATATATAGCATGTTCCTACAGCCCTTCTTTGACAGGTTGTAGAGGAGAAAGTGCAGGTTGGAGAGAAGAGCAAGTTACTGGCGAAGATGGATGTTGTCATTGGAAATATTTTGAAGAATTTGGCGGATTTTACAGCGGAGGCAAATCGTTTGAGGGTGATTGTTCTGGAGAAGGAGAGATCGAGACAGCAGCGCATCAGGCATCGTAGACGACGTTTGTGGATCCACCCCATCACAGCCAAGAGAATGACGCGTGGGGTCTATTCTACACTATGCATGGACCTTCGACGAAACCCGGATAAATTTTTTGGATATGTTAGGATGAAAATGGAGAATTTTGATTACTTGGTGGAGCGCATTGCACACCTCATAAGAAAAGCGGACACCTATTGCCGCTT
This sequence comes from Dendrobates tinctorius, assembly GCF_039654945.1. Lineage (NCBI taxonomy): Eukaryota > Metazoa > Chordata > Amphibia > Anura > Dendrobatidae > Dendrobates > Dendrobates tinctorius. The sequence continues at coordinate 28,467,593 of NW_027361771.1, forward strand.
CTCTGTTTCACCCGCAGAGCGTCTGATGGTGACTTTAAGGTAAGCCACATTTATTGGATATGATCGCATCAGAGCACACTTTCACAGCAATCTTGTTGGTGGTAGTTTGTATCTCCAAGTGTTAGAGGTCAGTTTTGGTATGTAATGCTGTGATTTAAAACTAATTTATTGTTTTTTAATTCCCCACAGATTTCTTGCAACTGGAGAATCCCTTTCGTCACTGCATTTCCAGTACAGACTCGGGATTTCCACCATATCTGGAATTGTGAAGTGCACATGCCGTGCACTGTGGGACTCCTTAGCTGAAGAGTTTTTACCAGAGCCCACAACAGAGAGGTGGATTGAAATTGCTGACAAGTTTCAACAGATATGTCAGTTTCCAAACTGCTTGGGCGCTGTGGACGGGAAACATATCCGCATTGTAAAGCGAGCTGGATCGGGATCGGAATATTTCAATTACAAGAAATATTTTTCAATTGTCCTCATGGCCATCGCTGACGCGGAATACAAATTTATTGCGGTTGATATTGGGGCCTATGGCCGCTCCAATGACTCTCAAGTTTTCAAACTGTCTGCCATGGGGCGTAAACTGTATGGAAACACCTTCCAGTTCCCACCACCTAGACCGCTGCCGCAAACATCTGGTCCACCTATGCCATTTGTCTGTGTAGGGGATGAAGCCTTCCAGCTGTCAGAACACCTTTTGAAACCATACTCTAGCAGAGGATTGACAAGACCAAAACGCATTTTTAATTACCGCCTCACAAGAGCAAGAAGAATGGTTGAATGTACCTTTGGTATTCTGACAGCCAAATGGCGGGTCCTATTGACTGCGATCAACCTCAAGACAGAAACTGTGGACGAGGTGATCAAAGCGTGCGTGGTACTCCACAATTTTGTTATCTGCAAGGAACCCATTTCCATTGAGGACACCTCTGAAGAAACCACCTTTCAAGATTACCATGACATTACCACTAAAAGTTCTGTGACGGTTTCAGTAATGAGGGACAATTTTGCACTATACTTTATGTCACCTCAAGGCAGAGTACACTGGCAGGATGACAGAGTGTGAAAGATTTGTGCCCAACCAAACTTGTGTACCTTCTGTACGAACAGTATATACCTTTGCCAACCAAAGTTGGCTATCTTGTCATGGTCTCTATTTTTAGCTTTAGGCCACAGGTGTGTACCTGGTTGTGTTTTATGCAAAGTATTTCACCTTTTAACAAAAGTTGTGTACATTGTTAGGAAATCACCAACAATAAACACAACTTTTTAGGTGAAATACTTTGCTTCAAACACAACCAGGAACACAACTGTGGCAAAAAGCTAAAATTTACCCACAGTTATATACCTAGTTTTGAATACCATTTCACCTTTTAAATACCCTGTATTTAACCTTTTTCGCCGCAGAAAGAAATGACAGACAACCAGTGTAAAATAATTTAACTTTTATTGAAAAATGTTTTTTTAGTAAACTTTTTAAAAATTTTAATAAACTTGTTTAATAAAACTTTGAAACTATAAAACTGAAACCATAAAACTGGTCATTTTTATTTAAATACACACATTATAAATCTGTGTAGTGTGTGGTGGAAATACTGCTGTAGGGGCTGCGGGACACTTCGACACTGGGAGTGTGGAGAGAGGACTGGGATCGTGGTGGGGAAGGAACAGTTAGAGGTGAAGGTGTGGAAAAAACTACAGAATGGGTGGACATGTGGGAAGCAGAAGAGGTGGTGGGTGGTGGAGTGGAGGGTTGGGCAGGGACTGTAGGAGCAGATGATGATGGCAAGTTGTATGGGGAAGGAGTTTGGTACGGGGCAGGTTGCTGGAAGTGGGGAGATGTCTGGTACGGGGCAGGTTGCTGGAAGTGGGGAGATGTCTGGTACGGGGCAGGTTGCTGGAAGTGGGGAGATGTCTGGTACGGGGCAGGTTGCTGGAAGTGGGGAGATGTCTGGTACTGGGGAGGTTGCTGGTACTGGGGAGTTTGCAGGTACTGTGGAGGTTGCTGGTACTGGGGAGGTTGCTGGTGCTGGGGAGGTTGCTGGTGCTGGGGAGGTTGCTGGTGCTGGGGAGGTGGATGGTGCTGGGGAGGTGGATGGTGCTGGGGAGGTGGATGGTGCTGGGGAGGTGGATGGTATGTAATAGGAGGGGGAGGATGGAAAGTGGCTGGAGGTGGATGGTATGTAATAGGAGGGGGAGGATGGAAAGTGGCTGGAGGGGGTGTAGATGTAATAGGAGGGGGAGGATGGAAAGTGGCTGGAGGGGGTGTAGATGTAATAGGAGGGGGAGGATGGAAAGTGGCTGGAGGGGGTGCAGGTGGAGGAACTACTGTGGTGGGAGGAGGAGGAGGTTGGGAGGTAACTTGCTGGAGAGCAGCGTGGCATGAATGCATTACATGCATCTGCTGGGCAGGAGAGAGCGTTTCCATGCGCTCCACAACAGACCTGAAAAAGGTGTGGTTTGGCGAAGATCTTGCTTCTGAATGCATGGTTTGCAGAAGTGTCTTCACCTCCAGAATGCTGGAGTTGATCTGCTGATAGCCTGCGGAGATTTGCTCTGACAAGACTTTTAGACAGTTCTGGAAAGATGCATTCAGATGCAAGAACTCTGGTGCATAAGTCTTTTCCTGACCCCTCTGCCGCTGCCGCCCAGTACCCGCAGGTGTACTAGAGGTGGCAGGGGCAGAAGGGTGGGGTAAAGGGAAAGCGATCTCCTCACCAGCAGCTTCATGTAATGTAGGCGGCCACGATGCTCCTGTGCTGGTGGATGGGACAGATGGGTCGAATGTGTTGGAAGGCTGGGAAGGTGCAGATGTACCGGGGCGGTCGAAGTGTCCCTCGGTGCCGGTCTCCTCAGGGATCACCTCAGAAGGGTCCAATCGTGCCGGCTCCCGAGTGCTGCTCACCGTGCTGTGGAATAAAGAGAAAAAAAACAATTAAAATACTGACATGGTATGGCCCTGGCTGAAAAAAAAATTTACATCTAACATTTTTTTCACATGTGGTGTGTAATATTTACCTTCTGGTGACCATTGTTTCCCGGAGGAGCGACAGGGCTTCTGCGTACTTTTACTTGCTCCTGCGTCCTCCAGATCCACTCGGGGCCCGCATCTCTTTATTGAACTCCTTCTTGAAACGATCTCTCACAGACCGCCACCGATTCACAATTCTGTTCCCTGAAATGAGAAAGGAGTGGTTAGTATACAACATCAGTGTTTCCCAAACTCCAGTCCTCATGGTCCCCAGGGGTCATGTTTTCAGGATTTCCATAGTAAATAGAAATCCTGAACACATGATCCGTGGGGACCACGAGGACTGGAGTTCGGGAAACACTGGTTTACATCAAGCAACTGGTACTGTATATACTTACGCTCTTTAATCTGGGCCCGAGCTTCGAGGTCCTCCCAGCGGCCCACAAGGAGCGAACAGATTTCCTCCCAGAGTCGTCGGGTAAAGATCAGGTCAGCGTGGCAGCGGTCAGCCATATTCCAGAGCGGCTCCCTTTCTCTGACGAGATCGATGAGGCGGTCCACATCAATCCCTCCATCCTCACCGTCAGAGTCGGGAGCACGCTGTGAAGGCTGTTAAAGAAAAAGACAAAAATAACATAATTAGCCTCCACAAAAGAAATGAAATAAAAAGTGCAAAAAAACAAAGCAAAAATATTTATACTTACACGCTGGTGACCGCCGCGTTGCTGTCGCCGACGACCCTGGGAGGCACTGCGAGGACCTCTTGGCCAAGCACCAGATTGGGAAGACTAGAGAAGAAAACAAAAAATGTTATGTCTTTGGATGTAGGCATTTGTTTGCTGTGTGTGGTCTGCAGAACATTGTTTTCTATGTGTTGTGTGTAGTGTGATGTTGTGTTTCTGCGTTTGATGCAAAAAACTTACCAATTGTGAGCCCACTCCAGGTGTCTGTCCACCCCTTCCTTCTTCTTCTGGGAGCTCCTCTTCATCTTGTGATTCCTGTTTTGAAATAAAAGGCAATGAATAGACATATATTACAGAGAAGATGGATTTTGGAAATAAAAACTTACCGTCAAACGCTGACGATGCGAGGGAGGGCTCCCAGAAGATGATGTGCTGTCTTCCTGGTGGCCACACTCCATGCCTGTGGGTGGTGTTCCAGCTGCTGCCATTGCTGCTGCTGCTGCTGCTGCTGCATCTATTGGGCGGCTGTTGAATAAAGAGAAACAATGGGCCAATGAATATCTTGATATTCAATAGCCCTAGTTTGGAGGAATGGGTGATTTGATAATTACCGTCTCTCATCTGCTGCTGGACTCCCCTCCCGTTGTTCAGCATGCTGCTCCAATTGGGGTGGTGCTGATGGTGCTGCTGCAGATGTCTCCTGCCTTCTCCTGCGCCTGGTTGCTGTCTTGGGTGGCATGTTGGGTGTGGCTGTGGGTCCCACTGTCTTGCTTTTATATATGTCTTGTGGGCAGAGCTACTGAGCATGCTCAGACCAAAAAAACGGATCCGGCCGCATTGCGGCGCTCATAGGCTTTCATTGTGTGAAAAAGCCGGACGCGCCGGATGCGGCGTGTCCGGCTTTTTCGCCGGAGACAAAAAACGTTACAGTCACCGTTTTTTCCAGACGCCGGATCGCGACACATTGCGACACATTGCCGGATCCGGCGAAAACCGGATGAAACGCATGGCCATCCGGCGCGATCCGGCGCAAATGCAAGTCAATGGGGGGGAAACCGGATCCGGCATTGCATTTCGCCGGATCCGGTTTCTGTCAAAAGCGCCGGATCGCGCCTGACGGCGAAAACCTGATGTGTGAAAGAGGCCTTACTCTGAAAGCAACATCACTCGTGCTTAAAATCTACACCACTATACCAAAAAAGCTGCAGGAGTAAAGGTCCACCCATCCCCAAGTCATGTCCTCCACCACCTATGGCTCCAGTGGTTTCTTTATTACATTGTTCATATAGTATGTAGTAATAGATTATTTCTGTATGATTAGAATCAGACACTGTGTTTTTTTGCATTTGGGGGGTATTTCATCCATAAATTCTGATTATGGGCAGTATACTCATTTAAAAAAAGACTTCCAAAGAAAAGAAAAATACTGAAAATAATTTGTAATAATTCAATATGGTTTGGGATTGCCAAATAGTTGAAGGTCCTTTTTTTGTTATGAATATATCGGAGATAATAAAATCAAGGAAATTGGGTGCAGTTATACAGAGAGAAACATCACTTTAGGTCCAACACAATCGTTGGTCAAGTTATAAATCAATGTACGCTAGCAAGATTAGGATAAAATGAGTTAAAAAAGGAGCAAACAATAATTTTCTTTGATTACATACTTTCAAACTCTTCTTCTAAAAAGTCATTGTTTCCAAATCTTGCACTTGTGAAGGCTAATAAACTTGAATTAACTGTACTCAAATGACAATGAATGCTGCTGTCCTTATCAGCCTTATCTGGCAATTTGATACTGTTTTTTGGTGCATAGTTGGAAATCCAGGACAGAATGGAACAATTTGCAAGATCCTGCAAAACACAAATTTAGAATTTGCATACTGATGTCCCAATATCACTCAAGGCCATTTTCACATATCAATTTTTATGTTTGATCTTTTCTGCGGAAATACACCGATTTTCAGCAATGTTTTGGATCAATTTTTTCTCTACCTTCTTCGATCAGTCAATGAAAAATGGACAACATTAGGATGAACTAGGAGATCATCAGTGTGCTAACCAAGTTTTTCACTTACCCGCAGACTTGCATAGGTGACTTTGATCCAAGACTAGAATCAAAATTGGATGCGTCTTATCATTTATTTTTGCAGACACTTGGTCAACAAAAAAATGGACAAGTGAACAGTCCCATAATTTATAATGGATGCATGCTCTATCTTTGAAAAACATGGATAGAACAAGCACAAAAAAATTGGACTTGTGAAAATGGCCTAAGATGTAGGATTGCTTCTCAATATGATAGCAGTTAGGCTGGGCTCCCATTGCGTTAGGTGCCATGCGTTTAACGCATCCGTTACTAATCGACCCTAACGCTATGTAACAGACGCGTTAACACACCTATTGGCATCTATTATGGTAACAGATCCTAACGCATTTCCAAATCGGCATGCATTAGCGATGATGCATTACTTTGTGACGCACCCTCGAACGCGGTCTACTGCATTTTTGGGTGCGTTAGGTCTATTGCACAACGAACGGACTTGTTCGCTGTGCATAGACCTGTATTGCTAATGCATGGTAACGCATGGTACCGCAATGCTACTATGCGTTAGCGCTATCGGTAAAATGATGCCAAAAAGGATATCAGCGTTAGCGCATCCATTTAATGCATCTGTTAAAAGGATAGCACTCAAACGATATGAACCTAGCCTTAGCAATCTTCTCTCATAACAGATTCTAGAAGGATACTCCATATCCTGTAGCTTGTGATGAGGAAGCAGTTGTGATTAAACGCAAAGCTAGATCATCATTAAAGGATATCTGACATAACTACAAGCTTTGCTCTTTCCAAAGTTCTTGCTCTTTGTAGTGATGTGTTAAAATCAGCTTAGAGCCAGAATGTCTGATGGTACAAAGCATCACTAAGCATTTTTGCTGCAGGTCTACAGAATGCATAATGGCAGATGCATTGCCTTATTTTACATTCTATGACTGGAATACGTCAAGGCATATTTGCATTTTCCTGTATTTGGAAAAAAATAAAGTTTTCCTTTTAGGTAGCTGCAAACTATATAAGGTGACATTATAAGAATGTTTTTTTTTTTTTTTTTGCATTGTCACGTGCTCTGTCAGTAAACAGTACTGCAGAAAATAATTTTGGAACATCTTAACCAGGTACGCTAAAACAAAATCTGAAAAGGAACCAAACTTATAACCTTCTCCAGCATCTACATGTGACAGAATAGTGTCACGGACACGTGTGTCTGGACGCAGCGAGTACCGCAAGGCGAACCCATAAGACATCCGTGACCCTGGATACAGCGCCTCCAGTGGGGCGAATTTAAATAATAAAACGAGCAGTTGGATACACTGCCTCCAACTGGCGAATTTAGGTATTACACGTTATACATACAGTAGTCTGGAACCCTGCCTCCAGTAAGGCGAATTTTAATAATAAAGGGGGAACCTGGGTAACATTAACAATGGTGGGCCCTGCAATAGGGAATAGGGAAGTGGAGACCTCCTGAACTCCCCTGAGCCAGTGTCCCTGCACCCCTAACGTTCCCTATGCCGGTTCCGCACCGGGCGACGCATAGGAACCTAAAAACCCTAGCTCGCCCTGAACCTAAACCCTCACTAGGGAATTGGTCGGTGCGGAAACTAATCCCATCACTGCACTAAACACACATGAGGAAAAATGACAATACAAGGGAAACACCACTTAGCTTTGCTCTGTTGCGTATGCTCCTAGCAACAGAGCCCACCACCTGTGCGCATCTTCTCCGCCACCCGGATCCATCACCATAACTGGATCCTTCACCATAGTGCAGCCTTGGAGCAGAGTCCACCACCAGTTGCAGCTGTCCAGTAACAGAGACCCAAAGATGAGTTCAGCTCCTGCCCAAAAAGTCAAGTATGCTTGAGTCCAGCTCTCAGCAACCAAGTCCCGCATGCTGAGTGCAACTTTCTCCATAGTCGTCACTCCACCAAGCCATTCAAGCACTTCCTGCTGACACCATAAACTGTGACTCCACCACGCCATGCCAGCCCTTCTTGCAGACCACCTAGCTGCCACTCGTCCTCTCTGGCTGGGCTGCGCAGGACTCATGTTCAGCTCCTTCCTCACCCAGGCTTGCTTCCCCAATGACGAACACAATATATCACCAACAGTGATTGAACATACCTGGCTCTCTTTTATAGAGCCTCACACCTGATTTATAATTACGTGCACTAAACCAAAGAAACTAAAGTGCACTACCACTCACCACCACCGGGGCAACTTAGAATGAACGACACCACGTGTAATAATTCTAATGGCCACCGGGGGCAATCACTTTTGCACCTAGCCATAGGAAAAAAAGTTCACTTATCCATTTAATCTGTCAGATCCACGCCGGATCATGACAAATAGGATAAGCCGTGATCTATCACATGTATAATTGAGAATTGCCGCTGACCATCATCGTTTAAACCCTTTACAGCAGGGGTCTCAAACATGCGGCCCACGGGCCGCATGCGGCCCCTGAGGCAGGCATCTGCGGCCCGCGGTGCCCCCCTTTCTCATGCTAGAGAGGAGTGCGCTGCTCCTTAGTGACTAGACTAGAACAACCTCTTCACAACATAAACATCCCATCTCATGACTCCTCCCTCCCATGTGACTGATCACATGACCGTCATCACTGCAAGTCCTGTGGGAGCAGTTTGCAGCTTTCTCCCAGTGCGTGTGTGTGTGTAAGAGGTACATTTTATACAGCGCTGTGTGCTGGCATCGGCCGTGGACTGCTCCATGTGATACAGCTGGGGCTGCTATGGAGGGTTTAATAACTGCGCGCTTATGTTACCCGCGCTGGACTGTGTCATGTCTGCTGCTCCTGCAGAGCTGTGCTGCCTCTCACTGTCTGGATTAGGCCTGTCTCATACTTCCGTTTTTTGACGTCAGTCAAAATACGCCAATTTTCGAAAAAAAACGGATCCGCCTAAAAAGGGGCGGATCCGTTTTTACCCCCATAGACTTAAATTAGCAGCGGATCTTGATGGACGGTCGTCCATCCCACCCATTTTTTGATGGATCGTCAAAATTTTAGCATCTCCTGAGCGGATGGGACGGACTCTTCAACGTTTTTTCTGAGCGACGATCCGCTAATTATATTGCGCATGCCCGGCAGATTCGCTAGAGCAAGGCTTTTAACCCATGAGTAGCGTTCCGGAACAGCCGTGGAAAGAAAAAAGAAATCTCTCTCTCTTTTTCGTTTTCCTTTAAATTTCGGTCACTACCTGCTAAAGCGGATCCGTCCAAAAACGGATTCGGTGGCATCCGTTTGTGTCACAACGATGACGGATCCGTTTTTTTCACAATTTGGCGGATTTGGACTGACGTCAAATAACTGAAATGTGAAACAGGCCTTAGTGACTTACTGTGGACGGAGAAGGAGCAAATCAGCCTCTCAATCACAGCAGGCTCACTGCAGGGGTTGTCACACCGCTCTATAGGCAACGATTGTCCAATCAGTGGTGTCTGTCGGCATTGTGTGTGTGTGCTGTGGTCAGAAAGGTACAGAGCCCCCGTACCTGTGCTGTATCAGCCCCTACATACAGGAGCACAGCCCCCATATCTGTGCTGTAACTGCCCCTACATACAGGAGCACAGTCCCCATACCTGTGCTGTAACTGCCCCTACATACAGGTGCACAGTCACCATACCTGTGCTGTAACTGCCCCTACATAGAGTTGCACTGCCCCATAACTGTGCTGTAACTGCACCTACATACAGGTACAGAGCCCCCATACCTGTGCTGTAACTGCCCCTACATACAGGTATAGAGCCCCCATACCTGTGCTGTAACTGCCCCTACATACAGGTGCACTGCCCCCATACCTACACTGTAATTGCCCCTACATACAGGTGCACAGCCTCCATACCTGTGCTGCAACTGCCCCTACATACAGGTGCACTTCCCCCATACCTACACTGTAACTGCCCCTACATACAGGTGCACAGCCCCATACTTGTGCTGTAACTACCCTTACATAAGTTTAAACCTAGCAGTATTATAGTACAGTAATATAGAATTGTTATAGTAGTTCAAATAAACAATTGTTTAACAATAATTTTGTACTGTATTAAGTTTGAAAGGAATGCGGCCCGCCAGCTTAAATTTTTTTTCATGTGCAGCCCATTTACTCTGCCAAGTTTGAGACCCCTGCTTTACAGGGATCTAGACATAGAGAAAGGCTACTGTGTTGGGTTCACAGAGTAGCTGCTGACTGGTAGAGTGAGTTGACAGAAAATGCTTAGAAATTAGAATCAATAACAGATGGTCAAGGACAGGAACAGAATTGCCAGTGAGAAGAATTGTCTAAACACAGTGTATGATACAGATGTCCTCTAATAGCACTGTCAAACTATGGGGAGGTGGGAGATGAGGTTAAGGATGGGAAACTTAAAACTGAATAATTATGTCTCATTCTTAATCAATTCTGACGTTCCTTACTAGATAGTTATTCATTGCTATATAGGATTGAATAATGTACCGTATATACTCGAGTATAAGCTGACCCGAGTATAAGCTGAGGCCCCTAATTTTGCTACGGAAAACTGGGAAAGCTTAATGACCTGAGTATAAGCCGGGTATGCATTGTCCCCTCATCCCTGTCCTGCTCTGTGTGGCTCTCACCCTCCCAGTATGCGTGGCTCAGCTCCCCCTTCTATGTATGGCTCAGCTCCCTGTCCTCGCACATGCTCCTCCATCCTCTTCCGTGCTGCACTCCTCCTCCTCCGTGCTTCCAATACCATCTGTGCAGCCCCCGTCCTCCTCCATGCTGCCACCGTCCTCCTCCATGCTGCATCCTTCCTCCGTGCTTCCAATGCCCTCTGTGCAGCCCCCGTCCTCCTCCATGCTTCCCCTGTCTTTCCCCAGTCCTCCCCAATGCTGCCCCCGTCCTCCCCTGTGCTGCCCCCGTACTCCCCGGTGCTGCCCCATCTTCTTCCTTCATACTCACCATGCTGTGCCGTCGCTGAACGTCCCTGCATCCTCCATTGTCCAGCGCTGACAGCTTCTTCCTGCCTTCAGCGGTCACATGGTACCGCTTAGGGTCATGAATATGCTTCCATGCCCATAGGCGTCCATATTCATTACCTTAATGAGCGGTACCATGTGACTGCTGAAGGCAGGAAGAAGTTGTCAGCGCTGGGACAACGAGGATGCAGAGGACGTTCAGTGAGGCACGGGAGGGGTGAGTATGACTTCCCAAACACCGGCTCCTGCCACCGCTCCCCCTCCCCTGCAGGTTTCTGCTGAATGTCTTGTGTATAAGCCGAGGGGGCATTTTCTGCACAAAAAAATGTGCTGAAAATCTCAGCTTATACAAGAGTATATACAGTAAGTTTTTAGTGGAGAAAATGGGAAATGGTTAAAAATCAGATAAATCTAGCATCATTTTCATTTAACTAGCCGACCCTATAGTTTATATTCATAAAATCTGATGAGGAATAATACATATCCATTGGAAGGAGTTGGTGTGCAGAACTCATCAGCGGCTACTACACATTGTGCAGTTTGTCTCTATTGAAGGATTATATGGAGCCAGTGCCAGAGGTAATAACAGCTGAGTAGGTGGGGAGCCATTTGTCAGACCCCTCCAATCAATTTTAATGACCTACTATAAGTACAGGTCATCAACATCATTTGATCAGAGAATCCCTTTAAGAATGAAGACTTATTTGGTTCAACTCTACGGTAATTCCAAATGGATGAAATGGTGTTTTGAGTTATATTGTATTTACTATATACTATATATACTATTTAAAACCTTTAATTAAAACAGGTAAAACCAAAATCAATATGTTCTGTATAGTCTAGCCATATGTCAAAAGCTTGAAAGTTTCATGAACAAATTATATGGAGCGGCTAACTGTAATGTAACATTCATTATGTATGGTTTTGTCTTCCAATGGATATGCATTATTTAGCACCAGACTGTATGAGAATAAACTATAGGGTCGGCTAGTTAAAATAATGATACTAGATGTGTCTCATTCTTAACCATTTTCTCCACTAAACAATAGCATTATTCAATCCTATATGGCAATGAATAACTGTCTAGTAAAGAACGGCAGAAACTATTACGAATGAGACCTTAACTACTCAGCCTACAGGTTCCCATCCTTAACCACTTCCCTGACACCCCAATAGTTTGGCACTGTTATTCGAGGACTGTATTATACGCTTATAAACCGCACTACATTTTCCTTCTTTTCAAAGAAAGGAAAGTCCCGTAAGTATTTTGGGCTAAAAGGTTTTAATAACAAATAATGCTTAGATTTTACAAAACACCTCATTTTCTAGAAAGGTCAAGCATCTCTTTAAGCTGTGATAATTGGAAAATAGATAAGCCCATAAGTTGGACACTTCCATATAACATGTAGAGCGGGAGGCCAAATGTCATGTAAAGGTATGAGAGTTTTCATGAATTTTTAATACGCTTAGATATAAATTATTCACTGGTTCCTATACCAATCAAGAATAGTCAAGGGAATTAAGTGATATTTCGATATTGTGCTTGATAGAGCAAAAGGAGAAGCAGGATGGTGGAGAGATGTAGAAATAGTAAAGGGAATATTTTCTTTTTAAATAGATTAAAACATGAAATATATGAATTTGCAAGTATATATTAGATTTCTAAACCTCAGTTTCCGATGATTTGTTATTAAGATAGACTTCTTGTTACTGAGAAAAACATATTACTGAGAAAATTATATTAGAAGACTTTTCTCAAACACACATCATTACAGAGTCAGATTATTATTTCTCTCAGTGATACAGGCTTTACTTCCATTTTACCAGAGTGAACACAAAATCTGGTGAGATTCTCTTCTTTAGGACATACTGGGTGAGAGCGGGAAAAAGTTCCTATACACCTTCTGAATAGTAAATGGAGGATTGTGCTAAGATTTCCCTTTGCAAACATAGCAGTGAGTTGCAGGTTGCTTTGGGGCTAAGGAAAAAGCAACTATACAGCATGTACAACATCTGAACTAACGTGAAACAGTTTGCGCCCCTATCAATTATAATACAGTGGGTACTAAAAGTATTCAGCCCCCTTTAAATTTTTCACTCTTTGTTTCATTGCAGCCATTTGGTAAATTCAAAAAAGTTCACTTTTTTCTCATTAATGTACACTCTGCACCCCATCTTGACTGAAAAAAACAGAAATGTAGAAATTTTTGAAATTGTATTAAAAAAGAAAAACTGAAATATCACATGGTCATAAGTATTCAGACCCTTTGCTCAGATAATGTCCATTTCCTTGTGATCCTCCCTGAGATGGTTCTACTCCTTCATTGGAGTCCAGCAGTGTTTAATTAAACTGATAGGACTTGATTTGTAAAGGCACACACCTGTCTATATAAGACCTCACAGCTCACAGTGCATGTCAGACCAAATAAGAGTCATGAGGTCAAAGGAACTGGCCAAGGAGCTCAGAGACAGAATTATGGCAAGGCACAGATCTGGCCAAGGTTATAAAAGAATTTCTGCTGTACTCAAGGTTCCTAAGAGCACAGTGGCCTCCATAACCCTTAAATGGAAGAAGTTTGGGAACACCGCAGTCTTCCTAGACCTAGCCATCCAGCCAAACTGAGCAATCATGGGAGAAGAGCCTTGGTGAGAGAGGTAAAGAAGAACCCCAAGATCACAGTGGCTCCATATTTGAGAATTCTTTAAAAAATACCTGCGTGCATTGCTTGGACACATGTCTAACTCTCTAATTTAATTGTGCTTTTTATTTAATTTATTTTTACCTACAAGACACAAGTATTTTACCTTACTATTGCTCTATCTGTGTTTGTTCTATGGTTTGTTCTATGGTTAATAATAACTTGTTTAATAGATACATTCTGAGGTATAGGTATATTCACAAAGGGTTACCAGAGGGATCTGCTTCAGGAATGCTGAATAATTAATCAATAGGAGCATCTAATTAAGGGGCAATAAGTAGCAGCTTGGGGCCTGCATTACTTTGCAAACATTGCATTGAGTTGGAGGCTGTATTTGAGCTAAGGAAAATCAACTATATTTAAATTACCTGAATGGTGAGTGAAAGAGCTTGAGAGTGATTTGTTCCAAGTGTGATTTGGCTTAGGTGTTGCTTGTGAGACAGTGACTTTAGAAGAGAGTAACTTGTATTACTTCATTATTTATTTTTACTTGTTTATATTTATGTCTTGTGCCATCCCTATTAGAGAAATCTTCTCCATTGTTGACTATACTATCCAATCTACCTCTTGTTGCATGTTTAATCCTTGACCGGCCATTTAAGGGTGCATACTGCTGTGTGAGATGTGTGATTTTTGTATATTTGGATACCCAGGAATTGGATTTAAAATAGCAACTGACAACACTGAGATTAATTGACAATATGGAAAAAAGTTTTCTTTTAGGCTACTTTCACACATCAGGTTTTCGCCGTCAGGCACGTTCCGGCGACGTGCCGGAGCGCCGGATCCGGCAAATGTTTTGTAAAACCGGATGTGACGGATCCAGTTTTCTGCCAGATCCGTCTTGCACATGACAGCCAAAACCGGATCCGTCTCATCCGGTTCATCCGGTTTTCGATCCGTTTTTCGACAGTTTACGCCGGATCCGGTTTTTAAAAACGCCCCTTGTGGCCTTCCGAATGTGTTCCTACAGCCCTTCTTTGACAGGTTGTAGAGGAGAAAGTGCAGGTTGGAGAGAAGAGCAAGTGACTGGCGAAGATGGATGTTGTGATTGGAAATATTTTGATGAATTTGGCGGATTTTACAGCGGAGGCGAATCGTTTGAGGGTGATTGTTCTGGAGAAGGAGAGAGCGAGACAGCAGCGCATCAGGCATCGTAGACGACGTTTGTGGATCCACCCCATCACAGCCAAGAGCAAGAAGAATGGTTGAATGTACCTTTGGTATTCTGACAGCCAAATGGCGGGTCCTATTGACTGCGATCAACCTCAAGACAGAAACTGTGGACGAGGTGATCAAAGCTTGCGTGGTACTCCACAATTTTGTTATTTGCAAGGAACCCATTTCCATTGAGGACACCTCTGAAGAAACCACCTTGCAAGATTACCAGAACATTACCACTAGACGTTCTGTGACGGTTTCAGTAATGAGGGACAATTTTGCACTATACTTTATGTCACTTCAAGGCAGAGTACACTGGCAGGATGACAGAGTGTGAAAGATTTGTGCCATTAGCCAAACTTGTGTACCTTCTGTACCAACAGTATATACCTTTGCCAACCAAAGTTGGCTATCTTGTCATGGTCTTACTATTTTTACCTTTAGGCCACAAGGTGTGTACCTGGTTGTGTTTTATGCAAAGTATTTCAACTTTTAACAAAAGTTGTGTACATTGTTAGGAAATCACCAACAATAAACACAACTTTTTAAGTGAAATACTTTGCTTCAAACACAACCAGGAACACAACTGTGGCAAAAAGCTAAAATTTATTTACCTTTTACCCACAGTTATATACCTGGTTTTGAATACCTTTTTACCTTTTAAATACCCTGCATTTAACCTTTTTTTTTAACATACTTCGCCGCAGAAAGAAATGACAGACAACCAGTGTAAACAATAATTTAACTTTTATTTAAAAAATTTTTTTTTAGTAAACTGTTTTTAAATTTAAATAAACTTTTTTAATAAAGCTTTAAAACCATAAAACTGGTCATTTTTATTAAAATACACACATATTATAAATTTGTGTAGTTTGGGGTGGAAATACTGCTGGAGGGGCTGCGGGACACTTCGACACTGGGAGTGTGGAGAGAGGACTGGGATCGTGGTGGGGAAGGAACAGTTAGAGGTGAAGGTGTGGAAAAAGCTAGAGAATGGGTGGACATGTGGGAGGCAGAAGAGGTGGTGGGTGGTGGAGTGGAGGGTTGGGCAGGGACTGTAGGAGCAGATGATGTTGATGGAAAGTTGAATGGGGAAGGAGTTTGGTACGGGGAAGGAGTTTGGTACGGGGCAGGTTGCTGGAAGTGGGGAGATGTCTGGTAATGGGGAGGTTGCTGGTACTGGGGAGGTTGCTGGTACTGGGGAGGTGGCTGGTATGTAATAGGAGGGGGAGGATGGAAAGTGGCTGGAGTGGGTGCAGGTGGAGGAACTACTGGGGTGGGAGGAGGAGGTTGGGAGGTAACGTGCTGGAGAGCACTGTGGCACGAATGCATTACATGCATCTGCTGGCTACGAGAGAGCGTTTCCATGCGCTCCACAACAGACCTGAAAAAGGTGTGGTTTGGCGAAGATCTTGCTTCTGAATGCATGGTTTGCAGAAGTGTCTTCATTTCCAGAATGCTGGAGTTGATCTGCTGAAAGCCTGCGGAGATTTGCTCTGACAAGACTTTTAGACAGTTCTGGAAAGATGCATTCAGATGCAAGAACTCTGGCGCATAAGTCATTTCCTGACCCCTCTGCCGCTGTCGCCCAGTACCCACAGGTGTACTAGAGGTGGTAGGGGCAGAAGGGAGGGGTAAAGGGAAAGCGATCTCCTCACCAGCAGCTTCATGTAATGTTGTCGGCCACGATGCTCCTGCGCTGGTGGATGGGACAGATGGGTGTAATGTGTGGAAAGGTGCAGATGTACCGGGGCGGTCGAAGTGTCCCTTGGTGCCGGCCTCCTCAGGGATCGCCTCAGAATGGTCCAATCGTGCAGGCTCCCGAGTGCTGCTCACCGTGCTGTGGAATAAAGAGAAAAAAAACAATTAAAATAGTGACATGGCATGGACCTGGCTGAAAAATTTTTTTTACATCTAAACATTTTTTTTTTACATGTGGTGTGTAATATTTACCTTCTGGTGACCATTGTATCCCGGAGGAACGACAGGGCTCGTGCTTAGGCCTGTTTCACACTTCCGTTTTTGTGTCCGCCAAACGGATCCGTTTCCGTTTTTTTGACGGAAATGGATGCCAACGGATCCGTTTTAAAAAAACGGATCCATTTTTTGACGGATCCGCGGTAACCGTAATGGAAGTCTTTGGGACAAAAAAAACGGATCCTGCAAAAAATGGCGGATCCGTTTTTTTACGGAAAACAACAGATTTTGACGGATTTGAAAAAACGGAAGTGTGAAACAGGCCTTACTTGTACTTGCTCCTGCGTCCTCCAGATCCACTCTGGGCCCGCATCTCTTTATTGAACTCCTTCTTGAAATGATCCCTCACAGACCGCCACCGCTTCACAATTCTCTCCCCTGAAACGAGAAAGGACAAAGTGGTTAGTATACAACATCAGTGTTTCCCAAACTCCAGTCCTCATGGTCCCCAGGGGTCATGTTTTCAGGATTTCCATAGTAAATAGAAATCCTGAACACATGATCCGTGGGGACCACGAGGACTGGAGTTCGGGAAACACTGGTTTACATCAAGCAACCGGTACTGTATATACTTACGCTCTTTAATCTGGGCCCGAGCATCGAGGTCCTCCCCGCATTCCACAAGGAGCGAACAGATTTCCTCCCAGAGCCGTCGGGTAACTATCAGGTCAGCATGGCGGCAGTCAGCCATATTACATAGCTGCTCCCTTTCTCTGACGAGATCGATGAGGTGGTCCACATCTATTCCTCCATCCTCACTGTCAGAGTCGGGAGCACGCTGTGAAGGCTGTTAAAGTAAAAGAGAAAAATAGCAAAATTAGGCACCACACTTTAAGACATGAAATAAAAAGTGTACCAAAATTTAACTTAAATATTATACTTACACGCTGGTGACCGCCGCGTTGCTGTCGCCGATGACCCTGGGAGGCACTGCGAGGACCTCTTGGCCGAGCACCAGATTGGGAAGACTAGAGAAGAAAAGAAAAAAATTTATGTGTTTGGATGTTGGCATATTTGTTTGCTGTGTGATGTCTGCGGTACATTGTTTTCTATGTGTTGTGTGTAGTGTGATGTTGTGTTTCTGCGTTTGATGAAAAAATCTTACCAATTGTGAGCCCACTCCAGGTGTCTGTCCACCCCTTCCTTCTTCTTCTGGGAGCTCCTCTTCAGCTTGTGATTCCTGTTTTGAAATAAAAGGCAATGAATAGACATATATTGCAAAGATGATGGATTTTGGAAATAAAAACTTACCTTCAAACGCTGACGATGTGAGGGAGGGCTCCCAGAAGAAGATGTGGTGTCCTCTTGCTGGCCAGACTCCATGGCTGTGGGTGGTGGTGCTGCTGCTGCCAGTGCTGCCAGTGCTGCTGCTGCTGTTGCTGCTGCTGCTGCTGCATCTCTTGGGCGGCTGTTGAATAAAGAGAAACAAAGGGCCAATGAATATCTTGATATTCCATGGCCCTAGTTTTGAGGAATGGGGGATTTGATAATTATCATCTCTCATCTGCTGGTGGACTCCCCTCCCGTTGTTCAGCATGTTCGCTTTGCTGCTCCATTTGGGGTGGTGGTGGTGGTGCTGATGGTGCTGCAGTGGTCTCCTGCCTTCTCCTGCGCCTGGTTCCTGTCTTGGGTGGCATGTTGGGTGTGGCTGAGGGTCCCACTGTCATGCTTTTATATATGTGTGCTGTGGGCAGAGCTACTGAGCATGATGCTCAGACCAAAAAAAACGGATCCGGATCCGGCGCATTGCGGCGCTCATAGACTTTCATTGTGTGAAAAAGCCGGAAGCGCCAGATCCGGCGGGTCCGGCTTTTTCGCCGGAGACAAAAAACGTTACTGTTGCCGTTTTTTCCAGACCCCGGATTGTGACACATTGCCGGATCCAGCAAAAACCGGACGAAACGCATGGCCATCCGGCGCGATCCGGCGCAGATGCAAGTCAATGGGGGTTAAACCGGATCCGGCATTGCATTTCGCCGGACCCGGTTTTTGTCAAAAGAGCCGGATCGCGCCTGACGGCGAAAACCTGATGTGTGAAAGAGGCCTTAGTCACATATGTACTAAAACAGTACTCTAGGTTTATCTCCCACCCACTAGGTGTCCTAGAGCCACCTTACTTACACCCTAAAGACAAGGGTTTGGCACCTTCTACCACTAGACATGGGATTATGTAACTCCCTGCTCTATGTTCCACATGGAAGTAGAAATTATGCAGCGCTAGAAATCAGCAGATAACATTTTCCCCTTTTTTTCCTTCATCCATCTGAGTGGGGCATGGTCTGACGCTAATTAAAATTAAGAGATAGTATCATAATGTGTATACCGCCCACATTATGACCAAGCATTCCTTTTCTACAACGGAATGTTTTTTCTCACATGCTGACAGTTTCCTACTCAGCAAGAGAATAGGATGCTCCTCTCGGTGTGGTTCCTGAGAAAGGACCCCTCCTAATCGAACTTTTGAGATGTGCGATTGGAGTACAAATTCCTTGTTAAAAGGAACCTGTCACCAGGTGACATATGAGTTACGGGCACCACCTTTAAGCCCTCATATACAGCATACTAACATGCTGTGTACTTGACCCTGATCCGGGTCAAGCAACAAAATAAAAGAACTTTTTATTATACTCACCTGGGGGCGGTCAGTCTGAGTGGTGTCGCTGGTCCTGATCTTGCACTTCCCTTCTTGTTTCAATGCCATCTTCCTTCTGTGCTTCATGTGGATGACAAGTGCTATGTCATCCACACAGTGTTCCCAGTCATTGCGCTCCTGCGCATTCATATTTCTCTGTCCTGACTAGAATAGAGTAAATTACTGCAGTGCAAAGGGCTCTTTGACCTTTCCTGGCATATGTGCACTGCAGTACTTTGCTCTGCATTGGTAAGAGCAGATAAATACACCTGTACAGCAGCGCTATGCTGGGCAAATTTGGTGTTGAGCCAAAGTCCTTATGTTATGCCATTATAACAGTTACAATTTTGAATGCTTCTTTTAGGCAGACCCAAAATATTCTCTGGTCATTTTTATCTCAGGAATGTCAGCCTCCGTAGATGCTACCTCCTAATCTCCCGCCAATACACAGAAGGGTAGTCCATCAGGCTCTGTGGTTGGTTAGCCCTCTCTAGGGCCAACCTGTCTTTTAAATGAGCAACCGAGGTCTCCTCCCCTCCCCGACAAGTTCCAACACAACACAAAGTCCCTACCTTTGATAACTGGTGCAAAAAATCCTGGAACACACCTAACTCATGTGACTCAGTATCTTGGGCCGTCTCAATGACCATTCTGGCCACTGGATAGACTTTAGTATCCTTTTGAATGCAGCAGACTTCCCAGGGATCAATTGGAGAGGGAGTGTGGCTCTCAAGAGTGTCAACAAATCCATGAGTCTAGTAGTCCAGACATTTGCAGACCATTCACTTTTACCTACTTGGGGTCCCTTGCCAGGTGGACATTGCACACTACAAGCTGAATATGCATAGAAAGAACACTGGCATCCCATGCTGCAATCCATTCTCACAGTGGTCAGGTGACAACGGGCAGCTATATGATCTGGGTCATGACATTTCCATCAAATCACATCCCCGATGAGATCCACGGCATGACCTTCGCTGCCCCATTGGAGTTTGAATGTCCCAGCCCCTTTTAGCCTGCTCCCCCTGATGGGAACTCCAGTATGGAATTGGTTGCCTCCCTAAGTAACCGTTGACCCCCTTATACCTTTTGACCAGTCCAACTGAGTTACTGGTGTATTGAGGATCTCCTTAGGCTACCCAAGTCTACAGCAGGCCTGGAAGGGAGTGCACGAACCGATCCATTGCAACTTGCTCTACCATCTACGCTGTGGTTGAGTGTTAAAATCCAAGAGAAACAGACCAATTTTTTCTCAGGTGTCATCCTAGTTGTAACTAATTGTTTTTGTGTGCATGGAGGTATCCTTGTTTTCTTTCAAAACAATGAAAAAAAACCTTTGGAAGATCATATTTTTGCTCAAGCTTATCACTAAGCAACAAATCTGTGATACAAAATGGAAGCAAATTTGAAGCCTCCCATCTGCATCTGTGTCTAGCATATACCCATAGAATTGAATTACTGAATATTATTTGCACCTAGGTTCAGAATGAGACCTGCTCAGAGTCATGGCATAAACAATCCAATCACTCAATGAATATGCTGCATTTTGCTTGTTTAGTATAATACACCCCATAGTCCTCCATATATTACAATGTGCACCATAGTCCTTCATATTCTTAAATGCACACCAGATAGTCCTCCATATAGTATAATGTGACGATAGAACTCCATATAGTATATTAAACTCCCCATAGTACTCCATATAGTATAAAACACTTCCTATAATCCTCCATATAGTATAATACACTCCCTATAGTACTTGTTACGCTGTGGACGCAGGTGACGAGAGTGGACCCACTGGGCTGTGGCGCCGAGCCCTCCCCGAGCGAGCGCACCAAGTGGACCGACCCCTATACAGGGACCGTTAGGGAACAGACTCGGGAAGTTCTAGCGCCACGGCAGCCAGGACCAGGGGTCGGCTCAGGAGGGTGAACAGATGATGAGGAACAGAGGAAGGTCCGGAGAGGAACCAGGATGACCAGGGTCCAGAGGCTGAGGAAGAAGGAGAAGGACGGAGGATGGCGGGGGTCCAGGAGGAGGCGAACTGAAAAGGGAAGGAGACACAGGGGTTAGCAGGAGGCACGGACCGGAGAGTCAGAGGAACACTGGGGACACAGGCGGAAGACACAGGGACTAGCAGGAGGCACAAGACACAAGGAGTAAACTAGAGCGCAGCTTGCAAGGGACTAGCAGCAGGGAGCACGGCCTAGACAACCGAGAGGCAACTCAATAGTCAGGCGCCTCCACTAAGGGAGGGCGGCCTGAAATACCTGGTGGTGGCCTCTGATAGGTCGGGAGGCCGGTCCGGGTCAGGTCACGCCAGACAGGTGGCTGCCGGCAGAGGCGTGCGGCTTATCCCTCCGGCGCGTGCGCAGAGGCACAGTGCACGCGGCCGAGGGAAGTGGAGGAGAGCGTCGGGACGCCGGCCGCCGGAAAGCGAGGGGAGCGGAGGCGCGCGTGCAGGACGCGTCAGAGGAGAGAGTCGGGGCAGAAGCAGGAGCGGTGAGTATGGCAGCGGGGGCGGCGAAACAGGGAGCGGTGCTAACAGTACCCCCTCTCTTACACTCCCCTCCACTGCGTCTAGCTAAAAACCTCTTAAGAATGCGTGGGGCATTGATATTCTCCTGCGGCTCCCAAGATCTCTCCTCGGGACCAAAACCTTTCCAGTCGACCAAAAAAAAGGTTTTACCTCTAACTTTTTTCGAGGCCAGAATGTCTTTTACCTCAAAGACGTCATCAGACGTGACAGGAAGAGGAGAAAGGTTCGGGGCCGGGTGAAACCGATTCAGGACAACCGGTTTAAGGAGAGAGACGTGAAAGGAGTTGGGAACCCGAAGCGACGCAGGCAACTCCAGTTTGTAAGATACGTTGTTAAGACGTTTGAGAATCTTGAAAGGCCCAATGTAGCGCGGTCCCAGCTTGTAGGAAGGGAGCTTTAGCCTAATGTACTTGGCCAACAACCAAACTTGTTGACCTGGGAGGTAGGTTGGAGCATCCAAGCGTCTTTTGTCAGCGTGCCTCTTCATGCGCTCCCCAGACCTCCGGAGGGCCTCCTTAGTTTCGGACCAGATCCTAGAGAACTCTTGGGTCAGGGAATCGGCTGCAGGCACACCGGAGGAACCGGACAAAGGTAGAGGGACACCAGGGTGCATGCCAAAGACCACGAAAAATGGAGACTTGGCTGATGACTCGCTGGGATGGTTATTGTAGGAGAATTCTGCCCAGGGAAGTAGATGGACCCAGTTATCCTGATGAGCGTTAGAGAACTGCCGTAAGTAGGATGCTAGTACCTGATTAATGCGTTCAACCTGACCATTGGACTGGGGATGGTACGCGGATGAAAAGTCCAGTCTTATCTCTAGAAGTTTACACAAGGCCCTCCAAAACCGAGAGGTGAACTGTACACCTCGATCGGAAACAATATGCTGTGGAAAGCCGTGGAGGCGGAAGATGTGCTGGATAAAAATCTTCGCCAACTCTGGAGCGGAGGGCAGCGCAGGTAGAGGAACAAAATGGGCCATCTTGGAGAAGCGGTCGACCGCTACCAGGATAGTCGTAGATCCGGAAGATTTAGGCAGATCCGTGATGAAATCCAAACCTATATGTTGCCATGGAACCGAAGGAATCGGGAGAGGAAGCAGAAGGCCAGCGGGTGGTCGCCTAGGAATCTTGACCTTGGCGCAAGAGGGACAGGAGGCCGTGAAGTCTGTCACATCCTGGCGGAGAGAGGGCCACCAGTAAAAATGAGCGATGAGCTCAAATGTCTTCTTGACTCCGACATGTCCGGAAATTTTAGAGGAATGTCCCCAATGCAGTACCTTTTTTCTTTCAGAGTCAGGGACGTAGGTCTTGCCGGGGGGAGGAGTAATCAGTCTCACCGGGGCCACAGTGATGATCTTAGCGGGATCAATAATGTGAGTTGGTTCTTCCATCAGATCAGGGGACTGCAGAGACTGGGACAATGCGTCCGCCTTGATGTTCTTTGGCCCGGGACGGAAACGCAATTCAAAATCGAACCGACCAAAGAAGAGGGACCATCTGGCCTGCCGAGGGTTAAGTCTCTGGGCTGACTGGAGATATGCAAGGTTCTTGTGGTCGGTAAAGATGGTAAACGGATGGACCGACCCTTCAAGAAGGTAACGCCACTCCTCCAGCGCCAACTTTATGGCCAACAGCTCGCGATCCCCGATGGCGTAGTTACACTCAGCCGGCGAGAAGGCCTTTGAAAAGAACCCGCAGGTAATCAGTCGGCCGGACGGGGACCTCTGTGAGAGCACTGCACCTGCTCCGGTGGAAGAGGCGTCTACCTCCAGGATGAATGGCTTATTAGCCTCGGGTCGGTGTAGAACAGGTGCAGTCGCGAAGGCTTGCTTCAGGCAGGAAAAGGCCTCTTCAGCCTCTGGAGGCCAGGACGAGGAGTTGACGCTCTTGCGAGTGAGACTGGAGATGGGTTTGATGATGGATGAAAAATGTGGCACAAATTGACGGTAATAGTTAGCGAAGCCGAGGAACCTTTGAATCGCCTTGACCCCCACAGGGCGAGGCCATCGAAGAATAGCCGACAGTTTCTCAGGATCCATCTCCAGCCCAGAATCTGAAACGATGTAGCCCAAGAAAGGCAAGGAAGACTGCTCAAAGAGACACTTCTCAAGCTTCGCGTAGAGGCGATTCTCCCGCAGACGTTGTAAGACCAGACGAACACTCCTCCTATGGGACGCCAGATCCGGGGAAAAAATAAGGATGTCGTCCAGATACACCACCATGCAGGAGTATAACAAGTCTCGGAAGATATCATTGACGAACTCCTGAAAGACCGCGGGAGCGTTGCAGAGATCGAAGGGCATAACCAGGTATTCGTAATGCCCGTCCCGGGTGTTAAAGGCGGTCTTCCATTCGTCACCAGGGCGAATGCGGATGAGGTTGTAAGCCCCGCGTAGATCCAACTTTGAGAAGATGCGGGCTCCCCGCAACCGGTCAAAGAGTTCAGGAATGAGAGGCAACGGATACTTGTTCTTCACAGTAATGTCGTTCAGGCCCCGGAAATCAATACAGGGACGGAGAGAACCGTCTTTCTTCTTTACAAAGAAAAACCCGGCTCCGGCCGGGGAGGAAGATTTCCGTATGAACCCTCGAGCTAAATTCTCACGAATATACTCGGACATGGCCGTAGTCTCTGCAGGGGACAAGGGATAAATTCGCCCTCGGGGCGGAGTGGTCCCGGGTCGCAGATCAATAGGGCAGTCATACGGGCGATGCGGGGGAAGAACCTCTGCCTCCTTCTTATCAAATACGTCAGAGAATGCCCAGTATGCGGCTGGTAGAGCCTCGGGACCCGAGGAGGCTGGTGGGGGATTGGCCGGGCGGACAGGCCCCAGACACTTCTCTTGGCAGGGATGCCCCCAGCGGAGGACCTCACCGGAACGCCAATCCAAGACAGGTTCATGTGTCCTAAGCCACGGAAGACCTAGCAGCACAGCATGGGAAAGGTTGGGAAGGACGTAGAAAGCGATCCGCTCCTGGTGCAAGGCCCCAATTTGCAGACACACCTCCTCAGTTACCAGGAACACAGATTCTCGTAGGGGTCTACCATCTACTGAGGCGATGACACGTGGAGTCTTCAGGGAGATCACGGGAATCTGATACTTCTTCACCTCCTTCAACCTAATGAAGTTCCCTGCCGCGCCCGAGTCCACATAGGCCACCTCCGAACCACGTCTCTGACCCAAAACCAACTGAACCGAAAGGGTAAGGGGGTGAGAGGAGTGAGACACACCTAGATCGGCCTCTCTTACCTGCCCTAGGTGGAGGAGTTTCCCGGTCTCTCAGGACAGGAGCGTAGGAAGTGAGACGCGCTGCCGCAATACAGGCACAGACCCTCCATCAGTCTCTCCTTACGGCGCTGTTCTGCTAACTTGACCCGATCCACCTGCATTGGCTCAGGCGCCGGACTGGAGGATGCCCCAGGCGGACGTGGGCTGGACGGCCTGTGAAAAGAAGCAGATGGTCTAAGCGGTCTCCTATCCCTAGCAGTCTCCCTAGCGCGTTCCTGGAACCGAAGGTCGATGCGTGTGGCCAACGAAATTAAATCCTCCAAGGAGGTTGGGGTGTCTCGCCCTGCCAGCTCATCTTTAATTTTGCCAGAGAGACAACGCCAGAAGGCCCCAACCAAAGCCTCGTTATTCCACCCCACCTCAGAGGCCAAGGTACGGAACCGGATGGAGTATTGTCCGACCGTAAGAGTGCCCTGGGTGAGGCAAAAAAGAGACTCCGTGGCGGAAGCCAACCGTCCGGGCTCGTCAAAGACCCTACGGAAAGTGTCAGTGAAGGTCTGGAGACTGGAGACCACGGGATCGTCCCGCTCCCACAGGGGATTTACCCAAGAGAGTGCCTCTCCCTCCAAATGGGAGACAATGAAGGCAACCTTGGCCCGATCGGTGGGGTACTCTTGGGGCAGGAGTTCGAAGTGCAACCTGCACTGATTCAAGAAGCCTCTGCACAACTTGGGGTCGCCGCCATACCGAGGCGGTCTACCAAGCCTGGGAGGCGGAGAGGGTCCGGGATCAGAACTGCGGGACGAATCGCGTCCGGCGGCCGATTGAAGGGAAAGCAGCCGATCGTCGACCGAAGCCATGTACGAAAGAATATGGGATTGGGTGACCCGTTGTTGAACCAGCTCCTGCTGGAGGCTGGCCAGTTGGGAGGCGTTACCAGGGTCAGCGGCCTGCAAGGCCGACAAGCGGGAATCCATGGTCTTCATAAAAGACATAATACGGGTCTGGTTCTCCCTAAGGAAAACCAACTCCTTTTGGGTAGCGGCCCCGGCGGGGTCCATGGCCTGACTATACTGTTACGCTGTGGACGCAGGTGACGAGAGTGGACCCACTGGGCCGTGGCGCCGAGCCCTCCCCGAGCGAGCGAACCAAGTGGACCGACCCCTATACAGGGACCGTTAGGGAACAGACTCGGGAAGTTCTAGCGCCACGGCAGCCAGGACCAGGGGTCGGCTCAGGAGGGTGAACAGATGATGAGGAACAGAGGAAGGTCCGGAGAGGAACCAGGATGACCAGGGTCCAGAGGCTGAGGAAGAAGGAGAAGGACGGAGGATGGCGGGGGTCCAGGAGGAGGCGAACTGAAAAGGGAAGGAGACACAGGGGTTAGCAGGAGGCACGGACCGGAGAGTCAGAGGAACACTGGGGACACAGGCGGAAGACACAGGGACTAGCAGGAGGCACAAGACACAAGGAGTAAACTAGAGCGCAGCTTGCAAGGGACTAGCAGCAGGGAGCGCGGCCTAGACAACCGAGAGGCAACTCAATAGTCAGGCGCCTCCACTAAGGGAGGGCGGCCTGAAATACCTGGTGGTGGCCTCTGATAGGTCGGGAGGCCGGTCCGGGTCAGGTCACGCCAGACAGGTGGCTGCCGGCAGAGGCGTGCGGCTTATCCCTCCGGCGCGTGCGCAGAGGCACAGTGCGCGCAGCCGAGGGAAGTGGAGGAGAACGTCGGGACGCCGGCCGCCGGAAAGCGAGGGGAGCGGAGGCGCGCGTGCAGGACGCGTCAGAGGAGAGAGTCGGGGCAGAAGCAGGAGCGGTGAGTATGGCAGCGGGGGCGGCGAAACAGGGAGCGGTGCTAACAGTACTTCATATATTAAAATACACTCCTCAGTCTTCCACATAGTATAATACACTCCTCATAGTCCTCCATATATTAACCCCTTCACCCCCAAGGGTGGTTTGCACGTTCATGACCGGGCCAATTTTTACAATTCTGACCACTGTACCTTTATGAGGTCATAACTCTCGAACGCTTCCATGGATCCCGGTGATTCTGACATTGTTTTCTCGTGACATATTGTACTTCATGTTAGTGGTAAAATTTCATTCAAATAACTTGCGTTTATTTGTGAGAAAAACGGAAATTTGGCGAAAATTTTGAAAATTTCGCAATTTTCCAACTTTGAATTTTTATGCCCTTAAATCACAGAGATAAGGCACACAAAAAACTTGATAACTAACATTTCCCACATGTTTACTTTACATCAGCACAATTTTGGAACCAAAATTTTTTTTTGTTAGGAAGTTATAAGGGTTAAAAGTTGACCAGCGATTTCTCATTTTTACAACACCATTTTATTTTTAGGACCACATCACATCTGAAGCCACTTTGAGGGGTCTATATGATAGAAAATACACAAAAGTGACACCATTCTAAAAACTGCACCCCTTAAGGTGCTCAAAACCACATTCAAGAAGTTTATTAACCCTTTAGGTGCGTCACAGGAATTTTTTTGAATATTTAAAAAAAAATGAACATCTAACTTTTTTTCATAAAAAAAATACTTCAGGTTCAATTTTTTTTATTTTACCAAGGGTAACAGGAGAAATTGAACTGCAAAAGTTATTGTGCAATTTGTCCTGAGTACGCAGATACCTGATATGTGGGGGGGAACGACTGTTTCGGCGCATGGCAGAGCTCAGAATGGAAGGAGCGCCGTTTGACTTTTTCAATGCAAAATTGGCTGGAATTCAGATTGGACGCCATGTCACGTTTGGAGAGTCCCTGATGTACCTAAACAGTGGAAACCCCCTACAAGTGACCCCATTTTGGAAACTAGACCCCCCAAGGAACTTATCTAGATATGTGGTGAGAACTTTGAACCCACAAGGGCTTTACAGAAGTTTATAACGTACAGCGGTACAATTAAAAAATCATATTTTTTCCACAAAAATGATCTTTTCACCCCAATTTTTATTTTCCCAAGGGTAACAGGACCCTAAAAGTTATTGTGCAATTTGTCCTGAGTACGCTGATACCCCACATGTGGGGGTAAACCACTATTTGGGCGCATGGCAGAGCTCGGAAGGGAAGCAGCGCCATTTGACGTTTTTGGCTGGAATTGAGATCGGACACCATGTCGCGTTTGGAAAACCCCTGATGTACCAAAACAGTGGAAACCCCCCACAAATGACACCATTTTGGAAACTAGACCCCCTAAGGA
Organism: Dendrobates tinctorius; assembly: GCF_039654945.1. Taxonomy (NCBI): domain Eukaryota; kingdom Metazoa; phylum Chordata; class Amphibia; order Anura; family Dendrobatidae; genus Dendrobates; species Dendrobates tinctorius. Next base: position 28,495,736 of record NW_027361771.1, read on the forward strand.
ACTTATCTAGATGTGTGGTGAGAACTTTGAACCCCCATGGGCTTCACAGAAGTTTATAACATAAAGCCATACAATTAAAAAATCATATTTTTTAAACAAAAATGATCTTTTCACCCTCAATTCTTATTTTTCCAAGGGTAACAGGACCCTAAAAGTTATTGTGCAATTTGTCCTGAGTACGCTGATACCCCACATGTGGGGGTAAACCACTATTTGGGGGCATGGCAGAGCTCGGAAGGGAAGCAGCGCCATTTGACGTTTTTGGCTGGAATTGAGATCGGACACCATGTCGCGTTTGGAAAACCCCTGATGTACCAAAACAGTGGAAACCCCCCACAAATGACACCATTTTGGAAACTAGACACCCTAAGGAACTTATCTAGATGTGTGGTGAGAACTTTGAACCCCCATGGGCTTCACAGAAGTTTATAACATAAAGCCATACAATTAAAAAATCATATTTTTTCCACAAAAATGATCTTTTCACCCTCAATTCTTATTTTTCCAAGGGTAACAGGACCCTAAAAGTTATTGTGCAATTTGTCCTGAGTACGCTGATACCCCACATGTGGGGGTAAACCACTATTTGGGGGCATGGCAGAGCTCGGAAGGGAAGCAGCGCCATTTGACGTTTTTGGCTGGAATTGAGATCGGACACCATGTCGCGTTTGGAAAACTCCTGATGTACCAAAACAGTGGAACCCCCCACAAATGACACCATTTTGGAAACTAGACCCCCCATGGAACTTATCTAGATGTGTGGTGAGCACTTTGACCCCCCCAGTGCTTCACAGAAGTTTACAACGCCCGGGCGTGAAAATAAAAAATTCGTATTTTTTCCACAAACATGATCTTTTAGTCACCATTTTTTTATTTTCCCAAGGGTACCAGGAGAAATTGGACCCCAAAAGTTGTTGTCCAATTTGTCCTGAGTATGCTGATACCCCATATGTGGGAGAAAACTACTGTATGGGCACACGTCGGGGCTCGGAAGGGAAGTAGTGACGTTTTGGAATGCAGACTTTGATGGAATGGTCTGCGGGTGTGATATTGCCTTTGGAGAGCCCCTAATGTACCTAAACAGTGGAAACCCCCCACAAATGACACCATTTTGTAAACTAGACCCCCCAAGGAACTTATCTAGATGTGTGGTGAGCACTTTGACCCCCCCAGTGCTTCACAGAAGTTTACAACGCCCGGGCGTGAAAATAAAAAATTCGTATTTTTTCCACAAACATGATCTTTTAGTCACCATTTTTTTATTTTCCCAAGGGTACCAGGAGAAATTGGACCCCAAAAGTTGTTTTCCAATTTGTCCTGAGTACGCTGCTACCCCATATGTGGGAGAAAACTACTGTATGGGCACACGTCAGGGCTCGGAAGGGAAGTAGTGACGTTTTGGAATGCAGACTTTGATGGAATGGTCTGCGGGTGTCATGTTGCCTTTGGAGAGCCCCTAATGTACCTAAACAGTGGAAACCCCCCACAAATGACACCATTTTGTAAACTAGACCCCCCAAGGAACTTATCTAGATGTGTGGTGAGCACTTTGACCCCCCCAGTGCTTCACAGAAGTTTACAACGCCCGGGCGTGAAAATAAAAAATTCGTATTTTTTCCACAAACATGATCTTTTAGTCACCATTTTTTTTATTTTCCCAAGGGTACCAGGAGAAATTGGACCCCAAAAGTTGTTGTCCAATTTGTCCTGAGTACGCTGACACCCCATATGTGGGAGAAAACTACTGTATGGACACACGTCGGGGCTCGGAAGGGAAGCAGTGACGTTTTGGAACGCAGACTTTGATGGAATGGTCTGCGGTTGTCATGTGCGTTTGGAGAGCCCCTGATGTACCTAAACTATTGAAACTCCCCACAAGTGACCCCATTTTGGACACTAGACCCCCCACGGAACTTATCTAGATGTGTGGTGAGCACTTTGAACCCCCAAGTGCTTCACAGAAGTTTATAACACTCGGACGTGAAAATAAAAAAATCATTTTTTTTCCACAAAAATGATATTTTTGCCCCCAATTTTTTATTTTCCTAAGGGTAACAGGAGAAATTGGACCCCAAAAATTGTTTTGCAATTTGTCCTGAGTAGGCTGATACCCTACATGAGGGGGTAAAACACTGTTTGGGCGCATAGCAGAGCTTGGAAGGGAAGGAGCACCATTTGACTTTTTCAACTCAGAATTGGCTGGAATTGAGATCAGACGCCATGTTGCATTTGGAGAGCCCCTGATGTGCCCAAACAGTGGAAACCCCCAATTCTAACTCCAACCCGAACCCCAACACGCCCCTAACCCTAGCCCTAACCCTAGCCCTAACCCTAGCCCTAGCCCTAACCCTAGCCCTAGCCCTAGCCCTAACCCTAACCCTAGCCCTAACCCTACCCCAACACACCCCTAGCCCTAACCCTAGCCCTAACCCTAATGGAAAAATGGAAATAAATACATTTTTTTTATTTTATTATTTTTCCCTAACTAAAGGGGTGATAACGGGGGGTTTGATTTACTATTTATGGCGGTTTTTATGTTTGGCGGCTGTCGCACGCTAAAAGACGCTTTTTATTGTAAAAATAGTTTTTGCATCACCACATATTGAGAGCTATAATTTTTCCGTATTTTGACCCACCGAGTCATGTGAGGTCTTATTTTTTGCGGGACGAGTTGACGTTTTTATTGGTACCATTTTCGGGCACGTGAAATTTTTTGATCGCTTTTTATTCCGATTTTTGGGACGCAGAATGAACAAAAACCAGCGTTTCATGAATTTCTTTTGGGGGGGGTGCGTTTACACCGTTCCGCGTGCGGTAAAATTGATAAAGCGCTTTTATTCTTCGGGTCAGTACGGTTACAGCGATACCTCATTTAGGTCATTTTTTTATGCTTTTGTCGGTTTTATGCAATGAAAACTATTTTATATAAAAAATAATTATTTTTGCATCGCTTTATTCTGCGAGTTATAACTTTTTTATTTTTTTGCTGATGATGCTGTGTGGCGGCTTGTTTTTTGCGGGACAAGATGACGTTTTCAGCGGTACCATGGATATTTATATGCGTCTTTTTGATCTCGCGTTATTGCACTTTTTGTTTGGCGGTATGATAATAAATCATTATTTTTTGCTTCGTTTTTTATTTTTATTTTTTAAGGGGTTCGCTAAAGGGGTTAACTAATGGGACAGTTTTATAGGGCAGGTCGTTACGGACGCGGCGATACCTAATATGTGTACATTTATTGTTTTTTTTTTTTATTATTTTAAAAAAATGAATTTATTGGGGAATATTTTTTTTTTTTACTAATTTATTTGGCGATTTTTTTTAATTTATTTTTACACTTTTTTTTAAATTTTTTTTTACTTTATTACATAGTCCCAGGTGGGACATCACTGTCACTGTGACAGATCAGCAATCTGTCACAGGCAGTGCACAAGGCTTCCTCATGCCTGCGCTTTGCAGGCACTGAGGAAGCCAGCTTCCCCAGGCCCCCGAAGGCCCCCGTCGCCATCTTGGATTCGGGGGCCTGGAGGATAGGAGTCCCCCGCAGCAGCGCTGCACATTGCGCTGCCGTGGGGGGCTCAGGGAAGCACGGAGGGAGCCCCCTCCCTGCCGATGCTTCCCTTTAACTCCCGGTACACCGCGATCGCGTTTGATCGCGGTGTGCAAGGGGTTAATGTGTCGGGGGCGGTCCGTGACACATAGTGCCGGGTGTCAGCTGTGATAATCAGCTGACACCCGGCCGCGATCAGCGGCGCTCACCACGTGGGCGCCGCTGATCGCGGTAGACGTACTATCCCGTCCCCGGTCATACGGGCCCGGGTACCGTGGACGGGATAGTACGTCTCATGTCAGGAAGGGGTTAAAATACACTGTTCAGTCCTCCATATAGTATAATACACTCCTCATAGTCCTCCATATAGTATAATACACTCCTCCATATGGTATAATACACTCCTCAGTCCTCTATATAGTATAATACACACCTCATAGTCCTCCATATATTGAAATACACTCCTCAGTCTTCCATATAGTATAATACACTCCTCATAGTCCTCCATATATTAAAACACACTGCTCAGTCCTCCATATAGTATAATACACTCCTCATAGTCCTCCATATAGTATAATACACTCCTCCATATGGTATAATACACTCCTCAGTCCTGCATATAGTATAATACACTCCTCATAGTGCTCCATATAGTATAATGCACTGCCATAGTTATCCATGTAGTACAATTCACTTCCCATAGTATAATGCACCCCATAGTTCTTCATATAGTATAATGTATTCTCCATAGTCTTCGATACAGTATAATGCAGCCACCCCACAGAGTAAAATACAGCCACCCCACAGAATATAATGTAGCCCCCTCAAGAGTATAATGCAGTCCCACCGTACAATATAATTTAATCCCCCATAAAATATAATGCAGCCCCCTCATATAGTATAATGCAGCCCCTCCATAGAATATAAGGTAGCTCCCTCATAGAGTATAATGCAGCCCCCATAGAATATGATGCAGCCCCTCCATAGAATATAATGCAGCCCCTCCATAGAATATAATGCAGCCCTCATATAGTATAATGCAGCTCCCAATAGAATATAATGTAGCTCCCTCATAGAAAATAATGAAGTCCCTGCACTAAACTAATTAGCAAAGCCACTAAAGAAGACTCAAAGTCTCCAAAAATTCGATTTAAACAGCAGACAAAAAGGCAACAACACTTACCTGCCCAGATCTTGGATCAAATGCACTACAGGGTGCTGCCAGCCCATAAAGCAAGATGTTAGCAACACAGGTGCAAAATACCAGATTAACAGCCACTCTCCACCTACCCATTCCTGGAGGGGGTGACTGCCCAGTATACAAATGCATAATAAAGGCCCACATAGGGCGTTGTTCACACAAAGGTACTGCATAGTGTCTGGTTCACAGTCTATTAGTCACTCCCCTACTTTTCGATTAGGCGGGCATTACCCTGTAGTGCATTTGTTCCAAGATCTGGGCAGGTAAGTGTTGCTGCCATTTCGTCTGCTGTTTAAATATAATGAAGCCCCCCATAAAATATAATCTAGCCCCCATAGAATTTAATGCAGTCCCCCATAGAATACAATGTAGCCCCCTCATATAGTATAATGTAGCCACCTCATAGAGTATGATGCATTCCTCCCTCATAGACTTTAATACAGCCCCTCCATAGAATATAATGTAGCCACCCATAGAATATAATGCAGCCCAATCAAAGAGTATGATGCAATCCTCCCTCATAGAATATAATACAGCCTCCCCACATAGTACAATGTAGTCACCCATAGAATATAATACAGCCCACCTCCCCATAGAATATAAAGTAGCCCTATCAAAGAGTATGATGTTATCCTCCCTCCTAGATTATAATACAGCCCCCCATAGATTATAATGTAGCCCCCTATAGAATATAATACAGCCCACCTCCCCATAGAATATAATGTGGCCCCATCAAAGATTATGATGTAATCCTCCCGCTTAGAATATAATACAGCCCCCCATAGAATATAATTTATCCCCCCATAGAATGCAGCCCCCCTGAGAATTACCTCATAGTCCAGTACTCACTGACTGATATATTAAAAAAAAACCACAATCCTCACCTCTCCTCGTGCCCCACGCTGTTCCAGGCATGGCTCCAGTCTAAGCGGCGGCATACAGTGGGTGCTTGATGAAGTGACGTCATCACACACCTGCAGTGTCAGAGGTGTGTGATGATACTTTGAACTGTACTGGCGTCATAGACGCCGGCATAGTTTAATGCGGTGGTCACTGGCTGGGGGCCCCTGGGGGAGCAGGGGCCCTAGGCAGCTGTCTGGTCTGCCTGCCACTAACACCAGCCCTGCCCATATGTATCCCCACATGTAGTCATCACCCGCATATGTACCCCCATATATAGTCTGAACTCCCATATATACCCCCACATGTAGCTTGCACCCCTATATGTACCTCCAAAAGTAGGCTGAACCCCCATATGCACTCCACATGTAGCCAGCACCATAAGCAGCTTGCACCACTATATACCCTCAAATGAAGCCTAATATTTAGCTTGCATCATCCATATGTACCCTCCCACACAGCCTGCACCTCCATATACTCCTGTTCCATAGTTACCTGTTACAACTGCATTTCTGCTGTGTCCTGACCGGGAAACACTTCACTTGCAAGCTGTTGCATGGCTCTGCCTATAAGAGTCTCATGGGCATGATGTCTTCACAGACCCTTCACCTATATAATTTATGTTCCTCCGTTGGGCAGGGAGATAATCAGTGCTTGTCTGCCCATGCAACCCTCTCCCCAATTAAAGGTGGTTTTCCCCAGACCAGCAGAGGTAAGAAGAAGGGGAAAATAAAAAAAATCTTCCTTCATGGCGGCGCCCCTCCCCCCGCTACCGGCCACACTCAGGTGCCTAGTGGCAAATACGGCCCTACTTGCCTCTGTGTGGATGTGGGCAAGTTGTATGCTAGGGAGAATCTAGTGCATCTACCATAATGCATTTTGCTCATAAGAGAGATGAATATAAAGTGACTAGCTATGAACCCGTTCAACGCCCGGGTGGCGGGCATTTTTATTGGTATATGGTCTCCCATCCTGGTATGTGCTGCCCCCTCCTATCCTGGTGTGCATGGCACCCCTCATCCCTATCCTAGTATACATGGTACACTCACCCCCCCAATCCTGGTAAGCATGGCACCCTATTCCTCACCCCCCTATCCTGGTAGCATGGCCCCTTCTCCCCCCAATTCTCCTATGCATTGTCCTCTCACCCCCCCAATCCTGGTATGCATGGTCCGCCTCAACCCCCTTATCCTGGTATGCATGGTCCCCTCACCCCCCAATCCTGGTATGCATGGTCCTCTCACCCCCCTATCCTGGTATGCATGGTCCTCTCACCCCCCCATCCGGGTATGCATGGTCCTCTCATCCCACTGTCCTGGTATGCATGGTCCCCTCACCCCCCAATCCTGGTATACATGGTCCCCTCACTCCCCTTTCATGGTATGCATGGTCTACTCACCCCCCTTTCGTGGTATGCATGGTCCCCTCACTCCCCTTTCCTGGTATGCGTGGTCCCCTCACCCTCCTTTCATGGTATGCGTGGTCCCCTCACCCTCCTTTCGTCGTGTGCGTGGCCCCCTCACACCCCTTTCATGGTATGCGTGGTCCCCTCACCCTCCTTTCCTGGTATGCATGGTCCCCTCACCCTCTTTGGTGGTATGCATGGTCCCCTCACACCCCTTTCATGGTATGTGTGCTCCCCTCACCCCCCTTTCGTGGTATGCATGGTCCCCTCACCCCCCTTTCCTGGTATGCGTGGTCCCCTCACCCCCCTTTACTGGTATGCATGGTCCCATCACTCCCCTTTCATGGAATGCGTGGTCCCCTCACCCCCTTTTCCTAGTATGCGTGGTCCCCTCACTCCCCTTTCATGGTATGTGTGGTCCCCTCACCCCCCTTTCGTGGTATGCATGGCCCCTTCACCCCCCTTTTGTGGTATGCATGGCCCCCTCACTAACCTTTCATGGTATGTATGGTCCCCTCACCCCCTTTTGTGGTATGCATTGTCCCCTCACCCCCCTTTTGTGGTATGCATGGCCTCCCCACCTTCCTTTCGTTGTATGCATGGCCCCCTCACCCTCCTTTCATAGTATGCATGGTCCCCTCACCCCCTTATCCTGATATGTATGGTCCCCTCACCCCCCTTTCGTGGTATGCATGGTCCCTTCACCCCCAATCCTGGTATGCATGGTCCCCTCACCCCCCAATACAGGTATGCGTAGTCCTCTTACCCCCCTTTCCAGGTATGCATGGTCCCCCTCACCCCTATTAAACTACACAGATACAGAAAAAAAAACATTTATACTCACCCTTCTTCCCTGTGCTCCAGCGCTGCCTGTCACGTTCTGCTGGAGGCCGGGGGAGGAGTATGGCACCGGAGTACGCGAATGCCCATAGCGCTGTCCGGCGCCATATTGCTGAAGACACACAGCAAATGTGTCTTCAGTAAAATGGCACCGGATCGCACTATGCGCATGTGCGATTCTGGCCGCACTTCTGCCCCGGTCTCCGGCCGATGAGAAGCGCCGCGGCAACGCTCCTCCCGGTCAGGTAAGTATGGCGCCGGACATAGCGGTATGCAGTGTGTATGTGTACCGCCATCTCTGACGCCATACACACTCCTCACCGTGCTGCCTCATTCTGTCTGGAGCCAGACTGCGCAGGCGCGTCACGCTTGCGCAGTCTATAAGGGCTTCAGACAGAGTGACGCTTAGCCGGTTATATTATAGATAAATTATTGAATGTATTGAACATTATGTTTTTTAACTTACTAAGTTACCTCTTACTCATGTTGTGTTTAGATAATTTCTGCACTATTAACATTAAGAATAAATTATTAACCTTGGAAATGTCAGATTACAAAACTGCTGCATTGCGTACAAGGACTTTTCAAATACTATGGTTCTTGGCAAAGTCCAATGGTCTGCAGAAACAGGTACAAGAATACAGTATTTTAGCCCTGCTGAGTAAATCTAAGGAAAAATACAGGATTGTTGAATTTTGGGAACTATTTTATGACAACAAAAGAGTATACTTTCTATTTCTGATTTCTCTCAGTTCAGTGAAAGGTTGTATGAGATCACAAAAAAGTCTACTGGTGGGTGTGATATTGAAAACAAAATGCAACCTATGATTGGTGGTTCAGTAAATTAGAACATGATATTTACAAAATTATTGCAGGCAAAAAATACCTTTCTGCCACCAATTACTGAATATATCAAGCATCATTTTTATGATTTTTTTTTAAACAATCTCAGAGCATATGCAGTGAGCGTGACAAATACAATGTTATGAGAGCCTGCTTTGTTGTGTTCAGATTTGGAGATGTCATGACAGTTGTCTTCTTCGATGACCTAACCATTTGCATGGATTCCAACATTTGTAAAGCACAATGAATTGGTGCTGTTCAGATGAGATTGATTTGCTAACACAGGTGACAATCATATGGTATAAGAAGGGAATATAATTAATCTGATTAGATGATTAGATGACCCAGGAGTTTATAAAACCCATACCTAAAGCCTCAGGAAGTCTCTTAGCTGGATGGTGTGGCACCCATGCTCTTGCCCTTTACCCCCTGAGGAAGCCTCTGCTGGATTGTATGATACCCATGCTGTAGCCCTTTACCCCCTAAGGAAGCCTCATAGCTGGATGGTGTTTTATCTCTTATTACAATAAATACTGACCTCCATTACTTTTTATTTGCCATCCAGGGCCACATTTGCCCCTAGGCAACCAAGGTGAGGTGTCTACGGTGGCAGTTTGTGAGGGGGTGGGCACCACCATGAAGGAAGATTTATTTATTTTTTTTAATTTCCCCCCTTCTTTATACTTCCGCTGGACTGGGGATGAAAATTGCCATCTTTAATGGGGGGAGGGTGCATGGGCAGAAGAGCACCTATTATCTCCTTGCCCCAATGGAGGAAGATAAATGATAAAGGTGAATTACCTGTAATGATGTCATGCCCATGAGAATCTTATAGGCAGAGCCATGCAACAGCTTGCAAGTGAAATGTTTTCCCAGCAGGAAACAACAGAAATGCACTGGTGACATGTAATTAGGGAACAGGGTACATGGGGTGCAGGCTGTGTGTGAGGGTACATAAGGGGATGCAAACTGCATATAGGGGTACACATGGAGGTGCAGGCTACATGTAGGGCATGTAGGGGTACATATGGGGGTGCAGGCTACATATGAGCGTAAATATGTAGGTCCAGGCTATATATGAGGGTACATTTTCAGGCTACATGTGGGGGTACATATGGGGGTAAAGGTACATGTGGGTGTAAATATGGGGGTGCAGACTTCATGTTGGGGTACATTTGCAGATGTAGGGGTACATAAGGGGGTGCATTCTATATGTGGGGGTACATATGGGACTGCTGGGGATATGTGAAGCAATACAAAATGATTATCAAAACTCATATCATAGATAAACTGATCTACTGTAATAGAGCTTAGAGCAATCATATTGAAATAGCCCAGGTCTTTGAGCTGCAACATGACACAGTACTTGGATGGCATTGTTAAGGTCCATTGTTATACTGGACATTTAGCCTCTAGCTTTATATATGAGATTATTGCATATATAACGATAGATAAGTACTATCGGTAATTATGGGGCTATTGTTTTTAATAGCTAGAGTAATATAAGGCCATAAGTCATATGGATATACAATTCAATATATATGATATTCCGGCATTATTCTTGTTGTACTCTAATCATATCGTAATAATAACAGTTACATGTATTGGGCACCTTGATAGGTTTTGTCTACAGTACCATTGCATTAATATGCATGGTGCACTTTAATCAGTGATTTTAGATACTTTGTATTGTAGTTGTCATTTCAAGCTTGTTCCGTAAATTACAGTAGTTACATTCCCACCTGGCTCTGTGCTCATGTGCAGGATCTGAATCCCTTTTGACTTCCAGGAGTGCAAAAATCTTGTGACCACTATGCTTTTCAGCATGTGGTTCACAGCGCACGATCCCAGAAGTCCCTTTAGTGATATGGGGTGGAACCTGTGCGCCATGCGCCACCTGTAGCTATGACGTGAATGACGCATACCCATCTTGGAGAGCTCCTATTGGTTCATCATTATATTTAAACTCCTATGGGTCCCCTTCTGTTTAACATGCCCCTGGAAAAATTGGGCAGTGAAATGGCGCCCGTCAGGTGTTGGGTGGATACAGCCTCCTGTCTGCATCTCTGATTTGCTTAACTTTCAGTAATGCAACTTTGCTGGTTCAATGTCAGGAATACCACATTGATGCATTATGTCACAGTAATGCCACTACCAAGATGGCTATGGCCTTACAATGACTGGAAGGTAATCACCGCATGCTTATTTGCTGTGTAACAGGTGCCAAACATGCGGGACAAGGATTGGATCTTCAAATTAGAGCACCGGCCAATGCTCGTCGAGTACCGAGCACATCCCAGATACTTGAGTGATATCCGAGTATCACCGAGCAAGTTCGCTCATTCCTAATAATGGATCATGTCGGTATCTCCTAGTACTTGGCAAAAATATTTTCAAAATCGTTGATCCTTTCTGTGAGCATGCCAAGAGGGTCACGTCACATTGGAATATATTTTTAAGTCTAGATACTATATGTATTATGTATGTGCTTGCAGCATGTTTACAACATGAATTAAACATTCTTTATAATTGATGAGACAATACAATGATAATCAAAACTCACATTATAGATAAACTGATCTACTGTATCATATTGAAATAACTGGTCTTTGAGCTCCATCTTTACAGTACTTGGATGGCCTTGCTAAGATCCATTGTTACAGTGGTAATTTAGCCTCTAGCTTTATATATGAGATCATTGCATATATAAAGATAGATAAGTACTTTTGGAACTTATGAAGCTATTCTTTTTATTAGCTAGAGAAATATAAGGCCATAAGTCATAAGGATATACAATTCGCCATAGCTCCCTGTCAGTTCATCAGCAAACAGGTTCATTTTTACATTACTGCAAACAGCAGGCTGCATTCAATTGATGGTCTTGTTGAAAATCAGAAAGGAATTTGTCAAGTTCAAGGTCACAAAAGGATTGATATGATTTTAAATGTATTTTTAAAAAGCCTATGTATCCAATTTTCTTTGTATATAAATAAATTAAAAACATGCTCACCCCAATCACACATCCACGCAAAAATGATTTGAGTGAACTCAATGGTGAAAAAAACAGGCCAAAAATGCACAGAGAATTAGATTATTTTCTGCATCAAACATGTAAGTCAAAAATACTCAATGTGTGCATGACACTTCAGGTTTCTCATTCACTTTGCTGGCATTAAGTTTGGTTTCAGGTTTTATCACAAATCTGCGCAGAAAAAAATTAGATAAAAACGCACTAAATCTGCAACACGTGCACATAGCCAAAGAGGGAGTACCACCTTACAACTGAACAACAAACAACAACACCCTCTTGGCTTATCCTTCTGCTACATGGTTTGGTGTGGCCTGCCTCCTTCTGATTTGTCATGGCTTGCCACATCATGGCTTGGTCTGGCCTGCTACATATTGTTTTGGAATGACCAGCCCCCTCATGGCTTGGATTGGCCTGATTTCTCAGAGCTTAGCAATCGCAATTTAAATTTATACTAATTAATCAATATTAAATCTCAGGTACTATCTAAAAAAATTATTAAAAAATTAAATCGATGTAAATATTGCACATAATTTATAGATGACAAAAGACCATATAGACCAATCATTTACTATCAGTGTGACAAGAAGGATGCAAAAAATACTAATGTGAAGAAATGACACTATATATACAGTATATACTAGCTGAATAGCCTGGCGTTGCCTGGGCATAGTAACCAACTGTGGTTAATTATAACAAATTATAATGATTATATTGCACATAAAAACATTTCACATCATATATTCAACACTACAGATTTGCAACACAAATTAACTAAACGATTACCCAAGTATTGATAGCATTTTATTTTCATCTCATTTAAGTGCCTTTTGATAAACAACATTTTTGGTTTTTCCTTTTGGTGCAAAGATGAACAGATTTTTGGCAGTTCCAACTCTTGAACAGACCACGTAAAGTTGACCATGAGAAATGCATGGAGATTGCAAATCGATCCCTACTACTTTCAAGGACTGTCCCTGAGCTTTGTTAATGGACATTGCAAATAGCAGTTGAACTGGAAACTGGAGGCGTTTAAAATCAAAAAACAAATCAGATGGAATGAGTGGAATTCTTGGAATGAAAATGTCCTCTCCTTTGGCACATCCTGTTTCTGAGCTGTGTATCTAATCCTATCCTGTGTGATACTGACTGCTGAGCCATGTACCTAATCCTATCATGTGTGTTACTGACTGCTCAGCCGTGTATCTAATCCTCTCCTGTGTGATACTGACTGCTGAGCCGTGTATCTAATCCTATCCTGTGTGATACTAACTGCTCAGCCGTGTATCTAATCCTATTTTGTTTGAACTGGAAACTGGAGGCGTTTAAAATCAAAAAACAAATCAGATGGAATGAGTGGAATTCTTGGAATTAAAATGTCCCCTCCTTTGGCACATCCTGCTTCTGAGCTGTGTATCTAACCCCATCCTGTGTGATACTGACTGCTGAGCCATGTATCTAATCCTATTCTGTTTGAACTGGAAACTGGAGATGTATTCTGTGTGATACTGTCTGCTGAGCCGTCTATCTAATACTATTCTGTGTGATACTGTGTGCTGAGCTGTGTATCTAATCCTATCTTGTGTGATACTGTCTGCTGAGCTGTGAATCTAATTCTATCCTGTGTGATACTGACTGCTGAGCTGTGTATCTAATTCTATCCTGTGTGATACTGACTGCTGAGCCGTGTATCTAGTCCTATCCTGTGTGATACTGGGCTCCCCCTGCAGGCTGTGTCAGAGGGTGGTCTGTGTTGGCACGGTAATAAATTGTGCTATTTCCAGCTTTACAGAAGGACGATAACACCATAGAAACAATATGAATTATAGGCAAAATTGTTTGGTGAATTGGAACGCGCGGGGTTAACATTTCACCTCACAACATAGCCTATGACGCTCTCAGGGTCCAGACATGTGTCTGTGCAACATTTTGTGGCTGTAGCTGCGACGGTCCACATGCCAATCCCGGACATACACATACATACATACATACACTTTTTCCCCATTATGTACTAGGGGCAAAATTGTTTGGTGAATTGGAACACGCGGGGTTAAAATTTTACCTCACAAAATAGCCTATGACACTCTCGGAGTGCACTGAAGATGGATGCTTGTAATAGTAGAAGGGAAACAGCTGGGGAAAATGGAATAGGAGTGCAGTACCTAAGTTTGACCACAAGATGGCAGGGGGGAGCATGAGAACAGGACTTTACAGCAGCTTAGGGCTACGAAAATGCTTAGTCATGGGGGCGGGGAGATAGGATCCCAGGAGGGGATTTCCCGAGGAGGGAGATAAATAGGACAGGAGAGGGTTCCAGAGAGCTCCAGTCCTGGGAGGAGCTCAGGAGGAGAAGAGACTGTGAAGGAGAGCGAACAGTAGAGGAGAGCTCGACCAGGGGACTGAGGAGAAAAGAAATCAGGGGGTGGCCCCGACACGAAGAAACGCAGAACAGACGAGGCCCCGGGGGTACCAAATTGACGACGACCTCAGACTGGTGAAGCGCTGGCGATAGATAGGCCTAGGGCAGCCCCAGCAAAAGAGCCACGAGGAGCGTCACTACGACAGAAGGAAGGTGCAGGTACCCAGGCCTGAAAACGGAGAGCTGTAAAGGTGCTGCGGTGTATGGCTATGGTCGTCAGGAGGGTGGCCAATAAATTCGGACCTGTTGTACCCAAAAATCTGCCTCCGTCTTGTCTCTGTACCATCTGTGCGTGGTAAGCAGTGGACCACCCCCAAATCTGGGCCCTACTACAGCTGTAGCTGCGACGGTGCACGTGCCAATCCCGTACATACACACATACATACATACACTTTTTCCCCATTATGTACCTAGGGGCAAAATTTTTTGGTGAATTGGAACGCGCGGGGTTAAAATTTTGCCTCACAACATAGCCTTTGACACTCTCAGGGTCCAGACGTGTGACTGTGCAAAATTTTGTAGCTGTATCTGCGATGGTGCAGATGCCAATCCCGGACATACACACAAACATACACACACACCCACATTGAGCTTTATATATGGATACTGCAAAAATGGAAGTGGAAAAAAAAAATAATAATAATAATGGAGGGTGAAAATAAATGATAAGAATTAATAAATTCAGCAATAGTGCGTCACACGATAAAGTGCTAGTGCAAGGTGACAACAGAGAACAGTAACAGTGGTGTTCAAATTAAAACCTTGTGTATACAAAACAGCATCGTGCAACTGATGCAAATAATCATTAATAAAAAACACAGTATGGTGCATATGCAAGTTCCAAGGGAAAGGAACTGAAGGAGAAGGGGAGAAGAAAAAAAAATGATCAGTCACAATATGTTTAATCTAAATATGTGCAGTACAATCAAAAGGAGATTCAAGTCACACAACCTTGTATGATATGAAATTGTATAGTATTTGTGCAGCAATTAAATGTACAATAGACTGTGAAAAAATAGATTACCTGGGTATATTGGGTTGACCGTGTATGGCACGCCCCCCCCGATGAGCGTTTCGGAACCTGTCCTTCGTCGTTTGCTCTGGGCTTCTGTTGCTGCGCTACTCTGGGGTTCTGTGTCACTCTGGCCCCATAACCTGTTGTCAGCGGATTATTCAGGATACTATTCAAGTGTGTGACAACAGAGCTTCTTTATTCAGGAACAAACAGGAACAATATATGATAAGCTTATTAGATCAGGAATAAATCATTTGTGTGTGTTTCTATCTGTGCAGCATCTACAGCAGGTTGCCTCTCTCATACACAGACACAGGAAAAACAGGAAATACAGTCACAGGCCATCCCTGTGTGAGCCGCTGGGAGTTTTTTTTTCCAACTTCATAAACAGCATACAAATCTATCAACTAAATACTCATAGACAGTAATGGAGTTGTTGCACCAAACATACTTCAACACTTTGGTTTGTAAATTTAATTGGGACAATTTCAATGACATTGTGGGATGTAAGCTAGATAGTAGGCTGTTTAAGAATGTGTTGGATGAAAGGTAGGAGGAAGGTTTAATGAGGACAAGCCAATGAAGGAGTTTTGAGGTGAAAGAAAGCTGCAATATTGGGGTATAGCTGGATATAGAAGATGAGTGAAGGTTTTGCTTCTTCAGGTTTGATGTGTTGGTTGCAGGTTTGAAAGAGGAACAGAAGACTCCAGAAGTTAATGATAAATAGTAGAGTTAGGTTAGGGCTGGAATAGGTCCAGGCTTGGTAAGGCTGGAGAGGTGGTGGGATGGAAATCAGTCAAGCACACAAGTGGATCGCCCGCCAGGGCTGTGGGGGGTACTAGGTACCGGGCCGGTATCTCAGAGGGAAGTGTCACAGTAGCGGTGACCCGGTCCTTGGCCCTGGGCATCCATGTAAAAAGGGGGGGTTAAGCGTGGCTGATTAAAGTTTATAAGTGGATGATTCGTGATGCCACCTGTGGTCTCTGGTTAGTTTGACCAACGCTGCAGGGTTGCTTCTCTGGGACAGATGTTATGGTGCAGCAGTGATGTTGAAGCTCCCCACAGGTGGAGCTGTAGTCCCAGGGCAGAGTAGATGAAGGTGGTAAATGGGGAGATGGTGTAAAGACATAGATGTAGCAGAGCCGGGTGCAAGGTGCAAGAATAAGTGGAGGACACAAGGGCATGTAGTTCCAAAGGCTTTACTCACAGTCTGGTGCACACAGATGCCCGCTTCAGTGCCGTGTCCTCCAGGTCAGGGGCTCAGTCAACTCCCAGGCAAGGTAAAGTACACCTTTCCAGCACTACTCCAACATGTGCCTTCTCTGAACATCTCCACACTAGCGCCTAATCTGAAGTACTTGTAGTTGCGTATTAAACTCAAGTTCCTCCTTCTTAATGTTACTTAGAACTCTACTTGTATGGCAGACAGCTGTAGCCTGCTTCAGGGACTCCTTGCTATCATGTCCCGGCTCACCCACGTTGCTGTTGTGCCCCCAAGTCTTAGATGGGAATAAAGTGGTGACGACTTCTATTCCTCCGGTTTCTGCTGCAGGAACATCAGTATCCATACAACCTCAGAGACCGGACTCCAGCCATGCTCTTCAAACTTGAGGAAGGGCTCTGCTCTAACCCTAGTCCTTAGTTCTTTTCTCCTTACATTCCGCACTAATCTTTCTTCCTTCTGAAGAATCAGGCTTTCTATGGCTCTTTCCTGTTCCAGCAGCTCCAGGTCACAGGAGTCTGCTGCAGCACTTCCTTCACTCCATCCCTCTCAGGGGATCTCCTCTCACAGACTGACCTTTTCCTAATCTTCCCCCCCTCTCTTGTGCAGTCTAAGCTGCACCCACCTCCCAGCACTCTTCGTGTTCCAAGCAGGGAGCCAGCAAGGTTTCTCTGCTACACTACTGGTGTGCATGTGGGATGTGAGTGTTGGAGTGTGGTCAGGTGTCTCCACCTTACCTGGATAGTGGGGTACCACACCTCAGGAGGAGGTGCAGTACCTCTGTGAAGACTGAACCCTCAGGGGCGCCGCACAAGCACAAGTGCTTTCACTAGTTCTAGATAAAGGGCAGAATAGCCACTGCCTGTTTGTGTCCTTCACAATTTTTTCCTGTTAGCCTTTTAATCATGTTCTTGAAAAAAAAAAAAGATCAGTTCTAATGGTTCAGTGACATTTCATGTTTTTCCTTCTTTTGGGCAGCACGGTGGCTCAGTGGTTAGCACTGCAGCCTTGCAGCGCTGGAGTCCTGGGTTTGAATCCCACCAAGGACACCATCTGCAAGGAGTTTGTATGTTCTCCCCGTGTTTGCGTGGGTTTCCTCCGGGTTCTCCAGTTCACTCCCACATTCCAAAGACATACTAATAGGGAATTTAGATTGTGAGCCCCATCGGGGACAGTGATGATAATGTGTGCAAACTGTAAAGCGCTGCGGAACATGTTAGCGCTATACAAAAAAATAAAGATTAAAGATAAAGAAGAGATTTGGATGGTATTGCTTATTTACTAAAATGAGTGGAGCACTGCATATTTGAGCTATGGTGAAATCTCTTTCCAACACTCAGTGTCTGTAATATTCTCTATGGAGATGTTTATGCTATTTGTGTTTTCATGTGGCCACTTAGTGGTTGTAATGTGAGTTTCAGCCTGACGAACTTGAGTTGTAATAAATAAATTCTTACAGAAATTACTTGAAAAGTAAGGAATTATGTATTAGCTGGCTTCATTAGTGCAAGTCTATATGTGCATCTAAAGTTACAGCTAAATTTATAAGGGATACTGTATATTTTTTATCATAAAAGCAGTCCCTCTTTTGCCCTTAACTGTTGTAACCGACATACCCATGGGCGTCTTTTGTTATATAACTCATTAATAAAGCTAAAAATAAAGGTATGTTTAGCTTTTAGAATGCAATATTACTTTTTATACATTTAGTATTCAGGAGGAAACCAAGTATTATATTACATCCTTTAGTATCATGTGCTGTGATTGCCTCTGTAAAGCCGTCTGTTATAAGACGCCTCTCTAGTTCTCGCTGTTGCAGATTCTCAGTTTCATGGAAAATCCATGAGCACTGACAGCACAGTGATTGTGTGACATGGAGGTCAAGATAGAGGTATTGAAGACAACACCAGAGATGTGAGTTCTCACAATTTTAAGCTGTTAGAGACACAAATGCTAGATTGATGTTCTGAGCCTCACGTCTATATCAGAAGAGGAAGGCAGCGGGAATGCTGTTGATTTTATAGTGTCTGGCTCAGCAGCTTTATTTAGTGAGGCTTTCAGCAGTAAGTGCAGGATGGGGAATTCTTCTAAAAAGTATAAAATAGAATAGTTCATAAGAAGAAAAAAAAATGTGAGTAGGACATTTAAAATTGTGGTTAATTTTACAGAATTTATATCGTTACCGCATAAATTTGCAATATGTCTGAAATTACAGTAACACATTGTCAGAATGGCATCTAATCTTAATGCTGTAGTTAAGGCGTAATGACTCAGTTATACATTTTATAGCCAGATTATTAAATGCAAAAATGAATAAATAAGGCAAATAATGGGATTCATGAATACATTCTGTAATTTAAAAGACATCAAGTGACACAAAGCAAATTAGTTAGTGTAGGACTGCCGCTTCTGTAGATACAGACATCTTGGCGTGATGACAATGATCTATGATAACTAGGGATGAGCGAACGTGCTCGGAGATACTCTGTTATCACTCGAGCATCACAGTGCTCGGATGTTATCTTTACTCGGCGAGTAATGGGCGGTGCTCAATGTAAAACCTGAATCCCTGAATCCCCACCCCGCATCTTTGGCAGCCAATAAGCATGCAGAGATTACCTGTCAGCCATCTTGGTTGTGACATTACTGTGATTGACTGGCGCTGTATGACATCATCACGGATTATGAAAGGACAGTCGCCGCCAAGCTCAACACACTGACACCATTGTACAGCTCTGTGACACCTCATACTGGAGGGAGAGAGTGCTTGTCTAGGCCTGTGTGTGCATAGTATAGCAAATCTGAGGCCTGTAGTGTTAATACTGGTTCAGAAGATGAGCCATCATACCAGCAGACTTTCTGAGGGCTAATCATTTGTATCACATACAATCTGCATTTACCCAAGGGAGGGAGAGAGAGTTGCAGAAGTAGGGAGAGTGACAGAATACAGTCGATAGACAGTGGTTAAACCTGGCAGTGCTTTGATAAATATTTAGTTGCAGTTTTTTGTGGGTGCTGCAAAAATGTAATTTATTTTGATCCATGAAGTATTATGAAAAATATTCAGAATTGAGAGTCCTCAGTGGTTGATACCTTTTAATGACTAACTGAAAAGAGGGTAACACATTGCAAGCTTTCAAAAATGCTCAGGTCTCTTCATCAGGCATTGACTAATACAAAATCTGAAGAATCACATATTTATGCATAACACAGCACAGAAAAAATGTAATAGATAAGACAAGTGACGTGAAGCAGAGCTATCATTATGGGGGAGTGATAGACAGTTATGGCCATAAATATTAGACCAGTTCATAGATAAGGAGTCTGGATGTTTTATTGTCCTCTGATTGGGGTCTGGTAATGTGTTGTGATGCCCCCACAAGGTCTTAGGAGCAAATTCCTTAATTGATGGAAATATACATAAAACCATGCGACACATTCATTCCTGCACTGAAAGTGTCAAAGGTCATCATGAGCTTGTACTCCCAGACTTTTCTGTCTCTCTGAGATGTGACACTCACCCACAATTACTTTGAATTTGACAGCAAGATCTATCTACAGCAGACTGGCATGGCTATGGGAAGTAAAAAGGCTCCACAATATACAAATCTTTTCATGGCCAAGCTTGAAAGCAACTTTTTGTCCTCATGTCCCATCAGGCCTCTGGCCTACTACCGCTACATTGATGATATTTTAATCATCTGGTCAGAGTCTGAGCCACAGCTAGAGACATTCCACGAACAGTTTAATCAATTTCATCCCACCATTAACTTAACACTCAACTACTCCAGCACTGAAATTAACTTTTTGGACACCATCATTAAGCTAAAGAACAATGAAATAGAGACATCCCTGTATCAGAAGCCAATCGACCGTCCAAGATACCTTAAATGGGACAATTTCCATCCAAATCACATGAAGAACTCTATTATCTACAGCAAAGCCATCAGATACAATCGTATATGTTCCAACCCCATGGATAGAGATGAACACCTTGGTCACCTCCAAAAGACCTTTTGAATCAGGGCTACCACCCAAGAACAATTCAAAATCAAATTATGAGAGCCACCAGAATTTCAAGGAATCACCTGCTACATTACAAAGCTAAAGAAGAAAATAACCGGGTGCCTCTAGTAGTCACCTACAATCCAAATGTGGAAGTGCTAAGGGTAGCTGCACGGAAATTACAAACTTTACAACTAAAGGATGCCCGATTACAATCCATTTTTCCAGACCCCCTACTACTGTGTTTTAGGCTGTGCCCAAATCTAAGAAGCATCATTGTCAGAAGCTCCCTGTCCTCTCCAACAGCTCAGGAACCATTCCTTGCAACCAGAAAAAAATGGAAAACCTGTCCATTTATGATGACCACAGACAAGATAAAGATCCCCAATTCACATTAGGGCTACAAGATCCCAGGTACTTTCAGCTGCATCACATCTAATGTGGTGTACTTAATTATTTGTACTAAATGTCCACCTGGGGGTCTGTATGTGGGGGAGACAGGGCAAAAGCTTAGAACAAGAATGAATTCTTATCGCCACACAATAAGAGAAAAAAGAATGGATCTACTTGTGGCCAAATATTTCTGTATGCCTGATCACAGTACCATTGACATGAAATTACTGGTGTTGAAAACTAACTTCACATGTCAGAGAGACAGAAAAGTCTGTAAGTACAAACTCATGACGACCTTTGACACTTTCAGTGCAGGAATGAATGTGTCGCATGGATTTATGTATTTTTACATCAATTAAGGAATTTGCTCCTAAGACCTTGTTGGGGCATCACAACACATTACCAGACCCCAATCGAGGACAATAAAACATCCAGACTCCTTATCTATGAACTGGTCCAATATTTATGGCCATAACTGTCTATCACTCCCCCATAATGATAGTTCTGCTTCACGTCACTTGTCTTATCTATTGCTTTTTTTCTGTGCTGTGTTGTGTATAAATATGTGATTCTTCAGATTTTGTATTAGTCAATAGATGATGAAGAGACCTGAGTAGTCTTGAAAGCTTGCAATGTGTTACCATCTTTTCAGTTAGCCATTAAAAGATATCAACCACTGAGGGCTCTCAATTCTGAATATTATTCTATCTACTGGCTAACACGGTACAAAGATACACATCTTTCCTGAATCAAGTATTATGTGCATTGAGGTCATTATTTGTGTTATATAACACAATGAAAAATTGTTTAAACTTTTTCCTGGTCTACATTTCTCAGCCATACACTATTCTGTAGTGTGGAGTAAATTTATGTTATCTCTAAAAGTGACCAAAACCTTTTAAAAATTTATGTGCTTCGAATTCTGAGCCATACAGTGATATGAAACAATCACTGACTTCAGGGAGACCAGTCAAAGAAAACACTGCGGCAGCCGGCAAAGGCGCTCAATCAGTGAAATCCTAGGTACATTGCTCCCTGGGAAATACAAATATGCAAATAAAGTCCGTGGAGCCTCATTTAAGAGTCTCAAACACGGGACTAGCCAGATCTTCCTCCAGGGAAGGACCCAGCCAAGGAGTGGCTCCTTTCGGAAACCACCATTACCACCATATTAAGTGGCCCTTTAAGTCAATATCCTGCTCTATACGAGTTTACAGATATGACAAGGGAAACACCAAGGCCAGGTATCCATCTGCAGACAGCTGTTTCAGGGTGTTGCCCCTCATCAGTGCGGAGTAGGATTCCGGCTAGGTGGGAGCAATGCCTAGTAGACCAACATCACGAAACAATCACTGACCTCAGGGAGACCAGTCAAAGAAAACACTGCGGCAGCAGGCAAAGGCGCTCAATCAGTGAAATCCTAGGTGGATTGCTCCCTGGGAAATACAAATATGCAAATAAAGTCCGTGGAGCCTCATTTAAGAGTCTCAAACACGGGACTAGCCAGATCTTCCTCCAGGGAAGGACCCAGCCAAGGAGTGGCTCCTTTCGGAAACCACCATTACCACCATATTAAGTGGCCCTTTAAGTCAATATCCTGCTCTATACGAGTTTACAGATATGACAAGGGAAACACCAAGGCCAGGTATCCATCTGCAGACAGCTGTTTCGGGGTGTTGCCCCTCATCAGTGTGGAGTAGGATTCTGGCTAGGTGGGAGCAATGCCTAGTAGACCAACATCACGAAACAATCACTGAGCTCAGGGAGACCAGTCAAAGAAAACACTGCGGCAGCTGGCAAAGGCGCTCAATCAGTAAAATCCTAGGTTGAGCGCCTTTTCCGGCTGCCGCTGAGTTTTCTTTGACTGGTCTCCCTGAGGTCAGTGATTGTTTCGTGGTGTTGTTCTACTAGGCATTGCTCCCACTTAGCCGGAATCCTACTCCACACTGATGAGGGGCAACACCCCGAAACAGCTGTCTGTGGATGGATACCTGGCCTTGGTATTTCCCTTGTCATATCTGTAAACTCGTAAAGAGCTGAATATTGACTTAAAGGGCCACTTAATATGGTGGTAATGGTGGTTTCCGAAAGGAGCCACTCCTTGGCTGGGTCCTTCCCTGGAGGAAGATTTGGCTAGTCCCGTGTTTGAGACTCTTAAATGAGGCTCCACGGACTTTATTTGCATATTTGTATTTCCCAGGGAGCAATGCACCTAGGATTTCACTGATTGAGCTCCTTTGCCGCCTGCCGCAGTGTTTTCTTTGACTGGTCTCCCTGAGGTCAGTGATTGTTTCATGATGTTGGTCTACTAGGCATTGCTCCCACCTAGCCAGAATCGTACTCCACACTGATGAGGGGAAACACCCCGAATCAGCTGTCTGTGGATGGATACCTGGCCTTGGTATTTCCCTTGTCATATCTGTAATCTCGTAAAGAGCTGGATATTGACTTAAAGGGCCACTTAATATGGTGGTAATGGTGGTTTCCGAAAGGAGCCTCTCCTTGGCTGGGTCCTTCCCTGCAGGAAGATCTGGCTAGTCCAGTGTTTGAGACTCTTAAATGAGGCTCCACGGATTTCCATACAGTGTTACGTAGTCTGTGAGCACTTCTGTGATCTGTAAAACTGCTAAAAAATATTTTAAAAGTGTTGTAGGCCTCCATTTCTCAGACATGCATACTGTCTTATGTAGTCTATGAATAATTCTGTGATTTCTAAAAGTGAACAAAAGCTTTTAAAAAATTTCTGTGATTTCTAAAACTGAACAAAAGCATTGAAACATTTTTCTGAATTGAATTTGATTGTCATCCATACACTTTTGGTTTCTTTCTGTTACATTTTTCAATGATTAAAAATAAACTTGGCTGCAAAAGACCTAGCAACTAAAAAATGCATAAGGGGTGCATTAAGGGATGGGGAAGTGGAAGTGCTGATGATGGTGCACAAAGATGACAAGGACATGGGGAAGGTGCGACTATGCGTTATGATGGATCAAAAGAAAAACACCCATCCATGACACATAGGTTCCTGTCTCACTTTGCAGGGAGGCACGTTGCACCACTTCTGAAGCTAGAGCAGTGTGAGCAGGTGGTCTGTTGGATAGCAGATAATACTTCCAGCATGCTTGGCAGCACCACACAGTCTTTTACAAGGTCCAATCTCATGAGCCTAAAGTCTGGATCACTTAACACTCACCCTGATCCTCCATTCTCCCTCCATGTTGCATCCCAGGAGACTAGTGAGCTCACACTTGGACACTCCAAGGAGCTCTTAACAACATCATTTCTTGATTATGGACTCTCAACCTGCATGTTCCAAGAGGCACAGGAGGGCATGCTGTTTAGTGATACACAAAACTTAGAGAAGGCATCGCCACCAGAACATGACAGTGGAGAATGAAAAATTTGGTATAAGGTGGAGATGATGGCAGTTGCCACTAAGTCTTGTTTTTGTTAAGCCACAAAGTCAGGAGGACTAGGTTGCAGTGTTGGAAGACAAGGTGGTGGATGACGAAGTCACCGACCCAACCTGGGAAGCTGGCAAACAGAGCAAGGTCAGAAGAACTGAGAATGATAAATCGGCAACACCAAAACAAACAGGAAGAGGCAGTGGGGTGACAAGAGGGAGAAGGCGGGCAACTGTTCGGCAGAGTATAGACAGTCCATGAATTTCTCCATCAAAGAGTTAGTGGAGTAAAAGTGTGACACCATTGTTCTCAGCAGCGATCTGGGATTCAGAGATGCTTCCAGGGGTCTTTCCCATTCTGTTCTGCTTCTATTCAGCACTTTTTCCATCCATTTCAATATTTCACTGCCCTCCAGACCTTTTTGTAGGGTCTGCTGGAAAAAAGCTTGGCTTTACCATTGACTCCCCTTATACTCTTTACTTACAGTCAGCGTAGGAATATTAGCTTTTGCTTTGTACGACGACACAACCATTTTAGTGCTCGCTCATGTCTATCTACAAGGTATCAAAGGAACCAAAGATAATTAAAGGCGTATCTCAGATTAGCTATTATTAATGTTCATAAGTCCACCATTAGGAGGATAGTGAACAACGATGATGTGCGTGGCAGCATTGCAAGGAGAAGATCATTGCTCTTCAAAAAAAAAATATTGATGGCCATCTGCATTTTCCTAAACAACACCAGGCCAAGCCAAATAGCTATTTGAATAATGTTTTAGTTTAAATGATAAGTAGTATCTGTTGTGAAAGAAAAGCACTGCATTATAGTATAAAACCTTGGACCATATGTAATACATGGTATTATCATGGTTTGGGCTTTTTTTGCTTCGTCTAGGTCGGGATGGCTTGTCATCAGTAATGGAACAAAGGATGTGGATCATGCAGTAAGAAAATGTGAATCATGCAGTAAGACATCAACCCACAGCAGAATTATAGAAGAATAAACATTTGGAATGGTCATTGAGTTCTGACCTCCGTCCTTTGCAAATGGTGTTGATGAACCTGAAATGAGGAGTTCATGTGGGAAAACCCACCAACATAACAGAGTTAAAGCAGTTTTATAGGGAGGACTGGGTAAAAAAATTCCCCAATCCGAGTTCAGGACTAATCAACAATTACCACAAACTTTTAGATGCAGTTATTACTGCAAAGTGGTGCCACAATATGAAAAGCAAAAGGTTCACATACATTTTCCAATCACAAATGCGATAGTGGATCATTTTCCTTATTTAAAAAGTGACAACATTTAATATATTTGACTCATTTATTTGATTTGGTTTGCTAAATGCTATATCTACTTTTAGGACTTGAGTAGAGATCTGATGTAGTTTTAGCTCAAATTTATGCAGAAATCTGGAGGGTTCACAAGCTTTCAAGCATCACATCATACTGCAATACTATGATGTTAAAATATATAGAACAAGGAATAGAAGGATCACAGGTTCATGCCCCATAAACAAACTAAAAAATGTTTTTAAAAATCATTTAAAAAATTTAAATAATGTAAAAATTCATACCACCCCTTGCACAGTTTAAAAAAAAAAGAGATAGCAAAGCAAAACATATCTGTTACTGCCATATATTTAATAGCTCAGTCTAGTAATTATAAAAGTAATTAATGCGTATGGTTATTGCTGTAAAAAACAAACAAAAAACGCTCTCAAAAGTGCACTAAAAATCAATCAAAAAATTGTTATTACTAACGTCCTTCAGTTCGATATTGAGCCATGGCGACTTTATGGATGAATGCTCTGTAGGATGATCGCTCTTGTGAAAGCTTAGATACAGTAAGTCCACCAGGGCCTTCTCCACCTTTATCTTAAATGTATCAAGTCATCGGGTTGCTGGTCTTCCTCTTCAACTCGTTCATTCTATTCTTCCGACCATGATGTCCTTTTTCAGTGATTGCTCTTTTTACAATGTGTCCAATGTAGACAAGTCGTAGCATGGTGATCCTTGCTTCTAGTAACATGTTCTTCTTGCCATCCATGGTATTAATAGCATCCTTCTCCAGCACCACATTTTGAAGGCGTTGATTCTTCTCCTGTCTTGTCTTTTATCATGCAGTTTCCACATCAAAGTTACTACAGAAAATATCAGACTATGTACTATCTCGATTCCTCCGCTCAATGAGTGAATGTTTTGCTGCCCTATAGAAACTAGATCATGCTGAGTTGTCAGTGTTTTAATTGACACCTTGGCAATCCAATCTTGTGATAAGTATGCTGAGCTGTGATTACTTTGACAGCTCTGCCTTCCAATCTGTGACTGGAAGGTGCTGGGCTTCTGGAGACTGCCCAGCTTCTTAACTAAGCTGTCTGCTTTTGATCCCTGTCAGATGTAGTTTGTGCTTCCTGGTGAGTGTTTCTATGATTATGTTGTGCTGAGTATTGATCTTCTATTGCCTGACCCTTTCAACCATGTTCTGACTATCCCTTCATCTTGTCCTTTTGCTTTGATCTGCTATCTCTTGGTATTTTGACCCTGTACCATTACCTGACTTATGCCTTTGTTTTTCCCTCTAGGTTTTACACTTGCTTTCTTCATATTGACCTCGTAACATCTGACCTTTCTGCTTCATGGTCTGTCCGTAAGTAGTGACGAGAGTCACAAAATGTCTGGCAATATACTTTTTTTTATATACAAGTGCTTCTCACTAAATTAGAATTTAAAAGTATTCTAATTTACTGAGATAAAGACGTTTGGGTTTTCATTGGCTGTAGCCATAACCATCAACATTAACAGAAATAAACACTTAAAATAGATCACTCTGTTTGTAATGACTCTATATAATATATGAGTTTCACTTTTTGCATTGAAGAACTGAAATAAATTAACTTTTTGATGATATTCTAATTTAGTGAGAAGCACTTGTACATGATTGGTTCTAAAGGGTGAACGTTTATTATATGTAGGAAGTTTGTGAAATTATATGTCTACATGATATCTACAATATAATCTATCTATCTATCTATCTATCTATCTATCTATCTATCTATCTATCTATCTATCTATCTATCCTATTTATCTATTCTGTCTTTATATTGGGGATAAGTGAATAATAAAATGCTCTGATGATTGTTACTTGAGCCAAGCAATTCCAAATGCTAAAATGCACATTTCAAGTAAAGAATATAATGGGAGTCAAAGGGAAATTAGAATATTTTTCCGGCAGACCCTACAAAGAGGTCTTGGGGGCAGTAAAAATGTTGAAATAGATGGAAAAAGTGCTGAATGGAAAGAGAACAGCATGGGGAAGACCCTGGAAAGCATCTCTGGCTAACAAATTGCTACTGAGAACAATAGTGTCACACTTTTACTCGACTTTAAGAACTGACAATATAACACTCAAAATCGTAGAGAAACTGGAGGTTACAGAGAAAAAATGATAAGAAATTTCTTTACTGTATGACTATGCAACGTTTAAAAAAGATTTAAAAAAAATAATTTAAGTAAACCAAAATTGAATGTATACCAAAATTGGAAATTTCAGTGTAATTTATGAAGGAAGCAAGAACTGCCAAAAATTAGATGGAAGAGGGACTTAGATACACCCTGTATTAGATATAAAGGAGGGCCTCATACACATTATATTCCCACTCTCATGTAGAGGTACTCCTAGAATTTTACAGGCTATGTACAGTGCAAAGCATGACAAAAATTACAAAGAAGGTCATTCATACAAACTTTAAGGTACCAAATGGAGTGCTTCATATAAAAAAATTAAGAAAGTGTAGTCATAGCACTTGTACAATCATGAAGGCTTTGCACACAGCGCAAAGTCAGAGAAAAATATAAGGAGGGTCATCCAGTCATCCACAGACCATTGAGGGCAACAATTGGTGTGTCTCATTCTAATATTTTGAAAATGTAGTTGATGTACTCTTACACTCATAAAGGATTCGCACAAAGTGCAAATCTAGGTGAAAATGATAAGGAGAACAATACAGTCATCCATAGAACCTTGAAGGCAACAACTTGCAGGCCTCATTAAAATATTTTGAAAGTGTAGTTGATGTACTAATACACACATAAAGGCTTTGCACAAAATGCAAAGCCAGGAAAAAATAACAAGATTGGTAATGCAGTAATCCACAGACACTTGAATGCAACAACTGGCGGACCTCATTCAAATATTGAAGATTAAAAGCACTTTAAATGATGCTGTCATCTGGTGGTGTGGAGACATTGAGGCTAATCCAGGTATTGTTCTTTTTTATCAGAGTGAGTATGTCAGAATTTTCTGTGAAAGCACTTTTCTGTTATCATAAACTCTTCTGGCTGCCCTGGCTAACACCAGGATTCGTGGCACACTGTTGGGCCTCCTTTCCTCAGGAATGGAGAACAGTTTCTAAGCAGTTTCTTCCTGTGCAACAGATCAACTGCGCATTCCAGAGCAAAACCCTCTTCAGGTGTATCTTTTGGGTATAACTACACACATACACATTAGTATCATTATACGTGTGGTGGCATTTTGGCTTATTTATTTCACAAGTATACTGCTACTTTGGTGAAATTAAGGACACCTTCTCGCAGTGGGGTTTTACTTCTAGCGTTAGTATTGTTGTATATTTACCACAAAATCCTGCAGCAGGACACCTTTTCTCCTATTTCTCATTTCTGAACGCTATTTGGAATTTACACTTTTTTTTGTCCACATTATTTGAGAGCAGGTGGGTACTGTCACCCAAACTTAGCAGCCAGAAACTCAGTAGTGCGTCAAGCGCCAGTGGGCTATATATTTTAGGTTGTAAAAACAACATCTTTGCAATTTTACGTTTGATTAAAAATCCTCTCCATTCTCAAGAACAGACTTTCACTACAATTGGTGGCTAGTATCTTACGCTTGGAGTGCAGCACTTACAAGCTCTTTGATATTGACTATATAGTGCACTACTGTACAAGTTGTCTTTCTAATCAAAAAACCTCAGCATTCAGGGCACTTTGTGAAAAATAAGTGGGTTTTGGATTGCAGTTTGGGCACTTGGTCTCTAAAAGGTTTGCCATCACTGACCTAGATACTTGAGTGATATCTGGGTAATACCAAGCATGTTCGCTCATCCCTACTATCTATCCATCTACAGGGTGGGCCATTTATAAAGTTGGATCCAAAATGGCCGACTTCAAAATGGCCCCCATGGTCACCACCCATCTTGAAAAGTTTCCCCCCTCCCATATACTAATGTTCCACAAACAGGAACTTGATATTACCAACCATTCCCATTTTATTTAGGTGTAGCCATATAAATTGCCCACCCAGGTGTATGGTGTATCCATATAAATGGCCCACACTGTATATCAATATCTGTATATAAGATTGCTTTGTCAGTTTGAAAACTAGACTTACATTATATAGAGAATAAATGTATGTAAAAGATGATTTGAAAAGCGCATTGCATACGGATTGCATACGCATGTAATACGTGTCACGGCCCCCGTCGCGCCCTCCGCCATGCCCTCACATACTTACCGGCCCACTCCAGCACCGCAGCCTCTCTCCTCCCATCAGCCACGGCGTCCTCCTCTGACTGGCCCGCTGCCGGTGACATCACTACAGGCCTTGTGCATGTGCCATAGGCCGCAGCCGCGTCTCCCTGCGTCTCCTTATGCTCCGGCGGTGCCCTGACCCGGAAGCATCGCCGGACCAATGGGGGATGTTCCCTGGGTATTTCAGGCTGCTCCCCAATTAGTGAGGCGCCTGACTGTCGTGTTAACTTCCGCTTGCTAGGCTCCATGTCTGTCTGCTTCAATCACCTTCTTGACCCTGTTGCCCTCTCTCTTCCAGTTGTCCTACTCCGGTCCTGTGTCCTTGCTCCGTCCTGCTGTCCATACCTGCTTCCAGTTGTCCTACTCCGGTCCTGTATCCTTGCTCCGTCCTGCTGTCCGTACCTGCTTCCAATTGTCCTACTCCGGTCCTGTGTCCTTGCTCCGTCCTGCTGTCCGTACCTGCTTCCAGTTGTCCTACTCCGGTCCTGTGTCCTTGCTCCGTCCTGCTGTCCATACCTGCTTTCAGTTGTCCTACCCCGGTCCTGTGCTCCTGCTCAGTCCTGCTGTCCATACCGGCTTCCAGTCGTCCTACTCCAGTCCTGTGCCTTACTTCATCTTGTGCTCTTAGTACCATCACCAGTCCAACTCCAGTCTCTCCGAGCTGCCCCTCTTGGTACCGGCTACCATGGCATCCGAACCCCTGGGCCTGCTCCTAACGGTCCCTGTATAGGGGTCGGGTTCACCTGGCTGCTCACCCGGGGACCCCTCGGTGCGACGGTCCAGAGGGTCCACTCCTGGAGTCTTGCCTCGCCTAGTGGACATGCTAACAATACGGGTGCTAGGTGAAAAAAATAATATTGTACTCGCATGAGACTCGTCTAACTTTTGTGATGCAACATCAGAGTAGGTGACTAGATATTGTATTACAATGTTCAGAATGTTCCTATGCTTTGATCCTGAGTGCATTTTTCTTCCTTTTATCAGCTTGCGAGAAATACAGCCGAGTCTCGCACGCCAATATCCCGCACTGCCGCTGGCACTCGAGAGCAGAGCGTGCGGCCACATAGCAATACATGCAGCTGAATGCTCCGCTCCTGAGTGCTGGTGGCAGTGCCAGGTATTAACATGCGAGACTTGGCCATGTTTCTCGCATGTGTGATCCCGCCTTAGAAGCATATTTTCTACCGCTTGTGGCAAAAAATGTCAAGGCCGGTACAAAAAGATTGACCATTTTTAGGAATATGAGGCACCTGTTGACCTAATCTGTGCGAGGGTCAAACGCACGTTAGAAGATTTCCTGATGGGCCATGATTCTGACTCAATAATGAAGTGTAGCCATAACAAGAACTATGAGGTTCAGCAGAGCACAAACCAACAAACTTAGAAATTCTTGTGATCTTTATCATGAACGGCAAAAACTATTGTGAGGAAAAAGGAAAATTGTACGAAGGATGCTCCAACACATAGTTCTCTCCAGAAACTTCTTCACTTGTGACTTGCTACAAATTTATCGCATTCATGTTCTGTGTGATTGCATAGACCTTTTTGTGCATAATTACTTAGAGATTATGTAGAAATCATATTTAGGCACTGTTATATGCTTAATATATGCCACTCATAGGAAATCAAGGTAAATTGCCAAGAGGGACAATCATGCTGGAGCATTTGCACTTACATTTTGCTAAACATTTACAGCCATGGCTTGTGGAAAACTTATATCGTGTATTTGCCATTTTATGATGTAGATTATGGATAGAGATATTATCAAGGAATCCTAAAGAGCTGTAATTTACATATTGTTACATTACGTGTTGTTTGAATATCACTATGAAAAGCACTGAATAGCAGGACTATTTATACGTTGTGATTAATATTCTTCTGCTCCTTAGGTTAAACTCCTACAATACACCTCCTGCCAAAAATTATGGAATCACCGGCCTTGGAGGATGTTCATTCAGTTGTTTAATTTTGTAGAAAAAAAGCAAATCACAGACATGGCACAAAACTAAACTCAATTCAAATGGCAACTTTCTGGCTTTAAGAAACACTGAAAGAAATCAAGAACAAAAAATGTGGTAGTCAGTAATGGTTACTTTTTTAAACCAAGCATAGGGAAAAAATTATGGAATCACTCAATTTTGTGGGAAAAATTATGGAATCATGAAAAACAAACCAACAGAAAAACACTCCAACACATCACTAGTATTTTGTTGCACCACCTCTGACTTTTATAACAGCTTGCAGTCTCTTCGGGTCTCCATGAAAAAATGAGTTTTTCATCATTTTTGTGATGCATGTTGTCCTTTTTGGCCCCTTTTTTTTCTCAGTGTAGTTAATCTGATATGTGCCCAGGGATCATTTTAATTTATTTATTTTAATATGTGTGTTTTTTGTGTTTCTTTTATTTCTTAGTGGCGGATGTCATCTCGGCATTTAACTTGCGCTTTGGTGTCTTTTTATAAAATCGCTCTGATCATTTTCTGACAGCCGTGGACACAGCAACTTATTGTCTGTGATGGGACATTCCTTTTGGCCACCTGGGCTGATGATGCTGATGGATGAAGCATGCACTAAATGGACATTATGGAGATAGCATGGATAAGATATCATGTGTGATTACATATACATGGATTTTCCATCAAATTTTGAATATTCTATTCGGTATATGTCCGGTTTTTGACGTGTTTTTTTTCTTTGGTACTCTATGTCCTTTCTATTGCCCACAATTAAGATGGCGGTACCAGTGTCTCATATTGCAGGATAGGGTATGGTCTTCCCTTACCACGGGTAGCGTGTGCCGATGGCCTTCCCTCACCGATGGCATCAGCAGGGGGCGTGTATTGTATGTGATGGATGGAACAATAGTTTCCCCATCCATTGCCTCCTAATGCCAGATGTGACGTCATGTTCCGGATGTCCCGCCTCCACACGCTCACGAGATGCGGCCGGAAGTCTGTTTGCTTTGCTGTGTTCAAATGATTTCGGCATTCATGGCAGTAAATTTAAAGATGGCGCTAGGGACACAATCTGCATTGCCCCCCAAGGAAGCCACAGCAAAACGCGCGTCGGGCACCTGCGCTTTGGTTAGGCTCTGGCATAGGTAAGCATAGAGTGGGGTGTTTATTGTGGTAATAATTGAATGTTATAAGCTGATCTGCACTTGCAGTCCATTATCTAATAGGCACATTATGTGGGACATTATATGATTGATCAGTGTTATATGTAATGCATTGATATCATTGTTATTTACCCCCTCTGCTCTGCCCTTATTACTTATGTTGACGTGTCTTGTTGCACAATGACATATTATTGATCTACAGTGGTTGCACTATGCACTTTAACTATGTTTTTTTGCTGTTCAGCAAGTATATATTTGACATGTTTGCATCTATTTTTAATTTGTGCCGTCCATTGCTTGTATGGTTATATTGCTGCCTGCCTGTTCTTGAATACGTTCAAGTATTACCATTATTTTTTGTATTGTTATTTGTATCTATTTAATTTCAAATAAAGACAATTTGTATTTTTTACTTATATTTGTCTTTAAAGAATTTTTTTCGAATTTGTTTGGAAAAAACTTTTTCTGATATTTGGATGTAGAAAGCTCTCTGAGATTTCCTTCGTGTGTTTTATAGTATTTTTGAGAGTATCCTTGAGATAGGAACATGTATATTGTAACCCAATTTTCCCTACATGCTTTCATGATCCCCACCCTCTGCCTTTCAATTCAAGAGGTCCAAGGGCACAATTCAAAGAACAACTTGCACCCCTTCTTAAAGACACTAAACAATTTTTTTATCTCTGGAAAAATTGTCGGGTAACTTTACCGGTGGGTCAAGGTCCACAACAGATACATCAGTGGGACCCACCTCCCGGAACCCCGATGAAACAGACTCCTGTAGAGCATCTGCCACATCTCTCTGCACCTGTTGATGTGAATGAACCGGGTCTTGCTACTCCATAGACAGCTTCTGCATAAGCTGGGAGAGCTCAGCAACCTGGTCCGTGAGAACCCGTACCGGATCCATAATGTGTTAACACCCCACCACCAGGGGAAGACTGTAGGGTCAGCTATATTGTCACGACTCCCAGGTACTACTGCTGCAGGGAGAGCTGCACACTGCATCAGGAGAGCTGAGAGCAGAGTGGCGGGAAACTCACCAGGTACAAACAGAACCTGAACCATGTGAAAGAGTAGGAGGTGGTCGGGGTGGAGCCAGATTCCGGGTTGCAGAGGGGATGATAAACACAGGAGAATAATCAAACAAGCTAAGATCAGAACCAGGTGATCATGAGGTACCAATGGGGTGAGACAGGGGATTGTCAGAAGGGAAGCCAGAGGTCAAAAACCAGAACGAGCAGTGCGGTACAATAGGGACAAACTGTAACAAAGTAACAATAGCCAAGCCAGGAGGTCAGAACCGAAGAAGACAATAGTACCAAAACGTGAGACAGAGAGCAGAGTGAGCGGACAGACCAGGTCATACACGAGAGGCAATCAAGCAATGCAGTATACTGTACAAGCACACCAGGGGGTCAGACACACAGCCAGAACAACAGTATAGCTGACAGGGAATCCTAGTCTGGAGAGAGTATAAATACCCCTCCCAAATCCAAAGGGAGGCCAGTAAAAGTTAATTCTGAGAGAGCAGGACATTATCCATGTCCTATACAATGACATCTAGCACCTGAACACTCATAGACAGGAATAGAGTTGTTGCACCAAACATATTTCAAAATCTTCCTACCTCTCTGCTTCTCTGTGTCCCCTTACATTCTCACATGTTACTGCAGCTCAACCCTGCTCCCCTGTCTCCGCATTCTCCCTCTCCAGCATCCATGTCTCCACGTCCTCCCTGTGTGCAGCCATAAGCCATAGAACCCCAGCGTCCCCTCTACCTGCAGCACCACATCTCCCACCATCAAGCAGCTGTGGTCACCCTCAAACAGGATTTTCACCCTCACCATACCTGGGCTCTGCTAAGTATCACTACTTCTAACCCCTTGTTCTTGTTCTCTGTATGGATAGTTAGTGGTAGGCGGGTGGGTTGTTATTAATGTATGTATGTCTTTAGGTAAGTGTATGGGAAGCATAATTAGGTTATTGTGGGTGTAATTAATTATTAGTATCGTGTGCTATTATTATTACTAGTATATAAACTGTAGACTTCTGTGTCATAAATATCTTTTATTGATAACACGGTTTTGTTACATTCACCTTTCAGTACAGTCATATAGTATATTGCAAAGGAACTGGAGTATGTAACAGGTGAGGCATTCGCCAGGCATTAATAATTTAATATTCGGTGTACCTCCCTGTAACAGAGGGCAAGGTTACCGAAGATTACAAATGCAGAGGGATTTAGGATAAGTAATTAATATGAAATCTGTGTGGGTTCTGACTATTGCCCCCCATCAATGAGCTGTCTGTAGGGACAGAACACTTAATTGTTTACCAGGCAGCTATAACTGCAGATCAGTACCTGTCACTTCAAAGGAGTGGCGTTTCAGAGAACTGGAGTGCCAGGCAAAACCTCCACAACATGTACAGTACTGACATTAATGGCCTAACCAAAAAGAGTCTCTTTAAAGGGAACAATCTGTCACCTTATACATGCTGCCCAAACCACAAGCAGCATGAATCAGAGTCTGGTTTCACAATTGCAGGCAGCTATATTTTTCTCTGGAACATTCTAGCATTTGAGTCACATGCAACATTTTAACCGTTTGTTGCTTTGAGATACATTTGAATATTTTGTGGCATATTTCAAAAACAAAGCATGGTCTTCATGTGCTATTTAGGAGCCATTTTTCACCAACAGATCTAAATGTACAAAATTCTGTAACTGCCTTTATAATCTTTATCTTATTTGTTGCAGTAGATTTTAATGAAATCACTCAGCTCCTCTACTGTTCAGGTGAATAGAAGCTGAGCTGCAGTTCTCTACAAAAGCCTCAGCAAAGTGAACGGAGCCATGCTGTTCCGACTCTTCCCTTTTTTCACCTGGCCTGGACTAGAACGGAAAAGAACTGATCAGTGTGGGCTGCTTGGTGACCACCAATGATCTAATAGTGATGATATATCCTAGGGATAGAAATATGAACACTCGCACTCAGAGGAATGCAGTGAAGTAAAGAAATAATTTGTGTAATTCAAAATATTGAGAACAATTACCATTCCGTCTCTGAATCCGGACCTTCAACAGAATGATGCTGCTGATTGATATAGGAATTAGAAGTAGTAATCTGTGAGTGCAGCTATAGTGAATGCAACTGCTACAATAAGGATAGGTAGAGAAAAATAATGGAAGGGAAGAATGAATGAAAAAAAGACAAGGCCCCCTTAAGTAGTAAGGTAACTGCAATTAGTATGCACAGTTGAAATGTTTATTACATGCTCATCTTATGAGCTAAGCATATAACTATAGTACTACTGTGCACAGACTGCAGCAAACTCCTTTCCGGATCATCTTTAGTGGCCATGCCAATGCTTAGCAGAGAAAGGAATACCTGAGTTAGTCTAGCTCTGTCCTAGTATTCTCAGATGTATCGAAATAAAGTGCTTTATTAATAATAAATAAAGATGTCTACAAGTATTAGAAGCTAGCTTTACAATACCTGCAACGAATGTGTATTTGATCCTGAACTAAGATCTTCAATACGTTAAAGGGACAGCCACACATTTATCTCCTTACTTGATGAAGACTCTAGTTCAAGATCGTAAACGCATTTGTTGCAGACACTTTAAAAGCTAGCTTGTAATAGTTGAAGACATCTTCATTTATTTTTAAAAATCACTTTATTCCAAAACATCTAGGAAAGAGAAGAATCCTTCTAAAAAAAGACAGCGTCAGGTTAACACCAGTTTTTCCTTTTCCTACTAAGTATTCAAAGGATGTAATCAATATCACAACCCTGAACAACCCCTTTAAACATCTTAGAAGATTCTCAAAACAGGAGAATTGTGAGTAATTGAAGTGATCTTTAAGATAGATTTTTTATGGATATTTTGTCAGTCATTTTATTTAGAAACATTATGCGCAATCTAAAAAAGAATAAACTTTTTTGGAACTCAAAATATATTGCAAACTATTCTTGTACTCTTCCTTGTTGGATTCAGCATTGCGTCATCACTGCTGCTCCCAGTGTCTGTTATAGTCTGCAATGTTGATGTGACATCGACAGTGTTGCAACCAATAATGAGGTTGACAAGTCTGTCCAAGTAGACAGCTTTAAGAGTTAACAAGCTCAATGGTTGGCCGCATCACACTCAGCATTGCACCAGCACTGGGGATGAGCAAACCCGGTCTAGAAAGTTCAGGGATAGTAAAGGATTTCTAGTGTCCAGTACCAGGTCCCAAACACAGATTTCTTACTGTATGTCCGGTTTCCTGTTCAGGTCTGGAAGTATAATAAAGTGTGCTGAAAGGCTGTGATTGGCCCGGAGAGTTAAAATGAATAAATAATTAATTAAAAAAAAACATGTGTGGTCCCCTTCCTTTTTAAAGCCATCCGAGGGAAAACAGGCAGCTGGGGGCTGGTGATTTTTAGACTGGGAAAAGGCCAATATCTATGGAGTTGCCCAGTCTATAAATATCAACCCACAACTGTCTGATTTGCCTTAGCTGGCTATTAAAAATGACGTGGAGTCTCCCCTACCTTGAGTAACCAGAGAAGGCAAAGCAGACAGCTGTAGGCTGATATTAATAAGCTGGTAAGGTGCATTGTATATTGTCCCACTCCAGACTAATAACACCAGCCCTCAGCTGTCCCAGAAATCGCACATCAATTAAATACACCAATTCTAGCGCTTAGCCTCAGCTCTTCCCACTTGCCTTAATGCGTTGGCAAGGGGGTAATAATTTATGGAGTTAATATCAGCTGTGTAATGTCCTCTAACATCAAGCCCAAAGGTTAGTAATGGAGATGTGTCTTTCAGACACTCTCATTTGAAACCCCATTGTTGGGGAGTGTTTTGTTCAATTAAGGGAATTTTCTCTGTGTGTGCTTGTATTACTTTTGATTATGAGGTTAGTAATAGTGGTGTCTGATAGATCCCTCACCATTACTAACCTCTGAGCTTGATTTCCGCAGACATTATACTGCTGACATCAAACCCATAAACTATTACCCCTCTTGCTGACGCACCACAGCAAGTGGGAAGAGCTGAGCATAAGAACCAGAATTTACACATCTAATGGATGGGCCATTTCTTGGGGGGCATAGGGCTGGTGTTAGGGTTGGGGGATTGCACAAACTATAAATAATAATAAAGTGCAATCGTAACCCGGGGTCCACCGTGCAGGGATGAAAAATTGCTGCTAGTGAACAATGGCGGAACTAACCAGCGAGTGATCACAAATGCACTATGTCAAATGTCACAAAGTGTGAACAGGACCCTGAGGTACTGGGAGAAGAAAACGGCATACCTAACCCTGTTAATCGTCACAGGGAAGGTAGCACAAAGGTTGAACTCGCACTGCAAGTCACTGGAACTAACCACACACAGAAAGCAGGCACAGTAACCAACTGAATATCACGAGCCTGAGCTAGACGCTGGAACCGATATCTGTGCTGAGCAGCACTCGCAGCGGCCAGGCCAGAATGAGAGACCACAGCACCAGGCAATGCTTGGGATCTATACCACATCGTGGGAGAATCCCGATGCCTAAGAGCTGGTGTTATTAGTCTGGAAGTGGGCCAACATCTATGGTCCTTTTTCAGCATATTAAAATCGGCCCACAGCTGTCTCTTTAGCATTTGCTGGTTCTTAAAAATAGTAGGTGTCCCACAAGATTTTTTTGAGGGGTCTCCCCTTTTTAATAACTAGTGAAGGCTAAACAGATAGCTTTGAGCTGATATTAATAGACTGGGAATGGTTCTGGATATTGTCCCTTTCCCAGAATAACACCAGCCCCCAAGCTGTCTGCTTTAGCTCAGCTTGTTATTAAAAAATATGGGGAACTCAGCATTCCTCTAATAATAATAATAATAATAAATTTTATTTCTATAGCGCCGACATATTCCGCAGCACTTTACATTTCGGAGGGGATTTGTACTGACAATAGACATTACAGCATAACAATAATCACATAGATTATAACAAATACCAAGAGGAATGAGGGTCCTGCTCGCAAGCTTACAGTCTATGAGGAAAGAGGTAGACATGAAAGGTGGGTGGTAACAGTTGCCCTGATTGTATGGACCAGCCATAATGTTAAGTGTTTAACAGTACAGACACAGAGGGCTAATGGATGCATAAAGCATGTGGGAACATGATGCGGAGATTCTGGTTATGGTAAAACTTTTGGCTGTGCCACATAGGGATAGATTAGGTTAATGTGTTGAGGCGATAGGCCAGTCTGAATAAATGCGTTTTCAGGGCACGCTTAAAATTGTGGGGATTGGGAACTAATCGTATTGACCTGGGAAGTGCATTCCAAAGAATTGGCGCAGCACTTGTAAAGGCTTGGAGACGGGAGTGGGAGATTCTGATTATTGAGGATGCTAACCTCAGGTCATCAGCAGAACGGAGGGCGCGGGTAGGGTGGTATACTGAAACAAGGGAGGAGATGTAGGGTGGTGCTGAGCCAAGGAGGGCTTTGTGGGTGGGGGTAATAAGTTTATACTGAATTCTGGAGTGGATGGGTAGCCAGTGTAATGACTGGCACAAGGTAGAGGCATCGGTGTAACGATTGGTGAGGAATATGATCCTGGCTGCAGCATTCAAGAAAGATTGAAGAGGGGAGAGCTTGGTAAGAGGGAGACTGATTAGAAGAGAGTTACAATAGTCGAGACGAGAATGAATAAGAGAAACAGTAAGAGTTTTTGCAGACTCAAAAGTAAGAAAAGGTCGAATTCTAGAAATGTTTTTGAGGTGCAGATGACAAGAGCGAGCCAGTGATCAAATGTGGGGGGCAAAGGAAAGCTCGGAATCAAGTATGACCCCAAGACAGCGGGCATGTTGCTGGGGAGTAATAGTGGAGCCGCACACAGAAATGGCAATGTCGGGTATAGGTACATTAGTAGAGGGAGGAAACACAAGGAGTTCAGCCTTTGACAGGTTCAGTTTCAGATATAGTGAGGACATGATGTTAGACACAGCATTTAGACAATCGCCGGTGTTTTCTAGAAAGGCTGGCGTGATGTCAGGAGAAGAAGCATATAATTGGGTGTCATCAGCATAGAGATGGTACTGGAAACCAAATCTGCTGATTGTTTGACCAATAGGGGCAGTGTACAAGGAGAAGAGGAGGGGGTCTAGAACTGATCCTTGAGGAACCCTAACAGTAAGGGGAAGATGAGAGGAGGAGGAACCGATACAGTAAAGGAGCGGTCAGAGAGATAGGAGGAGAACCAGGAGAGAACGGTGTCCTTGAGGCCAACGGAACCGAGCATAGTGAGGAGGAGCTGATGATCCACAGTGTCGAATGCTGCAGAGAGATCCAAGAGAATTAGCATGGAGTAATGACCATTTGATTTAGCTGTTAGTAGATCATGAGAGACTTTAGTGAGGGCTGTTTCAGTAGAGTGTAAGGAGCGGAAACCGGATTGGAGAGGGTCGAGAAGAGAGTTATCAGAGAGATAGCGGATAAGACGGAAGTGGCCCAGGCGTTCCAGGAGCTTAGAGATGAAGGGAAGATTAGAGACAGGTCTATAGTTAGCGGCACAGTTTCCTACTTTTTAAATTATCAGTAAAAGCTATACAGACAGCTGTAAGCTATTATTAAAAGGCTGGGGAACTTTTATGGATATAGGCCCCTTCTCAGAATAACAACAATAGCTCACAGCTGTCTGCTTTTCTTACTAATGTTATTTAACTCTGGATGGATCTTAATGAATGTGTGGATACTTACACATGACATTGATAAGAATAGTCTACATTTACTAAGGGTCCCGTTACATTTAGCGATGCACCAGCGATTCCGACAATGATACGACCCGGTCAGGATTGCTGGTGCATCGCTAAATGGTCTGCCAAACAGGCAGATCTCACCAGCGACGCAGCAGCGATAAGCGATCCATCGCCGGTCGCTCTTACCTGTCACACCGCAGCGATGATGACTTTTGCCTGCGTCCATGCGTCGCTAGTTGATGCCAGCGGGATGCCAACGATGAAAGAATGGCCCAGGACATTCGAGCACGATCAGCGATATCCAGCGGGGGCAGGTCGCAGGTACGTGTCACACAAAGCGAGATTGCTAGCAAAATTGCTGTTGCGTCACAAAATTGGTGATGCTTTAGCGATATCGCTAGCGATCTCGCTATGTGTGAAAGGCCCTTTACACTATTTTTGGACTGAGTGTTTTCTGTCCTCACACCATTCCATTGATTCTCTCCAGCCTGTTGGGTAAACTAATTAACTCAATGTTTACTGACTAAATTAATGGATTTACGTCATTTTTCTGTCCACATTCGTTTGCAGGGCAATTGTCCTGCTCTTAACCCCATTTTTCTTCCTTTTGCAGCCCCCTAGCCCTTACTACGACCATTTTGCAGGCATTATACAGCACCATAGTTCAGGTCCCCATTGACTTCAATTGGGTTCAATTTCGGATTCAAGTTCAGACCAAACTTTTAACTCAAGTTCTGCCGAACCTGCAGAGCCCAAACTTCTACAGGTTTGCTCATCATTAGTCAGCACTACAGAAAATAACAGATGCAGGGAGCAGTACCAGAGACCAAGTGCTGGGTCAAGGGAAGATCATAGAATCATAGAATCATGGAATCGTAGAGTTGGAAGGGACCTCCTGGGCCATCTGTTCCAACCCCCTGCTCAAAGCAGGATTCGCTAAATCATCCCAGTCAGATGTCTGTCCAGCCTCTGTTTGAAGACTTCCATTGAAGGAGAACTCACCACTTCTCGTGGCAGCCTGTTCCACTCATTGATCACTCTAACTGTCAAAAAGTTTTTTCTAATATCTAATCTGTGTCTCCACCCATTCAGTTTCATCCCATTGCTTCTAGTCTTTCCTTGTGCAAATGAGAATAAAGATGATCCTTCCACAATGTGACAGCCCTTTAGATATTTGTAGACAGCTATTAAGTCTCCTCTCAGTCTTCTCTTTTGCAAGCTAAACATTCCCAAATCCTGCAGCCTTTCCTCATAAGACAGGGTTTGCTGACCGGTCACCATTTTGGTCGCTCTTTTCTGAACTTGCTCCAGTTTGTTGATGTCTTCTTTAAAATGTGGTGCCCAAAACTGGACACAATATTCCAGATGAGGTCTGACCAAAGAGGAGTAGAGGGAATTAATGACTTCACGTGATCTAGACTGTATGCTTCTGTTAATACATCCTAGAATTGCATTTGACTTTTTTGCTGCTGCATCACACTGTTGACTCATATTCAGTATGTGATCTATTAGTATACCCAAGTCTTTTTCACATGTGCTGTTGCTTAGTCCTATTCCTCCCATTCTGTATATGCTTTTTACATTTTTATTGCCCAGATGTAGTACTTTGCATTTTTCTCTGTTAAAAACCATTCTGTTAGTTGCTGCCCACTGCTCCAGTTTATTTATATCTTTTTGAATCCTCTCTCTCTCTTCTCTAGTATTAGCTATCCCTCCTAGCTTTGTGTCATCAGCAAATTTAATCAGTTTACCCTCAATTCCTTCATCTAAATCAGGGTTTCCCAACTCCAGTCCTCAAGGCACACCAACAGATCATGTTTTCAGGATTTCCTTTGTATTGCACAGGTGAAGCAATTATCACCTGAGCAATACTAAGGAAATCCTGAAAACATGATCTGTTGGTGTGCCTTGAGGACTGGAGTTGGGAAACCCTGATCTAAATCATTGATAAAGATGTTGAACAATACAGGGCCCAGGACAGAGCCCTGTGGTACCCCACTTGAGACATTCTTCCAA
Organism: Dendrobates tinctorius; assembly: GCF_039654945.1. Lineage (NCBI taxonomy): Eukaryota > Metazoa > Chordata > Amphibia > Anura > Dendrobatidae > Dendrobates > Dendrobates tinctorius. The sequence goes on from NW_027361771.1 coordinate 28,538,379, forward strand.
CTGGATGTGCAGCCATTTACGACCAATCTTTGGGTCCGATCACTAAGCCAGTTATGAATCTACCTAACAGTTGCCTTGTCCATTCCATACTTAGTCATTTTTTCAATAAGGATTGTGTGAAATACTTTGTCAAATGCTTTGCTGAAGTCAAGATATACTATATCTACAGCATTTCCTTGATCCACCCAATCAGTGATTCCGTCATAGAAGGAAATTAAGATAAATAAAGCACAATTTGTTTTTTTTAAACATGCCATGCTTAGGGTTAGGGTTTTTTTGAAAGCAGAAAACCCCCTTAAATATTAACTTTAGAATGAACACTACATCAGCTATTCATATTATAAACCAAATATAGTCAGATTTGCGCTTCCTAGTCAGTTATGTTAGAAGATTGGATGACAGTATTACTGATTGACTAAAGGGACTCTGCTAGCATAGAATGACTGCTCAAAATGAATTCACAGCAGGAGACAATCATCTCAAGATACCTTCACACCTGCTTTTTGTCCCTTTATCTCCACTCTCCCTTCTTCTTTGAATGACATTTCTGGCTTCACAGAGCCAGAGAAGGGTGGAGATAGAGGGAAATCAAGCAGGTGGGATGGTATAAATTATTGGCCCCACCGGGAAGTTCTGAGCTCCTGTACTTGGTGTGAGCTGTCATCCTTTCTAACACTTTAATGGTTACATTTCATTCCAAGCATTGCAATTGTATGTATCAACAGGTAACGAAAATGCCATTTTTTTTTTACCAAGAAAATAAGAATAATAGCAAGAAATTAAGAAATTAATTTACCTGGTGATTAAAGCTGAAAACTTGAACTTTCAAAAGCTCAGTCAGCTTCAATACAAAAAAAGTTACCTTTGTGAGACACAACTTAAAGAACATAATCAATACTACAAACAAAATCCTCAAAGAACAATTCAAGATTAGGGATAACTGAATACGTCTACAAAAGGAAAATGAAAATGTAGGTACTGTTTTGACCCTCGGATTACTGCCAAGAATAAATAGGCATCCTAAGCTTAATGTAGCCATGCTATTTTTATGTATTTCTTCTCCCCTTTTCAAGGTATGAAAATTCATCCTATAAATGTGGCATATCCACCCACCTTACTGACTGCAATTGCAATCTAACCTTCATATAAATGGCACGGGGATGGAGCAGTCTCAGGAGCATAGACAGGACCATCTGTAAAAGTTGTCAGCTGTATGTAGCAGGAAAAAGAGAGAATATCAACTTTGGCCATTTAGAAAGAATGTGTCAGTGGGATCAACCATCCTAAACCATGTATAAGGTAAGTAATAGGAACCTTAATAAATTGATACCTTCATATCTGCGATTCGATGTCTTATTCCAAGTTTTTCTTATATGTCAATGAGCTGTTTCGATTTATGTGCCAGACACTGATCTGCATGAGAATCAGCTTCCAGAGTTTATTTGAACTGAAAGGGGGCAAAACCAGTGTGAGATATGTTGGTCAGGAGAGCAGACTGTCACTCATTACATGATTCACTTTCTACAACTTACATTCCCATATACCGCAAATGGATTAGTAGGATTTATCCTACTGAGAGATTCTCTTTAACCAGTAACTACAGTTTTCATCTTTTTTCATAAATCATCAGTACTTGTTAAGATGAGAAACTTTCTAATATATCTTTTTATAGTAAAATGTCCTCTTTTCTCACTTATCATTTATCTTCCCCCTCTCTTTTTTGCAATGATCATTCAGTCACAAAAACTGTTGAAATCTGTCTTCAGTGAGCAAATAAATTACTGTTCCTGTGTATAAAAAACTATTGGGCAGTCAAGAATCTATAGGGAGAGAGAAGCAAAGAAATACAAATGGCTGTCTGGGGAGAGCCTGAAGGGTGTAACTAAATGAACACCTGGTACTTAATTAGAGGAAAAAATCTGGCACTCCCAAATGCAGAAAATTAGAAGATTATTTTTATTATTCACAGCTTAGTAATCCACATGATGTACATTCAATATATTTGTAACGTTTCAGTCACTATAATGGACCTTCTTCAAACAATCAAACAATCCTGTTAAAGTTCAAGGCTGACGCAGTGCGTCACAGTGGTGTGGACTAGTACATCATAGTGGTGTGAATTAGTACAATTAGGCTGCCCATGTGGAGCTGTGAAGATCGCTCCTCTCTTCAGCATGACAGCACATATCTGATAGTGCTTTTTTCCTGAACGCGGCGATCTACACAGCTCCACACGGGCAGCTTAATTTCTACATCATGTGGATTACTAAGCTGTGAATAATAAAAAGAATCTTCTAATTTTCTGCATTTGGGAGTGCCGGATTTTTTCCTCTATATTACATTGGGACTGGTATCCTTTTCTGAGCACCCCTCATCTATTTTCGGAGTGACGTGTCTTTTTGCTATACTGATACTTAATTAGAGCCCCTGATGGTGTAGTTAGACTTGAACCAAGGAGGATGCCAGATACTACTCCAGCTTGGCCCCTGGAGCTATGGCAGCTGACCCCCAAGGGGACAGGAAAGCTGAACCAGCCAGTAACTAATTAGCTGGAGGTATGTGGCTGGTAGACAGATGAGGGATCAGGCACAAGCTGGGTAATTAGAGGAACAAACGATAGCCACAGGTACGGGATCACAGGTGCAGAATCAGGAGTAGGTACTTGCAGAGTGGCTTCAGGTATAGGTACAGAAGGGCAGACAAGATGAGCTGCAAACTAAGCAGACTTGGTCAAGTAAATGAGTCGGATAGTGGGTCGCCCTCCCAGGGCTTTGGGGTACTCGGTACCAGGCCGGTCTCTCAGAGGGGATTGTCACAGCAGCGGTGACCCGGTCCATGGCCCTGGGCGCCCATATAAAAGGGGTTGAGTTGGGAATAAAGTTTATATGTGATTCGTGACGCCACCTTTGGTGTTTGGCAAGGGAGGTGTTAAGCCTACACTGCAAGAAGATCCTCTGGGACAGATGGTGTAGTGCAGCAATGATGGTGTAGCCCTCCACAGGTAGGGCTGTTGGTCCCAGGACAATGTAGCGGAATGTTTAGGAAGAGGGTGCAGTGTTTGGCACAGAGATGTAGTAGTGCTGAGGATGTTGCAGGAAGGAGGCAAGGACACAACAGGGTGCAGTTTCTTTACCTTTACTTGGCAAACGCAGTACAGGGTCCTGGTTACAGATGGCACAGGAGCAGGCTAGCCTGGAAGCAACTCAGGGATCTCTCTATCAGATGGGTTGTGCAGTCTCCTTCCTAGTGCTGGCTCGAGGTACATCCAGTACTGTGTTACACTGAAGTTCCTCCTTCTTATCTTCTCTTAGAACTACCTCGTATGGCAGACAGCTGTAGCCCTCTATCTCTCTTGGCTCACCCATCGCTGTTGTGCCTCCAAGTCTTAGTTGGGAATAGAGGATTTACAGCTTCTTATTCCTCTGGTTTCTGTTGCTGGACTTTGAGTATCCATACAACCGTGGAGACCAGGCTCCAGATCATGCACTATCACTGGGAGGGAGCTCTCTATCCTCAGCTCAACCTCCAGCTTCTTTCCACACATCTACACTCTTTACCCTCCTCACACCAACTCCTAATTTCCCTACCTGGCCCTCAGAGAGCACTCCTCCCCCAATTCTGGTTCAGAGCTCCCTCTGCTGGCCTGGAGTGGGAACTGTGTTGCATGACATGGTTAACTGTTAGAGAGACCCTTCATTGCCTCCAAGCGTGCCATCACCCTCTCTGGAGGAAGGCAATGCCACTGTGGTGACCATGCTCCTGGGGGCACCACATTCCCCCCTAGTGCAAGTCAGTACTCCTGGACTGATAAAAGAAAAACATGAAAAACATATAAACATGTAAACAATATGAAGGTTTCAAGATTTAAAAAAATGAAACATTTACAAAAGCTCCAAAAATAGTCCTATGATGATAAGTCCATGCATCAATGTACATGGTCCATTCCTGGGCAATTGGTGAACTATGTACAAGTTGGTTTTAACCACACAAGTCCTGTGGTCCTATGTCCATCAAAACATGAAACAAGAACTTCAAAAAGGCTTCTTACAGATTATCTGTAGGCACAAAACTTGAGAACCGTTACATATATACACACAATTTCAACGTTTACCTTAACTTATCGATACACGATATCTGATGTGCGGTAAACCTTGTGTAGTACGGGTAGACCTGCGTAACTCTGATGTGGGTAAACTGGGTAGTATTCTCCTACAAACTCTTAGTCCCACCATGGGTATGGCAGATTCACCACTGGCAGGGCGAGGGTTCTCTGGCTCCTCTGCTGGTATGGCATCTGCTACCTGAACTTCCTGATTTTCAGAGTTCTCATGAGTCACTTCTTCTTGTACTACCAGTTGGGGAAATGTCAACAATGGCACCACTATGGCATCATTTACTTTAGTCCAATTGGCAGGGAATTCTCCAAGTATAGTGCTGACCTTTTCTTCTTCTATGGGTTGGATGTTATTTTGTTCTTCCATTCTTTCCTTTAGCTGGTCAGGGCATAATTTCAAATGATCCCTTGATACTGCTGCTGAGGTTTCTCCTCCATCTTTACTAATGAGGCACACCTTGGTATTGTCAAAACTTGAGGGTAGAATGGTGTAGGGTTCAGATTCCCATTGGTCATCTAATTTATGCAGTCTTCTTTTCCTCTTGAGGACTTGTTCTCCTGGTGACAAGGGGACTGCAGGTGCATGTTGGTTATAGTGCCTTTCTTGTTTTTGTCTTGCCTGAGCTAGACTCTTCTCCACACACTCTTGTACTCTACAGTACTGTTGTTGTCATTCTGTATCCCAGTCAGCATCTGGGGATGTTACTTCAGGGGTAGTGTTGAGCATTCCGATACCGCAAATATCGGGTATCGACTGATATTCGCAGTATTGGAATTCCGATACTGAGTTCCGATACTTTTTGCATATCGAATACCGGAATCGGAAGTTCCCATAATGCTATGAGCCAGTTTGATTTGATTCAGCCAATGAGGAATCCTCAGAAGTGTGGGCACATCCTGTTAGGCATGTAGGCATGTTAACTAATGGCATGGCTGTGATTGGCTGCTGAAATGATGTCATGATGCACTATAAAAGCCGCTGCCGCTGCCATTTTGGGTTCACTCTGCTGTGAATTCAGCTGGGACAGGACGCTGCTCTTGTGACTCTGAGGGACAGTTAGAAATATCAATTTGCTAGATTGTGTTTTACCCAGGCTAGTTTAGCAACCCCTGTGAGAAGCTTTCTTTTGCCTTGCAGTGCTGTTCACAGCTGTCTGCAAGGTCTGTGTGAGTGCAGCTCACGCTGTGTAGTGTGTCCTGCAGCCACCTCTGGTTGTAGGCCGCTCAGCGTGCATCACTGCCTCATACATATTTATTTTTGTTTTATTGCTGCTCATTTTTCATTAATTCTCCTATTAGTGTGCATCCATCTGTATCCATATACATTGGTTGCAGACACTAAAGGACTAGATAGCGGAGCCTTTCTGCAGCCTTTCAGTGCTAGTGCCCAGTTCTTTGCACTGTTCACGGCTGTCTGTGTGGTCCCTGTGTGTGAGTGCAGCTCACGCTGTAGTGTGTTCTGCAGCCACCTTTGGTTGTAGTCCGCTCAGCGTGCGTCACTGCCTCATACATTGTTCTTTTTTGCTGTAGTGCTGCTTATTTTTCCTGAATTTCTCCTATTAGTGTGCTTCCATCTGTATCCAGCTAGATTGGTTGCAAACACTATATAGGAGTAGATAGAGGAACCTTTTTTCTGGCTTGTGCCCTGCAGCCCCAGCCAGATTGGTATTAGCCCATTTTTTGGAGCCTTATCTATTGCATTGTAGGTTATCTTCCTGCATTGTAATAGCTCCAAAAAGTTTGTGATACTATCGCTTTCACATCTTTGGTCACATCCTTTTTGTTTTTTTGAAAAAAAAAACACGTAAATAAAGTTCACCCAACACTCCACTTGACAGTTGTGTAGGCCACATTAGCTCATATTAAAGTGTAGTCCACACACTTTATAAAATTAGTGTTTCTTATACCTGTTAGCAGCTGTTCAGGAATAAGCACACTAAGCCACCCCTTTGTTCTTTTCTGCCTATCTTTATCAGTCTACCAAGATGAAGAAGGCAGGGAGTAAGGCACGTGGTTGTGGAGTTTCAGCAGGGAGAGGACGTGGGGATTCTGTGCCTGCTGCGGGCACCAGTGACTCAGCATCCCCCAGTTTTACCAGGGAATAGTCCTTTATGCGCAGCTTTGTAGGACCTCACCGTACCGCACTGCTGCGGGATGAACAAATTGAAGCCCTTGTTGGATGAATGGCAGCTAACGCATTGACCAATTACTTCCACATCCTCTCAGGGCCAGAGCACTGAAGAGCAACCATCTGTCTCTTCACCACCTGCCAAATTGCCCAGGCAGTCAGAGAGCCCTGGACAGGAGCCATCTCTACTTCTGCTCTCTGAATCTCTTGGCTTGGAAACAGGGGGCCAGCCAAGCAGCATTCTAGAATGTGAAGAAGAGGGACTATGCAGTGCTTTGTCCCTCTGAATCTGAAGAGGCGGGTGGGCCAGTGACTATGGTCAGCACACCTTAGTACGCATCAGATGATGACGAGACTCAGGTGCCACTTTCTGGTGCGTACGGTGCTGGTGAGACTACCCAGGAGAAGCAGGTATTTGAAGAGGGGAGTGTAGATGATGAGGTCCTTGAGGAACAGGAAGGTGGTGGGAGCAGCTCTGAGGAAGAGATTCCCCGAACGGCCAAAACAGGAGGGAGGGGGAGGGGGCATACTTGGTTGCCTGTAGCCTCCACTTTGGCACCCATTAGGAGCATTCCTCTTCCAAAACCCAAAACGGGCGCTCCCAGGACTTGGTCCTTTTTTGACACAGTTGCAGATGACATTTGCTTTGTCAAATGCAAGCTGTGTAATCAGAAAGTCAAAAGAGGGAAAAGTGTCAGCAACCTCAATACCACAAATATGTGGAAACATGTGCGGACCAAGCACATGGTGTAGTTACAAAGACACACTGAAGACGTAGGCCAACTTACAGCACCACCTACCACCTCTTCAGCTCGTGTTGTAGCCTCTTCCTCCAGCTCACACACAGCTGGTTCGGCTTCCTCTCAGGATCGCCATGGAAGAACCTTTGGCACTGTTGTCCAGAGACCCAGTGACATTCCACCCACAGCACCACGTTCCCGCTCATCCTCACACTCCCAGGCCACTCTACAGCCATCGGTAGCACAGGCATGGGAGAAAAGGTGGCCATACTCGGCAAACCATCCCCGAGCACAGGCTCTGAATGCTGGCATTGCCAAACTACTGGCCCTTGAAATGCTCTCATTCAGGCTGGTGGAGACTGACACCTTCCGTAACTTCATGGCATTGGCAGTCCCACAATACACCGTGCCCAGCCGCTTTTATTTCACCAGGCAAGCCGTCCATGCCCTGCAAAAGCATGTGGAGGGAAAAATTAAACTTGCGCTACTAAACGCCGTCAGTAGCAAGGTCCACCTGACCAACGATGCGTGGACCAGTAACCATGGACAGGGACGATACCTTTCCCTCACTGCCCATTGGGTCAATGTTGTGGAGCCGGGTACAGATCTTGAGAGTGGCGCTGTACATGTTCTGCCAACTCCAAGGATTGCAGTAATCCAGTCTGTACACATTGACTCCTCCTCATACTCCAGTTCATCAGAATCAGTGCTGCAGGAGCCATCACGGTCTACCTCCACATGGACCCGTGAACGCTTACCTGTTACGACCGATATGAGCACAGCCGTGGCCAAACGTCAACAGGCCGTACTGAAATTAATTTCTTTGGGGAATCGAAGCCGCACAGCGCAGGAGCTCTGGAATGCCATCAAGCAAGAGAGCGACGTGTGGTTTCTGCCAGCTAATCTCCAGCCAGGCTTGGTAGTGTGTGACAATGGCCAAAATCTGGTGGCAGCTCTGGGCCTAGGCAACCTCACTCACATCCCATGTCTGGCACATGTGCTCAACTTGGTCGTGCAGATCTTTCTGAGGGACTATCCGGAACTTGATGCACTGCTGCTCAAGGTCCGCATAGAGTGCGCTCACTTGTGGCGTTCCAGCATGGCAAGATCGCGCATTGCAGCTCTGCAGCGCCGATTCCGCCTGGTGGAATTCAATGTTACATATGTTGGAGCGGTTGTGTGAGCAGCAGGCAGCAGTAATGGAGTACCAGCTGCATCAGGCGCAAACAAGTCACACTGCGCGCTGGTCACGCTTCACCACCACTGAGTGGGCCTCTATGAAGGACATCTGCCACGTTTTGCATGCCTTCGATGATTCCACGCGGATGGCGAGTGCAGATGATGCACTAGTCAGCATGACTGTCCCCCTTATCTGCCTGCTTCTAAAAACACTGCAAGCACTAAGGGAGGAGGTTTTGGAAGAGGTGGAGGATGAGGAGTCACAAATGCCATCTGCTTCTGGACAGTCTGCGCAACGTGGTTCTTCACAAAGGCCTAGGCAGGGGACACTTTGTGAGGAGGATGAGGAGTAGTCAATGGAGGAGGAAGACATCTTTCCAGAGGAGGGAGGTACACAATGCTCTAGTAGTCAGTATGTAGAGCGAGGGTGGGGTGATGCAGAGCAGGCAGAGATGACGCCTCAAGCAGGGGACAGCGTTTCTTGGCCAGTTGGGAGTCTGCAGCACATGGTTGATTTCATTCCGCAGTGCCTGAGAAACGACCGCCGCATCGCCCACATTCTCAACATGGCTGATTATTGGGTGTACACCCTCCTAGATTTTCGCTACCGGGACAACTTACAAAGCCTCATAACACCGTTGAACCGGGAGTGTAAAATGCGGGAGTACCAAGACACACTGGTGCATTCCATCATGTTCTCCATTCCACCCAAGAGCAGTGCTGCTAGTGCTTTACAAAGCAGCTCTGTGCGTCGAGGCAGTGGAGGAAGCTCGGCACAAAGAGGGAGCAGAAGCTGAGCCTCAGCACAAGGCAAGACCAGTATGGCCCAAATGTGGCAAAGTTTTGTGTGCCCGCCACAAATGTCTACACTATCACAGACGGCTCCAGTCAGCAGGAGGCAACGTTTCCGTCAGATGGTGACAGACTACATGTCTTGAACTCTCAATGTACTCCCAGACGACTCTTCCCCCTTCAAGTTTTGGGTCTCTAATCTGGATACCTGGCCAGAGCTTAGCCAGTATGCATTGGAGGTGCTGGCATGCCCTGCTGCTAGTGTATTATCGGAACGCGTCTTTAGTGCCGCAGGTGGTGTACTAACAGACCGTCGCATGCGACTATCCTCCGATAACGTTGACCGGCTTACTTTTCTGAAACTGAACAAGGCCTGGATCTCGCCTGAATTTGCCAGTCCTCTTCCAGATTAAATAATTGGTTGGCAACAGTATCCAGGTCTCCTGTTGTGTTCATGTTTCTACCACCTGAACTGTAATCCCTGGGCTCCAACACGACCAGTTGCTGCTCAGAAGTGCTGTCTGCACAGAAAAAAACACTAGCTCCTGTGTTAGTGGGGTTCAGTAACGCCAGCTGCTCCCCTGCTGTGTGTATGGCAATGTCTCCTGCTCCCTCCACATTCAAACTACATCAGATATTAAACTTGCTCCAATTAAGCCTCAGCCTACTCCATGATTGACTCTGGGCTCCAACACCGCCAGTTGTTGCTCAGAAGTGCCATCTGCACAGAGAAAAACACTAGCTCCTGTGTTAGTGGGGTTCAGTAACGCCAGCTGCTCCCCTGCTGTGTGTACGGCAATATCTCCTGCTCCCTCCACATTCATCCCACATCAGATATTAAACTTGCTCAAATTAGACCTCAGCCTACTCCTTGATTGACCCTGAGCTCCAACACCACCATTTGTTGCTCAGAAGTGCCATCTGCACAGAGAAAAACACTAGCTCCTGTATTAGTGGGGTTCAGTAATGTCAGCTGCTCCCTTGCTGTGTGTACGGCAATGTCTCCTGCTCCCTCCACATTCAAACTACATCAGATTTTAAAATTGCACCAAGTAGGCCACAGCCTACTCCATGATTGACCCTGGGCTCCAGCACCGCCAGTTGCTGCTCGGAAGTGCCATCTGCACAGAGAAAAACACTAGCTCCTCTGTTAGTGGGGTTCAGTAACGCCAGCTGCTCCCCTGTTGCTCAGAAGTGCCATCTGCACAATCAACATATGCTCCAGTGTTATTGGGGTTCAGTAATGTCAGCTTATCCCCTGCTGTGTGTACAGCAATGTCTCCTGCTCTGTCCACACTCACACAACTAAAGATTTTAAACTTGCTGCATTTAGGACTCTTCCTCCACTCTGTTTGAACTGTAATCCCTGGGCTCCAACACCGCCAGTTGCTGCTCAGAAGTGTCATTGGCACAGGTAGTCCTTCCTGGCCAGCCTGGTTCCAGCACGCCAGCTGTTTCCAGGAGGTGTCAACGTCACTTTGTCACCAATACGTTGTCCTGTCGTGTTGCGGTTGGGTTAGCCGACTCTATGATGCCTGCAGTTTAGGTGCTTCCTATGTGGGCTGCGGGTTCGGGCAATAAAGGCTGGTTCCATAGTGCCAACAGGACAAGCACCCCCTGTAGGACTGTGGGTTTCGGTAACTGCGGCTGACTCGCGGCCTTGCAACTTTGTTTTTCATGGGTACCTTCTGCTACCCATCCGGGTTCCAGCACCGTCAGCTGGTTCTCGGCAGTGCCTTTGGCTTAGGTGCCTCCTTCTCGGTATCCGAGTTCCAGCAACGTCTGCTGGTCCTTGGTAGTGCTTTGTAGCACAGGTACCTCCTGCTTAGTAACCGGGTTCAAGTACCATCAGCTGGTCCTCGGTAATGCCATTGGCTCTTTTTCCTTCTGCTACCCATCCGGGTTCCAGCACCGTCAGCTGGTCCTCGGTAGTTCCATTGCCTCTTGTTCCTTCTGCTGGCCCTCCGGGTTCTAGCACCGTCAGCTGGTTCTCGGCAGTGCCTTTGGCTTAGGTGCCTCCATCTCGGTATCCGAGTTCCAGCAACGTTTGCTGGTCCTTGATAGTGCTTTCTAGCACAGGTACCTCCTGCTTAGTTACTGGGTTCCAGTACCGTCAGCTGGTCCTCAGTAGTGCCATTGGCTCTTGTTCCTTCTGCTGCCCCTCCAGGTTCCAGCACCATCAGCTGTTTCCGGGAAGTGTCAACGTCACTTTGGCACCAATACATTGTCCTGTCGTGTTGCGGTCGGGTTAGCCGAATCTATGGTGCCTGCAGTTTAGGTGCTTCATATGTGGGCTGCGGGTTCTGGCAATAAAGGCTGGTTCCGTAGTGCCAATAGGACAAGCCATTGGCTCTTGTTCCTTCTGCTACCCATCTGGGTTCCAGCACCGTCAGCTGGTCCTCGGTAGTGCCATTGGCTCTTGTTCCTTCTGCTACCCATCCGGGTTCCAGTACCGTCAGCTGGTTATCGGCAATTCCTCAGCCTTCTTGTACCTTCTGCTACATTTCCAAGTTCAAACTTTTTGAAATGGTTTTTGGTAATCACTCTGGATCTCCCTGATGACGACCCTGAAGACCACCCCAAAGAAGACCAAAAAGATGACCCTGAAGAAGATGACCAAGAGGACAAAGAACATGAAGACAACCACCAAGATACAGAACAACAAGAGACAGAAGACCAAGAAGCAGAAGAACAAAAAGCAGAAGAACAAAAAGCAGAAGAACATTAAGCATAAGACTAAAAATCAGAGCAAAAGATATTATCTAAATTATAAGCAGAAGAAGACTATGCAGTGTATGGGGGTGAGTCCGTTCCTCCTCGTGGTGCCCCTGGAAAATGCCTGCTGCTGCAGGCCAAACTGAGCGCGGACAAATCCTATTGTAAATCTTTTGTGACAGGCAGAACGGCTGGTGTAATCTTCAAACTTTTATAGATAACAACTACTGGAATGCCTGTCACAAATAAGAGTATGATGAAGAAGAAGAATAGGAAGAAGATGAAGAAGTAGAATATGAAGAAGAATAATAGTTGAATAAGAAGAATATGAAGAATGTAAAAAAAAGAATAATAGGAAGAAGGTGAAGAAGAAGAAGATGAATAAGGTGAAGAAGTTAATGAAAAAGATGCTACTGCTGCTGAGGATCATGAAGGTGAAAGTGTGGGAGAAGTAAAAAAGAAGGTGAAGAGCATGAAAGTAGTGAAACATACATATCTGACAAAATATAAAAAAGATTAACATAGTCAATATCTTTGTAACTCCGAACGTCTTAAAAAAAAAATTATTTCTGCTATTCCATTTGATTGGGCTAAACACCTCTATTCCTTTAATGTCTCCTCCACCTCCCCCAATACATTCTACATTATTATTAGTTGTTTTTCTTCATGTAGAATTAACCTACAAGGAAAGAAAGGGTTTATTTTAATTCTGATATTTCTGTCCCATTGACTTGCATTGGTTTCCGGTATCGGCGATATGCGATACTTTTTGGGTATTGGTCCGATCCAATCCGATCCGATATTTCACGATATCGGAAGGTATCACTCAACACTATTCAGGGGTAAGGACTCCCATATCCAGATCAACAGGCAACTTGCCAGGCCTTGCTCTCATTAGGTAGGCTGGAGTGCAGTTGCTGGAATTCACAGGAATGTGGTTGTAGAGGTCTACAAGACCTGGCAACTTTTCTGGCCACAGTTTCCTCTCGTCCAAAGTCAAGGTCTTCAGTAGGTCAATCACTACCTGGTTCATCTTTTCACACATGCCATTGCTCTGTGGATGGTACGGTGTTGTCCTGATCTTCTTGCAACCCTTCAAGTTACAGAATTCCTGGAACACTTCCGCCTCAAAGGCTGGACCTTGATCTGTAAGCACTCGCTTGGGGTATCCGTGTGGTCGGCAAAAGTGCTGTTGGAATGCTCTGGCTGCTGTCCTGGCTGTTTGGTCCTTGGCATGCACAACTGCCAAGAATCTCGAGTAGTGGTCAAGGATGGTGAGAGCATAAATGTAGCCGGAACGGCTTGGGACCAGCTTCACATGGTCCAGGGCGACCAACTCAAGTGGCTGCTTGGTTATTATTGGCTGTAGAAGAGCTCTCTGGATGTTTTGATCCTTTCTGCGCAGGTTACATTGTCCACACTCTCGGCACCACTTTTCAATGGCTTTCCTCATACCAGCCCAGTAGAATCTCTCCCGGAGCAAGGCTTCCAACTTCTTCCATCCGAAGTGTCCAGCTCCATTGTGGTATGCTCCAAGACCATTGATGCCTCTCTCTTTGGGACTACCACCTGCCAGACCAGCTCGTGAGTACGGGCATTGATACTCCTCCGACACAGCTTTCCTTCATAAATGATCAGCTGGCCTCTCTCCTTCGACAACTGCTGGGTTTCTTCAGGAGCATCCGACTCTGGGAGTGAGTCAGCTTGTGACAGTAGCTCCTTCACCATGCTGACTGCGGGATCACTATCCTGCGTTTCTGCCCAATCGTGATGGGGCAATGGATTTAGGGTGACCTCTTTCAAGCCAGACCGCCTGTTTCTCACTACTTGAGCACGTTGGGCCGCAATTGGCCAGTGGAAGGGATGTAGCTCTATTTCTTCAAGAGCCTCAGGGTCTTCTCCTGCATCTGGCAGGTTAGGCATTCTGGACAGCGCATCAGCATTGGCATTCTTATGCCCTGCTCGGTACTTGATGGTAAACTCATAGTTAGACAGCCGAGCCATCCATCGCTGCTCCAGTGCACCTAGTTTTGCAGTTTCCAAGTGAGTCAACGGTTGTTGTCCGTGAAGATGGTAAACTTGGCTGAAGCTAGGTAATGCTTGAATCTTTCAGTCACAGCCCAGACTATGGCGAGGAACTCCAGCTTGAAGGAACTGTAGTTGTCAGGGTTCCTTTCAGTGGGATGAGGCTTCCTGCTGCCATAGGAGATCACCCTTTCTTTGCCATTTTGTACCTGTGACAGTACTGTTCCAAGTCCCACGTTGCTGGCATCAGTATACAACACAAATGGTTTGTCATAATCTGGGTAGGCCAGAACTTCATCCCCTGTGAGAGCCATCTTCAGTCGAGTGAAGGATCTCTCCAACTCCTCAGTCCATTCAAATGTGGAACTTTTCTGTTTGGCCTTCTTGGACTGCCCCACCAGAAGATTTTGCATAGGAGTGGCTATTTCAGTGAAGCCCTTGATGAACCTTCGGTAGTAGCCTACCAACCCAAGAAATTGGCGTTCTTCATAGAGGTTGCTGGGCTTCAGCCAGTCCCGGATGACTGTGACCTTGTCAGGATCTGGTGCCACATCTTCTGCACTCACTACATGATCAAGGTACTGCACCTTGGGCTTCAGGAGGTGGCATTTGGAAAGCTTCACCTTCAGACCAAAGTTGGACAAGGCTTCAAACACCTCAGCCAGGTGCTTCAGATGGTCTTTGTAAGTCTTGGAGAAAACAATGACATCATCAAGGTACAACAGGACCATCACGAAGTTCTTGTGTCCCAGGCAGCACTCCATCAGCCGTTGAAATGATCCTGTGGCTGTGTAGAGCCCGAATGGCATATAGTTGAACTCACAGAGACCCATTGGGGTGGCAAAAGCTGTTTTCTCCTTGTCTGCCTCTGCCACGGGAACCTGCCAATACCCACTAGTGAGATCTAAGGTGGAGAAATAGTTAGCAGTTTCAATTGCAGCTAATGACTCCTCAATTCTGGGTTATGGGTAGGCATCCTTATGTGTAATGCTGTTAATTTTCCTGTAATCAACACACATTCTCATGGTACCATCCTTTTTCTTTACAAAAACTATGGGAGCTGCCCAGGGGCTACAACTGCCTCTGATAACCCCTGCTTCCTTCATCTTTCTCAACATACCTTTGGCACATTGGTATTGTGTTGGGGGTATCGGCCGGTACCTTTCTTTTATGGGTGGATGATCTCCAGTGGGGATATGATGTTGAACCCCTTTTGCTTTTCCAAAATCTAGAGAGTGTTTACTGAATACCCGCTCATATTCCTGGGTCACCCTGTAAACCCCATTTTTCTGGTATGAAGGTGTGGAGTCAGTTCCCACCTGCAGTTGCTGGCACCACTCCCCCAGCTGCTTGACAGAGCCATTGTCCTACCTGCTATCAGAGTACACTGGTTCTACCATTGCCTGGTAATCTTTTCCTCTGAGGCCTATGGCTGCCCGACACCAAATCAATATTTCACATCTGGGGGGTATTGCAATGGGGAAAGCATCACTCACTCTGACGCTGCCAATCTCTCCGCCAGAGAGTTCTACCTGCTGTCTTTGCATCAGGGCCTTGATCTCCTTATGCAGGACTCATTGTTCACTGGAACCAGCAGTCTCAGCCACCTGTTGAAACAAGACAATAACCTCGGAAAGGCAATTTTCAATTACATTTGTACCAAGAGTCATCATGGGATTACATTCTCGTCGATCAATATCCACAACTATCAGACCTTGAGATTTTAACTCCACCCTCCCCACTTTAACAGTAATTTCTTTACATACCACTTGTGGTAAAGACTTACCATTACTGGCAACTATTGTTAGTTCCTCACTTGGGCCACAGGTGAGTTCAGAGTCAGCCCAATACCGCTTGTAGAGGATATACGGCATAGTGGTCACCTGGGAGCCAGTGTCCAGCAAAGCATTCATGGGGATGCCGTCAATCACCACTGGAAGGTTCGGTCTCCCTCCAACATACTTGGCTCGCCAGTTCCTTAGGCCTTGTGGTCCTACTCCTGGTGGTTGGCCCTCTGCCTCTGGGGTTACTCGTTTAAAGGACAGAATCATGCAAGGTGGCCTGCTTTGTGGCAGTGACGACAGATGGGACGTCCGTTCTGGTCATAGCGATCGTTGTTCCTTCCTCGGAGTGGCGGAGTTCTCTTCTGGAGCCACGGGACATCCTCTGGACTGGAAGCAAGCTGTCCTTGAAATCAGCAAAGTCTAGATCAGGGTTCTGTAGGGCTATGATGCGCAGCTGTGCTCTGTGGGTACTGGATAGGAGGCCCTCAATGAATTGCTCTTTTAACAGTCCGTCTCCATCTTTCACACTGTCAGGGTCAATCTGCTTGATGGCTCGCAGCACCTCCTGCAGGTTAAGAGCATAGTCCCTTATATTGTCCTGTGCTTTCTGTTTACATCCAAAGAACCTCATCTTGATTTCAGCTGCAGTGCGGGTGTCAAAGGTGCTTCTTAGCTTGGCCAAAATCTTTTTAACAGTCTCTTTGTCAGTGTCCTGCCAGGCTTTTACTTCTCTCTGTGCTGCTCCTGTTAGCTGCCCAATCAGGATGTTCACCTTCTGGCTTTCAGATAGAGGATACACCTCAAGCAAACTGCACAGTCTCTCTTCAAATTCACTCTGGGTATGTGACTCCCCTGAATACTGCGGTAGCCAGGCTGCCCACGGTATGTAAGGCATAAACAGCAGCATTATGGGGACCGCTGTGGTGGGCGCTGTTTCTTGCAATGCCCTGGAAGCAACACTGGCTGCTGGATTCAGCGGCGCTGTGGGGTTGGCGGGGGCGTCCGCCGCTGCATTGGCATTGTCCTCAAACATTTTCTCTCCCCCCTAGTTAACGTGGACCAGGCCGTGGGGTTGTGCTGGCTTACCGGATGCCGCTCCTCGACTGGATCAGGGGACGCCGGAACTGCAGGCCTTAGCTTTTCACTTCCCAAGCGTTCTTCTCCTTTCGTGCTTCTCGGCTGACTCCACCCACGAAGGCCTGCCCCCTTTTCTTCCCGCGCCCGCCAATCAGCGGGATAATGGCGGCAATGGCGCCAATTTCGCACACAGTCTATAGCACCAAACACAGTCTCTGTGCTAGCGCCGCAGATCTCCCGATTGTAGAGGTGGCGTGCATCGTTCAAATTCCTAGGCAATTCGCTGCCGGACTGCACCCGTTGCTGATTTGTCGCGGCCGGCCCAGCGCAACCAATCAGCGATGCGGGATTTCCGTTACAAACAGACAGAATTATTAGACGATTATATAGTAGATAAAATTAATAATATTCTATTTATATTGCCAACATATTCCGTAGTGCTTTACAGTTTGAAAGTTCATACACAACAGTGATATGTAGCAACATTAAAGATAATACAATAATTAAAGCAAAATAAGGTGACCCTGCTTGTGGGAACTTAAAATCTACAATAAGGTGGGGGAAGACAAAGCACAGGTGCGTATTTAGAATGATGGACCAGCCATGAGTGAGTCGGGGTAACATTGTATGTACTTTACTATTCAGTAAGCAGGTTGAAATGACTGTGCTCCCTTTGGATGTAATTAAAGAAACACACCATCTACTGCGAAAATTCATGTGTGTTTGGGAAGATCTACAAATCAATATTGCTGTATAATTCCCATGTGTTTCTACTGGATTTCCTTGCTAGTACAGCTTTATTGTGCTTTGGGTTGGTTAACGCGTTGTTATTAGTAAAAGTCTATAGTCACTTTGTGAGAAATATAAGGATATATATAAGAGTTGAAAAGTATAAACAGAAATCTTTTCAGCATTCTGTTAAAGAAGAATTACCAAGATTAGCATTTTATTTTATGCCATTTATCTTCTTGCCAACTTTTTTAAATACCTTAAAGCTCTATTTTGGACTAGGCAAGCTCTTTTTCTTAATGATGGACCTTCATCGTTCTTAGAAATCTTGAAGTCCCTTGATTGCTTCAGCTTTTGGTAGCATAGCGATACTAGACCTAAACGTATTGAATGTCTGAGACATCTTTTCTGGGAATCAGGGGATAAACTTGTATACCAATTAATGAAGGATGATTAATGTCATGTCACAGTGGTACCTTGCATGCATTCCAAGTGCCATGCCATTCACTGCATTCACTGCTCTGCTCATTCCCATGTCAGAACACTGCACTTAGTACCTCATACAACTGTTCCAACTCTGCTGCATATTCTTTATGCTCTCCATGTGGTTATAGAGAGACTTTGCCAGATCCTGCAGGAATTTAACCTTGTTGTGTTCTGCAGGATTTGGTTTCACCAGCCTATCCCCTGTCTCCAGGTGATATATATTAGTCTGCTCCTCCTCCTGTGTCCTGCCTGAGCTTAAGTTCCTGTTCCTGTCCATCTCCAGGGTTCGGTTTGTGGGCTATTTTGTGTCATCTCCCCTGTTACTGACCTGGCTTGTTAACCCATTCTGTCTGAACTCTCCATTCCTCACCTCAGCTTGTATTGTGAACCTGTGCTGCCTGCCTCAACCTCAGACTGTCTGACTGCGCTTCTGTCTTCACCAATCTGTTTCTCCACTTTCATGCTTTGACCCATGAATAAGGTGCTGCAAGTCTGGGTACTGCCCTGAAGTGACACCTAGCGACTACCTGTGGCAAACCTATCCTCACCTCGAGAGGCTGTATTGAAAACAGGGTAAGCCCGGCGTGCAGCACATTGGGTTCACACCAACCGCCGTCACAGTAAGTTCTGGCCATGTACCCCGCTAACCAGTCAGGTCCTGGAGACTCCAAATCAAATGTACAAGTTCTGTATGGGGAGGTTCTTAGCCTGAGCATCAAGACCAGCTGATGCAAGCAATATCAGTGGTGGCAGCTCAACTGCAGGGATTGTCCACCTCTGTTTCTACCTTGTCCCACTCCCCAACCATGACAGGCCATCCTTACTCAGAGCTGACTTCCTCTCCAGGGGAGTCACCTAATGCTCCAGATTCTGGAGGAGCAGTTAGTGCTCCATGTTCCACTATCTTTATAGTTCACTTTTACTATAGATTTCTGTAGTAAACTGTTTGATGAATTGGCCCATAGGTCTTTCATGAAATTCAAAAAGACACTGTGACATTGGTGGGTTTGGACCCACTATGTCACTGGCTGAGCTTACCCAAGAGTGGTGTGATAAATGACTACCTGTCTTCACTAGAGCCTCTGATGGTGAGGATAGGCTTGTGCCATTATGGTAACCACTAGGTACAATTCCAGGGCAGTCTCCTGGATCTGCAGCAGTAGACCAGGCGGTTGGTCAGGCAGAAATGTGAGACACAGAGAGTAAAGGAGGAGATGTGATCAGATGGTCCAAGGTTGGGGTGGGCAGCAAAGAGTCAAAATACAAAACTGGGGTCAGGAGCGAAGAGGACAGACAAAAAGACTGAAAAAGCCTGGTCGGTAATGCATGCACCTTGACAGATTTCTAAAGACAGACTGAAACTAGGAACCTAAGTGTCATGCTGGAATACTGAGGATTACTGAAGAGTAACCCAAACTTCACTTGATGGAAGCAGAGTGGAGATTAAAGCTGAATATTCTGCAATGAAGCAGACCCGCAGTAATACAGAGAAACAGCCACTAGGTGACAGCAGAATAGTCCGAGAGCCAAGTCGATATCAGAAAAAAACGCAGTACAAAGGGGAAATCCAAAACACAGAGTCTATAGAGAGCAAAAGGTCAGTGCCAGTCAATAGCTGCAAACAGATGGGAGAGACAAGATCAGGTCAGGGACGAGCTAAAGTCAAATACCGGGGAATCCAAGCACACATGGAAATAAGGAGCAGAATCGGGTAGGAGTAAGGTCAACAGACATGAGTAGGGTCAGATGAAAGCAGCAGGATGGATCAGAAACTTACCACAGTCCACAAAAGCTAAAATGTGTGCAAAACCATCTCCACAACAAAGTTACACCTCTTTTGAAGTGAGGAAACGGTATATGAGAGTCTGCATGACATTCTCGACAATCACCCGTTATGCGTTTCCCGGCAACTTGTTAGTTGGTGGGCAAGAGAGGCAGTCCTTCTTCCAATGTCCCGGACTTCCACAATAGAAACATAATTTACCTTCATGTCGCAGCTTCCTCTCCTTATCCTTGAGGATAATGGCCCAACCTTCATAGGTTCCATATGTGGAATCACCTCAGACTTAGCAGGATATACTGGAAACTCCCGCCGGATTACTCCTCCCGCAATCTCAGATCCATGCGTATGGCCCTGGGTAATGGCTTCCTCCAAAGAACTGGGTGGAGGATGGAGAGCGAGAGCCTCGATGAGATGATCCGAAGTCCTCTTCTGAACTGGCATCTTAAAGCCGACTCATTCCAAGGCACCTCAGTGGATCACCATCTAAACTCTGAACAGTACCATTCTGCAGTGAGCTTAACCTGGGAGAGACCCATGATAGTGTCCTCTGCCACCCTGACCCGGTCTGGTTTGTCATAAAACAGTCCTAAGGTCTCAAAGAACCTATCCACAGATGTACATTCAGGGACAGTAGAAGGTAGGGAAAAAGCCCAAGTCTGAGGACCCTCCCTGAGTAAAGACATAAAGACTCTCATTTCCTGACGATCTGGGTCTAAGGGAAATATTAACTTTCAACTCTCTCTCTGAATATATGAAACTTCTCTTTCTCCCCAGAGAAAGTATCTGTGAGCATGATCGTAGGTTCAGTGGAGTGTAAAGAAACATCAATGGGATCAGATTGAGTAAAGGCTGATTGTATCTTGAAACCCTGAAAAGATTTAACAGCTTCAGAAAGTTCCCCCCGGGAGTTGGTTATGAGAGGTGGCAAGGGCTCTATGTTCTATGGACAAATCCTGTATAATTTGGGTCAAATTTGACATCTGATCCATAAGAGTACGAAGCGGATCCATAGAGAGAGGAAAAAAAATGTAGGGCCATTTATAATGTCATGCTGGAATACTGAGGGTTACTTCAGAGTAACACAAACTCCACTACATCACTAGATGGCAGGAGAGTGGAGATTAAAGCTGAATATCCTGCAATGAAGCAGACCCACACTAATACAGCGAAACAACCACTAGGTGGCAGCAGAATAGTCAGAGAGCCAAATCGATACCAGAGAATAATGCAGTACCAAGGGGAAATCCAAAACACAGAGTCTATAGAGAGCAAAAGGTCAGTGTTGGTCAATAGCAGCAAACAAATAGGAGAGCCAGGATCAGGTCAGGCACGAGCTAAAGTTAAATACCGGGGAATCCAAACACACAAGGAAATAAGGAGCAGGGTCGGGTAGAAGGAAGGTCAACAGACACAAGAAGGATCAGATGAACACAGCAGGAAGGATCAGGAACTGACCATAGCCAGCTAAACACGCCTAAAGCAAGCAATATAACTGGCACCAAACCTAAGATGCAGCACAGAGATATAGCAGACCGGACACAGGAACATGGCAGGGAACCCCTGAAATAACCAGACTAGGAATGGAGAGGCAAGACAAAAAGCCAGCCTGGATCATGACAATAAGTTCAGGCAAGGTGAATAGGGAGGATCTTCCCAATTTATTCCCTGCTGGAAGGGAGTAGGCCAGGGAAGCAAAACTTTCCACAACAAAGCAGGTTAATTTACAGCAGAGTCTGGTCACGTCACCCTGTAGCCATGTAGATACTCTCCAGCAAAAGGGGAAAGCTGCAATAGCCAGTTTAGCGCAATGGCCTGACACTGGGAGGAGCAGAGCAGCGAATGCATTGAGTAGGACAGGGCTGAGAAAGCATGCAAGTTACCTGCGTGACAGTCATTTAGCACTCCCAAATTATAGCGGGAGATTACAAGGTAAACACTGACAGTTCTTTATCAGTATATCCAAATTATAATATGTGCATCTTTTTTCAAGTAATGTACAAAACAGTCTAACTGTAATTTGCCTATGTTTAATAACAGCTTTTTCCAGTGCATCATCACGGTATAGTTTCAATTGCAGATAACTTGGGAGATTCAGTTTCAAAGACCTATTATTGGATTGGCTATTGGTATATCAAAGGACTGGAGCGTGATCCAAAACAATACTTTGTGATTTGGTAGTAACTTCTGA
This sequence comes from Dendrobates tinctorius, assembly GCF_039654945.1. Taxonomy (NCBI): domain Eukaryota; kingdom Metazoa; phylum Chordata; class Amphibia; order Anura; family Dendrobatidae; genus Dendrobates; species Dendrobates tinctorius. Next base: position 28,560,119 of record NW_027361771.1, read on the forward strand.
TTGAACCTTTTTGAAAAATCCCATAGCACTTAAATTTCAGTTATAAATATATATGAGTGTGTCATATTTTAAAAACAATGATGACTTCCTAAGGGTCAATCCATATGTTGCCACAGAAATGTATTAATTTAATTTTAATTGAGTTATTTCCTTATGATAAATGAGATGACTATTTACCTTGTCCTCAATTGGTACAAAACTGAAATTATTAGTTTGTCACTGGGTAGTCAGCGGCCTGTGGAAAAAGGATATTTTTTGTAGTATGCCGCCAAATGTTTGCAGCACATCTGACGATCCAGCATACCTGATGAAGTGGCTACTAAATGCATACTGAAACACCGCATACAAAGAGAAAAAAAAGTAAAATAAAGAGAAACATTTTAAATCAGCAGAAAGATGAGAAAAAAGTTCCTAAGTAAAATCTCTGCTGTGAAACTGAGACGAAGATGTGTTTTCTTAAAGGCCGTTGCATGAATTAATGCTGCCTGCAGGCACTGGCTGTACATGTGGGATTTGGTGTGACTTTATCTCTTTCTGTTTAATATAAAACTGTGCTTACCATAGCAACCAATGCTCTGATAGTATGCGTACTCTCATCCCTTTGGATTTAGAGAATTTGATCAAAAAAATCAGCCCAAAACAGTATGTAAATTATCAGCCAGCAATATTTTCTCAGTTAACCTTTTCACTCCTGTTTGTCCGCATTCTACAAAATAACACAGGGAAGCTAGGATATCGGCTGTCTTATTCATTAGTCCACGTCTTACACAATGGAAGCCATATGTATTGAGCCCCTATACGGCAAGAACTAATGGAATATGATCTACACTGCTGCCAGACAATAAATCATATGGTAATGAAATAACCATGCAGAAAACAGCATAAGAGAACACGTATTGATCTGCAGCTTCAATCCTTAGTATGATTGGTTTATTATTACAGTTTACCTATTTGTACATTGTCAGTAATGTATGTTTTTCCGGACCAGACTTTAACGGAGACTGCTATATTGTGCATACTGCTCATACTGTAAATAGAGAACATTAGTATACAGTTGCTTCAACAATGCTTTTCCTGCTAGTATTACTGGTTCTTTGGAAAATGCAGCGGGAGAAGCTTCTAACTTGACACTGTCCATGGGAAATACATGGGAACACAGTTTTGGTATGTATTAAGAGAATCATATAGTCTGGCTCACATGAAGTAATTATATCCTTCTACTCTTCACAGCATGATGGCTCAGTGGTTAGCACTGCAGCCTTGCTGCTCTGGGGTCCTGGATTCAAATCCCAAGAAGGACAACATCTGCAAGGAGTTTGTATGTTCTCCCTGTGTTTGCATGGGTTTCTTCTGGGTACTCTGGTTTCCTCCCAGATTCCAAAGACATACCGATAGGGAATTTATATTGCGAACCCCATCGAGGACAGTGCCAATAATGTCTGTAAAGTGCTGTGGAATTAATGGCACTATATAAATGAGTAAAATAAATAAATATTCCTCCTTGGTCAGACCTCATCTGGCATACTGTGTCAAGTTCTGGGCACTACATTTTAAAAAAGACATTGAAAAACTGGAGCAACTTCAGAGAAGAGCTACCCGGATGGTGAGCGGACTCAAATTATGTCCTAAGAGGTACGGTTAAAGGATCTGGGAATGTTTAGCTTGCAAAAAATATGACTATAAGGAGATTTAACAGCTGTCTACAAATATCTGAAGGGATGTCAGTGTAAAGGGATCATCCTTATTCTCTTTGCTCATGGAAATATGAGAAGGAATTAAATGAAACTAAAAGGGAGAAGATACAGATTAGATAGTAGAAAAAAACTTTTTGACAGTGAGAATGATCAATGAGTGAAACAGGCTGCCATGAGAGGTGGTATTTCTTCAATGGAAATCTTCAAACAGAGACTGGATAGACATCTGTCTGAGATGGTTTAGTAACTCCTGCATTGAGCAAGGTGTTGGACATGAAGACCCTGGAGGTCCTTGCCAAATCTAACCTATGATTCTATGATTACTAAGCCATCAGGGAGCAGGGTATCTTCTTCACTAGCCAGGGGAAACCACAGGTCCAAAGATATGATTGAAAGAGAGGAAACCCTACCTTCTTGACACAAAACTATTTGACAAGTCATCTATCATGCCAACAGGAGGAGCCAACCATTATCAGGTTCCCAGTCAACGACAGGCCAAAGTGCCGAGCTAGAATGCACATGCATCAAATGAAAGGACCAGTGCTCCATGGAAATTACATCTAATGAGAGACCTCTGTCATCAGATCAAGAAGTTATCAGCTAATTGGAAACTGAGCTGTGCTCCCCAGAGGCTCTGTGACTGGAAACACGACTGTTCAGTCTTCTGCACTCAGTCAACTTGGGTAGGTCACTCTCTATGCCGAATTTGTTTTTGCCAGAGGAGGCCGGTGTGAGTGTGGCTCGCATGTATCCCTTGGTGCATGAGATAATAACAGTTTCTCTGCTGGGGAAGGTGCAATAAGGATGGTCTGGAGGCACAACTATTAGCATAGATTAGGAATTTCCCAGGACAGTGCACCATGAGGGCTGAGCCATAAGTGCAGAATATATTAGTTAGGGCATGGATTCAGCCCTGAAATTTGGGCAATGAGGTGGGATCTAGATCAGGGGGTGTTGTAGTTGAGAGCAACCATGGGTAATTTGGATTCTTCCATGCAAATTGGAGATGTCACTCAGTGAAAATTTGTGCTTTGATTACCCACAGGGGCACATTCAAAGCAAGAGGTGCTGAAAAAAATAGACAAGAAGAATATGTAGAGATTTTTTCCCTGCTCCTTTACTTATATGAAACCTGGACTGAGGGAAGCCAAATTGAAGCAAAAAAAAAAAGAGATCAAATGGCGGTATTGATTGATATCTCGCACTTTCTAAAATAGGCTTCAGGCACTTGTGGACAATAGGTCTAGGGTATAGTCTCAGAAATGCTCTGCTCTGTTTTACTACATGGATTCAATAAGAAAGTTTATTAAGTCTGTAGAGAGAATGCAAGCAGCTCATAGTTACTTAAACTCTGCAACCCTAAACTTTTCTAGGGATGGCCAAAGAATTGGCATCCTCCACAGATAGGTTGCTGCTGGCAATATATTGATGAGCAGTTTTGGTATAACTCTGGATGCCGAGTGCATGCTTCATAAATACACTACTTAGATAGAATGCTATATTTTTCCATGTATTTACCGCAAACAACTGTCGTAAATATGTCTATTCCCATACAACTCTAGAACCAGCTGCTTCCCTTTACTTAGTACCAGATAAAATCTTATTCCTACAGACCACTAGTAGGCGCTTAGGACTTCTGTATTTATGTGGCAACTCGAAGTCACTGACGGCTTCAAGAAAACTGTGACTCTGAGTTTGGAAGCAGTTGGAATTCAGTGCATGAGCCCCCTCATATTATGTGCACATAGCATGAGTGGTCGGCCTTAACGATACTGCAGATACACCAATAAAAAGTTAAAAAAAATTCTAAAATAAACGTTATTTCTTTTTCCAATTATCTTTTTATGCATCGGAGTTCTTCTTTGTTGACCAATATGGTAAATGCTGCATTGATAATTCATAGCCATGCAAAATAGCATTAGGAACCAAGCAGCATAATGTATATTAATCATAAATATGCAATAAAAGTTTCATGACTACAATGTAGGCATGAATTATTCTGACCAGCAGATATTGCTAACACTTAACAATTTCTGAAATGAAATGTATAATTATTTCCCCCCTCATATCCAATAATATAATCAACTCGTTTTTCTCCCTCGTCTTCTTCTTCTTCGTTAGAAGCTCAACATCAACATTTCCCCAAAGCCTCTCAGTGCAGGGAAAATAAAGAAATGAAAAAAAAAAAAATTATCAAAGAGAGACGAAATTAAATCTGGAGCGTAGTTCAGCATTTTAGTCTTTAATTTAAAAATAAAATTAACTGTTCACAGGGAAGGAAGAAAAGTGATATCTGGGATAAATAAGGGAACTTGCCCGAAACCTGACATTTAATCTAACATCTTGTCTTCTCATTCTGGAAGGGACCAATTTACAGGTTTCTCAAGGCTTTAATAGTTTTCATTGATTTTTTTTTTTAACTCAGGTTATTAAACCACTGTGGTGCCACCTCAGCATTATGGTAATGGATATTCATCTCCGAGTTTCTGGAAAATGACAATTAAATGTTTACTTGTGCCTTTAACAGCTCAGGTGTCGGAAATGTGAGTAAAATTCAATTTCTGCTCAATAAAGGATTTCATAACAACCAATCTGTGGTGTCCCATTGTGTCAGATCAGTCCGGTTTGAGGTGTTATTCTCAGAAACATCTTCCTGTTACCCTATGGCAATAGCAAAAAATATTATTAAAGCGCATCTATCCAATATCCCTGTTTTTCCCATAAAGCATTCACTTTTATTAACACTATGTGTTAAACAGTTCTTCTGATATTTTTCCTGACGCATAAACATTGCTAGGGGGTATTAATGTTCATCTGAGTAAAGGGAAAACATTGTATTGCATGTAATACTGTACATAGACTTGATTGGCAAAACACTGTGGGAGCCTGTGATACTTGATGGCTCTCCCATCTATCTCAGAAAGAAGTATCCCAAGCAGGGGTGTCAACCCCTATGAAGTTTATATGTCTTAATATGGAATATAAATGTAGCCACTATTATATTTTTTTATCTAAAAGAGATAGATTGAAAGCCGGTGGCTCCAGAGAAACATAATGTTTATTTTCTTCCAGGAGATGCACTTTTAAAATAGTTTCTAAACACCTTCATAATGTGGTTAACCTGCAGATTAACCCCATATTCCCAGGATAATGGCATTATTGTATATAGCAGATTCCCTTTGAAGACCAACCTGAAGGACTGGTAATCATAGAAATGCTTGTGCTACATAAATCCATATATATATATATATATATATATATATATATATATACACTGTAAATATACACATATACACATCATTCTTATTTCACAAATGAACATGATAAATCACCTATCTTGACTAGATATTCAGAGCTTGAGGTTATTTTCCTAGGAGTGCTATGTCAAACCAGGTGTTGTAAATGGAAGAGGAGGTGACAACACTCCTGAAAAACCTTGATGCTGAGTATTATTGGTGCAAAAGTCTGTCACCTACTGTTCAGAAGAGACCATGCAGAACTAACCGGAAGAGGAAGAGCTGAAGGGGGTCGAGTTTGGATACAATACCTAGTCAGGTGCCCTTGATGATAGAGTTTCTCAATATAAAGTGCATGCACCTCAAACCAGAGCTGATTTTGGTGCCAAGGGAGAGGGAGGTCCTGATGTTCTCAGGAGGGGTCGCTGCAGCCGGATTGAAAGGCCAGATTAAGAAGAATGTGGCGGTGGGCTTATGTCCAGTTACAAATAGGACCCCAGCTGCACCAAGTGAGACAGAGAGTCCTGACGATGGTGGTCAAGACTCAAAGACCTAATCTGCACCAGTCAAGACCCCGAATGCTGACTATACCAGTCAAGAGCCGAAAGCAGATCTGCGCCAGTCAAGATCAGGGTCCAGATGACGCCGGTCAAGAGCCAAATCCTAGCCCTGCTTCCCTCAAAACTGGAAGATGCCCAAAGTCAGTCAAGTACAAAAGATCCATAAGAAGACTCCACCTAGAATAGGAATTTTGCAGTGGTGACCATGAGACATGAGTGAGCTTGGCAGTCACTTTCAGGAATTATGTACGGTTCCAGGGTTGGACTGGGCAGTGATAGCAGAAGGGGCAGGGATCAATTGAAGTGAGTGAGACCCAATGTGCTTTGATAGAACTTGTCAGGAGGACTTGCGTCCTTGTAGGAAGAATAAGTGATCCCCCCACTAAGGCCATTATTACGGGAGTAGTCTGCACAGTAATTCCCATCTTGTTAGCTGTTGTTATAACTATTGCAATTTCCCAACATATCTGAAGAAATAAGTAGCTACTTGATTGTTCCTTCCTTGTGTTGCTCTGCATATTGCATCTGACCACCTTCCTTACATAAACATTTTTGAATTTTGATATATAATCCCAACAAACTTCTAGCCACAATAATTTAACCAAGAAACCAAGAAATTATTGCGCTTAAAAAAATTGCTAGGCATTCTGGATTCCCATTACTGGTGTTTCTATAATTGATTTGCACCACGTTAGGTCATAGCTGCCAGTAATCTGAATACTCATGAAAAAGACGACAGAGTGCTATTTGCTTTAAAGAGGACCTGTCATCAAATCAAGAGGCCATATTTTTGCTGCTCCCATGTGTGTGATTTTTTTTGTATATTTCTAAATCCGCCACAGTTCAAGAAATGTTGGGCTTTTAATTACATGCTAATGTTAATGGTCTTTCCCATGGGATAGTGTTTATAGGAGTCTCTGGGGGGTGTCTTTAGGTTGCTCTGTTTTATTACCCTATGAGCCATACCCCCTTGTAAAGATTAAAAAATCAGCACTAAACAAAAAGTACTATAGCTCTTGAACCGTGTGGTGGATTTATAAATAACAAAATAACAAATATTCAGGGGAGCAGCAAGAATAAAATAAGAGCAAAAACTGTTTACTTTTGACCTAATGATAGGTGCTTTTTAAGATTTTTGAACCCCTTTTCATTACTGAATTCAACATTTCAGTACATACATAGAGCAGTGGAGAAGATGCTGTTTCAATAAGGGATTTCCATTGAAGGGGATATACTTTGCCACCTACTTCAAAAACAAGATTGACCAAACAATCAATCAATCAATCAATCAAATTTATTATCGCCAAGTACATATTACATATATACAAGGAATTCTTTGTGGCAAAGAGGCAACATAATATATAACAACAGATACAACAAGTAACATCTAACAAGACAGATACAGTATATAGTCTACACATGACGATTTAATTGTTGAACAGAGAGTGGATAGAAGATGTTCATATGGCGGTTGGTACTGCATTTGGGGACTCTGAAGCGACGTCCTGAAGGGAGTAGTTAGAATGAGGAGTGTCCCGGGTGAGAGGGATCAGATGAAATTTTCAATGCGTGGGATCGAATACTCTTATCATAAAGATCCTGGATTTTAGGCAGGGGGGAACCTATAATTCTCTCTGCTGTTCTGAAAGTCCTTTGTAAGCGGAGTTTGTCATGCGCAGTGGCTCCCCCATACCAGACTATCAGAGAGGAACAAATCACAGATCTGATGACAGCATTAAAGAATAAGATCAGCAGATTCTTAGACAAACCATATCTTTTCAGCTGACGCAAATCTTTATTGTTCCACCACCCCAACCACTCCAAATACCAGACCTCTGCCCTTCCCTAATAACCTCCCTCTCCATCACTGAAGGAGAGCTTACTAATCTCCTTTCCAAATCACGCCTCAACACCTGTGCACTTGACCCCATCCCTTCCCACCAGCTCCCCAACTTCACTAACATGATCATTCCAGCCCTAACCCATCTCTTCAACCTATCCCTAACTTCTGGTACCTTCTCCTCTGCCTTGAAACATGCCACCATAACACCCATCCTCAAAAAATCAAACCCTGACCCAACTGCTATGCCCAGCTATCACCCCATATCACTGCTCCCGTTTGCTTCCAAACTCCTTGAACAGCATTTCCATGCTCAACTTTCCTCCCACCTCTCATATAACTCCTTCCTTAACATCCTGCAGTCTGGCTTCTGCCCCCACCACTCCACTGAAACTGCCCTGACCAAAATTACTAATGATTTACTCACAGCCAAAGCTAATAGACAGTTCTCCATCCTCCTCCTTCTTGACCTGTCCTCTGCCTTTGACACAGTTGACCACTGCCTACTGCTACAGATTCTTTCTTCCCTTGGCATTAAAGACCTTGCCCTGTCCTGGATTTCCTCATACCTTTCTGACCTCACATTCAGTGTTTCCCACTCCCATACTACCTCCTCATCCTGCCCCCTCTCTGTTGGAGTCCCCCAAGGCTCTGTCCTGGGGCCCCTACTTTTTTCCATCTATACTCTTGGCCTAGAACAACTCATAAAGTCCCATGGCTTCCAGTACCACCTGTATGAAGATGACACTCAGATCTACCTCTCTGGCCCAGATGTCACCTCTCTGCTGTCCAGAATCCCGGAGTGTCTATCGGCTAAATCCTCCTTTTTCACCTCTGGCTTCCTAAAACTCAACGTAGACAAAACTGAACTCATTATCTTTCGTACATCTCATGTATCTTCTCTATGGCATCACACTCTCTCCAGCACGTGAAATTAGCTGCCTTGGAGTAACTCTCAACTCTGCCCTGTCCTTCTAACCACACGTCCAATCTCTTGCCACCTCCTGTCAATCTACTAAAACTCTTGTACAAGGCCTCATCATCTCCCTCCTTGACTACTACAACACTCTGCACTGTGGCCTCCCTGCTAACTCTCTTGCACCACTACAGTCTGTCCTCAATTCTACTGCCCGACTAATCCACCTCTCTCATCGCTACTCCCCTGTCTCCCCCCTCTGCAAATCCCTCCATTGGCTCCCAATTCCCCAACGAATTTAGTTCAAACTACTAAAACTGACCTACATAGCCATCCACAACCTTTCCCCTCCCTATATCTCTGAACTAATCTCCCAATATCTTCCCTCACGTAATCTTCAATCCTCCCAAGACCTCCTACTCTCCTCCACACTTATTCGTTCCTCACACAACCGCCTCCAAGATTTCTCCCGAATATCCCCTATCCTCTGGAATGCCATGCCTCAACACGCCCGATTATCTACCACCCTCGGATCCTTCAAACGGAACCTGAAAACTAATCTTTTCAGGAAAGCTTACAGTCTGCAATGACCATTCTGCCACCTCACCACCGCCTGAGCTGCCGCCTCATCACCACCAAAGCTGTTGCATCCCCGACCTTCTGTCTCTTACCCACTATCCCGTAGAATGTAAGTCCACAAGGACAGGGTCCCCTCCCCTCTGTACCAGTCTGTCATTGTAAGTTTGTTTACTGTTAGCAATATCTATAACTTTGTATGTAACCCCCTTTCTCATGTACAGCATCATGGAATTAATTGCGCTATATAAATAAATAATAATAATAACACCAGTGGAGCTGGTACCATGAGCAATATATTCAACACTGATTGGACTATGCGATGCCGTGTAGACCATCTTTGTAAATTTCTTTACACATTTCCAGAATTGACAATGGAGGAACAATTCAAAGCAATGTTCTAAGAAGAGCTGTTCCTGGATTGTTCTTTTATGGGAAGTAAAGTGGCTAAAACTTTTGGGGATAACAGGAGAAGCTGAAATGTTCTCTTCTAGATGGAAAAAAAACCTCCATGAAAAGTACTCATGGAAGACTGTTGACTTTTTTTTATGTCAGCAATTTGTAGAAATCTATAAGAATCTGTATTTCACTCTGTTGAACAGTGGAACATTCTTGTATTTGGCTTGTAATGATATCAAAACACACAACAATCGAATAATGTGACAGATTTAAGGCGCCATATGAATACCTTAAAAGCTTTTCCAGTAGAAGAAGAGCACATATGTCCAGATCACCTTACATTAAAAGTAATTGCTAGAGGATTTCATATATTACATGCTGTTAGAAATGACATAATGACTTGTGAGAACAACACTGCTTTTTATAAAATGACCTTCATGGTAGGAAGTAAAGTAAAAGAAAAAAATCAAAGAAAAATCATCCATTTCTCTCATACATGCTAATGAATGCACTGGGATACAAGCTTTCTAAACAGCTAAAATTCTTTTCTATTTCATGTGCAGTGAGGTAGAAAGTGACAAAATGACATTAATTAGAATATAATAAGTCACTGGAAATATTTTGAGATTGGTCTTTCATTCCTAGTTGGACATAACATGTATTCTCCTAATTTCTTGTCTCCTTACTGCTCAATATATTATTTAAAATAATAAATAAATACACTTTAAATACACTTTAAAAAATAATAATCCAAAGAAAATATCAGCTACAGGGAAATTCAATATAGAAGGCCAAGCCAAAACAATCTATGCATCAAAAACTGGAATAATATTACACAATAAGATTTTCCTATCTCAAGAGTTTTGCTAACATTTAACAATAATGAATTTAATTCATACCAAGAGAAATTTGAGTTGTTAACAATATTAACAATATTTGTGGAAAAGTAAAGGTAGATACCTCTTATGAGAGAGAATGATAGGGATTGAACTGGTAAGGGGCTAATTCCAAAATTAAAAGTTACATCCTGTTCACAGAATAAGTAAAAACTTTTTGGTCAGAAGGACTCTGACCACTATGACATTAAGTGATCCTGGAAATCGGGCTCTGAAATGCCCCATGAGGATAGAAGTGCATTACAATGCATTATACCTGTAATCAAAGTGTAAAAAGTGAAAGTCCCATAAAGGTATTAGCGTATATACTCGCGTATAAGCCGAGATTTTCAGCCAATTTTTTAAGGCTGAAAGTCCTCCTCTTGGCTTATACGCAAGTCATATAGCCAGGGGGTCAGTGGGGGAGGGGGAGCGGTGGTGTCACATCATACTGACCCCCTCTGGCATGTCTCTGCAGCCCCCTGCTTATCCCACGGTCTCCTTTCCTTCCTACAGCGGTCACATGGTACCGCTCATTAAAGTCATGAATATGCGCATATTTATGACTTTAATGAGTGGTACCACGTGACTGCTGAAGGAAGGAAGACCATGGGAGAACAGGGCTGCAGAGACGCGCCAGGGGGAGGTAAGTATATGCTATATTCACCTGTCCCGGTTCCAATGCTGCTTGCCGCTGTCTGCCCGCTGGGTCCCTCTGTCAGTGATGTTCAGGCAGCAGAGGGCATGATGACGTAGTCAGTGGGTGCCCTCTGCCTGACCAGTCACAGACAGAGGAAGCCAGTGGGAAGACAGCGGCGAGCAGCGTTGGAACCGGGACAGGTGAATATCTCAGGTGCTGGGTCCTGAGCCAGCGGCGACACCTGTCCCCCACAGCGCTGCTCAGCACACCGGCACCTGGCCCCCAGGGACAAGAGGTGAGTATGTCTTTTTTTAGTACCTGCAGTAGCGGTAGCAGCAATATATGAGGGCATAATCTATGGGGTATTTTATGGGGGCATCATATGGAGGCATATTCAATGGAGCTTCTTATGGGGCCTGCATATGGGGGCATACTCAATGAAGCATCTTATGGGGGCAGCATATGGGGGTATATTCAATGGAGCATCTTATGGGGCAGCATATGGGGGTATTTTCTGCTGCAATATATCCAAATGGTAATCAACTGATCCACCCTGCATGTATTTACTCCATTTACTGCTAGCAAGTAGCCTGAATGGTACAACTTCCCACCTCTGCTGCCGCTATTTTCTGCTGCAACATATCCAAATGGTACAACTCCATACTTCTGCTTGCTGTCTGTCTTCTGCTGCTTTACCATTTTGCTGCATATTTTAATGTGCTTGCTAAAGCTTTGGTATAATTCATTTGTTGCACTGTATGTAATACATACTGCTTTAAGCCCCCGTTACACACTGCGATATCGCTAGCAATATCGTTGTAAAGTCACCGATTTTGTGACGTTGCAGCGATATTGCTAGCGATATCGCTGCATGTGATACTTACCTCCGACCGGCTCCCCCGCTGGTTATCGCTGATCGCGCGAGAAGCTCCTGGACCATTCCTCGTCGGTCACTTCCTGCGGCGCTTCCTTTGGCGCCAACAAGCGACGCGTGGAGCCGGGCGGGAGGACGCAGGATCGCCGCGTCTGACAGGTAAGTAGCGATACCCATCCCCAGCGATGTTGCTGGTGAGATCTGCCTGTGTGGCAGCTCACTAGTGACCACCTAGCGATGCACCAGCGATCCTGACAGCGTCATATCGCTGGTCGGGATCGCTGGTGCATCGCTAGGCGTAACGGTACCCTTAGATCTGTGACTGGGGCCTCTCTAGATCTTATCAGGTGGAAGGTGCTATAGCATATCGACACAGCCTGGTCTAGTCCCATTGATCATTTAACCACCCCCTGGTGTACTGGGCCCAGCTGCCAAATTATACCCAACCAGCTCCCACAATCCCTCTCTCCTGACCCTGTAGTGTGGCCTATATATGTAGTAGTTCCTAAGGGGAAGCATGCAGTGTGGGGTACAGCACGCAAGCATCCCATAAGCAAAGCATCACAGAAGCTAAGCATCAAGAAAACGGCAGCTATACATGGCAGTTAGTCAGGGCAGGAGTCAGGTAACCCACACTTTGCTCTCTTTTATCCATGTGCTTTATTTCTATCCTCCTGTGTTCCCTTGCCATCCACATTCACCGCCCCATCCCCCTCCATCACGACTCATACACATCAGCCCCTCTATACTTCCCTCTCCCATGTACAGCTCCCATGCACTCCTCACCTTCCTGACAAACCTCAGCCCATCTTGCCCAAAAACATTGCAGAAAAAAACTACTTACAATTCCAACTATTTGCTCTTTATCTTCCTACTCCTACTGATTTCAGGGGACATCTCCCCGAACCCTGGTCCACCATCTCCCAACCTCCACCCCTACCCTACCTCATATCGAAACCATAATAATCTAATTAATATTACTTGCACTCCCTCATCTCCATCTTTTAATTGTGCCGTCTGGAATCCACAGTCTGTTTGTAACAAGCTTCCTTTCCTACACAACTACTTTCTGAACAACTCTCTTAATCTGTTGGCCCTCACTGAAGCCTAGATTCAGGATTCTGACACTGGCTCTCCTGCTGCCATTTTCTATGGTGACTTACAATTCTCTCATTCCCCGAGACCCGCAAACAGACATGGTGGTGGAATCGGCATACTCCTGTCTCCACAATGCACTTCCATCACTCATATTCCCTTCTTTTGCGGTCCACACCATCAGGCTCCTCCGTCCCCTCTCCCTCAGAGTAGCGGTCATATACCAGCCCCCAGGCTCACCCACCCACTTCCTTGACCACTTTTCAGCCTGGCTGCCGCACTTCATGTCCTCAGAACTTCCAACCCTTATCCTGGGAGACTTCAACATCCCCATTAACAGCCCTACTTCCACATCTGCATCCCAGCTTCTATCACTAACCACCTCTCTAGGCCTCTCGCAGATTTCAACCTCTGAGACACACAAGGACGGTAACACTCTTGATCTGGTCTTCGTCCGGCTCTGTTCAATCTCCCACCTAAATAACTCACCGCTTCCACTCTCTGACCACAACATTCTCTACTTCATGCTCACAAATTCTCGCTCACCCCAGCTCACTCCTGCCTACCACAAATTCAGAAATCTACAAGCCATTAACCCTCAGACACTTTCAGATTCCCTACACTCATCACTGTCCCCAATCTCCTCTTTTTCCTGTCCTAATCTGGCTGTTCATCACTACAACGACACTCTTAGAAGCACCCTTGACCAAGTAGCTCCCCTCACCCTCAGAACCTCCAAGCACAGAGTAAAACAGCACTGGCTCACATCGCAAACTCAACTTCTCCAGCGATGCTCTAGGAGTGCTGAATGCCTATGGAGAAAAACCCACACACCCGAAGACTTCATCCACTTCAAATTTATGTTAAGAACCTATAACACTGCCCTTCACCTCGCCAAACAGACCTACTTCACCACCCTGATCTCACTAGCCAACAACCCCGAGAAACTTTTTGACACTTTTCACTCCCTCCTCAAGCCAAAAGCACAAGCCCCTATCACAGAGATTTGTGCTGATGACCTGGCCTCCCACTTTACAGAAAAAATAGATAGTATCCATCAGGAAATCTGCTCCCAACCACCAAGTGCTGTGACTCCCATCCCTTCCTGCATCTCCCCTGGCTCACTTTCCACATTTGATCCCATCACAGAAGAAGAAGTCTCCAGACTCCTCTCTTCCTCTCGTCTGACTACATGCACTACTGACCCCATTCCCTCACATCTCCTCCAATCTCTCTCCAGTCGTCACAACCCACCTAACCACAATCTTTAATCTCTCCCTCTCCACGGGCATTTTCCCATCCTCCTTCAAACACGCCAACATTACTCCATTACTAAAGAAACCCGCTCTCGACCCATCCTGCACAAACAACTACAGACCAGTCTCCAATCTCCCCTTCATCTCTAAACTTTTGGAGCGCCTAGTTATCTCCCGCCTTACCCGTTACCTCTCCACTCATTCCCTTCTAGACCCTTCACAGTCCGGCTTCCGCCCCCTATATTCGACTGAAACTGCACTCATCAAAGTGACCAATGACCTTCTGACAGCAAAACGTAATGGTGACCACTCTCTGCTCATTCTTCTTGACCTATCTGCAGCTTTCGATACTGTTGACGACCATCTCCTTCTCTCTAGGCTCCAGTCACTAGGCATCAAGGACACTGCTCTCTCCTGGTTCTCTTCCTATCTCTCTGACCACTCCTTCAGTGTTTTGTTCTCTGGCTCCACATCATCTCCTCTTCCTCTTGCAGTCAGGGTGCCTCAGGGCTCAGTCCTTGACCCCTTTCTTTTCTCTCTCTACACGGCCCCAATTGGACAGACCATCAGCAGATTTGGCTTTCAGTACCATCTTTATGCTGATGACACACAACTATATATGTCTTCCCCTGACCTTACCCCCCACTGTACTACAGAACGCCAGTGACTGTCTATGTGCAGTCTCCAACATCATATCCGCTCTCTATCTGAAACTCAAACTCTCCAAAACTGAACTTCTTCTGCTCCCGCTGTCTACTAACCTCCCTAAATCTGACATTTCCCTCTCCGTGGGTGGTACCACAATAACACCCAGGCAACAGGCACGCTGTCTGGGTGTTATGTTTGACACAAATCTCTCCTTCACATCCCATATACAATCTCTTGCCCCCTCTTGCCACTTACACCTAAAGAACATCTCTAGAATCCGCCCTTTTCTCACCATGGAAACAACAAAAACCAACACTGTAGCAATTGATCCACTCCCATCTGGATTACTGCAATGGTCTATTAATTGGCCTCCCTGTCACTCGACTATCCCCTCTCCAGTCCATACTTAATGCAGCAGCCAGGGTCATCTATCTGACTAATCGGTACTCGGACGTGTCTGCTCTTCGCCAGTCCTTACATTGGCTGCCCATTCATTATAGGATCCAATTCAAAGTACTTGTTCTCACCCACAAAGCTCTCCACAGTGCAGCACCCCCTACATCTCCTGCCTCATTTCTGTCCTTCGGCCTAACCGACCGCTGCGCTCTGCAAACGGCTTTCGACTAACCTCTGCAATAATCCATACCTCCCACTCCCGACTCCAAGACTTCTCCCGTGCTGCTCCTATCCTCTGGAATGCTCTACCCTAACAAATCAGGACTATCCACAATTTGCATAGTTTCAGGCGCTCCCTCAAAACATATTTGTTCAGAGCGGCCTATCACGTTCACTAATCAAAGTCATTCTATGTGTAAGTGTGTATCTCCTCCACCTCATTGTAGATTGTAAGCTTTCACGTGCAGGGTCGTCTTATTTTGCTTTAATTATTGTATTGTTAACGTTGTTACTTATGACTTGTGTTTTGAAACTGCTAAACTGTAAAGCGCTGCGGAATATGTTGGCACTATATAAATAAAGATTATTATTATTATTATTATTATTATTATTATTAGTATTAGTATTATTATATTCAATAGAGCATCTTAAGGGGGCACCATATGGGGCATATTCAATGGAGCATCTTATGGGGGCAGCATATGGGGGCATATTCTATGGAGCATCTTATGGGGTCAGCATATGGGGGCATATTCTATGGAGCGTCTTATGGGGCAGCATATGGGGGTATATTCAATGGAGCATCTTATGGGACAGCATATGGGGGCATATTCTATGGAGCATCTTATGGGGGCAGCATATGGGGAATAATCTATGGAACGTCTTATGGGGCCAGGGCATATTATTCTATGGAGCATCTTATGGGGCCATTATTAAGCTTTGTGCAGCATTATATGGTGCGTATTTTGTATGGAGCATCTTATGGGGCCATTATTAACCTTTGTGCAGCATTATATGGGTGTATTTTGTATGGAGCATCTTATGGGGCCCATCATGAACTGTATGGAGCATTATATTGGGCTCCTGATTCAATATGGCTATTCAAAACATTTAACCTGCTGATGTCTCAATTAATTTTACCTTTATTGGTATCTATTTTTATTTTTAAAATTTACCAGTAGCTGCTGCAGTTTCCACCCTAGGCTTATACGCGAGTCAAGAAGTTTTCCCAGTTTTTTGTAGCAAAATTAAGGTGGTTTGCTTATACACAGGTCGGCTTATACACGAGTATATACGGTAGGTAAAAAAGGAATTTAAAGAAAAAAATGTAAAAAACATATTACAAAATAATAATAATAATAATAATAAGAGTATTAATAATAATAATAAAATCCACTAATAAATACACATTTTTATGTAAAAAAAAATAAATAAATAAAAAAGCAAACATGTTTGGTATCGCCGTGTCTGGAACAATTTGATCTATAAAAGTGTCATGCTAGTTCACCCCCTTCAGTGAACGCCATAAAAAAACACAAAAAAGTAGCAAACAATGCTTTATCATCATATTGCTTGGAAAAAGTGGAATAAAATGCAAAAAGAAAGATGAATGTAAATTAAAAAGTATAACTGGAAATGCCATCTTGTCCTGCAAAAAACAAGCCCCCATACAGCTCCATCAGCGGAAAAATTAAAAAGTTATAGCTCTCAAAATAAAGCAATGCAAAAATAATATTTCTTTGTATAAAAGTTTTTATTGTGTAAAAGCGCAAGAAGCAAAAAAGCTATATAAATGTAGCATAGCTGTAATCATACTGACCTGAAGAATAAAGCGGCCTTATCAATTTTATCACTCACAGAACGGAGAAAAAAAATAAAACAATTCCTGAATAATTGGTTGTTATTCATTCTGCCTCCACAAAACTCAGCATACAAAGCGATAAAAAAAGTCATATGTCCGAAAATGGTACCAATAAACAAGTCAACTTGTCCCGCAGTTATCAAGCCCTCACATGACTCTGTGTGACAAAATGTGGAAAAATTATAGCTCTCAAAATATGGCGCTGCGAAAACTTCTCCTTGCAAAAACAGCGTCTTTAAGTGTGTGAAAGCAGACAAACATAAAAAAGGATGTCAACCTGGTATCGTTGTACTGACTTGAAGAATAAAGTCACCTAATCACTTGTACCGCATGAGGAAGGGCGTAAGAAATAAATAAAACCAATTCTTCACCTGCTATTTATTTGTTCATTCTGCCTCCCAAAGATCGCAGTAAGGCTTGGCGTACATTTATTCTGCGATCTGTGTTGAGTGCTTACACCATGGTTTCCATGTAAATATCTGAAGTACGTGATTCAGACAGAATCTCCGGTGGAAGATTCCCTATAATGAGGCAGTTGGAGGCACTGTGGACGTAGTCTGACCTGTGATCTGGCAGTGTTTGTCCTTTTAGGCAGGCATAAAAATGTGATCCACAATAGTTTTGTGCACCTCTGAAAGGAAAGACAACTCTTAACAGAGGCCAGATGGAGTCAAGAGTAACTCTGCTGCCTTATTATAGTGAATGCAATAGTTATTGGATCGGTCGGGGTTTTCTTCTGTCACGTTAACTGGAGATTTAGATGAAAACCCCAAAGTATGTGCTCAGTGCAGAGTGCCAGATAAATGTGATCCCAAATGTTATGAAAAATGTATCCATTAAAAGCTTCAACTCCAATCCACAAAAAAGCAAGTCCCCACTTAGATCTGTCATCTGTTTACAGAAATATAGGGGGCATCCATGTTACTGGTAGCACAAAGTCTCTGGAAAGCAAAATGGCTCATTGCCCCCCAAAAGAAATAAAGTGAATTTTGCGCTCCCAAATCCAAATGCCCCCCACCCTTCTGAGCCCCAGTGTGCATAAACCACCTTTAGCATTCACATTTGGCAGGGGTATAATTTCCAAAATGGGATCACTTGAGGGGAGTTTCTGCTCTTCTAGCAATTAGGGGCTCTGTTTATGGAATCCACAAACTATTCTAGGAAAATCTGCGCTCCAGGAGGCAAATAGCACTCTATCCCTACCAAAACTCTCCGCATGGCTAAGTACTGTACAGCCACATATGGGGTATTTTTATATTCAGCAAAAATTATTGGACAAATTCTGGTACCAATTTTACCCACTTCTTGTGTGAAAATATAAAATCTGCGGCTAAAACAAAATTTTTGTGGTAAAAATGTAATTATTTTCTCTTCACTGCCCAATGCTATAAAATTCTTAGACCGAACGATGGTTTGAAAATGATCACTGCACCCTTACATTAATTCATCAAGAGGTGTATTTTTTAAAATGGGGTTAGGCTAGTTTCACATTAGCGTTTTTTTGCGCAGCGCATCGGGCGCATAAAAAACGCAAAGAAAAACGCAAAACAAACGCGCGTTTTTTTAACGTCATGCGCACGCTGATGTGTAAAAAAAACGCAGCGTTGTTTGCGTTTTACATGCGTTTTTTGCATGCGTTGGCGTTTTTTATGCGCATGCGTTTTTAAGTGTGACGTTTTTTCCATTGTCTAGAGAACATTCTAGACTTGTTTCACTCAAAAACGCATGCGTAAAAAAACGCAACCGTGCGCAAGCGTTACCATAGACTTCAATGTGTTGTTTTTGCGCATTCCGTGCGCAAGCGTGCGCATGCGTTTTTTGCCGAGACAGGGCGCACCAAAAAATCCAACATGTTGCGTCTGGCGCACCTGGCGCAAAAGACAAAAAAACGCATGCGCACGAAAACGCAAGTGTGCGCAAAAACATGCGCACGTCATGTTAAACATAGGTGCGCAGTGCGCATGCGCACGGGTGCGCACGATGCGCTGCGCACAAAAGCGCAAATGTGAAACCAGCCTTACTTGTGAGGAGTCCTGCTGTTCTGGTACCTCAGGGGTTCTCCCAGTGGGTCATGGCACCCTCAAACCATAATAGTAAAATCTGCATTAAAATATGGCGCTAGATCCATTTTAAGCTTTGCACTATGCCTCAAAAGTAGTTTTCACGCACACATGGTGTATCTGCGTACTCAGGAGAAATTGCACAACAGTTTTTGGGGTCTATTTTCTCCTGCTACCTTTGTTAAAATAAAAAAAATTGGTGCTAAAAAATGATTTTTGTGGAATAAACGAGATTTTTAATTTTCATGGCTCTATGTTAAAAGCTTATGTGAAGCACCTGGGGCTTAAAAGTGCTCAACAAACATCTAGATAAGTCCCTTGAGGGGTCTAGTTTCCAAAATGGTGTAACGTGTGGGAGTTTTCACTGTTGAGGCAGATCAGGAGCGCTCCAAACGCTACATGGCACATGCTTTCGATTTCTGCCAATTTTGCGTTCAAAACATAAAATGGTGCACCTTCCCATCCGAGACCTGCCGTGCACCCAAAGAGTGGTTTTCCTCCACATATGGGGTATCAGCATACTCAGGAGAAATGGAACAACAATATTGTGGTCTATTTTCTCCTGCTGCCTTTGTTAAAGTAAAAAATAGTGCTAAAATATGCTTTTTGTGGAAAAAATGTGATATTTAAGCTTTACGGCTCTACGTCATAAACATCCATGGGTAAAGCATTTAGAATACTGCGATCATCTGTGCTGTTAATATGGGGTCACTATGGCTACTATGCTATGATGACTAATTTTTTGTGGGGCCTCATAGTTTTACTGCACTGGTGTCCAGTTTCTTTGGATATGTAGGTTGTATGATACAAAATTACTGCTAGCACTGTCACTCTAATATAAATTGTAATGTGATTAATAAGTTTCCCATTGGTTTGCTGTGTGCTGCTGCACTCTTTTTTGCTGCACCTTAAAACCCTGTACAAATCACTCTATAATGATATGATATTGTTTTTATGTTGTCTTGGTATCTCTTATATGAGATTAATAAAGCCTTTTCTGATTTTACAATTCTTTTGGTGGATTTTGGACTCCAGTTCTTTTTTGTTTCCAGTTATAAACTTATGTGACGCACTTGGGGGTTCAGGGTGCTCAACAAACATCTAGATAAGTCCTTTGAGGGGTATAGTTTCCAAAATGGGTCTATTGTGAGGGGCTATCACAGTTTAGGCACATCAGGGGCTCTCCAAACACAACATGGCGTCCTCTCTTGATTCCAGCCAATTTTATATTGAAAACCTCCAATGGTGCTCCTTCCCTTCCGAGCCCTGCTGTGCACCCAAAGAGTGGTTTTCCTCCACACATGGTGTATCGGCATACTCAGGAGAAATTAAACAACAAATATTGTGGTTCATTTTCACCTAATACCCTTGAGAAAATAAAAAAAAAATGGTTACGATTTAAAATTTTTGGGAAAAAAGTTAAATGTTCTTTTTTTCCTTCCACATTACGTCAGTTCTTGTGAAGCACCTGAAGGGATAATGAACTTCTTGAATGTGGTTTTGAACACCTTGAGCGGTGCAGTGCTTACAATGTTATCACTTTTGGTTATTTTCTGTCATATGGGCCCTCAAAGTCACTTCTAATGTGAGGTGGTCCCTAAAAAAAAGGTTTTGTAAATTTTGCTGGAAAAATGAGAAATCGCTGGTCAACTTTTAACCCTTATAACTTCCTAACAAAAAAAGTCTCAAAAATTGTGCTGATGTAAAGTAGACATGTGGGAAATGTTATTTATTAACTATTTTGTGTGACATAATGCTCTTATTTAGGGGCATAAGAATTTAAAGTTTGAAAACTGTGAAATTTTCTAAATTTTTGGCAAATTTACATTTTTTTCACAAATAAATGCAAGTCATATTGAAGAAATTTTTCCAGTATCATAAAGTATAATATGTCGCGAAAAAACATTTTCAGAATCACTGGGATCCGTTGAAGTGTTCCAGAGTTATAACCACATAAAAGGACAGTGGAAAGATTTCAAAATTAAGACCTGGTCATTAACCTACAAAGTGGCTTGGTCCTTAAGGGGTTAAAGCTTTATAATTGTTTTCATTGTCAAATTTAATATCCATATTTGCTCATCAATACTGCTGGCTATTACTGCTAATTACTTTTAGTGCATATTCTGTACCTACGTAATAACATAGTATTTTTAGGATGTATCATGCACTGCATTTTTTGTCAAAAGGGGGTAACATAAAAAAAGGTTAAAGTTTTACAATTTCTTTTGAATTGTTTTTGAATTTAACAACCGTGCATAGCACAAAAATAGTTTTGGTTGTTGCCGCAAATTACTTACCTTGTGTGTAAAGATGGCGATCTGAGTTAAGATTTTGGGTTAGGGAATCTGTCACCACATTTAACCTACTGTATCTACACTATATTGACTACTGAAAAAAATCTTACCTGTATGGCACATATGAGATGCCTTGTTGTTGAGAACTCATCTTCTATCACATTATCCAAATTACCTCTTCCAAACTGAGGGGAGGATGATGCCTCGAATAAAACTCTGCCTTCAGAGCTTATTTTAAATAGAAGGTTGTGTTATCAGTGTGATGTGTAATAGTGGCCTGCTCTTCTGAACTCACTGCAGAGATGTGTGTGATTTTACTTGACACATCTGCAGGTTCCTCTCATTTTCCATTTCATAGACAGACAGGGTTTTAATATTGCTGCAATAGAGCAGAGCTCAAAAGCTGCAAAAAATGTGTTTGCAAGAAGAGAAATTTTATTTCCCTTGTTCTATATTTGTTACATGTCACACTGGTAACTCCCCCTTCATGTAAAATAATCTCTGGAGGCAGTGTTATCTTCCAGTCAACATCCTCCTCATAGCCTCAAAGAGGTTAGATATAAGAAAAATGTGGATTTCTCTTGAATTAGGCTACTTTCACACATCAGGTTTTCGGCGTCAGGCGCGATCCGGCGTCGTGCCGGAATGCCGGATCCGGCAAATGTTTTGTAAAACCTGATGTGCCGGATCCGGTTTTCTGCCGGATCCGTCTTGTTCTTGACAGACAAAACCGGATCCGTCTCATCCGGTTCATCCGTTTTTCTATCCGTTTTTCGACGGATTACGCCGGATCTGGTTTTTAAAATTGACCCTTGTGGCCTTCCGAACGGGATTGGCTACTGGAAAACTATATATAGCATTTTCCTACAGCCCTTCTTTGACAGGTTGTAGAGGAGAAAGTGCAGGTTGGAGAGAAGAGCAAGTTACTGGCGAAGATGGATGTTGTCATTGGAAATATTACCACTAGAAGTTCTGTGACGGTTTCAGTAATGAGGGACAATTTTGCACTATACTTTATGTCACCTCAAGGCAGAGTACACACAGGATGACAGAGTGTGAAAGATTTGTGCCCTAACCAAACTTGTGTACCTTCTGGACCAACAGTATATACCTTTGCCAACCAAAGTTGGCTATCTTGTCATGGTCTTACTATTTTTAGCTTTAGGCCACAGGTGTGTACCTGGTTGTGTTTTATGCAAAGTATTTCACCTTTTAACAAAAGTTGTGTACATTGTTAGGAAATCACCAACAATAAACACAACTTTTCAGGTGAAATACTTTGCTTCAAACACAACCAGGAACACAACTGTGGCAAAAAGCTAAAATTTACCCACAGTTATATACCTGGTTTTGAATACCTTTTTACCTTTTAAATACCCTGTATTTAACCTTTTTTTTAAACATATTTCGCCGCAGAAAGAAATGACAGACAACCAGTGTAAACAATAATTTAACTTTTATTTAAAATATTTTTTTTTGTGTAAACTGTTTTTAAAGTTAAAAAAACTTTTTTAATAAAGGTTTGAAACCAACCAAATGGGCATTTTTATTACAAAAAAAACATTATAACTCGGTGTAGTGTGGGGTGGAAATACTGCTGGAGGGGCTGCGGGACACTTCGACAATGGGAGTGTGGAGAGAGGACTGGGATCGTGTTGGGGAAGGAACAGTTAGAGGTGATGGTGTGGAAAAAGCTACAGAATGGGTGGACATGTGGGAGGCAGAAGAGGTGGTGGGCGGTGGAGTGGAGGGTTGGGCAGGGACTGTAGGAGCAGATGATGTTGATGGAAAGTTGTATGGGGAAGGAGTTTGGTACGGGGAAGGAGTTTGGTACGGGGAAGGAGTTTGGTACGGGGCAGGTTGCTGGAAGTGGGGAGATGTCTGGTACTGGGGAGGTTGCTGGTACTGGGAAGGTTGCTGGTACTGGTGAGGTTGCTGGTATGTAATAGGAGTGGGAGGATGGAAAGTGGCTGGAGGGGGTGCAGATGTAATAGGAGGGGGAGGATGGAAAGTGGCTGGAGGGGGTGCAGATGTAATAGGAGGGGGAGGATGGAAAGTGGCTGGAGGGGGTGCAGGTGGAGGAACTACAGTGGTGGGAGGTGGAGGTTGGGAGGTAACCTACTGTAGAGCACCGTGGCACGAATGCATTACATGCATCTGCTGGGTAGGAGATAGTGTTGCCATGCGCTCCACAACAGACCTGAAAAAGGTGTGGTTTGGCGAAGATCTTGCTTCTGAATGCATGGTTTGCAGAAGTGTCTTCACCTCCAGAATGCTGGAGTTGATCTGCTGAAAGCCTGCGGAGATTTGCTCTGACAAGACTTTTAGACAGTTCTGGAAAGATGCATTCAGATGCAAGAACTCTGGCGCATAACTCTTTTCCTGACCCCTCTGCCGCTGCCGCCCAGTACCCGCAGGTGTACTAGAGGTGGCAGGGGCAGAAGGGTGGGGTAAAGGGAAAGCGATCTCCTCACCAGCAGCTTCATGTAATGTAGGCGGCCACGATGCTCCTGTGCTGGTGGATGGGACAGATGGGTCGAATGTGTGGGAAGGCTGGGAAGGTGCAGATGTACCGGGGCGGTCGAAGTGTCCCTCGGTGCCGGTCTCCACAGGGATCGCCTCAGAAGGGTCCAATCGTGCAGGCTCCCGAGTGCTGCTCACCGTGCTGTGGAATAAAGAGAAAAAAAAACAATTAAAATACTGACATGGTATGGCCCTGGCTGAAAAAAAAAAGTTACATCTAACATTTTTTTTCACATGTGGTGTGTAATATTTACCTTCTAGTGACCATTGTTTCCCGGAGGAACGACAGGGCTTGTGCGTACTTGTACTTGCTCCTGCGTCCTCCAGATCCACTCGGGGCCCACATCTCTTTATTGAACTCCTTCTTGAAACGATCCCTCACAGACCGCCACCGATTCACAATTCTGTTCCCTGAAACGAGAAAGGAGTGGTTAGTATACAACATCAGTGTTTCACAAACTCCAGTCCTCATGGTCCCCAGGGGTCATGTTTTCAGGATTTCCATAGTAAATAGAAATCCTGAACACATGATCCGTGGGGACCACGAGGACTGGAGTTCGGGAAACACTGGTTTACATCAAGCAACCGGTACTGTATATACTTACGCTCTTTAATCTGGGCCCAAACATCGAGGTCCTCCCAGCGGCCCACAAGGAGCGAACAGATTTCCTCCCAGAGTCGTCGGGTAACGATAAGGTCAGCGTGGCGGCGGTCAGCCATATTCCAGAGCGGCTCCCTTTCTCTGACGAGATCGATGAGGTGGTCCACATCGAGTCCTCCATCCTCACCGTCAGAGTCGGGAGCACGCTGTGAAGGCTGTTAAAGAAAAAGACAAAAATAACATAATTAGCCTCCACAAAAGAAACGAAATAAAAAGTGCAAAAAAACAAAGCAAAAATATTTATACTTACACGCTGGTGACCGCCGCGTTGCTGTCGCCGACAACCCTGGGAGGCACTGCGAGGACCTCTTGGCCGAGCACCAGATTGGGAAGACTAGAGAAGAAAACAAAAAATGTTATGTCTTTGGATGTAGGCATTTGTTTGCTGTGTGTGGTCTGCAGAACATTGTTTTCTATGTGTTGTGTGTAGTGTGATGTTGTGTTTCTGCGTTTGATGCAAAAAACTTACCAATTGTGAGCCCACTCCAAGTGTCTGTCCACCCCTTCCTTCTTCTTCTGGGAGCTCCTCTTCATCTTGTGAATCCTGTTTTGAAATAAAAGGCAATGAATAGACATATATTACAGAGATGATGGATTTTGGAAATAAAAACTTACCGTCAAACGCTGACGATGCGAGGGAGGGCTCCCAGAAGATGATGTGCTGTCTTCCTGGTGGCCACACTCCATGCCTGTGGGTGGTGTTCCAGCTGCTGCCATTGCTGCTGCTGCTGCATCTATTGGGCGGCTGTTGAATAAGAAACAAAGGGCCAATGAATATCTTGATATTCAATAGCCCTAGTTTGGAGGAATGGGGGATTTGATAATTACCGTCTCTCATCTGCTGCTGGCCTCCCCTCCTCAGCATGTTCCATTTGCTGCTCCATTTGGGGTGGTGGTGGTGCTGGTGGTGCTGCAGTGGTCTCCTGCCTTCTCCTGCTGCGCTTGGTTGCTTTCTTGGGTGGCATGTTGGGTGTGGCTGTGGGTCCAACTGTCTTGCTTTTATATATGTCTTGTGGGCAGAGCTACTGAGCATGCTCAGACCAAAAAACCGGATCCGGCCACCGGATCTGGCTTTCGCCGGATCAGGCGTATTGCGGCGCTCATAGGCTTTCATTGTGTGAAAAAGCCGGACGCGCCCGATCCGGCGTGTCCGGCTTTTTCGCCGGAGACAAAAAACGTTACAGCAGCCGTTTTTTCCAGACGCCGGATCGCGACACATTGCCGGATCTGGCGAAAACCGGATGAAACGCATGGCCATCCGGCGCGATCCGGCGCAAATGCAAGTCAATGGGGGGGAAACCAGATCCGGCATTGCATTTCGCCGGATCCGGTTTCTGTCAAAAGCGCCGGATCGCGCCTGACGGCGAAAACCTGATGTGAGAAAGAGGCCTAAGGCATCAGATCACATTTTATACACTTTCCAAGCACCTGCATTCCCAAATACATGGCTTAGGAGGATTGATGGTACTGACAGATTCAGTTTAAAAAGCAAAAATTTAAATTTGAAAACTTTATACACATAATATACTTTTTTTCATACCTGTTTGACACCATCATATCTGTTTGACTCCATCACCATCGCAAACTTTGTGAAATGGTCTACCATCACTAGACAGCGTCGTATCCTTGATGTGCAGGCCCGATGGTCAAATAGTCCATGGTCAACAGCTCCAGGGGGGCTGAGGTCACTATCGTTTGAGTAGGAGCTCTTTGCTCCTGGGATTTGGCCAACTCACAGGCCCGACAGAGTCTACAAGCTTCCTCAACTACTACTCTTAGCCGCGGGTGGTAAACAAACCGCTGTAGCCACTGGAAAGTTTTTTCAAGACCGAAGTGAGAACCTTTTTTGTGAACTTCAGTGGCCACGGTAGACAGCACAGTCTCTGGAATCACCACCTGCCAGGAGGCCCCCAACTTCTCTTGTAATTGAACCTTCTGATATAACAGCCCGTTTCTCATCTGGAGGCACTCCCATTGCCACAGTGTCTTCAGTGCTTCTGGAGTCAGAGTATTCCACTGTTCCTGACTAGGCAGCTTCTTCAGTGTCACCCATTGTCTAAACAGAGCAAGTTCACGATCTTCCTGCTGCAACCGGACCCACTCATTCCAGGATCTTCCCAACACTCCTTCCTGATGGGTGCCTGTATCTGATCCAGCATGACCGCCACCATCCCAGCGGTCTTTCAGAACCCGAGAACCTCCTCCCCCTCCTGCATCTCATCTTTACTTTTTCCAGGTGGCGCATGTCTTGCTCTGGATATGGTGTTGACATGGGTGTTCTCTGCCCCCTTCTGTAAGTGATTCTGTACCGAAACTTTGCCGTCCGGGCCACCCAGCGCTGTTCCAGGGCCCCTACCTTGGCATTCTCCAGATGCGCTAATGGGTTGTTATCAGTGAGCACCAGCACCCTCGGGGGGTGCACAGCATCATGGAGTCTCAAGCCTCTCCATCCAAAACCATAGTATCCACCTTGGCCTCGAGCGCGGGGGTCATAGGGTACATTCTCATCATACCCCTCATGCGCTCCATCCAACTTCACAACATAGTATTGGACCTCGTAAATTTGGGCAAGCAACTCAGCATGGCCCCCAGAGAGATACTGGTTCGGTGCTCAGCTGCCTGTTCTGCCACCTCCGTGCTATTAGACTGCATACTGCTGACTACGCCAAAATGTAAGATTTGTTGGATGACGTGAAGAAACGGAGGCAGAGAAGGGGTTAACAGGATTTACTAGAACAGGTTGTTATATAGGGAATACTCCACGCAGGGAGATGAGAAAAGTTACGGCCACAACGGGACTTGCACACAAACACAATACTTAGCAGCAGATATAATGGTATGTAACTCTTTCAAGCTACTTCACTGAATCCTGCATGTCTCCTACCTATGTAATTCATCTTAGCAGCATATATAATGGTATGTAGTTATTTCAACTTACTCTGATTGTCCCCTTATGCTATGAGGTCAAGTAACTTTTCAAAGTGACTTATGCTCCATGTAGGCCTGGACACTTGTTTATTTGCTCACTACATTTATTGTATCCTGCTGTCTCAACTTAGTTCAATTGATTGCTAACGAGTTAAAAAAGTAAGATATCTTAGAACTGGCCTCCTATATATCCAGACACAGCATGGGGAAGCAATTATGCAGGGGGGCATTTATGTACATTTAATCGAAATACATTTATCAAAGTACGGGCAGTTGTAACATGGCAGTTAGACAGGTCAAGGGACAGGTAAGACAAATTAATAAATCTATTCCATGTACATTTGGATTACCATACAGTATATACCATATGCATTTGTATAATTTATATCCTTGCTGCTGCATTCACTCACATCCATCAGCCTTGCATTAACTCTTTAAACTCCATCCATATCAGTCCTCTGTCCTTTCCTCTCCTAAGTATAGCACTCACGCTCTTTTCACATTGCTAAACAGCACATATCCATTCAGTCGCACCAACCAACACACGAGATACTCTCACAAATCACTTAACCATCTGCTCACTCTTTCTATCCTCCTTTTCCTAGCCACAGGAGACACCACTCCCAACCCCGGCCCCTCGTGCTATAGTAAGTCGAACCCCTCAAATGCTACACTCAGAAACCCCTATAATCTTATTAATATTTTATGCATGCCTTCTATCTCTTTTAATTGTGCCCTTTGGAATTCTCCCTCAGTGTGTAATAAACTCTCCTTCATCCATGACTTCTTCCTTTCCGATTCCGATTTCCGATTAACCTTCTGACTCTTACTGAAACCTGGATCCAGCAGTCAGACACCACTGCCGCTGCTGCTCTTTCATATGGTGGACTACACTTCGGTCATACCCCAAGATCGGACAGCAGAGCAGGTGAAGGCATTGGTCTGCTCCTATCAACCAAATGTACCTTTCAGGTTATCCCTCAAGTATCCTCACTTGTCTTCTCTTCTTTCGAGGTCTATGCTGTCAGACTCTACGTCCCCTTCTCCATGTGCGTGGCAGTGGTGTATCGTCCTCCGGGCCCCTCCCATCAGTTTCTGGATCACTTTGCCACCTGGCTTCCACACTATCTCTCCTGTGACATCCCCACCCTCATCATGGGAGACTTCAACATCCCCATTGCTCTTCCCCTCTCACCATCTGCTTCTCACCTTTTATTTCTAACCTCCTCTTTCCACGTTTCGCAGCATACTAACTCCCCAATGCATGAAGACAGAAACTCCCTCTACTTGGTCTTCTCCCGGCTTTGCTCAGTGGATGATTTCACAAACAACCCTCTCCCACTCTCTTACCTGTTGTGAACTCATTTTCTGCTCCACCAGTTGAGAGTTCTCCTTCCGTTCTCCCTCTGGTGGTGACAGGAGGTAGTGAGGTTGGTTTAATTGGTAGTGATCTGCCACCTGATGATGAGGATAACGATTGGATCTCTGGAGTATCAGACTGGATATAAGACAGCCGACACCCTATCCTGGTGCTCGTGATTCAGTCTGCTTCTCAGGTCTTGGACTTCAGCTCTGTTCCAGTCTTCTCAAGCTAAGTTTTTTTGCTAATGTTCACACTTGCTTTTGTTGGTCTATTCAGTTTTTTGTGTGGTCAGCCAGCCCTGACCACACAAAAAACTGAATAGACCAACAAAAGCAAGTGTGAACATTAGCAAAAAAACTTAGCTTGAGAAGACTGGAACAGAGCTGGGGCTGAGCTGAATTTCCACTCTTATTTATCTGTATTTGCCAATTTGCCTTTTTTTTCCATTGTTAGATTGACCTCTTTTTGCTCTGTCTCAGAATATTTCAGAGTGCTGATATAGAGGGAGAAGTCTAGTGACTTCAGGGTTAATTTTGCTATCAGAAGTGTTGGACATTATTTTTGTAGGGTTTTTGGCAGATTGCAGACATTGTCTTTCCTTTCCTGTCCTTTCTAGTTAGTTTGGCCCCATTGTTTGCTCAGCCTATTTTCCTGCCTGTGTTTGTGTTTTCATCTTGTTTCACTGTCAATACATGTGTGGGGGCTGTCTTTCCTTTGGGGTCTGCTCTGGGGCAGTTAGTTTTCCCCTTTTCTTGCTTTAGGCTTATGTAGTCCTCCAGTTGTGACGAGGCATCTAGATTCATCGTAGGTACGCTCCACGATTGCTGCTAGTTGTGTGGTTAGGATCAGGGATCTGCAATCTGCATAGTTACCAACCTCTCTGGTTTTCTGAGACTTAGCTTGTGTTGTTTTTTCTCCTCGGTGACCCATTCATAACACTTACCATTCTCTATCAAGAACTGCCACCCTGCCTAGGTCACCCCCACTGTCCACACTTTTAGAAACATACAGGCCATTGACACCCAAAAACTTATGAAGAACTTGCAGTCATCGTTGGCCCCTATCTCCTCCCTCTCATGTCCTGATTCTGCACTGAAGCATTACAATGAAACACTTCAAAGTGCCCTGGATGAAACTGCACCTCCTATACATAGAACAACGAGGCACAGACGACAACCCTGGCACACGCTGCAAACACGCTTCCTACAGCGGTGCTCCAGGTGTGCCGAACGTCTGTGGAGAAAATCCAATCTACTTGAAGATTTCATCCATCATAAGTTTATGCTGAAAACATACAACACTGCCCTTCACCTCTCAAAACAAACCTACTTCAACAACCTCATCACCTCACTATCCAACAACCCGAAACATCTCTTTGACAATTTTCATTCCCTACTCAACCCAAGAGAGCAGACCCCAACCACAGATCTCCACGCTGACAATCTGGCTAATTATTTCAAAGATAAAATTGACCATATCTGACAGGAAACTATCTCCCAATCCCCTCATACCTGTCATGATCCAGGGTGGATCTGACAGATTAAATGCACAAGTAACCTTTTTTTTCCTGTGAGCTGTTTTGCTCAGGGTTGGTTTTGTCCCCAGTGGCCAGTATAGTCATTGCACTTGTGCTTAGAGATAGTTTTGCCCCGGTGGCCAGTATGCTCATTGTACTGGTGTTTTTAGAGATAGTTTCCCCTCGGTGGTGGTTAGAGTAATTGCACGGGAATCACTAACAGGTGTGTTTGCTCAATAAAGGTGTGTCAGTAGTGCTCACTCACGTTGGTGATATTATTATTGTTGGGCTTTCCAACCATCCTGGGTGAAGGAAGGAGCTGGATGGGGAGCTGGAGGAGAGTCCAGGGTGGCTCATTCAGAGTCCTGGAGTGACAGCCATGGTGTCAGCGAGGAGTTTGTGTAAAGCATGGTGGAGTGGCAGCTATGGTGTCAGTGAAGAATTCCTGCAAAGCTTGGTGGAGTGGCAGCTATGGTGTAGAGCTGCACTCAGTTTGCTGGACTCTGTTACTGAGAGCTGCACTCAGTTTGCTCGACTCGGTTGCTGGACAGCTGCACTCAGGTGCTGGACTCTGTTGCTCCAAGGAGGCACTCAGTGCTGGACGCTGTTGCTGTAAAGCTGCACCCAGGTGTTGGACACGGTGGAGGAAGATGCACTCAGGTGTTGGTCTCTGTTGCCAGGAGCAAGTGCATCAGAGCAAAGCTAAGTGTTTCCCTGTTTGTCACTTTTCCTCATGTTGGTGTTAGTGCAGCGGTGGGGCCAGTGCCTGCGCCACCCAGCTCCCTAGCAATGGATAGGTGTAGGGTGTGCCAGGGCTACAGGTTCCTGAGCGGCGCCCGGTGCGCAACCGGCATAGGGAACGTTAGGAGCGTTAGGGACACTGACTCAGGGGAGTGCAGGAGGTCTCCACGTTCCCCGTTCCCTATTGCAGGGGCCTCCGTTTTAAATGTTTCCCTATCCCCTTTGTCTTGTTATATTAGTTACTGGCCTGCGGGCCGCGTCACACTGGACAATTACACGTGCCGTGTCCTGTTTTATTAGTTACCAGCCTGCTGGCCGTGTCACACAGGATGGGGCACCTGACATTATCACCAACCATACATTTTTTTTCTGGTGAGCCTCGGGCCATGTTCAGACCTGAGAGCATTTGCTGCTGGGCCTCATTAGGTGAGTGAGGAGCTGCATGGTGTGTAAGCAGTTCCAGCAGCAGTAATCAGGGTCTGGGGCCTTCCCTCTGACTCAACCAGAAAACCAAATTGCAGCTGGCAATGGAGCCCCCTAGAGTCACTGCTGGGGAGCGGGACTTGCTCATACTGGCGGATGCACCCAGACAGGTGGGTGGAGTTGTTGTCCTCATGGTGCTGTCTGGGGTTCCCCGAGGTGAAGGGGTACGTCCCGGTAGTGAGCAGACTGGTGATATAGTCCGTGGGGCTCACGCCAAATCTTCCATACCACCGAAGAAGCCACCCCCTCCTGGTCATGTGGAGGAAGGTGACCGGGGAGTGTATTTTTCCTCCATATCGCAGGCCTCTCCCTCTCCGGTGTGAGCAGCAGGTGTGCTGCGGGGGAGTAGGGGAAAATTTCAACCCTTGGCATTAGCCAACCCTGGGAGGCACAGACCTCATGGTGTAAAGGGTTGGATGGTGGTGTTCCCTTGGTGAATAGCGGGGGTGTGAGTGTGGTGACACAGGGGGATGCCTCTGTTGTCAATTCCAGAGAGAGTTCACCGAATATTGACAAATGAATGTGTGGCAATTAACGTTCAGGTCCGGACCTGTGTGTGCACGAGTGTGTATGGGTCCCACCAAAAAACATCTAGTGGAAGTGTGTTGTGGAGTCTTACCTGCTCATATCAAACATACTCATGTATAACTCATTCCCAGGACGGCACTTTGGAGATGTGTGGTGCCTCCAGAACATACATTGCCTATACCAGTGGTGCGTTTGTCATTCACCAGAAATGTCAGGTAGTGGTTGGGATGAACTCTGGATCTGGGCATCCCTGCTGTAGGTGGTTCCCTGATGAGGAGTGGTCTTGAGGGTCCAGAGGCCCCTCATTAAGGGGAGGGTACTGTCATGATCCAGGGTGCATCTGACAGATTAAATGCACAAGTAATCTATTTTTTTTCCTGTGAGCTGTTTTGCTCAGGGTTAGTTTTGTCCCCGGTGGCCAGTATGGTCATTGCACTTGTGCTTAGAGATAGTTTTACCCCGGTGGCCAGTATGGTCATTGCACTGGTGTTTTTAGAGATAGTTTCCCCCCGGTGGTGGTTAGAGTAACTGCACGGGAATCACTAACAGATGTGCTTGCTCTATAAAGGTGTGTCAGTAGTGCTCACTCACATTGGTGATATTATTGTTGGGCTTTCCAACCATCCTGGGTGAAGGAAGGAGCTGGATGGGGAGCTGGAGGATAGTCCAAGGTGGCTCATTCAGAGTCCTGGAGTGGCAGCCATGATGTCAGCGAGGAGTTCGTGTAAAGCATGGTGGAGTGGCAGCTATGGTGTCAGTGAAGAATTTCTGCAAAGCTTGGTGGAGTGGCAGCTATGGTGTAGAGCTGCGCTCAGTTTGCTGGACTCGGTTGCTGGACAGCTGCACTGAGGTGCTGGACTCTGTTGCTCCAAGGTGGCATTCAGTGCTGGACGCTGTTGCTGTAAAGCTGCACCCAGGTGTTCGACATGGTGGAGGAAGATGCACTCAGGTGTTGGTCTCTGTTGCCAGGAGTAAGTGCATCAGAGCAAAGCTAAGTGTTTCCCTGTTTGTCACTTTTCCTCATGTTGGTGTTAGTGCAGCGGTGGGGCCAGTGCCTGCACCACCCAGCTCCCTAGCAAGGGATAGGTGTAAGGTGTGCCAGGGCTACAGGTTCCTGAGCGGTGCCCGGTGCGGAACCGGCATAGGGAACGTTAGGAGCATTAGAGACACTGACTCAGGGGAGTGCAGGAGGTCTCCACATTCCCCGTTCCCTATTGCAGGGGCCTGTGTTGTAAATGTTTCCCTATCCCCCTTTGACTTGTATTAGTTACCGGCCTGCGGGCCGCATCACACTGGACAATTACACGTGCCGTGTCCTGTTGTATTAGCTACAGGCCTGCTGGCCGTGTCACACAGGACGGGGCACGTGACAATACCATGCACTTTACTCCCTCCCCCACTGCATCTAGCTCACTCTCTGTTTTTGAACCAGTAACAGAAGAAGAAGTAATCAGGTTCCTTGCATCTTTTCATCCTACCACTTGCATCAGTGACCCCATTCCATCACATCTCCTCCAGTCCCTTTCCCCTGCTGTCAACACTCACCTAACAAAAATATTTAACCTCTCTCTTCCGGTATCTTTCCTTCCTCATTTAATAAACCTCTCCTGTAATTAACCAAAAATAAAAAAACAACAATATCCCTCACCTGTCGGTCATTCTGTCCCACGCCTAATCCATATATTGGGGAAAAAACATTTTCAACCTGTACGGTGCCAACATGTGACCATCCAGGCTGAGAACCCCTGGTGAATGGGCTGCTGCGAGCGTAGCCTCAGTGACCGGTGGTGACGTAATCGAAGTTACTGCCGGTCACTGAGGCTGACTTTCCTTGCCAGGCCGAAATGACTCAACCTTGGTGAGATCCCAGCTAACACCGAGCAAGTGCTACAGGCTCAAGTGGGAAGAGCCGGGCAAAGCGTTAGAATTAGCGTATCTAACAGATGTGCCTTTTCTGGGAAGCTGCGGGCTGCTAGTTTTAGGCTGGGAGCCAATATCCATGGCCCCTTAACACCCTGAGAATACCAGCCCCCAGCTGTCTGCTTTAGGAAGGCTGGTTGTCAAAAATGGGGGACCTCATGTCATTTTTTAAATTATTTATTTAAATAATTAAAAAATATGGAGTGGAGACCCCTCTGTTCTTGATAACCAACCTTGCTTCAGTTGATAGCTGAGGGTTGCAGCCTCCAGCTGTGAGTGTTGCCTGGCTGGTTATAAAAAATACAGGGGAATCCATGCCATTTTTTAAAATTATTTATTTACAGTGCAGGAGCGGCTGTTGAATACACCCATCAGCCACTCTTGCACTCGCTGTTATTAGTGGCAGCAGGTGTCAGATGATGGGAGCTGTGTTCCATCAGCGGACACCAGTGACCAGAGGTAAACTTGATACCTCTAGAGTTGAGCGACTTTTGTTTTTTTAGGGTCGCGTTTCGTTTCGTGAAACCCGACTTTTCCAAAAGTCGGGTCGAGCAAGATCGTCCGATTATAGGGAAAAGTCGGGGTCGTCCCGAAACACGAAACCCAATGTAAGTCAATGGGGAATAAAAGTCGGCAGTGAGAAGAGGACAGGAAACACACCTACAGTGCCCATTTGAATGCCAAAAGCATCAATTCTTCTTACTTAAGCTTGTCAACCTTAATTAACTTCATAATACAAGTTACGCACTGAAAAATGGGGGTTATTTGGCTAAAGTTGTGGGGGGGGAGGGCTGGCTGCAGGTTTTCATGTGCCCTGGGCGAAAGAGCGCCCCTTTAACACATACCACAACTCATCATGCTTGGCAGATAAATAGCGGTATAGTACAATGAAAAATACCTCACTTTTTACATCTCATGACGAGGCCCATCTATTTCTCCATACAGAATCATTGGTCCCATATAATGTTTGAAACAGTATATGATGAGCTCCACATAATGCTACAGTATATGTTGGTCCCCATGGATGAAGCTCCACTGTCTTATGGGCCCAAATAATGCTCCAAACATAATGGGCCCCATTTCTAATGCTCTAGTGTATAATGGGCCCTGTAAATGCTGCTCCAGTGTCTGATGTCCACCTTTGGAATGTTCCAGTGTATGGTGGGCCCCATCTATCATTCTCCAGAGTATAGTGCTCCCCAAAAATTGCTGTCCCAACATTGAAAACAATCAAATAAGTCTCCTCGCTAGGGAATCCCTGTACTTGTCTGGCCAGGTGCTGTAGTTGCTTAACAGCTTGCCAGCCGTTCTCACGCCCAGTATGGATTGCACGTGATTGCACAAAGGTTAGAAAGGGTACCGTATCCCTGGATAACATGTATGGATAGCGTACACATTCAAAATATATGTCTCAGGAGGCAGGCTCAGACGGTGTCAGGCCCAGTATGGATTGCACGTGATTGCACAAAGGTTAGAAAGGGTACCGTATCCCTGGATAACATGTATGGATAGCGTACACATTCAAAATATATGTCTCAGGAGGCAGGCTCAGACGGTGTCAGGCACAGTATGGATTGCACGTGATTGCACAAAGGTTAGAAAGGGTACCGTATCCCCGGATAACATGTATGGATAGCGTACACATTCAAAATATATGTCTCAGGAGGCAGGCTCAGACGGTGTTAGGCCCAGTATGGATTGCACGTGATTGCACAAAGGTTAGAAAGGGTACCGTATCCCCGGATAACATGTATGGATAGCGTACACATTCAAAACATATGTCTCAGGAGGCAGGCTCAGACGGTGTTAGGCCCAGTATGGATTGCACGTGATTGCACAAAGGTTAGAAAGGGTACCGTATCCCTGGATAACATGTATGGATAGCGTACACATTCAAAATATATGTCTCAGGAGGCAGGCTCAGACGGTGTCAGGCACAGTATGGATTGCACGTGATTGCACAAAGGTTAGAAAGGGTACCGTATCCCTGGATAACATGTATGGATAGCGTACACATTCAAAATATATGTCTCAGGAGGCAGGCTCAGACGGTGTCAGGCACAGTATGGATTGCACGTGATTGCACAAAGGTTAGAAAGGGTACCGTATCCCCGGATAACATGTATGGATAGCGTACACATTCAAAATATATGTCTCAGGAGGCAGGCTCAGACGGTGTCAGGCACAGTATGGATTTGACGGCCCAGATTACACAGCGGAGGAGCAGGGAGAGGTAAAGATTGCAAATACTGGGGCCTGCCCAAGCAAGGGGGGCCCACTCGTGGGCGTCGGTACTGGCACTGGGCCCCTCATAGTACAGCGGTGTGTCTGACGGCGGGTGTGCACCACCACCGTCAGAGACACTTGATTGCACTATGAGGGACCCTGTGCCAGTGCCCGCGCCCAAGAGTCGGCCTACCCACCTGTCCAGGGCAACGGCACTCGCACGGTGTCGTGCGCTATGTGGTGACCCCGGCCATGGGGGGGAGGCAGCACAGTTAGGGAGTTTTAGAAAGTGGCATATGTTGATGTTGGACATTCAGCTGATGCAAAAGGCGAAATAGGTGAAGTACCAGGAAGAGGTGGACCAAAGCAAGCCATTTTTCTGTCACCCTATGTGTCATCAGGGGAAGGTGGGACAAAATCCTTGGAAACCCATGCGTGGTTCATTTTAATGAAGGTTAGATCATCCACATTTTGGGTTGACAGACGGGTCCTTTTTTCTGTCAGGATTGATCCAGCTGCACTGAAGACTCTTTCCGATAGCACACTTGCAGCTGGGCAAGCGAGCTCCTGTAAGGCATATTGTGCCAATTCAGGCCAGGTGTCCAGTTTAGCGGCCCAATAGTCAAAGGGGAATGACCTGTGTGGGAGAACATCGATATGGGAGGAAAAGTAGTTTGTAACCATAGTTGACAACTGCTGTCTCCTGTCACTTTCCATCGATACAGTATTACCAGTTGTGTGAGCGGTATTTGAAAAATCAGTCCACAACATTGTCATGAAACCCCTGTCTCCAATGCCACTTCTGCTGTGTGCACCACGAACACCTCTGCCAAGCTGCCCCCGGCCCGTACGGCTCGTGTGAGAACCATCACCGCTGCTGTGTGCTGGGAATGCCTCAAGCAACCGATTTACCAGAGTTGCTTGTTTATTAGCCAATATTAGGTCAAGGTTCTCCTGTGGCATGATGTTTTGTAATTTGCCTTTATAGCGTGGATCCAGCATGCTGGCCAACCAGTAGTCGTCATCGTTCATCATTTTGGCAATGCGGGGGTCCCTTTTTAGGATCCGCAAGGCATAATCTGACATGTGGGCCAATGTTCCCGGTGTCAATGATGCACTGCGAGTGCTGGGTGGAGGAGCACTTTCTGGCAAATCCACATCCCTCCAGTCACGCACAAACCCTGTACCAGACCTTGCCACGCCAACATTTTCACTTGCCCCACGAGATGCATCCTCCTCCCCTAAGTAATCATCCCCATCATCCTCCTCCTCCTCCTCTTCTTCCTCCACCTCGTCCAGGAGAGGTCCCTGAGCAGACAATGGCTGAATGTCATCAAGGATTCCCTCCTCCTCTTCCTCCTCATCAACATTGGCTGCAGACGCCTGCTCCTTAAGGTGCGTCAAAGTTTGCATGAGCAGATGCATAAGTGGGATGCTCATGCTTAGGATGGCGTCGTCTGCGCTTACCAGCCGTGTGCATTCCTCAAAACACTGAAGGACTTTTCAAAGGTCTTTCAGCTTCGACCACTGCACGCCTGTCAACTCCATGTCTGCTCTCAAAGTGCCTGGCCGTGTATCCTCCCACAAATGCATTATGGCCTGCCTCTGCTCGCACAGCCGCTCCACCATGTGCAGGGTGGAGTTCCACCTTGTTGCAATGTCGATAATGAGGCGGTGGTTGGAAGGTGGAGCAATCGCTGCAGCTTCTGCATACGAACGGAGTGTACAGGCGACCGGCGGATGTGCGCGCACAGTCTTCGCACCTTCTGGAGCAGGGCTGTTAACTCCGGATAATTTTTGAGGAAGCACTGCACCACCAGGTTCAAGGTGTGAGCCAAGCAAGGTATGTGGCTGAGTTTTGAAAGGGCTATGGCTGCCACAAAATTACGGCCGTTATCACTAACTACCTTGCCTGCCTCAAGATGTACACTGCCCAGCCATGACTCAGTTTGTCGCTTCAAGTAGTCGGCCAGCACCTCGGCGGTGTGTCTGTCGCCCAAACACATCATCTGCAACACAGCCTGCTGACGCTTTCCACTAGCTGCTCGATAGGGGGACACATCGTGTGCAACAGTGGCAGCTGCAGATGGAGTGCTCGTACGACTGCGCTCTGTGGACGAGCTTTCGCTTCTGGAGGAGGAGGAGGAGGAGGGTCGAACGCCTACAGCCAACTGTTTCCTATACCATGGGCTAGGCAGCACTGTCCCACCACCGCTGTCCCCTGTGGACCCTGCATCCACCACATTAACCCAGTGCGCAGTGATGGACACGTAATGGCCCTGGCCATGCCGACTGGACCATGCATCAGTTGTGATGTGCACCTTTCCGCTCACTGACTGCTTGAGTGCATGGACAATGCGGTCTTTCACATGATGGTGGAGGGCTGGGATGGCTTTGCGAGAGAAGAAGTGGCGACTGGGTAGGTCATAGCGTGGTACTGCATAGGCCATGAGTTCACGGAAAGCTGTGCTTTCCACCAACCGAAAGGGCATCATCTCAAACGAGATTAGTTTGGCAATGTGGGCGTTCAAACCCAGTGTACGCGGATGAGAGACTGAGTACTTTCTTGACCTACTCATAGTGTCTGGGAGGGTGAGCTGGACTTGAGAGCTGCATATGGTGGAAGTAGCGGTGGACAGGGCGGACTGAGAGAGGGTTGATGATGGTGATGGAGTTGGTGTTCTTTCTGATGGCCTAGAATCAGTCTTTCGTTGATATAACAGTGGGATTCCCTGACTGCTGTGGTCTTGCAACGACACCTCAACATTTGCTGCTGTGCTAACCGGTGGGCTTAGGCTGGTTTCACATTTGCGTTTTTTTTCGCGGTAATTTAGCGCTAAATAGCGCATGCGTTTTTTTTCCCTATACTTTGCATGGGATGCGCTTATGTGCGCATACACATGCGTTTGTACGCGTTTTACCGCGCATGCGTTTTTTTGCGGTATGCGCTCGGGCGCACAAAATGCAACTTGTTGCATTTTTTGTGCGTCCGATTTGCCTCAAAAAAATGCATGCGCGCGCAATGCGTTTTTTTACAGCAAGACACCCAATATAAGTCTATGGGTGCGCATATGTGCGCATTGGCATGCTTATGTATGCGTTTTTTTGCACATGCGTTTTTTTTTGTTAACCATGGAATTTAGGGGTTTGGGTTAGAGTTAGGGTTAGTTAAGGGGGTTTAGGGTTAGGGTCAGGGTGGGGTTAGGGTTAGGGTCAGGGTTAGGGTTAAGTATGGTTTGGTTAAGGGTTAGGGTCAGGGTTAGGGTTAGGGTTAGGGTCAGGGTTAGGGTTAGGGTTAAGTATGGTTTGGTTAAGGGTTAGGGTCAGGGTTAGGGTTAGGGTTAGGGTCAGGGTTAGGGTCAGGGTTAGGGTTAAGTATGGTTTGGTTAAGGGTTAGGGTCAGGGTTAGGGTTAGGGTTAGGGTTAGGGTTAGGGTCAGGGTTAGGGTTAGGGTTAGGGTCAGGGTTAGGGTTAGGGTTAGGGTCAGGGTTAGGGTTAGGGTTAAGGTTAGTTAGGGTTTGGGTTAGGGTTAAGTATGGTTTGGTTAAGGGTTAGGGTCAGGGTTAGGGTTAAGTATGGTTTGGTTAAGGGTTAGGGTTAGGGTTAGGGTCAGGGTCAGGGTTAGGGTTAGGGTTAGGGTTAGGGTCAGGGTTAGGGTTAGGGTTAGGGTCAGGGTTAAGTATGGTTTGGTTAAGGGTTAGGGTCAGGGTTAGGGTTAGGGTTAGGGTCAGGGTTAGGGTCAGGGTTAGGGTTAAGTATGGTTTGGTTAAGGGTTAGGATCAGGGTTAGGGTTAGGGTTAGGGTCAGAATTAGGGTTAAGTATGGTTTGGTTAAGGGTTAGGGTCAGGGTTAGGGTTAAGGTTAGGGTTAGGGTTAGGGTTAGGGTCAGGGTTAGGGTTAGGGTTAGGGTCAGGGTTAGGGTTAGGGTCAGGGTTAGGGTTAGGGTTAAGGTTAGTTATGGTTTGGGCTAGGGTTAAGTATGGTTTGGTTAAGGGTTAGGGTCAGGGTTAGGGTTAAGTATGGTTTGGTTAATGGTTAGGGTTAGGGTTAGGGTCAGGGTCAGGGTTAGGGTTAGGGTTAGGGTCAGGGTTAGGGTTAGGGTTAGGGTCAGGGTTAGGGTTAGGGTTAGGGTTAGGGTCAGGGTTAGGGTTAAGTATGGTTTGGTTAAGGGTTAGGGTCAGGGTTAGGGTTAGGGTTAGGGTCAGGGTTAGGGTTAGGGTTAAGTATGGTTTGGTTAGGGTTAGGGTTATGGTCAGGGTTAGGGTTAGTGTTAAGGTTAGTTAGGGTTTGGGTTAGGGTTAAGTATGGTTTGGTTAAGGGTTAGGGTCAGGGTTAGGGTTAAGTATGGTTTGGTTAAGGGTTAGGGTCAGGGTTAGGGTTAAGTATGGTTTGGTTAAGGGTTAGGGTTAGGGTTAGGGTCAGGGTTAGGGTTAGGGTTAGGGTCAGGGTTAAGGTTAGTAAAGTCATGGTTTGGGTTAGTGTGAGGGGCCACCTAATGTTGGAAAAAAACGCAAACGCGGTAAAAACGCACTAAAAACGCATACAAACGCATAAAAACGCTGCGTTTTTTTCATGCATGCTCATAAAAATGCTTGAAAAAAACGCAGCAGTTGTATGCTTTTGTATGCGTTTTTCAATGCGTTTTTTTGCGGGAAAAACGCGCTGCAAAAAAAAGCAAGTGTGAAACAGGCCTTACAGTGGGGGAAACAATGTAGCGTTGCTGACTACCTTCGTTGTGATCAGTTGCACATGTGGCACTTGAGGTTTGGTGTTGTGTCCACGCTTGCAAGTGCATGCTGGTTAAATGTCTAAGCATGCAACTGGTATTCAAATTTTTCAGATTTTTCCCTCGGCTAAAGGTCTTTGCGCACTTCTTACAGATAACCTTGGCCTGATCATGAGGATTTTGTTCAAAAAAGTGCCACACTGCACTCTTCCTACTTTGGCAGACATTTTACGGCCTAGCACGCTGTGATCTTTTGACCCTCTGGACAAGCTGTCCAGCAACTCTTTTGATGTTTGGAACCTGTCTTTGGAGTGCTCCGGGCCTGCCAGATAACAGCTGTTGCGATGTCGATGTCTGCTGTGGATGCTCCTCATCTGAGCTATTGGAAGCAGCACCCTCTTCCCCCAATGGATGCCAATCTGGGTCAACAACTGGGTCATCCATCACCTCCTCTTCTATGTCATGTGCACCTTTCTCTGTGTCACCGTGTATGGTGGTATAGTGTGCGGGAAGGGGCACCTGAGTCTCATCAGGGTCAAAATCTGGCTCTGTACACTGCGAGGACAATGTAGTGCTCTGAGTGAATGTACCAGCAGAATCATCCATCAGCGGCTGTGCATCAGTGCACTCCATGTCAGATTCATCTTGGCCTGGGTAATTCACCATTTCACTTGATAATCCAAGCATGGTATGTGAAAACAGCTCCATGGAGTAATCAGTAGTATGGCCTGCATCATCCTTCAATCTTGGTTGGGGTGAAGGACACAAGGAAAGGTGTGGTTCATGAACATGAGCCTCCAATGACGACTCAGTGCTTTTACTTTTTACAACTGAAGAAGAGGAGGCGATAGAGCTGGAGGCTGAGTCAGCAATGTAAGACAAAACTTTTTCCTGATGCTCTGCCTTTAAAAGCGGTTTGCCAACTCCTAGAAAACTAAGCGTTAGAGGCCTTATGTAGCCAGACGATGACGCAGGGTCAGCACCTCCTGCATTCGGTCCTATTTTGCTCTTGCCACTACCATCAGATCCACCACCAACACCATCATTACCAGCTGCCAACCCCCGCCCAATTCCACGGCCTCTTCCACCAGCCTTCCTCATTTTTGGTAGAAATGTAGACAAAATCCAACAAACTATATAGTAATGTAAAACAAGGTACAAGGTGTCTATAGGACAGGGGAGATTTAGAATTTCTGCACACACTTGTGGACAGTGGACACTTTTGGATTGTGTGAGGCCCACTGATATCTGAGCGCTATGTGACAGGCTCGATGGCACAGCTGCCTGTGACCAAAGTGACGAGAGGATAATGGAGATTTTGAATCTCTGCGCACACTTTTGGACACTGGACACTTGTGGATTGTGTGAGGCCCACTGATATCTGAGCGCTATGTGACAGGCTCGATGGCACAGCTGCCTGTGACCAAAGTGACGAAAGGATAATGGAGATTTTGAATCTCTGCGCACACTTTTGGACACTGGACACTTGTGGATTGTGTGAGGCCCACTGATATCTGAGCGCTATGTGACACGCTCGATGGCACAGCTGCCTGTGACCAAAGTGACGAGAGGATAATGGAGATTTTGAATCTCTGCGCACACTTTTGGACACTGGACACTTGTGGATTGTGTGAGGCCCACTGATATCTGAGCGCTATGTGACACGCTCGATGGCACAGCTGCCTGTGACCAAAGTGACGAGAGGATAATGGAGATTTTGAATCTCTGCGCACACTTTTGGACACTGGACACTTGTGGATTGTGTGAGGCCCACTGATATCTGAGCGCTATGTGACACGCTCGATGGCACAGCTGCCTGTGACCAAAGTGACGAGAGGATAATGGAGATTTTGAATCTCTGCGCACACTTTTGGATACTGGACACTTGTGGATTGTGTGAGGCCCACTGATATCTGAGCGCTATGTGACACGCTCGATGGCACAGCTGCCTGTGACCAAAGTGACGAGAGGATAATGGAGATTTTGAATCTCTGCGCACACTTTTGGACACTGGACACTTGTGGATTGTGTGAGGCCCACTGATATCTGAGCGCTATGTGACACGCTCGATGGCAGAGCTGCCTGTGACCAAAGTGACGAGAGGATAATGGAGATTTTGAATCTTTGCGCACACTTTTGGACACTGGACACTTGTGGATTGTGTGAGGCCCACTGATATCTGAGCGCTATGTGACACGCTCGATGGCACAGCTGCCTGTGACCAAAGTGACGAGAGGATAATGGAGATTTTGAATCTCTGCGCACACTTTTGGACACTGGACACTTGTGGATTGTGTGAGGCCCACTGATATCTGAGCGCTATGTGACAGGCTCGATGGCACAGCGGTGACCAAAGTGACGAGAGTATAATGGAGATTTTGAATCTCTGCGCACACTTTTGGACACTGGACACTTGTGGATTGTGTGAGGCCCACTGATATCTGAGCGCTATGTGACAGGCTCGATGGCACAGCTGCCTGTGACAAAAGTGACGAGAGGATAATGGAGATTTTGAATCTCTGCGCACACTTTTGGACACTGGACACTTGTGGATTGTGTGAGGCCCACTGATATCTGAGCGCTATGTGACAGGCTCGATGGCACAGCTGTGACCAAAGTGACGAGAGGATAATGGAGATTTTGAATCTCTGTGCACACTTTTGGACACTGGACACTTGTGGATTGTGTGAGGCCCACTGATATCTGAGCGCTATGTGACACGCTCGATGGCACAGCTGCCTGTGACCAAAGTGACGAGAGGATAATGGAGATTTTGTATCTCTGCGCACACTTTTGGACACTGGACACTTGTGGATTGTGTGAGGCCCACTGATATCTGAGCGCTATGTGACACGCTCGATGGCACAGCTGTGACAAAAGTGACTAGAGGATAAGGGAGATTGGATTGCTTTTAAAAAAGCAGTTTGCGGAGCAGTGGGTAAACAGCAATGCCAGCGTGTCAGGAAGCCTTAAAAGGCAGCCCAACAACCAACACCACTGATACACCACAATATAGCCTCCCCTTGCACTGCACACACAGTGACTTGTGTGTTGTGCAGGCCAAATCGCTAGCAGCAGAAGCAGTTTTTTTGTCTTCTTCCCTGCCTAACGCTCTCCCTACAGAATCAACAGCAACCTCTCCCTTTACTAAGATCGGCAGAAGTAAGATGGCGGTCGGCGTGCACCCCTTTTATACCCCCTGTGACGCCCACCAAAGCAAGCCAATCACTTGCATGCCCTTCTGAAAGATGGTGGTGACCCGTGCCTAGGTCATCACGTTGCCCACAGTGTCCGTGGATCCTGATTGGCTGAAAAAGAGCGCAAAACAAACTTTTGAAACGCGACTTTGGCGCGTAAGTCGCCGACCTCGTGGCCGACCTCATCCTAGGGTCGAGTTTCGTTTCATGAAACCCGACTTTGCCAAAAGTCGGCGACTTTTGAATTTTTTCGACCCGTTTCGCTCAACTCTAGATACCTCCGATCTCAGCTGAGTGCTCACGCTGTCATTTGACAGCGTGGGAACCGCGATTCTCTCACTGGCGGAGATGATTTCACCGCTGATCAGAAGCTGTGTTTGCCGCGCTGTCATGCACATGACAGCATTCCAAACACTGTGTTAGGCGTCAGATTCCTGGCACTGCACAGCGGGAATCCAGAGCCAGACATCCTGCGGTCTCCCATTCTCCTCCGACCGCTCGGACTCCTGCTCAGCAATCTCGGCGAACCAGGCATTCCCCGCAGACTCGTTCTGTGAGCCTGGATGTTGCTGTCACCTCTGGTGCCGCAGTGATAACGCAACCTGCTTTGCAGGGAACTGCT
Organism: Dendrobates tinctorius; assembly: GCF_039654945.1. Classification (NCBI taxonomy): domain Eukaryota; kingdom Metazoa; phylum Chordata; class Amphibia; order Anura; family Dendrobatidae; genus Dendrobates; species Dendrobates tinctorius. Next base: position 28,604,773 of record NW_027361771.1, read on the forward strand.
CTAGAGGCTAAGTCCTCGCGCCGTGCGACTGGGCATGCCCGCAACTTGTCCTCTCAGTGGAGAGCAGGGGTCACATGTGAAGGTCCTATGTCGGATCTGATTGGTCCTTCCTATAGTACTGGAAGGTCCCGGAAGCGCATGGCTATAAAAAGCCTGCATGGCGGCTCGGCCATGCGCTAGTGTAGCATATTATGCTGTGTGTGTATGGTGATGGATGCATGGACTGGTGTCTGACTTATTATGAAACCCCTTCCCTCGGATATTACGAATGGTGACAGTATGTTGGGTTAGTCAGCTCCAGATTGTGGCAGGCTACACGCCACTGAGCCTTCCTCACCTACACTAGCGTCCGTCGGTGCCCGGCTCCTCCGGCATCGTCGCTTAGCGGCTTCAGTTACGGCCGCGCTGCAGTAGTAGCAGCTTTTGGTGTTCGCGGCTGCGACGCCACACGCCGGCTGACCTGTGCAGCTAACAGGTTCAGCCTTTACGTCTAGTTCATACTTTGGCATCTCTGTGACTAAACAGAGTCCGCCCTCAGGCTGTCGGGTGACGTTAACCCGAGCGCTGTATCGCACTTCTAGAGTATCTGCCATTGTCCAGCAGCGGTCTTGTCATCTACCGCACGGTGGACCCCAGGTGGCGAACGCGCCTTCCATTATTTATATCTGGTGCGTTCCGCCGACCCTAACACACTGGCTGTTCAGGCCCCCATTCAAGTGAATGGGGTCCGGGTTCGGGTACAGTTCTGGTACCCGAACCCAAACTTTTTGTAACTGTTTGGCTGAACCCGCCGGACCCGAACATCCAGGTGTCCTCACATCTCTAAAAATAACTGTAATACAAGTCTATGGGTCCGTCAAAATCATGGACAGTACTGTACATGAATTGCATTCATCTATGATTAACATTGCAAAGGATAGGAGAAACTTTGTAATTTATTTACTAATGTTTCCATGCACTAACATCATTGATAAAACAATCATGGTAAAACTAACACTGACCAAACATTGATGAAACTATTAATATTTTTATTAGTTATTATATATTGTAAGATGGTCGCCGGACGAGTCCTTGTGGGGAGATATGTGTCATCGCAGCTATTAGCTGCGGTGATGTGAGCTCGGAAGTATGTTCCAGCACTTATAATGCTGAGAGAGTTATTTGGCCATTCCAGGGCCGGGTTTTTCGAACAATCATAAGAGATGGGTGGGAATGACTGCTCACATATTTTAACCAACAGAGGCGTGGTTTGGCTAATAAAATGGAGGCCAAATGTCTCATTCAATGTGTGTTGCTGAAGGTGTGGAGACCTCCAGGGTGTGTTGTTAAAGACACTGACCTGAGCGGGTGACCCGCAGTACTATTTGGACTGTTTTTCAGTTCGTTTTTCACTTTGTGCCGGAAAAGGTTGTTTGTTTGTTTTTCTATCCAGAGCGGTTTATGCAGTTTTAGTAAACATGCTTGGACATTTCAACAACATCACTTACCTTGCCTACCTCAACCGCAGCCGAGTGAGAACAGAGTCCTACATTCAGTGCTAGAAGCACGGGCACGAATCCCAAGAGGCAGTGTGACTGTTGATACCGCATGTCATGGGTGAAAATGGAAATCGGACAGCATGGATGAGCTTGCAAAGCATTTGGTCCAGATGCAACAACAGCAACAGCTCGCTAGTCAACAGCAGCAAATGGCACAGCAAGAAATGAATAATCTGTTGACACAGCAGCTACAACACCAGCAGCAGCGTTAACTCGGCACATGGAACTCCTCGCAGAGGCGGTTCATGGGAGGCTGTCGGTCTCCTCCCCAACTCCCCAACTCCAGGAGATGACTCGTACGCCAGGAAGACGATAAGAAGAGCATTGCAAAAGATGACCCTGGGGGATGACGTTGAAGCATTCCTGGTGGTTTTCAAGAGGGTGTCGGAACGGGAGAAATTGCCTCCGGAGCAGTGGGCTTAGATCCTGGCGCCATATTTAACTGGTGAACCGCAGAAGGCCTAATATGACCTGGACTTGCATGGATAGGAATATGATAGAAATTTGATAGGAATGGATAGGAATATGAGATGGATAGGAATATGATAGAAATTTGCATTGAATTACTAACCCTTGTGCTCACTAAAAACTACTTTCTATTTGGGGACACATTTTATCTACAGACCAAAGGGACCGCGATGGGGTCTAATGTCGCGCCCCCCTATGTAAACACGTTTATGGCAACATTCGAAGAGGATATTGTTTACCCAGACACCTCCTTCAAAGCCCACTGTAAATTGTGGAAAAGATTCATTGATGATATTTTTTGTATCTGGACGGGGCCGACAGACACATTAGACACATTCTTCAACACATTGAATATGGCCTGGCCAGGCCTGTCTTTTATTATGACCAGAGATGAACATACGGTCAGTTTTTTGGACACGAGGATCATTAAGAACATGGAGGGATATTTGAGCACCGACTTATATGTCAAAACCACCGACCGTAACAGTCTACTACACTACAGGAGCCTACATCCCCCCTCCACAAAAAGATCCATTCCTGTATCACAATTCAAGAGGGTTGAACGGATTGTCTCTGACCCGACAACCAGTAATATCAGACTGAATGAGATGCATAACAAGTTTCGCACAAGGGGCTACCCTTCAGATCTACTTGACCAAGCACGACAACCCCAGACCCGGCACCAGAGTGGGGTCTCAGGACGTCTACCCTTTGTTCATACATACCATCCATATGTGCAGATTCTACATCATTCTATACGTAGACATTGGGGCATTCTAAAGGAAGCTCATCCGGAGGTTACAGAGTTTCAACAGAACTTCTTACCGTGTTATAAACGCCCCAAAAATATTAGGGACACCTTAATCAGAGCAGACATAGGCTCAGGGGTAAGATCAACCACACAAAGATTCCTTTCCACCCCCAAAACAGGGACCTACCCGTGTTTACATTGTAATCAATGTAATAATGTACTCAAGGGGGATTATCTCCACCATCTCCATTCTGGGAAACGCTACCAGATTAAAGACTTTTCCACTTGTGACAAATCAAATGTGGTCTACCTGATCAAATGCCCTTGCGGTCTACTATACATTGGTGAAACCACCCAGCCCATTAGGGACCGCATAAGTAAACATAAATCTACCATCAGGTGTGGAAATACATTATTACCTATACCACATCATTTTATCACGGCAGGTCACACCATTCCTCAATTAAAATTTTGTGTCATAGAACATGTGCCTCCTCCACGTAGAGGCGGCAACGGTATCCAACTCCTTAAGAGGAGAGAGGCCTTTTGGATACATGAATTACACACTTTAGCACCTAAGGGCCTTAATAGGGACTATGATTTATTGTCCTTCATATAAGGGATTTGTGCAGTCAAGTAGTCCTGTGATTCAATAAACACATATATATGGCAATGTGTTCTACCTCTAAACCATGTCATTCTTGCTTCATTCTAACGTATTGTTTTGATCTTGCAGAGTCGTCAATTTTGAACAACACGCAAATGTCACCGATTGTCTTTGTTACTCCCTCGGACTTCCCCCTCCTGCCTCCTTCAAGCAATAAATTCTTTACATATTATAGTTTTTTTATACTATTTTTTCTCCATTAGAATCTCTCTTGATTTTGAACACCAATTGAGACATTTTAACTCACTCCTATGTAGGATATCATGAAATAGAAATCCTTCTCTATAGTGACTTAAGATAGATTACTTAATTTGCATACGATTCAGAATTACATATCTCTTTCCTTTTTTAGATATAACCGCATTCATATATAATACCACATACACATTCGCTTAAACTTTACTCTCTACAAACATTCACACTGCGCGTTTACACAGGAAGCGCCATCGCCTGTGTATGTTCATTGAGATGACGAGCATTCCAGTGCCACCTCCCACAACACGCCCCCTCATCTTACTAAGCCTATCAGCGCATTCAAATGGACGCTGACGTTACTTCCGGTGACGCGGTCCTATCAATCTGACAATGTCCCGCCCACTGTCTATTTAAAATCCACGGTGCACGCTATTGGCACCCTGGCTACAAGCGGTGGATACCGCGTTTTTCTGATACACCACGCCACCACCCACCAACGGTAAGCCCACTCCAAACTGGACATCCAAATATATGCATTATTCTGTAGCGCTATTTAACTCCTCACACACCATACACTTTTGTTTGACAGCTTCAGCATACAGCGTGGTGTGGGTTCTCTAGTGTATTGAAACCTACAGTTGATTCCTAATCTGGCTTTAAGTGAGTAAATCTATTGGTGGCTCATTATCAATTCCACTCCCCAATACATTGAGTGAAATCTCTTTGTTCTTTATGACCTACAGACCCTTCATATAGGATTCTTTTCGGTATCTCACAGATTACTCCAGTCATAAAATCCTTATCGGTTGGTATTCATAAAACCTTTTTGGTATTTAACATAGGAACATGGTATATTTACATTTAGTCCTCTGTTTTAGTCACAATTTTCTTCTCTTTCAAGATGAATGAGAATCATTCTCAACACGGAATAGATCATCCACACCACTAATATAGTGGTACCTTACTATTGAGTGAGTAGTGACTTACCATTGATTTGTTACTAACTTAATACAATCATTGTTATGTATACTATATATGTACTCCTCTTTCTGTCACTCTAGATACATTACAGACTCTTTCAAGAGAGCAGTCTGGGTAGGTTATACACCTCTCCTCCCCTTTTTTTTAAAAAAAAATTTTTCTAAGAAATGTTTTTCCTCCCTTTCCCTATACCTCAACCCGTCCCACCCATCACTAGTGCACTACTATGAATACATTGTGTTATCCTCTGTATGTTATTTTAATCACTTGTACACCATGTAGCTTTGACTTGTATTGTACATTTGTATCTGATTTGCAGCTTACTGATGAAGGCTTATATGTGAAAGCCGAAACGTCTAATTATTGAGACTGCAATAAAAATCTTCACTTTGCAACAAGTTGAGTGCCAAAAATTTATTACATTATTATACTGGTGTGGGAACCTTCTTTTGTGCACCAACGCAGTAGTGCCACGATATATTTGTTGATCTATACGGTGGTCCTAGATGCCACGTCATGGCCGGAGAACTAAATAAGCCTAAAGAAAGAAAAGGGAAAATCTAAACTGCCCCAGAGCAGACCCCAAAGCAATAGACAGCCCCAAACATGTATTGTCGGTGAACCAAGATGAAAACACAAACACAGATAGAAAAATAGGCTGAGCAAACGATGGGGCCCTCACTAACTAGAAAGGACAGGAAAGAAAAGCTGCTGTCTGCAATCACGCAAAAAACCCTGCCAAAATGTCCAACACGTCTGATAGAAAAAAGCCCCGAAGTCGCTAGACTTCAATTCCCTATATCAGCACTCAGGTATATTCTGAAGACAGAGCAAAAGAGATCAACTGATCAGAGACAAAATGGGGATTCAGCCCAGTCCCAGCCAGGGCTGGCTGAACACAAAAACTAAGTAAACCAGACAAAAACTCATAAGAACAATAGCAGAGAAAGCTTAGCTTTAAGAAGGCAGGAACCAAACTGGAAACCAGAAGCCACAGTCAGGAAGAATCACCAGCAAGAAACTAGGGAGTCGGCTGCCTTAAATCCAATCAGAAACTCCTGATGTCCAATCGCAGTCCTCTTCCTCAGGTGGCGCGTCTCTGCCATTTAGATCAGCTTCATTACCTCCCTTCACCAACAGAGGGAGTCCAGATAGAGAGCTCACTACTCCTCTGTCAGCACAGCCAGCTCCATAGCCCTCACCAGAAGCCAGAGGCAAACCCGAAAATGAGCTCACAACGCACACCATTTTTTCTGGTGAGCCATGGTCCAAAGGCAGGCCTTTGGCCAACTGCTTCAGACCTTCACTGAGGAGCGTGGGGTGCTGCGTGGTGTGGTGGTGCAGCCGTTGCAGCAGTTGGTGGGGTCCAGGGCCTCAGCTCAGGTGCAGGCTCAACCAGAAACCAAGCTATCTCTCCCAGACTGGTTTTCTGGAGGGAGAGATCATTTTTTTACAGGGTCAGGAGGTGCCGCCATAGGAACTACTGGCTCAACATATCTCTTCAACAGCGACTTATGAAACACGTTATGGATCTTAAATGTAACTGGATGAGCCAATCGAAAAGAAACCAGATTAAGAATCTCCAAAATCTTGTAAGGTCCAATAAATCTTGGCTTGAACTTTGGAGAAGCCACCTTCATAGAGATATTCTTTGATGACAACTAAACCATATCACCCACTTTAAACCGGGGACCAATGGTCCTATGCCGGTTGGAAAACCGCTGGGCCTTTTCCTGGGAGAGAGACAACTTATCCACTACTTCTGCTGCATTCTCTCTACCACAGTGTCAACACCTGGGCAGGCTGAAGATTCCACTTGCCCTGAAGAAAATCGAGGATGAAACACAAAGTTACAGAAAAAGGGCGACATCAAGGTGGTAGAACTAGCTCTATAATTTAAAGCGAAATCGGCCAAGGGCAAAAATGAAACCCAAACATCCTGATCAGCAGATATAAAACATGTCAAATAGGACTCCAAAGTCTGGCTTGTTCTCTCCGTCTGCCCATTGGTCTGAGGGTGAAACGCAGAGGAGAAGGACAACTGAATTCCCAGCTTGGAACAAAAGGCTTTCCAGAATCTGGAAACAAACTGAACTCCTCTGTCCGATACAATGTTCTCAGGAATCCCATGCAACCGAACCACCTGTTGTAAAAAAAAGGGTACCAACTCTGAGGAAGATGGCAACTTTGGGAGTGGTACAAGATGGACCATCTTAGAGAATCTATCACAAATCACCCAGATAACAGTCATTCTCTGAGAGACAGGAAGATCAGAAATAAAATCCATTGAAATATGGGTCCATGGCCTCTTAGGCACTGGCAAGGGCATCAACAACCCACTAGAGCGAGAACAGGGTTTAGACCGGGAACAAGTCCCACAGGACTGCACAAAATTCCTGACATCACAAGATAAGGCAGGCCACCAAAAAGACCGACTCACTAAATCTCTGGTACCAAAAATACTTGGATGACCAGCCAATGCGGAGCAATGAACTTCAGACATCACTCTCTTCCTCCACTGGTCAGGAACATACAATTTTCCCATAGGACAACGCTCAGGTTTGTCCTCCTGGAACTCTTCCAGAGCCCGTCTCAAATCGGGCGAGATGGCAGAAAGAACTACCCCCTCACCTAGAATGGTAGTAGGCTTGGTCACAATAGGAGAATCAGCAAAGAAACTCCTAGAAAGGGCATCTCCCTTAACATTCTTAGTGCCTGGAAGAAAGGAGACCACAAAATCAAAACGCATAAAAAACAAGGCCCATCTAGCCTGTCTAGGATTCAAGCGTTTGGCCGACTCAAGGTAAATCAAATTCTTGTGGTGAGTGAGTACAACAACTTGATGTCTAGCTCCCTCCAACCAATGTCTCCACTCCTCAAATGCCCATTTCATGGCTAACAATTTCCAATTCCCCACATCATAGTTGCGTTCAGATGGGGAGAACTTTCAGGAAAAGAAGGCACAGAGATTCATTTTAGACGTCACCGGATCTTTTTGGGACAAAACAGCTCCTGCACCAATCTCTGAAGAGTCTACCTCCACCTGAAAAGTAAGTGAGACATCAGGTTGCCGCAAAACCGGAGCAGAAGTGAACCTCTGCTTAAGCTCCTAAAAGGCCGAAACAGCCTCTGAAGACCAATTCAGCACATCAGCACCCTTCTTAGTTAAATCAGTCAGTGGTTTAGCAATACCAGAAAAATTAGCTATAAATTTAAGATGAAAATTAGCAAAACCCAAAAACTTCTGGAGAGCCTTCAAAGAAGTGGGTTGAACCCAATCATAAATGGCCTGTACCTTGGCCAGGTCCATTTCAATAGTTGACGGAGACAAAATAAATCCCAAAAATGAAATCCTCTGTACACCAAAAAGGCACTTCGATCCCTTAACATACAAGGAATTCTCCCTCAAAATCCGGAACACAATCCGAACGTGTTCCACATGAGAATCCCAATCCCTGGAAAAGATCAAAATATCATCCAGATAGATGATTAAAAACTTATCCACAAAGTCCCGGAAAATATCATTCATGAAGGATTGGAAGACAGAAGGGGCATTAGTGAGCCCACAAGGCATCACCAGGTACTCAAAATGTCCCTCCGGAGTATTATACGCCATCTTCCATTCATCCCCATGCTTCATGCAAATAAGATTATACGCCCCCCTGAGGTCAAGCTTAGTAAACCAGCAAGCACCTTTAACTCTGGAGAAGAAATCAAAAATCAGGGGTAACGGATACTGATATTTAGCCGTAATTTTGTTGAGGGAACGATAGTCAATACAAGGCCTTAATGAACCATCTTTCTTTGCCACGAAAAAAAAACCAGCACCTAAGGGCGAAGAAAATGGTCTAATATGACCCTTCTCCAACGACTCCTTAATATAAGATCGCATAGCCTCGTGTTCGGGTACAGATAAATTGAAAAGTCGACCCTTGGGAAATTTACACCCAGGTCTCAACTCAATTGCACAGTCATAACTCCTATGAGGAGGCAAAGACGCAGACTTGCTCTCACTAAATACATCATAAAAATCAGCCAAATAGTCAGGAATATCATGCGACTGGGGAGAGGTGGAGAAAACAGGAATGTCGCCAAGAGCACACCGACAACCCCAACTCACCACAGACACAGATTTCCAATCCAAAGCCGGATTATGGATTTGCAACCAGGGAAAACCCAGAACAATGGTTTCATGTAAATTATGCAACACCATAAATCTGCAATTTTCTTGGTGGTCTGGGGCGACCCACATTATCACCTGGGTCCAAAACTGAGGTTTATTCTTCGCCAAAGGAGTAGCATCAATGCCCCTCAAAGGAATAGGGGTCCGCAGAGGTGTCATAGGAAAACCACAACGTTTAGCAAAATCCAAGTCCATCAGATTCAAGGCCGCTCCTGAATCCACAAAAGCCTTCGTGGAAAATGTGGATAAGGAGCAGATCAGAGTAATTGCCAAAAGAAACTTAGGTTGTACACCACCCGCAGCAAATGTGTGTGCAAAACGTTTCTCTCGTTTAGGGCAGACATAAATAACATGAGAGGCATCTCCACAGAAAAATCACAGCTTATTACACCTTCTAAACTCCTGACGTTGCGCCCTAAAAAAAACTCTATCACATTGCATAGGTTCAGACATTTGTTCAAAAGGTGGCAGCGCCTCCCGTGTAGTCTTGCGTTCACGTAAACGCCGATCAACTTAAATGGCTAATGACATAGAATCGTCAAGACCAGAGGGAACAGGAAATCCCACCATAGTATCTTTTAAAGTTTCAGACAAACCCTTCCGAAAGAGAGCTGCCAACGCACTATCATTCCATGTAGTAAGGACCACCCACTTTCGGAATTTCTGACAGTATAACTCTGCAGGATCCTGACCCTGGTTCAATGCCAACAGGGCTCTCTCAGCTTGATCAATAGCATTAGGTTTATCATATAACAACCCCAAGGCTTGAAAAAATGCATCCACATTAGTCAAAACAGGATCGTCATTTGTCAAAGAAAACGCCCAATCCTGGGGATCACCGCGCAGCAAGGAGATGACAATATTAACCTGCTGCACAGAGCTCCCCGATGAGTTAGGCTTCAAGGCAAGAAATAATTTACAATTATTCTTAAAATTCAAAAATTTAGACCGATCCCCAAAAAACACATCAGGAGCAGGGATCCTTGGTTCAACATCATGTGAATAAGTGAGATGGGCAGAAATTCCCCGCACTTCAGCAGCGAGCTGCTCCACACGATCAAACAATTAATCTCCATCAAGGAGAGAAAGAAAAAAAAGAATCCCCCTACGGCCCCAGAGAAAAAGAGGAGAAAATATGCATCTAAAAAAAAAATTCTGACACTTTTTTTTTTTTTTTTTACATTTCTCTCTTGCTTTTGAGTACCCTAGAATCTGCGGTATGGCTGGTGATTCTGTTATGAATGAGTCACCGAGGAGGAAAAAACAAAAAGCAAGCTAAGCCCAGAAAACCGGAAAGGTTGGTAACTAGCGGATTGCAGATCCCTGATCCTATCCACACAACTAGCAGTAAACGTGGAGCATGCCTGCGGTGGTCCTAGATGCCTCGTCACAGCCGGAGAACTAAATAAGCCTAAAGAAAGAAAGGGAAAATCTAAACTGCCCCAGAGCAGACCCCAAAGCAATAGACAGCCCCAAACATGTATTGTCGGTGAAACAAGATGAAAACACAAACACAGATAGAAAGATAGGCTTAGCAAACGATGGGGCCCTCACTGACTAGAAAGGACAGGAAAGAAAAGCTGCTGTCTGCAATCATGTAAAAAACCCTGCCAAAATGTCCAACACATCTGATAGAAAAAAGCCCTGATTCCCTATATCAGCACTCAGATATATTCTGAAGACAGAGCAAAAGAGATCAACTGATCAGAGACAAAATGGGGATTCAGCCCAGTCCCAGCCAGGGCTGGCTGAACACAAAAACTAAGTAAACCAGACAAAAACTCATAAGAACAATAGCAGAGAAAACTTAGCTTTAAGAAGGCTTGAACCAAACTGGAAACCAGAAGCCACAGTCAGGAAAATTCACCAGCAAGAAACTAGTGAGTCGGCTGCCTTAAATCCAATCAGAAACTCCTGATGTCCAATCGCAGTCCTCTTCCTCAGGTGACCCGTCTCTGCCATTTAGATCAGCATCATTACCTCCCTTCACCAACAGAGGGAGTCCAGATAGAGAGCTCACTACTCCTCTGTCAGCACAGCCAGCTCCTTAACCATCACCAGAAGCCAGAGGCAAACCCGAAAATATGCTCACAACACACCCCATTTTTACTGGTGAGCCATGGCCCAAATGCAGGCCTTTGGCCAACTGCTTCAGACCTTCACTGAGGAGCGTGGGGTGCTGCGTGGTGTGGTGGTGCATCAGCTGCAGCAGTTGGTGGGATCCAGGGCCTCAGCTCAGGTGCAGGCTCAACCAGAAACCAAGCTATCTCTCCCAGACTGGTTTTCTGGAGGGAGAGATAATTTTTTTGTTTTTTCAGGAGGCCTGCAAGCTACACTTCAGGCTCCGCCCTCATTCATCAGGGAGTGAGGAACAGCAGGTGGGATTCATCATATCCCTTCTTAAGGGTGATCTCCAATCCTGGGCCTTCTCCCTGCTGGCCGATTCACCATCTCTATGGTCTGTGGACTAGTTTTTTGCAGCTTTGGCGAATATGCCCCTGTAGTCCTTGCTAGGGAGGAGGACAAACCAGTGCTTACGGACGAACCCATACAAGTGAGAGGAGCTAGTTCCCCAGCGGTGGCGCCTGTGGTTCGTCGTGGTGTGGGGGCATGTTTTCACTGTGGGCAAACTGGTCATTTTATCAGGGTCTGCCCAGCTCGTGCCAAAAGTTCTTAACCACCTAAGAAGCCGCGTCCCCCTGGTTTTGTGGAGGGAGGCAACCAGGGAGTGTATATTTCCTCCATTTTGTCCCCTTTGTGTACCTTGTCAGCAGAAGTGGTGGTTGGCGGGGTAACTCAGGGTATACCGCTGCTCCACCGCAGTGGAGCAGGAGTCAATCTGGTGGATTCTCACTTTGTCCAGACCCATGGCCTGAGGTGTAGGGCGCTAGCAAAACTCCTAAGCGTCCAGGCTATTGACTCTGTCCCACTTAGCCAGGGGAGGTTGACCCAAGTCGTGGATAATATACATCTGCATATAGGGACTCATCATGAAGAGTCCCTGTCATGCTACGTCTTTGGGGGAATGTCATCACCTATCGTTTTAGGCCTCCCTTGATTGAAAAGACACAACCCGGTCTTAGATTGGCGGTCTAGGGAAGTAGTCAGCTGGGATCAGTCGTGTGAGGGCTGCAGTCCAGGGGCTACTGTCTCTTCCGTCATTCTACAACTGTCCCCTTCTTCTCCAGTGGGGGCAGCAGAGGTGCTGCCAGGGAGTAGGGCCAAGTGGCAACCCTCACCACATGCTAACCCTGAGTATCGGAGTCCTCGTAGGAGGAAGGGTCAGAGGAATGTGGTGGCTCCTTCTGAGCATGGTGGGGGTGTGATGGTGTCAACACAGGGGGACGCCTCTGTTGTCAGTTCTGGTTCACCATCTTGTGGCAAACGTGTGCGTGACAATTAACGTTCAGGTCCGGACCTGTGTGTGAATGAGAACGTATGGGTGTCCACCAAAATCATCCGGTGGAAGTGTGCTGCTGGGGTCTGGAGTTCTCGGGTGATCGGGCTGTATCAGGTGTCGCCCATTCGTGGCCCGGGGACTTACCAGCTAGAGTTACCCTCAGTAATGCTCATACACAACTCATTCCCCAGGTCGTCGCTCTGGAAATTTGTGGCGCCTCCAGAGCATATGTTGTCATCTCTATCAATCCGCGTTTGCCATAAACCTGAGAGTCAGGTGACTGCCAAGGTGAGCTCTGGTGGATTGAGGCATCCTCATTGTAGGTTGTTTTCTGATGAGGTGCAGTGTTGAGGGTCCAGAGGCTCCTCATTTAAGGAGGGGCACTGTCTCGATCCATTTTTGGATCTGTGTCAGATCTGGATTCTCATACATAAACTTTTTTCCTTTCAGTCCATTGGGGGTTAACGTCAGTTTTTCCCCCCGGTAGCCCGCTGGTGTAATTACATTGCTAGGTGAGTTTGCTGATGCAAGTGTTGACCACTCCCACATCCCTTTAAATGGTCACCTGGTGCATCAGCTGACTGTTGGTTATACAGGTCCTTTGGAAACCAACCATGCTGAAGAAAGGATCTTTCTGGTGCCGTGGTGCTTCAGCTGAATGCTGTGATCGGGTGCCTTACTCTGCTGTTTGATGCATTGCAGCAGAGAAAGCTAAGTGTTGCTTGTCTTACCTTGTCTGTTATTTTCCCATGGTGTTGTATTAGTGCAGTGTGGTACCAGTGTTCCACACTTGCCAATTCCCTACTGAGGGATAGGTGCAGGGCAAGTGAGGGCTAAGTTATCCTGCTCGGCGACGGTTTGAAAGAAGCCGTATAGGGACATCAGGATAGACCAGGGCACAGACTTAGGAGAGTGCAGGAGGTGTCCATTTCTCCATTCCCTATCACAAGGCCCACAGTTGTAATTGTGTCCCTGGTGTTCCCTTGTTTGTTTGTCGTTTAGTGACCAACCTCTTGCTGGGTCGTGTCACACAGGGCCAGACACTTCGTGACACCTGGGTTGTCCAGGTCGATCCCCATACTGGGGTTCCCAAAGTGGGGCTGACACCCAAAAGAGGGGAGCTAGAGCCTTACCTGGGAGACAGGCAAGAGCACCAGAGTAAGTGTCCAAGATCCCTTCCTATAGTGTAATTTGTTGGAGGTGTCGTAGCCCTGGCAACATAGCCACCAATTGTCCCATGACCCCCAAGCAAATGGACTGCAGCACAGGACGGCACTGCTCATATTTTGCCTGTCTGACCTGCAGTGCTGTTCCTCAAATGGGAGAGGGGCTACAAGCATGCCACCTGTCAGTAAATGGGAGGCAAGTGACTGGTCTGCTATACTCAGGGAGTTTAGTAACCCAAGTGAGGGCTACCATTCCCCATCGGCTGATTCCTGGAAAAAGAGTAGTGTGCCTCAGGAGCTGGGGGCTGACAGTTGGTTCCCTCATTTTGCAGTGAATGGATATCTCCTTTATGGAGTATCCAAGCCAAGGGGTGAGGTGATAGAACAGTTACTAGTGCCAGGGCCCTATAGACGCAGGGTGTTAGACATGGCTCATTCCCATGTGTTGGATGATCACATGGGGACAGATAAGACCCAGGAGCACATTCTGCAGAGATTCTACTGGCCTGGGATTTACAGAGAAATCCTGAACTACTGTAGTTCCTGCCCCACGTGCTAGCTGACCACCCCAGTGGCCCACTTCCGCAGTCATCTGCTACTGTTGCCAATCATCGAGGTGCTATTTAAGCGAATAGTGATGGACCTGCTGGGATCCCTGGTAACATCAATACATACTGGTGGTCATGGATTATGCTACCCAGTAGCTAGAGGCAATACCCTGAAGAAATGCCTCTGCTAACTGCATCTCTAAGGAACTGATCCATATCTTCTCCTGAACCTGGCTGCCAAAGGAGATACTGGCAAACCAAAGGACCCCATTCATGTCGAAGATCATGAGCGAGTTGTGCAAGACCCTGCAAATTTCCCAGCTCAGAACCTCAGTGTACCATCCCCAGACTGATGGGCTGGTGGAGAGGTTTAACAAAACCTTGAAGGCTATGCTGAAGAAAGCAGTGGAGATGGACAGCTGAGACTGGAATTATCTGCTTCATTAATTGTTGTTCTCTATCTGGGAAATTCCCCAAGCTTCTACAGGCTTCTCCCCGTTTGAACTGCTCTATGGATGACACCCTCAAGGGCTCAATGATGTGGCGAAGGAATCATGGGAGGCTAAAACCACTCCATATAGAAGCGTGGTAAGCATGTCACCCAGATGCACGAGAGGATTGCCAATATGATGCCCATTGTGAATGAGCAACTCCTCAAGGCTCAAGAAGCCCAGTCCAGTGTGTATAATAGATGCTGCGGTGATGTGAGCTCAGAACTATGTTCCAGAACTTATAGTGCTGAGGAAGTTATTTGGCCATTCCAGGGCCGGGTTTTTCGAGCAGTCACAAGAGATGGGTAGGAATGACCGTGCACATATCCCAACCTTGGGGGTGTGGTTTGTCTAATAAAATGGACGCCACATGTCGCATTCAGTGTCTGTGGCTGGAGGTATATAGTCCTCCAGTGTGTGTTGCTAAAGACATTGATCTGAGCGGGCGGACCCGCAGTACTAGAGTTGAGCGACTTTTGGTTTTTTAGGGTCGCGTTTCGTTTCGTGAAACCCGACTTTTCCAAAAGTCGGGTCGAGCAAGATCGTCCGATTATAGGGAAAAGTCGGGGTCGTCCCGAAACACGAAACCCAATGTAAGTCAATGGGGAATAAAAGTCGGCAGTGAGAGGAGGACAGGAAACACACCTACAGTGCCCATTTGAATGCCAAAAGCATCAATTCTTCTTACTTAAGCTTGTCAACCTTAATTAACTTCATAATATAAGTTACGCACTGAAAAATGGGGGTTATTTGGCTAAAGTTGTGGGGGGGGAGGGCTGGCTGCAGGTTTTCATGTGCCCTGGGAGAAAGAGCGCCCCTTTAACACATACCACAACTCATCATGCTCCGATACGGCAGATAAATAGCGGTATAGTACAATGAAAAATACCTCACTTTTTACATCTCATGACGAGGCCCATCTATTTCTCCATACAGAATCATTGGTCCCATATAATGTTTGAAACAGTATATGATGAGCTCCACATAATGCTACAGTATATGTTGGTCCCCATGGATGAAGCTCCACTGTCTTATGGGCCCAAATAATGCTCCAAACATAATGGGCCCCATTTCTAATGCTCTAGTGTATAATGGGCCCTGTAAATGCTGCTCCAGTGTCTGATGTCCACCTTTGGAATGTTCCAGTGTATGGTGGGCCCCATCTATCATTCTCCAGAGTATAGTGCTCCCCAAAAATTGCTGTCCCAACATTGAAAACAATCAAATAAGTCTCCTCACTAGGGAATCCCTGTACTTGTCTGGACAGGTGCTGTAGCTTGCTTAACAGCTCGCCAGCCGTTCTCACGCCCAGTATGGATTGCACGTGATTGCACAAAGGTTACAAAGGGTACCGTATCCCTGGATAACATGTATGGATAGCGTACACATTCAAAATATATGTCTCAGGAGGCAGGCTCAGACGGTGTCAGGCCCAGTATGGATTGCACGTGATTGCACAAAGGTTAGAAAGGGTACCGTATCCCTGGATAACATGTATGGATAGCGTACACATTCAAAATATATGTCTCAGGAGGCAGGCTCAGACGGTGTCAGGCACAGTATGGATTGCACGTGATTGCACAAAGGTTAGAAAGGGTACCGTATCCCCGGATAACATGTATGGATAGCGTACACATTCAAAATATATGTCTCAGGAGGCAGGCTCAGACGGTGTTAGGCCCAGTATGGATTGCACGTGATTGCACAAAGGTTAGAAAAGGTACCGTATCCCCGGATAACATGTATGGATAGCGTACACATTCAAAATATATGTCTCAGGAGGCAGGCTCAGACGGTGTCAGGCACAGTATGGATTGCACGTGATTGCACAAAGGTTAGAAAGAGTACCGTATCCCCGGATAACATGTATGGATAGCGTACACATTCAAAATATATGTCTCAGGAGGCAGGCTCAGACGGTGTTAGGCCCAGTATGGATTGCACGTGATTGCACAAAGGTTAGAAAGGTTACCGTATCCCCAGATAACATGTATGGATAGCGTACACAATCAAAATATATGTCTCAGGAGGCAGGCTCAGACGGTGTTAGGCCCAGTATGGATTGCACGTGATTGCACAAAGGTTAGAAAGGGTACCGTATCCCCGGATAACATGTATGGATAGCGTACACAATCAAAATATATGTCTCAGGAGGCAGGCTCAGACGGTGTTAGGCCCAGTATGGATTGCACGTGATTGCACAAAGGTTAGAAAGGGTACCGTATCCCCGGATAACATGTATGGATAGCGTACACATTCAAAATATATGTCTCAGGAGGCAGGCTCAGACGGTGTTAGGCCCAGTATGGATTGCACGTGATTGCACAAAGGTTAGAAAGGGTACCATATCCCCGGATAACATGTATGGATAGCGTACACATTCAAAATATATGTCTCAGGAGGCAGGCTCAGACGGTGTTAGGCCCAGTATGGATTGCACGTGATTGCACAAAGGTTAGAAAGGGTACCGTATCCCCGGATAACATGTATGGATAGCGTACACATTCAAAATATATGTCTCAGGAGGCAGGCTCAGACGGTGTTAGGCCCAGTATGGATTGCACGTGATTGCACAAAGGTTAGAAAGGGTACCGTATCCCCGGATAACATGTATGGATAGCGTACACATTCAAAATATATGTCTCAGGAGGCAGGCTCAGACGGTGTTAGGCCCAGTATGGATTGCACGTGATTGCACAAAGGTTAGAAAAGGTACCGTATCCCCGGATAACATGTATGGATAGCGTACACATTCAAAATATATGTCTCAGGAGGCAGGCTCAGACGGTGTCAGGCACAGTATGGATTTGACGGCCCAGATTACACAGCGGAGGAGCAGGGAGAGGTAAAGATTGCAAATGCTGGGGCCCTGCCCAAGCAAGGGGGGCCCACTCGTGGGCGTCGGTACTGGCACTGGGCCCCTCATAGTACAGCGGTGTGTCTGACGGCGGGTGTGCACCACCACCGTCAGAGACACTTGATTGCACTATGAGGGACCCTGTGCCAGTGCCCGCGCCCAAGAGTCGGCCTACCCACCTGTCCAGGGAAACGGCACTCGCACGGTGTCGTGCGCTAGGTGGTGACCCCGGCCATGGGGGGGAGGCAGCACAGTTAGGGAGTTTTAGAAAGTGGCATATGTTGATGTTGGACATTCAGCTGATGCAAAAGGCGAAATAGGTGAAGTACCAGGAAGAGGTGGACCAAAGCAAGCCATTTTTCTGTCACCCTATGTGTCATCAGGGGAAGGTGGGACAAAATCCTTGGAAACCCATGCGTGGTTCATTTTAATGAAGGTTAGATCATCCACATTTTGGGTTGACAGACGGGTCCTTTTTTCTGTCAGGATTGATCCAGCTGCACTGAAGACTCTTTCCGATAGCACACTTGCAGCTGGGCAAGCGAGCTCCTGTAAGGCATATTGGGCCAATTCAGGCCAGGTGTCCAGTTTAGCGGCCCAATAGTCAAAGGGGAATGACCTGTGTGGGAGAACATCGATATGGGAGGAAAAGTAGTTTGTAACCATAGTTGACAACTGCTGTCTCCTGTCACTTTCCATCGATGCAGTATTACCAGTTGTGTGAGCGGTATTTGAAAAATCAGTCCAAAACATTGTCATGAAACCCCTGTCTCCAACGCCACTTCTGCTGTGTGCACCACGAACACATCTGCCAAGCTGCCCCCGGCCCGTACGGCTCGTGTGAGAACCATCACCGCTGCTGTGTGCTGGGAATGCCTCAAGCAACCGATTTACCAGAGTTGCTTGTTTATTAGCCAATATTAGGTCAAGGTTCTCCTGTGGCATGATGTTTTGTAATTTGCCTTTATAGCGTGGATCCAGGATGCTGGCCAACCAGTAGTCGTCATCGTTCATCATTTTGGCAATGCGGGGGTCCCTTTTTAGGATCCGCAAGGCATAATCTGACATGTGGGCCAATGTTCCCGGTGTCAATGATGCACTGCGAGTGCTGGGTGGAGGAGCACTTTCTGGCAAATCCACATCCCTCCAGTCACGCACAAACCCTGTACCAGACCTTGCCACGCCAACATTTTCACTTGCCCCACGAGATGCATCCTCCTCCCCTAAGTAATCATCCCCATCATCCTCCTCCTCCTCTTCTTCCTCCACCTCGTCCAGGAGAGGTCCCTGAGCAGACAATGGCTGAATGTCACAAAGGATTCCCTCCTCCTCTTCCTCCTCATCAACATTGGCTGCAGACGCCTGCTCCTTAAGGTGCGTCAAAGTTTGCATGAGCAGACGCATAAGTGGGATGCTCATGCTTAGGATGGCGTCGTCTGCGCTTACCAGCCGTGTGCATTCCTCAAAACACTGAAGGACTTTACAAAGGTCTTTCAGCTTCGACCACTGCACGCCTGTCAACTCCATGTCCGCTCTCAAAGTGCCTGGCCGTGTATCCTCCCACAAATGCATTATGGCCTGCCTCTGCTCGCACAGCCGCTCCACCATGTGCAGGGTGGAGTTCCACCTTGTTGCAATGTCGATAATGAGGCGGTGGTTGGGAAGGTGGAGCAATCGCTGCAGCTTCTGCATACGAACGGAGTGTACAGGCGACCGGCGGATGTGCGCGCACAGTCTTCGCACCTTCTGGAGCAGGGCTGTTAACTCCGGATAATTTTTGAGGAAGCACTGCACCACCAGGTTCAAGGTGTGAGCCAAGCAAGGTATGTGGCTGAGTTTTGAAAGGGCTATGGCTGCCACAAAATTACGCCCATTATCACTAACTACCTTGTCTGCCTCAAGATGTACACTGCCCAGCCATGACTCAGTTTGTCGCTTCAAGTAGTCGGCCAGCACCTCGGCGGTGTGTCTGTCGCCCAAACACATCATCTGCAACACAGCCTGCTGACGCTTTCCACTAGCTGCTCGATAGGGGGACACATCGTGTGCAACAGTGGCAGCTGCAGATGGAGTGCTCGTACGACTGCGCTCTGTGGACGAGCTTTCGCTTCTGGAGGAGGAGGAGGAGGAGGGTCGAACGCCTACAGCCAACTGTTTCCTATACCGTGGGCTAGGCAGCACTGTCCCACCACCGCTGTCCCCTGTGGACCCTGCATCCACCACATTAACCCAGTGCGCAGTGATGGACACGTAAAGGCCCTGGCCATGCCGACTGGACCATGCATCAGTTGTGAGGTGCACCTTTCCGCTCACTGACTGCTTGAGTGCATGGACAATGCGGTCTTTCACATGATGGTGGAGGGCTGGGATGGCTTTGCGAGAGAAGAAGTGGCAACTGGGTAGGTCATAGCGTGGTACTGCATAGGCCATGAGTTCACGGAAAGCTGTGCTTTCCACCAACCGAAAGGGCATCATCTCAAACGAGATTAGTTTGGCAATGTGGGCGTTCAAACCCAGTGTACGCGGATGAGAGACTGAGTACTTTCTTGACCTACTCATAGTGTCTGGGAGGGTGAGCTGGACTTGAGAGCTGCATATGGTGGAAGTAGCGGTGGACAGGGCGGACTGAGAGAGGGTTGATGATGGTGATGGAGTTGGTGTTCTTTCTGATGGCCTAGAATCAGTCTTTCGTTGATATAACAGTGGGATTCCCTGACTGCTGTGGCCTTGCAACGACACCTCAACATTTGCTGCTGTGCTAACCGGTGGGCTTACAGTGGGGGAAACAATGTAGCGTTGCTGACTACCTTCGTTGTGATCAGTTGCACATGTGGCACTTGAGGTTTGGTGTTGTGTCCACGCTTGCAAGTGCATGCTGGTTAAATGTCTAAGCATGCAACTGGTATTCAAATTTTTCAGATTTTTCCCTCGGCTAAAGGTCTTTGCGCACTTCTTACAGATCACCTTGGCCTGATCATGAGGATTTTGTTCAAAAAAGTGCCACATTGCACTCTTCCTACTTTGGCAGACATTTTGCGGCCTAGCACGCTGTGATCTTTTGACCCTCTGGACAAGCTGTCCAGCAACTCTTTTGATGTTTGGAACCTGTCTTTGGAGTGCTCCGGGCCTGCCAGATAACAGCTGTTGCGATGTCGATGTCTGCTATGGATGCTCCTCATCTGAGCTATTGGAAGCAGCACCCTCTTCCCCCAATGGATGCCAATCTGGGTCAACAACTGGGTCATCCATCACCTCCTCTTCTATGTCATGTGCACCTTTCTCTGTGTCACCGTGTATGGTGGTATAGTGTGCGGGAAGGGGCACCTGAGTCTCATCAGGGTCAAAATCTGGCTCTGTACACTGCGAGGACAATGTAGTGCTCTGAGTGAATGTACCAGCAGAATCATCCATCAGCGGCTGTGCATCAGTGCACTCCATGTCAGATTCATCTTGGCCTGGGTAATTCACCATTTCACTTGATAATCCAGGCATGGTATGTGAAAACAGCTCCATGGAGTAATCAGTAGTATGGCCTGCGTCATCCTTCAATCTTGGTTGGGGTGAAGGACACAAGGAAAGGTGTGGTTCATGAACATGAGCCTCCAATGACGACTCAGTGCTTTTACTTTTTACAACTGAAGAAGAGGAGGCGATAGAGCTGGAGGCTGAGTCAGCAATGTAAGACAAAACTTTTCCCTGATGCTCTGCCTTTAAAAGCGGTTTGCCAACTCCTAGAAAACTAAGCGTTCGAGGCCTTATGTAGACAGACGATGACGCAGGGTCAGCACCTCCTGCATTCGGTCCTATTTTGCTCTTGCCACTACCATCAGATTCACCACCAACACCATCATTACCAGCTCCCAACCCCCGCCCAATTCCACGGCCTCTTCCACCAGCCTTCCTCATTTTTGGTAGAAATGTAGACAAAATCCAACAAACTATGTAGTAATGTAAAACAAGGTACAAGGTGTCTATAGGACAGGGGAGATTTAGAATTTCTGCACACACTTGTGGACAGTGGACACTTTTGGATTGTGTGAGGCCCACTGATATCTGAGCGCTATGTGACACGCTCGATGGCACAGCTGCCTGTGGCCAAAGTGACGAGAGGATAATGGAGATTTTGAATCTCTGCGCACACTTTTGGACACTGGACACTTGTGGATTGTGTGAGGCCCACTGATATCTGAGCGCTATGTGACACGCTCGATGGCACAGCTGCCTGTGACCAAAGTGACGAGAGGATAATGGAGATTTTGAATCTCTGCGCACACTTTTGGACACTGGACACTTGTGGATTGTGTGAGGCCCACTGATATCTGAGCGCTATGTGACACGCTCGATGGCACAGCTGCCTGTGACCAAAGTGACGAGAGGATAATGGAGATTTTGAATCTCTGCGCACACTTTTGGACACTGGACACTTGTGGATTGTGTGAGGCACACTGATATCTGAGCGCTATGTGACACGCTCGATGGCACAGCTGCCTGTGACCAAAGTGACGAGAGGATAATGGAGATTTTGAATCTCTGCGCACACTTTTGGACACTGGACACTTGTGGATTGTGTGAGGCCCACTGATATCTGAGCGCTATGTGACATGCTCGATGGCACAGCTGCCTGTGACCAAAGTGATGAGAGGATAATGGAGATTTTGAATCTCTGCGCACACTTTTGGACACTGGACACTTGTGGATTGTGTGAGGCCCACTGATATCTGAGCGCTATGTGACACGCTCGATGGCACAGCTGCCTGTGACCAAAGTGACGAGAGGATAATAGAGATTTTGAATCTCTGCGCACACTTTTGGACACTGGACACTTGTGGATTGTGTGAGGCCCACTGATATCTGAGCGCTATGTGACACGCTCGATGGCACAGCTGCCTGTGACCAAAGTGATGAGAGGATAATGGAGATTTTGAATCTCTGCGCACACTTTTGGACACTGGACACTTGTGGATTGTGTGAGGCCCACTGATATCTGAGCGCTATGTGACACGCTCGATGGCACAGCTGCCTGTGACCAAAGTGACGAGAGGATAATGGAGATTTTGAATCTCTGCGCACACTTTTGGACACTGGACACTTGTGGATTGTGTGAGGCCCACTGATATCTGAGCGCTATGTGACACGCTCGATGGCACAGCTGCCTGTGACCAAAGTGACGAGAGGATAATGGAGATTTTGAATCTCTGCGCACACTTTTGGACACTGGACACTTGTGGATTGTGTGAGGCCCACTGATATCTGAGCGCTATGTGACACGCTCGATGGCACAGCTGCCTGTGACCAAAGTGACGAGAGGATAATGGAGATTTTGAATCTCTGCGCACACTTTTGGACACTGGACACTTGTGGACTGTGTGAGGCCCACTGATATCTGAGCGCTATGTGACACGCTCGATGGCACAGCTGCCTGTGACCAAAGTGACGAGAGGATAATAGAGATTTTGAATCTCTGCGCACACTTTTGGACACTGGACACTTGTGGATTGTGTGAGGCCCACTGATATCTGAGCGCTATGTGACATGCTCGATGGCACAGCTGCCTGTGACCAAAGTGACGAGAGGATAATGGAGATTTTGAATCTCTGCGCACACTTTTAGACACTGGACACTTGTGGATTGTGTGAGGCCCACTGATATCTGAGCGCTATGTGACACGCTCGATGGCACAGCTGCCTGTGACCAAAGTGACGAGAGGATAATGGAGATTTTGAATCTCTGCGCACACTTTTGGACACTGGACACTTGTGGATTGTTTGAGGCCCACTGATATCTGAGCACTATGTGACATGCTCGATGGCACAGCTGCCTGTGACCAAAGTGACGAGAGGATAATGGAGATTTTGAATCTCAGCGCACACTTTTGGACACTGGACACTTGTGGATTGTGTGAGGCCCACTGATATCTGAG
Source organism: Dendrobates tinctorius (assembly GCF_039654945.1). NCBI lineage: Eukaryota > Metazoa > Chordata > Amphibia > Anura > Dendrobatidae > Dendrobates > Dendrobates tinctorius. The sequence continues at coordinate 28,627,938 of NW_027361771.1, forward strand.
CGCTTTGTGACACGCTCGATGGCACAGCTGCCTGTGACCAAAGTGACGAGAGGATAATGGAGATTTTGAATCTCTGCGCAAACTTTTGGACACTGGACACTTGTGGATTGTGTGAGGCCCACTGATATCTGAGCGCTATGTGACACGCTCGATGGCACAGCTGCCTGTGACCAAAGTGACGAGAGGATAATGGAGATTTTGAATCTCTGCGCACACTTTTGGACACTGGACACTTGTGGATTGTGTGAGGCCCACTGATATCTGAGCGCTATGTGACACGCTCGATGGCACAGCTGCCTGTGACCAAAGTGACGAGAGGATAATGGAGATTTTGAATCTCTGCGCACACTTTTGGACACTGGACACTTGTGGATTGTGTGAGGCCCACTGATATCTGAGCGCTATGTGACACGCTCGATGGCACAGCTGCCTGTGACCAAAGTGACGAGAGGATAATGGAGATTTTGAATCTCTGCGCACACTTTTGGACACTGGACACTTGTGGATTGTGTGAGGCCCACTGATATCTGAGCGCTATGTGACACGCTCGATGGCACAGCTGTCTGTGACCAAAGTGACGAGAGGATAATGGAGATTTTGAATCTCTGCGCACACTTTTGGACACTGGACACTTGTGGATTGTGTGAGGCCCACTGATATCTGAGCGCTATGTGACACGCTCGATGGCACAGCTGCCTGTGACCAAAGTGACGAGAGGATAATAGAGATTTTGAATCTCTGCGCACACTTTTGGACACTGGACACTTGTGGATTGTGTGAGGCCCACTGATATCTGAGCGCTATGTGACACGCTCGATGGCACAGCTGCCTGTGACCAAAGTGACGAGAGGATAATGGAGATTTTGAATCTCTGCGCACACTTTTGGACACTGGACACTTGTGGATTGTGTGAGGCCCACTGATATCTGAGCGCTATGTGACACGCTCGATGGCACAGCTGCCTGTGACCAAAGTGACGAGAGGATAATGGAGATTTTGAATCTCTGCGCACACTTTTGGACACTGGACACTTGTGGATTGTGTGAGGCCCACTGATATCTGAGCGCTATGTGACACGCTCGATGGCACAGCTGCCTGTGACCAAAGTGACGAGAGGATAATGGAGATTTTGAATCTCTGCGCACACTTTTGGACACTGGACACTTGTGGATTGTGTGAGGCCCACTGATATCTGAGCGCTATGTGACAGGCTCGATGGCACAGCTGCCTGTGACCAAAGTGACGAGAGGATAATGGAGATTTTGAATCTCTGCGCACACTTTTGGACACTGGACACTTGTGGATTGTGTGACGCCCACTGATATCTGAGCTCTATGTGACACGCTCGATGGCACAGCTGCCTGTGACCAAAGTGACGAGAGGATAATGGAGATTTTGAATCTCTGCACACACTTTTGGACACTGGACACTTGTGGATTGTGTGAGGCCCACTGATATCTGAGCGCTATGTGACACGCTCGATGGCACAGCTGCCTGTGACCAAAGTGACGAGAGCATAATGGAGATTTTGAATCTCTGCGCACACTTTTTGAAAATGGACACTTGTGGATTGTGTGAGGCCCACTGATATCTGAGCGCTATGTGACACGCTCGATGGCACAGCTGCCTGTGACCAAAGTGACGAGAGGATAATGGAGATTTTCAATCTCTGCGCACACTTTTGGACACAGGACACTTGTGGATTGTGTGAGGCCCACTGATATCTGAGCGCTATGTGACACGCTCGATGGCACAGCTGCCTGTGACCAAAGTGACGAGAGGATAATGGAGATTTTGAATCTCTGTGCACACTTTTGGACACTGGACACTTGTGGATTGTGTGAGGCCCACTGATATCTGAGCGCTATGTGACACGCTCGATGGCACAGCTGCCTGTGACCAAAGTGACGAGAGGATAATGGAGATTTTGAATCTCTGCGCACACTATTGGACACTGGACACTTGTGGACTGTGTGAGGCCCACTGATATCTGAGCGCTATGTGACACGCTCGATGGCACAGCTGCCTGTGACCAAAGTGACGAGAGGATAATAGAGATTTTGAATCTCTGCGCACACTTTTGGACACTGGACACTTGTGGATTGTGTGAGGCCCACTGATATCTGAGCGCTATGTGACACGCTCGATGGCACAGCTGCCTGTGACCAAAGTGACGAGAGGATAATGGAGATTTTGAATCTCTGCGCACACTTTTGGACACTGGACACTTGTGGATTGTGTGAGGCCCACTGATATCTGAGCGCTATGTGACACGCTCGATGGCACAGCTGCCTGTGACCAAAGTGACGAGAGGATAATGGAGATTTTGAATCTCTGCGCACACTTTTGGACACTGGACACTTGTGGATTGTGTGAGGCCCACTGATATCTGAGCGCTATGTGACACGCTCGATGGCACAGCTGCCTGTGACCAAAGTGACGAGAGGATAATGGAGATTTTGAATCTCTGCGCACACTTTTGGACACTGGACACTTGTGGATTGTGTGAGGCCCACTGATATCTGAGCGCTATGTGACAGGCTCGATGGCACAGCTGCCTGTGACCAAAGTGACGAGAGGATAATGGAGATTTTGAATCTCTGCGCACACTTTTGGACACTGGACACTTGTGGATTGTGTGACGCCCACTGATATCTGAGCTCTATGTGACACGCTCGATGGCACAGCTGCCTGTGACCAAAGTGACGAGAGGATAATGGAGATTTTGAATCTCTGCACACACTTTTGGACACTGGACACTTGTGGATTGTGTGAGGCCCACTGATATCTGAGCGCTATGTGACACGCTCGATGGCACAGCTGCCTGTGACCAAAGTGACGAGAGCATAATGGAGATTTTGAATCTCTGCGCACACTTTTTGAAAATGGACACTTGTGGATTGTGTGAGGCCCACTGATATCTGAGCGCTATGTGACACGCTCGATGGCACAGCTGCCTGTGACCAAAGTGACGAGAGGATAATGGAGATTTTCAATCTCTGCGCACACTTTTGGACACTGGACACTTGTGGATTGTGTGAGGCCCACTGATATCTGAGCGCTATGTGACACGCTCGATGGCACAGCTGCCTGTGACCAAAGTGACGAGAGGATAATGGAGATTTTGAATCTCTGTGCACACTTTTGGACACTGGACACTTGTGGATTGTGTGAGGCCCACTGATATCTGAGCGCTATGTGACATACTCGATGGCACAGCTGCCTGTGACCAAAGTGACGAGAGGATAATGGAGATTTTGAATCTCTGCGCACACTATTGGACACTGGACACTTGTGGACTGTGTGAGGCCCACTGATATCTGAGCGCTATGTGACACGCTCGATGGCACAGCTGCCTGTGACCAAAGTGACGAGAGGATAATAGAGATTTTGAATCTCTGTGCACACTTTTGGACACTGGACACTTGTGGATTGTGTGAGGCCCACGATATCTGAGCGCTATGTAACACGCTCGATGGCACAGCTGCCTGTGACCAAAGTGACGAGAGGATAATGGAGATTTTGAATCTCTGCGCACACTTTTGGATACTGGACACTTGTGGATTGTGTGAGGCCCACTGATATCTGAGCGCTATGTGACACGCTCGATGGCACAGCTGCCTGTGACCAAAGTGACGAGAGGATAATGGAGATTTTGAATCTCTGCGCACACTTTTGGACACTGGACACTTGTGGATTGTGTGAGGCCCACTGATATCTGAGCGCTATGTGACATGCTCGATGGCACAGCTGCCTGTGACCAAAGTGACGAGAGGATAATGGAGATTTTGAATCTCTGCGCAAACTTTTGGACACTGGACACTTGTGGATTGTGTGAGGCCCACTGATATCTGAGCGCTATGTGACACGCTCGATGGCACAGCTGCCTGTGACCAAAGTGACGAGAGGATAATGGAGATTTTGAATCTCTGCGCAAACTTTTGGACACTGGACACTTGTGGATTGTGTGAGGCCCACTGATATCTGAGCGCTATGTGACACGCTCGATGGCACAGCTGCCTGTGACCAAAGTGACGAGAGGATAATGGAGATTTTGAATCTCTGCGCACACTTTTGGACACTGGACACTTGTGGATTGTTTGAGGCCCACTGATATCTGAGCGCTATGTGACACGCTCGATGGCACAGCTGCCTGTGACCAAAGTGACGAGAGGATAATGGAGATTTTGAATCTCTGCGCACACTTTTGGACACTGGACACTTGTGGATTGTGTGAGGCCCACTGATATCTGAGCGCTATGTGACACGCTCGATGGCACAGCTGCCTGTGACCAAAGTGACGAGAGGATAATGGAGATTTTGAATCTCTGCGCACACTTGGACACTGGACACTTGTGGATTGTGTGAGGCCCACTGATATCTGAGCGCTATGTGACACGCTCGATGGCACTGCTGCCTGTGACCAAAGTGACGAGAGGATAATGGAGATTTTGAATCTCTGCGCACACTTTTGGACACTGGACACTTGTGGATTGTGTGAGGCCCACTGATATCTGAGCGCTATGTGACACGCTCGATGGCACAGCTGCCTGTGACCAAAGTGACGAGAGGATAATGGAGATTTTGAATCTCTGTGCAAACTTTTGGACACTGGACACTTGTGGACTGTGTGAGGCCCACTGATATCTGAGCGCTATGTGACACGCTCGATGGCACAGCTGCCTGTGACCAAAGTGACGAGAGGATAATGGAGATTTTGAATCTCTGCGCACACTTTTGGACACTGGACACTTGTGGATTGTGTGAGGCCCACTGATATCTGAGCGCTATGTGACACGCTCGATGGCACAGCTGACTGTGACCAAAGTGACGAGAGGATAATGGAGATTTTGAATCTCTGCGCACACTTTTGGACACTGGACACTTGTGGATTGTGTGAGGCCCACTGATATCTGAGCGCTATGTGACACGCTCAATGGCACAGCTGCCTGTGACCAAAGTGACGAGAGGATAATGGAGATTTTGAATCTCTGCGCACACTTTTGGACACTGGACACTTGTGGATTGTGTGAGGCCCACTGATATCTGAGCGCTATGTGACACGCTCGATGGCACAGCTGCCTGTGACCAAAGTGACGAGAGGATAATGGAGATTTTGAATCTCTGCGCACACTTTTGGACACGGCACACCTGTGGATTGTGTGAGGCCCACTGATATCTGAGCGCTATGTGACACGCTCGATGGCACAGCTGTGACAAAAGTGACTAGTAGAGTTGAGCGATACCAGCCGATACTTGAAAATATCGGATCGGAATGGATCGGCCGATCTTAAAAAAAAGTATCGGTATCGCCGATTCCGATACCGGGAACCAATGCAAGTCAATGGGGCCAAAATATCGGAATTAAAAAAAAAACTTTCTTTCCTTGTAGGTTAATTCTACATGAAGAAAAACAACTAAGAATAATGTAGAATGTATTGTGGGAGGTGGAGGAGACATTAAAGCCATAGAGGTTTAGCCCAATCAAATGGAATAGCAGGAATTAAACTTTTTTTTTAAAGATGTTAGGAGTTACAAAGATATTGACTATGTTAGCCTCATTTATATTTTGCCAGACATGTATGTCTTCTTCTTCTTTCTTCTTTCTTCTTCTTCTTCTTCTACTTCCTTTTTTTAAATTCTTCTTCTTCTTCTTCTACTTCCTTTTTTTACATTCTTCTTCTTCTTCTTCTACTTCCTTTTTTTACATTCTTCTTCTTCTTCTTCTACTTCCTTTTTTTACATTCTTCTTCTTATTCCTTTTTTTACATTCTTCTTCTTCTTCTACTTCCTTTTTTTACATTCTTCTTCTTCTTCTTCTTCTTCTTCCTTTTCTTACATTGTTCATATTCTTCTTATTCAACAATTATTATTCTACATATTCAGCTTCTTCATCTTCTTCCTATTCTTCTTCATCATATTCTTGTTTGTGTCAGGCATTCCTGTAGTTGTTATCTAGAAAAGTTAGAAGTTTACACCTTCCGTTCTGCCTGTCACAAAAGATTTACAACAGGATTTGTCCGCGTTCAGTTTGGCCTGCAGCAGCAGGCCTTTTCCAGGGGCACCACGAGGAGGAACGGACTCACCCCCATACACTGCTTAGTCTTCTTCTGCTTATAAATAAGATAATATCATTTGCTCAGAGTATTAGTCTTATGCTTAATGTTCTTCTGCTTTGTTTTTTTTATGCTTCTTTGTCTTCTCTCTCTTGTTGTTCTGCATCTTGGTGGTTGTCTTCCTGTTCTTTGTCCTCTTGAACCAGCTGACGGTACTGGCACCCGGAGGGGCAGCAGAAGGAACAAGAGCCAATGGCACTACCGAGGACCAGCTGACGGTGCTGGAACCCGGTTACTAAGCAGGAGGTACCTGTGCTACAAAGCACTACCAAGGACCAGCAGACGTTGCCGGAACTCGGATACCGAGATGGAGGCACCTAGGCCAAAGGCTCTGACGAGAACCAGCTGACGGTGCTGGAACCCGGAGGGGTAGCATAAGCTGCAAGAGCAAATGGAAATAGCGAGGACCAGCTGACAGTGCTGGCACCCGGAGGGGCAGCAGAAGGAATAAGAGCCAATGGCACAACCGAGGACCAGCTGACGGTGCTGGAACCCGGTTACTAAGCAGGAGGTACCTGTGCTACAAAGCACTACCAAGGACCAGCAGACGTTGCCGGAACTCGGATACCGAGATGGAGGCACCTAGGCCAAAGGCTCTGATGAGAACCAGCTGACGGTGCTGGAACCCGGAGGGGTAGCATAAGCTGCAAGAGCAAATGGAAATAGCGAGGACCAGCTGACAGTGCTGGCACCCGGAGGGGCAGCAGAAGGAATAAGAGCCAATGGCACAACCGAGGACCAGCTGACGGTGCTGGAACCCGGTTACTAAGCAGGAGGTACCTGTGCTACAAAGCACTACCAAGGACCAGCAGACGTTGCCGGAACTCGGATACCGAGATGGAGGCACCTAGGCCAAAGGCTCTGACGAGAACCAGCTGACGGTGCTGGAACCCGGAGGGGTAGCATAAGCTGCAAGAGCAAATGGAAATAGCGAGGACCAGCTGACAGTGCTGGCACCCGGAGGGGCAGCAGAAGGAATAAGAGCCAATGGCACAACCGAGGACCAGCTGACGGTGCTGGAACCCGGTTACTAAGCAGGAGGTACCTGTGCTACAAAGCACTACCAAGGACCAGCAGACGTTGCCGGAACTCGGATACCGAGATGGAGGCACCTAGGCCAAAGGCTCTGACGAGAACCAGCTGACGGTGCTGGAACCCGGAGGGGTAGCATAAGCTGCAAGAGCAAATGGAAATAGCGAGGACCAGCTGACAGTGCTGGCACCCGGAGGGGCAGCAGAAGGAATAAGAGCCAATGGCACAACCGAGGACCAGCTGACGGTGCTGGAACCCGGTTACTAAGCAGGAGGTACCTGTGCTACAAAGCACTACCAAGGACCAGCAGACGTTGCCGGAACTCGGATACCGAGATGGAGGCACCTAGGCCAAAGGCTCTGATGAGAACCAGCTGACGGTGCTGGAACCCGGAGGGGTATCAGAAGTTACCCCTGAAAAGCAAAGTTGGCATGCCGCAAGCTGGCCGCAGTTACCGAATCACACAGTCCTACAGGGGGTGCTTGTCCTACTGGCACTATGGAACAAACCTTTCTTACCAGAACCCGCAGTCCACATAGGAAGCACCTAAACTGCTGGCACCCTAGCCTCGGCTAACCCAACCGCAACACGACATGGCAACTTGGGGTGGCAAACTGACATTGACACTTCCCGGAAACAGCAGGCAGGGCTGGAACCAAGCTGGGCAGGAGGGAGTACCCGTGCCAAAGTCAGTTATGAGCAGCAACTGGCGATGTTGGAGCCCAGGACAAGCACTTAGCAGGCTGAGGCCTGATGTGCTGTCAATTGGGAGGCAGCAGGACAGATTGCCATCAAAACAGCAGGGGAACAGCTGACGTTACTGAACCCCACAAACACAGGAGCTAGTGTTTTACTCTGTGAAGACGGCACTTCCGAGCAACAACTGGCTGTGTTGAAGCCCAGGGACAAGCACGGAGCAGGCTGAGGCTGCATTGAAGAAATTTTAAGATCGGTTGTAGACTACTAATTTGAACCAAGCTCCACTTAGGCCTGTGGCTTCACTGATTTTCGTATTTCCCCTGTCCTCCAACCCCGCCAGTTACAGCTCCGAAGTGGCGTCTGCACAATCCACACTTGTTCCTGTGTTACAGGTGTTCAGTCCGGTCAGTTAATCCCCTGATGTGTGTCCGGCAATGTCGCCTGCTCTGTCCACATTACCATAATGGGAATGTGGACAGAGCAGGCGACATTGCCGGACACACATCAGGGGATTAACTGACCGGACTGAACACCTGTAACACAGGAACAAGTGTGGATTGTGCAGACGCCACTTCGGAGCTGTAACTGGCAGGGTTGGAGGACAGGGGAAATACGAGAGACAGTGGAGCCACAGGCCTAATTGGAGCACGGTTAAAAATCAGTAGTGGTACGACTGTGTAGGCAGCAGGAGACTTTGCCATCCACACAGCAGGGGATCAGCTGACATTACTGAACCCCACTGAGACACGGGAGCAAGTATCTCTTTCCGTGTGGACGGCACTTCCGAACTACAACTGGCTGTGTTGAAGCCCAGGAAATAGGAGGGTGTAGGCAGAGGCCTACTGTATTTTGAATTAGGTGACAGCAGGAGAGACTGCCATCCACACAGCAGGGGATCAGCTGACGTTACTGAACCCCACTGAGACACGGGAGCAAGTATCTCTTTCCGTGTGGACGGCACTTCCGAACTACAACTGGCTGTGTTGAAGCCCAGGAAATAGGAGGGTGTAGGCAGAGGCCTACTGTATTTTGAATGAGTTTACAGCAGGAGAGACTGCCATCCACACAGCAGGGGATCAGCTGACGTTACTGAACCCCACTGAGACACAGGAGCAAGTATCTCTTTCCGTGTGGACGGCACTTCCGAACTACAACTGGCTGTGTTGAAGCCCAGGAAATAGGAGGGTGTAGGCAGAGGCCTACTGTATTTTGAATGAGTTTACAGCAGGAGAGACTGCCATCCACACAGCAGGGGATCAGCTGACGTTACTGAACCCCACTGAGACACGGGAGCAAGTATCTCTTTCCGTGTGGACGGCACTTCCGAACTACAACTGGCTGTGTTGAAGCCCAGGAAATAGGAGGGTGTAGGCAGAGGCCTACTGTATTTTGAATGAGTTTACAGCAGGAGAGACTGCCATCCACACAGCAGGGGATCAGCTGACGTTACTGAACCCCACTGAGACACGGGAGCAAGTATCTCTTTCCGTGTGGACGGCACTTCCGAACTACAACTGGCTGTGTTGAAGCCCAGGAAATAGGAGGGTGTAGGCAGAGGCCTACTGTATTTTGAATGAGTTTACAGCAGGAGAGACTGCCATCCACACAGCAGGGGATCAGCTGACGTTACTGAACCCCACTGAGACACGGGAGCAAGTATCTCTTTCCGTGTGGACGGCACTTCCGAACTACAACTGGCTGTGTTGAAGCCCAGGAAATAGGAGGGTGTAGGCAGAGGCCTACTGTATTTTGAATGAGTTTACAGCAGGACAGACTGCCATCCACACAGCAGGGGATCAGCTGACGTTACTGAACCCCACTGAGACACGGGAGCAAGTATCTCTTTCCGTGTGGACGGCACTTCCGAACTACAACTGGCTGTGTTGAAGCCCAGGAAATAGGAGGGTGTAGGCAGAGGCCTACTGTATTTTGAATGAGGTGACAGCAGGAGAGACTGCCATCCACACAGCAGGGGATCAGCTGACGTTACTGAACCCCACTGAGACACGGGAGCAAGTATCTCTTTCCGTGTGGAAGGCACTTCCGAACTACAACTGGCTGTGTTGAAGCCCAGGAAATAGGAGGGTGTAGGCAGAGGCCTACTGTCTTTGTAATGCGGAGACAGCAGGAGAGACTGCCATCTCCACAGCAGGGGATCAGCTGGCAATGATGAACCCCACTAACACTTGAACGAATGTGTTTGGCTCTGTGGAGACGACACTTCTGAACACCAACTGACGCTGTTGGAGCCCAGGATTAGGCGAGGAGCAGGCTGTGGCCTACTGGATTTTGTCAGGTGAAGGCAGCAGGAGACTTGCCATCTCCACAGCAGGGGAACAGCTGGCAGTGCTGAACCCCACTAACACTCTAACGAAGGTGTTTGGCTCTGTGGAGACGACACTTCTGAACACCAACTGACGCTGTTGGAGCCCAGGAATAGGCAAGGAGCAGGCTGTGGCCTACTGGATTTTGTCAGGTGAAGGCAGCAGGAGACTTGCCATCTCCACAGCAGGGGAACAGCTGGCAGTGCTGAACCCCACTAACACTCTAACGAAGGTGTTTGGCTCTGTGGAGACGACACGTCTGAACACCAACTGACGCTGTTGGAGCCCAGGAATAGGCGAGGAGCAGGCTGTGGCCTACTGGATTTTGTCAGGTGAAGGCAGCAGGAGACTTGCCATCTCCACAGCAGGGGAACAGCTGGCAGTGCTGAACCCCACTAACACTCTAACGAAGGTGTTTGGCTCTGTGGAGACGACACTTCTGAACACCAACTGACGCTGTTGGAGCCCAGGAATAGGCGAGGAGCAGGCTGTGGCCTACTGGATTTTGTCAGGTGAAGGCAGCAGGAGACTTGCCATCTCCACAGCAGGGGAACAGCTGGCAGTGCTGAACCCCACTAACACTCTAACCAAGGTGTTTGGCTCTGTGGAGACGACACTTCTGAACACCAACTGACGCTGTTGGAGCCCAGGATTAGGCGAGGAGCAGGCTGGGGCCTACTGGATTTTGGCAGGTGAAGGCAGCAGGAGACTTGCCATCTCCACAGCAGGGTAACAGCTGGCAGTGCTGAACCCCACTAACACTCTAACGAAGGTGTTTGGCTCTGTGGAGACGACACTTCTGAACACCAACTGACACTGTTGGAGCCCAGGATTAGGCGAGGAGCAGGCTGTGGCCTACTGGATTTTGTCAGGTGAAGGCAGCAGGAGACTTGCCATCTCCACAGCAGGGGAACAGCTGGCAGTGCTGAACCCCACTAACACTCTAACGAAGGTGTTTGGCTCTGTGGAGACGACACTTCTGAACACCAACTGACGCTGTTGGAGCCCAGGATTAGGCGAGGAGCAGGCTGGGGCCTACTGGATTTTGGCAGGTGAAGGCAGCAGGAGACTTGCCATCTCCACAGCAGGGGAACAGCTGGCAGTGCTGAACCCCACTAACACTCTAACCAAGGTGTTTGGCTCTGTGGAGACGACACTTCTGAACACCAACTGACGCTGTTGGAGCCCAGGATTATGCATGCCGCATGCAGAGGCCAATGGGCAGCGGTTTTTATGGAGGTTGTGGACTACTACTGATTCTAACCATGCTCCACTTAGGCCTCTGGCTCCACTGTCTCTACTATTTACCCTGGCCTCCAACCCCGCCAGCTACATCTCTGAAGTGGCGTCAGCACAATCTACACTTGTTCCTGTGTTACTGGTGCTCAGTCCCGTCAGTTGATCCCCTGATGTTTGTCCGGCAAGTTCGCCAGCTCTGTCCTCATTCCCACTACTGGTTATGGGAATGTGGACAGAGCAGGAGACCTTGCCGGACACACATCAGGGGATAAACTGATGGGACTGAGCCACAGGAACACAGGGACAAGTGTAGATTGTGCTGACGCCACTTCAGAGATGTAGATGGCGGGGTTGGAGGTCAGGGGAAATAGTAGAGACAGTGGAGCCAGAGACCTAAGTTGGGCACGGTTAAAAATCAGTAGTGGTTTGAATGTTAATGGAGCTGGTGACTTTGCCGTCCACACAGCAGGGGATCAGCTGGCATTACTGAACCCCACTAACACAGGAGCTAGTGTGTTTCTCTGTGCAGACGACACATCTGAGCGACAACTGGCTGTGTTGAAGCAAAGGGATTATAGTTCAGGTGGTAGAAAAATGAACACACCAGCAGACCTGGATACAGTTGCCAACCACTAATTTAGTCTGTAAGAGGAATGGCAAAGTCTTTGGAGATCCAGGCCTTGTTCATTTTCAGAAAAGTCAGCCGGTCAACATTATCGGAAGATAGTCGCGTGCGACGGTCTGTTAGTACACCACCTGCGGCACTAAAGACACGTTCCGATAATACACTGGCAGCAGGGCAAGCCAGCACCTCCAATGCATACTGGCTAAGCTCTGGCCATGTATCCAGCTTAGAGACCCAAAACTTGAAGGGGGAAGAGCCATCTGGGAGTACAGCGACAGGGCAAGACATGTAGTCTGACACCATCTGACGGAAGCGTTGCCTCCTGCTGACTCGAGGCGTCGCTGATGGTGTAGACAATTGTGGTAGACACACAAAACTTTGCCACATTTGGGCCATAGTGGTCTTGCCTTGTGCTGCGGCGCTGCCTCTGCTCCCTCTTTGTGCAGAGTTTCCTCCACTGCCTCGATGCACAGAGCTGCTTTGTAAAGCACTAGCAACAATGCTGTCGGGTGGAATGGAAAACATTATGGACTGCACCAGTGACTCTTCGTACTCCCGCATTTTACGCTCCCGGTTCAACGTTGGTATGAGCCTTTGCACGCTGTCCCGGTAGCGAGGATCTAGGAGGGTGTACACCCAATAATCAGCCGAGACGAGAATGTGGGCGATGCGGCGGTCGTTTCTCAGGCACTGCAGCATGAAATCAACCATGTGCTGCAGACTCCCAACTGCCAAAGAACCGCTGTCCCCTGTTTGAGGCGTGACCTCGGCCTGCTCTGCATCACCCCACCCTCGCTGTACATACTGAGTAGAGGTTTGTATACCTCCCTCCTCTGGAGAGATGTCTTCCTCCTCCATCGACTCCTCCTCATCCTCCTCACAAAGTGTCCCCTGCCTAGGCCTTTGTGAGGAAACACGTAGCGCAGACTGTCCAGAAGCAGATGGCATTTGGGACTCCTCATCCTCCACCTCTTCTGAAACCTCATCCCTTAGTGCTTGCAGTGTTTGTTGAAGCAGGCAGATAAGGGGGACAGTCATGCTGACTAGTGCATCATCTGCACTCGCCATCCGCGTGGATTCATCGAAGGCACGCAAAACGAGGCAGATGTCCTTCATAGAGGCCCACTCAATGGTGCTGAAGTGTGAACGGCGCACAGTGCGACTTGTTTGCGCCTGATGCAGCTGGTACTCCATGACTGCTGCCTGCTGCTCACACAACCGCTCCAACATATGTAACGTTGAATTCCACCGGGTGGGTAGGTCACATATGATGCGATGTTCCGGAAGGCCAAATCGTCGCTGCAGAGCAGCGAGGCGCGATCTTGCCGTGCTGGAACGTCGCAAGTGAGCGCACTCTATGCGGACCTTGTGCAACAGTGCAGCAAGATCCGGATAGTCCCTCAGAAAGCTCTGCACGACCAAGTTAAGAACATGTGCCAGACATGGGATGTGTGTGAGGTTGCCTAGGCCAAGAGCTGCCACCAGATTTCGGCCATTGTCACACACTACCAAGCCCGGCTGGAGATTCGCTGGCCCAAACCACACATCGCTCTCCAGCTTGATAGCATTCCAGAGCTCCTGCGCTGTGTGGCTTCGATTCCCCAAAGAAATTAATTTGAGTACAGCCTGTTGACGTTTGGCCACGGCTGTGCTCATATCGGTCGTAACAGGCTCCTGCTCTGCTGTTTCTGAGGAACTTGAGTAGGAGGAGGAGTCTATGTGTACAGACTGGAGTCCTGCAATCCGTGGCGTTGGAAGAACACGTACAGCGCCACTCTCCAGATCCGTACCCGGCTCCACAACATTGACCCAGTGGGCAGTGAGGGAAAGGTATCGTCCCTGTCCATGGTTACTGGTCCACGCATCGGTGGTCAGGTGGACCTTGCTACTAACGGCGTTTAGTAGCGCATGTTTTATTTTGCCCTCAACATGTTTCTGCAGGGCAGGGACGGCTCGCCTGCTGAAATAAAAGCGGCTGGGCACGTTGTATTGGGGGACTGCCAATGCCATTAAGTCACGGAAGGTGTCAGTGTCCACCAGCCTGAATGACAGCATTTCAACTGCCAGAAGTTTGGCAATGCCAGCATTCAGAGACTGTGCTCGGGGATGGTTTGCCGAGTAAGGGCGCCTTTTATCCCATGCCTGTGCTACCGATGGCTGTGATGGATGGGAACGTGCTGCTATGGGTGTAATCTGACAGGGTCTCCGGACAACAGTGGCAGAGGTTCTTCCTTGGCGATCCTGTGAGGAAGCCGAACCAGCAGTGTGTGAGCTGGAGGAAGAGGGCCCAACACGAACTGAAGAGGTGGTAGGTGGTGCTGTACGTTGGCCTACGTCTTCAGGGTGTCTCTGCAACTCCAACTCGTGCTTGGTGCGCACATGTTTCCACATATTTGTGGTATTGAGGTTGCTGACATTTCTCCCTCTTTTGACTCTCTGATGACACAGCTTGCATTTGACAAAGCAAATGTCATCTGCAACTGTGTCAAAAAAGGACCACGCACTGCAACTCTTGTGAGCGCCCGGTTTGCCTTTGGAATGAGGAATGCTCCTAACGGGTGTCGAAGTGGAGGGTACAGGCAACCAAGTCTTCCCCCTCCCTCTGCCTCCTGTTTTGGCCGGTAGGGGAATCTCTTCCTCCGAGCTGCTCCCACCACCTTCCTGTTGCTCACGCCATGATGGGTCAAGGACCTCATCATCTTCCCTCCCCTCTTCAAACAGCTGCTTCTCCGGGGTTGTCTCGCCAGCACCGTACGCACCAGAAAGTGGCAACTGAGTCTCGTCATCATCTGATGCGTACTGAGGTGTGCTGACCATAGGCACTGGCCCACTCGCCTCTTCAGATTCAGAGGGACAAAGAAGTTGCGCATCACTGCATACTCCCTCTTCTTCACATTCAGGAATGCTGCTTGGCTGGCCCCCTCTTTCCAAGCCAACAGATTCCGAGAACAGAAGTAGAGACTGTGATGGCTCCTGTCCATGTCTCTCTGACTGCCTGGGCACTTTGGCAGGTGGTGAAGAGACAGATGGTTGCTCTTCGGTGCTCTGACCCTGAGAGGATGCGGAAGTAATTGAAGTCGATGCGTTAGCTGCCATCCATCCGACAACGGCTTCAATTTGTTCCTCCCGCAGCAGTGGGGTATGTTGAGGTCCTACAAAGCTGCGCATAAAGGACTGTTGCCTGCTAAAACTGGGGGATGCTGATCCACTGGTGCCCGCAGCAGGCCCAGAATCCCCACGTCCTCTACCTGTAGAATCCCCACGTCCTCTCCCTGCAGAATCCCCACGTCCTCTCCCTGCTGAAACTCCACGCCCACGCCCACGCCCACGCGCCTTACTCCCTGCCTTCTTCATCTTGCAAGACTGCTTAAGATAGGCAAAAAAGTACAAAGGGGGGCCTTAGTGTGCTTATTCCTGAACAGCTGGTTACAGGTACAAGAAACACTAATTTTATGAAGTGTGTGTGTGTGTGTGGACTAGACTTTAATAGGAGCTGATGTGGCCTACACAAGTTCAAAATGTAGTGTTTGGTGAACTTTTTTTGTGGTTTCTTTGTTGGAAACAAACTCAAAGTATGTGAACAAAGAATTGAAACTGATAGTATCACCAACTTTTTGGAGCTATTACAATGCAGGCAGGTAACCTACAATGCAAAAGATGAGGCTCCAAAAAAATTGGGTAATACTAATCTGGCTGCGCCGGCAGGGCACAAGCCAGAAAAAAAGGCTCCTCTATCTACTCCTATATAGTGTTTGCAACCAACCAATGTTGATGGATACGGATGGATGCACACTAATAGGAGAAGAAAAAATGAGCTGCACTCAAAGACAAATATGTGTGAGGCAGTGACGCACGTTGAGCGTCCTACAACCAGACGTAGCTGCAGGACACTCTACTCAGCGTGAGCTGCACTCACACACAGTCAGAGGCCTCTCAGACAGCCGTCAACAGTGCAGCTAAGTGGGCACTGGCACTGACAGGCTGCAGAAAGGCTCCGCTGTGTACTCCTTTATAGTGTTTGCAACCACCGTAGATGGAGACGGATGGATGCACACTAATAGAAGAAAAAATGAGCTGCACTCAAATAAAAATATGTGTGAGGCACTGACGCACGCTGAGCGTCCTACAGCCAGCCGTAGCTGCAGGACACACTACTCAGCGTGAGCTGCACTCACACACAGTCAGAGACCTCTCAGACAGCCGTGAACAGTGCAGCAAAGTGGACACTAGCACTGAAAGGCTGCAGAAAGGCTCCGCTGTCTACTACTAGTGTTTGCAACCAACGTATATGGATACGGATGGAAGCACACTAGATTGAAATTATGTAAAAAATGCAGCTCAAAAAATAAAAGATGTATGAGGCAGCAGTGATCACACTGGGTGGCCTACAGCCTGACGTGGCTGCAGGACCCACTCCACAGCGTGAGCTGCACTCACACAGCCCTTGCAGACAGCTGTGAACACTGCTGCTAGGGCAAAGAAGGCTACAGTGGTGGTTTATGTAGCCTGGGTAAAGCACTAGATGTTTGGTGGAATCGCTATTTCTAACTGTCCCTCACAGTCTTCTACAGCAGCCTGTCCCTAACTGAATTCACAGCAGAGTGACCAGAAATGGCGGCTGCGGTGGCTTTTATAGTGCATCATGACATCATTTCGGCAGCCAATCACAGCCATGCCAATAGTTAACATGCCTACATGCCTAACAGGATGTGCCCACACTTCGGAGGATTCCCATTGGCTTAATCAAAGCAAGCAGGCTCATAGCATGATGGGAACTTCCTATTCCGATTCCGATTCCGGAATCCGATATGAAAAAAGTATCGGAATTAAGTATCGGAATTCCGATACCGCTAATATCGGCCGATACCCGATACTTGCGGTATCGGAATGCTCAACACTAGTGACTAGAGGATAATGGAGATTGGATTGCTTTTAAAAGCATTGGGTAAACAGCAATGCCAGCGTGTCAGGAAGCCTTAAAAGGCAGCCCAACAACCAACACCACTGATACACCACTATATAGCCTCCCCTTGCACTGCACACACAGTGACTTGTGTGTTGTGCAGGCCAAATCGCTAGCAGCAGAAGCAGTTTTTTTTGTCTTCTTCCCTGCCTAACGCTCTCCCTACAGAATCAGCAGCAACCTCTCCCTATACTAAGATCGGCAGAAGTAAGATGGTGGTCGGCGTGCACGCCCTTTTATACCCCCTGTGACGCCCACCAAAGCAAGCCAATCAGTTGCATGCCCTTCTGAAAGATGGTGGTGACCCGTGCCTAGGTCATCACGTTGCCCACAGTGTCCGTGGATCCTGATTGGCTGAAAAAGAGCGCAAAACAAACTTTTGAAACGCGACTTTGGCGCGTAAGTCGCCGACCTCGTGGCCGACCTCATCCTAGGGTCGGGTTTCGTTTCATGAAACCCGACTTTGCCAAAAGTGGGCGACTTTTGAATTTTTTCGACCCGTTTCGCTCAACTCTACGTAGTACTATATGGATTGTTTTTCTGTATATTTTTCACTTTGTGCAGGAAAAGGCTGTTTGTTTTTCTATCCAGAGCAGTTTATACAGTTTTGATAAACATGTTTGGACATTTCAACAATATCACTTACCGTGCCTACCTTAACCACAGTCCTAAAATATTATGATTCTTATTATTTATACTATCAACAATCAATAATCAATTATAATTATTAGTTATCTGTAGTAATAGTAGTAAATACACACATAATAATAGAGAACACATATATTATTTATTTTTATCTATTAGTTGTAGTTAATAATAATCATAATAGATGATAATATCAAAAAATAATAGAAATTTGTTCTTATCTATTAGTAGCAGTAATAATAATATAAGGTATTACTAATATTATTTATTTAACCCCTTTCTGACATCAGGTGTATTAGTACGCCAATGTTGGACTCCCTCCCTTTTATGTGGGCTCTGGCAGTGAGCGCTCATCTTTCCCGAAACATGTCAGCTGTTTTGAACAGCTGACATGTGCCCGGAACAGCCACGGGTAGAATCACGATCCACCCATGGCTATTAACCCGTTAAGAACTGCTGTCAAACTCTGACAGCGGCATTTAACATGCGATTCCGGCAATCACGCCAGAAATCTGTCCATCGGTCACCCCCATCGAGTAATCGCGGGTCATTAATGGGTCGCATGACAACCACAGGTCTTCTGCAGACCTCTATGGTTGTCGATGCCGTATTACTATGAGCGCCGCCTGGTGATCAGCGATCATAGCAAGTGAGCAATTCCGCTACATATAGGTGATCTGATCCTCGCCTGTATGTAGCAGAGCCAATCGGGTTATGGCAGGTTCTAGTCTCCCATGGAGACTATTGAAGCATGTGAAAAGTTAAATAAAAAAAACCTAGACATGTTTGGTGTCCATGAACTCGTAATGACCTTGAGAATCATAATGTCAGGTTTGTTTTAGCATTTAGTGAACATGGTAAAAGAAAACAACTGTGGGATTGCACTTTTTTGCAGTTTCACCTCACTGGGAATTTTGTTTCCCCATTTTTGAGTACACGACAAGGTAAAACCAATGGTTTTGTTCAACAATACAACTCGTCCTGCAAAAAACAAGCCCTCACATGGCAATTTTGACCAAAAAATGTAAAAATTATTACTCTGGGAAGAAAGGGAGCAAAAAATGAACATGCAAAACCAAAAACAGCTCTGGTCGTTAAAGGGATAACCCCTTTCTGACATCGGGCATAAATTTACTTCGATGTCGGACTCCCTCCCTTTGATGTGGGCTCCGGTGGCAAGCCCACATCCTTCTCAGCAAATATCAGCTGTTTTGAACAGCTGACATGATCCCGGAACAGTAGCCGGTGTAATCGCGATCCACCTGCAGCTATTAGCCCGTTAAATGCCACTGTCAAACTCTGACAGCGGTATTTAACATGCGCTTCCTGCAATCGCGATCCTGAAATCCGCCCACTGGTGATTCCCATCATGTGATCGCTGTTCACCGGTGGGTTGGCCTGACAACCAGAGGTCTCCTGGAGACGTCTATGGTTGTAAGTGCTGGATTGCTATGAGGGCCGCCTGGTGGTTGGCGCTCATAGCAATTGAGCAATTTTGCTACATAGAGGTGATCTGATCATCACCTGTATGTAGAAGAGCCAATTTGGTTATGGCAGCTTCTAGTCTCCCATGAAAACTATTAAAGCATGCCAAAAGTGATAAAAAGTAAAAAAAAAATAATGAAAATATAAATGTTCACCCCCCTTTCGCTGCATTCAAAATAAAATAATAAAAAAATGAAACATACAGAAATTTGGTATCACCGCATTCAGAATCACCTTATCAATTAAGAAAAAGGATTAACCTGATCGCTAAATGGCGTAGCGACAAAAAAGTAAAAACACCAGAATTATGTGTTTTGGTCGCCTTGACATTGCATTAAAATGCAATAACGAGCGATCAAAAGATTGTATCTGCACCAAAATGGTATCATTAAAACCGTCAGCTTGGCCCACAAAAAATAAGCCCTCACCTGACCCCAGATCACGAAAAATGGAGACGCTACGGGTATCAGAAAATGGGGCGATTTTTTTTTTTTTAACAAAGTTCGGAAATTTTTTTCACCACTTAGATATGAAAGAACTTAGACACTTTTGGCGTCTATGGACTTGTAATGACCTGGAGAATCATAATGGCAGGTCAGTTTTAGCATTTAGTGAACCTAGTTTAAAAGCAAAACAAAAAAACAAGTGTGGGATTGCACTTTTTTTTGCAATTTCACCACACTTGGAATTTTTTTTCCCATTTTCAAGTACACGACATGGTAAAACTGTAACGCCGGTGTTTTTTACTTTTCTTTTTTACTCTGCATGTCTCTGCATTAACCTTTCGCTCCTTTCCCCCTAACTAGCAGGGATACTAATGTCTGTTACCTTTATGGATGCTGCTCAGTTCCATGCTTCGTTGCATAGCCGTACATGCGTGTGTACTTCCACTGCTCTGCATGATCACCCGCTGATGCGGTCCCTGGCTGCCGCTGTGGAAAGCTGTCCGTGGATTAAATGGTCCTCTGCACTGTGTACGGCTTACCATGTGTGTTCAGGCTTGCAGCTCGTCAGGTGTCCTTTGCAATGCTGATTTGTGTTTGGCTGTGCTTAGGGTGTGCGCGGTCACACCTCCTCTGCTTCTATGAGGAATGGGTGTGTGCTACAACAACTGCTCCAGTCTATTGCTGTGAGGCAGCTCCTATATAAAATTTCCCTGCTCTGGGGGGCGTTGCCAGAGTTTCACATTGAGTTCCTGAACCTAGCCATGAGAGTTTGTGTGTTCAGATCCTGCTCTGATTCTGATCAGTTCTGGGGGAGCTGATGCTCTTTGTCTCTGTCTGAACTGTGCCTTGTTTCTCCGCCTGCTCTGTGGGTATAATACCCAGATCGCCTTTCCTGGAGGCTGCATATCCAGGCCTGTCCATGTTGTGTCTTGTTCCCTGAATCATGGATCCTGGATCTGCTCCTGTACCTGACCCTGTCTGAATTGTGTCTTGTTTCTCCGTCTGCTCTGAGGGCATAATACCCAGACTGCCTTTCCTGAAGGCTGCATATCCAGGCCCGTCCATGTTGTGTCTTGTTCCCTGAATCCTGGATCTGCTCCTGTACCTGACCCTGTCTGAACTGTGTCTTCTGTGTGATGTTCCTGAGATCCTTCCGTGTCTTGAACCCTGTGCTCTGTGCCCAGTGACTGTGACTCTTTGCTACCTGACTTGCTGTGATTTAACCTGGGTTCATCTTCGAAGTAGGAGTCCAGTGTATCCACTGACTTTCTGCTACTCTGTGCTCAGCTGGTTATTTGGTGCAATTCCCTGCCGGTTCCAGTCCAACCTGGCGGGGTTTGCACCAGACTGCTTGGATTCCTTTCTAAGGGCGCTGCCAAATGTCCGGAGCCTGATGACCGTGGTCTCTCGTCCGGAGCCTGATGACCATGGCCTGATGTCTGGTGTCTGATGACCTCTTCCAGATGTGCTGTGCATCATGTCCTCCGCCAGATGTCCGGATCCTATGCTTTCCTGCCCGATATCCGTAGCCTGCTGATCGCTGCCAGAGGTCTGGAGCCTGATGACTGCGGCCTGATGTTCGGAGCTGATGTCCGCAGCCTGATGTCCGGAGCCTGTCGATCGTGGCCAGATGTCCAGAGTCCGATGCCAGTGTGCTGACGCTCTGAGATCCGAGTCCTGATGTCCTGCCTGAGACCTGATGTCCGCCTGGTGTCCTGATGTCCTGCCTGAGACCCGATGTCCTGATGTCCTGCTGGTGCCCTGATGTCCGCCTGGTGCCCTGATGTCTGCCTGGTGTCCTGATGTCCGTCTGGTGCCCTGATGTCCAGTCCATATTCCTGATGTCCACTCCGTGCTTCCGATGTCCAGTCCGTGCTCCTGATGTCCTGCCTGTGTCCCGATGTTCCACCAGTTCCCTGAGGTCCACCTGGTGATGACGTCCTTCTGGGATCGGTGTCTGATGTTCTCCTGCTGAGCCTGTGCAACGCCTGAGGCCTGAGAGAGGCCGTCCTAGTATGCCCATGCTGCCAGATGACCCTGGACTGCATCAACCCGTCATGACTCTTGCCATCATCTGACATCTGTCCTGTGAGTGTGTCTGATGTTCTCCTGCTGAGACAGTGCTATGCTTGAGGCCTGAGAGAGAGGCTGTCCTGATATGCCTGTGCCAGATGACCCTGGACTGCATCAACCCATGATGACCCCTGCCATCGTCTGAAGTCTGTCTGAGGTCAGTGTCTGATGTTCTCCTGCTGAGCCTGTGCTACGCCTGAGGGAGGCCGCCCTAGTATTCCCATGCCAGGCAACCCATGATGTCCTCCTGCCTATGTCTGTGATCCTGAGATGTGTACCCTTCCCTGATGTGCGGAATCGGGAGCCTGGCATTATGTTCTGTTTATGTACTTTGCTTTGTCTTCGAGTAAACTTTATGTCTCTGCCTGAAATTGTGCGGTGTCTAGAGTTGAGCGATACCAGCCGATACTTGAAAATATCGGATCGGAATGGATCGGCCGATAAAAAAAGTATCGGTATCGCCGATTCCGATACCGGGAACCAATGCAAGTCAATGGGGCCAAAATATCGGAATTAAAAAAAACCCTTTCTTTCCTTGTAGGTTAATTCTACATGAAGAAAAACAACTAAGAATAATGTAGAATGTATTGTGGGAGGTGGAGGAGACATTAAAGCCATAGAGGTTTAGCCCAATCAAATGGAATAGCAGGAATTAAACTTTTTTTTTAAACACGTTAGGAGTTACAAAGATATTGACTATGTTAGCCTCATTTATATTTTGCCAGACATGTATGTCTTCTTCTTCTTTCTTCTTTCTTCTTCTTTCTTATTCTTCTTCCTTTTTTTACCTTCTTCTTCTTCATCTTATTCCTTTTTTACATTCTTCTTCTTCTTCTTCCTTTTTTACATTCTTATTCTTCCTTTTTTTACATTCTTCTTCTTATTCCTTTTTTTACCTTCTTCTTCCTTTTTTAAATTCTTCTACTTCCTTTTTTTACATTCTTCTTCTTCTTTTTCTTACATTCTTCATATTCTTCTTATTCAACAATTATTATTCTACATATTCAACTTCTTCATCTTCTTCCTATTCTTCTTCATCATATTCTTGTTTGTGTCAGGCATTCCTGTAGTTGTTATCTAGAAAAGTTAGAAGTTTACACCTTCCGTTCTGCCTGTCACAAAAGATTTACAACAGGATTTGTCCGCGTTCAGTTTGGCCTGCAGCAGCAGGCCTTTTCCAGGGGCACCATGAGGAGGAACGGACTCACCCCCATACAATGCTTAGTCTTCTTCTGCTTATAAATAAGATAATATCATTTGCTCAGAGTATTAGTCTTATGCTTAATGTTCTTCTGCTTTGTTTTTTTATGCTTCTTTGTCTTCTCTCTCTTGTTGTTCTGCATCTTGGTGGTTGTCTTCCTGTTCTTTATCCTCTTGAACCAGCTGACGGTACTGGCACCCGGAGGGGCAGCAGAAGGAACAAGAGCCAATGGCACAATGGCACAACCGAGGACCAGCTGACGGTGCTGGAACCCGGTTACTAAGCAGGAGGTACCTGTGCTACAAAGCACTACCAAGGACCAGCAGACGTTGCCGGAACTCGGATACCGAGATGGAGGCACCTAGGCCAAAGGCTCTGACGAGAACCAGCTGACGGTGCTGGAACCCGGAGGGGTAGCATAAGCTGCAAGAGCAAGAGCGAATGGAAATAGCGAGGAACAGCTGACAGTGCTGGCACCCGGAGGGGCAGCAGAAGGAATAAGAGCCAATGGCACAACCGAGGACCAGCTGACGGTGCTGGAACCCGGTTACTAAGCAGGAGGTACCTGTGCTACAAAGCACTACCAAGGACCAGCAGACGTTGCCGGAACTCGGATACCGAGATGGAGGCACCTAGGCCAAAGGCTCTGACGAGAACCAGCTGACGGTGCTGGAACCCGGAGGGGTAGCAGAAGTTACCCCTGAAAAGCAAAGTTGGCATGCCGCAAGCTGGCCGCAGTTACCGAATCACACAGTCCTACAGGGGGTGCTTGTCCTACTGGCACTACGGAACAAGCCTTTCTTACCAGAACCCGCAGTCCACATAGGAAGCACCTAAACTGCTGGCACCCTAGCCTCGGCTAACCCAACCGCAGCACGACATGGCAACTTGGGGTGGCAAACTGACATTGACACTTCCCGGAAACAGCAGGCAGGGCTGGAACCAAGCTGGGCAGGAGGGAGTACCCGTGCCAAAGTCAGTTATGAGCAGCAACTGGCGATGTTGGAGCCCAGGACAAGCACTTAGCAGGCTGAGGCCTGATGTGCTGTCAATTGGGAGGCAGCAGGACAGATTGCCATCAAAACAGCAGGGGAACAGCTGACGTTACTGAACCCCACAAACACAGGAGCTAGTGTTTTACTCTGTGAAGACGGCACTTCCGAGCAACAACTGGCTGTGTTGAAGCCCAGGGACAAGCACGGAGCAGGCTGAGGCTGCATTGAAGAAATTTTAAGATCGGTTGTAGACTTCTACTAATTTTAACCAAGCTCCACTTAGGCCTGTGACTTCACTGATTTTCGTATTTCCCCTGTCCTCCAACCCCGCCAGTTACAGCTCCGAAGTGGCGTCTGCACAATCCATACTTGTTCCTGTGTTACAGGTGTTCAGTCCGGTCAGTTAATCCCCTGATGTGTGTCCGGCAATGTCGCCTGCTCTGTCCACATTCCCATAACTAGTGGACAGAGCAGGCGACATTGCAGGACACACATCAGGGAATTAACTGACCGGACTGAACACCTGTAACACAGGAACAAGTGTGGATTGTGCAGACGCCACTTCGGCGCTGTAACTGGCGGGGTTGGAGGACAGGGGAAATACAAATATCAGTGATACTCGTATTTCCCCTGTCCTCCAACCCTCCAATCCCAACTAGTTATGGGAATGTGGACAGAGCAGGCGACATTGCCGGACACACATCAGGGGATTAACTGACCCGACTGAACACCTGTAACACAGGAACAAGTGTGGATTGTGCAGACGCCACTTTGGAGCTGTAACTGGCAGGGTTGGAGGACAGGGGAAATACGAGAGACAGTGGAGCCACAGGCCTAATTGGAGCACGGTTAAAAATCAGTAGTGGTACGACTGTGTAGGCAGCAGGAGACTTTGCCATCCACACAGCAGGGGATCAGCTGACGTTACTGAACCCCACTGAGACACGGGAGCAAGTATCTCTTTCCGTGTGGACGGCACTTCCGAGCTACAACTGGCTGTGTTGAAGCCCAGGAAATAGGAGGGTGTAGGCAGAGGCCTACTGTCTTTGGAATGTGGAGACAGCAGGAGAGACTACCATCCACACAGCAGGGGATCAGCTGACGTTACTGAACCCCACTGAGACACGGGAGCAAGTGTCTCTTTCCGTGTGGAGGGCACTTCCGAGCTACAACTGGCTGTGTTGAAGCCCAGGAAATAGGAGGGTGTAGGCAGAGGCCTACTGTCTTTGGAATGTGGAGACAGCAGGAGAGACTGCCATCCACACAGCAGGGGATCAGCTGACGTTACTGAACCCCACTGAGACACGGGAGCAAGTATCTCTTTCCGTGTGGACGGCACTTCCGAGCTACAACTGGCTGTGTTGAAGCCCAGGAAATAGGAGGGTGTAGGCAGAGGCCTACTGTCTTTGGAATGTGGAGACAGCAGGAGAGACTGCCATCTCCACAGCAGGGGAACAGCTGGCAGTGCTGAACCCCACTAACACTCGAACGAATGTGTTTGGCTCTGTGGAGACGACACTTCTGAACACTAACTGACGCTGTTGGAGCCCAGGATTAGGCGTGGAGCAGGCTGGGGCCTACTGGATTTTGGCAGGTGAAGGCAGCAGGAGACTTGCCATCTCCACAGCAGGGGAACAGCTGGCAGCGCTGAACCCCACTAACACTCGAACAAATGTGTTTGGCTCTGTGGAGACGACACTTCTGAACACCAACTGACGCTGTTGGAGCCCAGGATTAGGCGCGGAGCAGGCTGGGGCCTACTGGATTTTGGCAGGTGAAGGCAGCAGGAGACTTGCCATCTCCACAGCAGGGGAACAGCTGGCAGTGCTGAACCCCACTAACACTCGAACAAATGTGTTTGGCTCTGTGGAGACGACACTTCTGAACACCAACTGACGCTGTTGGAGCCCAGGATTAGGCGCGGAGCAGGCTGGGGCCTACTGGATTTTGGCAGGTGAAGGCAGCAGGATACTTGCCATCTCCACAGCAGGGGAACAGCTGGCAGTGCTGAACCCCACTAACACTCGAACAAATGTGTTTGGCTCTGTGGAGACGACACTTCTGAACACCAACTGACGCTGTTGGAGCCCAGGATTAGGCGAGGAGCAGGCTGGGGCCTGTTGCTTTTGGCTGGTGAAGGCAGCAGGAGACTTGCCATCTCCACAGCAGGGGAACAGCTGGCAGTGCTGAACCCCACTAACACTCGAACAAATGTGTTTCGCTCTGTGGAGACGACACTTCTGAACACCAACTGACGCTGTTGGAGCCCAGGATTAGGCGAGGAGCAGGCTGGGGCCTGTTGCTTTTGGCAGGTGAACGCAGCAGGATACTTGCCATCTCCACAGCAGGGGAACAGCTGGCAGTGCTGAACCCCACTAACACTCGAACGAATGTGTTTGGCTCTGTGGAGACGACACTTCTGAACACCGACTGACGCTGTTGGAGCCCAGGATTAGGCGCGGAGCAGGCTGGGGCCTACTGGATTTTGGCAGGTGAAGGCAGCAGGAGACTTGCCATCTCCACAGCAGGGGAACAGCTGGCAGTGCTGAACCCCACTAACACTCGAACAAATGTGTTTGGCTCTGTGGAGACGACACTTCTGAACTCCAACTGACGCTGTTGGAGCCCAGGATTAGGCGAGGAGCAGGCTGGGGCCTGTTGCTTTTGGCTGGTGAAGGCAGCAGGAGACTTGCCATCTCCACAGCAGGGGAACAGCTGGCAGTGCTGAACCCCACTAACACTCGAACAAATGTGTTTGGCTCTGTGGAGACGACACTTCTGAACACCAACTGACGCTGTTGGAGCCCAGGATTAGGCGAGGAGCAGGCTGGGGCCTGTTGCTTTTGGCAGGTGAACGCAGCAGGATACTTGCCATCTCCACAGCAGGGGAACAGCTGGCAGTGCTGAACCCCACTAACACTCGAACGAATGTGTTTGGCTCTGTGGAGACGACACTTCTGAACACCGACTGACGCTGTTGGAGCCCAGGATTAGGCGCGGAGCAGGCTGGGGCCTACTGGATTTTGGCAGGTGAAGGCAGCAGGAGACTTGCCATCTCCACAGCAGGGGAACAGCTGGCAGTGCTGAACCCCACTAACACTCGAACAAATGTGTTTGGCTCTGTGGAGACGACACTTCTGAACTCCAACTGACGCTGTTGGAGCCCAGGATTAGGCGAGGAGCAGGCTGGCGCCTGTTGCTTTTGGCTGGTGAAGGCAGCAGGAGACTTGCCATCTCCACAGCAGGGGAACAGCTGGCAGTGCTGAACCCCACTAACACTCGAACAAATGTGTTTGGCTCTGTGGAGACGACACTTCTGAACACCAACTGACGCTGTTGGAGCCCAGGATTAGGCGAGGAGCAGGCTGGGGCCTGTTGCTTTTGGCAGGTGAATGCAGCAGGATACTTGCCATCTCCACAGCAGGGGAACAGCTGGCAGTGCTGAACCCCACTAACACTCGAACGAATGTGTTTGGCTCTGTGGAGAAGACACTTCTGAACACCAACTGACGCTGTTGGAGCCCAGGATTAGGCGCGGAGCAGGCTGGGGCCTACTGGATTTTGGCAGGTGAAGGCAGCAGGAGACTTGCCATCTCCACAGCAGGGGAACAGCTGGCAGTGCTGAACCCCACTAACACTCGAACAAATGTGTTTGGCTCTGTGGAGACGACACTTCTGAACACCAACTGACACTGTTGGAGCCCAGGATTACGCATGCCGCATGCAGAGGCCAATGGGCAGCGGTTTTTATGGAGGTTGTTGACTACTACTGATTCTAACCTTGCTCCACTTAGGCCTCTGGCTCCACTGTCTCTACTATTTACCCTGGCCTCCAACCCCGCCAGCTACATCTCTGAAGTGGCGTCAGCACAATCTACACTTGTTCCTGTGTTACTGGTGCTCAGTCCCGTCAGTTGATCCCCTGATGTTTGTCCGGCAAGTTCGCCAGCTCTGTCCTCATTCCCACTACTGGTTATGGGAATGTGGACAGAGCAGGAGACCTTGCCGGACACACATCAGGGGATAAACTGATGGGACTGAGCCACAGGAACACAGGAACAAGTGTAGATTGTGCTGACGCCACTTCAGAGATGTAGATGGCGGGGTTGGAGGTCAGGGGAAATAGTAGGGACAGTGGAGCCAGAGACCTAAGTTGGGCACGGTTAAAAATCAGTAGTGGTTTGAATGTTGATGGAGCTGGTGACTTTGCCGTCCACACAGCAGGGGATCAGCTGGCGTTACTGAACCCCACTAACACAGGAGCTAGTGTGTTTCTCTGTGCAGACGACACATCTGAGCGACAACTGGCTGTGTTGAAGCACAGGGATTATAGTTCAGGTGGTAGAAAAATGAACACACCAGCAGACCTGGATACAGTTGCCAACCACTATTTTAGTCTGTAAGAGGAATGGCAAAGTCTTTGGAGATCCAGGCCTTGTTCATTTTCAGAAAAGTCAGCCGGTCAACATTATCGGAAGATAGTCGCGTGCGACGGTCTGTTAGTACACCACCTGCGGCACTAAAGACACGTTCCGATAATACACTGGCAGCAGGGCAAGCCAGCACCTCCAATGCATACTGGCTAAGCTCTGGCCATGTATCCAGCTTAGAGACCCAAAACTTGAAGGGGGAAGAGCCATCTGGGAGTACAGTGACAGGGCAAGACATGTAGTCTGACACCATCTGACGGAAGCGTTGCCTCCTGCTGACTCGAGGCGTCGCTGATGGTGTAGACAATTGTGGTAGACACACAAAACTTTGCCACATTTGGGCCATAGTGGTCTTGCCTTGTGCTGCGGCGCTGCCTCTGCTCCCTCTTTGTGCAGAGTTTCCTCCACTGCCTCGACGCACAGAGCTGCTTTGTAAAGCACTAGCAACAATGCTGTCGGGTGGAATGGAAAACATTATGGACTGCACCAGTGACTCTTCGTACTCCCGCAGTTTACGCTCCCGGTTCAACGTTGGTATGAGCCTTTGTACGCTGTCCCGGTAGCGAGGATCTAGGAGGGTGTACACCCAATAATCAGCCGAGACGAGAATGTGGGCGATGCGGCGGTCGTTTCTCAGGCACTGCAGCATGAAATCAACCATGTGCTGCAGACTCCCAACTGCCAAAGAACCGCTGTCCCCTGTTTGAGGCGTGACCTCGGCCTGCTCTGCATCACCCCACCCTCGCTGTACATACTGAGTAGAGGTTTGTGTACCTCCCTCCTCTGGAGAGATGTCTTCCTCCTCCATCGACTCCTCCTCATCCTCCTCACAAAGTGTCCCCTGCCTAGGACTTTGTGAGGAAACACGTAGCGCAGACTGTCCAGAAGCAGATGGCATTTGGGACTCCTCATCCTCCACCTCTTCCGAAACCTCATCCCTTAGTGCTTGCAGTGTTTGTTGAAGCAGGCAGATAAGGGGGACAGTCATGCTGACTAGTGCATCATCTGCACTCGCCATCCGCGTGGATTCATCGAAGGCACGCAAAACGAGGCAGATGTCCTTCATAGAGGCCCACTCAATGGTGCTGAAGTGTGAACGGCGCACAGTGCGACTTGTTTGCGCCTGATGCAGCTGGTACTCCATGACTGCTGCCTGCTGCTCACACAACCGCTCCAACATATGTAACGTTGAATTCCACCTGGTGGGTAGGTCACATATGATGCGATGTTCCGGAAGGCCAAATCGTCGCTACAGAGCAGCGAGGTGCGATCTTGCCGTGCTGGAACGCCGCAAGTGAGCGCACTCTATGCGGACCTTGTGCAACAGTGCATCAAGATCCGGATAGTCCCTCAGAAAGCTCTGCACGACCAAGTTAAGCACATGTGCCAGACATGGGATGTGTGTGAGGTTGCCTAGGCCAAGAGCTGCCACCAGATTTCGGCCATTGTCACACACTACCAAGCCCGGCTGGAGATTCACTGGCCCAAACCACACATCGCTCTCCAGCTTGATAGCATTCCAGAGCTCCTGCGCTGTGTGGCTTCGATTCCCCAAAGAAATTAATTTGAGTACAGCCTGTTGACGTTTGGCCACGGCTGTGCTCATATCGGTCGTAACAGGCTCCTGCTCTGCTGTTTCTGAGGAACTTGAGTAGGAGGAGGAGTCTATGTGTACAGACTGGAGTCCTGCAATCCGTGGCGTTGGAAGAACACGTACAGCGCCACTCTCCAGATCTGTACCCGGCTCCACAACATTGACCCAGTGGGCAGTGAGGGAAAGGTATCGTCCCTGTCCATGGTTACTGGTCCACGCATCGGTGGTCAGGTGGACCTTGCTACTAACGGCGTTTAGTAGCGCATGTTTTATTTTGCCCTCAACATGTTTCTGCAGGGCAGGGACGGCTCGCCTGCTGAAATAAAAGCGGCTGGGCACGTTGTATTGGGGGACTGCCAATGCCATTAAGTCCCGGAAGGTGTCAGTGTCCACCAGCCTGAATGACAGCATTTCAACTGCCAGAAGTTTGGAAATGCCAGCATTCAGAGACTGTGCTCGGGGATGGTTTGCCGAGTAAGGGCGCCTTTTATCCCATGCCTGTGCTACCGATGGCTGTGATGGATGGGAACGTGCTGCTATGGATGGAATCTGACAGGGTCTCCGGACAACAGTGGCAGAGGTTCTTCCTTGGCGATCCTGAGAGGAAGCTGAACCAGCAGTGTGTGAGCTGGAGGAAGAGGCCCCAACAGGAACTGAAGAGGTGGTAGGTGGTGCTGTACGTTGGCCTACGTCTTCAGGGTGTCTCTGCAACTCCAACTCGTGCTTGGTGCGCACATGTTTCCACATATTTGTGGTATTGAGGTTGCTGACATTTCTCCCTCTTTTGACTATCTGATGACACAGCTTGCATTTGACAAAGCAAATGTCATCTGCAACTGTGTCAAAAAAGGACCACGCACTGCAACTCTTGGGAGCGCCCGTTTTGCCTTTGGAATGAGGAATGCTCCTAACGGGTGCCGAAGTGGAGGGTACAGGCAACCAAGTCTTCCCCCTCCCTCTGCCTCCTGTTTTGGCCGGTAGGGGAATCTCTTCCTCCGAGCTGCTCCCACCACCTTCCTGTTCCTCACGCCATGATGGGTCAAGGACCTCATCATCTTCCCTCCCCTCTTCAAACAGCTGCTTCTCCGGGGTTGTCTCGCCAGCACCGTACGCACCAGAAAGTGGCAACTGAGTCTCGTCATCATCTGATGCGTACTGAGGTGTGCTGACCATAGGCACTGGCCCACTCGCCTCTTCAGATTCAGAGGGACAAAGAAGTTGCGCATCACTGCATACTCCCTCTTCTTCACATTCAGGAATGCTGCTTGGCTGGCCCCCTCTTTCCAAGCCAACAGATTCCGAGAACAGAAGTAGAGACTGTGATGGCTCCTGTCCATGTCTCTCTGACGGCCTGGGCACTTTGGCAGGTGGTGAAGAGACAGATGGTTGCTCTTCGGTGCTCTGGTCCTGAGAGGCTGTGGAAGTAATTGAAGTCGATGCGTTAGCTGCCATCCATCCGACAACGGCTTCAATTTGTTCCTCCCGCAGCAGTGGGGTACGTTGAGGTCCTACAAAGCTGCGCATAAAGGACTGTTGCCTGCTAAAACTGGGGGATGCTGATCCACTGGTGCCCGCAGCAGGCCCAGAATCCCCACGTCCTCTCCCTGCAGAATCCCCACGTCCTCTCCCTGCTGAAACTCCATGCCCACGCCCACGCCCACGCGCCTTACTCCCTGCCTTCTTCATCTTGCAAGACTGCTTAAGATAGGCAGAAAAGTACAAAGGGGGGCCTTAGTGTGCTTATTCCTGAACAGCTGGTTACAGGTACAAGAAACACTAATTTTATGAAGTGTGTGTGTGTGGACTACACTTTAATAGGAGCTGATGTGGCCTACACAAGTTCCAAATGTAGTGTTTGGTGAACTTTTTTTGTGGTTTCTTTGTTGGAAACAAACTCAAAGTATGTGAACAAAGAATTGAAACTGATAGTATCACCAACTTTTTGGAGCTATTACAATGCAGGCAGGTAACCTACAATGCAAAAGATGAGGCTCCAAAAAAATTGGGTAATACTAATCTGGCTGCGCCGGCAGGGCACAAGCCAGAAAAAAAGGCTCCTCTATCTACTCCCATATAGTGTTTGCAACCAACCAATGTTGATGGATACGGATGGATGCACACTAATAGGAGAAGAAAAAATGAGCTGCACTCAAAGACAAATATGTGTGAGGCAGTGACGCACGTTGAGCGTCCTACAACCAGACGTAGCTGCAGGACACTCTACTCAGCGTGAGCTGCACTCACACACAGTCAGAGACCTCTCAGACAGCCGTCAACAGTGCAGCTAAGTGGGCACTGGCACTGACAGGCTGCAGAAAGGCTCCGCTGTGTACTCCTATATAGTGTTTGCAACCACCGTAGATGGAGACGGATGGATGCACACTAATAGAAGAAAAAATGAGCTGCACTCAAATACAAATATGTGTGAGGCACTGACGCACGCTGAGCGTCCTACAGCCAGACGTAGCTGCAGGACACACTACTCAGCGTGAGCTGCACTCACACACAGTCAGAGACCTCTCAGACAGCCGTGAACAGTGCAGCAAAGTGGACACTAGCACTGAAAGGCTGCAGAAAGGCTCCGCTGTCTACTACTAGTGTTTGCAACCAACGTATATGGATACGGATGGAAGCACACTAGATTGAAATTATGTAAAAAATGCAGCTCCAAAATTAAAAGATGTATGAGGCAGCAGTGATCACACTGGGTGGCCTACAGCCTGACGTGGCTGCAGGACCCACTCCACAGCGTGAGCTGCACTCACACAGCCCTTGCAGACAGCTGTGAACACTGCTGCTAGGGCAAAGAAGGCTACAGTGGTGGTTTATGTAGCCTGGGTAAAGCACTAGAAGTTTGGTGGAATCGCTATTTCTAACTGTCCCTCACAGTCTTCTACAGCAGCCTGTCCCTAACTGAATTCCCAGCAGAGTGAACCAGAAATGGCGGCTGCAGTGGCTTTTATAGTGCATCATGACATCATTTCAGCAGCCAATCACAGCCATGCCAATAGTTAACATGCCTACATGCCTAACAGGATGTGCCCACACTTCGGAAGATTCCCATTGGCTTAATCAAAGCAAGCAGGCTCATAGCATGATGGGAACTTCCGATTCCGATTCCGGAATCCGATATGACAAAAGTATCGGAAGTCAGTATCGGAATTCCGATACCGCTAATATCGGCCGATACCCGATACTTGCGGTATCGGAATGCTCAACACTAGCGGTGTCATGTCGTTCTGCCACCTCGTCCACATGCTCAGCTGCCACAGACTCCAGTCGCTACCCTTCCCTAGTCCGGGTAGGCCCGGGTCCCCCCTGTGGTCCAGTGGGTCCACATTCCGTCCCCACCTGGGACGCTCGCCCCACATCGGCGTGGTCGGTCGACGTGGAGGCGCCGGCTCGGCCACCCCGCAGTTGCAGTCACGACAAAAACCAATGATGTCTTTCAAAAGTACAACTTGTCCCACAAAAAACAAGCCCTCACATGGCCATTTTGACCAAAAAATATAAAAGTTATGGCTCTAGGAAGAAGGGGAGCAAAAAATAAAAATGCAAAGCCAAAAATACCTCTGGTCGTTAAGGGGCTAAAGAACAATGTGAAAAAAATATGGTGGAAAAGATACATTATATTATGGAAACAAAGAAATCATCTTAACATGTGTAAAAAAAAAAAAAACAGAACAAACAGCAACATCAATAAAAATGCTATGGTTTTTGGAAA
This sequence comes from Dendrobates tinctorius, assembly GCF_039654945.1. Taxonomy (NCBI): domain Eukaryota; kingdom Metazoa; phylum Chordata; class Amphibia; order Anura; family Dendrobatidae; genus Dendrobates; species Dendrobates tinctorius. The sequence goes on from NW_027361771.1 coordinate 28,661,529, forward strand.
ATACTGGAGTACGGAAAAAAGAAATAAAAACTATAAACATATTTATAGATATAAGTCGTTTTCTAAAGGTCAAAATTTGCTACTTTCTTAGTTAAGACATTAACAAATTAGAACTTAAAAAGAGAATCATTACTAGTAAAAATAAAGGCAGCTTATGAAAGGTAGACTGGTGTGATCAACCAACAATTAAATGTATTCAATATTTAATTACTCTGAAGCGGTTCCTTTAAAGAATGTAAGTAAACCCACCGTACATCTAGAATATTCATTATGACAGCCCACACTGCAAAGAACTCATGCAACTGCTGAAATAAAGCCTCCGCTTTTATACTACTCACAAAGCAGAGTACTTTAGTAGATCAGATATGAAGAATATTTGTAACGTAGGCTCCATGCACTGAAGTACACTCCTACTCAACAAGCTTGAAGCATATGCTTGTCTCGTGTAATTATCACCATCCTCATAGCTGATCATGAAGCACCTGAGATCAAGGTTGAAAGCAACATGAAGAAACAAACGTCTTGCGGATCAGTCTCTGATGTTTAATGAATTATTTGAAGGGTCATATGTTATGAATGAGTCACCGTAGGAGGAGAAAACAAAAATACAAGCTAAGTCCAGAAAACCAGAGAGGTTGGTAGCTATCGGATTGCAGACCCCTGATCCTATACACCACAACTAACAGTAGCCGTGGGGGGTTCCTACGGTGCCCTAGACCCCTCGTCACAGCCGGAGAACTACATAAGCCTAAAGAAGGAAAGGGGAAATCTAAACTGCCCCAGAGCAGACCCCAAAGCAATAGACAGCCCCCAACATGTTTTGTCGGTGAAATACAGATGAAAACACAAACACAGACAGAAAGACAGGCTGAGCAAACTATGAGGCCCAACTAACTAGATAGGACAGGACAGAAAAGATGCTGGCTGCAATCAGCACTCAGGTATATTCTGAAAACAGAGCAAAGAGATCAACTGATCAGAGACAAAAATGGAATTCAGCCAGTCCCAACCAGGACTGGCTGAATACAAACACTAAGGAAACCAGACAAAATCTCATGGAATAATAGCAGGGCAAAAACTTAGCTTTTAGTAGGCATGAACTAAACTGGATGCAAGAGCTCAGAGCAGAAAGGATCACCAGCAACCCTGCAGGGCGTCGGCTGCCTTATATCCACTTAGAAACTCCAGATGTCCAATCACACTCCGCCTGTCCAGATGACAGGTTCTTCCCATCCCAATCAATTTCACTACCTCTCTTCACCAGCAGAGGGAGATCATCAGACATCAAAGGTGAAGGGGAGAATGAACTCACAACAGTACCTCCCCCTTGAGGAGGGGTTACCGAACCCTCATCCACGCCACCAGGGCGATCAGGATGGGCCCGATGAAAAGCACGAACCAATCTTTTGGCATGAATATCGGATGCAGGGACCCAAGAATTATCCTCCTGGCCATAACCCTTCCATTTAACAAATACTGGAGTCTCCGTCTAGCCAGATGAGAATCCAGTATCTTCTCAACCTCATATTCCACATTACCTTCAACCAATACAGGGTCAGGAGGTGCCACCACAGGAACTACTGGCTCAACAAACCTCTTTAACAGAGACTTATGAAACACCTTACGGGTCTTGAATGTAACAGGAACAGCCAATCGAAAAGAGACCGGATTAAGAATCTCCAAAATCTTGTAAGGTCCAATAAATCTAGGTTTAAACTTTGGAGAAGCCACCTTCATAGAGATATTCTTTGATGACAACCAAACCATATCACCCACCTTAAACCGGGGACCAATGGTTCTATGCCGGTTGGAAAACCGCTGGGCCTTTTCCTGGGAGAGAGACAACTTATCCACCACTTGGTCCCAGATCTGGTGCATTCTCTCCACCACAGTGTCAACACCTGGGCTGGCAGAAGGCTCCACCTGCCCTGAAGAAAATCGAGGGTGAAACCCAAAGTTATAAAAAAAAGGTGACATCAAAGTGGCAGAACTAGCTCTATTATTTTAAGCAAATTCGGCCAAGGGCAAAAATGAAACCCAATTATCCTGATCAGCAGAAATAAAACATCTCAAATATGACTCCAAAGTCTGGTTTGTTCTCTCCGTCTGCCCATTGGTCTGAGGGTGAAATGCAGAGGAGAAGGACAACTGAATTCCCAGCTTGGAACAGAAAGCCCTCCAAAATCTAGAAACAAACTGAACTCCTCTATCAGATACAACAATCTCAGGAATCCCGTGCAAGCGAACCACCTGTTGCAAAAACAAGGGCACCAACTCTGAGGAAGATGGCAACTTAGGGAGTGGTACAAGATGAACCATCTTAGAGAATCTATCACAAATCACCCAAATAACAGTCATTCTCTGAGAGACAGGCATATCAGAGATAAAATCCATTGAAATATGGGTCCATGGCCTCCGGGGCACCGGCAAAGGCATCAACAACCCACTAGAGCGAGAACAAGGTTTAGACCGGGAGCAAGTCCCAGAGGACTGCACAAAATTCCTGACATCACGAGACAAGGCGGGCCACCCAAAAGACCAACTCACCAAATCTCTAGTACCAAAAATACCTGGATGACCAGCCAATGCGGAGCAATGAACCTCAGACATCACTCTCTTCCTCCACTGGTCAGGAACATACAATTTTCCAATGGGACAACGCTCAAGTTTGTCCTCCTGAAATTCTTCCAGAGCACGTCTCAAATCGGGCGAGATGGCAGAAAGAACTACCCCTTCACCTAAGATGGTAGCAGGCTTGGTCACAACAGGAGAATCAGCAAAGAAACTCCTAGAGAGGGCGTCTGCCTTGATATTCTTAGTTCCAGGAAGAAAAGAGACCACAAAATCAAAACGTGTAAAAAACAAGGCCCACCTAGCCTGTCTAGGGTTCAAGCGTTTAGTCGACTCTAGGTAAATCAAATTCTTGTAGTGAGTGAGTACAACAACTTGATGTCTAGCTCCCTCCAACCAATGTCTCCACTCCTCAAATGCCCATTTCATGGCTAACAGTTCCCGATTCCCTACATCATAGTTACATTCGGATGGGGAGAACTTTCGGGAAAAGAAAGCACAGGGATTCATTTTAGATGTTACAGGATCTTTTGGGGACAAAACAGCTCCTGCACCAATCTCAGAAGCGTCCACCTCTACCTGAAACGGGAGTGAGACATCAGGTTGCCGCAAAACCGGAGCAGAAGTGAACCTTCGCTTCAGCTCCTGAAAGGAAGAAACAGCCTCCGGAGACCAATTCAGCACATCAGCCCCCTTCTTACTCAAATCAGTCAATGGTTTAGCAATACCAGAAAAATTAGCTATAAATTTACGATAAAAATTAGCAAAATCCAAAAACTTCTGGAGGGCCTTTAAAGAAGTGGGCTGAACCCAATCATAAATGGCCTGTACCTTGGCTGGGTCCATTTCAATAGTTCACGGAGACAAAATAAATCCCAAAAATGAAATCCTCTGGAAACCAAAAAGGCATTTTGATCCCTTGACATACAGGGAATTCTCCCTCAAAATCTGGAACACAGTCCGAACATGTTCCACATGAGAGTCCCAATCCTTGGAAAAGATCAAAATATCATCCAGATAGATGATCAAAAATCTATCCACAAAGTCTCGGAAAATATCATTCATGAAGCACTGGAAGACAGAAGGGGCATTAGTGATCCCAAAAGGCATCACCAGGTACTCAAAATGTCCCTCCGGAGTATTAAATGCCATCTTCCATTCATCCCCCTGCTTAATGCGAATAAGATTATACGCCCCCTGAGGTCAAGTTTGGTAAACCAGCAAGCACCTTTGACTCTGGAGAATAGATCAGAAATCAGGGGTAAAGGATACTGATATTTAACAGTAATTTTGTTGAGGGAATGATAGTCAATACAAGGCCTTAATGAACCATCTTTCTTGGCCACAAAAAGAAACAGCACCTAAGGGTGAAGAGGATGGTCTAATATGACCCTTCTCCAACGACTCCTTAATATAGGATCACATAGCCTCGTGCTCGGGTACAGATAAATTGAAAAGTCGACCCTTGGGAAATTTACACCCAGGGCTCAGCTCAATTGCACAGTCATAACTCCTATGAGAAGGCAAAGACGCAGACTCATTCTCACTAAATACATCATAAAAATCAGCCAAATAGTCAGGAACATCATGCGACTGGGGAGAGGTGGAGAAAATAGGAGCGTCACTAAGGGCACACGGACAACCCCAACTCCCCACAGACACAGATTTCCAATCCAAAACTGGATTATGTATTTGCGACCAGGGAAACCCCAGAACGATGGTATAATGCAAATTATGCAACACCAAAAATCTGCAATTTTCTTGATGGTCTGGGGCGACCCGCATTACCACCTGGGTCCAAAACTGAGGTTTATTCTTCACCAAAGGAGTAGCATCAATACCCCTCAAAGGGATAGGCGTCCGCAGAGGTGTCATAGGAAACCCACAATGTTTAGCAAAATCCAAGTCCATCAGGTTCAGAGCTGCTCCCGAATCCACAAAAGCCTTAGCGGAAAATGTGGACAGGGAGCAGATCAGAGTAATTGCCAGAAGAAACTTAGGTTGAACACCACCCACAGCAAATGTGTGTGCAAAACGTTTCTCTCGTTTAGGGCAGACAGAAATAATATGAGAGGCATCTCCACAGAAAAAACACAGCTTTTTATGCCTTCTGAACTCCTGACGTTGCGCCATAGACAAAACTCTATCACATTGCATAGGTTCAGACATTTGTTCAACAGGTGGCATCACCTCTCGTGCAGTTTTGCGTTCACGCAAATGCCAATCAACCTGAATGGCTAATGACATAGAATCATCCAGACCAGAGGGAACAGGAAATCCCACCATAGTATCTTTTACGGTTTCTGACAAACCCTTCTGAAAGAGAGCTGCCAAGGCACCATCATTCCAGGTAGTAAGGACTGCCCACTTTTGGAATTTTTGACAGTACAACTCTGCAGAATCCTGACCCTGGCTCAATGCCAACAGGGCCTTTTCAGCCTGATCAATAGCATTAGGTTCATCATACAACAACCTCAAGGCCTGAAAAAATGCGTTCACATTAGTCCGAATAGGATCATCAGGTTTCAAAGAAAACGCCCAATCCTGGGAATCGCCGCGCAGCATAGAGATGACAATTTTAACCTGCTGCACAGAGCTCCCCGATGAGTTAGGCTTCAAGGCAAAAAATAATTTACATTTATTCTTAAAATTCAGAAATTTTGACCGATCCCCTAAAAACACATCAGGAGTAGGGATCTTTGGTTCAGCAGCATGTGAATGAGCAAGATAGGCGGAAATTCCCTGCACTTCAGCAGTAAGCTGCTCCACACGATCAGACAATTGCTTAATCTCCATTGAGAAAAAATTCCCCCTACGGCCTCAGAGAAATAGAGGAAAAAATATACACAAAAAAAAAAAATTCTGACACTTTTTTTTTCTTTTTTTTTTTTACAATTCTTTCCTGCTATTGAGTACCCTAGAATCTGCGGAATGGCTGGTGATTCTGTTATGAATGAGTCACTGGAGGAGGAGAAAAGAAAAATACAAGCTAAGTCCAGAAAACCAGAGAGGTTGGTAGCTATCGGATTGCAGACCCCTGATCCTATACACCACAACTAACAGTACCCGTGGGGGGTTCCTACGGTGCCCTAGACCCCTCGTCACAACCGGAGAACTACATAAGCCTAAAGAAGGAAAGGGGAAATCTAAACTGCCCCAGAGCAGACCCCAAAGCAATAGACAGCCCCCAACATGTTTTGTCGGTGAAATACAGATGAAAACACAAACACAGACAGAAAGACAGGCTGAGGAAACGATGGGGCCCAAATAACTAGATAGGACAGGACAGAAAAGATGCTGGCTGCAATCCGCAAAAAACCCTACCAAAAATGTCCCAACCGCCTGATAGGGAAAAAGGCCCTGAAGTCGCTAGACTTCAAAATCACTATATCAGCACTCAGGTATATTCTGAAAACAGAACAAAGAGATCAACTGATCAGAGACAAAAATGGAATTCAGCCAGTCCCAACCAGGACTGGCTGAATACAAACACTAAGGAAACCAGACAAAATCTCATGGAATAATAGCAGTGCAAAAACTTAGCTTTTAGTAGGCAGGAACTAAACTGGATGCAAGAGCTCAGAGCAGAAAGGATCACCAGCAGCCCTGCAGGGCGTTGGCTTCCTTATATCCACTCAGAAACTCCAGATGTCCAATCACACGCCGCCTGTCCAGATGACAGGTTCTTCCCATCCCAATCAATTTCACTACCTCTCTTCACCAGCAGAGGGAGTTCATCAGACATCAAAGGTGAAGGGGAGAATGAACTCACAACAGTCATAACTAACAGTACACAATAGGAGAATGTAGTGCAGCAAGGATCCATCTATACTATGGTAAAATAAATGAGATTACTCTAAACTTTGAAAATAGTCCCATGAAATAAATGTTGACAAAAAATGTCAAATTATCAGAAATTCAGGCTTTGAGTCTGTAACTGCATATGAGAAAATAAGCAAAAAAAAAACCATCCACACTCATAGTCTTTGACTATCTCAAAGATGTCCTGTCACCAGGTCAAAACTGGCTAGATTTTGCTATTAATTTATTCTCACTGTTCTCATTAATATATTTTTTTTTTTAATTCTCAATGCGATTCCAGCTATTTCAAACTTTTTATTTAGTGATAACACTTTTTAACAAATTTTCAAAAGTTGGCAGGTTCAGTTAGGAAATGAGCCATTTCTTAATGATTTTAATCTCTTGAATTTAAATCTGACAATGAAATGTTTTAGATCGCTCTTGTATCTATGATATCAGTTTTCCTTTTACTGCTGCATATAATTAATGCATAAAGGTTTTAGTACTTTGAAACATTATATTTGAAAATGCAAAGAAACAGAATATGTTGTTATGCTAATTTTCTGATATTTATTTAGTGGAAGCTTAGCAACAATTCAACTAATACATGTCTAAACACTGTGATGAATTATGAGCAGTCACAGAAATTGTACTACAAAATTAGGTCCTCATTCAGTGATAATAACTCTTTTTTGCTTGTCTCTTGTACTTCTGCATCAGATCTCTTACAATTGTCCAACAGTAATCGCCAAGCATTCATGGATTCTATTTTCCTTGATAGCTGTTCTCCATAGCCACAATATCTTAGTGAAATATCTCACCTTGCTAATCACTCACTGCTCTGCAGTTTCGTGGGAAAAAGTCTAAAATAAGAAAATAATCTTTAAGGACATGTTACAGCCAAGATCTTTATATGTTTTGAGGAGATATTTCACCAAATCTTCATAGTTATCTCTCCTTGAGTTTTCAAAAAAACACATGCAGTCTTTTCCTTGACCTGCAACAAATGAAGAAACTCCTCATTTTGAAGAAGCTTACAAATCTGAGGTCCAATAAAGACTTCTTTTATCTTTGCCTCACTCAACGTTGGACATTTTTCAATGAGATAGTTGAATGCTTTTGCAATTTTCTCCATTGCCTTTACAAAGTTCTTCATTAGGCCCAACTAGATATGCAAAATAGCAAAGCATAATCTTATGTGGGTCAACAAGTGCTGGATGCAGGACGTTTCTACCCGCTGGTTGAATTGAAAGTTGGAGAGGCCGGTCTCTTTTACTGTAGTGATATTCTCTTGCACGACTATCCCATTCACAAATAAAGCAGCTGGACTTTGTGTATATACCATCAAGACCAAGTAACTCACCACAGAGGGGCCACAAATGTTGATGATAGTTTAGGGCTGTTTCATGTTGACATAGGTTTCTTTCATGTGAACTACATGACCACCTGCAATTAATGGTAGTGTATTGCCATTATGCAGCAAGATGGCTGTTGATGTTGTTCCATGCAATAAGATAACCCTCCACAAAAAACTATTGGACAAGATCTTTATCACAGTTATGGAACAAATAAATCTGAACATTGCCTACTAGGAAGTTCTACTGCTGTTGCCTGGAACCTAAGAGCTCAGCCTTACTTTCAGGCAGATCCAAGTCTCTAACCAAAATATTTCGTTCACTTTGTGTTTTACAGTGTGGTTCAGTTGAGGTTGTTGAAAGAAAGTCTGAATCATGAGAGGAAGATGGTTCATGACACCAAGACTCTCTTCTTCCTCACTTGACTCAACTGAAAATATTTCTGGTGCTTTTGGAACCAACGGTTTTTCTATATGTGGTACTGGAAGTATTGCAGGTGGAATGTTTGGATACTGTAAAGTCGACTTCTTCTTCCTTGAAAATCCTTTCCAAATGGGGGGCACGATGCAGAAATAACAATTAATAGTGTTATTGGTTTTCTCTCTTCAGATCATTGGGACAGCAAAAGGCATAGATTGACTTTTCCAATGCAACCACTGGGCAAGATGAGGTGCATATTTATTGCAGACCAACTCTTGTCATGATCTTGTACTTTGCAGGAAAAATGCAAGTTGCAGGCTTTCCTTATCATATTAGTTAGGTTTTGTCTTTGTGACATAAAAGTGAATCCTCTGCTTTTGTAGCAAAAACTATCTGCTTTGCTAATGCAAGAAAGAGACATACCTGAAGAAACATATAGAAAAACATGTCAATATGCCTAAGAAGCTAAGCTAAGAAATCTTAAAACTATTTACCTTACACAGAGCATCTATAAAAGTAGGTGATACAACTGTAATTAGCATTACGTCATCAGAGCAGAGTTGGCATTTTTGGATTGGTCACCCTGAGAGGATAGAATACTAAAGGCTCAATAGACTAAATAGAGGATGTAATAGTCTAGCTACTAACAATGCTATAGTGATGATGTTCTGTCTCTGACATCTATTTTGTTATCTCTTATTATCTGTTTGCACAATTTTGCAGTTATTTATTAGTAAGAATATTGGAAAACTTGTATAGTCATTATCTTTATTTGTTTTTAGTGTTTTGGCTCCCTCTAGCGGCCAGAGTCATGTTCACAGTCCTATTTTCAGTTTTTTCCTATTTCTTATGTCTGAATTTCCTCCCATTTTTTGCAATGCATTATGGTAGCTCAGCCTCCATTTACTTCCATGTTTCCTTCATCCTGTATCCAAGAAGGAGCACATCCATTACATCCCCTTGCCATTGCATTGCCGGTATGTATTTATGTTTTCTATAGTTAATTTCTGCTCCAATGTTAACCTAGCTTAGTCAGTCATACCCCTAGGTCAGTTACCAGCTTTGTAAATGTTCATGCATAATGTACAACATGTTTAGTATCTATTTCTGCTGTACTATGCACTGATTGTATGTACAGTATATGATGGTTTACCTTTTCACTGCATCAATATACTATCACGTTCAATAAAACCTCAGACTCAGCCACAGTCTGCTTATTGGACTCCGTTATAATGGTTTATCTGTCTGTATAGCTACTGCCTCATCTAGTAAGGACAGAACATATGATGAAATAATAAAGATGCAATTGTTCTATAATAGTGCATAAAAGTTGGCATAAGCAATTACATCCTCCTCTGGATCTTAAAAATTAGAGCCAATCAGCAAATGGAAGCATCATATTCTCTTTTTGAGCACCACAAGAATAATTAAGTTCAACTGATTTCTTCTCTGAACCAATTTAGCTGTAGTCTCTACAAAGTGGGGAATGCTTACAGGGTAATGATGCAGAGCAGCCTAAAGACATGACCCAAGAGAATCCTGTGAGCACCATCCTATTGTAAAGACCATAAAATTTTCATTTCCAATCGTTTTTGATACAAGAGACAAGAAACACTAATATTAAAAACATTTACAAATCCAAAGAAGGGTAAAAATAACCATTTCTGTCAATGTAAGGATCAATGACCCTCCTTCAATGTGCTCGCTGAAGTTACCCAATGGACCGGTTGGTAAAATATTGGATATGCAGCACCGCGGAATAGAGTAGAATCCTTCTAATAGGTCCTATTTGTATTTAAAGAGAACCATGAGATACAATGTGCGAATAAACAAAATGCAATGAAGTAGATAGACCAAGATGTACACATAAAATAGCCAATGGATAATAATGAGACTACTCAATATAAGTCCTGATAAACCATTAACACAAATGTGCAAATAGGCAAAGTATGCAAACCCAGAGCAAGCAATCAAATAAGTAGCAACTAGAGATGAGCGACTTTGCCTTTTTTAGGGTCGAGTCGGGTTTCATGAAACCCGACTTTCTCAAAAGTCGGGTCGAACGAAATCGGGCGACAATAGGGAAAAGTCGGAGGCCGACTGAAACACGAAACCCAATGCAAGTCAATGGGGAAGCAAAGTCGGCAGTGAGTGGAGGACAGTAAACACACCTACAGTGCCCATTTCAATGCCAAAATCATCAATTCTTATTACTGAAGCTTGTCAACCTTAATTTACTTCATAATAATAGTTACGCATTGAAAACAGGGGGTTATTTGGCTAAAGTTGTGGAGGGGTAGGGCTGGCGGCAGGTTTTCGTGTGCCCTGGGCCAAAGAGTGTCAGTGCGCCCCTTTAACACATACTACAACTCATGATGCTCCAATACGGCACAGAAATATAGGTATAGTACAATGACAAATACTTCACTGCTTACATGACATGACTGATCTATTTTAAATTGTACAATAGCTCAAAAAAAGGAGAGTATATTACGCTATACAGTATTATGGCCACCATATTGTGCGTCATACAGAATGAGCCCCATATATTTCTCCATACAGAATAATTGGCCACATATAATGTTCCATACAGTATATGATGAGCTCCACATAATGCTACAGTATATGATGGTCCTCATGGACGATGCTCCAGCGTGTTATGGGCCCAAATAATGCGCCACAAATAATGGGCTCCATTTCTAATGATCCAGTGTATAATGGGCCCCATAAATGCTGCTCCAGTGTCTGATGTCCCCATTCTGGAATGCTCCAGTATATGATGGGCCTCATGGATGATGCTCCAGTGTATGATGGGCCCTAACAATGCGCATTATATAATGGGCTCCATTTGTAATGCTCCATTGTATAAAGGGCCCCGTAAATGCTGCTCCAATGTCTGATGTCCCCCATTTGGAGTGCTCCAGTATATGTTGGGCCTCATGGATGATGCTCCTGTGTCTTATGGGCCCTAATAATGCGCCATTTATAATGGGTCCCATTTCTAATGCTCCAGTGTATCATGTGCCCATAGATGCTGCTCCAGTGTATGATCTGCCCCATTTGGAATGCTCCAGTATATGATGGGCCTCATGGATGATGCTCCAGTGTATGATGGGCCCCAATAATGCTCCATACTGTATATAATGGGCTCCATTTCTAATGCTCCAGTGTCTAATGGGCCCCGTAAATGCTGCTCCAGTGTCTGATGTCCCCCATTTGGAAAGCTCCAGTATATGATGGGCCTCATGGATGATGCTCCAGTGTATGATGGGCCCTAATATTGCTCCATATATAATGGGCTCCATTTCTAATTCTCCAGTGTATAATGGGCCCCATAAATGCTGCTCCAGTGTCTGATGTCCCCTGTTGTGAGTTCATTTTCCACTTCGTCACTGAGGTCTGGTGAACTTCCTATTCTGGTGAGGGAAGGTAGTGAGCTTGATTATCAGGCACCTGAGCTTAATGATGATGACTGGCTGAGTGAAGTCACTGACTGGATCCAGTCTGTTTTTGCCTCCTGAGGTGACTCAATCATAACAGAATCACCCGCCATACCGCTGATCCTAGGGTACTCAATTGCCGGAAAGAATTGTGTTTAAAAAAAAAAAAAAAGTGTGTGTATATTCTTTCCTCTATATCTCAGAGGTCGCAGGGGGAATTTTTTTTTTTCTCTCAATGGAGATTAAGCAATTATCTGATCGTGTGGAGCAGCTCGCTGCGGAAGTGCGGGGAATTTCCGCCTATCTTGCTCGTTCGCATGCTGTTGAACCAAAGATCTCTATACCTGATGTATTTTTTGGGGATCGAACTAAATTTTTGAGTTTCAAAAATAATTGTAAATTATTTTTTGCCTTGAAGCCTAACTCATCAGGGAGCTCCGCGCAGCAGGTTAAAATTGTCATCTCTTTGCTGCGTGGCGATCCCCAGGATTGGGCGTTTTCTTTGAAACCAGATGAACCTATTCTGACTAATGTGAACGCATTCTTTCAAGCCTTGGGGCTATTGTATGACGAACTTAACGCTATTGATCAGGTTGATAAAAAACATGTTGGCATTGAACCAGGGTCGAGATTCTGCAGAGTTGTACTGTCAAAAGTTCCGAAAGTGGGCGGTCCTTACTACCTGGAATGATAATGCCTTGGCTGCTCTCTTTCGGAAGGGTTTGTCAGAAGCTGTAAAAGATACTATGGTGGGATTTCCTGTTCCCTCTGGTCTGGACGATTCTATGTCATTAGCCATTCAGGTTGTTCGGCGTTTACGTGAACGCAGGATTGCACGAGAGGTGTTGCCACCGGTTGAACAAGCGTCTGAACCTATGCAATGTGATAGAGTTTTGTCTAAAGCACAACGTCAGGAGTTCAGAAGGCGTAATAAGCTGTGTTTTTTCTGTGAAGATGACTCGCATATTATTTCTGTTTGTCCTAAACGAGAGAAACGCTTTGCACACACGTTTTCTGTTTGTGGTGTTCAACCTAAGTTTCTTCTGGCAATTACTCTGATCTGCTCCCTGTCCACATTTTCCGCCAAGGCTTTTGTGGATTCGGGAGCAGCGCTAAACCTAATGGACTTGGATTTTGCTAAACGTTGTGGATTTCCGATGACACCTCTGCAGACGCCTATCCCTTTGAGGGGGATTGATGCTACTCCTTTGGCTAAAAATAAACCTCAGTTTTGGACCCAGGTGGTCATGCGGGTCGCCCCAGACCATCAAGAAAATTGCAGACTTTTGGTGTTGCATGGTCTGCATGGTGCCGTTGTTCTGGGGTTTCCCTGGTTGCAAATTCATAATCCAGCTTTGGATTGGAAATCTGTGTCTGTGGTGAGTTGGGGTTGTCGGTGTGCCTTTAGTGAGGCTCCGTTTTTTTCCACCTCTCCTCAGTCGCATGATGTTCCTGACTATTTGGCGGACTTTTATGATGTATTTAGTGAGAATGAGTCTGCGTCCTTGCCTCCTCATAGGAGTTATGACTGTGCAATTGAACTGAGACCGGGGTGTAAATTTCCCAAGGGTCGGCTCTTCAATTTATCTGTACCCGAGCATGAGGCTATGCGGTCCTATATTAAGGAGGAGTTGGAGAAGGGTCATATTAGACCATCCTCTTCACCCTTAGGTGCCGTTTTTTTTTTTGGTGGCCAAAAAGGATGGTTCTTTAAGGCCTTGTATTGATTATCGTGCCCTCAACAAAATTACTATTAAATATCAGTATCCGTTACCCCTGATTTCGGATCTATTCTCTAGAGTTAGAGGTGCTTGCTGGTTTACCAAGCTTGACCTCAGGGGGCGTATAATCTTATCCGCATTAAGCATGGGGATGAATGGAAGACGGCGTTTAATACTCCGGAGGGACATTTTGAGTACCTGGTGATGCCTTTTGGGCTCACTAATGCCCCTTCTGTCTTCCAGTGCTTCATGAACGATATTTTCCGAGACTTTGTCGATAAATTTTTGATTATCTATCTGGATGATATTTTGATCTTCTCCAAGGATTGGGATTCTCATGTGGAACATATTCGGACTGTGTTCCGGATCTTGAGGGAGAATTCCCTGTATGTCAAAGGATCGAAATGCCTTTTTGGAGTACAGAGGATTTCATTTTTGGGATTTATTTTGTCTCCGTCAACTATTGAAATGGACCCGGCCAAGGTACAGGCCATTTATGATTGGGTTCAGCCCACTTCTTTGAAGGCCCTCCAGAAATTTTTTGGGTTTTGCTAATTTTTATCGGAAATTTATAGCAAAATTTTCTAGTATTGCCAAGCCATTGACTGATCTGACTAAGAAGGGTGCTGATGTGTTGAATTGGTCTCCGGAGGCTGTTGCTTCCTTTCAGGAGCTGAAGCGGAGATTTACCTCCGCCCCGGTTTTGCGGCAACCTGATGTCTCACTCCCGTTCCAGGTAGAGGTGGATGCTTCTGAGATTGGTGCTAGAGCTGTTTTGTCCCAAAAGGATCCTGTAACATCTAAAATGAATCCCTGTGCTTTCTTTTCCCGAAAGTTCTCTCCATCTGAACGTAACTATGATGTGGGGAATCGGGAACTGTTGGCCATGAAATGGGCATTTGAGGAGTGGAGACATTGGTTGGAGGGAGCTAAACATCAAGTTGTGGTCCTCACTGACCACAAGAATTTGATTTACCTAGAGTCGGCTAAACGCTTGAACCCTAGACAGGCTAGGTGGGCCTTGTTTTTTACACATTTTGATTTTGTGGTCTCTTTTCTTCCTGGAACTAAGAATGTCAAGGCAGATGCCTTCTCTAGGAGCTTCTTTGCTGATTCTCCTGTGGTGACCAAGCCTGCTACCATCTTAGGCGAAGGGGTAGTTCTTTCTGCCATCTCGCCCGAATTGAGACTTGCTCTGCAAGAGTTCCAGGAGGACAAACCTGAGCGTTGTCCCAGTGGAAAGTTGTATGTTCCTAACCAGTGGAAGAAGAGAGTGATGTCTGAAGTTCATTGCTCTGCATTGGCTGGTCATCCAGGTATTTTTGGTACTAGAGATCTGGTGAGTCGCTCTTTTTGTTGGCCCACCTTGTCTCATGATGTCAGGAATTTTGTGCAGTCCTGTGGGACTTGGCCCAGTCTAAATCTTGTTCTCGCTCTAGTGGGTTGTTGATGCCTTTGCCGGTCCCCAGGAGGCCATGGACCCATATTTCAATGGATTTCATCTCTGATATACCGGTCTCTCAAAGAATGACTGTTATTTGGGTGATTTGTGATAGGTTCTCTAAGATGGTTCATCTTGTACCACTCCCTAAGTTGCCATATTCCTCTGAGTTGGTGCCCCTGTTTTTGCAACGGGTGGTTCGCTTGCATGGGATTCCTGAGAACATTGTATCTGACAGAGGAGTTCAGTTTGTGTCTAGATTTTGGAGGACTTTCTGTTCCAAGCTGGGAATTCAGTTGTCCTTCTCCTCTGCTTTTCACCCTCAGACCAATGGGCAGACAGAGAGAACAAACCAGACCTTGGAGTCGTATTTGAGATGTTTTATTTCCACTGATCAGGAAGATTGGGTTTCATTTTTGCCCTTGGCCGAATTTGCTTTAAATAATAGAGCTAGTTCTGCCACTTTGATGTCACCTTTTTTTTGTAACTTTGGGTTTCATCCTCGATTTTCTTCAGGGCAGGTGGAGCCTTCTGCCTGCCCAGGTGTTGACACTGTGGTGGAGAGAATGCACCAGATCTGGGACCAAGTGGTGGATAAGTTATCTCTCTCCCAGGAAAAGGCCCAGCGATTTTCTAATCAACATAGGACCATTGGTCCCCAGTTTAAGATTGGTGATATGGTGTGGTTATCATCAAAAAATATTGCTATGAAGGTGGCTTCTCCTAAGTTTAAGCCTAGATTTATTGGACCTTACAAGATTTTGGAGATTATTAATCCGGTCTCTTTTTGTTAGGCTCTTCCTGTCACATTTAAAATCCATAATGTGTTCCATAAGTCCTTGTTGAAGAGGTTTGTTGAACCAGTTGTTCCTGGGGTGGCACCTCCGGACCCTGTATTGGTTGAAGGTAACATGGAATATGAGGTAGAGAAAATACTGGATTCCTGTCTGGCTAGACGGAGACTCCAGTATTTGGTTAAGTGGAAGGGTTATGGTCAGGAGGACAATTCCTGGGTCCTATGCCTCTGATATTCATGTCAAAAGATTGGTGCGTGCCTTTCATCGGGCTCACCCTGATCGCCCTGGTGGCGTGGTTGAGGGTTCGGTGACCCCTCCTCAAGGGGGAGGTACTGTTGTGAGTTCATTTTCCCCTTCGTCACTGAGGTCTGGTGAACTCCCTATTCTGGTGAGGGAAGGTAGTGAGCCTGATAATCAGGCACCTGAGCTTAATGATGATGACTGGCTGAGTGGAGTCACTGACTGGATATAAGGCTGCCGACGCCCTTCTGCCCTGCGGGTGATTTCTCTGTGGACTTCTAGGACACCAGTCTGATTCCTGCTCCTCTAAAGCTAAGTTTGCTGCTTTGCCTTTTTGCATTTGTGTTTTGTTTTTTGCCTTGCTTTTTTGGATTCTGCCATTAGCTGCTGGGGTGAGCTTAATTTCCTTTTGCCTGTTGCTCTGTCTTCAGAATATTCCTGAGTACTGACATAGTCTTTTTGAAGCCTAGCGCCTTCAGGGCCATTTTCACTGTCAGTCTGTTGGCTCTTATTTTCATAGGGTTTTTCATGCATTGCAGACAGCAGCCTTCCTGTCCTTTCCTATCTAGTTAGCTTGGGCCCCGTCTTTGCTCAGTCTATCTTTCTGTCTGTGTTGTGTTCTTTCTTCTTGCTTCACTGTCATTATATGTGGGGGGCTGCCTTTTGCTTTGGGGTCTGCTCTGGGGCAGTTTAGATTTCCCTTTCTGTCTTTAGGCTATCTAGTTCTCCGGCTGTGATCGAGGGGTCTAGGGCATCGTAGGAACCCCCCCTACTGCTAGTTGTGTTGGTAGGTTCAGGGGTCTGCAATCCGATAGCTGCCAACCTCTCTGGTTTTCTGGACTTAGCTTGCATTTCTGTTTTTGCCTCCTGCGGTGACTCAATCATAACAGTCCCCCATTTGGAATGCTCCAGTATATGATTGGCCTCATGGATGATGCTCCAGTGTATGATGGGCCTCATGGATGATGCTCCAGTGTTTTATGGGCCCTAATAATGCTCCATATATAATAGGCCCCATTTCTAATGTTCCAGTGTATCATGTGCCCCATAGATGCTGCTCCAGTGTCTGATCTGCCCCATTTAGAATGCTTCAGTATATAATGATGCTCCAGTGTCAGATTTCCCCCATTTTGAATGCTCCAGTATATGATGGGCCCCATTTTTAATTAACCCAGGCATGGTATGTGAAAGAGCTCCATGAAGTAATCTGAAGTGTGTGCTGCCGCATCCTTCACTTTTGGTGTGGGTGAAGGACACAAGGAAAGTGGTTGCTCCTGACCAGAAGCCTGAACTTACGACTCAGTGCTTGCATTTTTTTAAACTTCAGAAGAGGAGGCGATAGAGCTGGAGGCTGTTTCAGCAATGTAAGCCAAAAACAGTTCCTGATGCTCTGGCTTTAAAAGCAGTCTACCTACTTCCAGAAAACGGAGCCTTACAGGCCTTCCAGAGCTACACCATGACGCAGGCTCAACACCTCCTGCCTTAGCTACTATTGTGTTTTTGGCACTATTAGCAGATGCACCACCACCACCATCAGTACCAGGTGGCCCCCCACGCCCACATCCATGCCCTCTTCCACCATACTTCCTCATGTTTTAGAAAATTGACCAAAAATACCAGCAGATATATGGTACTATATCAGAAACGCACAGCTCTACACAGTCTAGGGATAACAGTAAATCTACGTATATATTTCATGAGTCATGTACAGACGCTCACAGGCTCAGTATGGATTACCCAATAAAATAAAAAGGTGAAAGGGTACAGTATCACCAGATACAAGGTATATATAGTATAGTGTAAATATTCTGAAACTCCATATACATTTCAGGAGGCAGACACAAACGCTCTCAGGCCCAGTATGGATAGCACAAGAATATGAAAAGCTGTAAATGGGTAATGTAACACAAGCGTACAGCTGTATACAGTGTTGAACAAATTTTAAATCTCGGCATATATTTCCGGAGTCACCCTCAGACGCTCACTCAGTCTGGGTTTGACCATAATAAAAAATGTTGTAAAAAAGGTACTGGATAGCAAGATAGCAAGTATATATATTATAGGGTACAATTGAAATCTTCGTATACATAGTCCCATAGTCAGTCTCAGACACTTATTCAGTATGGATTTGACCGTAATACTAAATGTCGAACAAAGGTACTGTATAACAAGATACAAGCTGTATCGAGTATAGGGTAAAAATTGGTTTCTCCGATTCACAATATATATAGAAGGCGTAAACCACACACGCTCGCTCACTATGGATGATACCGTAATACAAAATTTTGAACAAAGGTACTGTATCAGCACATACCAGGTGTATCCAGTCTAGAGGTAATTGTAAATTTCCATCTCTACTTCCGGAGTCAGACACAGACACTCACAGGCTCAGTATGTATTCCACCAGAATTTAACAAGTAGAAAAAGGGAAAGGTAGTCAAAGCGTACAACAGTATACAGTATTGTGGTACTTTTAAATCTTCGTTTATATTTCAATCTCAGTAAACCAGTCCAGACTCTCCACTACTGGAAACTAAATGGATACAAGTACAGACGGAAAGTCGAGTGTTAGCAGAAGTTTGGGAATTACTCATCGCGGGAAAACCTCCCGGTAGATGTTGCAGAGGCAATGCAGACCCTCAATTACTGTGTCTGTGGAGACAGTGAAAATGGTTCTTTGTGAAGAAAGGATTGCTTTATCGCAGTAGCGTGGATCACATCACCTTTACTCATCTCCATCAAATTGTGATCACAGGGAGAGATGTAGACAAGGTCCTCACTGTCTATCATGATGTGTCTGCATTTTGGAGTGCAAAAGACAGAAGCCACAGACTGTAGCCGATTCTATTGGATTGGCATGAGAGGAGACATTGAAAAATGGTGGCAGGAATGTCTCATGTCTGTGACTATCACAACTGTGAAAGGTGATCATAAAGCACCACTGCATCCGCTTGTAAGTTGACGTCCATTACAAATGGTAGCCATTGATCATCTGAAGGTAGAGGCCAGCAGGATAGGGCATAGCTACATCTTAACCATCATCGATCAATACTCCAAATTTCTAGTGGCCGTCCCTGTGAAGGATTTAACTGCCCAGACTACACAGCGGTGGAGCAGGGAGAGATAAGTATTGCAACTTGCAAGTGCTGTGGCCATGACCAAGCAGGGGGGCACACTCGTTGTCGACGGTACTGGCACAGGGACCCTCATAGTATGCTGGTGTGTCTGATGGCGAGTGGCCCCCCCACCATCAGAGACACTGTATTGTACTATGAGGGGCCCTGTGCCAGTGCCGTCAGCCATCTGTGGTCCCATCCACCTGTTCAGAGCAACGGCACTTGCCTTGGTGCGCCAGGTGTTGACCCCAGCCATTGGGGGGGCAACCCAGTTAGGAAGATTTAAAAAATGGCATATGTTGATGTGTTGGCTGGACATTCAGCTGCTGCAAAGGATGGAATTGGGCAAGTCCGAGGAAGAGGAGGACAAAAGCGAGGCAGTTTTCTGGCAACCTCTGTGTCATCAGGGGAAGATGGGACAAAATACTTTGAAACCCATGCATGGTTCATTTTAATGAAGGTTAGATCATCAACATTTTGGGTCGACAGATGGGTCCTTTTTTTCTGTCAGGATTGATCCAGCAGCACTCAAGAATCTTTCAGATAACACACTAGCAGCAGGGCAAGTGAGCTCCTGTAAGGCATATTGTGCCAATTCAGGCCAGGAGTCCAGTTTAGAGGCCCACTAGTCAATTGGGAATGACCTGTGAGGGAGAACATCGATATGGGAGAAGTAGTTTGTAACCATAGTTGACAACTGCTGTCTCCTGTCACTTTTAATCGATGCAGTATTAGCAGTCGTGTGAGCGGTACTTGAGGAATCATTCCACAACATGGTCATTAAACCCCTGTCTCCAACGCCACTTCAGCTGTGTGCACCACGAACACCTCTTCCATTGTGCCCACTATGGCTTGTGGGAGAACCAGCACTGCTCCTGTGTGCTGGGAAAGCCTCAAACTAATGGTTTACCAGAGTTGCTTGTTTGTTAGCCAATATTATCTCTACGTTCTCCTGTGGCATGATGTTGTGTAATATGCCTTTGTAGCGTGGATCGAGGATGCTGGCCAGCCAGTAGTCGTCATCACTCATCATTTTGGCAATGCGGGGTCCATTTTTAGGATCCGCAAGGCATAATCGCACATGTGGGCCAATGTTCCAGGTGTCAATGATGCACTGCCAGTGGTTGGTGGAGGAGCACTTTCTGGCAAATCCACATCCCTCCAGTCACGCACAAACCCTGTACCAGACCTTGGAACACCAACATTTTCTCTTGCCCCCTGAGAAGCATCCTCCTGCCCAAAATAATCATCCCCCTCATCCTCCTCTTCCTCCACCTCGTCCAGGACAGTTCCCTGACCAGACAATGGCTGACTGTCATCAAGGCTTCCCTCCTTCTCCTCCTCCGCTGCAGACGCCTGATCCTTAATATGCGTCAAACTTTGCATGAGCAGACACATAAGTGGGATGCTCATACTTATGATGGTGTCGTCTGCAATTACCAGCCGTGTGCATTCCTCAAAACAGTGAAGGAATTTACAGAGTTCTTTCAGCTTTGACCACTGCATACGCGACAATTCCATGTATTCCCTCAAACTGCCTGCCCGTGTATCCTCCCACAAATGCATTACAGCCTGCCTCTGTTCGCACAGCCTCTAAACCATGTGCAGGGTGGAGTTCCACCTTGTTGCAACGTCTATGATTAGGTGGTGCTTGGGGAGGTGGAGCGATCGCTGCAGCTTCTGCATACGAGTGGAGTGGCCGTTTGAGCGATGGATGTGCAAGCAGTCTTCACACCTTAGGGAGCAGGGATGTTAACTCTGGATAATTATTAAGGAAGCACTGCACCACCAGGTTCAAAGTGTGTGCCAGGCAAGGTATGTGTGTGAGTTTTGCACGGGCTATGGCTGCCACAAAATTACTGCCGTTATCACTGCCTACCTTGCCTGCCTCAAGATGTAGACTGCCCAGCCATGGCTCAGTTTGTCACTGCAAGTATTTTGCCAGTACCTCCGCGGTGTGACTGTTGTCGCCGAATGATGTCATCTTTAACACAGACTGCTGACGCTTACCACTAGCTGTTCGATAATGGGACACCTCGTATGCAACACTGCCAGCTGTGGATGGAGTGCTCGTGTGACTGCACTCTGTGGATGAGCTTTTGCTGATAGAGCAGGAGGAGGATCGAAAGCCTACAGCCAACTGTTTCCTATACCATGGGCTAGGCAGCACTGTTCTGCCGCCTCTGTCCCCAGTGAAGCCTGCATCCACCACATTAGCCCAGTGCGCATTGATGGACATGTCACGGCCCTGGTCATGCCTACTTGTCCATGCATCTGTTGTGAGGTGCACCTTTCCACTCACTGACTGTTTTAGTGCATGGACAATACGGTCTTTCACATGCCGGTGGAGGACAGGGATGGTTTTTCAAGAAAAGAAGTGCCGACTGGGCAGGTCATAGCGTGGGACAGAGTAGGCCAAGAGGTCGCGGAAAGCTTCGCTTTAACCAAATGGTAGGGCATCTTCTCTAATGAGATTAGTTTAGCAATGTAGGCGTTCAAACACAGTGTACGCAGATGAGAGGATGAGTACTTTCTTGTCCTACTCAGAGTGTCTGGTAGGGTGAGCTGGACTGGAGAGCTGAATATGGGGGAAGTAGCGGTGGACCGGATGGAGTGAGAGGGGGTTGGTGATGGTATTGGTGGTGTTGGCCTAGATTCAGTGTTGTGTTGCAAAACCATTGTGATTCCCTGAGTGCTTTGGCCTTGTGACGACACCTCCACATTTAGTGCTGGTGGTGTGCTTAACGGTGGTGGTGGTCTTACAGTGGGGGAAGCGATGGAGCGTTGCTGGCTACCTTCAGTCGGAGCAGGTGCACATGTGCAACCTGAGATTTTGTAGTCCGTCCACGCTTGCAAGTGTATGTTGATTAAATGTCTAAGCATGCAACTGGTATTCAAATTTCTGAGTTGTTTACCTCGGCTAAAGGTCCTTCCACACTTCTTACAGGTAACCTTTGCCTCATCAGTAGGATTTTGGACAAAGAAGTGCCACACTGCACTCTTCCTACTATGGTATACATTTTCTGGCCTTGCACGCTGTGCTAAGTTGACCGTCTGGCCAAGCTGTCCTGCAACTCTTTCAGTTTTTGTTCCATGTTTTTGTACAGCTATGGGCCTGCCAGATAACCGCTGCTGCGATGTCAATGCCTGCTGCGGATCCTTCTCCTTATCTGAACTATTGCCAGCGCCACCCTCCTCCCCCAATGGATGCCAATCCGGGTCCAGAACTGGGTCATCCATCACCTCTTCTTCAAAGTCATGTGCACCTTCCTCTTTACCTTCCTCTATGTCACCGTGTAAGGTGGTATAGTATGCAGGAAGGGGCATCTGAGTTTCATCAGGGTCAGATTCTGGCTCATTAGACTGCGAGGGCAATGTAGTGCTCTGGATAGATGTACCAGCAGAATCATCTAGCAGTGGCTGTGCATCAGTGCACTCCATGTCAGATTCATCTTGGACTGGGGAATTCAGGATTTGAATGGATAACCCAGGCATGGTATGTGAAAAGAGCTCCATAGAGTAATCTGAAGAGTGAGCTGCCGCATGCTTAACTTTTGGTGGAGGTGAAGGACACAAGGAAAGGTGCTTTTCCTGACCAGAACCCTGCACTTCGTGTTTGCAGGTTTCGAACGTTCAGAAGAGGGGGCAAGAGCTGGTGACTGTTTCGGAAATGTATGCCAAAACCTGTTCCTGATGCTACGGCTTTAAAAGCGGTTTTCCTACTCCAAGAAAAGGCAACCTTACAGGCCTTCTTGGGCCAGAGGATGACGCAGGCTCAACACCTCCTGCCCTAGCTGCTATTGTGCTTTTGCCAGAACCAGCCGATGCACCACCACCATCAGTACCAGCTGCGCCCCCCTGCCCACGTCCACTGCCTCTTCCACCATACTTCCTCATGTTTGGGAAAATGTACCAAAAATACCAGCAGATAGATGGTACTGTATGAGGAGGGTCCAGCTGTGTAAGGTGTATTAAAAAAATTAAATCTACGTATATATTTTGTTAGTCACAGACGCTCTCACAGTATGTATTGGACCGTAATCCAACAAGCAGATATAGGGAACTATATCAGAAGTGTACAGCTGTATATGTTTTTTGTGTAACTAACAATCTCCGTATATGTATTTACAGAGTGTCACACACACACGCTGAATCTGTATAGATGTGATTGTAATGCGAATGGCAGATATACAATACTGTTTGAGAATCGGACAGCTCTATACGGTGTGTGTATGGAAAATTGTCAATCTCCGTCTATTTGTATAGGGACTGACACACGCTGTCTCTGTCTAGTTTTGACCGTCATCAAACAGCAGATATATGAAACTGTTTGAAAAGCAGACAGCACTCTAAGGTGTAGTTCTGGAAAAACTCCTCGGCTTTTTTTTTTCAGAGACACACACTGATAGCTTCTATTTGTCCGTGATACAAGGCGGTACACGGTAGTGTTTGAGGAGCGTACACTGCTATACGGTGTCTGTATGGAAAATTGTCAATTTCCGTCTATTTGTATAGGGACTGACACATGCTGTTTCTGTCTAGTTTTGACCGTTATCAAACAACAGATATACGAAACTGTTTGAAAAGCGGACAGCACTTAAGGTGTAGGTCTGGAAAAATGGAAAAACTCCTCATTTTCTTTTTCCAGAGTCACACACAGAAAGCTTCTATTTGTCCGTGATACAAGGCGGTACACGGTAGTATGTGAGGAGTGTTCACCGTTATACGGTGTCTGTGTGGAAAATTGTCAATCTCCGTCTATTTGTATAGGGACTGACACATGCTGTCTCTGTCTAGTTTTGACCGTACTCAAACAGCAGATATACAAAACTGATTGAAAAACGGACAGCTCTCTAAGGTGTAGGTCTGGAAAAATGGAAAAACTCCTCGGCTTGTTCTTCCAGAGTCACACCGAGATACAGTTGTGGCCAAAAGTATTGACACCCCTGCAATTCTGTCAGATAATACTCAGTTTCTTACTGAAAATGATTGCAAACACAAATTCTTTGGTATTATCTTCATTTAATTTGTCTTAAATGAAAAAACACAAAAAGAGTTGTCCTAAAGCCAAATTGGATATAATTCCACACCAAACATAAAAAAGAGGGTGGACAAAAGTATTGGCACTGTTCGAAAAATCATGTGATGCTTCTCTAATTTTTGTAATTAACAGCACCTGTAACTTACCTGTGACACCTAACAGGTGTTGGCAATAACTAAATCACACTTGCAGCCAGTTGACATGGATTAAAGTTGACGCAACCTCTGTCCTGTGTCCTTGTGTGTACCACATTGAGCATGGAGAAAAGAAAGAAGACCAAAGAACTGCCTAAGTACTTGAGAAACCAAATTGTGAGGAAGCATGAGCAATCTCAAGGCTACAAGTCCATCTCCAAAGACCTGAATGTTCCTGTGTCTACCGTGCGCAGTGTCATCAAGAAGTTTAAAGCCCATGGCACTGTGGCTAACCTCCCTAGATGTGGACGGAAAAGAAAAATTGACAAGAGATTTCAACGCAAGATTGTGCGGATGTTGGATAAAGAACCTCGACTAACATCCAAACAAGTTCAAGCCGCCCTGCAGTCCGAGGATACAACAGTGTCAACCCGTACTATCCGTCGGCGTCTGAATGAAAAGGGACTGTATGGTAGGAGACCCATGAAGACTTCTTACCCCGAGACATAAAAAAGCCAGGCTGGAGTTTGCCAAAACTTACCTGAAAAAGCCTAAAACATTTTGGAAGAATGTTCTCTGGTCAGATGAGACAAAAGTAGAGCTTTCTGGGCAAAGGCATCAACATAGAGTTTACAGGAGAAAAAAAGAGGCATTCAAAGAAAAGAACACGGTCCCTACAGTCAAACATGGCGGAGGTTCCCTGATGTTTTGGGGTTGCTTTGCTGCCTCTGGCAACTGGACTGCTTGACCGTGTGCATGGCATTATGAAGTCTGAAGACTACCAACAAATTTTGCAGCATAATGTAGGGCCCAGTGTGAGAAAGCTGGGTCTCCCTCAGAGGTCATGGGTCTTCCAGCAGGACAATGACCAAAAACACACTTCAAAAAGCACTAGAAAATGTTTTGAGAGAAAGCACTGGAGACTTCTAAGGTGGCCAGCAATGAGTCCAGACCTGAATCCCATAGAACACCTGTGGAGAGATCTAAAAATGGCAGTTTGGAGAATGCACCCTTCAAATATCAGGGACCTGGAGCAGTTTGCCAAAGAAGAATGGTCTAAAATTCCAGCAGAGCATTATAAGAAACTCATTGATGGTTACCGGAAGTGGTTGGATGCAGCTATTTTGGCTAAAGGTTGTGCAACCAAGTATTAGGCTGGGGGTGCCAATACTTTTGTCTGGCCCATTTTTGGAGTTTTTTGTGAAATGATCAATGTTTTGCTTTTTGCTTCATTCTCTTTTGTGTTTTTTCATTTAAGACAAATTAAATGAAGATAATAATACCAAAGAATTTGTGTTTGCAATCATTTTCAGGAAGAAACTGAGTATTATCTGACAGAATTGCAGGGGTGTCAATACTTTTGGCCACAACTGTAGCTTCTATTTGTCCGTGATACCAGCCAGTGCATGGTAGTGTGTGAGGAGCGTACACCACTATGTGGTGTGTGGAAAAATGAACACTCGGTAACTCACCACAACAAAATAATAAAAGTTGGAGTGCTTTGAAAAAAGCAGTTTGAACAGCAGTGTGCACACAGCAATGCATCTAGCAGGTAGCCTTAAAAGGCAGCCTAATTACCACCAGCGCTGCTGCACTCAACAAAAATCCTCCCCTTTCACTGCACACTAACTGTATAGTGAAAAGCGCTATCAGCAGAAGCAGTTTTTTTTCTTCTTCCCTGCCTAACGCTCCCCCTGCTCAGAATCAGCAGCAGCACCTCTCCCTATTCTAAGATCGGCAGAAGTAAGATGGCGGTCACAGCCTTTTATACCCACTGTGACGCCACACAAAGCCAGCCAATCACTTCAATGCCCTTTTCTAAGATGGTGGTGGCCACTGCCCATGTCATCGCGTTGCCCACAGTGTGCGTCCTCCATCATTGGCTGAGAAAAGGCGCTGGAAGCATTATTTGAAACGTGACTTTGGCACTCTGATCGGCGACCTCATGGCCGACCTCACGCTTTCGAACGGCGAAACCCGACTTTAGCTAAAGTCGGCTATTTTTGAATTTTACCGACCCATTTCGCTCAACTCTAGTAGCAACCAAATAAATAATGAAGTCATGCATTGTGGGACCCTTATGTTGCTTGAAATAAAATAAGGAACAGGAACCATGTTCTGGGACCCGTAACGTTTTCAAATTTTAGTTGATTGGGCTGTGTGAGGACTTGTTTTCTGTGACCTGAGCTGTCATGTTTATTAATGCAATTATAGGATATAAACAATGTTTCAATTGCCTCTTATTACACTATTTGTCATGTTGTAGTGGAGGAAAAAATACAGTTCTGGCATTTAGATTTTTTGTCATTACAAAGTTTATAGATCGGATTACGGCGATTAATTTCACACTTTGATAGAACAGACTGTACGGATGCTGAGATAGCACATACATATATTTTTTAATGGGGAAAAGAGAAGTGATTTGAACTTTTACCTTTTTCATATTTCACCGTTCACTGTATTTGTAATATTCTTAAGAGACTTGAACCTGTGATCATCGCTTGTGCTATGTACAGCAACATCATAGTATTGCTATGGATAGCACAAATCTCTATCATCTATGAACATCTGTCAGAAGCTAGCATTCATAGGAAAACCATCATGACATGCTCCGGTATCTTAAGCAGACTCCCGAACATTATGGCAAACCATCAGCATCCCACGATTGCATGAAGTAGAATAATTCACCCCCCTGCCAACATTTAGGTATTAATTCCTATGAAAGGAGTCACAGATTAATGAAAAACCTCTCAGAAACACAAAAAACACCTTCAAGATGTATATATCACCAAGAAGATCAGAGAGTTTAGAAAATTGTATTTTTTATTAAATCAACAAATATTAAAAACCAAAATCAATTCAGAGTAGCACAAAAAGCAGGATTATATGGACCAAATTTTGTAATGTACAAGTATAGCAGCAAAATATATATATTAAAGATCAATTAAAGTGACATGCGCAGGACTGCATATCTCATTGCATCCAGGTACACCCCAAACAATGATCAAAATATCCTATCAGGGGTCATGTAAAAAATAGGGAATTTAATTTGAATACATTATAAAGTGCAGCAGTGCATATTGCATGTAGATCAACATATATGTAACATACTAAAGGTGCATCCTGATTCAATAACTTACATAAGACTGTGCCATAGAAAGTGCTAAAAAGAAAAAGACCTCTGCATTGTTAATAGCATGTGGCTTTAAGTGCAATTTAGTGCACTAGGACTATGAAGCAGTGATACAGAGATTGCATAGGAAAATAAGGGCTGTAACTTAATAACATCCAGTGCAGCAACAACAACAAAAAACACAACTAACCCACATATAAACTCAAACTGCCACCCACTATTAATAAAAATAGCTAATGTCGCTGTGATAATTTAGCCCTATAGGGAATCTAGCTCCCAACTCTATTATCCAGTAAGCTTATTGCTGCAGATGTTCAGTTGTGAAACTCAGCACACATAGGCTACACTGATTGTTATTGTAGCAGATGATCAGCTGTGAAACTCAGCACACATAGGCTACATTGGATGTTATTGTAGCAGATGATGAGCGGGTGATGAAGACAGTTCTCATCATTCTCCCCTGCTCGTGCTGCGATCAGCACTGACAGAGGACACTGTTGAGAGCTGTATTCAACTGATAACAACAAGAACAAAAACATCAAGAAAAACTGGGAGTTTTTATCCCTCAGAAGCAATAAATAAACAAAAAATAAATAATAAAGTCATAGAAGTGTCTCGTCATATATACAAAAATTCCCTTTAATAAATACCAAAAATTCATCAAAGACAAGACATAATGTACAAAATTACCAAAAATTCATCAAAGACAAGACATAATGTACAAAATTACAAAAAGTTACAAAAAGTAACACATATAAAACAGGCAGACAGTGATGCAGCCGTGATAGTGGCGTGGGGACTTATGTAAATAAATAGGGGCCAGAAACTCCCATGTAGATATATTGAACAATGGTCATATATTGTTAATGCATACAGATGTCACCACATAACATAGAGGTGAACAGGAGTAAAAAGAGGTAGAAATGACGAGAAAAGGCTCCTTATGTAAAGGGAAGCAATCACAATGCAATCATTCAAGCAGCGTTAGCAATAGTAGCCATGTGAAGTAAACAACCGGACTCCCCTTACCCATTGTAAAGGATGTAACCACGTCACGTGAACACCCCGACGCGCGTTTCGCACCTCGCTTCCTCAGTGGGCGATATAATCCCTCATGACCCCCTCGCTTAAATAGGCCACCATGTATTGGGATGGCCAGTCAGCTGCGCTGTGTGAAGAGAGCATGCAGAGGCGGAGCATCCGGTACCACCACCTCACTTCTGGTGTCGGACCTGCTGTGCTCCAGGAGCAAAGGCTCCACTGACATCAGTGGAACGCAAACACGCCATATCGACACCTTCCATGACAAAGGTAACCTAGGAGACGCCGATGGCTTGCGCAAGCACAGAGAGGCATTATAAGGCCAGCGTCACACTAGAGAGGAATACGGACGAGTGAGAGGTGTTAAAAAAACGCATCGCACACGGACCAATGATTCTCTATGGGGTAGCTCTCATCAGCCGTATTTTTGTCATGTATTTTATACGGTCCGTGCCAATTGCAGCATGCTGCGATTGTCAGCATACTACGACCGTAGTACGCCAATGCAAGTCTATGGGTGCGCAAAAATTACGCATTACACACGGACCACACGTGTGACTTGCGAAAAATACGCAGGACTTCTCCTGGTGACAGGAAAAGTTCCAAGCAATTATCAGGAAGCTTAGACATGCTAATTAGCTCAAAAAGCACTCCAGACATCCACGAAGTACGCCTCCACGGAGTACAGCATCATGGCACCCTACCTGAATCTGAATGTGGTGATGCTAATTGTTCTTGTGCAGGATCGCCCAGAATTATGGGACCAACAGGATGCACATTATGCCAACTGGGCAAGAAAGGAGGCTGCATGGAGGCGCATATGTCGCCAAATGTTCCCTGATTTTGGTGATCGGCCACGTGAGGAGCAGCAGCACATAAGTAAGTGCCCATAAATTTTGTATGTCAAATTACCTGCCATCAAAAAATTATTTTACAAGTAGGCCCCCCACATCCTGTGCTTCTGATATTGGGCTCTTGTGGCTTGCATATTATTTTTGGACCCACTGTTTGACCCTCCCTGAGAGAATTTTACCCTGTCCTCAAGCTCCTCATAATGCCTAGCAAAAACAGTTTAAAGAGTTGCTACTTGCCACATGAGCTACTGTGACCCTTTGCATCTGGCCTGGTTGCACCAATGCTATATGCCACCCTGGGTAGAACTCACACCCTAGTAGGCCGCATGAACTTGATACTAGTTCAAAAACTTGTTTTAGGCAAATTGTAATTTTTCATTCTTTTATGACACATTGCAGTCGAAGATGTGATGAGACGCTGGCGCAGCATCTGTGACCAGTATCTCCGTGAGTGCCAGCAACGGGCAAGAAGTGGTTTTGCGGCCCCCACAAAGTGGAAATATGTTTATTTCGACTGCCTCTCGTTCTAATTATGGATCTCAGACCATAAGTATACCAAAAACACCACATGACACAAATGCTTTATAGGACCCAATCCAAATTTTCCTTTTTCTACATTTTATATTTAATCACAGAACTCAGTCTAACCTCACTGAAAGGGAGACAGGGTCTGATTCAGAGGCCATCCTCGATCCTGTAGGTAGAGGGGTCGAGGTGTCTGGCCCATCTTGTGACCTTCCAAGGAGCCAGGCCCAAGTGACTTCTCCTGCTGGACATGAGCCTGCCCTACAACCTGGCCCGCCACCAGAAACACCACCACCAGGAACAGAGCCACTACAAGGACAGTCAGCTGCAGCACCACCTGACATCCAGGATGAACAGGGCAACAGCAGCAGCCCAACTGTTTGGCTAGAGGGCTCCCCCCAGCCTGCTGTGCCATCCCGGCGAGGTAGATGAAGGCGCCATATCCCTGCCACTGATACCAGGACCAATGTGGATACAGGGAACCAAAATTATCTTACCAGAGTTGCCACTGATGATGGGGAGGAGGCGTACTCATGCAGCCTTGCCCATTATCTTTGTTCCCTTCCCCGTGAGATGCGGCTACGTGTGCAGGGATCTATTCAGATCCTAACTGACACAAGCACACCCTGCAATACCCCTTATGAGGTGTTTGAGTTTCTGGAGAGGCGGCTGCTGTCACCCAGGAATCTCATGTATCTTAACCCACACCCCCAAGTGCTTGCTCAATCAGGGTCTGCGGTCCTCCTACACGTGGGCCTACACCTCACCCCCTTCCCCCTTACCCAACATTGGCAACATCATTCCCAATGTCAGGGTATAACCCAGCACACCAATATGGCCACTTGTTCCCAGCCAATGTTGGAGGCTGGTCCCAATCTGGTTGGCGACGACATGGCCATTTTGGTGGTTTAGACTCACGGCCCTATCAGCCCCAACAGAAGAGTCGTCTCCAATATCATAGTACCCAGTATCCACCTCAAGCCCATGAGCCGGCCCACAACCTCCATCATGGGCAAGAGTATGCCCCCACACAGGCCGATTGACAAGTTGGCCAAACTAGCCATCAGGCAATACAGGCTGAGCTGCCGCCTACATACTACAATTTATAAGTTTGTGCATTTTTTTGGTTAATGCTGTATTGTAACATTTTAAAAAATTTTTTTTGTTCTAAGGCCAATTATGGCCATTTTGCTAAATACCATATGGCTCGAATATGGCTTCACAAGGCCTTGAAAAAAAAGGAAACATAAAAAGTTTTAACTTTAAATTGTTGTTGTCTTTATCAATGATGCACTTACATCACAACATGCTGCCATATGCTTACACAGTGATTTAGAAAAAGAGAAAAGACATAAGGGGTTGTAATATATATAGTTTCCCAAAGGCTAAAAAAAAAAATTTACAACATAGACACAGCATGCTCTTGCCAAGAAGTTTCCCCCTCAGGTGACATAGTAATTTGTGAAAATATCACACACTTTGAGTCCAGAGAGTGGTCTACGTTGAGGGTTGATAGGTGGTCTCACCCTACGTACATTGTCTGACCCATGCACAACACCAGCAGAGGAGAAACAGTCATGTATCCTGGTGAAGTTATCAAGAATGCCACATGCTTTAATTTACTTCATTTACATTTTGTTCACTCAGCTGAATGGCAGACTGTAGGACCCGCCATTTGGCCCAAAGAATGTCAAAGGAACACTCCACCAGTCGCCGAGCACGTGATAGGCGCAAGTTAAAAATTCTGCGCCGGTGGTCCAGGTTGTGCCGGGGATATGGCCTCATGACATTGCGCGTTAACTGAAACGCCTCACCTGCAACAAGGACATAAGGGACTGATTCTTGAGTGAAGTCTGGTAGCTGGCGTGGTGGTGGTAGATCCAACTGGTTGGTGTGTAGCCGCTGACCCATAATGGAAGTATTGAAGACTCTAGAGTATCCCGTCCTTCCATAGGCCCCAATGTCAACAATTATAAACTTGTATTGAGGGTCGGCCAGAGCCAACAATACAACAGAAAAGTATTGTTTATAATTGAAGAACTGGGAGCCAGAGTTCGGCAGCTTACACACCCGGATATGTTTGCCATCAAGGGCCCCAATACAATTAGGAAACTGGCATTCCTCCTCAAAGTCCCTTGATATCCTCAACCAGTCTTCCATCCTGGGCTGGCCATGACGAGCTGATGTAGTCTTGACCATATTTGACTACATGTCGACCTGACTATGCCAGAAATGGTAGATCTTACAATGAGAAACTCATGGTGGAGGGCGGCATAAGACAGGTCACTGGACAGGAAGTTGAAGAACAACAGAAATGGAACATTTTAGAATGCACAAAGTAAAAAAACACCAGGTACATACATACCAAACTTGTTAGTGATTCATATCTACTAACACACATATATTTGGTCGCACAATCACTACGCGATATTGAGTACACATTACACATAACATTCTGGTCTTTAAGTTTATATATATGGAATAAAATGAGGGCATTAAACTTAGTAAAAAAATAAAAATACATACTTTGGGCAACACATCATGAACATAGAGAATGTGGTTGTGTTGTACATACCGTAATGTGAGTAGAAGTCGCTCCGCTGCAGATATAGCTTTGCGCATCCTTGTGTCCTGAAAGGTTATCCCAGGGCGCACTATCTCCAACAGTAGATCAAATGTTGCAAGGCTCATGTGACAGCATTGGTAAAATTTTTCCGGATGATCCCGCAGAGAAGAATAGAGGGGATGAAAATGACCTCTTGTGAGTCGTTGCTTCAAAAGTGGATGGACCCACATGTGTCTCCTCCTCCTCGGATCCACAATCACTGGGTATGGCTGGCCAAAGCGGCGAGACAAAACCCAGTTGAAGAGAACACGGTCAGTTGGGGTGAACTGAAGTGTGTCTGACATGTTTGCTAACAACCACCAAGACACCAACACTAGCACAGCACCAAAATGGGCAGATTGAAGGCTGCCACCTGATGTTGAGGCAATAAATAAGGTTGGTGCTGATGATTTAAAATATGTACAGGACTCAAAACCGTTAAATGTCTATTTTCCAAGGTTGCGGGAAAAAAACGCTATACGGATCACATACGGATTACATATGGATGCTTACAAGAGAAAAATACGCGGCCACACCTTGACAACGGATGACATACGGAGCACTATTTAGGGACCATTTATGCATATTACGGCTGTAGAATGCGGTCCATATTTCTCTACGTTGTGTGTGACTCCAGCGTTAGAAAGAAAAAAGGGGGAAAATAAAGCCGCATGGTTCCATGTAATAAATAAAGGGGGATATAGTAGCCGAGAGAGAAAATATATATAAGCTAAATAGATACAAGTGTATCTTAAACAGCATCTATGCAAATTAGTCCTGACTACCATCCTCCTAAAAAAAAAAAAGGAGGACAATACAAAATAATAATCATAGATACAGAACAAAAAATAAATATGCAAATAATGAATAAAAATAAAAAATAATGTAAATATAATAATGAAAAAATTATATATAATGAAAAATAATGAAATAATAATATGATAAAGCATGAATAATAAAGACATGAAAAAATAAAAAAATAAAAAATGTAATAAAAAATAATGAAATAATAAAAAAAATAGAAAAAAAACAAAAAAGTTTTTTTAAATAAACATACAAGATAATGACACATATATGGCAAGAGCAGCTTGAAATATAAACATGATGTAGGGATGGCTTCAATCCAAAAGACAGTGGCACCATTCATACGAGCAAATCGTTAGCTGCGGTACTAAAAACAAAAAATACAAAAATATATACAGTTAAAATCAAGAAGGATAAAAAGACCCCAGCAAAAGATAATTAGATTCAAGGCCAAAAATATATATACAACCTAACAGATTCATATAAATACATTCATCTGTATATATATATGTGCGTGCACGCACATACGTGCACACATGTGTATAAGTAATTGTCAAACAAAGGCAGTGAAAAATTACGCAAGAATTAAAAATATATATTATAATGGATCACAAGAAAGATGAGAAACTAAGTTTCTCATTTAATCCAGATGGTGTCATTGTACCTAACCTTATAATCCATTACATTCAAGTTGAGATAGTTTACGTTTTAAATTGCCACACCTGATTCCCCCATGGACCCGGTCAATGCCCCATACCCTAAGTAAGTCAGGGTTGCATGCATGTTTAAGCCTGAAGTGGCGTGGAACAGTTTTCAAAGAGGCTATGTCATCAGTGGTTGAAGCTGCCATAATGTCCCTCGCATGTTCCCTTATATGTATTCGCAATTCGCGAGATGTCAAACCCACATATATTAAACGGCACGGGCAAGTTGCATAATATAAAACATAATTGCTTGTGCAGGAAATATATTCACGAATTTTTTAAGTTTGTGTTCCATCTGAGGAGCAAAATGTAAAAGCTCTCTCAATATTCTTACAAGAAATGCAAGAACCACAGGGGAAGTAGCCCACACGTGGTCTACCCGTGTAAAAGGGCAAGGAAGGGCGGGAAACATAATGGCTCTTCACTAATAGATCTTTAAAATTATTACTTTTTCTGGCTGTCAGAAGAGGTCTTTCCGGTAGTGCCCAACTTAATACAGAATCAGTCTTTAAGACAGGCCAATGTTTATTCAGAATTCCTCTGATAGCATTCCACCTATTATTATAGGCTGAAATAAACCTAATAGTGTGGGTGTCATCAGCTCTCCCCCTGTTGTCGGACAGGAGGTGGCCATGATCGGATGTTTTGGCATATTGATAACCACGTTTTATGCACCGCCTGCTATATCCCCGTGCAAGAAATCTAGACCGAAGGTCAGCAGTCTGAGTCTCAAAATGCTCCATGGTCCTCAGGAACTGACCAATCGGTATAGCCTGCACTGTGGATTGGGGATGAGCAGATGAAGTATGCAAGAGTGCATTGAGAGATGTCTCTTTCCTGTACACATAAGTCTGGATCTCAAGGCCATGGGAAATCTCAATCTGGATGTCTAAAAAATGAAAATCAATTCTCTGCTTGTGGAACCTATGGGTCAATCTGATATTATACACATTATTATTTAATTGTGACATAAAGGCACCGAGGTCAATCTCAGTGCCCTGCCAGATGATCAGCAAGTCATCAATATACTGGTATCAGCACTGCATATGGAGGACGGCCGGGGCACCACCCCCAAACAACTCTCTCTCCCATAAACCGAGAAAGAGGTTGGCATAGGATGGTGCACAGGCCACCCCCATGGCAGTGCCCAGCCTCTGTACAAAGAAGCGGTCTTTAAAGGTAAAAAAGTTGTGCTGAAGGATAAACTCCAAAAGTTCCAAAATCAGAGATCGAAGTGATACATCCAGGTTGCTAGTATTCAAGAAAAATTCAAGAGCAGGTGGCGACTGATTAGAGTATCCATTCACGAAGTGGGGTCCTCATAATTTTTGACAACCACACCAGATAAAGCAGACAGCTGGGGGCTGGTATTCTTAGGCTGGTAAGGGGCATGGATATTCTCCCCATCCTAAAAATAGCAGCCCACAGCTAGAAAAGGCACATCAATTAAATACACCAACTCTGGTGCTTTACCAATCTCTTCCCACTTGCCCTGTGGCGGTGGCAAGTGGGGTTCACAGTTGTGGTGTTGATGTCACCTTTGTATTGTATTTTGACATCAAGTCTATGGCTTACTAATGGAGAAATGTCTATAAGATGCCTATCCATTACTAATCCTATAGTTATATTGTAAATAAACACACAGCCAGTATAAAGCCCTTTATTTGAAATAAAACAAAACACACTTTTTCTTTTTTATTTAAAAATAACAAGCACAGTTATACGCACCTAATGCATAACTCCATTGAAAACGTTATCTCCTGTAATAAAACAAACAAAAAAAAACTCCATATCTCTCATTTGTTTGATGTATTCCATGCCTTGGGATTAATAATTTTCAATCTGGATGGGGCCAAGATGCGACCGTCCAGGCTGAGAACCACTGATGAATGTGTTGGGGTGAGTGCAGCATCAGTGACCATCGTTGACCTCATCTAGGTTACCGCGAGTCACTGAGGCT
Source organism: Dendrobates tinctorius (assembly GCF_039654945.1). Lineage (NCBI taxonomy): Eukaryota > Metazoa > Chordata > Amphibia > Anura > Dendrobatidae > Dendrobates > Dendrobates tinctorius. The sequence continues at coordinate 28,697,232 of NW_027361771.1, forward strand.
GTGCTCCCAGCAGGCCTGAACTGCAGTGATTAGAGATGAGCAAAAATGTTCAGAAAATGACCACCAGACATAATTTTGGCATGAATATGGCACATAATAATAATAATCTTTATTTATATAGTAACAACATTAACAATACAATAATTACAGCAAAATTAGAGAACCCTGCTCTTTAGAGCTTACAATCTACAATGAGGTGGTGGATATACAAAGTACAGGTGTGTATTTACAATGATGGTCCAGCCATCTTGAGGGAGTGGGGGATAGATGGGTATAGTGAATGGGCTACACATGCACACTTTCACATAAAATGACTTTGATTAGTGAATGTGATAGGCCGCTCTGAACAAATGTGTTTTGAGAGAGCGCCTAAAACTCTGCAAATTGTGGATAGTCCTAATTTCTTGGGGTAGACCATTCCAGAGGATTGGCGCAGCGCAGGAGAAGTCTTGGAGTCAGGAGTGGGAGGTACAGATTAGTGTGGAGGTTAGTCGAAAGTTTGCAGAGAACAGCCGTCAGTTAGGCTTATAGACAGAAATGAGGGAGGAGATGTAGGGGGTGCCGCACTGTGGAGAGCTTTGTGGGTGAGAATAAGTACCGTATTTTTCGCTTTATAAGACGCTCCGGATTATAAGACGCACCACAATTTTTGAGGAGAAAAATAAGAAAAAAATATTTTTTAATAAATTGGTGGTGCCTCTTATAATCCTTGCATCTTATTGCTTACCGGGGTTGGTGGCTGCAGTGTAGAGGGGTCCCAGGCTCACTGCTGGAGGAGGCAGGCGTGGAGTGATGCTGCAGGCCGCATTCAGGGATGAGGGGGGGCTCCGATGTGTGCTGTTGCTGCTGCAGAGTCTTGTGCTGGTGTCAGGTTTCTCCACTTGTCCGGCGGTTGGAGGCCGGTGCTGCGGGTGCTCCGGTGCGGCGTTGTGTGCCCATCGATGCCCGGGGCTCTGCCGACATTGTTTGACAGACCAGAGCCCCAGCATTTCCTTGGTTCCCTGTATATGTGCGCTGAAGTGCCGTTAAAAAAAAAAATGGCCGCCGGCGCATGCGCAGATGGGATCTCGGGACCAGTTCTCGAGAGATGAGATCTGAAATCTCATCTCTCGAGAGCTGGGTCCCGAGATCCCATCTGCGCACGCGCAGCGGCCATTTTTTTGCAGGCACCACCGCGCGCACACAGGGAACCCAGGGAAAATGGCCGCCGGCGCGTGCGCAGATGGGATCTCGGGACCCACCTCTCGAGAGATGAGATTTCAAATCTCATCTCTCGAGAACTGGGTCCCGAGATCCCATCTGCGCACGCGCCGGCGGCCATCTTTTTACCGGCACACAGGGAACTGAGGAAATGCCAGGGCTCTGGCCTGTCGCACAATGTTGGCAGAGCCCCGGGCATCGACGGGCACACAACGCGGCACCGGACACACCCGCAGCAGCGGCCAGCAACCGCCGGACGCCCCGATCACAGCCTAGGTAAGGCATGTCCGCTTTGTAAAACGCACCCCTGTTTTCCCCCCAAATTTTGGGGAAAAAAAGTGCGTCTTACAAAGCGGAAAATACGGTACTTTGAATCCTATAATGAATGGGCTGCTAATGTAACGATTGATGAAGAGTGGACGCGTCCGAGTATCGATTAGTCAGATAGATGACCCTGGCTGCTGCATTAAGTATGGACTTGAGAGGGGAGAGTCAAGTAACAGAGGGACCAATTAATAGAGCGTTGCAGTAGTCCAGGCAGGAGTGGATCAAGCGACAGTAAGGGTTTTTGTTGCTTCCATGGTGAGAAAAGGGCGGATTCTTGAGATGTTCGGATTCGTGATTGGAAACATGAGCATTTTTCCTTAAAATTGGAAAAAGTTGGTAAAATTCAGTAAAAGTGCGGGAAAATAATTGTGCTATCACTAACGTATTTTAAAGTAGATAATGGATAGATAGATAAATATATAGATAGAAGAAAAGCCGACAATTCAGCTGCTGTATACAGTAAAATCACAGTATGTGCGCATGTTGAGTATTTGCTTGCAGAAATTTCTGCATCTCTTGGCAGCAAAAACGTGCATTTTGGCGCATTTTTGGTCCATTTTTTGCTGTTGTTTTGCTTGCATTTTTGCATGCGTTTTTATATAGCAATGAAGGCTAAATAGAGATATTTAAAAAAAAAGTTGTAATGTAATTTCTTGGTTCAATACCATCTTTTTCATTCTCATGCAGTAGCATCACTGTAATGGGATTGAGGCTTGGTGACAGCAGCTGTCATTGACACCAAACCTTAAGCCCTGTCACACATTTTGTGATGCAACAGTGATCTCATCAGTGAGATCGCTGTGTGTGACACTTACCAGTGACCGGCCCCCCTGCCGGTTATTGCTGATCGTCCTGGAATGGCCAGGACCTTTTTTTGATCGCTGGTCTCCCGCTGGCCAGCACGCATCGCTGCGTGTGACAGGCGGGAGACCAGCGATCGGCGAGCTGTCGCTGGTAACTAAGGTAAGCATCGAGTTTCTAAGTGGCGCGCAGCGCTTAGAGACCCGATGTGTACCTTAGTTACCAGCGCGCTGGTGCAGGGAGCTGGTAACCAAGGTACACATTGGGTTTCTAAGTGCTGTGCACTGCTTAGAAACCTGATGTGTACCTTTGTTACCAGCTCCCTGCACCAGCGCGCTGGTAACTAAGGTTCACAGTGGGTAACTAAGTGACGTGCGTCACTTGTTACCCGCGTGTCACTGGTGCTGATCGCTGGTGAAGCTGCCTGTTTGGCTGCTCACCAGCGATCATGTAGCGACACACCAGCGATCCTGACAAGGTCATATCATTGTCACGATCACTGGTGCTTCACTATGTGTGATGGGGCCCTTAGGTTTAGTAATGAAAAGGTGTCAGCCAGACGCCCTCATTACTAAGTAAACACACACATACACAAACACACATTGTAAAGAAACCTGAAGACCTACCTCTCCCAACAAGCCTACAACCTGCATTGACCACCGATCCACCAAACCACTGCATGACCAACTCTGCCCTCACCTATTGTATCCTCACCCAGCACTTGTAGATTGTGAGCCCTCACAGGCAGGGTCCTCTCTCATCCTGTACCAGTCATTACTTGTGTTGATTAAGATTATTGTACTTGTTTTTTATTATGTATACCCCTTTTCAGATGTAAAGCACCATGGAATAAATGGCACTATAATAATAAATAATAATAATAACAAAAACTATAATTGTAACCAGCTGATGTAGGAGCGTTAACAAAATGAACCTACATAGTATGTAACAAAACAGCATCTGTTAGTTTTAAAAAAAACTGTGTGGGCTCCAGCATAATTTTCATAACCAGGGAAAGCCAATGGCTGAGGGTTGATGTTAATATTCTGGGAAGGAGTCAATAGCCATAAAGGTCCCCAGGCTAGTATCAGCTCACAGCTGTTTGCTTAGCCTTTACTGGCTAGTTTAGAAGAGGATCACAGAAAAAAATTGACATATGGTCCCACCATTAAATCTAACTAGCAAAGACTAGGCAAACAGCTTTGGGCTGATATTAATAACCAAAGAAGGAGTCATGGATATGGGCCCCCTGCCAGGCTAAAAATATCAACTCTCAGCCACCCCAGAAAAGGCGCATCTATATGATGTTATCAGAATTGATGAGAATTTCAGTGGAAAAAGTGCATAAAACCAACATGATTATCTGGACCCATAAATACTTTGTTCATAAGTTAAAACAAGTTTTCTACAAATGTGGGAATATGGCCGTTACATCTGCCTCCTTCTAAAAATGATTAAACTCGGGAATTTGTATTGCTGTAGACTTGTCAAATAATCTTTCAGAAATAATGGATAAAAGTTGGGTTACTAGTTATAAGGTGACAGCAGCACATTTATTACAGTTAATTGAGAAGTTGTTTTTACATGAGAAATTTGTGTTCTTGGCGTTCATTACATTTACGCTAATTTTTACTGCATGTTCATTTACGCATCACAAGCGACAACAGTTCTCTCGTGCTCGTCATTTTTCAAAACTGAAGTCAGGGACTTTAAAACTGATGGATGATTAATCATGTTAAATGTTAAAGTTTGGTGCCGCAAAATCGTTTGCCTGATAGATGGATCAGAGGAGGACATTTTTTTTCCAAGCAGCGATTGACTTCATGTTATGATAGTCTCAGACATGTGTAACACAAATATAAGAACGTGTCAGGTCATTCTTTTTTTTTAGTAAATGTGCCAAATACCGAGAGAAGGGTATAACTAAAAAATACTGTATCTACGATAGGACAAGCACTTTTGGCGCGAAAATGAAAAATCTTGAAAATGCACTTCCATCCCTGAAGCACAATTGATGTTAGGATAAAGAGAGTGTGGCAAAATAAAATAAACACGCAAATGATTATATGCAGTTTCTCTAGAAATAAATTTGTTTTCTGTGGTTTTTTTTACTTCATCATCCAAATTTATTTAGGCAGTCTGAAAGAAAAAGGAAATGACCCTGCTAAACAACATGAAATAACAGTGCACCTCCTAAAGCTATGTTCACATGTTGCATTTTTGCTGCTTTTTTTTTTTTTTAAAGCAAATTTTTAAGCTGCCTTTTACTCTACCAGCAAAAGCTATGAGAGTTCAGAAATCTCATGCACACACATTGGATTTATTTTCCTGACTGATTTAGAAAACTGCTGTGTTTTTGCAAACTGGACCACGTCAATTCTTTTAGGCTGTGTGCACACGCTGCGGATTTTGCTGCGATTCCGCAGCGGTTTTGGCCGCTGCGGACCCGCAGCAGTTTTTGCTGCGGTGTACAGTACCATGATTCCCTATGGGAATCAAAAACCGCAGTGCAGACGGTGCGGAATTTTCCGCGCGGATTATCTGCGGTTTTCAATCCGCAGAAAGAATTGACATGTCAATTCTTTCTGCGGATTCTGCTGCGGTTTGCCATCTCTTCCATTGAGGAGATGAAAAACCGCAGGGCAAAACCGCAGAGCAATCCGCAGGTAAAACCGCAGGTCTTTTGACCTGCGGTTTCACCTGCGGATTTTGCAAAATCCGCGCGGATGAATCCGCACCTAATCCGCAGCGTGTGCACACAGCCTCAGTGTTTTTGCAGCGATTTTTCACCCATAGGAAATAAAGGGTAAACACAGGTAAATCAGGCTTTGCTGAATTTTTGGTGCAAAAACTTTAAGGGTGTTGCGGAATCTGTTGCAGAATTTTCCACGCGAATTTGTCTAAATCCGCAGGTAAATCTGCAGGTCAAAAGAACTGCGGTTTATCTGCGGATTTTCTGCAGATTTGCCTGCGGTTTTCCCCTGTGGTTTGACACCAGTCATGGAGCAGGTGCCAAATCGCTGCAGAATCCGCACAAAGAAGTGACATGCTGCGGATTTAAAACCGCAGAAAATCCGCGCAGAAAATTACGCACCGTGGGCACTGCGGTTTTTTTTTTACATTGCTTTTTATGGTACTGTACACCATAGCAGAAACTGCTGCGGATCCGCAGGGCCAAATCCGCTGCGGATCCGCAGCAGAATCCCCAACATGTGCGCACACCCTAAGGAAGTTGCATCATGATTTTTATGGAGGAACAAGTGACAACATAAAGGCAGCAAAAAAAAAAAAAGCAAAAGCTGCTTTTTTTGTGGCAGCTTCGAGCAGGTTTTGCCTGTAGATAAAAAAAAATGCAGCAAAAACACCACATGTGAACATAGCCTAGGGATGTATATTGATGTTAAAACAGCTTATAGGCAACTGCACGCAGGGACAAATGTTGTGACGGTTCCGGCAAACATACTGTATACCTACAATAAATATATGTGCATCCATATATATTTATTATAAGAACAAATACACTTTGCACACCTGCACACAGTCTGTTCACATAACTCTGCATACTAATACACACCGCACATTCTCAGGTAGAAACTTCACATATGCCATTCAGACTCAAACTAAAGGCACTTATACTGCTAATGCGTTCTTGTATCACACACTGCACACCTGTAACAATTCCAGTTTCCCACATTGCATATCTATACCTGTACACATTACAGTATCATCCATTGCACATCTGCAGGGGCAGACATATCATTGGTGCAACCTGTGCAGCCGTACCGGGGGCCCAGGAAGTAAGGGGGCACATTTCTACCCTTAAAAGAGGGAGATTTGTATATTATGATTATCTATTGGACTGTAAAAGGTCAATATATTGTTTTCGCATAGGGGGCCCTTTTCTGTCTGTGTCAGCCTTTGAACACACATGTAAATGTTCTAGTTGCAGACACTGCACATCTGTACACGTTCCAGTCTCACACACTGCACTACACTTGGCGCCCTATACAAGCCTTATCCGGGTCTCTCTACGGCCGGGGTCACACTTGCGAGTGTGATGCAAGTCTCTTGCATTAATACATAGAAATGCAGCCACACACTCCGCACACTCCAGTCCAGAGTGCTGGCGGCAGCGCCGGGCATTGATGCGCGAGTTTCTTGCATCACACTTGCAAGTGTGACCCCGGCCTTATTCTAGGCAACCACCCTTTATGAGGGGTAGATGAGTGCATGGTTACTTCATCGTTTTTCTGCACCTGTGCTGCCTCAGTCTCTATCATGGGGGCCTGCTGAATCCTCAGGTGCAGTGTTTCCCAAACTCTAGTCCTCACGGCCTCCTACAGATCATCTACTCAGGATTTCCTTAGTATTACACAGGTGGTTGAAGTATCATCAAGATATTAGAAATTGTACAATCGTAAGGAATCCTGACAACATGATCTATGGGGGGCCGTGAGGACTAGAGTTAGGGAAACACTGCTCTAGTGCATGTAATATTGTGTCTTGGTGTCTGAAACATATACATGTCTAGAAGTCACTCATTAAAAGTGTATACATATTCTTATATAATATACATGAATATGCAGCATGTAATTATGTATACTGCACATGTCAGTGATCTAATCAGGAACCAACTGTATTCGCAGACATTCTGAGTGAAAAGAGTCAAACACAACTTTTTTAGTAAGGTCATTCCCAAAACATCTTGCTACAGGACACTGAGGTATGATGACAGACACTTATCATCAGACATACATATTTATATCAAGAGATTCAATTGCTATAACAGCACATTACAATAGTTCTGTTTTAGTATGTTGTTAGTCCCCTACAACATGGGAGAATGGGAGACTGGGATTCAAATCCCGTCCCGGCTCTGCCCTGTGTAAAATAAATTATATAGCAAGGCTCCTAACCCTATAATACCTACCTTAGGTGGCTGTTATAACTGTTAGAAGTGCAGAACCAAAAATGTGAGAGACTGGGATTCAAATCCTGGCTCTGCCCTGTAGTGCCTACCTCAATAAACACGAGAGTGTCACGAACAAAGAGTCATGATGGCTCAGACATCGCCTGGATTAACAAGGTCTGCGTCAGATGTCGAGGAACCAGGACAATCTGATGATAAATGGGCTACTTTAGCAAACCATACATGGACAAGGCAAGAGAACCTGAATCTGATGAAATGCTACTATAACAGCACACCAAATGAGACAGGATGTATGAAGCGTATGAGGAAACTCTGGATGGATCTGCATGTCCACTGATTGAGAAACAACTAGTCACCCGTTTAAATATCATAAAGAGAAAACTATTATCACAAGTTGAGATGAATCAACTGCACTGCAGATCCACCCCACATGAAGACCTGGAAGAACAACATGTGCAAACCCCTGAAGATCCTGACCCAATCCTGCAGTTATTGAGCACTGCAGTTGATCTGAAACAGAAGATCTTAGATTAACTAAATACCATCAATACCAGAGATCAACTGCCAAGGCCCAGCAAAGATACACCACCAGACAGTATGTTAGAAGATACCAATAGAGCACTTGCATCAATACCTACCACAACCATAATTCACACTAATGAACTGATCTATCCTACTGCTTCAGCAATCATGGAAATGCTTGGCTATACAACCAGCAAGAACAACAGAAGTACGTACCCCCTTGGAAAAGAAGACTGGAGACAAAGATCAAGGTGACATGAAGGGAAGTCAGCCAACTAACAGAAATACAGAAAGATATAAAGATCAAGAATAGGACCAAGCTGGACAAGTATAAAGGCCTGACCCCAACTGAAGACCTAGAGACTGCTAAACAAAGGCTCATAGCACTTGCTGCAAGACTACAGAGATACACTAGAGAAGCTGAGGTCAAGAAGATAAATGCCCTGTTCTCCAGAGAACCATCCAAGGTGTACTCCCAACTACAGAGCAACAGCACAAAGGCAGCAACTCCATCAATAGCAGAGACTGAACAATACTGAAGGAACATATGGGAGAAAGAAAAAACACACAACACCAGTGCAATGTGGCTGCAAGGTCTGAAAATGAAACACAGCAACCACCTTGAGCAAGAACCAGTCACCATTAAAAAAGCAGACATCCAACAGCGGGTCAAGAACATGAAGAGCTTGGACAGCACTTGGCCCAGACATAATCCACATCTACTGGCTAAAGAGATTAACAGCAGTACATGAACGCATGGCAAACCAGATGAACCAACTGCTAGAAGCAGGCCATCACCAAGCTTGGCTAACACAAGGAAGAACAATGCTAGTCATGAAGGATCCTCACAAAGGAACAGTTCCATCTAACTACCACGCAATAATCTGCCTCACAACAACCTGGAAGCTCCTGTCAGGCATCATAGCCACCAAGCTACAGAACCATATGAACCAGTACATGAATCCAGCTCAGAAAGGCATTGGGACCAACACCAGAGGCTCTAATCACCCCAATTCCTAGTAGATAGAGCAGTCTCTCAAGACTCAAGATCCAGACAGACCAATCTCAGCAGAGCCTGGATTGACTACAGGAAAGCCTATGACTTAATACCACACACATGGCTATGTGAGTGCTTGGCTCTTTACAATGTCAACAGGAAATTAAGAACCTTCATCAGAAACTCAATGGGGCTATGGAGAACAACACTTGAAGTCAACTCAAGACCACTAGCACAAGTGACCATCAAATGCGCCATATACCAAGGTGATGCACTGCCCCGTTGCTGTTCTGCATAGGCTTGAACCCTCTCAGTCAGATAATTACAGAGACTGGCTATGGATACAAGTTCAAGAGTGGAAGCATCATCAGCCACCTCCTTTATATAGATGACATCAAGCTGTATGCGAAAAACAAATGAGACATCAATTCACTGATCCACCTGACAAGGATCTACAGCAAAGACCTCAGGATGTCCTTTGGACTGGAGAAAAGTGGCTGGTTGGTAATAAAGAGAGAGACAAGGTATTCAAAACTGATGGAGTGGAATTACCAGCAGGGCACATAGCAGATGTCCAGACATGCTACAAGTACCTCAGCATCCCACAAGGATAGGGTGATCATGATGAGGAGGCAAGGAAAGCAGCAACATACAAATACCATTAAAGGGTAAGACAGGTCCTGAAGAGCCAGCTCAATGAGAATAATAAAATGTGTGCCATCAATATATATGCCCTGTACTTATCAGATACCCTTCTGGCATTGAGTGCTGGCCCAAAGAAGAGATGGAAGCTGCAGATATGAAGACACAAAAGCTCATCACAATGCATGGAGGTCTCCACCCTAAAGCCCCCATTAGACACAGCGAGATCGCTAGCAATATCGCTGAAATGTCACAGGTTTTGTGATGCAGCAGCGATATTGCTAGTGATATCGCTACATGTGATACTTACCTCCAACCGGCTCTCCCGCTGGTTATCGCTGATCGCGCTGAACGTCCTGGACCATTTCTCGTCGGGCTTCCTGTGGCACCGGCGAGCGACGCGTGGACGCGGACGGGAGGACATCAGGATCGCCACGTCTGACAGGTAAGTAGCGACCCCCGACCGCTACTATGTCGCTAGTGAGATCTGCCTGTGTGGCAGCTCACTAGCGACCACTTAGCGATGCACCAGCGATCCATATCGTTGTCGGGATCGCTGGTGCATCGCTTAGTGTAACGGTACCCTAAGTCTAACACCCAAAGATTGTATGCCAAAAGAAAGGAGGGTGGTTGAGGCTTGATAAGCATCCAAGCTACCATCACAGATGAAACAAGGAGTATCCAGGAATACATCAGAAAAATGGCCCCAAAAGATGAGATGCTGAGAGAATGCCTAAGGCAGCAACAACAGATCTGGAATAATGGAGGTGGTTGACATGGAGATATCCTACCAATGGCTGGAGAAAGCTGGACTCTGAGACAGCAAAGAGGCACTAATCATAGCGGCACAAGAGCAAGCACTAAGTACCAGATCTATAGAAGCAGGAATCTTATCACACGACAAGACCCAAGGTGTAGACTATGCAAAGAAGCCTTTGAAACAGTCCAACACATACTGAAAGGATTCAAAATGCAAGCAGGAACAGTGTATACTGAACGTCACAACCAAGTAGCGGGAATTATATATAGAAACATCTACACAGCATATGGGCTAGGTCCCCCCTAAGTCCAGGTGGGAGACCCCAGAAGTGCTAAAATCCGGTGGGACTTCAAGATCCAGACGGACCAGCAGGTGTTGGCTAACCAACCAGACATTGTGATAGTAGAAAAGGATCAGAAGACAGCCAATACCAGGGCCTCAAAGAAGAACTGGAGAAAATGTGGAAGATGAAGTGATTCCAGTGGTCATAGGCACACTAGGAGCAGAGACCCCCTAAGTTCGTAAAATGGCTACAACAGATCCCAGGAGCAACATCTGAGATCTCTGTCCAGAAAAGCGCAATTCTGGGAACAACTAAGATCCTGTGCAGAACCTTCAATCTCCCAGGCCTCTAGTAGAGGACCCGGGAATGAGGAAGGATGGAAAAAGACCACCCCCATTGGGGAAACGGTGAGAAGTAGTGATAAGCGAGTATGCTTGTTGATGGGGTTTTCCCGAGCATGCTGGAGTGATCTTCGAGTATTTTGAAGTGCTCAGAGATTTAGTTTCTGTCGCCATGCAGCTGCGGCGACAGAAACTAAATCTCCGAGCACTTCCAAATACTTGGAGACCACTCTAGCATGCTCTGGAAAACCCGAGCAATGAGCATACTCGCTCATCACTAGTGAGAAGGAATGGTTTTGTTTGGGAGGGGGGGAAGTGGCTCCTTAAATACCAATTTAGGATTGTTGAACTTCACAATATTGTTTGACTAAATACATCCCTTTAATGGCCAAATATTTATGAATTTCCTAATAGTTAATTCCAGCATGATAACATGTTGAAAAAGGGAGTTTCCAGTATTTTAAGAAAACTTCCCACTACAAAAGAAGAGTTTTCAAATAAAGAAGTAACTTTTATTCACTCCTTTAATCAGCTATACTCACACCTTTAAACCACTGCTGTTGCTGCTCCTCTTTATTCACCTTAAACCCACTGCTGTTGCTGCTCCTGTTTCTTCACCTGTAATCCACTGCTGTTTCTGCTCCTATTGCTTCACCTTTAATCCACTGCTGTTACTGCTCCTGTTTCTTCCCCTGTAATCCACTGCTGTTACTGCTCCTTTTGATTCATCTTTAATCCACTGCTGTTACAGCTCCTGTTTCTTCACCTGTAATCCACTGATGTTGCTGCTCCTGTATCTTCACCTTTCATCCACTGCTGTTGCTGCTCCTGTTTCTTCACCTTTAATCCACTGCTGTTGCTGCTCCTGTTGCTTCATCTGTAATCAACTGCTGTTGCTGCTCTGTTTTTTAACCTGTAATCCACTGCTGTTGATGCTCCTGTTTATTCACCTTTAATCCACTGCTGTTACTGCTCCTGTTTTTTCACCTGTATTCCACTGCTGTTGCTGCTTCTGTTTCTTCACCTCTAATCCACTGCTGTTGCTGCTGTTGTTTCTTCACCTTTAATCCACTGCTGTTGCTGTTCCTGTGTCTTCACCTTTAATCCATTGCTGTTGCTGCTTCGGTTTCTTCACCATTAATCCACTGCTGTTACGGCACCTGTTTCTACACCTTTCAACCACTGCTGTTGCTGCTCCTGTTGCTTCACCTGTAATCCACTGCTGTTGCTGCTCTTGTTTCTTCACCTTTAATCCACTGCTGTTGCTGCTCCTGTGTCTTCACCTTAATCCACTGCTGTTGCTGCTTCTGTTTCTTGACCTTTAATCCACTGCTGTTACGGCTCCTGTTTCTTCACCTTTTACCCACTGCTGTTGCGGCTGCTGTTTCATCACCTTTAATCCACTGCTGTTGCTGCTCCTGTGCCTTCACCTTTAATCCACTGCTGTTGCTGCTCCTGTTTCTTCACCTTTAATACACTGCTGTTACTGCTCCTGTTTATTTTCAGCAATGATGACATGCAACCATGCACACGTGACTGCTTCAGCCATTTACTGACCTTAACACATCATGTGTTGACAATGCTATCAACACAATTAGGCCAGTGAATGGCTGCAGTAGTCACATGCATGTGGTTGGCAAGTCATTACTGCAGTAAGTAAGAATAGACTTTCAGGGACCACCAGAGTAGCAGGTGATTGAATATGTGAGAAGAGGTAAATGTTTTATTTTCTATCAGTTTTTACATATTGTCTTTTTTAACAAAATAAAAAACAATGTTACATAGCTTAAGCTGCATTTAAAAATATAAATTATGTGTCCAAAAACCCCCAAATGCCACCTAAAGTAATCTTTACCCTTCATATGAATCTGACAATAGATATTGTTGAACACATCAGCATTCTACATAGGATGATATTGATATTGCGGCAATCACTTGAATGGGACAGACCTGCAATACCAAACCTAACCTATGCACTAAAGTGGCGCTGTTTTTGGGGGAGAAGAAAAATCTTTCTAATATCATATAAATCTTTACTCTAATGTTTTATTCTACAAAGAGTTCCCAGGTTATGGAACTAATGTACATCGACTTGAAAGACTAGCATCTAAATGTTGAAAGAAGAACTGCAAGCTACTAGTAAATGTTCCCCGCACACCATTATATTGATAGATTATCAGTGTTTAGGTCACGTAATAATTGTTTTCCCTCCATTCACTTTCCAATAGCCATACACAGATGTATCTTCAGTTCGTATCTTCGAGCAAAATGGTCATTATGTTTTTTTAATGGGCCTATAAAAATATATTTTTGTGGTGGGTCCGGAACAAGCCCGTACATTCCTCTCTCGTGCCAGCACCGTAACTGGCATTAGGGCCATTAAAGATGCTGTGACTTTCCTGAAAGGGAATCACACTTGTACACACCAGAGTGAGCATTTCAAGGACCCGTACAGATGCTTTAATGACAATGCCATTTCACTGTACTCTGGAAGCAGCAAGGCAATTATTGTGGAAATAATCATGCTTATTTATAGAGCACTTTATGTCAAGGCAATTTCATCTGCAGAACATTATGTACACATACACAAATGAAAACAAATAAAGCATGTTATAGTCACCTAGTGGAGGCCTGCAGCGCTTCAATGATACCGGCAAACAAGAAGGATAGATCTTATTTTTATTATCATGATTATTATGACAAAGTTAAGTTTTATCTCGGAAACAAAGTTATGTGTTTACTTATTTACACTGCACATTGTGGCTTTCCGTATTCTCAAGGCTCATGTTTTCTTAGCTTTTGCTTTCTATCCATAATTGGATCATTACACCTTTTTTTTCAAAGTAGTGCTCAACGTTCAACTTCTTATCGTTTAATCAACACTCATTAAAGCATCTTATAAAGCAGTGTTTCCCAAACTTCGCGGAATCTCTGGTGTTTTGAAGTCTCATTTTTAGGACAAAGCAACTAGGTTGAACAACACACGTCACAATATGTGACTGGCCCTGCATGGCACGAGTCGACCCGACGACCGATTGGTCACCAAACAACAAGACAAACAAGGGGACAGCGGGGAAACAATTACAACGGTGGGCCCTGCCATAGGTAACGGGGAAATGGACACCTCCTGCACACTGCTGCGGCTGAGTTCTGGACTAACCTGACGTCCCTATATGGCTTCTTTCAACCTGTCGCCAAGCAGGATACCTTGTCCCTCACTTACCCTGCATCTATCCCTCACTAGGGAATTAGTAAGTGTGCACACTGGTCCCACTGCTGCACTAATAAAACACCAAAGGGAGATACAACACTAGGGTTAAACAAAACAACACTTAGCTTTCTCTGCTGCCAATGCACCGTGCAGCAGAGTAAGGCTCCTGAACTCAGCTTTCAGCAGAATCACCACTGCTCCAGAAAGCTCCTCTCTTCAGCAGAACCACCACTGGTCCCGAAAAGCTGAACCACCACTGCACCAGGAGACTCCAGTCTTCACCACGGTTGGTATCTAAAAAAGGACCTGTCATAACCAACAGTTAGCTGATGCACCAGGTGACCTTATATAGGAAGGTGGGATTGTTTACCACCAGCAGACTAACTAAACATGTAGTAACACCAGCGACCACTGGGGGAAAAACTGACATTAACGCCCCATGGCCAGAAAGGAAAAAAGTTTCTATCTGAGAAGCCCAAACTGACACAAATCCAAAAATGGATTGTGACAACACCATTGGACAGAATAGATAGAAAAGTCTGTTTTCACGCTGGTTGACCTAGTCACCTAATCTCCACCCTCCAACAGCCATGTCCGCTGATCCCTTTTAGTTGAGGTCTGATATTTTCATCTTGAGTCTTAGATCTCCTAAAATTACCTAAATCCCTGCTGGATTTAACACTGAGTGCTGCATCCTTTTCTTTCCACCAGATATTTGTGTCTCTCTCTGATGTCACGTTCCCAATATTCATTGAGTCACTTCCTTGCTGCTACTATAGACTGCCTTTGTCTTTGTGACATTAACTGTATCTCTTGGTCATCTCAGCCTTGTTTCTATGCCACTTATACAATGGACTCCATAGCAAACAGCTGTTATTTTGCGGTGTCGGCTCTGCATTGGACTCTATGCTATATAGTCGTGTCTATCCTGCTATTTTGTGGATTACAAATGTTTTACTCCTGTTGCTGTAATCTCAATTTAGCTTCATAGTATTCTGTACACCAAGAGAAACAGGAGTAAGTAAATAGGTGGATAACATAGAAATTTCATCTTTATTTGGTACATTAAAAATAACATCAAGGTAACAATAGCTTAATAAATATGACAAAACCGCAGGGTAAAGCAGGAGACTACAAGGTATACAAAATTTCCAAACTGCACACAGGTGCACGATGTACAGAGAGGGCCCTCTCACCCCTGGCCCAGGGTTCATTTTGCCTCTGCGATCGGTAAGATATTCCCCCTCTCTTGAATGTTTGGACCGCTTCAACCTTCTATATGCACTTGCTGTATGGGGGTCTCTAACGTAGTATATGATTTTACATCATTGCATAATACGCACTGGCTATCTATTGTGATATATTCATTACTCTGTACATCGCGCACGTGTGTGCAGTTTGGCAATTTTGTATACCTTGTGGTCTCCTGCTTTCACCCTGCGGTGTTGTCATATTTATTAAGCTATTGTTACCTTGATGCTATTTTTAATGTACTAAGTAAAGATGAAATTTCTATAATATCCACCTATTTACTCCTGTATCTCTTGGTGTACATATGCATTGTAGTGGGGGTCTTTCCCTTTGCTTTAGGGGGGCTTTTTCTGGCCCTACCTCTTTTTGACATTTGAGATGTCACTGAAGTTTTTGCTTTTACTTCATTGTATTCTGTAGTTTAGGGTTTTTGTGCTGCCACAACAGCTTCCGTTATTCCACTGCACCTCTCCACTGCACCAGCATGTACTCTGTCCTGTCTTATCTGTATCTCTTGGTGTTATAAACTCTGGGCCATACTGCTAGGCGTCTTTCCCCAGGGCCCATCTCTGATCTCTCTGCCTTTCGGTCAATTCTCTCCTTTTTGCTAGGATTTCGCTATCCTATGTCATGGTCTCCTCTCATGATAAGGTCACCCAAATCGTGCAGCACTGCTACTGTCTAGACTTTAGGTCTATTCCAGGCACAGTCTGTGCCCTGTCTGACATTCTGCAAGAAACTGTCTCTGTCCCTTCACCTTATCCATTCCCACTCTGGGCTTGTTCCAATCGTTAACTCTAACTCTCCCTACCCTGAGGTAACACACACTACCCACACTATAAACACATGTCACAGTTTCCATTGCACAATATAACAATATAATAATACACTTGTTCTTCAAGAGGGAATGTGGGCAATATGTCCATCTCTTTACATATGCCCCAGGACTTACATGCTCAAGCAGGATTCCACTGAGTAGCAGGAGACAGAACTCTGCGTTGGCTAAGGTACTAAGTGAATACTGAATACATGAATTTGATTTTCATTACTGCTATGTAGGCTATACTTATAAAATTGAGGTACTTAGCACACATTTTGATGAGATTATATAAGCCCATCTGCCAAACAGAGTGACCTCTACAGATGAGAACCTAGTCTAGCAAACCTATGTATCCAGAATCTTGGGCAAGGGCCAGTTTTAGACCAAGAGGGGCCCTTGCCAAAAGTTTAAAGCGGGGCCCCAAATGCTCACATATTGCACCATCACACAAAAACATTTTGGTTGTATTTACATGCGCTGAGTTCAGGCTGTTAAGCAAGAGTGTTCAACAATATTGAAGTCATTCACCGCTTGTTTCCTGGCCTTTTTACACTGGCTGAGGAAAAATGATGGGTGCAGATAGTTCGCGACAAAGTATAATGCAGGTCCCATATGGTACATATAGTATTATGAACTCCCCATGGCCCTTGATAGAGTATAATGCAGCCCCCCTCAGAGCATAATGCAGTCCCCCTGCACACACGGTATAATGCAGCCCCCCTGCACACACGGTATAATGCAACCCCCCTGCACACATGGTATAACGCAGCCCCCCTGCACACATGGTATAATGCAGCCCCCCTGCACACATGGTATAATGCAGCCCCCCTGCACACACGGTATAATGCAGTCCCCCTGCATACACGGTATAATGCAGCCCCCCTGCACACACGGTATAATGCAGCCCCCCTGCACACACGGTATAATGCAGTCCCCCTGCACACACAGTATAATGCAGCCCCCCTGCACACACGGTATAATGCAGCCCCCCTGCACACACAGTATAATGCAGTCCCCCCACCTACAGTATAATGCAGCCTCCCACACACAGTATAATGCATACACACAATACTTACCTCTCCTCCTTGTTCCTAGCGCTGCTCCAGGCTCTGCTCTGGTCTCATCAGCGCCACTGCTGGCGCAGCGTGGCGCATGATGACGTGATGTCATCGCGTGCCCGCTGAGTGACAAGCAGAGAAGGAATGATGGGAGAGGGAGCATCATCTGACGCGCTCTCCTCCATCCCTACTTTCAACTGTATCGACATCATAAATGCCAGTAAGCTGAATGTTTGATGTGTGGGGGAGCACGGCGGCGGACCCCTCTTACTCACAGACCCCATAGTGGCCACATGGTGTGCCGCTAATAGCAGCATCCCACTGGCTGGGGGCCACTGGAGGAGCAGTGGCCCTAGACAGCTGCCTGGTCTGCCTGCCTCTAACGCCTGTTCTGACTGGGGCTATACATTTAAATGCTAGGAAGAATCCATCTCTAATTAAAAACAAACAGATAGAAAGAGGGCTCAGCCAATAGAGAGTCAGCAAAGCGGTTCAAAATTCCAATTTTCAATGTTCAAGTACACATTATCGTTCTCAATTGAAATTGTTTATTTGTATGTTAATGCAATGCAGCCTGCTCCTGTACATTTTTTTCACTTTCCAAAGAGGAACTTGTCAATTTTGGCAATGGACATTTGGAGGTAAGTGGCTGCCTACATATTGGGTGTGCTCTACTAGCCCTCCTCTATTAGAGAGTTTTCATTAAAAAGAAAGGGAAGAAATCATCACCACAGAGAGATGCATATGGGCTTTAAGTAAAGGGGAGCATACAGGCTTCCCATCTACAGTACGTGCTGAATCCTAAGTGTAAAGGTACTGTCACACTTAGCGATGTACCAGCGATCCCGACCAGTGATATGACGCGGTCAGGATCGCTGGTACATCGCTAAGTGGTTGCTAGTGAGCTGCCACACAGACAGATCTCACCAGCGACATCGCTGGGGACGGGGGTCGCTACTTACCTGTCACACCAGGCGATCCTGCGTCCTCCCGCCCGGCTCCACGCGTCGCTCGTCCTCACAGCAGGAAGCGCCGCAGGAAGCAGACGATGAGAAACAGTCCTGAACGTTCTCGCGCGATCAGCGATAACCAGCGGGGGAGTGGGTCGTAGGTAAGTATCAGACACAGCGATATCACTAGCAATATCGCTATAACGTCACTAGTTATAGCGATATTGCTAGCGATATCTCTTAGTGTGACAGGCCCTTAAGGCTGTGTTCACACACAGCGTTTTTTAGCGGTATGTTTTGCGGATTTTCCAATAAAACCGCTAAAAATAAGCTTCCCATTCATTTCTATGCATTTTGCACTTTTTGTGCATACTGATGCGTTTTTTACCGCGAAAAAAACGTTTTGCGGTAAAAAACACAGCATGCTCATTAATTTTGCGGATTTTTCCGTGTTTCTGGCTATTTCTATGCGTCTTGAAAACACGCGGAAAAAAACGCATAAAAACCGCGCATTTTTTGCGCAAAAACCATGCAGAAAACGCGCGGTTTCTGGGAAAGGAGTCAGGTTTTTCAGCAGAAATTTTCTGCTACATCTGCACATAGCCTAAGGGCTCCCTTACACTGGCATATAACACGGCAGATTGCTATCTGATGATTTATCGCATAGCACTCAATGCAGTATTAAACTATGGGTTAGTGCAGATCGGCGATTATAATTTCAAGGTGATTTGGCATGAGAAAACAATCACAGCATATGGATCTGATTGTCGAATCTCGTGTACCCTCACAAGTGCATGTCAAAGATCGTACTGCACTCCAATGTCATCCGAATGCAGTCCAATATATGTGCACAGAGACAATGGAGAAGATGAAGAAATTACGTTCTGCATCTTCTCCACACCTGTCCTCTCATGCGAGTGAATCGGATCACGCTCAGATGATCTTTGGCTCAAACTCTGAAAGAAGGAAGCTCCTACTGATACAGAAATCATGTGACATAACAATGTCACACGAGCCCTGGGAGAGTAGGCACCAACATAATTGAAATGGTGTCCGGACTGGAAATGATTAAAGCCACTATTATTTCATACTAGCTGAAGAGCCCGGCGTTGCCTGGGCATAGTAACCAACTGTCGTTATCTATAACAAATTATGATTATATTGCACATAAAAACCATGCATCTAATCCTATCCTGTGTGATACTGACTGCTGAGCCATGTATCTAATCCTATTCTGTGTGATACTGTCTGCTGAGCCGTGTATCTAATACCATTCTGTGTGATACTGTGTGCTGAGCTTTGTATCTAATCCTATCCTGTGTGATACTGACTGCTGAGCTATGTATCTAATCTTATCCTGTGTGATATTGTCTGCTGAGCCGTGTATCTAATCCTATCCTGTGTGATACTGGGCTCCCCCTGCAGTCTGAGTCAGAGGGTGCAAAACACAAGCTGCAGAGACACCATCACATGTTTCTCAACGCAAGCAATGACTAGCCAGGTCTTTCCCCGGGAAGGAACAACCACGGGAAGGGCAGTCTCCAATAAAGGAAACCACCTATGCCAAAACATGGTATCCATCCACAGACAGCTGTTTCGGGGTATTGCCCCTCATCAGTGTGGAGTAGGAAACTGGCCAGTTGGAGCAATGCCTTGTCGAAGACTGTCTTCAACTTGGCATTGCTCCTACTGGCCAGTTTCCTACTCCACACTGATGAGGGGCAATGCCCCGAAACAGCTGTCTGTAGACTGCTCTTCCCGTGGTTATTCCTTCCCGGGGAAAGATCTGGCTAGTCATTGCTTGCGTTGAGAAACATGTGATGGTGTCTCCGCGGCTTGTGTTTTGCATATTTTTACATATTTCCCATAAGGGATGGGGGCAGTGCTCTAGAATCACTGCGTTGAGAAACACGTGATGGTGTCTCCGCAGTGTTGGATGTTGATCTCCATGAGTTCATTCATCCTCATTTTTCACTGTGTCAGAGGGTGGTCTGTGTTGGCACGGTAATAAATTGTGTTATTTCCAGCTTTACAGAAGGACGATAACACCATAGAAATGATAAGAATAATAGGCCTCAGTTACCACAACTGTCTACAAAGAAAACTGTTGCTGATGGCAACCAATCACAGCTCATTTTTCATCTTTTAAACAGCTCTGGGACAGCGTGGCGAGTTTTGAGTGGCGACTTTTGTGTTTTGACTTTTATGTGGCGAGGTTGGTGGTATGTATGGTGAAATGTGTGCTGAGGGTGGTATATGTGTTGAAGCACGTGGTAGTGTGTGGCGCATTTTGTGTGTGTTTATATCCCCGTGTGTGGTGAGTATCCCATGTCAGGGCCCCACCTTAGCAACTGTACGGTATATACTTTTTGGCGCCATCGCTCTCATTCTTTCAGTCCCCCTTGTTCATATCTGGCAGCTGTCAATTTGCCTCCAACACTTTTCCTTTCACTTTTTCCCCATTATGTAGATAGGGGCAAAATTGTTTGGTGAATTAGAACGCGCGGTATTAAAATTTCACCTCACAACATAGCCTATGACGCTCTCAGGATCCAGACGTGTGACTGTTAGAGTTGAGCGATACCGTCCGATACTTCAAAGTATCGGATCGGAATGGATCGGCCGATCTTAAAAAAAAGTATCGGTATCGCCGATTCCGATACCGGAAGTCCCATTCAAGTCTATGGGACTTCCGGTATCGGAATAAGAAAAACCCTGTTTTTGCCTTGTACAGCCTCTCTGGGGTCTGTACGGGCCTTTCGGGGGGCTGTGCCGGCCTGCCAGGGGGTCTGTGCAGGCTCCGGTGGTCTGTGCCGGCCTGCCGGGTGGCTGTGCCGGCCTGCCGGGGGGGCTGTGCAGGCTCCGGTGGGCTGTGCCGGCTCCGGTGGTCTGTGCCGGCCTGCCGGGGGGCTGTGCCGGCCTGCCGGTGGTCTGTGCAGGCTCCGGTGGGCTGTGCCGGCCTGCCGGGGGGCTGTGCCGGCCTGCCGGGGGGCTGTGCAGGCTTCGGGGGTCTGTGCAGGCATCGTCCGATGGGACTACAAGTCCCATCGAGCGATGCCTGCTACCATGACAGTGATTGACACATTAGCCAATGATGGGACAGTAGTAGTCCCATCATCCGGCTAATGTGTTGAATGTAAAAAAAAAATAAAAAATTACATGCTACATACATGCTACATTCATACTACATACATGCAACATTCATACTACATATATACTACATGCAACATACATACTACATATATACTACATGCATGCAACATGCATACTACATATATACTACATGCATGCAACATGCATACTACATATATACTACATGCTACATACATACTACATATATGCTACATATATACTACATGCATGCTACATACATACTGCATGCTACATACATACTGCATGCTACATACATACTACATATATACTACATGCATGCTACATACATACTACATATATACTACATACATACTACATGCATGCTACATGCTACATACATACCACATACATACTACATACATACTACATACATACTACATGCTACATACATACTACATATATACTACATGCATGCTACATACATACTACATGCTACATATATACTACATGCTACATACATACTACATGCATGCTACATACATACTACATACATACTACATGCATGCTACATACATACTACATATATACTACATGCATGCTACATACATACTACATGCTACATACATACCACATACATACTACATATATACTACATGCATGCTACATACATACTGCATGCTACATGCATGCTACATACATACTACATACATACTACATGCTACATACATACCACATATATACTACATACATACTACATACAATACATTCATACAATACATACATAGACATACAGTACATATAACATAGAGTAACATACTTACCAATACTTGTCACATTGTTCCCAGAAGCCATTGTCTTTTAAAGGAATAAATATTAACATAACAAACCACAAAAATACTCACCCACGATCCGAAGCAGTCCACGAGTGTGTCCCACGACGATCTTGGGTAGAGAACTGCAGCATCAGCTGATGCCGCCGTTCTCTACGGGCTGCAGGAATCCAATGACGGAAGGTAGGTATCCTTCCGCACTGTATTCCTCTGCCACTTAAAAAAAAAAAAAGTCCCTAGTCTCACTTTATGCCATTGCTGTGTGGGAATTTCCCACGCAGCAATGGCATAAAGTGAGACTAGGGACTTTTTTTTTTTTAAGTGGCGGAGGAATACAGTGCGGAAGGATACCTACCTTCCGTCATTGGATTCCTGCAGCCCGTAGAGAACGGCGGCATCAGCTGATGCTGCAGTTCTCTACCCAAGATCGTCGTGGGACACACTCGTGGACTGCTTCGGATCGTGGGTGAGTATTTTTGTGGTTTGTTATGTTAATATTTATTCCTTTAAAAGACAATGGCTTCGGGGAACAATGTGACAAGTATTGGTAAGTATGTTACTCTATGTTATATGTACTGTATGTCTATGTATGTATTGTATGAATGTATTGTATGTAGTATGTATGTAGTATATATGTGGTATGTATGTAGCATGTAGTATGTATGTAGTATGTATGTAGCATGCATGTAGCATGCAGTATGTATGTAGCATGCATGTAGTATATATGTAGTATGTATGTGGTATGTATGTAGCATGTAGTATGTATGTAGCATGCATGTAGTATGTATGTAGTATGTATGTAGCATGCATGTAGTATGTATGTAGCATGTAGTATATGTGTAGCATGTAGTATGTATGTAGCATGCATGTAGTATATATGTAGTATGTATGTAGCATGTAGTATGTATGTAGCATGCATGTAGTATATATGTGTTATGTATGTAGCATGTATGTAGTATGTATGTAGTATGTATGTAGCATGCATGTAGTATGTATGTAGTATGTATGTAGCATGTAGTATGTATGTAGCATGCATGTAGTATATATGTAGTATGTATGTAGCATGTAGTATGTATGTAGCATGCATGTAGTATGTATGTGGTATGTATGTGGTATGTATGTAGCATGTAGTATGTATGTAGCATGCATGTAGTATATATGTGTTATGTATGTAGCATGCATGTAGTATGTATGTAGTATGTATGTAGTATGTATGTAGCATGCATGTAGTATGTATGTAGTATATATGTGGTATGTATGTAGTATGTATGTAGCATGCAGTATGTATGTAGCATGCATGTAGTATATATGTAGTATGTATGTAGTATGTATGTAGCATGCATGTAGTATGTATGTAGCATGCATGTAGTATGTATGTAGTATGTATGTAGTATGTATGTAGCATGTAGTATGTATGTAGCATGCATGTAGTATATATGTTATGTATGTAGCATGCATGTAGTATTTATGTAGCATGCATGTAGTATGTATGTAGCATGCATGTAGTATGTATGTAGTATATATGTGGTATGTATGTAGCATGTATGTAGCATGCAGTATGTATGTAGCATGCATGTAGTATATATGTAGTATGTATGTAGCATGTAGTATGTATGTAGCATGCATGTAGTATGTATGTAGTATGTATGTAGTATTTTTTTTTTTTTTTTAACATTTAACACATTAGCCGGATGATGGGACTACTACTGTCCCATCATTGGCTAATGTGTCAATCACTGTCATGGTAGCAGGCATCGCCAGATGGGACTTATAGTCCCATCGGACGATGCTTGCACAGACCCCCGGACATCAGCACAGCCCCCCGGCAGGCCGGCACAGCCCCCCGGCAGGCCGGTACAGACCCCCACAGGGTGCACAGACCACCGGCAGGCTGGCACAGCCCCCCGGCAGGCCGGTACAGACCCCGGGCAGTCCACACAGCCCCCCGGCAGGCCGGCACAGCCCCCCGGCAGGCCGGTACAGGCCCCGGGCAGTCCACACAGCCCCCCGGCAGGCCGGCAGAGACCCCCGGAAGGCCCGAAATGACGGCGCATCATGATGCGCACACACCGCGCATCATGATGACGTCAGGCTGTCAATCAACTTTGAACTTCCGATTCCGATGCCGACTTCCGATATTGAAAAAATATCAGAAGTCTGTATCGGAATTCCGATACAGCAAGTATCGGCCGATACCCGATACTTGCGGTATCGGAATGCTCAACACTAGTGACTGTGCAAAATTTTGTGGCTGTAGCTACGACGGTGCAGATGCCAATACATACATATACTTTTTCCCCATTATGTAGATAGGGGCAAAATTGTTTGGTGAATTGGAACGCGTGGGGTTAAAATTTCACCTCACAACATAGCCTATGACGCTCTTGGGGTCCAGACATGTGACTGTGCAAAATTTTGTGGCTGTAGCTACGGCGGTGCAGATGCCAATACATACATACACTTTTGCCCCATTATGTAGATAGGGGCAAAATTGTTTGGTGAATTGGAACATGTGGGATTAAAATTTCGCCTCATATCATAGCCTATGACGCTCTCGGGGTCCAGACGTGTGACTTTGCAAAATTTTGTGGCTGTAGCTACGACAGAGCAGATGCCAATATATACAGTACATACACTTTTTCCCCATTATGTACCTAGGGGCAAAATTGTTTGGTGAATTGGAACGCGCGGGGTTAAAATTTCACCTCACAACATAGCCTATGACGCTCTCGGGGTCCAGACGTGTGACTGCAAAATTTTGTGGCTGTAGCTGCGACGGTGCAGATGCCAATCCTGGACATACACACATACACAAATACACACATTGAGCTTTATATATTAGATGATGGAACTATGGTAATTGAGAAGGGGTTGCTCGAGGAATGCAGAACACCTTTTAGGTGCACACAGTTTTTGGCCAAATAATTTTATCGTTTTTCTATTTTATGCCTTTATCAACACTTTGAAAAAGTGGCTGTTAACATTGTAAATATGTAAATGAGCCAGATTTATGAATTGTAAGTTTAAAAAAATCACAATTCCCCTCCATTAAAAAGAGTAAAAAGTTGAGAAACCATGTTGGATAGAAGTTTCTCATCAAAGATGCTCCGAATTTACTAAACATCATTGTTATGGAAATATATATGTATATGTATTTCATATAGATCTCACTTGCCGGCTATAGGCTATATGCTATATACTTATGTACTCTTATATACTCATATATACTGCACACAGATACATATTCACAGTTTGAACCTTATAACTAGTTGGTGGAAATTGACCTGTTACCCAGTCATCTCATGATAGCATTGTCTCGTGACATTTGTAGCAGACACACAGAAGAGGAAGTAAGGCCAGATGTGCCAGCCGATATCAGAACATTGCTGAAATCGTAAGACAAGGGACAGCAGTATATCATCTGATGCTTAAGTCATCTTAGGTCGGACACCCATATATGTTCATGTATTTAAACTTACCAATTAGATAAGAAGTTAAGCCTTTATGTTAATGAGTAACCACTCCTTTGTACGAACTGATAAAACCATGTATATTTCAATAAAACTGTCAGAGTTTTGCTGGAATGGATTGCTGCTAACCAGGTGTGGCGTCTTTCCTTCCTTGAGCGCTCAATAATTAGGACAGGCCACAGCACGCACAAGGGTATATCTACCCAATCAAAAATCTATGTCAATTAACATAGAGGCTGTGGATGAAAACGCACGGGGATCCTGCTGACCGGAGAGGACAGAGGTGCCGGCCAAGGCCTTGGCTCATGGGAACGGAGATTTGCGCAACTCCATAAGTAAGGTAAGAAAATCCAGTTATCTTACCTGAATGTTCCCTGTGCCCAGTCCGGGTCAGTAACTCTAGCCGGTCAGTGTGGTCACCAAACCCAGGTTGTGTAAAAAGTCCATGCTCTTATCCAAACCCTGGGATAAGCAGTGTCTGCTGTGGTCCTGTGTGTCTAAGATCCGGGAGAGAGCTAGTCGAAATATGGTGACTGATTTGTGCTTTTGGCTGCTGGGAAACCGATAACAGGGGAGTTTGACTCGCTCAGATAGGTCCTCACAAATACACCTGGACACAGAGGGAGGACAGGAGAAGCCTTGCCCAGAGACAGGTGGTGGGGCCTTACGGAGTTATCACAAGGTGAATCTCCCATCAAGCTATCACAACAAACACCCGGGCATAGGAAGGGACAACAGCGCCCACGCCAGGCACGCGGTGGTGTTAGCTTGGGGGAGATATTGCAAGCCAAACCACTTGACAGTTTGCCACCAACACACCTGGTCACAGGGAAGGACAGGAGAAGCCAGCCCAGGTATCAGGTGGTGGCAATTTGGTAGGATTTATCACATTTCTGTTACGGACGAGCCAGGCAGGACGTCCGATACAGCGTGGTAAACATTCCCGGGTCACCGAGCGCAGTGCACCCAGTGTGGTTGGTAGTTATCGGTTACCAGCAGCTGTTTGACATACTTGTCACAAAACAAGGGCTTCGATCTCTCCCCGGACGTCTATATGTGCATCAACCTGTTTTCACTGCAGTTTTCCACAAAAATCTGAAGCAGAAAAAGGTTTTCCTTTTACACTCCCTCTTTTGCCTGTAGGGTGTGCCCCTGATATATATATTTTTCATATTGTCATATTTGTACTCTGCTTTTCCCTATTTTATGTTTTATCTTGCATTTTTGGTGGAGATTTTGCTACTGTAGTGTGAGAATTTTCGGGAAAGCTGGGTCTCTATTTGAGTATATCACTGTAGTCACAGTCTGCTTTTTAGTTTCCATTGTCCCAGAGGATTTTACTGAAACGCAGGCATAGAAAGAGGAAGTCGATCCTGCATTCTGAACTAACATTTTTTATTGTTGAAGGTTGTACTGATTTTTGGATTTTCATTTTCTTTTTGGAGTGTTTTTCCAAGGTTTACCAACTTCTTGATTGTACCTTTTGTTGTTATTTCTTTTTTTTTTTTCCCTCCATTTTTGCTGAATTTTATTGGTTTTTGATTTTTCTGAGTGGTTCTTTTAAAGTTTATATACTTTTTGATTTTATCAACTCTTTGGTTTTTATCCTTTTAAAATCTTTTTAAAATCATTTCCCTTTTTATCTCTTTTAGTTTTCTTCCACTTTTTGTGACATTTTATCAGTTTTAGTTTTCACTTCTTTCTTTCAGTTTTTTTATTAAAAAGAGAATTTTTACCTGCTTTTGGTTATTCCTGTGTTATCTTGCCAATTTTTGATTTTCCAGTTTGTTTCCACTACTTTTGAAGTTTTTACTAAATATTTTTGTTTTGTTTTTTCCTTCCTTTTTAACCAAAATAAAAGGGGTTACAAAGTTTTTTAAGTTTTAAACGCCCTTTTCGAAGTTTTTGGAACAGACACAGTAGGTGTTATTTAGAGAGTTAAGTACGTGTTTTTTTTTCCAAGGGCAGCTCCATATGCTGTAGCATGGCATGATGTATTGAAAGGAAAAAAGGGAAGTAGCTAGTAATTTCCGTCTGCATTTCTTAAAGTGACAGCGGATTTTACAGCATAGAAGGTGCTAACAGATAGGGTGAACAGGAAAGGATTATTTTTTACATGCAGAGAAAAAGTGTTTTCAGCGGCATTCTAATCTGTGCCGTCTGAGAAGGGCCACAGGTCTAAGCATGCCTTCTGTGACGGCAGAAGGGGGGAAGCAGTTCACTCCCCCCACCGTCTCCTCTCTCCCCACTTTTCCCTCCTCCCATCTCTCACCTCTCTCCTCCCTCTAGCTCCACTATTCTCACTCCCACTTCCCCTCTCTCATCTATTTCTCCTCCTATACCTCATCCTCCCTCACCATCTCTCTCTCTCCCTCCTCTATCTTCTTCATCTCCACCTATCTCTCCCATCTCTCCTCCCGCTCCACCTTCCTCACCAACACCCATCTCTCATCCTCTCTCCTCCCCATCATCTTCACTCTCCCCCCCTCTTTTGTCTCCTTCCCACTCTCCTATTCCAAATCTCTCCTCTACCCTCTCCTGCTCCTCTCTCTCTCCCCCACCCACCTTTCAGTTCATCGTCACCAGCTGGCCCAGTGCCAGATCCAGACAATGAGGTGTCCCTATTTCCACAAGGCACCCTCTCTAAAGAGACAGCTATGACACCGGGAGAAGAAAGTGAATCACTTCCCACACATAACAAAACAGCTGCCCTCCCGATACAACAGCTAGCAGAAGGGAGGTGTGTGCCATCAGAGACTGCACCTGCTAAGTCTGATATGAAGCTGCAGTCTCAGAGGGGGGAGTGCTACCCACACACAAGTCAAACACACAATGGCACAGTTCCTCCTCTGATGAACATGAAGAGGGGATTATGCTGCATAAGTACTAGGGGAAACTCACAGACACCAAGTAGGCAGGGTCAGATAGAGCCAGAACTCTTACACTATGTGCCCTTCACCCCTAGTCAGGTGTTCAGCATTCTAAGAAATCTGCCAGACCCAGATATGGACCCCAAGCCATTTTACCGAAGAATGCAGCAGAGCCAGAAGACATATGCTGCAACCTGGAGTGATCTCTGGCCCATAATGGAGATAAAGGCAGGTGAAACACTCTGGCAAATCATGAAGGAACACTTCAAGCTTCCATCAGAATTAGATGTGCATTCCTGGGAATCAGGATCAAAGTTAATTGAACAGCTCAGAGAATGGGCCAAAGCCAGACAAGCACTCAGTCTACATAACATGAGCCAAGCCGAGACAGAGTCTGTAGACGAGTTTCATGGCAGAGTGAAGCAAGTATTCCAAGTTTTAGGCTTCACCATTCATGATCAGATACACGAACAAATGTTGGCACAGGCCTTTGTGCATGGACTAAGAGAACCAATCAAGAAACTACTGATAGTGGCCAGGCCTGAGTACAGGACAATAGCAGTAGATGTTCTACTCACAGTAGCCAGAAGAATTGAGTCCTTCCCAGGGGCGCGGAGGACAGGCCCTTCTGTGGTGATCACTGACGTGGAGGAGCAACTAACACACAGAGTTAGGAGAGCTAGCAGGTGTTTCAACTGTGGCAACTTTGGCCATTTCCGGAACCAGTGCACAGCACCCCAGCAACCCAGGTCATCCCGCAGAGGAATAGGCCAAGAAAGAAACACAGAAGACAATGAAGAACCCTGTCCATAGGACAGAGGCAAACCAGGTCTGCCAGACGTCACGCCCCTGACATGTGAACCCCATCAGCGGACCCAATACCTCAAATCACTGGGGGCTGTCATATCTTTTCTTGTGGACACTGGTGCAGTCAGAAGTGAAAATCCCCGACCCCACCAGTCTAACAGAGCACTCTGTGTCTTGTATGGGGGCTGAAGGTCAAGACAGACGTTCCCCAGCTCGCAAGCCCCTGAGCATGTGGACACAACCAGGACACTCCATCCTGTTCTAGTTTTTGGTGGAGACCTGCCCACCACACGTGATGAGAGCAGACCTACTACAGGAACAGAAGGTGACCAAAGTGTCCCATGAAAATGTGACCTTGACCTCTCCACCCCAGGTCCAGGAATAATCAATCATGCTGGTGGCCCTACAGGAGCCTTGCTCGAACAATCGGTGCAAGCCTACCCAAGGAGGTGCTGCACATAGCACCCGGAAGCCTATGGTCCAAGGAGACTTCAAGTTGCGCCAGTGCGGGTGTCACTCAAGTCTGGAACCCCGGACGCTCAGAAGGCCCAGCATCCGCTGCTCATCACCAAGAGCCAAACCGCCTCTGACCAACTGGAGGTCTAAGTGGATCTGCTGTTCAAGAAGCGGCCTAAGAACTTTGGCATGGGCCAGGAAAACTCTCAACCCAGAGGGACCATACCTGCTTTGTGAAAAGGCTGCACTGCTTCCGACTCCAGCGCCAGAGGATTATCTTGGACAAGATTCTGAAGGTGCTCCCTGAAGTTAATCCAGGCCCTGGACCAGAAGACAGCCACTCAGCTCCTCAAATTGGTTAGCAAGATGCTGACCTGAGATCAAGCTGGGTGAAAGGAACTGCTGCTTGCTGGTAAAGAAGATGCCCCAGCAAAAAGAACCCCTGTGAGAGCAAGAAAGCTCAGCTGGACATCATCTCTGACGAAGAGGACCCCAGAAAACGGCTTGTTTTCCTGCCGGCCCTAGGCCAGAAGATGGGAGTCACTCACGGCACTGTGAAGAGCAAGGGCAGAGTGAACCGCCTCACCCATGGGAATCATCATGCAGTCCCAGCTTTTCTCGATCAAGAGGAAGACTGTGAAAGGAGAACCAGACTGGATTGAATGGTGCATGACCTGAGGGCTGTGAGCAAAGCAACCGTGTTTGAAGCCCCAGTTGTGCCAGATTTGCACACTCTCCTGACAAACCGCCAGCCACAGCAGCGGTCCTCACGGTGATGGATCTGCCCGAAGCTTCCCTCAATGTTCCCCCCTTACCTGGACAACCAGTTCCTGAAAACGCAGAAGGGGGTGCAGAACAAATGGACAGTGATGCCAAAGAGGGCCCGGAACAGCCTTTCACAGCTCGCCAGAGCATTGTCCTCCATCCTCATCAACTGGATTGCGGAGCATGCAGATGTCATCGACACCGCTACCTGAACAGCGCTTTCCATGTCTCCTCTACTCTGCCATTTCAGAGCAGCAACGTAAGTTCTGCAAAACAGAGTCCAGTGGTGTCAAAAGCAAGTTCCTGAGGACACCGTGTCGCCCACTATACGAAACACTTGACAGATGACCGGAGGACCGCGGAGGAGAAGATGGCTCCCTCAACAACTCCAAAGATGCAGGCCTTCCTTGGTCTAGTCTCGTACTGCAGAACTTGGATCCCTGGTGCTCGAGGCTTAATGCAGCCTTCATCTCATACAGGAAACTGAAAGACTTCATAGTCTCTGCACCAGCTCTAGGCCTCCCTGACTATGAGAAGCCATCCCGTCCTGGCCGAATGGAAAAAGGACAAAGATGGAGAAGGTCATGCTACTGGCCAGGCTTAAAACAGACCCGCGGAGGAAAACCAGAGGTCTCTAGACTACCTCTCAACCGGCATGGATCCAGTTGCAAGGGGGGGGCTCTCCTGCATGAAAACAATATCTGCAGCACACGCCCTCCTGACAAGGCTGCTCTCCACCACTCTTCAGTGCTCTCAGCCGTTACCTGTCTCTACTCCCACTCCCAAGGGCGGATACGGATCCTCAGATGAAAAATCTGCAAGATACCGTAGATGGCTCCAGTTTTGCAGAAGATGAAGGAAGGTTCCACACGGGATGTGCAGTGACCAGCAATCAAGACATCCTATGGTCCAGAAGTTTGTCAGCCAAAGAGCCCAAGAAGCGGAACTGATAGAGCTGACGAAAGGCCTGCCAGATTGTGAAGAACAAAACTTCCAGGTATTCGCATGGCATGACACCCGACTTCGGACCCATCTGGGCTGCAAGAGACTTCATTACAGCAAGCGGATCGACCATGAAGCATCATGGAGCCATCAGAGAGCAGCTGGACGCTCTTCAACTACTAAAAGTGGTGGCAGTGTTGAAGGTCAAGGCACACGGAAATCTGAACACAGTAGAGACACGGGGCATCAACAGCAGATGTGGCAGCCAAAGAAGCAGCCAGATGAAGACAATATGGAAAATGGGAGAGGTCGTAGAGCCGGACGGCTACTACAAGACGACTGAAGACGAGAAAACCTGACAAAATGACTTCCCGAAACCTGTACAAGAAGAAGCAGGATCAGACTCGGAAGGAGGAGAAGGAAAGCTGGATGCTGTAGGGCAAAAGCACTGGGCTCCAAGAAACCTGTCTACCTCAAAACGTCTACCTCAAACCTGTCTACCTCAAAACGTCTACCTCAAACCTGTCTACCTCAAAACGTCTACCTCAAACCTGTCTACCTCAAAACGTCTACCTCAAACCTGTCTACCTCAAAATGTCTACCTCAAGACAGACCCAGTGTACCTCAAAGCGTGTACACTACGGTGGTTCAATGGGCACATGGCCCCCACACAGATTTGAAAACACAGATGAATGACCTTGATTAGACTGGACTCCCACCTTAACAGCCAAATTCCCAGCTGCTGTTTGGCCTCCGACAAATTCAACATCGGACAAGCAGGAAAAGTTCCCCCATATCATCTGGCCTGAAGACTTAACAGTAAGGAACCGGTTTGCGATGCCTACTGCAAAGAAGCTACTCTCAAAAATAGTGTGCAGATATGGGGGTTCCAGAAGCAATAGCAAGTGATCAGGGACCCACATACACAGCAAACCTGACACAAGAGACCTGATCAGCAGTAGGGTCAGACTTAGGCCTACACACTACCCACCATCCCACACCATAGACTAGGTGGGACACAAGAGCAGCATGCTAAAAAATTTGCCCAAGAGACAGACAAACCCTGGCATTAGACACTCCCATAAGCTCAGAAAAAGCTGTCACCAATATTAAACTTTATTTGGGTCTAACCCCCAGGTTAGGGGTATTCTTTGCTTAGCAGTTGACTATGCAAAAATGATACTTTGTCTTCATGTGTAATTGAATTTATCAAGAATCTTGCTAATGTCCATTCTCGAGTTTTTCTCCTTCATTGCCAGGTCCAGATTCGGTGCCTGGTATGCACGCCCTGAGGTCAGGAGACTGCTGAGTGTTGGTGGAAAAATTCCGTAAAGAGAAGCACTCAATCCCATATCCGATGGCCCTTCTCCAAGTGTTGACGCCACCAACCTGGAGGGAAAACCCCCACCTGAATCCACCCACCGCATTGCAGGAAAAGGCCTTCATACCAGAAGATACACCTGAGCTGGAATGATGCTGTGGATGACCTACCTGACTGAATAAATTACCCACCTGATAATACACATGCACTGACTGCATAGACTGCTAACTAAGAGACTTTGATTACATTACACCAAACCCCCGTTAGGGACAGATCTCCTGACCGCCCATTTGCGAAAAGTCTGTACAGAGGAGGATGTATGCGCTAGGCGTATGTCAGACCACTGGCAGCATAAAAGAGTTGTAGCGCTTTGGGCCAGGAGCAGGATTTTAGGGCAAGTGATATCTAAGGGGGGATTGTTATGGAAATATATATATATTTCATATACTGTAGATCTCACTTGCCGGCTATAGGCTATATGCTATATACTTATGTACTCTTATATACTCATATATACTGCACACAGATACATATTCACAGTTTGAATCTTATAACTAGTTGGTGAAAATTGACCTGTTACCCAGTCATCTCATGATAGCATTGTCTCGTGACATTTGTAGCAGACACACAGAAGAGGAAGTAAGGCCAGATGTGCCAGCCGATATCAGAACATTGCTGACATCCTAAGACAAGGGACAGCAGTATATCATCTGATGCTTAAGTCATCTTAGGTCGGACACCCATATATGTTCATGTATTTAAACTTACCAATTAGATAAGAAGTTCAGCCTTTATGTTAATGAGTAACCACTCCTTTGTATGAACTGATAAAACCATGTATATTTCACTAAAACTGGCAGAGTTTTGCTGGAATGGATTGCTGCTAACCAGGTGTGGCGTCTTTCCTTCCTTGAGCGCTCAATAAGACTCTGTATAATTAGGACAGGCCACAGCACGCACAAGGGTATATATATACCCAATCAAAAATCTATGTCAACACTTTGATAAAATATTGTGAATAGTGTTGAGCATTCCGATACCGCAAGTATCGGGTATCGGCCGATATTAGCGGTATCGGAATTCCGATACTTAGTTCCGATACTTTTGTCATATCGGATTCCGGAATCGGAATCGGAATAGGAAGTTCCCATCATGCTATGAGCCTGCTTGCTTTGATTAAGCCAATGGGAATCCTCCGAAGTGTGGGCACATCCTGTTAGGCATGTAGGCATGTTAACTATTGGCATGGCTGTGATTGGCTGCCGAAATGATGTCATGATGCACTATAAAAGCCACCGCAGCCGCCATTTCTGGTCACTCTGCTGTGAATTCAGTTAGGGACAGGCTGCTGTAGAAGACTGTGAGGGACAGTTAGAAATAGCGATTCCACCAAACATCTAGTGCTTTACCCAGGCTACATAAACCACCACTGTAGCCTTCTTTGCCCTAGCAGCAGTGTTCACAGCTGTCTGCAAGGGCTGTGTGAGTGCAGCTCACGCTGTGGAGTGGGTCCTGCAGCCACGTCAGGCTGTAGGCCACCCAGTGAGATCACTGCTGCCTCATACATCTTTTATTTTTTGAGCTGCATTTTTTACATAATTTCAATCTAGTGTGCTTCCATCCGTATCCATATACGTTGGTTGCAAACACTAGTAGTAGACAGCGGAGCCTTTCTGCAGCCTTTCAGTGCTAGTGTCCACTTTGCTGCACTGTTCACGGCTGTCTGAGAGGTCTCTGACTGTGTGTGAGTGCAGCTCACGCTGAGTAGTGTGTCCTGCAGCTACGTCTGGCTGTAGGACGCTCAGCGTGCGTCAGTGCCTCACACATATTTTTATTTGAGTGCAGCTCATTTTTTCTTCTATTAGTGTGCATCCATCCGTCTCCATCTACGGTGGTTGCAAACACTATAAAGGAGTACACAGCGGAGCCTTTCTGCAGCCTGTCAGTGCCAGTGCCCACTTAGCTGCACTGTTGACGGCTGTCTGAGAGGCCTCTGACTGTGTATGAGTGCAGCTCACGCTGAGTAGAGTGTCCTGCAGCTACGTCTGGTTGTAGGACGCTCAACGTGCGTCACTGCCTCACACATATTTGTCTTTGAGTGCAGCTCATTTTTTCTTCTCCTATTAGTGTGCATCCATCCGTATCCATCAACATTGGTTGGTTGCAAACACTATATAGGAGTAGATAGAGGAGCCTTTTTTTCTGGCTTGTGCCCTGCCGGCGCAGCCAGATTAGTATTACCCAATTTTTTTGGAGCCTCATCTTTTGCATTGTAGGTTACCTGCCTGCATTGTAATAGCTCCAAAAAGTTGGTGATACTATCAGTTTCAATTCTTTGTTCACATACTTTGAGTTTGTTTCCAACAAAGAAACCACAAAAAAAGTTCACCAAACACTACATTTTGAACTTGTGTAGGCCACATCAGCTCCTATTAAAGTCTAGTCCACACACACACACACTTCATAAAATTAGTGTTTCTTGTACCTGTAACCAGCTGTTCAGGAATAAGCACACTAAGGCCCCCCTTTGTACTTTTTTGCCTATTTTAAGCAGTCTTGCAAGATGAAGAAGGCAGGGAGTAAGGCGCGTGGGCGTGGGCGTGGGCGTGGAGTTTCAGCAGGGAGAGGACGTGGGGATTCTGCAGGGAGAGGACGTGGGGATTCTACAGGTAGAGGACGTGGGGATTCTGGGCCTGCTGCGGGCACCAGTGGATCAGCATCCCCCAGTTTTAGCAGGCAACAGTCCTTTATGCGCAGCTTTGTAGGACCTCAACGTACCCCACTGCTGCGGGAGGAACAAATTGAAGCCGTTGTCGGATGGATGGCAGCTAACGCATCGACTTCAATTACTTCCGCATCCTCTCAGGGTCAGAGCACCGAAGAGCAACCATCTGTCTCTTCACCACCTGCAAAAGTGCCCAGGCAGTCAGAGAGACATGGACAGGAGCCATCACAGTCTCTACTTCTGTTCTCGGAATCTGTTGGCTTGGAAAGAGGGGGCCAGCCAAGCAGCATTCCTGAATGTGAAGAAGAGGGAGTATGCAGTGATGCGCAACTTCTTTGTCCCTCTGAATCTGAAGAGGCGAGTGGGCCAGTGCCTATGGTCAGCACACCTCAGTACGCATCAGATGATGACGAGACTCAGTTGCCACTTTCTGGTGCGTACGGTGCTGGCGAGACAACCCCGGAGAAGCAGCTGTTTGAAGAGGGGAGGGAAGATGATGAGGTCCTTGACCCATCATGGCGTGAGCAACAGGAAGGTGGTGGGAGCAGCTCGGAGGAAGAGATTCCCCTACCGGCCAAAACAGGAGGCAGAGGGAGGGGGAAGACTTGGTTGCCTGTACCCTCCACTTCGGCACCCGTTAGGAGCATTCCTCCTTCCAAAGGCAAACCGGGCGCTCACAAGAGTTGCAGTGCGTGGTCCTTTTTTGACACAGTTGCAGATGACATTTGCTTTGTCAAATGCAAGCTGTGTCATCAGAGAGTCAAAAGAGGGAGAAATGTCAGCAACCTCAATACCACAAATATGTGGAAACATGTGCGCACCAAGCACGAGTTGGAGTTGCAGAGACACCCTGAAGACGTAGGCCAACGTACAGCACCACCTACCACCTCTTCAGTTCATGTTGGGCCCTCTTCCTCCAGCTCACACACTGCTGGTTCGGCTTCCTCACAGGATCGCCAAGGAAGAACCTCTGCCACTGTTGTCCGGAGACCCTGTCAGATTACACCCATAGCAGCACGTTCCCATCCATCACAGCCATCGGTAGCACAGGCATGGGATAAAAGGCGCCCTTACTCGGCAAACCATCCCCGAGCACAGTCTCTGAATGCTGGCATTGCCAAACTTCTGGCAGTTGAAATGCTGTCATTCAGGCTGGTGGACACTGACACCTTCCGTGACTTAATGGCATTGGCAGTCCCCCAATACAACGTGCCCAGCCGCTTTTATTTCAGCAGGCGAGCCGTCCCTGCCCTGCAGAAACATGTTGAGGGCAAAAT
The DNA here is from genome assembly GCF_039654945.1 of Dendrobates tinctorius. Lineage (NCBI taxonomy): Eukaryota > Metazoa > Chordata > Amphibia > Anura > Dendrobatidae > Dendrobates > Dendrobates tinctorius. The sequence continues at coordinate 28,733,881 of NW_027361771.1, forward strand.
AAAACATGCGCTACTAAACGCCGTTAGTAGCAAGGTCCACCTGACCACCGATGCGTGGACCAGTAACCATGGACAGGGACGATACCTTTCCCTCACTGCCCACTGGGTCAATGTTGTGGAGTCGGGTACGGATCTGGAGAGTGGCGCTGTACGTGTTCTTCCAACGCCACGGATTGCAGGACTCCAGTCTGTACACATAGACTCCTCCTCCTACTCAAGTTCCTCAGAAACAGCAGAGCAGGAGCCTGTTACGACCGATATGAGCACAGCCGTGGCCAAACGTCAACAGGCTGTACTCAAATTAATTTCTTTGGGGAATCGAAGCCACACAGCGCAGGAGCTCTGGAATGCTATCAAGCTGGAGAGCGATGTGTGGTTTGGGCCAGCGAATCTCCAGCCGGGCTTGGTAGTGTGTGACAATGGCCGAAATCTGGTGGCAGCTCTTGGCCTAGGCAACCTCACACACATCCCATGTCTGGCACATGTTCTTAACTTGGTCGTGCAGAGCTTTCTGAGGGACTATCCGGATCTTGCTGCACTGTTGCACAAGGTCCGCATAGAGTGCGCTCACTTGCGACGTTCCAGCACGGCAAGATCGCGCCTCGCTGCTCTGCAGCGACGATTTGGCCTTCCGGAACATCGCATCATATGTGACCTACCCACCCGGTGGAATTCAACGTTACATATGTTGGAGCGGTTGTGTGAGCAGCAGGCAGCAGTCATGGAGTACCAGCTGCATCAGGCGCAAACAAGTCGCACTGTGCGCCGTTCACACTTCAGCACCATTGAGTGGGCCTCTATGAAGGACATCTGCCTCGTTTTGCGTGCCTTCGATGAATCCACGCGGATGGCGAGTGCAGATGATGCACTAGTCAGCATGACTGTCCCCCTTATCTGCCTGCTTCAACAAACACTGCAAGCACTAAGGGATGAGGTTTCAGAAGAGGTGGAGGATGAGGAGTCCCAAATGCCATCTGCTTCTGGACAGTCTGCGCTACGTGTTTCCTCACAAAGGCCTAGGCAGGGGACACTTTGTGAGGAGGATGAGGAGGAGTCGATGGAGGAGGAAGACATCTCTCCAGAGGAGGGAGGTACACAAACCTCTACTCAGTATGTACAGCGAGGGTGGGGTGATGCAGAGCAGGCCGAGGTCACGCCTCAAACAGGGGACAGCGGTTCTTTGGCAGTTGGGAGTCTGCAGCACATGGTTGATTTCATGCTGCAGTGCCTGAGAAACGACCGCCGCATCGCCCACATTCTCGTCTCGGCTGATTATTGGGTGTACACCCTCCTAGATCCTCGCTACCGGGACAGCGTACAAAGGCTCATACCAACGTTGAACCGGGAGCGTAAAATGCGGGAGTACGAAGAGTCACTGGTGCAGTCCATAATGTTTTCCATTCCACCCGACAGCATTGTTGCTAGTGCTTTACAAAGCAGCTCTGTGCGTCGAGGCAGTGGAGGAAACTCTGCACAAAGAGGGAGCAGAGGCAGCGCCGCAGCACAAGGCAAGACCACTATGGCCCAAATGTGGCAAAGTTTTGTGTGTCCACCACAATTGTCTACACCATCAGCGACGCCTCGAGTCAGCAGGAGGCAACGCTTCCGTCAGATGGTGTCAGACTACATGTCTTGCCCTGTCGCTGTTCTCCCAGATGTCTCTTCCCCCTTCAAGTTTTGGGTCTCTAAGCTGGATACATGGCCAGAGCTTAGCCAGTATGCATTGGAGGTGCTGGCTTGCCCTGCTGCCAGTGTATTATCGGAACGTGTCTTTAGTGCCGCAGGTGGTGTACTAACAGACCGTCGCACGCGACTATCTTCCGATAATGTTGACCGGCTGACTTTTCTGAAAATGAACAAGGCCTGGATCTCCAAAGACTTTGCCATTCCTCTTACAGACTAAATTAGTGGTTGGCAACTGTATCCAGGTCTGCTGGTGTGTTCATTTTTCTACCACCTGAACTATAATCCCTTTGCTTCAACACAGCCAGTTGTCGCTCAGATGTGTCGTCTGCACAGAGAAACACACTAGCTCCAGTGTTAGTGGGGTTCAGTAATGCCAGCTGATCCCCTGCTGTGTGGACGGCAAAGTCACCAGCTCCATCAACATTCAAACCACTACTGATTTTTAACCGTGCCCAACTTAGGTCTCTGGCTCCACTGTCTCTACTATTTCCCCTGACCTCCAACCCCGCCATCTACATCTCTGAAGTGGCGTCAGCACAATCTACACTTGTCCCTGTGTTCCTGTGGCTCAGTCCCATCAGTTTATCCCCTGATGTGTGTCCGGCAAGGTCTCCTGCTCTGTCCACATTCCCATAACCAGTAGTGGGAATGAGGACAGAGCTGGCGAACTTGCCGGACAAACATCAGGGGATCAACTGACGGGACTGAGCACCAGTAACACAGGAACAAGTGTAGATTGTGCTGACGCCACTTCTGAGATGTAGCTGGCGGGGTTGGAGGCCAGGGTAAATAGTAGAGACAGTGGAGCCAGAGGCCTAAGTGGAGCATGGTTAGAATCAGTAGTAGTCCACAACCTCCATAAAAACCGCTGCCCATTGGCCTCTGCATGCGGCATGCGTAATCCTGGGCTCCAACAGCGTCAGTTGGTGTTCAGAAGTGTCGTCTCCACAGAGCCAAACACCTTCGTTAGAGTGTTAGTGGGGTTCAGCACTGCCAGCTGTTCCCCTGCTGTGGAGATGGCAAGTCTCCTGCTGCCTTCACCTGCCAAAATCCAGTAGGCCCCAGCCTGCTCCTCGCCTAATCCTGGGCTCCAACAGCGTCAGTTGGTGTTCAGAAGTGTCGTCTCCACAGAGCCAAACACATTCGTTTGAGTGTTAGTGGGGTTCAGCACTGCCAGCTGTTCCCCTGCTGTGGAGATGGCAAGTCTCCTGCTGCCTTCACCTGCCAAAATCCAGTAGGCCACAGCCTGCTCCTCGCCTATTCCTGGGCTCCAACAGCGTCAGTTGGTGTTCAGAAGTGTCGTCTCCACAGAGCCAAACACCTTCGTTAGAGTGTTAGTGGGGTTCAGCACTGCCAGCTGTTCCCCTGCTGTGGAGATGGCAAGTCTCCTGCTACTTTCACCTGACAAAATCCAGTAGGCCCCAGCCTGCTCCTCGCCTAATCCTGGGCTCCAACAGCGTCAGTTGGTGTTCAGAAGTGTCGTCTCCACAGAGCCAAACACCTTCGTTAGAGTGTTAGTGGGGTTCAGCACTGCCAGCTGTTCCCCTGCTGTGGAGATGGCAAGTCTCCTGCTGCCTTCACCTGCCAAAATCCAGTAGGCCCCAGCCTGCTCCTCGCCTAATCCTGGGCTCCAACAGCGTCAGTTGGTGTTCAGAAGTGTCGTCTCCACAGAGCCAAACACATTCGTTTGAGTGTTAGTGGGGTTCAGCACTGCCAGCTGTTCCCCTGCTGTGGAGATGGCAAGTCTCCTGCTGCCTTCACCTGCCAAAATCCAGTAGGCCACAGCCTGCTCCTCGCCTATTCCTGGGCTCCAACAGCGTCAGTTGGTGTTCAGAAGTGTCGTCTCCACAGAGCCAAACACCTTCGTTAGAGTGTTAGTGGGGTTCAGCACTGCCAGCTGTTCCCCTGCTGTGGAGATGGCAAGTCTCCTGCTGCCTTCACCTGCCAAAATCCAGTAGGCCACAGCCTGCTCCTCGCCTAATCCTGGGCTCCAACAGCGTCAGTTGGTGTTCAGAAGTGTCGTCTCCACAGAGCCAAACACCTTCGTTAGAGTGTTAGTGGGGTTCAGCACTGCCAGCTGTTCCCCTGCTGTGGAGATGGCAAGTCTCCTGCTGCCTTCACCTGCCAAAATCCAGTAGGCCACAGCCTGCTCCTCGCCTATTCCTGGGCTCCAACAGCGTCAGTTGGTGTTCAGAAGTGTCGTCTCCACAGAGCCAAACACCTTCGTTAGAGTGTTAGTGGGGTTCAGCACTGCCAGCTGTTCCCCTGCTGTGGAGATGGCAAGTCTCCTGCTGCCTTCACCTGCCAAAATCCAGTAGGCCCCAGCCTGCTCCTCGCCTAATCCTGGGCTCCAACAGCGTCAGTTGGTGTTCAGAAGTGTCGTCTCCACAGAGCCAAACACCTTCGTTAGAGTGTTAGTGGGGTTCAGCACTGCCAGCTGTTCCCCTGCTGTGGAGATGGCAAGTCTCCTGCTGCCTTCACCTGCCAAAATCCAGTAGGCCACAGCCTGCTCCTCGCCTATTCCTGGGCTCCAACAGCATCAGTTGGTGTTCAGAAGTGTCGTCTCCACAGAGCCAAACACCTTCGTTAGAGTGTTAGTGGGGTTCAGCACTGCCAGCTGTTCCCCTGCTGTGGAGATGGCAAGTCTCCTGCTGCCTTCACCTGCCAAAATCCAGTAGGCCCCAGCCTGCTCCTCGCCTAATCCTGGGCTCCAACAGCGTCAGTTGGTGTTCAGAAGTGTCGTCTCCACAGAGCCAAACACATTCGTTAGAGTGTTAGTGGGGTTCAGCACTGCCAGCTGTTCCCCTGCTGTGGAGATGGCAAGTCTCCTGCTGCCTTCACCTGCCAAAATCCAGTAGGCCCCAGCCTGCTCCTCGCCTAATCCTGGGCTCCAACAGCGTCAGTTGGTGTTCAGAAGTGTCGTCTCCACAGAGCCAAACACATTCGTTCAAGTGTTAGTGGGGTTCATCATTGCCAGCTGATCCCCTGCTGTGGAGATGGCAGTCTCTCCTGCTGTCTCCGCATTACAAAGACAGTAGGCCTCTGCCTACACCCTCCTATTTCCTGGGCTTCAACACAGCCAGTTGTAGTTCGGAAGTGCCGTCCACACGGAAAGAGATACTTGCTCCCGTGTCTCAGTGGGGTTCAGTAACGTCAGCTGATCCCCTGCTGTGTGGATGGCAGTCTCTCCTGCTGTCACCTCATTCAAAATACAGTAGGCCTCTGCCTACACCCTCCTATTTCCTGGGCTTCAACACAGCCAGTTGTAGTTCGGAAGTGCCGTCCACACGGAAAGAGATACTTGCTCCCGTGTCTCAGTGGGGTTCAGTAACGTCAGCTGATCCCCTGCTGTGTGGATGGCAGTCTCTCCTGCTGTCACCTCATTCAAAATACAGTAGGCCTCTGCCTACACCCTCCTATTTCCTGGGCTTCAACACAGCCAGTTGTAGTTCGGAAGTGCCGTCCACACGGAAAGAGATACTTGCTCCCGTGTCTCAGTGGGGTTCAGTAATGTCAGCTGATCCCCTGCTGTGTGGATGGCAGTCTCTCCTGCTGTCACCTCATTCAAAATACAGTAGGCCTCTGCCTACACCCTCCTATTTCCTGGGCTTCAACACAGCCAGTTGTAGTTCGGAAGTGCCGTCCACACGGAAAGAGATACTTGCTCCCGTGTCTCAGTGGGGTTCAGTAACGTCAGCTGATCCCCTGCTGTGTGGATGGCAGTCTCTCCTGCTGTCACCTCATTCAAAATACAGTAGGCCTCTGCCAACACCCTCCTATTTCCTGGGCTTCAACACAGCCAGTTGTAGTTCGGAAGTGCCGTCCACACGGAAAGAGATACTTGCTCCCGTGTCTCAGTGGGGTTCAGTAATGTCAGCTGATCCCCTGCTGTGTGGATGGCAGTCTCTCCTGCTGTCACCTCATTCAAAATACAGTAGGCCTCTGCCTACACCCTCCTATTTCCTGGGCTTCAACACAGCCAGTTGTAGTTCGGAAGTGCCGTCCACACGGAAAGAGATACTTGCTCCCGTGTCTCAGTGGGGTTCAGTAATGTCAGCTGATCCCCTGCTGTGTGGATGGCAAAGTCTCCTGCTGCCTACACAGTCGTACCACTACTGATTTTTAACCGTGCTCCAATTAGGCCTGTGGCTCCACTGTCTCTCGTATTTCCCCTGTCCTCCAACCCTGCCAGTTACAGCTCCGAAGTGGCGTCTGCACAATCCACACTTGTTCCTGTGTTACAGGTGTTCAGTCCGGTCAGTTAATCCCCTGATGTGTGTCCGGCAATGTCGCCTGCTCTGTCCACATTCCCATTATGGTAATGTGGACAGAGCAGGCGACATTGCCGGACACACATCAGGGGATTAACTGACCGGACTGAACACCTGTAACACAGGAACAAGTGTGGATTGTGCAGACGCCACTTCGGAGCTGTAACTGGCGGGGTTGGAGGACAGGGGAAATACGAAAATCAGTGAAGCCACAGGCCTAAGTGGAGCTTGGTTCAAATTAGTAGTCTACAACCGATCTTAAAATTTCTTCAATGCAGCCTCAGCCTGCTCCGTGCTTGTCCCTGGGCTTCAACACAGCCAGTTGTTGCTCGGAAGTGCCGTCTTCACAGAGTAAAACACTAGCTCCTGTGTTTGTGGGGTTCAGTAACGTCAGCTGTTCCCCTGCTGTTTTGATGGCAATCTGTCCTGCTGCCTCCCAATTGACAGCACATCAGGCCTCAGCCTGCTAAGTGCTTGTCCTGGGCTCCAACATCGCCAGTTGCTGCTCATAACTGACTTTGGCACGGGTACTCCCTCCTGCCCAGCTTGGTTCCAGCCCTGCCTGCTGTTTCCGGGAAGTGTCAATGTCAGTTTGCCACCCCAAGTTGCCATGTCGTGTTGCGGTTGGGTTAGCCGAGGCTAGGGTGCCAGCAGTTTAGGTGCTTCCTATGTGGACTGCGGGTTCTGGTAAGAAAGGTTTGTTCCATAGTGCCAGTAGGACAAGCACCCCCTGTAGGACTGTGTGATTCGGTAACTGCGGCCAGCTTGCGGCATGCCAACTTTGCTTTTCAGGGGTAACTTCTGATACCCCTCCGGGTTCCAGCACCGTCAGCTGGTTCTCATCAGAGCCTTTGGCCTAGGTGCCTCCATCTCGGTATCCGAGTTCCGGCAACGTCTGCTGGTCCTTGGTAGTGCTTTGTAGCACAGGTACCTCCTGCTTAGTAACCGGGTTCCAGCACCGTCAGCTGGTCCTCGGTTGTGCCATTGGCTCTTATTCCTTCTGCTGCCCCTCCGGGTGCCAGCACTGTCAGCTGGTCCTCGCTATTTCCATTTGCTCTTGCAGCTTATGCTACCCCTCCGGGTTCCAGCACCGTCAGCTGGTTCTCGTCAGAGCCTTTGGCCTAGGTGCCTCCATCTCGGTATCCGAGTTCCGGCAACGTCTGCTGGTCCTTGGTAGTGCTTTGTAGCACAGGTACCTCCTGCTTAGTAACCGGGTTCCAGCACCGTCAGCTGGTCCTCGGTTGTGCCATTGGCTCTTATTCCTTCTGCTGCCCCTCCAGGTGCCAGCAATGTCAGCTGGTCCTCGCTATTTCCATTTGCTCTTGCAGCTTATGCTACCCCTCCGGGTTCCAGCACCGTCAGCTGGTTCTCGTCAGAGCCTTTGGCCTAGGTGCCTCCATCTCGGTATCCGAGTTCCGGCAACGTCTGCTGGTCCTTGGTAGTGCTTTGTAGCACAGGTACCTCCTGCTTAGTAACCAGGTTCCAGCACCGTCAGCTGGTCCTCGGTTGTGCCATTGGCTCTTATTCCTTCTGCTGCCCCTCCGGGTGCCAGCACTGTCAGCTGGTCCTCGCTATTTCCATTTGCTCTTGCAGCTTATGCTACCCCTCCGGGTTCCAGCACCGTCAGCTGGTTCTCGTCAGAGCCTTTGGCCTAGGTGCCTCCATCTCGGTATCCGAGTTCCGGCAACGTCTGCTGGTCCTTGGTAGTGCTTTGTAGCACAGGTACCTCCTGCTTAGTAACCGGGTTCCAGCTCCGTCAGCTGGTCCTCGGTAGTGCCATTGGCTCTTGTTCCTTCTGCTGCCCCTCCGGGTGCCAGTACCGTCAGCTGGTTCAAGAGGACAAAGAACAGGAAGACAACCACCAAGATGCAGAACAACAAGAGAGAGAAGACAAAGAAGCATAAAAAAAACAAAGCAGAAGAACATTAAGCATAAGACTAATACTCTGAGCAAATGATATTATCTTATTTATAAGCAGAAGAAGACTAAGCAGTGTATGGGGGTGAGTCCGTTCCTCCTCGTGGTGCCCCTGGAAAAGGCCTGCTGCTGCAGGCCAAACTGAACGCGGACAAATCCTGTTGTAAATCTTTTGTGACAGGCAGAACGGAAGGTGTAAACTTCTAACTTTTCTAGATAACAACTACAGGAATGCCTGACACAAACAAGAATATGATGAAGAAGAATAGGAAGAAGATGAAGAAGCTGAATATGTAGAATAATAATTGTTGAATAAGAAGAATATGAAGAATGTAAGAAAAGGAGGAAGAAGAAGAAGAAGAAGAAGAAGAAGAAGAAGAAGAAGAAGAAGAAGAAGAAGAAGAAGAAGAAGAAGAAGAAGAATGTAAAAAAAGGAAGTAGAAGAAGAAGAAGAATAATGTAAAAAAAGGAAGTAGAAGAAGAAGAAGAAGAATTTAAAAAAAGGAAGTAGAAGAAGAAGAAGAAGAAAGAAGAAAGAAGAAGACATACATGTCTGGCAAAATATAAATGAGGCTAACATAGTCAATATCTTTGTAACTCCTAACATCTTTAAAAAAAAAGTTTAATTCCTGCTATTCCATTTGATTGGGCTAAACCTCTATGGCTTTAATGTCTCCTCCACCTCCCACAATACATTCTACATTATTCTTAGTTGTTTTTCTTCATGTAGAATTAACCTACAAGGAAAGAAAGGTTTTTTTTAAATTCCGATATTTTGGCCCCATTGACTTGCATTGGTTCCCGGTATCGGAATCGGCGATACCGATACTTTTTTTTAAGATCGGCCGATCCATTCCGATCCGATATTTTCAAGTATCGGCTGGTATCGCTCAACTCTAATTGTGAATAAAATGTCAACACACTCACAATAACAAATAACTATAAAGTTCCCACATTATAACATCTTACCTTTGATTTTTGTTCCTCTGCTGATGGTTGAAGTAAGTGTCTAGTCAGATGGAAATTAATGTATTTGTTATATATTATATTATGTATTCTGTTCATGAATTTATGGGAATAGACAGTTTTGAGGATTTCACTAATGATTAGTGTTGAGTAGTGTTGAGCGATACCGTTCGATACCCAAAAATATTGTATTGGATGGTATCGCCCGATACGAAAAAAATATCGGGTATCGCCGATTCCGATACCGGAAGTCCCATTCAAGTCAATGGGACTTCCGGTATCGGAATTAAAAAAAGCCCTTTATTTCCTTGTTGGCTAATTCTACATAATTGAAAACAAATAAGAATCATGTAGAATGTATTGTGGGAGGTGGAGGAGACATTAAAGGCATAGTGGTTTATTCAAATCACATGGCATAGCATTAATTCCAATTTTTTTTTTCAAGACGTTCGGAGTTAAAAAGATATTGACTATGTTAACCTTTTTTATATTTTGTCAGATATGTATGTTTCACAACTTCGATGCTCTTCACCTTCTTTTGTACTTCTCCCACACTTTCTACTTCATGATCCGCAGCAGTAGCATTTTTTTCATCAACTTTTTCTTCACCTTATTCATCTTCTTCTTCTTCATCTTCTTCCCATTAATTTTTTTTTTCCATTCTTCATATTCTTCTTATTCAGCTATTATTAATTTTAATATGCTATTTCTTCATCTTCTTCCTATTCTTCTTTGTCTTCATTTTCTTATGGTGACAGGCATTCCTGTAGTACTTATCTATAAAAGTTATAAGATTACACCTTACGTTCTGCCTGTCACTAAAGATTTACAACAGGATTTGTCCGCGTTCAGTTTGGCCTGCAGCAGCAGGCATTTTCCAGGGGCACCACGAGGAGGAACGGACTCACCCCCATTTACTGCTTAGTCTTCTTCTGCTTATAATTTTGATTTCTTTTATGCTGATTTTTAGTCTTATGCTTAATGTTCTTCTGCTTTCTGTTCTTCTGCTTTTGCTTCTTCTGTTTCTTGTTCTTCTGTCTTTTGTTCTGTATCTTGGTGGTTGTCTTCATGTTCTTTGTCCTCTTGGTCTTATTATTTAGGGTCATATTTCTGGTCTTCTTTGGTGTGGTCTTCAGGGTCGTCGTCATCAGGGTCGTCGTCATGGAGATCAATAAGGATTACCAAAGACAATTTCAAAAAGCTTGATCTTGGAAATGTAGCAGAAGGTACAAGAAGGCTGAGAAACTGGCGAGAACCAGCAGACAGTGCTGGCACCCGGATGGGTAGCAGAAGAAACAAGAGCCAATGGCACTACCGAGGACCAACAGACGGTGCTGGACCACGGTTACTAAGCAGAAGGTACCTGTGCTAAAAAGCACTACCAAGGACCAGCTGACGGTGCTGGACCTCGGATACCGAGATGGAGGCACCTAGGCCAAAGGCTGTGGCGAGAACCAGCAGGCAGTGCTGGCACCCGGATGGGTAGCAGAAGGAACAAGAGCCAATGGCACTACCGAGGACCAACTGACGGTGCTGGACCACGGTTACTAAGCAGAAGGTACCTGTGCTAAAAAGCACTACCAAGGACCAGCTGACGGTGCTGGACCTCGGATACCGAGATGGAGGCACCTAGGCCAAAGGCTGTGGCGAGAACCAGCAGACAGTGCTGGCACCCGGATGGGTAGCAGAAGGAACAAGATCCAATGGCACTACCGAGGACCAACTGACGATGCTGGACCACGGTTACTAAGCAGAAGGTACCTGTGCTAAAAAGCACTACCAAGGACCAGCTGACGGTGCTGGACCTCGGATACCGAGATGGAGGCACCTAGGCCAAAGGCTGTGGCGAGAACCAGCAGACAGTGCTGGCACCCGGATGGGTAGCAGAAGAAACAAGAGCCAATGGCACTACCGAGGACCAACTGACGGTGCTGGACCACAGTTACTAAGCAGAAGGTACCTGTGCTAAAAAGCACTACCAAGGACCAGCTGACGTGCTGGACTTCGGATACTGAGATGGAGGCACCTAGGCCAAAGGCTCTGGCGAGAACCAGCAGACAGTGCTGGAACCCGGGTGGGTAGCAGAAGGTACCCATTCAAAGCAAAGTAGCCAGGCCGCAAGCCGGCCGCAGTTACCGAAACCCACAGTCCTACAGGGGTCCATGTCCCATTGGCACTACGGATCCAGCCTTCAGTGCCAGTTCCCGCAGCCCACATAGGAGTCACCTAAACTGCAGGCACCGTAGAGTCGGCTAACCCGCCCCCAAAGACGACAGGACAACGGATTGGTGGCATAGTGACCTTGACACTACCAGCTGGCGTGCTGGAACCAGGCTGGGCAACAGGGAGTACCCGTGCCAAAGACACTGCCGAGCACCAACTGGCGTTGTTGGAGCCCAGGGACAATCATGGTGCAGGCCGAGGCCTACTTGGTGGCAGTTTTTGATTGTTTGTAGGCTACAACAGACTGTCAACATGCTCCAATTAGGCATCTGTCTCCACTCTGTTTCCAGGATTTCACGTGACCACCAACACCGCCAGTTTATGCGTACAGCAGCCATATGCCCAATCCACACGTGTTCCTGTGTTACTGGGTTTCTGTAATGTCAGCAGATCCCCTGATGTGTGTCTGCCACTGTCTCCTGCTCTGTCCACCTTCCCACTGCTTGCAGTGGGAAGGTGGACAGCGCAGGAGACAGTGGCGGACACACATTGGGGGATCTGCTCACGTAATAGAACACCAGGAACACAGGAACATGTGTGGAATGCGTGGACGGCAACTGTGGGCAGGAACTGGCGGTGTTGGAGGTCAGGGGAAATACTAGAGACAGAGTGGAGACAGAGGCCAAATCAGAGAATGTTTAAATCTGAAGTAGTTACAATTTGGAGGCAGCAGCACTTTGCCCTCCACACAGCAGGGGATCAGCTGACGTTACTGACCCCCACTTTCACATGAACAAGTGTTTTTTTTCTGTGTGGACAGCACTTCCGAGCACCAACTAGCGTTGTTGGAAGCCAGGGAAAATCAGGTAGTAGGCCGAGGCCTACTTGGAGCCAGGTGTAAATCTGAGGTTGTTTGACTGTGGAGGGAGCAGGACACTTTGCCATACACACAGCAGGGGATCAGCTGACGTTAGCAAACCCCACTTACACATGAGCGAGTGTTTTGTCTGTGCGGACAGCACTTCTGAGCACCAACTGGCGGTGTCGGAGCCCAGGGAAAATCAGGGCAATAGAAATGAAAAAAGCATATACAGAATGGGAGGAATAGGGCTAAGTGACAGCACATGTGAAAAAGACTTGGGTATACTAATAGATCACAGACTGAATATGAGTCAACAGTGTGATGCAGCAGCAAAAAAGGCAAATGCAATTCTAGGATGCATTAACAGAAGCATACAGTCTAGATCATGTGAAGTCATTATTTCCCTCTACTCCTCTTTGGTCAGACCTCATCTGGAATATTGTGTCCAGTTTTGGGCACCACATTTTAAAAAAGACATCAACAAACTGGAGCAAGTTCAGAAAAGAGCGACTAGAATGGTGACCGGTCTGCAAACCCTGTCTTATGAGGAAAGGTTGCAGGATTTGGGAATGTTTAGTTTGCAAAAGAGAAGACTGAGAGGAGACTTAATAGCTGTCTACAAATATCTAAAGGGCTGTCACATTGTAGAAGGATCAACTTTATTCTCATTTGCACAAGGAAAGACTAGAAGCAATGGGATGAAACTGAATGGGAGACACAGATTAGATATTAGAAAAAACTTTTTGACAGTTAGAGTGATCAATGAGTGGAACAGGCTGCCACGAGAAGTGGTGAGTTCTCCTTCAATGGAAGTCTTCAAACAGAGGCTGGACAGACATCTGACTGGGATGATTTAGCGAATCCTGCTTTGAGCAGGGGGTTGGACCAGATGGCCCAGGAGGTCCCTTCCAACTCTACGATTCTATGAAAGGTAGTAGGCCGAGGCCTACTTGGAGCCAGGTGTAAATCTGAGGTTGTTTGACTGTGGAGGGAGCAGGACACTTTGCCATACACACAGCAGGGGATCAGCTGACGTTACCGAACCCCACTTACACATGAGCGAGTGTTTTGTCTGTGCGGACAGCACTTCTGAGCACCAACTGGCGGTGTCGGAGCCCAGGGAAAATCAGGTAGTAGGCCGAGGCCTACTTGGAGCCAGGTGTAAATCTGAGGTTGTTTGACTGTGGAGGGAGCAGGACACTTTGCCATACACACAGCAGGGGATCAGCTGACGTTAGCGAACCCCACTTACACATGAGCGAGTGTTTTTTCTGTGCGGACAGCACTTCTGAGCACAAACTGGCGGTGTCGGAGCCCAGGGAAAATCAGGTAGTAGGCCAAGGCCTACTTGGTGGCAGTTTGCGATTGTTTCTAGACTACTACTAACTGTCAACGTACTCCAATTAGGCCTCTGTCTTCACTCTGTTTCGAGTATTTCCTCTGGCTTCCAACCACGCCAGTTGCTGCTCTGAAATGCCGTCTGCACAACCCACACTTGTTCCTGTGCTACTGGGGTTCTGTAACAGCAGCTTCTCCCTAGAGGTGAGTCAGGCAATGTCTCCTGCTCTGTCCACATTTCCACTACAAGTAGTGGGAATGTAGACAAAGCAGGAGACATTGCCGTGCTCACCTCTGGAGATGAGCAGATGTTACAGGACCAAGGTAACACAGGAACAAGTGTGGATTGTGCAGACGGCACTTGAGAGCAGAAACAGGCGGTTTTGTAGGCCGGAGGAAATACTCAAAACAGAGTGGAGACAGAGGGCAAATCAGAGAACATATTAAATCAGAGGTAGTCAGAAGTTGTAGGCAGCAGGAGAGTTTGCCGTACACACAGCAGGGGATCAGCTGACGTTACCGAACCCCACTTACACATGAGCGAGTGTTTTGTCTGTGTGGACAGCACTTCTGAGCAACAACGGGCGTTGCTGTAGCCCAGAAAATAAAGTTCAGGTCATAGAAACATGAACACAACAGGAGACCTGGATCCTGTTGCCAGCCAATTATTTATTCTGGAAGAGGACTGGAAAATTCAGGTGAGATCCAGGCCTTGTTCATTTTCAGAAAAGTAAGCCGGTCAACATTATCGGCGGATAGTCGCGTGCGACGGTCTGTTACCACACCACCTGCACCACTAAAGACACGTTCCGATAATACACTGGCAGCAGGGCAAGCCAGCACCTCCAATGCATACTGGCTAAGCTCTGGCCATGTATCCAGCTTAGAGACCCAATACTTAAACGGGGAAGAGCCGTCTGGGAGAACACTAACAGGGCACGACAAGTAGTCTGTCACCATCTGACGGAAACGTTGCCTCCTGCTGACTGGAGCCGTCTGTGATGGTGTAGCCGTTTGTGGCGGTCCCACAAAACTTTTCCACATTTGGGCCATACTGGCCTTGCCTTGTCCTGCGGCACTGCCTCTGCTACCTCTTTGTGCAGAGCTTCCTCCACTGCCTCTACCCACATGGCTGCTTGGAAAAGCACTACCAGCAACACTTGCGGGGGGAATGGAGAAAATGATGGCCTGCACAAGTGTTTCTTGGTACTCCCGCATTTTTTGCTCCCGGTTCAACTGTGGTATGAGGCTTTGTAAGTTGTCCCGGTAGCGAGGATCTAGGAGGGTGTACACCCAATAATCAGCCATGTGGAGAATGTTGGCGATGCGGCGGTCATTTAACAAGCACTGCAGCATGAAATCGACAATGTGCTGCAGACTGCCAACTGGACCGGAAACGCTGTCCCCAGCTTGAGGCAGCATCTCTGCCTGCTCAGCATCACCCCACCCTCGCTGTACACACTGACTACTAGAGCCTTGTGTACCTCCCTCCTCTGGAGAGATGTGTTCCTCCTCCTCCATTGACTCCTCGTCATCCTCCTCACTAAGTGTCCCCTGCCTGGGCCTTTGTGTGGAAGCACGTTGTGCAGACTTGCCAGAAGCAGATGGCATTTCTGACTGCTCATCCTCGACCTCTTCAAAAACCTCCTCACTTAGTGCTTGTAAGGTTTTTTGAAGCAGACAGATGAGGGGGACAGTCATGCTGATTAGTGCGTTATCTGCACTGGCCATCCGCATGGAGTCATCGAAGGCACGCAAAACTTGGCAGATGTCCCTCATAGTGGCCCACTCAGTGGTGGTGAAGTGTGTACGGCGCACAGTGCGACTTGTTTGCGCCTGATGCAGCTGGTACTCCATTACTGCTGCCTGCTGCTCACACAACCGCTCCAACATATGTAAAGTTGAATTCCACCTGGTGGGGAGGTCACATATGATGCAATGTTCTGGCAGGCCGAATCGGCGTTGCAGAGATGCAATGCGCGATCTTGCCATGCTGGAACGCCGCAAGTGAGCACACTCTAGGCGTACCTAGAAAGCTCTGCACGACCAAATTGAGCACGTGTGCCAGACATGGTATGTGAGTGAGGCTGCCTAGGCCCAGAGCTGCCACTAGATTTCGGCCATTGTCACTCACTACCAAACCTGGCTGGAGATTCGCTGGCACAAACCACACATCGCTCTCCTGCTTGATGGCATTCCAGAGCTCCTGTGCTGTGTGGCTCCGATTCCCCAAAGAAATTAATTTAAGGATGGCCTGTTGACGTTTGGTCACACCTGTGCTCATATCTGGCCTAACAGGCTCACGCAATGCTGATTCCGAGGAACTAGAGTAGGAGGAGGACTCAATATGTACAGACTGCATTCCTGCAATCCTTGGAGTTGGCAGAATACATACAGAGCCACTCTCCAGATCTGTACCCGGCTCCACAACATTGACCCAATGGGCAGTGAGGGAAAGGTATCGTCCCTGTCCATGGCTACTGGTCCACGCATCGGTGGTCAGGTGGACCTTGCTACTGACGGCATTTAGTAGCGCATTTTTAATTTTTCCCTCCACATGCTTTTGCAGGGCAGGGACGGCTTGCCTGCTGAAATAAAAGCGGCTGGGCACATTGTATTGTGGAACTGCCAATGACATAAAATTCCAGAAGGTGTCAGTCTCCACCAGCCTGAATGACAGCATCTCAAGGGCCAGTAGTTTGGCAATGCCGGCATTCAGAGCCAGTGCTCGGGGATGGTTTGCCGAGTATGGCCGCTTTTTCTCCCATGCCTGTGCTACCGATTGCTGGTGAGTGGCCTGGGAGTGTGATGATGACTGCGAACGTGGTTCAGTGGGTGGAATTTCACTTGGTCTCTGGACAACAGTGGCAGTGGTTCTTCCATGGCGTTCCAGTGAGGAAGCCGAACCAGCTGTCTGTGAGCTGGAGGAAGAGGCCCCAACAAGAGCTGAAGAGGTGGTAGGTGCTGCTGAAGGTTGGCCTACATCTTCAGTGTGTCTGTGTAACTCCACCTTGTGCTTGGTACGCACATGTTTCCACATATTTGTGGTATTGAGGTTGCTCACATTTTTCCCTCGTTTCACTTTCTGATGACACAGCTTGCATTTGACAAAGCAAATGTCATCTGCAACTGTGTCAAAAAAAGACCACGCACTGCAAGTCCTGGGAGCGCCCGTTTTGTGTTTTGGAAGAGGATTGCTCCTCACAGGTGCCAAAGTGGAGGCTACAGGCAACCAAGTCTGCCCCCGCCCTCTCCCTCCTCTTTTGGCCGTTCGGGGAATCTCTTCCTCAGAGCTGCTCCCACCACCTTCCTGTGGCTGACGCCATGATGGGTCAAGGACCTCATCATCTCCACTCCCCTCTTCAAGCACCGGCTGGTCCTGGGTTGTCTCGCCCGCACCGTACGCACCAGAAAATGGCAACTGAGTTTCATCATCATCATCAGATGAGCACTGAGGTGTGCTGACAATAGGCACTGGCCCACCTGCCTCTTCAGATTCAGAGGAACAAAGCAGTTGCACATCACTGCATACTCCCTCATCTTCACGCTCTAGAATGCTGCTTGGCTGGCCACCTCTTTCCAAGCCAACAGATTCTGAGAACAGAAGTAAAGATTGAGATGGCTCCTGTCCAGGGCTCTCAGACTGCCTGGGCAATTTGGCAGGTGGTGAAGAGACAGATGGTTGCTCTTCAGTGCTCTGGCCTTGGGAGGATGCGGAAGTCATTGAAGTGGATGCGTTAGCTGCCATCCATCCGACAACGGCTTCAATTTGTTCGTCACGCAGCAGTGGGGTACGGCAAGGTCCTACAAAGCTGCGCATGAAGGACTGTTGCCTGGTAAAAGTGGGGGATGCCGGGTCACTGGTGGCCGCAGCAGACATCGAATCCCCACGTCCTCTCCCTGCTGAATCCCCCCGTCCTCTCCCTGCTGAAACTCCACGGCCACGACCACGTGCCTTACTCCCTGCCTTCTTCATCTTGGTAGACTGATAAAGATAGGCAGAAAAGTAAAAAAGGGGTGGCTTAATGTTCTTATTCTTGAACACCTGCTAACCAGTATAAGAAACACTAATTTGGCTAAGAGTGTGTGTACTACACTTTAATATGATCTAATGTGGCCTAGACAACTGCAAAGTGGAGTGTTTGGTGAACTTTATTTCCTTTTTTTTTGGGGGGGGTTAAGAAAAGGATGTGACCAAAGTTTGAAAGCTATAGTATCACAAACTTTTTTGGAGCGATTACAATGCAGGAAGCTAACCTACAATGCAATTGATGAGGCTCCAAAAAATAGGGTGATACTAATCTGGCTGGCCCTGAAGGGCACAAGCCAGCAAAAAGGCTCCTCTATCTAATCCTATATAGTGTTTGCAGCCAACCAATGACAATGGATGCGGTTGGAAGCACACTAATATAGGAGCAAAAATCCTGCTAAATTAGCTGCAAAAAAAGGACTATGTATGAGGCAGTGACGCACACTGAGCGGACTACAGCTAGCTGTGGCTGTAGAACACACTGCAACGTGAGCTGCACTCACACACAGAGAGACCTATCAGACAGCCAAAAACAGTGCAGAGAAATGGGCTATAGCACTGAAAGGCTGCTGAAAGGCTCCGCTGTCCACTCCTTTAGTGTTTGCAACCAACGTATATGGATACGTATGGAAGCACACTATAGAGGAGAACAAAAAAGCAGCAATAAAAGAAAAATGTGTACGAGGCAGAGACACACGCTGGGCGGCCTACAAGCAGACGTGCCTGCAGGACACTCTACACAGTGTGGGTCTGCACTCACACAGCCCTTGCAGACAGCTATTAAAACAGCGCTGCTGGGCTGCAAAAATGCTACAGTGGTGGATTATGTAGCCTGGGTAGAGCAATAGATATTTTGGATGATCGCTATTTCTAACTGTCCCTCACAGTCTTCAACAGCAGCCTGTCCCTAACTGAATTCACAGCAGAGTGACCAGAAATGGCGGCTGCAGCGGTTTTTATAGTGCATCATGACATCATTTCAGCAGCCAATCACAGCCATGCCAGTAGTTAACATGCCTACATGCCTAACAGGATGTGCCCACACTTCTGAGGATCCCCATTGGCTGAATCAAATCGAGCGGGCTCCTAGCATTATGGGAACTTCCGATTCCGGTATTCGATATGAAAAAAGTATCGGAACTGAGTATCGGAATTCCGATACAGCTAATATCGGCCGATACCCGATACTTGCGGTATCGGAATGCTCAACACTACTAATGATGCAAACTGACAGGTTTGTGCTTCCTTGTGAAAACTACATAGTATACATATAGGATACCTGTGATGTGCATCATGCGTGATATATGTCATGATTCTGCAGTGGGATTTCCTGGGACAATGGGCTCCTTCCCTTTCCCTCAAGCTGTGTGGCCCTTAGGCTATCCCTGGGAAAAAGGATTATAATAAAACATGCAATAGCAAATTCAGACAGATATCTCCCGAAACAACATCAACCAATTGCTACTAATTCAGACTACAACTTCACCACCAAACTAGGAAGTTGAAAAATATTACCAGCAAATCCCTACTGCAAGTGTTGAGCATATATACCTGAGAGGAGTGGCCAACACTTAACAGCTGAGACAATTCAGGATGGAGAGCTCCAGGAGATAAACAGAAGAGATTTAGGGCTCATACTCACTTGCAAGAGACTGGCACAATTCTCGTGTCAGTCTCTCCATGAAAACCTGGCACTGCATAGCAGTGTGGCTGCATAGAAATACAAGTAGCCGCACGCTGTGGTCCAAGTGCCGGCGGCAGTGCCGAGTTTTCATGCGAGAGACTTGCGATCACCACACCCATTATGATGGTTGTGATTTGTGCTGTGTAACATAGTAACGATCACAGCATGTCACATGTTTTTCAAAACTTTATTGACCCATTGCTGTGATTGGTTGGTCAAAACTGACCAGCCAAGCACAGCGATCACTGAAGCGGGAGGGCAGTATAGAACCCCGCTGTGACATGCAGGAATAGCCTACTGTTAGAGACAGCAGCTATCTTAACCCTGCATCTCGTGGTGACTGAATATGGTGGCACACTACATATACTGCGTTTGGCGGGAAGGGGTTAAAAGGTGTATTCAAGAGCACACAACTCTGTAACATATTTGAACCCACATTCACCCCCATACACATGTATAAATGCTTGCAAAATTATTGCCATATGCTCTCATATTGCACCATTGATACCTGCAACCATGCGCCACATCTGATGCTCTGAGAGAGTATAAAGCAATTATCATGTGCCTCCTGAGGAACTCCCATTTCGGGAGGGAAACGCATTGAGGCGAGGTGATATGAAGCCGTAATCAGCATTAAGCTAAGTTTCAATTTGTGTCTTTATTGGCTGATCTAAAAAATTGGGCACGGTGCAATATGAGGGCATATGGCAATAATTGTGCTAGCATTTATACATGTGTATAGGGGTGAATATGGTTTCAAATATGTTACATTATAACAGATACCCCCAGGAGTATTAATCCTGCCAACTATTGGGATTATTGCCAAGAGATAATGTTTTGATAAGAGATTTTATGCTATGCAATATATGATCTTTGCCCTAAGGTTTTAAGAGCTTCTATGTATATGATAGCCCTCGAATAGCTACCTATAAGATTCAGGAGTTACTGGTCTACAGTCCAATTTAAACCCCTGTATTTTAGTACCTGTTATTCTCCTTCCTGTGAGATCAAACTGTTTTTAAAATGACATAGTAGGGTCAGTAAGGGACAGCCGATGTGGAGCGGGGGCACCAGTACAAATCAGGGTGAAAAAGCTCCGCTGATAGGTAGGGACTGTTAAATAAATAGGGAATCCAGTTAGAAATTTCCTTGCTCCGGTTCTCCTCATAAATTAATGATTTTCTTCGGTTACTGACCAGGTAGCTTTTTCTGTGTGTTCTGGTCACTTTTGTACTCATCCTAAAGAACAGTATAATAGGGTGAGTAGGGACAGCCACCATTGAGCAGGGGGCGCCATTTGCGTTTCAAGAGGGTGCCAACCTCTGCTGTCAGGTAGGGGCCAGTATAGAGCCTATTAGGGATATATAGGCTACTGATCCCCCTATCTAGTCTTGTCCTCCAAAACACTGATTTGTTTGGAGTTTTTTGATCAGCACCAAGTTGATTGGTTCTTCTTTTCTGATGTATATTTTGTGGTTTGATAATAATTAATAAAGTGTATTATATTTTAAAATTAGTTTTTGTTTAGGAGCCGTTATTCAACTAATTTTCTTTGAATCTTTTTGATGAGCCTAAAATAAAAATGGCCAATTCATCAAGAAGACACTATTCACCAGAGTAGGCATACAGTTTCCTTGCCTTCAACACCCACAGATTTAGGGTCTACCAGGGGAAGGACACCCAGATTAACCCCCCTGAATTCTGAATCCTGGTGGTGAGTGGGAAAATTGTGTGGAAATTGTTGCACCCACTGCTGGATAAGGGTTATCACCTCTAAATTGATAAGTTTTACACCAGCATCCTACTCATCAAGAACCTCTCTTAGAGGTATAGTTTCATGTGGCACCATGCAAATAAATCAGAGAGGCCTCCTTAAGCCACTAATTGGACAAATGCCGAGAAAAGGGAAAAGCAGAGCCCAATGCAGCAACAGCATGCTGGTGGTCAAGTATAAGGACAACAGCTCCCTTGTCATTGTCTGAGGCACCACAAAACAAGTCCCAAAGCCAGATTGTATCTTGGATTACAATAAGTACATGGAGGGTAGATCTCTCAGATCAGGTTCTCAAACAGTACAGTGCCATTTGAAAAGCTAAAATAGGGTACAAAGAATTGGCCGTGCATATTGTACAGATGGCACTGTACAATGGATTTGTGCTGTTTCATTCTGCAGGCAGTACAGGGACCTTCCTTCAGTTTCAAAATGTAGTCATCAAGGCCCTAATCTTTGGAAGAAGGTGAGGGTCCCAGTACTTCTGAAACTGATAGTACCTGTATTGTCCCAAGTCAACATTTTCCCGGAGAAGTTCCCAGCGAAGAAAGACAGATCACATAAACGGTGCAGAGTATGTTCCAAGAGGGGAATCGGAAAGGACACAATTTGCCATTGTGAAACCTGCCCTGAAAAACCTGGCCTTTGAAATAAGGATTATTTCAAAGCAACCACATGTCCACAAATTAATAAAATTAATTTTTACACTGTTGACATAAGACACTTACTGTACAATCTGACTTTTTTTTATCAAATTGACATTATAATTTTCTGTGAGGCACTTGGAGGTTCATGATGCTCACCGCATAGCTAAATAAATTGCTTGGGGGGGTCTAATTTCCAAAAAGGGGTCACTTGTTTGGGTTTTCCACTGTTTAGGCACATCAGGGGCTCTTCGAATGCAACATGGTGTTTGCTCTCAGTTCCAACCAATATTGCGTTCAAAAAGTCAAATAGTGCTCCTTCTCTACTGAACCCTAAGGCTATGTGGACACGCTGCGGTTTTTGCTGTGGATCCGCTGTGGACAATGTAATTCTATGTGATTTACATTCTGCTGTGGACATGCTGCGGATTTTCTACTGCGGAAAAGCTGCGGTTTTGAATCCGCAGAAAGAATTGACATGTCAATTCTTTCTGCGGATTCTGCTGCGGTTTGCCACCTATTCTATTGTCCAGGTGTCAAACCGCAGGGGAAAACCGCTGACCAATCCGCAGGTAGAACGGCAGGTCATTTTACCTGCGGTTTTACCTGCGGATCCACAGATATAAATCCACGGGTGAATCCGCAGCGTGTGCACATAGCCTTATTAGTGCACAAACAATGATTTTCCCCCACATATGGGGTATCTGTGTACTCAAGAGAAATTGAACACCAACTTTTGAGGTCCATTTTCTCCTATTACCCTTGTGAAAATAAAAACAATGGAGCAAAAAAGATCATTTTTGTAACTAAAAAGTTATATGTTCATTTTTTCCATCAGTGCATGGTCCGTGTTTCCATTTTTACCATCAGTAATCAGTGTTTTTCATGGATGGATAAATAAATAAATTACAAAGCGTCTTCTATACATTGCATTGTTAAATCCATACAGCACACTGATGACATCCATGGGCTGTATGTGTTTTTCACAGACATGCTTTGCCGCTTTTCATCTGTGATATCCAAAAAAAGGACCATGTCATGTGAGCTTTTGCGTGAATAAACGGCCCGTGAACGAAAGACAGACATGTGAATAGCACCAAAGATTATAATGGGTACGTGTTGTGTCCGTGAAAGAAAATGGATACAAACATGGACGTCTGAATGAGGCCTTACAAGACATAAAAATATCTGCTATACTTGGCAGAGAAAACTGCAACAAGGAAACTATTTAAAAGCCCAAGACACCTAGAAGTCTGTTACTCTCTAGGAAGAAGCAGCTCTTTCTCCCAGTGATGTCAGATTATAAAGAATTTGTAATAAATGTAATACAACAACCCCAGAGACCGGAATAAGAAAACCTGCAAGTGTTTGTAAATGTGTCCGTGGCATTTCACGAGGAGCGTCTTTAAAGTAAAACATGACTGATTGCCCTGATTGAGAAGCACAGGCTATTCCCCTATTACTGCAGACCAATTTATTGTCTGCGCTGTCAGCTGGTAGAACAAGCAGTTCGGGCATCAATGAGCCTAGCCCGCTGCCTAGAAATGAATGTATTTTATTGTTTTCAGATAAATTGTCCTCTTTATAGCTGATATCACTCTGTGCCTTCACTGTGAGGGCCTATTAATATTTATTAAGTCTGCAGACTAGGCTGACCACCGACATTTAAGCATTACTTTTGGGTTTTGTCGCACAATTACTGAGCACTTCCACATTCAGCAGAGTTGTAGCCTATCAATTTAGCTGTCCCTCATAGCACAGGAAGGTGTATTGTAACTGAAACTCCAAATGCAACCCTTAGGAGAAAAAAGGAGTATTAAGATAAGTAATTGTTTAGGGTAGGAAGCACTAAAGATGACTGCTGCCCTGTGTCCATGTAAACGTTACCTCCGAGGCTATGAGTAGCTCTACTATTACTGGCAAACTGTTTATTGACCCAAAATAGTTTATCAGGTCATACAAACATCTTTTTACACTTTCTTCTGATTCTCAGAGTCATATTTATAGCCTTATACCAGTCTGATTGGGTCTTTAATAAAGGCTCTTTTAGGGCTCATGCGGACTGCACAGGCTGGTCATAGCATTCCCGACTCGAGCGTGGACAGATGAAGGTTTCATGGTCAGGTATGTAGAGTGTAGAGCCACAGCATGTCCTTGCACTGTGGTCCGAGGTCACACTGAATTGTACTGATGTCTGAATAAACCATGACTCTCATTAATGATAAGCATGAATAACTATTGAAAATTTGCCATGATTAGCAACGGAGACGATAAATGCTAAAACTATTGTTTGTCATTAATTTTGATGGCTTAAAAATAATTCTTTTCTATGGCAGTGACAGTCATTTATCCATTGTGACGAATGAGCAAAACACTTAGGAAACGAACTTTTGGTTTACACAAAAGATTGTTCTTTTCAGCAGCACATTGTCCTGTGTAGATAAGACCAGTGCTGCCGAGAACAGTGGCAGCCTATGTGCACTGCGCCATCTTTTCCAGATTTTTTATTTGCACATCTGAAGTGCCCCTTGCTCAAACAGACCATTTAATGACCTCTGACCAGCAAATATTTGCCTAATAGCAATCATTTCATTTTCACAGCTTTCATTTTACCTCAGCAGCATAAGAACTGAGAGCTGCACTGTGATTGGTTGTTATGGGGCAGATTTTCCCTTAGAGAGAGTTCATAAGAGTGTGGTGGTGTGCTTACCACGATTCCTTTCAGTATTTAGTGATTCTGTTTCTAATAATGTGATCGAAATGGCTACAAGATGGTGTTGTGATTGACCCGGCAACTTTTTGCGGTTTTATAGTGAAGAAACGATGAAAGAATATTACAGACTTCATTATAAAAGTGTATTGTGCGTACTTTGGTGTAAAACTTGGAGATCAGGACAAGTTGTGGGCTCCGCATGTAGAATCATAGAATCATAGAATTGTAGAGTTAGAAGGGACCTCCTGGGCCATCTGGTCCAACCCCCTGCTCAAAGCAGGATTCGCTAAATCATCCCAGTCAGATGTCTGTCCAGCCTCTGTAGTGTGTTCTGCTTGTGTAGAAGAACTATGACAGTGTTCTAAAGGGAAGAAAGAGCTTTTGTTTTGGCGTGCCTATGATCTTGAGGGAACGGTAAACTCGTAATGATGACTGCTACTTTTGTACATGCAATGTGGAGGAATTTAACTAGTGATGAGTGAGCACTAAAATGCTCAGATGCTAGTTACTCGAACCAAGCAATTCCTAATGATTGGATGCTCATTTTGAGCAACGAGTATAATAGGGGTCAATGGGAAACCATAGCATTTTTTTTTGTCAAACCCTACATGGAGGTCTGGGGGGCATTGAAAATTTTGAAATGGATGAAAAAAGTGCTAAGAAGAAAGAGAACAGCATGGGGAAGACCCCTGGAAGCTTATCTGACTTCCAGATCGCTGCTGAGTTAAAATAGTGTCACATTTTACTCCACTTTAAGAACTGACAATAAAACATTCAAAAGCAAAAAGAAATTGGAGTTTATTGGAAAAAAATGTTAATCAACATTGTTTCCTGTATAATGACTTGTATATATAAGGCAAAATTAAGACAGGATTTAAAATGAAATAATAATTTAAGTAAACCAATATTGAAATTTTTATTAAAAAATTGGAAGCGTCAGTGTATATTATAAAGGAAACAAGAACTGCCAAAAATTAGAAGGTATAGGATCTCAGATGCACCTTGTATTAGGCATAAAGGAGGGTCTCATACACATTCTGTTCAAATTGTGATGCAGTGGTACTCCTAAACTCATAAAGGCTATGGACTAAGTGCAAAGCCTGCCAAAAAATTTAAGTAGAGTCATCCATTCACCTTGAAGGCACCAACTGGAGTGCCTCATTCACATATTGCAAACAAAGTATAGTTGTGGTATTCTTACACTCGTTAAAGCTTTGCACACAGTGTAAAGCCTGCCAAAAATTACAAAGGGAGTCATCCATACACCCTTGAAGGCACCAATTGAACTGTCTCATTCAAATATTGTGAAAAAGTGATGGTGTGGTACTCCTACACTCATAAAAGCTCTGCACACACTGCAAAGTCTGCCAAAAATTACAAACAGGGTCATAGAATCATAGAATATTAGAGTTGGAAGGGTACTAAAGGATCATTGTGTCCGGCCCCCTGCGAATTGCAGAACATGATTCACAAAACCATCTATGTTTAAACGCTGCCATTGAAGGAAAACATGCCACCTCTCATGGCAGATAGTATAAGCGGGGGTCTATTTTACCAATACCGATCAATATTGTGTATAGCAAATTGGTATGGAGATAAATGTATACTTATATTAAAACTTAGCTTTTAATGTTAAATTAAAATAAAAACTGTGTGTCAAATTAAGGTGCCAAATAAAATATAGTGATAGTGTCTGTGCAACCGTGCCCATAAAATAAAATTGTATTAAGACGCCTCCTATTGTCCAGATATGAGCGGATTACAATCCTCTTTATTGTCTATATAGGCCAGGTATTAATAATACCAAACACTAGCCAGAGAGCATCTCAATATAAACAACACAACACTTTTTAGAGGTTGTCTTAGGTACCTAAAACATCAGTCCTATACTCATTTCCAATATTTAAGGACAATTATCATTAGAGTGCGAATCATATAAATAAGATATCTATTTCCCCAATATCAGATATCTATTACATTGACATATTTTTTAGGGTCAAAAGGAACAATATATCGCATCTATGGAGTCCAGTATAGTGTAGTGCCTATATTCCACCAAAATACTGCACATTAAATACTCTCATGATGCATTATTAATATGTCCTTATACTCATCTCATGTGTATTAGTCCTATACACTGATGCCTGTATATGCCCTCTTGTGGAAAAGGCCTCCAGTCTTTAAAAGAGCTTCATATCTGTATTCATCTGGACCGCCTTAATCCAACGCCGTTCTCCCAAACTGGACTCCATAGATGCGATATATTGTTCCTTTTGACCCTAAAAAATATGTCAATGTAATAGATATCTGATATTGGGGAAATAGATATCTTATTTATATGATTCGCACTCTAATGATAATTGTCCTTAAATATTGGAAATGAGTATAGGACTGATGTTTTAGGTACCTAAGACAACCTCTAAAAAGTGTTGTGTTGTTTATATTGAGATGCTCTCTGGCTAGTGTTTGGTATTATTAATACCTGGCCTATATAGACAATAAAGAGGATTGTAATCCGCTCATATCTGGACAATAGGAGGCGTCTTAATACAATTTTATTTTATGGGCACGGTTGCACAGACACTATCACTATATTTTATTTGGCACCTTAATTTGACACACAGTTTTTATTTTAATTTAACATTAAAAGCTAAGTTTTAATATAAGTATACATTTATCTCCATACCAATTTGCTATACACAACACCTCTCATGGCAGCCTGTTCCGCTCACTGAACACCCTCACTGTCAAATGTTTTTTTTCTAATATCTAATCTGTATCTTCTTCCTTTCAGTTTCATTCCATTGCAGCTTCTTTTTCCATGTGCAAATGAGAATAATTTTACACTGACATCCCTTCAGATATTTGTAGATAGCTAGTAAGTCTCCTATTAGGCTGAGTGGACACGTTGCAGATTTTGATGCATCTCTGCAGCATTTTGGATGCGCAGAATTGCATCAAATCTGCAGTGTAGTGCACAGCCAATGTTATTCAATGGGAAGATTTGATTTGTTGTGCACATGCTGTGGAAAAATTCACGCTAAATCGCATTTTTTTTCCCGCAGCATGTGAACTCTTTTTGTGGATCTGCAGCGTTTCTGCACCCATTGACTTCCATTGAGTCAGGTAAATCTGCAGCAAAACTGCAGATGAAAAAAGATCTGTGGATTTGGAGCAGATTTGGGTGCCAAAAACGCTGCAGAGGGAAGAGATGTCAGAGGAAGTGTGTGGGCGAAATGTGTTTGTCATGGAAGAACACGTCGCCATCTTGTAACCAGCATGGAGTCCTATCGTCACATGGGGATGGATGTCGTGCATCTGATTGAGCTGGTAATGTGTGTCTGTCTGTGTGCATCTATTTATGTTTGACCCCATGCGATGATACTATTGTACTAAGTTGTCGAATGAGACTACTGCTCCCATCCGGCTATGATGATTGGAGAGTAGTACCATCGTCCGGCGACTGAGTACAATATAAAAAAAGCACAAAACAAATAATGACATACAATACACATACAGTACATACAACATTAAGTGCATGCTCACCATATTCACCTATTTCCCCGAAGCCATCGTTCTCCTGTAAAAAAGTCTGCCATAATCCATAATGAAAGTCCCACTCCAATCTCCTTCGTCCGCGGGTGATACACTATGCTCCTGTCAATGTATCACTGAGCCGCTGGAGTTTACCAGAGTTTTGCAGCTCCATGCTGTCATTTACGGCACTAGAGCTGTGTGAGAATTTTCCCACACAGCTATGCCGTAAAGTGAGTGTACCGGAGTGAATGAACGCCGGTAAACTCTTGTGCATGCGCAGTGATTTACTGCAGGAGCTTTTGCTCCTGTCAGTGTGTTGCCGGAGCCATGGAGAGCAGTTACATCTCCCGATAGGACTGTTCTACACAGGGGATCGTCATGGGACACTCGTTACATCGACTACGTCAGACCAGGGAGTATACTATTTGTTAATTATTTTCTGTTTTTTTGCAGGACAGCAATGGCTTTGGGGAATTAAGTGTACAATAAAGATGGATAACCGTTGTGTTTTATTTCATTAACCCCTTTCTGACATCAGACGTACTATCCCATCCAAGGTACCCGGGCCCGTATGACCGGGAACGGGATAGTACGTTTAAGCAATCAATGGCACTCTTGGGGGGGCGTCGCTGATTGTGGCCGGGTGTCAGCTGATTATCACAGCTGACACCCGGCACTATGTGTCAGGGGCAGTCACGGACCACCCCTGGCATGTTAACCCCTGGCACACTGCGATCAAACATGATCACAGTGTATCGGGGGATTAGGGAAGCATTGGAAGGGAGGGGGCTCCCTGCATGCTTCCCTGAGATCCCCAAAGCAGCGCAATGTGCTGTGCTGCTCTGAGGGTCTTCTTCACTGCGGGGGGCCTTTGGGGGCCTGCAGGGAGGTGGCTTTCTCAGTGCCTGCAGATAGCAAGCACAGAGGGAGCCTGGGCAGCGCCTGTCAGATCGCTGATCTCACACAGCGCTGTGTAAAGTGTCAGATCAGTGATCTGACACATTACAGTAATATCCCCCAGGATAATAAAATAAAGTGAAAAAAAAATGTGTAAAAATAATTTATGAAAAATCATTAAATAAATAAAAAATATATATTCCCTAATAAATTCATTTTTTGGAAATAAAAAACAATAAAAGTACACATATTTAGTATTGCCATGTCCATAACGACCCGCCCTATAAAACTGTCCCACTAGTTAACCTCTTTAGTGAACCCCTTAAAAAAAATAAAAAACAAAGCAAAAAACAATGCTTTATCATCATACCGTTGAACAAAAACTGAAATAACACGCGATCAAAAAGACAGATATAAATAACCATGGTACTGCTGAAAATGTCATCTTGTCCCGCAAAAAAACGAGCTGCCAAACAGCATCATCAGCGAAAAAATTAAAAAGTTATAGCTCGCAGAATAAAGCGATGAAAAAATAGCTATTTTTTATGTAAAATTGTTTTCATTGCATAAAAGCGCCAAAACATGAAAAAGACATAAATGAGGTATAGCTATAATTGTACTGACCCAAAGAATAAAACCGCTTTATCAATTTTACCACACGCAGAACGGTCTAAACGCACCCCCCTAAAGAAATTCATGAAAAGCTGTTTTTTGTTTATTCTGCATCCCAAAAGTCAGAATAAAAAGCAATGAAAAAATGTCATGTGCCCGAAAATGGTACCAATAAAAACATCAACTCGTCCCGCAAAAAATATGACCACACATGACTCGGTGGGTCAAAATATGGAAAAATTATAGCTCTCAAAATGTGTGTGATGCAAAAACTATTTTTACAATATAAAGCGTCTTTTAGCGTATGACAGCTGCCAAACATAAAAACCTGCAATAAGTAGTAAATCAAACCCCCCTTTATCACCCGCTTAGTTGAGGAAAATTAATAAAATTAAAAAAATGTATTTATTTCCATTTTCCCATTAGGGTTAGGGCAAGGGCTAGGGTTAGGGTGAGGGCTAGAATTAGGGCTAGGGTTAGGGTTAGGGCTGGGGCTAGGGCTGAGATTAGGGTTAGGGGTGTGTTGGGGTTAGAGTTGGAGTTAGAATTGGGGGGTTTCCACTGTTTAGGCACATCAGGTGCTCTCCAAACGCAACATGGCATCTTATCTCAATTCCAGCCAATTCTGCGTTGAAAAAGTCAAACGGTGCTCCTTCCCTTCCAAGCTCTGCCATACGCCCAAACAGTGGTTTACCCCTACATATGGGGTATCACTCTACTCAGGACAAATAGCACAACAACTTTTGGGATCCAATTTCTCCTGTTACCCTTTTGAAAATAAAAAAATTGGGGACTAAAATATCATGTTTGTGGAAAAAAATATGATTTTTTTATTTTTATGGCTCTACATTATAAACTTCTGTGATGCACTTGGGGGTTCAAAGTGCTCACCACACATCTAAATAAGTTCCTTGGGGGGTCTAGTTTCTAAAATGGGGTCACTTGTGAGGGGTTTCTACAATTTAGGCACATTAGAGGCTCTCCAAACACGACATGACACCCGCAGACCATTCCATCAAAGTCTGCATTCTAAAATGTCACTACTTCCCTTCCAAGCCCCGACGTGTGCCCATACAGTAGTTTTCTCCCACATATGGGGTATCTGCATACTCAGGACTAATTGGACAACTTTTGGGGTCCAACTTCTCCTGTTACCCTTGGCAAAATAAAAAAAATTAGGGACTAAAAGATCATGTTTGTTGAAAAGAATATGATTTTTTTATTTTTACGCCCAGGCGTTATAAACTTC
Organism: Dendrobates tinctorius; assembly: GCF_039654945.1. Classification (NCBI taxonomy): domain Eukaryota; kingdom Metazoa; phylum Chordata; class Amphibia; order Anura; family Dendrobatidae; genus Dendrobates; species Dendrobates tinctorius. The sequence goes on from NW_027361771.1 coordinate 28,764,221, forward strand.
TGTGAAGCACTCGGGGGCTCAAAGTGCTTACCACACATCTAGATAAGTTCCTTGGGGGGTATAGTTTCCAAAATGGGGTCACTTGTGAGGGGTTTCCACAGTTTAGGCACATCAGAGGCTCTCTAAACGCAACATGACACCCGCAGACCATTCCATTAAAGTCTGCATTCCAAAACATCACTACTTCCCTTCCCTTTAGTTTGATTGATTAACGAGAAGAGAGAGAGCACACAAAAAAAAAATCTAAGCCTTAGCCTCCTATATATTCAGACATAGCTTGGGGGGAGCATTTATGCAGGGGGCATTTATGAACATGTAATCGAAGTACATGTATCAAAGTACTGGCAGTTATAACATGGCAGTTAGACAGGGCAGGAGACAGGCAAGACATTTATATACATCTACTCCCTGTACATTTGGAGTACAACAAATATATACCATATGCATTTGTGTAATTTATATCCTGGCCGCTGCATTGACACACATCCACCACCCTGGCATTAACTCTCTACACTCCATCCATATCAGCCCCTCGCTCTTTTCCTCTCCTATGTATAGCACTCATGCTCTTTTCATATTGCTAAATTGCACAGATCCAGTCAGTCCCACCATTCAACATAAGAGACGCTCTCACAAATCACTTAACCATCTGCTCACTCTTTCTATCCTCCTCCTAGTCGCAGGAGACATTGCTCCCAACCCTGGTCTCCCATGTTATAGAAAGTCAAACCCCCCAACTGCTACACTCAGAAACCCCTCTAATCTTATTAATATTCCCTGCATGCCATCTGTCTCTCTTAATTGTGCACTTTGGAATTCTCGCTCAGTGTGTAACAAACGCTCCTTCACTCATGACTTTTTCCTTTCAAATTCTCTTAACCTACTGGCTCTTACTGAAACCTGGATCCAGCAGTCAGACACTACCGCTGCTGCTGCTCTTTCATACGGGGGGACTACACTTCTCTCATACCCCAAGATCAGACAATAGAGCAGGTGGAGGCGTTGGTCTGCTCCTATCACCAAAATGTACCTTTCAGGTTATCCCTCAACTACCCTCACTAGTCTTCCCTTCTTTTGAGGTCCATGCCGTCAGACTCTACACCCCCTTCTCCATGCGAGTGGCGGTGGTATATCATCCTCCCGGCCCCTCCCATCAGTTCCTGGATCATTTTGCCACTTGGCTTCCACATTTTCTCTCCTGTGACATCCCTACCCTCATCATGGGAGATTTCAACATCCCCATTGCTCTTCCCCTCTCCCCATCTGCTACTCACCTTTTATCTCTAACCTCCTCATTTGGCCTTTCGCAGCTTACTAATTTTCCAACGCATGAAGATGGAACCTCCCTCGACTTGGTCTTCTCTTGGCTTTGTGCAGTGGATGATTTTGCAAACTCCCTCTCCCACTCCCTGACCACAACCTTCTATCATTCTCTATCAAGAACTGCCAGGCTGCTCAGGTCACCCCCCACTGTCCATACATATAGAAACATACAGGCCATTAACACCCAGAAACTTATGAAGAACTTGCAGTCTTCATTGGCCCCTATCTCCTCCCTCTCATGTCCTGATTCTGCATTGAAGCATTACAATGAAACACTTCAAAGTGCCCTGGATGAATTTGCACCCCCTATAAATAGAACACCACAACATAGACGGCGACAACCCTGGCACACCCTGCAAACACGTTTTCTGCAGCGGTGCTCCAGGTGCGCCGAACGTCTGTGGAGAAAATCCAATCTACACGAAGATTTCATCCATTATACAGTAAGTTTATGCTTAGAACATACAACACTGCCCTTCACCTCTCCAAACAAACCTATTTCAACACCCTCATCACCTCACTGTCCAATAACCCAAAACGTCTCTGACACTTTTCATTCTCTACTCAACCCAAGAGTACAGGCCCCAACCACGGAGCTCCGTGCTGACGATCTGGCCAATTACTTCAAAGAAAAAATTGACCAGATCCGACAGGAAATTATCTCCCAATCACCTCATACCATGCACTGTCCTCCCTCCCCCACTGCATCTAGCTCACTCTCTGATTTTGAACCAGTCACAGAAGAAGTAAGCAGGCTCCTTGCATCTTCCCGCTCAACCACTTGCACCAGTGACTCATTTGCATCACATCTCCTCCAGTCCCTTTCCCCTGCTGTCACCCCTCACCTAACTAAAATATTTAACCTCTCTCTCTTCTGGTATCTTTCCCTCCTCATTTGAGCATGCCATCATACAACCACTACTTAAAAAACCATCCCTCGACCAAAACTGTGCTGCTAACTATAGACCTGTCTCTAATCTTCCCTTCATCTCTAAACTCCTGGAATGCCTGGTCCACTCCCGTCTTATCCGCTATCTCTTTGATAACTCTCTTCACGACCCTCTCCAATCCGATTTCCGCTCTTTACACTCTATTGAAACTGCCCTCACTAACATCTCTAATGATCTACTAACAGCTAAATCAAATGGTCATTACTCCATGCTAATTAATCATAGAATCATAGAATCGCAGAGTTGGAAGGGACCTCCTGGGCCATATGGTCCAACCCCCTGCTCAAAGCAGGATTCGCTAAATCATCCCAGTCAGATGTCTGTCCAGCCTCTGTTTGAAGACTTCCATTGAAGGAGAACTCACCACTTCTCTTGGCAGCTTGTTCCATTCATTGATCACTCTAACTGTCTAAAAGTTTTTTCTAATATCTAATCTGTGTCTCCTCCCATTCAGTTTCATCCCATTGCTTCTAGTCTTTCCTTGTGCAAATGAGAATAAAGTTGATCCTTCTACAATGTGACAGCCCTTTAGATATTTGTAGATAGCTATTAAGTCTCCTCTCAGTCTTCTCTTTTGTAAACTAAACATTCCCAAATCCTGCAACCTTTCCTCATAAGACAGGGTTTGCAGACCGGTCACCATTCTGGTCGCTCTTTTCTGAACTTGCTCCAGTTTGTTGATGTCTTTTTTAAAATGTGGTGCCCAAAACTGGATACAATATTCCAGATGAGGTCTGACCAAAGAGGAGTAGAGGGAAATAATGACTTCACATGAGCTAGACTGTATGCTTCTGTTAATACATCCTAGAATTGCATTTGCCTTTTTTGCTGCTGCATCACACTGTTGACTCATATTCAGTCTGTGATCTATTAGTATACCCAAGTCTTTTTCACATGTGCTGTTGCTTAGCCCTATTCCTCCCATTCTATATATGCTTTTTTCATTTTTATTGCCCAGATGTAGTACTTTGCATTTTTCCCTGCTAAAAACCATTCTGTTAGTTGCTGCCCACTTCTCCAGTTTATTTATATCTTTTTGAATCCTCTCTCTCTCTTCTCTAGTATTAGCTATCCCTCCTAGCTTTGTGTCATCAGCAAATTTAATCAGTTTACCCTCAATTCCTTCATCTAAATCATTGATAAAGATGTTGAACAATACAGGGCCCAGGACAGAGCCCTGTGGTACCCCACTTGAGACATTCTTCCAGCTGGATGTGCAGCCATTTACGACCACTCTTTAGGTCCGATCACTAAGCCAGTTATGAATCCACCTAACAGTTGCCTTGTCCATTCCATACTTAGTCATTTTTTCAATAAGGATTGTATGAGATACTTTGTCAAATGCTTTGCTGAAGTCAAGATATACTATATCTACAGCATTTCCTTGATCCACCCAATCAGTGATTCCGTCATAGAAGGAAATTAAGTTAGTCTGACATGACTTATTAGTTACAAACCCATGCTGACTCTGTTTAATCACTTCATTCTTATCCAGGTGCTGACATACATGTTGTTTGATAATTTGCTCAAAGATCTTTCCTGGTATAGAAGTCAGACTCACCGGCCTATAGTTGCCTGGATCCACCTTCTTCCCCTTTTTGAAAATAGGAACAACATTTGCTCTTCTCCAGTCTTCTGGGACTTCACCTGTTCTCCAAGAATTTTCAAAGATTATGGAGAGGGGTTCAAAAATTTCTTCTGCTATCTCCTTCAGTACTCTGGGGTGTAATTCATCTGGACCTGGAGACTTGAATTCAGTTAGGTTAGCTAAGTGTTTCCTCACTATATTTCTGTTTATAGATATCCTGGAATCTTCTATTCCCTTAATGGGACAGTGAAGAACAGTTGATGTTACATTTCCTTTCTGAGAGAAAACAGATGCAAAATAGGAATTTAAAAGTTCGGCCTTCTCAACATCCTGTCTTACCATTTCATCATTTTCATCCTGTAAAAATCCTATAGCATCTTTGACTTTTCTTTTACTTTTGACATATCCCCAAAATCCTTTATTATTGCTTTTGACATCTCTTGCAAGCCTCAATTCATTGTCAACTTTAGATAATCTGATTTGTGCCCTGCAGGTTCTGCAGACAGCATTATATTCTTCTTTAGATATGCCTCCCTCTTTCCATTTTATAAACATTTTTTTCTTCCTTTTTAGCATGTGCTTAAGTTCTGTGTTCATCCATCCTGGCTTCCTTAAATGCTTCCTATTCTTCCCTCTTTTCGGAATTGTTAACAATTGTGCTTTGAGAATTTCATTTTTCAAGATTTCCCATCCTTCCTGGACATTTTTGTCTTTAAGGATATCCAGCCATTGGATCCCTCCAATTCTCTTTCAGAATCCCTTAAAATCTGCCTTTCTGAAATCTAACCTTGACGTCTGAGTCTTCACAGGTCTTCCTCCTCTAGTTATCCAAAATTCTAAAATAGCATAGTCGCTGCCTACTAGGGTCCCAGCCACTTTTACCTCCTCAACCATTTCCTCCCTGTTTATAAGGCTTAGATCCAAGGTAGCAGTTCCCTTGTTTTCTCCCCTACCTTTTGGAAAATAAAGTTGTCAGCAAGAGAGGATAAGAATTTCCTTGACCTGTTAGTTTTGCCTGAGAGAGATTCCCAACAAATGTCTGGATAGTTGAAATCTCCCATGACAACTATGTCATATTTTTTGGAGAATTCTCTTGGATCTCTCTGCAGCATTCGACACTGGATCATCAGCTCCTCCTCACTATGCTCCGTTCCATTGGCCTCAAGGACACCGTTCTCTCCTGGTTCTCCTCCTATCTCTCTGACCGCTCCTTTACTGTATCTTTTGCCAGTTCCTCCTCCTCTCACCTTCCCCCTACTGTTGGGATTCCCGAAGGATCGGTTCTAGGCCCCCTCCTCTTCTCCTTGTACACTGCCCCTATTGGTCAAACAATCAGTAGATTTGGTTTCCAGTACCATCTCTATGCTGATGACACCCAATTATACGCTTCTTCTCCTGACATCATGCCAGCCTTTCTAGAAAACACTGGCGATTGTCTAAACGCTGTGTCTAACATCATGTCCTCACTATATCTGAAACTGAACCAGTCAAAGACTGAACTCCTTGTGTTTCCTCCCTCTACTAATGTACCTATACCCGACATTGCCATTTCTGTGTGTGGTTCCACTATTACTCCCCAGCAACATGCCTGCTGTCTTGGAGTCATACTTGACTCTGAGTTTTCCTTTGCCCCCCACATTCGATCACTGGCTCGCTCTTGTCATCTGCACCTCAAAAACATTTCTAGAATTCAACCTTTTCTTACTTTTGACTCTGCAAAAACTTTTACTGTTTCTCTTATTCATTCTTGTCTCGACTATTGTAACTCTCTTCTAATCGGTCTCCCTCTTACCAAACTCTCCCCTCTCCAATCTGTCTTGAATGCTGCAGCCAGGATCATATTCCTCACCAATCGTTACACCGATGCCTCTACCTTGTGCCAGTCATTACACTGGCCACCCATCCACTCCAGAATTCAGTATAAACTTACTGCCCTCACCCACAAAGCCCTCCATGGCTCAGCACCAACCTACATCTCCTCCCTTGTTTCAGTATACCACCCTACCTGCGCCCTCCGTTCTGCTGATGACCTGAGGTTAGCATCCTCAATAATCAGAACCTCCCACTCCCGTCTCCAAGATTTTACACAGGCTGCGACAATTCTTTGGAATGCACTTCCCAGGTCAATACGATTAGTCCCCAATCCCCACAATTTTAAGCGTGCCCTGAAAACGCATTTATTCAGACTGACCTGTCGCCTCAACACATTAACCTAATCTATACCTGTGTGGCACAGCCAAAAGTTTCACCATAACCAGGTTCCCCGCATCATGTTCCCACATGCTTTACGCATCCATTAGCCCTCTGTGTCTCTACTGTTACACACTTAACATTATGGCTGGTCCATACAATCAGGGCAACTGTTACCACCCACTTTTCGTGTCTACCTCTTTCCTCATAGACTGCAAGCTTGTGAGCAGGGCCCTCATTCCTCTTGGTATTTGTTATAATCTATGTGATTATTGTTATGTTGTAATGTCTATTGTCTGTACAAATCCCCTCTGAAATGTAAAGTGCTGCGGAATATGTCGGCGCTATAGAAATAAAATTTATTATTATTATATTATTTCAAGCCCTGACGTGTGTCCATACAGTAGTTTTCTCACACACATGGGATATCAGCATACGCAGGACAAATTGGACAACTTTTGGGGTCCAATTTCTCCTATTACCCTTGGGAAAATAAAAAAATTGGGGTCTAAAAGATCATTTTTGTGGAAAAAATATAATTTTTTAATTGTACGACTGTACGTTATAATCTTTTGTGAAGCCCTTGTGGGTTCAAAGTTCTCACTACATATCTAGGTAAGTTCCATGGGGGGTCTAGTTTCCAAAATGGTGTCATTTGTGGGGCATTTCCACTAGGCACATCAGGGTCTCTCCAAACGTGACATGGCGTCCGATCTCAATTCCAGCCAAAAAAGTAAAATGGCGTTGCTTCCTTTACGAGCTCTGCCATGCACCCAAATAGTCATTTACCCCCACATATGGGGTATCAGCGTACTCAGGACAAATTGCACAATAACTTTTGTGGTCTTGTTACCCTTGGGAAAATAAAAATTGGGGGTGAAAAGATCATTTTTGTGGAACAAATATGATTTTTTAATTGTAAGGCTGTACGTTATAAACTTTTGTGAAGCCCTTGGGGGCTCAAAGATCTCACCACATATCTAGGTAAGTTCCTTGGGGGATCTAGTTTCCAAAATGGTGTAATGTGTGGGGGGTTTCCACTGTTTAGGCACATCAGGGGCTCTCCAAACATGACATGGCGTCCAATCTCAATTCCAGACAAAAAAGTCAAATGCCACTGCTTCTCTTCCAAGCTCTGCCATGCACCCAAATAGTCGTTTACCCCCACATATGGGGTATTAGCGTACTCAGGACAAATTGCACAAATATCTCCTGGGGTCCTGTTACCCTTGGGAAAATAAAAATTGGGGGTGAAAAGATCATTTTTGTGGAAAAAATATGATTTTTTAATTGTACGGCTTCACGTTATAAACTTCTGTGGAGCCCTTGGGGGTTCAAAGTTCTCACCACACATCTAGATAAGTTCCTTGAGGGGTCAAGTTTCCAAAATAGGGTCACTTGTGGTTGGGTTCCACTGTTTAGGCACATCAGGGGCTCTCCAAACGTGATATAGCGTCCGATCTCAATTCCAGCCAATTTTGCATTGAAAAAGTCAAACGACGCTCCTTCCTTTCTGAGCTCTCCCATGCACCAAAACAGTGGTTCCCCCCACATATCAGGTATCAGTGTACTCAGGACAAATTGCACAATAACTTTTGCAGTCCAATCTCTCCTGTTACCCTTGGTAAAATAAAAAAATTGGACCCGAATTAATTTTTTTGTGAAAAAAAGTTAAATGTTCATTTTTTTTTTTTTAAACATTCAAAAAATTCCAGTGAAGCACCAGAAGGGTTAATAAACTTCTTGAATGTGGTTTAGAGCACCTTGAGGGGTGAAGTTTTTATAATGATGTCACTTTTGGGTATTTTCTATCATATAGACCCCTCAAAGCGACTTCAAATGTGATGTGGTCCCTAAAAATAAAATGGTGTTGTAAAAATGAGAAATGACTGGTCAACTTTTAACCCTTATAACTTCCTAACAAAAAAAAGTTTGATTCTCAAATTGTGCTGATGTAAAGTAAACATGTGGGAAATGTTATTTATTATGTTTTTGTGTGCCATATCTATGTGATTTAAGGGCAAAATAATTCAAAGTTGGGAAATTGTGAAATTTTCAAAATTTTCACCAAATTTCCATTTTTTACACAAATAAACGCAAGTTATATGAATGAAATTTTACCACTAACATGAAGTACAATATGTCACGAGAAAACCTTATCAGAATTATCGTGATCCATGGAAGCATTCCAGAGTTATTACCTCATAAAGTACAGTGGTCAGAATTGTAATAATTGGCCCGGTCATGAACGAGCAAATCACCCTTTAGGGGTAAAGGGTTTAAAAGACTTTTTTTCTATTTAACTCTTTCACTACTGAAGAATTAGTAATGAATATGCATCTTATTGATGCCTCTCCATTACTAAGGGGGCTTCATGTCACCTTACAAAACAAAGGTGACATTAACCTCTTATTACCCCATATGCCACCACTACATGCAGTGGAAGAGAGAGGCTAAGCGCCGGAATTAGCGCATTTTATAGATGCACCACTTTTGGGGCAGCTGAGGGCTGTTTTTTTTAGGCTATTAATATCAGCGCGCAGCTGTCTGTATAGCCTTTTCTGGCTATAAATTATAGGGGGAACCCAAGTCTTTCTTTTGGGCCCCCCTCTTTTAATAGCCAGTAAAGGCTATGCAGACAGATGTGGGCTGATATTCATAGCCTGTGAAGATCCATGGGTATTACCCCTTTCCCAGGCTATAAAAATCTGCCCCCAGTTGCTGACTTTCACTATCTGGTGCAGAAAATTGCATGGGAGCCCATGTCAATTTTTTTAATCCCTTTATTTCAATTTTCTGATTAGGGTTGAGATTAGGGTTAAGGTTGTGATTAGGGTTAGAAGTGGGATTAGTGTTAGGGTTGGGATTAGGATTAGGGTTGTGATTAGGATTATGCGTGAATTTAGGGTTAGGGTTGTGGTTAGGGGTGGGATTAGGGTTAAGCTTGGGAATAGGGTTAGGGGTGGGATTAGGGTTAGGATGGTGATTAGGGTTAGAGGTGGGATTAGGGTTAAGGTTGGGATTAGGGTTAGGGGTGGGATTAGGGTTAAGGGAGTGTTGGTGTTAGGGTTGGAGTTATAATTGGGGGTTTCCATTGTTTGGGCACATCTGGGGCTCTTCAAATGCGACACGGCGTCTCCCATCTCAATTCCAGCCAATTTTGCATTGAAAAGTCAAATGGCGCTCCTTCCCTTCCGAGCTCTGCCATGCGCCCAAATAGTTTTTCACCCCCACATATGGGGTACCAGCGTACTCAGGACAAATTGTGCAACAACTTTTGTGGTCCAATTTCTCCTGTTACCCTTGTTAAAGTAAAACAAATTGGATCTAAAGTAAATTTTTTAAGAAAAAAAGTTAAATGTTCATTTTTTCATTTTCATTGTAGTTGAGGGATATGCCAGCTATTTGGGACGTGATATCTGGGGATGTGACGTCTGAGTCCTACAAGGACAAATACATCTGCGATCTTTGCTGGACAAAAATATTCCGGGAACTGTATCCAGAATGGGATGCGTTCCCAAATTAGCGTCAGTTGCAAATTGGTAACTATAAATGTTACTTAACAATTAATGCCATTTTTTAAAAAATGGACTGAGAATGACAATATATATATATTTTTTTAGCAAAAGATATTAAACAGAGGTAAGGTCGGTCATGGACAGGTTCCATAACTTTGTAACTGCTTGCAACAAGTGTGCCTCCTCACCCGAGAAGAAGAATTTCCCATTATTAGCTGAGATGGAATTTTTGTTAACAAGCAGGACATTACATTGATATTAGAAGGGTGCCTTCTTCAAACTGCCATTTTAGATCTCTCCACAGGTGTTCTATGGGATTCAGGTCTGGACTCATTGCTGGCCACCTTAGAAGTCTCCAGTGCTTTCTCTCAAACCATTTTTTAGTGCTTTTTGAAGTGTGTTTTGGGTCATTGTCCTGCTGGAAGACTCATGACCTCTGAGGGAGACCCACCTTTCTCACACTGGGCCCTACATTATGCTGCAAAATTTGTTGGTAGTCTTCAGACTTCATAATGCCATGCACACAGTCAAGCAGTCCAGTGCCAGAGGCAGCAAAGCAACCCCAAAATATCAGGGAACCTCCGCCATGTTTGACTGTAGGGACAGTGTTTTTTTCTTTGAATGCCTCTTTTTTTCTCCTGTAAACTCTATGTTTATGCCTTTGCCCAAAAAGCTCTACTTTTGTCTCATCTGACCAGAGAACATTCTTCCAAAACGTTTTAGGCTTTTTTAGGTAAGTTTTGGCAAACTCCAGCCTGGCTTTTTTATGTCTCGGGGTAAGAAGTGGTTCTCCTACCATACAGTCCCTTTTCATTCAGACGCCGATGGATAGTACGGGTTGACACTGTTGTATCCTCGAACTGCAGGGCAGCTTGAATTTGTTTGGATGTTAGTCGAGGTTCTTTATCCAACATCCACACAATCTTAAATTGAAATCTCTTATCAATTTTTCTTTTCCGTCCACATCTAGGGAGATTAGCCACAGTGCCATGGGCTTTAAGCTTCTTGATGACACTGCGCACGGTAGACACAGGAGCATTCAGGTCTTTGGAGATGGACTTGTAGCCTTGAGATTGCTCATGCTTCCTCACAATTTGGTTTCTCAAGTCCTCAGACAATTCTTTGGTCTTCTTTCTTTTCTCCATGCTCAATGTGGTACACACAAGGACACAGGACAGAGGTTGAGTCAACTTTAATCCATGTCAACTGGCTGTTAGGTGCCACAGGTAAGTTACAGGTGCTTTTAATTACACAAATTAGAGAAGCATCACATGATTTTTTGAACAGTGCCAATACTTTTGTCCACCCTCTTTTTTATGTTTGGTGTGGAATTATATCCAATTTGGCTTTAGGACAATTCTTTTTGTGTTTTTTCATTTAAGACAAATTAAATGAAGATAATAATAACAAAGAATTTGTGTTTGCAATAATTTTCAGGAAGAAACTGAGTATTATCTGACAGAAATGCAGGGGTGTCAATACTTTTGGCCACAACTGTATATATAGCCTTAATAATGAAGACTTATTTTCTTTTATTTCCACAGCACTGAAGGGAACATTTGTCCTCCTGAGCCTGAAGAATGCTACATGGAAGAGGCAGCAGGAACATCTTCTGCAGCTGGTGCCACATCTTCTCCTGCACATGCTGGGACATCTTCAGTTGCTGCTGGCACATCTGGTTCTGCTGAAACAGACGCAACAGCTAGGACAAGAAGAGCTGCCTATCCGGTGGCAGTAACTGAGCCCCACCCAAAAAAGTAAAAAAAAAAATAATGACCCTAATACAGCAAGGATGGCCAATGATACTCTGGAGTTGATTAAAAAATCAACAACAAAAGATCATTTCAATTTTTTTGCCTTGACTCTAGCCAGCAAGGCTCGCTTACTGCCACCGGATAGGCAGACAACATTCATGAGTGCTGTGCTTACGACACTAACAGCATTTGAGGAGCCTGCACCAATTGCTCCTTTAAATGATCTTTTGGTGGGGGTCATTAGTGGTATACGGGTGAAACCCCAACCAGCACCATGTGAACCTGACTATCAATACCCAAGGCCAGCCAGCATATTTTCTCAGTATTCAGTCAAGTTGCTCACAAAGGCCGGGCCCCTCACCGAATGCAAGGTGAGTTCGGATACAGGTCCTACCTATGGGTATTACCCCGATTATCAATTTTTAAATTAACAGTCTTTTGCATCTGGAGGTACAGAGACTTCAGCACATCTTTTTCCATGACACTCTGCTATCATTACATGGGTATACACCATCGTATACCAACTCCTTTCATAAGTTGATAGTTGAATTGATTCCTGCCAAGTGTCGCAGACCAGCCATCAAGCAGTTTCAAAGTTCTTAGTTCAAAGTTTACCACACCAAATTTTACGTTGCCACCACAAGACTTGCTTCATCACAAGGAGACCAAACATCTTCTTGAAAGCAAGGCAACATACTTGTTCTGTGGTCAAGGAATTTATTTATTTGGCCAAAAGTTAAAAAAATGTTTTCATATTGAAAAAAAATGACAATGTTTGTCATAATGTTTTTATTGGCTTTAAAGTAAAGTTATCTTTCAAAATTTTCAGTTTTTTTTAATCAACTTTAACATAAGGGGTAGCCATGTTCTAGCCTTATGGCTGTCATGGACTTACATTAGGCTGGGGTCACACTTGCAAGTGTGGCGCGATAAACTCACGAGACTCGTCAATTCCCGCCAGTGCTGCAAGAACTCGGAGCCGCACACTGTTTCTATGCTGCCGCACACTACGGTACCGAGAGTTGCTGGCAGTGGCAGGAATTGAAGCGAGTGACTCGCATGAGTTTATCACATCACAATCGCAAGTGTGTTCCTGGACTAGTGGATGGAGGATGTGTGACGGGTATATGGGTACTGGACTATGGGATGGAGGATGTGTGACAGTTATATGGACACTTGACTATGGGATGGAGAATAATCATTATAATTTGTTATAACTAACTACAGTTAGTTACTATGTCCAGGCAACGCTCTTCAGCTAGTAAAATAAATAAAACACGAAAAAAAACATAGTTTTATAGTATTTTTATTACATAAAAATATCAAATTAGCATTTTTGGCAAAATCAAACATTTATCTTAGGCTGGGTGCTCACTTGCGTTTGGGTAGATTGCGTAGGGCTGCCTACTTGTTTCTTTAAGCTCCGCCTACGCTCCACCTACTTCCACATGCATCCTGTGTCGTCCTGCGCACCTATCCTTAACATGAGGTACACAGGAACATGCATTGTATGTGGATGCGTCTGCGTGCGTTGTTTTGACATGCCCAACAAAAGCAACATGTTGCATTTCTGTACGGTTGGTGGGCACGTCAAAATAACGCATGCGGATGCATCTGCATACAGTGCATGTCCCTGCATACGAAGGATGCATGTGGAAGTAGGCAGGGCTTAATGAAAGAAGTACACAGCCCTACGCAGTCTACCCAAATGCAAGTGTGAACTTAGTTATCTTGTTATCTCTTTTTTCTCAAAACGGAGAATGGAAGAAGTGTTGGACCAGGAAATGACATCACATGTTTTTTTGTCAAGTAATATACCTTTATAGTTTTCAAAAACACAGACAAATCTGCATAAAAACGCATGAAAATCCGCATCAAATCTCCGCGAATTTTTACTTGAGTTTTCTGCCAAGAGATGCAGATTCTGTGCGCAAAAATGAGCAGGCCAATCTGCAACGTGTGCAAATAGCCTAAGTCTTCTTTTTTGCAAACTAAACATTCCCAGATCCTTTAACTGTTCCTTGTACTTTGCAGTCCTCCTCATGGAGTCATTTTCTAACCGTTTGCACAGATATGTGCATATTTGTGGCCTGCTGGAGGTCATCTTGCAGGGCTCTGGCAGTGCTCCTCCTGTTCCTCCTTGCACAAATGCTGAGGTAGCAGTCCTGCAGCTGGGTTGTTGCCCTCCTACAGCCCCCTCCATGTCTCCTGGTGTACTGGCCTGTCTCCTGGTAGCGCCTCCAGCCCCTAGACACTACGCTGACAGACACAGCAAACCTTCTTGCCACAGCTTGCATTGATGTGCCATCTTGGGTGAGCTGCACTACCTGAGCCACTTTTGATGGTTGTAGAGTCCGTCTCATGCTACCACGAGTGTGAAAGCACAACCATCATTCAATAGTGACCAAAACAACACCCAGAAAGCATTGATACTGAGATGTGGTCTGTGGTCCCCACCTGCAGAACCACTCCTTTATTGAGGGTGCCTTGATAATTGCCAATAATTTCCAGCTGTTTTCTATTCCATTTGCACAACAGCACGTGAAATTGATTGTCAATTAGTGTTGCTTCCTAAGTGGATAGTTTGATTTCACAGAAATTTGATTTACTTGGAGTTATATTCTGTTGTTTAAGTGTTCCCTTCTTTTTTGAGCAGTGTATATATATATATATATATATATGTTTATATTCACTTATTTATGCTTTTGTGTGTAAGCATTATATTTGAGCATGGTATGTAATGATATTATGGTCTTCAATGAAGTATGTAAAAGAAGAGGTTGGACAAGGAAATTACATCACAATTCTTCTTTTTGTTAAATAATATATGTTTATTTAGCTAACAAAAAACTCATACAAATCTGCATGAAATATCCGCATAAAAATAGGCATCAAAAATGCGTGGATTTTCAACTGCGTTTTCTGCCAAGACAGGAAGAATCCACACAGTTTTTTACAAGAGCAAATCTGTAACGTGTGCACATACCATAAACAATGGTAGTTCAGAGTTATGCTGCCTGAAAGGCCGTTGAGTTCTTCAGTTTCCTCCTAAGGATCTGGAAGGCAGAGCAGAGAGCAGTTTACCTACTGAAGAGAAGGAGTGCTAAGATAGAAAGAGACATCCCAGAGTGAGCTAAAACAAAGCACAAACAAATTGAAAAGACAAGGTAAGTACTGCTACAGAGTATGCTGCCTACTTCCTACATAAGAAAGAGAACATAGGTACAGGGTGAAAAGCATAATCAGCAGATCGATAAACCCATGGATGGCCCTTCACTGACTATCATAAACCATGGCAGTATTACTGGACATCCAAATGAGAACATCACCAGCAGGAAATACCACCAGGGGGAAAGTATATATAGCCGCAACAGAAAGGTGATTGGGCAGACAAATTAATAAATGAAAGCACATGTTTACCTAAAAAGACTAAAGCAAGGATAATAGACATCAAACACCCACCAAAAATGTGTAACTGCTGTGGCTCAGTGGATAGAGAAGTGGACCCTAAAGCACAGGTTCAAGGGTTTGAACCCGTAGAGTTGGAAGGGACCTCCTGGGCCATCTGGCCCAACTCCCTGCACAAAAGCAGGATTTGCTAAGGCCTCTTTCACACATCAGGTTTTCGCCGTCAGGCGTGATCCGGCGCTTTTGACAGAAACCGGATCCGGCGAAATGCAATGCCGGATCCGGTTTCCCCCCCATTGACTTGCATTTGCGCCGGATGGCCATGCGTTTCATCCGATTTTCGCCGGATCCGGCAATGTGACGCGATCCGGCGTCTGGAAAAAACGGAGACTGTAACGTTTTTTGTCTCCGGCGTAAAAGCCGGACACGCCGGATCCGGCGCGTCCGGCTTTTTCACACAATGAAAGCCTATGAGCTTTCATCCGGTGGCCGGATCCGGTTTTTTGGGTCTGAGCATGCTCAGTAGCTCTGCCCACAAGACATATATAAAAGCAAGACAGTGGGACCCACAGCCACACCCAACATGCCACCCAAGAAAGCAACCAAGCGCAGCAGGAGAAGGCAGGAGACCACTGCAGCACCATCAGCACCACCACCACCCCAAATGGAGCAGCAAATGGAACATGCTGAGGAGGGGAGGCCAGCAGCAGATGAGAGACGGTAATTATCAAATCCCCCATTCCTCCAAACTAGGGCTATTGAATATCAAGATATTCATTGGCCCTTTGTTTCTCTTTATTCAACAGCCGCCAAAGAGATGCAGCAGCAGCAGCAGCAATGGCAGCAGGTGGAACACCACCCACAGGCATGGAGTGTGGCCACCAGGAAGACAGCACATCATCTTCTGGGAGCCCTCCCTCGCATCGTCAGCGTTTGACGGTAAGTTTTTATTTCCAAAATCCATCATCTCTGTAATATATGTCTATTCATTGCCTTTTATTTCAAAACAGGATTCACAAGATGAAGAGGAGCTCCCAGAAGAAGAAGGAAGGGGTGGACAGACACTTGGAGTGGGCTCACAATTGGTAAGTTTTTTGCATCAAACGCAGAAACACAACATCACACTACACACAACACATAGAAAACAATGTTCTGCAGACCACACACAGCAAACAAATGCCTACATCCAAAGACATAACATTTTTTGTTTTCTTCTCTAGTCTTCCCAATCTGGTGCTCGGCCAAGAGGTCCTCGCAGTGCCTCCCAGGGTCGTCGGCGACAGCAACGCGGCGGTCACCAGCGTGTAAGTATAAATATTTTTGCTTTGTTTTTTTGCACTTTTTATTTCATTTCTTTTGTGGAGGCTAATTATGTTATTTTTGTCTTTTTCTTTAACAGCCTTCACAGCGTGCTCCCGACTCTGATGGTGAGGATGGAGGACTCGATGTGGACCACCTCATCGATCTCGTCAGAGAAAGGGAGCCGCTCTGGAATATGGCTGACCGCCGCCACGCTGACCTTATCGTTACCCGACGACTCTGGGAGGAAATCTGTTCGCTCCTTGTGGGCCGCTGGGAGGACCTCGATGTTCGGGCCCAGATTAAAGAGCGTAAGTATATACAGTACCGGTTGCTTGATGTAAACCAGTGTTTCCCGAACTCCAGTCCTCGTGGTCCCCACGGATCATGTGTCCAGGATTTCTATTTACTATGGAAATCCTGAACACATGACCCCTGGGGACCATGAGGACTGGAGTTTGGGAAACACTGATGTTGTATACTAACCACTTTGTCCTTTCTCGTTTCAGGGAACAGAATTGTGAATCGGTGGCGGTCTGTGAGGGATCGTTTCAAGAAGGAGTTCAATAAAGAGATGCGGGCCCCGAGTGGATCTGGAGGACGCAGGAGCAAGTACAAGTACGCAGAAGCCCTGTCGTTCCTCCGGGAAACAATGGTCACTAGAAGGTAAATATTACACACCACATGTGAAAAAAAATGTTAGATGTAAATTTTTTTTTTCAGCCAGGGCCATACCATGTCAGTATTTTAATTGTTTTTTTTTCTCTTTATTCCACAGCACGGTGAGCAGCACTCGGGAGCCTGCACGATTGGACCCTTCTGAGGCGATCCCTGAGGAGACCGGCACCGAGGGACACTTCGACCGCCCCGGTACATCTGCACCTTCACAGCCTTCCCACACATTCGACCCATCTGTCCCATCCACCAGCACAGGAGCATCGTGGCCGCCTACATTACATGAAGCTGCTGGTGAGGAGATCGCTTTCCCTTTACCCCACCCTTCTGCCCCTGCCACCTCTAGTACACCTGCGGGTACTGGGCGGCAGCGGCAGAGGGGTCAGGAAAAGACTTATGCGCCAGAGTTCTTGCATCTGAATGCATCTTTCCAGAACTGTCTAAAAGTCTTGTCAGAGCAAATCTCCACAGGCTATCAGCAGATCAACTCCAGCATTCTGGAGGTGAAGACACTTCTGCAAACCATGCATTCAGAAGCAAGATCTTCGCCAAACCACACCTTTTTCAGGTCTGTTGTGGAGCGCATGGAAACGCTCTCTCCTGCCCAGCAGATGCATGTAATGCATTCATGCCACGCTGCTCTCCAGCAAATTACCTCCCAACCTCCTCCTCCCACCACAGTAGTTCCTCCACCTGCACCCCCTCCAGCCACTTTCCATCCTCCCCCTCCTATTACATCTACACCCCCTCCAGCCACTTTCCATCCTCCCCCTCCTATTACATCTACACCCCCTCCAGCCACTTTCCATCCTCCCCCTCCTATTACATAGCATCCACCTCCCCAGCACCATCCACCTCCCCAGCACCAGCAACCTCCCCAGTACCAGCAACCTCCCCAGTACCAGCAACCTCCCCAGTACCAGACATCTCCCCACTTTCAGCAACCTGCCCCGTACCAGACATCTCCCCACTTCCAGCAACCTGCCCCGTACCAGACATCTCCCCACTTCCAGCAACCTGCCCCGTACCAGACATCTCCCCACTTCCAGCAACCTGCCCCGTACCAAACTCCTTCCCCATACAACTTGCCATCAACATCATCTGCTCCTACAGTCCCTGCCCAACCCTCCACTCCACCACCCACCACCTCTTCTGCTTGCCACATGTCCACCCATTCTGTAGTTTTTTCCACACCTTCACCTCTAACTGTTCCTTCCCCACCACGATCCCAGTCCTCTCTCCACACTCCCAGTGTCGAAGTGATCCGCAGCCCCTCCAGCAGTATTTCCACCACACACTACACAGATTTATAATGTGTGTATTTAAATAAAAATGACCAGTTTTATGGTTTCAAAGCTTTATTAAACAAGTTTATTAAAATTTTAAAAAAGTTTACTAAAAAAAAAATTTTTCAATAAAAGTTAAATTATTTTACACTGGTTGTCTGTAGAGTTGAGCGATACCAGCCGATACTTGAAAATATCGGATCGGAATGGATCGGCCGATCTTAAAAAAAAATATCGGTATCGCCGATTCCGATACCGGTAACCAATGCAAGTCAATGGGGCCAAAATATCGGAATTAAAAAATACCCTTTCTTTCCTTGTAGGTTAATTCTACATGAAGAAAAACAACTAAGAATAATGTAGAATGTATTGTGGGAGGTGGAGGAGACATTAAAGCCATAGAGTTTTAGCCCAATCAAAAGGAATAGCAGGAATTAAACTTTTTTTTTAAAGACGTTAGGAGTTACAAAGATATTGACTATGTTAGCCTCATTTATATTTTGGCAGACATGTATGTCTTCTTCTTCTTTCTTCTTCTTTCTTATTCTTCTTCCCTTTTTTACCTTCTTCTTCTTCTTCTTCTTCCTTTTTTTACATTCTTCTTCTTCTTCCTTTTTTTACATTCTTCTACTTCCTTTTTTTACATTCTTCTTCTTCTTCCTTTTTTTACATTCTTCTTCTTATTCCTTTTTTAACATTCTTCTTCTTCCTTTTTTAAATTCTTCTACTTCCTTTTTTTACATTCTTCTTCTTCTTCTTCTTCCTTTTCTTACATTCTTCATATTCTTCTTATTCAACAATTATTATTCTACATATTCAACTTCTTCATCTTCTTCCTATTCTTCTTCATCATATTCTTGTTTGTGTCAGGCATTCCTGTAGTTGTTATCTAGAAAAGTTAGAAGTTTACACCTTCCGTTCTGCCTGTCACAAAAGATTTACAACAGGATTTGTCCGCGTTCAGTTTGGCCTGCAGCAGCAGGCCTTTTCCAGGGGCACCACGAGGAGGAATGGACTCACCCCCATACACTGCTTAGTCTTCTTCTGCTTATAAATAAGATAATATCATTTGCTCAGAGTATTAGTCTTATGCTTAATGTTCTTCTGCTTTGTTTTTTTATGCTTCTTTGTCTTCTCTCTCTTGTTGTTCTGCATCTTGGTGGTTGTCTTCCTGTTCTTTGTCCTCTTGAACCAGCTGACGGTACTGGCACCCGGAGGGGCAGCAGAAGGAACAAGAGCCAATGGCACTACCGAGGACCAGCTGACGGTGCTGGAACCCGGTTACTAAGCAGGAGGTACCTGTGCTACAAAGCACTACCAAGGACCAGCAGACGTTGCCGGAACTCGGATACCGAGATGGAGGCACCTAGGCCAAAGGCTCTGACGAGAACCAGCTGACGGTGCTGGAACCCGGAGGGGTAGCATAAGCTGCAAGAGCAAATGTAAATAGCGAGGACCAGCTGACAGTGCTGGCACCCGGAGGGGCAGCAGAAGGAATAAGAGCCAATGGCACAACCGAGGACCAGCTGACGGTGCTGGAACCCGGTTACTAAGCAGGAGGTACCTGTGCTACAAAGCACTACCAAGGACCAGCAGACGTTGCCGGAACTCGGATACCGAGATGGAGGCACCTAGGCCAAAGGCTCTGACGAGAACCAGCTGACGGTGCTGGAACCCGGAGGGGTAGCATAAGCTGCAAGAGCAAATGTAAATAGCGAGGACCAGCTGACAGTGCTGGCACCCGGAGGGGCAGCAGAAGGAATAAGAGCCAATGGCACAACCGAGGACCAGCTGACGGTGCTGGAACCCGGTTACTAAGCAGGAGGTACCTGTGCTACAAAGCACTACCAAGGACCAGCAGACGTTGCCGGAACTCGGATACCGAGATGGAGGCACCTAGGCCAAAGGCTCTGACGAGAACCAGCTGACGGTGCTGGAACCCGGAGGGGTATCAGAAGTTACCCCTGAAAAGCAAAGTTGGCATGCCGCAAGCTGGCCGCAGTTACCGAATCACACAGTCCTACAGGGGGTGCTTGTCCTACTGGCACTATGGAACAAGCCTTTCTTACCAGAACCCGCAGTCCACATAGGAAGCACCTAAACTGCTGGCACCCTAGCCTCGGCTAACCCAACCGCAACACGACATGGCAACTTGGGGTGGCAAACTGACATTGACACTTCCCGGAAACAGCAGGCAGGGCTGGAACCAAGCTGGGCAGGAGGGAGTACCCGTGCCAAAGTCAGTTATGAGCAGCAACTGGCGATGTTGGAGCCCAGGACAAGCACTTAGCAGGCTGAGGCCTGATGTGCTGTCAATTGGGAGGCAGCAGGACAGATTGCCATCAAAACAGCAGGGGAACAGCTGACGTTACTGAACCCCACAAACACAGGAGCTAGTGTTTTACTCTGTGAAGACGGCACTTCCGAGCAACAACTGGCTGTGTTGAAGCCCAGGGACAAGCACGGAGCAGGCTGAGGCTGCATTGAAGAAATTTTAAGATCGGTTGTAGACTACTAATTTTAACCAAGCTCCACTTAGGCCTGTGGCTTCACTGATTTTCGTATTTCCCCTGTCCTCCAACCCCGCCAGTTACAGCTCCGAAGTGGCGTCTGCACAATCCACACTTGTTCCTGTGTTACAGGTGTTCAGTCCGGTCAGTTAATCCCCTGATGTGTGTCCGGCAATGTCGCCTGCTCTGTCCACATTCCCATAATGGGAATGTGGACAGAGCAGGCGACATTGCCGGACACACATCAGGGGATTAACTGACCGGACTGAACACCTGTAACACAGGAACAAGTGTGGATTGTGCAGACGCCACTTCGGAGCTGTAACTGGCAGGGTTGGAGGACAGGGGAAATACGAGAGACAGTGGAGCCACAGGCCTAATTGGAGCACGGTTAAAAATCAGTAGTGGTACGACTGTGTAGGCAGCAGGAGACTTTGCCATCTACACAGCAGGGGATCAGCTGACGTTACTGAACCCCACTGAGACACGGGAGCAAGTGTCTCTTTCCGTGTGGACGGCACTTCCGAACTACAACTGGCTGTGTTGAAGCCCAGGAAATAGGAGGGTGTAAGCAGAGGCCTACTGTATTTTGAATGAGGTGACAGCAGGAGAGACTGCCATCCACACAGCAGGGGATCAGCTGACGTTACTGAACCCCACTGAGACACGGGAGCAAGTGTCTCTTTCCGTGTGGACGGCACTTCCGAACTACAACTGGCTGTGTTGAAGCCCAGGAAATTGGAGGGTGTAGGCAGAGGCCTACTGTATTTTGAATGAGGTGACAGCAGGAGAGACTGCCATCCACACAGCAGGGGATCAGCTGACGTTACTGAACCCCACTGAGACACGGGAGCAAGTATCTCTTTCCGTGTGGACGGCACTTCCGAACTACAACTGGCTGTGTTGAAGCCCAGGAAATAGGAGGGTGTAGGCAGAGGCCTACTGTATTTTGAATGAGGTGACAGCAGGAGAGACTGCCATCCACACAGCAGGGGATCAGCTGACGTTACTGAACCCCACTGAGACACGGGAGCAAGTATCTCTTTCCGTGTGGACGGCACTTCCGAACTACAACTGGCTGTGTTGAAGCCCAGGAAATAGGAGGGTGTAGGCAGAGGCCTACTGTATTTTGAATGTGGTGACAGCAGGAGAGACTGCCATCCACACAGCAGGGGATCAGCTGACGTTACTGAACCCCACTGAGACACGGGAGCAAGTATCTATTTCCATGTGGACGGCACTTCCGAGCTACAACTGGCTGAGTTGAAGCCCAGGAAATTGGAGGGTGTAGGCAGAGGCCTACTGTATTTGGAATGTGGTGACAGCAGGAGAGACTGCCATCCACACAGCAGGGGATCAGCTGACGTTACTGAACCCCACTGAGACACGGGAGCAAGTGTCTCTTTCAGTGTGGACGGCACTTCCGAACTACAACTGGCTGTGTTGAAGCCCAGGAAATTGGAGGGTGTAGGCAGAGGCCTACTGTATTTTGAATGAGGTGACAGAAGGAGAGACTGCCATCCACACAGCAGGGGATCAGCTGACATTACTGAACCCCACTGAGACACGGGAGCAAGTGTCTCTTTCCGTGTGGACAGCACTTCCGAACTACAACTGGCTGTGTTGAAGCCCAGGAAATTGGAGGGTGTAGGCAGAGGCCTACTGTATTTTGAATGAGGTGACAGCAGGAGAGACTGCCATCCACACAGCAGGGGATCAGCTGACGTTACTGAACCCCACTGAGACACGGGAGCAAGTATCTCTTTCCGTGTGGACGGCACTTCCGAACTACAACTGGCTGTGTTGAAGCCCAGGAAATAGGAGGGTGTAGGCAGAGGCCTACTGTATTTTGAATGAGGTGACAGCAGGAGAGACTGCCATCCACACAGCAGGGGATCAGCTGACGTTACTGAACTCCACTGAGACACGGGAGCAAGTATCTCTTTCCATGTGGACGGCACTTCCGAGCTACAACTGGCTGAGTTGAAGCCCAGGAAATTGGAGGGTGTAGGCAGAGGCCTACTGTATTTTGAATGAGGTGACAGCAGGAGAGACTGCCATCCACACAGCAGGGGATCAGCTGACGTTACTGAACCCCACTGAGACACGGGAGCAAGTGTCTCTTTCCGTGTGGACGGCACTTCCGAACTACAACTGGCTGTGTTGAAGCCCAGGAAATTGGAGGGTGTAGGCAGAGGCCTACTGTATTTTGAATGAGGTGACAGCAGGAGAGACTGCCATCCACACAGCAGGGGATCAGCTGACGTTACTGAACCCCACTGAGACACGGGAGCAAGTGTCTCTTTCCGTGTGGACGGCACTTCCGAGCTACAACTGGCTGTGTTGAAGCCCAGGAAATAGGAGGGTGTAGGCAGAGGCCTACTGTATTTGGAATGTGGTGACAGCAGGAGAGACTGCCATCCACACAGCAGGGGATCAGCTGACGTTACTGAACCCCACTGAGACACGGGAGCAAGTGTCTCTTTCCGTGTGGACGGCACTTCCGAACTACAACTGGCTGTGTTGAAGCCCAGGAAATTGGAGGGTGTAGGCAGAGGCCTACTGTATTTTGAATGAGGTAACAGCAGGAGAGACTGCCATCCACACAGCAGGGGATCAGCTGACGTTACTGAACCCCACTGAGACACGCGAGCAAGTGTCTCTTTCCGTGTGGACGGCACTTCCGAACTACAACTGGCTGTGTTGAAGCCCAGGAAATTGGAGGGTGTGGGCAGAGGCCTACTGTATTTTGAATGAGGTGACAGCAGGAGAGACTGCCATCCACACAGCAGGGGATCAGCTGACGTTACTGAACCCCACTGAGACACGGGAGCAAGTATCTCTTTCCGTGTGGACGGCACTTCCGAACTACAACTGGCTGTGTTGAAGCCCAGGAAATAGGAGAGTGTAGGCAGAGGCCTACTGTATTTTGAATGAGGTGACAGCAGGAGAGACTGCCATCCACACAGCAGGGGATCAGCTGACGTTACTGAACCCCACTGAGACACGGGAGCAAGTATCTCTTTCCATGTGGACGGCACTTCCGAGCTACAACTGGCTGAGTTGAAGCCCAGGAAATAGGAGGGTGTAGGCAGAGGCCTACTGTCTTTGGAATGCGGAGACAGCAGGAGAGACTGCCATCTCCACAGCAGGGGAACAGCTGGCATTGCTGAACCCCACTAACACTTGAACGAATGTGTTTGGCTCTGTGGAGACGACACTTCTGAACACCAACTGATGCTGTTGGAGCCCAGGATTAGGCGAGGAGCAGGCTGGGGCCTACTGGATTTTGGCAGGTGAAGGCAGCAGGAGACTTGCCATCTCCACAGCAGGGGAACAGCTGGCAGTGCTGAAACCCACTAACACTCGAACGAATGTGTTTGGCTCTGTGGAGACGACACTTCTGAACACCAACTGTCGCTGTTGGAACCCAGGATTTGGCGAGGAGCAGGCTGGGGCCTACTGGATTTTGGCAGGTGAAGGCAGCAGGAGACTTGCCATCTCCACAGCAGGGGAACAGCTGGCAGTGCTGAACCCCACTAACACTTGAACGAATGTGTTTGGCTCTGTGGAGACGACACTTCTGAACACCAACTGACGCTGTTGGAGCCCAGGATTAGGCGTGGAGCAGGCTGGGGCCTACTGGATTTTGGCAGGTGAAGGCAGCAGGAGACTTGCCATCTCCACAGCAGGGGAACAGCTGGCAGTGCTGAAACCCACTAACACTCGAACGAATGTGTTTGGCTCTGTGGAGACGACACTTCTGAACACCAACTGACGCTGTTGGAGCCCAGGATTTGGCGAGGAGCAGGCTGGGGCCTACTGGATTTTGGCAGGTGAAGGCAGCAGGAGACTTGCCATCTCCACAGCAGGGGAACAGCTGGCAGTGCTGAAACCCACTAACACTTGAACGAATGTGTTTGGCTCTGTGGAGACGACACTTCTGAACACCAACTGACACTGTTGGAGCCCAGGATTAGGCGTGGAGCAGGCTGGGGCCTACTGGATTTTGGCAGGTGAAGGCAGCAGGAGACTTGCCATCTCCACAGCAGGGGAACAGCTGGCAGTGCTGAAACCCACTAACACTTGAACGAATGTGTTTGGCTCTGTGGAGACGACACTTCTGAACACCAACTGACGCTGTTGGAGCCCAGGATTAGGCGTGGAGCAGGCTGGGGCCTACTGGATTTTGGCAGGTGAAGGCAGCAGGAGACTTGCCATCTCCACAGCAGGGGAACAGCTGGCAGTGCTGAAACCCACTAACACTCGAACGAATGTGTTTGGCTCTGTGGAGACGACACTTCTGAACACCAACTGATGCTGTTGGAGCCCAGGATTTGGCGAGGAGCAGGCTGGGGCCTACTGGATTTTGGCAGGTGAAGGTAGCAGGAGACTTGCCATCTCCACAGCAGGGGAACAGCTGGCAGTGCTGAAACCCACTAACACTCGAACGAATGTGTCTGGCTCTGTGGAGACGACACTTCTGAACACCAACTGACGCTGTTGGAGCCCAGGATTAGGCGAGGAGCAGGCTGGGGCCTACTGGATTTTGGCAGGTGAAGGCAGCAGGAGACTTGCCATCTCCACAGCAGGGGAACAGCTGGCAGTGCTGAACCCCACTAACACTTGAATGAATGTGTTTGGCTCTGTGGAGACGACACTTCTGAACACCAACTGACGCTGTTGGAGCCCAGGATTAGGCGAGGAGCAGGCTGGGGCCTACTGGATTTTGGCAGGTGAAGGCAGCAGGAGACTTGCCATCTCCACAGCAGGGGAACAGCTGGCAGTGCTGAACCCCACTAACACTTGAATGAATGTGTTTGGCTCTGTGGAGACGACACTTCTGAACACCAACTGACGCTGTTGGAGCCCAGGATTAGGCGAGGAGCAGGCTGGGGCCTACTGGATTTTGGCAGGTGAAGGCAGCAGGAGACTTGCCATCTCCACAGCAGGGGAACAGCTGGCAGTGCTGAACCCCACTAACTCTTGAACGAATGTGTTTGGCTCTGTGGAGACGACACTTCTGAACACCAACTGACGCTGTTGGAGCCCAGGATTAGGCGAGGAGCAGGCTGGGGCCTGTTGTTTTTGGCAGGTGAAGGCAGCAGGAGACTTGCCATCTCCACAGCAGGGGAACAGCTGGCAGTGCTGAAACCCACTAACACTCGAACGAATGTGTCTGGCTCTGTGGAGACGACACTTCTGAACACTAACTGACGCTGTTGGAGCCCAGGATTAGGCGAGGAGCAGGCTGGGGCCTACTGGATTTTGGCAGGTGAAGGCAGCAGGAGACTTGCCATCTCCACAGCAGGGGAACAGCTGGCAGTGCTGAAACCCACTAACACTCGAACGAATGTGTCTGGCTCTGTGGAGACGACACTTCTGAACACCAACTGACGCTGTTGGAGCCCAGGATTAGGCGAGGAGCAGGCTGGGGCCTGTTGTTTTTGGCAGGTGAAGGCAGCAGGAGACTTGCCATCTCCACAGCAGGGGAACAGCTGGCAGTGCTGAAACCCACTAACACTCGAACGAATGTGTTTGGCTCTGTGGAGACGACACTTCTGAACACCAACTGACACTGTTGGAGCCCAGGATTACGCATGCCGCATGCAGAGGCCAATGGGCAGCGTTTTTTATGGAGGTTGTGGACTACTACTGATTCTAACCATGCTCCACTTAGGCCTCTGGCTCCACTGTCTCTACTATTTACCCTGGCCTCCAACCCCACCAGCTACATCTCTGAAGTGGCGTCAGCACAATCTACACTTGTTCCTGTGTTACTGGTGCTCAGTCCCGTCAGTTGATCCCCTGATGTTTGTCCGGCAAGTTCGCCAGCTCTGTCCTCATTCCCACTACTGGTTATGGGAATGTGGACAGAGCAGGAGACCTTGCCGGACACACATCAGGGGATAAACTGATGGGACTGAGCCACAGGAACACAGGAACAAGTGTAGATTGTGCTGACGCCACTTCAGAGATGTAGATGGCGGGGTTGGAGGTCAGGGGAAATAGTAGAGACAGTGGAGCCAGAGACCTAAGTTGGGCACGGTTAAAAATCAGTAGTGGTTTGAATGTTGATGGAGCTGGTGACTTTGCCGTCCACACAGCAGGGGATCAGCTGGCATTACTGAACCCCACTAACACAGGAGCTAGTGTGTTTCTCTGTGCAGACGACACATCTGAGCGACAACTGGCTGTGTTGAAGCACAGGGATTATAGTTCAGGTGGTAGAAAAATGAACACACCAGCAGACCTGGATACAGTTGCCAACCACTAATTTAGTCTGTAAGAGGAATGGCAAAGTCTTTTGAGATCCAGGCCTTGTTCATTTTCTGAAAAGTCAGCCGGTCAACATTATCGGAAGATAGTCGCGTGCGACGGTCTGTTAGTACACCACCTGCGGCACTAAAGACACGTTCCGATAATACACTGGCAGCAGGGCAAGCCAGCACCTCCAATGCATACTGGCTAAGCTCTGGCCATGTATCCAGCTTAGAGACCCAAAACTTGAAGGGGGAAGAGCCATCTGGGAGTACAGCGACAGGGCAAGACATGTAGTCTGACACCATCTGACGGAAGCGTTGCCTCCTGCTGACTCGAGGCGTCGCTGATGTTGTAGACAATTGTGGTGGACACACAAAACTTTGCCACATTTGGGCCATAGTGGTCTTGCCTTGTGCTGCGGCGCTGCCTCTGCTCCCTCTTTGTGCAGAGTTTCCTCCACTGCCTCGACGCACAGAGCTGCTTTTTAAAGCAATAGCAACAATGCTGTCGGGTGGAATGGAAAACATTATGGACTGCACCAGTGACTCTTCGTACTCCCGCATTTTACGCTCCCGGTTCAACGTTGGTATGAGCCTTTGTACGCTGTCCCGGTAGCGAGGATCTAGGAGGGTGTACACCCAATAATCAGCCGAGACGAGAATGTGGGAGAGGCGGCGGTCGTTTCTCAGGCACTGCAGCATGAAATCAACCATGTGCTGCAGACTCCCAACTGCCAAAGAACCGCTGTCCCCTGTTTGAGGCGTGACCTCGGCCTGCTCTGCATCACCCCACCCTCGCTGTACATACTGAGTAGAGGTTTGTGTACCTCCCTCCTCTGGAGAGATGTCTTCCTCCTCCATCGACTCCTCCTCATCCTCCTCACAAAGTGTCCCCTGCCTAGGCCTTTGTGAGGAAACACGTAGCGCAGACTGTCCAGAAGCAGATGGCATTTGGGACTCCTCATCCTCCACCTCTTCCGAAACCTCATCCCTTAGTGCTTGCAGTGTTTGTTGAAGCAGGCAGATAAGGGGGACAGTCATGCTGACTAGTGCATCATCTGCACTCGCCATCCACGTGGATTCATCGAAGGCACGCAAAACGAGGCAGATGTCCTTCATAGAGGCCCACTCAATGGTGCTGAAGTGTGAACGGCGCACAGTGCGACTTGTTTGCGCCTGATGCAGCTGGTACTCCATGACTGCTGCCTGCTGCTCACACAACCGCTCCAACATATGTAACGTTGAATTCCACCGGGTGGGTAGGTCACATATGATGCGATGTTCCGGAAGGCCAAATCGTCGCTGCAGAGCAGCGAGGCGCGATCTTGCCGTGCTGGAACGTCGCAAGTGAGCGCACTCTATGCGGACCTTGTGCAACAGTGCATCAAGATCCGGATAGTCCCTCAGAAAGCTCTGCACTACCAAGTTAAGAACATGTGCCAGACATGGGATGTGTGTGAGGTTGCCTAGGCCAAGAGCTGCCACCAGATTTCGGCCATTGTCACACACTACCAAGCCCGGCTGGAGATTCGCTGGCCCAAACCACACATCGCTCTCCAGCTTGATAGCATTCCAGAGCTCCTGCGCTGTGTGGCTTCGATTCCCCAAAGAAATTAATTTGAGTACAGCCTGTTGACGTTTGGCCACGGCTGTGCTCATATCGGTCGTAACAGGCTCCTGCTCTGCTGTTTCTGAGGAACTTGAGTAGGAGGAGGAGTCTATGTGTACAGACTGGAGTCCTGCAATCCGTGGCGTTGGAAGAACACGTACAGCGCCACTCTCCAGATCCGTACCCGGCTCCACAACATTGACCCAGTGGGCAGTGAGGGAAAGGTATCGTCCCTGTCCATGGTTACTGGTCCACGCATCGGTGGTCAGGTGGACCTTGCTACTAACGGCGTTTAGTAGCGCATGTTTTATTTTGCCCTCAACATGTTTCTGCAGGGCAGGGACGGCTCGCCTGCTGAAATAAAAGCGGCTGGGCACGTTGTATTGGGGGACTGCCAATGCCATTAAGTCCCGGAAGGTGTCAGTGTCCACCAGCCTGAATGACAGCATTTCAACTGCCAGAAGTTTGGCAATGCCAGCATTCAGAGACTGTGCTCGGGGATGGTTTGCCGAGTAAGGGCGCCTTTTATCCCATGCCTGTGCTACCGATGGCTGTGATGGATGGGAACGTGCTGCTATGGGTGTAATCTGACAGGGTCTCCGGACAACAGTGGCAGAGGTTCTTCCTTGGCGATCCTGTGAGGAAGCCGAACCAGCAGTGTGTGAGCTGGAGGAAGAGGCCCCAACACGAACTGAAGAGGTGGTAGGTGGTGCTGTACGTTGGCCTACGTCTTCAGGGTGTCTCTGCAACTCCAACTCGTGCTTGGTGCGCACATGTTTCCACATATTTGTGGTATTGAGGTTGCTGACATTTCTCCCTCTTTTGACTCTCTGATGACACAGCTTGCATTTGACAAAGCAAATGTCATCTGCAACTGTGTCAAAAAAGGACCACGCACTGCAACTCTTGGGAGCGCCCGGTTTGCCTTTGGAATGAGGAATGCTCCTAACGGGTGCCGAAGTGGAGGGTACAGGCAACCAAGTCTTCCCCCTCCCTCTGCTTCCTGTTTTGGCCGGTAGGGGAATCTCTTCCTCCGAGCTGCTCCCACCACCTTCCTGTTCCTCACGCCATGATGGGTCAAGGACCTCATCATCTTCCCTCCCCTCTTCAAACAGCTGCTTCTCCGGGGTTGTCTCGCCAGCACCGTACGCACCAGAAAGTGGCAACTGAGTCTCGTCATCATCTGATGCGTACTGAGGTGTGCTGACCATAGGCACTGGCCCACTCGCCTCTTCAGATTCAGATGGACAAAGAAGTTGCGCATCACTGCATACTCCCTCTTCTTCACATTCAGGAATGCTGCTTGGCTGGCCCCCTCTTTCCAAGCCAACAGATTCCGAGAACAGAAGTAGAGACTGTGATGGCTCCTGTCCATGTCTCTCTGACTGCCTGGGCACTTTGGCAGGTGGTGAAGAGACAGATGGTTGCTCTTCGGTGCTCTGACCCTGAGAGGATGCGGAAGTAATTGAAGTCGATGCGTTAGCTGCCATCCATCCGACAACGGCTTCAATTTGTTCCTCCCGCAGCAGTGGGGTACGTTGAGGTCCTACAAAGCTGCGCATAAAGGACTGTTGCCTGCTAAAACTGGGGGATGCCGATCCACTGGTGCCCGCAGCAGGCCCAGAATCCCCACGTCCTCTACCTGTAGAATCCCCACATCCTCTCCCTGCAGAATCCCCACGTCCTCTCCCTGCTGAAACTCCACGCCCACGCCCACGCCCACGCGCCTTACTCCCTGCCTTCTTCATCTTGCAAGACTGCTTAAGATAGGCAGAAAAGTACAAAGGGGGGCCTTAGTGTGCTTATTCCTGAACAGCTGGTTACAGGTACAAGAAACACTAATTTTATGAAGTGTGTGTGTGTGGACTACACTTTAATAGGAGCTGATGTGGCCTACACAAGTTCCAAATGTAGTGTTTGGTGAACTTTTTTTGTGGTTTCTTTGTTGGAAACAAACTCAAAGTATGTGAACAAAGAATTGAAACTGATAGTATCACCAACTTTTTGGAGCTATTACAATGCAGGCAGGTAACCTACAATGCAAAAGATGAGGCTCCAAAAAAATTGGGTAATACTAATCTGGCTGCGCCGGCAGGGCACAAGCCAGAAAAAAAAGGCTCCTCTATCTACTCCTATATAATGTTTGCAACCAACCAATGTTGATGGATACGGATGGATGCACACTAATAGGAGAAGAAAAAATGAGCTGCACTCAAAGACAAATATGTGTGAGGCAGTGACGCACGTTGAGCGTCCTACAACCAGACGTAGCTGCAGGACACTCTACTCAGCGTGAGCTGCACTCACACACAGTCAGAGACCTCTCAGACAGCCGTCAACAGTGCAGCTAAGTGGGCACTGGCACTGACACACTGCAGAAAGGCTCCGCTGTGTACTCCTATATAGTGTTTGCAACCACCGTAGATGGAGACGGATGGATGCACACTAATAGAAGAAAAAATGAGCTGCACTCAAATAAAAATATGTGTGAGGCACTGACGCACGCTGAGCGTCCTACAGCCAGACGTAGCTGCAGGACACACTACTCAGCGTGAGCTGCACTCACACACAGTCAGAGACCTCTCAGACAGCCGTGAACAGTGCAGCAAAGTGGACACTAGCACTGAAAGGCTGCAGAAAGGCTCCGCTGTCTACTACTAGTGTTTGCAACCAACGTATATGGATACGGATGGAAGCACACTAGATTGAAATTATGTAAAAAATGCAGCTCAAAAAATAAAAGATGTATGAGGCAGCAGTGATCACACTGGGTGGCCTACAGCCTGACGTGGCTGCAGGACCCACTCCACAGCGTGAGCTGCACTCACACAGCCCTTGCAGACAGCTGTGAACACTGCTGCTAGGGCAAAGAAGGCTACAGTGGTGGTTTATGTAGCCTGGGTAAAGCACTAGATGTTTGGTGGAATCGCTATTTCTAACTGTCTCTCACAGTCTTCTACAGCAGACTGTCCCTAACTGAATTCCCAGCAGAGTGACCAGAAATGGCGGCTGCGGTGGCTTTTATAGTGCATCATGACATCATTTCGGCAGCCAATCACAGCCATGCCAATAGTTAACATGCCTACATGCCTAACAGGATGTGCCCACACTTCGGAGGATTCCCATTGGCTTAATCAAAGCAAGCAGGCTCATAGCATGATGGGAACTTCCGATTCCGATTCCGGAATCCGATATGACAAAAGTATCGGAAGTCGGTATCGGAATTCCGATACCGCTAATATCGGCCGATACCCGATACTTGCGGTATCGGAATGCTCAACACTAGTTGTCTGTCATTTCTTTCTGCGGCGAAAAAGGTTAAATACAGGGTATTTAAAAGGTGAAATGGTATTCAAAACTAGGTATATAACTGTGGGTAAATTTTAGCTTTTTGCCACAGTTGTGTTCCTGGTTGTGTTTGAAGCAAAGTATTTCACCTAAAAAGTTGTGTTTATTGTTGGTGATTTCCTAACAATGTACACAACTTTTGTTAAAAGGTGAAATACTTTGCATAAAACACAACCAGGTACACACCTGTGGCCTAAAGCTAAAAATAGTAAGACCATGACAAGATAGCCAACTTTGGTTGGCAAAGGTATATACTGTTGGTCCAGAAGGTACACAAGTTTGGTTAGGGCACAAATCTTTCACACTCTGTCATCCTGCCAGTGTACTCTGCCTTGAGGTGACATAAAGTATATTGCAAAATTGTCCCTCATTACTGAAACCGTCACAGAACTTCTAGTGGTAATGTCATGGTAATCTTGCAAGGTGGTTTCTTCAGAGGTGTCCTCAATGGAAATGGGTTCCTTGCAGATAACAAAATTGTGGAGTACCACGCACGCTTTGATCACCTCGTCCACAGTTTCTGTCTTGAGGTTGATCGCAGTCAATAGGACCCGCCATTTGGCTGTCAGAATACCAAAGGTACATTCAACCATTCTTCTTGCTCTTGTGAGGCGGTAATTAAAAATGCATTTTGGTCTTGTCAATCCTCTGCTAGAGTACGGTTTCAAAAGGTGTTCTGACAGCTGGAAGGCTTCATCCCCTACACAGACAAATGGCATAGGTGGACCAGATGTTTGAGGCAGCGGTCTAGGTGGTGGGAACTGGAAGGTGTTTCCATACAGTTTACGCCCCATGGCAGACAGTTTGAAAACTTGAGAGTCATTGGAGCGGCCATAGGCCCCAATATCAACCGCAATAAATTTGTATTCCGCGTCAGCGATGGCCATGAGGACAATTGAAAAATATTTCTTGTAATTGAAATATTCAGATCCCGATCCAGCTGGCTTTACAATGCGGATATGTTTCCCGTCCACAGCGCCCAAGCAGTTTGGAAACTGACATATCTGTTGAAACTTGTCAGCAATTTCAATCCACCTCTCTGTTGTGGGCTCTGGTAAAAACTCTTCAGCTAAGGAGTCCCACAGTGCACGGCATGTGTACTTCACAATTCCAGATATGGTGGAAATCCCGAGTCTGTACTGGAAATGCAGTGACGAAAGGGATTCTCCAGTTGCAAGAAATCTGTGGGGAATTAAAAAACAATAAATTAGTTTTAAATCACAGCATTACATACCAAAACTGACCTATAACACTTGGAGATACAAACTACCACCAACAAGATTGCAGTGAAAGTGTGCTCTGATGCGAGCATATCCAATAAATGTGGCTTACCTTAAAGTCACCATCAGACGCTCTGCGGGTGAAACAGAGAAGCGGCAATAGGTGTCCGCTTTTCTTATGAGGTGTGCAATGCGCTCCACCAAGTAATCAAAATTCTCCATTTTCATCCTAACATATCCAAAAAATTTATCCGGGTTTCGTCGAAGGTCCATGCAGAGTGTAGAATAGACCCCACGCGTCATTCTCTTGGCTGTGATGGGGTGGATCCACAAACGTCGTCTACGATGCCTGATGCGCTGCTGTCTCGCTCTCTCCTTCTCCAGAACAATCACCCTCAAACGATTCGCCTCCGCTATAAAATCCGCCAAATTCTTCAAAATATTTCCAATGACAACATCCATCTTCGCCAGTAACTTGCTCTTCTCTCCAACCTGCACTTTCTCCTCTACAACCTGTCAAAGAAGGGCTGTAGGAACATGCTATATATAGTTTTCCAGTAGCCAATCCCGTTCGGAAGGCCACAAGGGTCAATTTTAAAAACCGGATCCGGCGTAATCCGTCGAAAAACGGATAGAAAAACGGATGAACCGGATGAGACGGATCCGGTTTTGTCTGTCAAGAAAAAGACGGATCCGGCAGAAAACCGGATCCGTCACATCCGGTTTTACGAAACATTTGCCGGATCCGGCGTTCCGGCACGACGCCGGATCGCGCCTGACGCCGAAAACCTGATGTGTGAAAGTAGCCTAAATCATCCCAGACAGATGTCTGTCCAGCCTCCGTTTGAAGACTTCTATTGAAGGAGAACTCACCACTTCTCGTGGCAGCCTGTTACAATCATTGATCACTCTACTCTAATTGTCAAAAAGTTTTTTCTAATATCTAATCTGTGTCTCCTCCCATTCAGTTTCATCCCATTGCTTCTAGTCTTTCCTTGTGCAAATGAGAATAAAGATGATCCTTCTACAATGTGACAGCCCTTGAGATATTTGTAGACAGCTCTTAAGTCTCCTCTCAGTCTTCTCTTCTGCAAGCTAAGCATTCCCAAATCCTGCAACCCTTCCTCATAAGACAGGGTTTGCAGACCGGTCACCATTCTGGTTGCTCTTCTCTGAACTTGCTCCAGTTTGCTGATGTCTTTTTTAAAATGTGGTGCCCAAGACTGGACACAGTATTCCAGAGGAGGTCTGACCAAAGAGGAGTAGAGGGTAATAATGACTTCACATGATCTAGACTGTATGCTTCTGTTAAAACATCCAAGAATTGCATTTGCTTTTTTTTGCTGCTGCATCATACTGTTGACTCATATTCAGTCTGTGATCTATTAGTATACCCAAGTCTTTTTCACATGTGCTGTTGCTTAGGCTGGTTTCACACTTGCCTTTTTTGGCGCTGCTTTTTAGTGCAAAAAAAGAATGCGTTTTTTCCCCTATACTTTAACATGGGTGCGCATATGTGCGCATACATATGGGCATGTACGCGTTTGTATGCGCATGCGTTGTTTTGCAGTGTGCGCTCGGGCGCACAAAATGCATCCTGTTGCATTTTTTGGCGTCCGACTTGCCCCCAAAAAACACATGTTTATGCAATGCGGTTTTTTTTTACAGCAAAAAAACCATTAAAGTCTATGGGTGCGCATACGTGCGCATTGTAATGCGCATGTATGCGCAAAAAAAGCATGCATTTTTTTTAAAAAATGCACCAAAACCAGCAAAAAAAGCACACAAACGCATGATGCGTTTTTTTCATGCGTTTGTGTGCGCAAAAAACGCACAGCAAAAAAACGCAAGTGTGAAAGTAGCCTTAGTTCTATTCCTCCCATTTATAATAATAAATGCGCTAAGCGGCTTCCGTCTGGTTGTAACTTGGTGATGTCACATCCACCAGATACCTCTTGCCATGTTAACCCTTAACACACACTCCTCCTCAACACACACACCTCAACACACACTCCTCTGTTATGAATGAGTCACCGAGGAGGAAAAAACAAAAAGCAAGCTAAGCCCAGAAAACCAGAGAGGTTGGTAACTAGCGGTTTGCGAACCCTGATCATATCCACAACAACTAGCAGTAGCCGTGGAGCGTGCCTACGGTGGTCCTAGACTCCTCGTCAAGGTCGGAGAACTAAATAAGCCTAAAGAAAGAAAGGGAAAATCTAAACTGCCCCAGAGCAGACCTCAAAGCAATAGACAGCCCCCAACATGTATTGTCGGTGAAACAAGATGAAAACACAGACACAGGTAGAAAGATAGGCTGAGCAAACGATGGGGCCCTCGCTAACTAGAAAGGACAGGAAAGAAAAGCTGCTGTCTGCAATCACGCAAAAAACCTTGCCAAAAAGAATGTCCAACACGTCTGATAGAAAAAGGCCCTGAAGTCGCTAGACTTCAAATCACTATATGAGCACTCAGGTATATTCTGAAGACAGAGCAAAAGAGATCAACTGATCAGAGACAAAATGGGGATTCAGCCCAGTCCCAGCCAGGGCTGGCTGAACACAAAAAGTAAGTAAACCAGACAAAAACTCATATGGACAATAGCAGAGAAAACTTAGCTTTAGGAAGGCAGAAACCAAACTGGAAACCAGGAGCCACAGTCAGGAAAAATCACCAGCAAGAAACTAGGGAGTCGGCTGCCTTAAATCCAACCAGAAACTCCTGATGTCCAATCGCAGTCCTCTTCCTCAGGTGGCCGGTCTCTGCCATTTAGATCAGCTTCATTACCTCCCTTCACCAACAGAGGGAGTCCAGATAGAGAACTCACTACTCCTCTGTCAGCACAGCCAGCTCCATAACCCTCACCAGAAGCCAGAGGCAAACCCGAAAATGAGCTCACAACACTCCTCTCGCCTTTCACCATCTCCACTCACGTCCCCCCCTCTTTCACTCCACATACGACCCTTTCTCTCACTCCGTCTCTCATACTCACGCCGTCATCGCCGCTGTTCCACGATCGCTGACCTCTTCCACTGGCGTCATCTTGGATCCCGATGTCGTCCACGCCGGCGACATGTTCTTGGGGCGACGCCATCTTGGATCGGCAAAATCCCGCGAGACTCAAGATGGCGTCGCCGCAAGAACATGTCACCGGCGTGGACGACATCAGGATCCAAGAAGGCCGACGCCATCCTGGATCCAGACATTGTCCACGCCGGCGACATGTTCTTGCGGCGACGCCATCTTGGATCGGCAAAATCCCGCAATACTCAAGATGGCGTCGCCGCAAGAACATGTCGCCGGCATGGACGACGTCGGGATCCAGGATGGCGTCGGCGAAATCTCTCAAGATTTCGCTGAAGCCATCTTGGATCCCACGGAATTTCATCATTTACCTCACGCCGACTTGCTGTGCGGACGTGTTGCCTTGCTCCTCTGCCTGTTCACTGCTGGTGTCTAAATACAGGGCCAATTTGCCTCTACCACTTCATAACTAATGCTGCCTTGCTCCTCTGACTGTTCACTGCCGGTGTCTAATTACAGGTTCAATTTGCCTCTACCACTTCATAACTACTAGAGTTGAGCGAAATGGGTCGAAAAAATTCAAAAGTCGCCGACTTTTGGCAAAGTCAGGTTTCATGAAACGAAACCCGACCCTAGGATGAGGTCGGCCACGAGGTCGGCGACTTACGCGCCAAAGTCGCGTTTCAAAAGTTTGTTTTGCGCTCTTTTTCAGCCAATCAGGATCCACGGACACTGTGGGCAACGTGATGACATAGGCAGGGGTCACCACCATCTTTCAGAAGGGCATACAATTGATTGGCTTGCTTTGGTGGGCGTCACAGGGGGTATAAAAGGGCGTGCACGCCGACCGCCATCTTACTTCTGTCGATCTCAGTATAGGGAGAGGTTGCTGATTCTGTAGGGAGAGCGTTAGGCAGGGAAGAAGACAAAAATACTGCTTCTGCTGCTAGCGATTTGGCCTGCACAACACACCAGTCACTGTGTGTGCAGTGCAAGGGGAGGCTATATAGTGGTGTATCAGTGGTGTTGGTTGTTGGGCTGCCTTCTAAGGCTTCCTGACATTCCTGCATTGCTGTTTACCTACTGCTCCGCAAACTGCTTTTTTAAAAGCAATCCCAATTTTTTTTTTGTCCTGCTGAGAAGAAAAAAAAACTGCTTCTGCTGCTAGCAATTTGGCCTGCACAACACACCAGTCACTGTGTGTGCAGTGCAAGGGGAGGCTATATAGTGGTGTATCAGTGGTGTTGGTTGTTGGGCTGCCTTCTAAGGCTTCCTGACATTCCTGCATTGCTGTTTACCCACTGCTCCGCAAACTGCTTTTTTAAAAGAAATCCAATCTCCCTTATCCTCTAGTCACTTTTGTCACAGCTGTGCCATCGAGCCTGTGACATAGCGCTCAGATATCAGTGGGCCTCACACAATCCAAAAGTGTCCAGTGTCCAAAAGTGAGTGCAGAGATTCAAAATCTCCCTTATCCTCTAGTCACTTTGGTCACAGCTGTGCCATCGAGCCTGTCACATAGCGCTCAGATATTCATTGGGCCTCACACAATCCAAAAGTGTCCAGTGTCCAAAAGTGTGTGCAGAGATTCAAAATCTCCCTTATCCTCTAGTCACTTTGGTCACAGCTGTGCCATCGAGCCTGTCACATAGCGCTCAGATATTCATTGGGCCTCACACAATCCAAAAGTGTCCAGTGTCCAAAAGTGTGTGCAGAGATTCAAAATCTCCCTTATCCTCTAGTCACTTTGGTCACAGCTGTGCCATCGAGCCTGTCACATAGCGCTCAGATATCAGTGGGCCTCACACAATCCAAAAGTGTCCAGTGTCCAAAAGTGTGTGGAGAGATTCAAAATCTCCCTTATCCTCTAGTCACTTTGGTCACAGCTGTGCCATCGAGCCTGTCACATAGCGCTCAGATATTCATTGGGCCTCACACAATCCAAAAGTGTCCAGTGTCCAAAAGTGTGTGCAGAGATTCAAAATCTCCCTTATCCTCTAGTCACTTTGGTCACAGCTGTGCCATCGAGCCTGTCACATAGCGCTCAGATATCAGTGGGCCTCACACAATCCAAAAGTGTCCAGTGTCCAAAAGTGTGTGCAGAGATTCAAAATCTCCCTTATCCTCTAGTCACTTTGGTCACAGCTGTGCCATCGAGCCTGTCACATAGCGCTCAGATATCAGTGGGCCTCACACAATCCAAAAGTGTCCAGTGTCCACAAGTTTCTGCAGAAATTCAAAATCTCCCCTGTCCTATAGACACCTTGTACCTTGTTTTACATTACTATATAGTTTGTTGGATTTTGTCTACATTTCTACCAAAAATGAGGAAGGCTGGTGGAAGAGGCCGTGGAATTGGGCGGGGGTTGGCAGCTGGTAATGATGGTGTTGGTGGTGGATCTGATGGTAGTGGCAAGAGCAAAATAGGACCGAATGCAGGAGGTGCTGAGCCTGCATCATCGTCTGGCTACATAAGGCCTCGAACGCTTAGTTTTCTAGGAGTTGGCAAACCGCTTTTAAAGCCAGAGCATCAGGAAAAAGTTTTGTCTTACATTGCTGACTCAGCCTCCAGCTCTATCGCCTCCTCTTCTTCAGTTGTAAAAAGTAAAAGCACTGAGTCGTCATTGGAGGCTCATGTTCATGAACCACACCTTTCCTTGTGTCCTTCACCCCAACCAAGATTGAAGGATGACGCAGGCCATACTACTGATTACTCCATGGAGCTGTTTTCACATACCATGCCTGGATTATCAAGTGAAATGGTGAATTACCCAGGCCAAGATGAATCTGACATGGAGTGCACTGATGCACAGCCGCTGATGGATGATTCTGCTGGTACATTCACTCAGAGCACTACATTGTCCTCGCAGTGTACAGAGCCAGATTCTGACCCTGATGAGACTCAGGTGCCCCTTCCCGCACACTATACCACCATACACGGTGACACAGAGGAAGGTGCACATGACATAGAAGAGGAGGTGATGGATGACCCAGTTGTTGACCCAGATTGGCATCCATTGGGGGAAGAGGGTGCTGCTTCCAATAGCTCAGATGAGGAGCATCCACAGCAGACATCGACATCGCAACAGCTGTTATCTGGCAGGCCCGGAGAACTCCAAAGACAGGTTCCAAACATCAAAAGAGTTGCTGGACAGCTTGTCCAGAGGGTCAAAAGATCACAGCGTGCTAGGCCGCAAAATGTCTGCCAAAGTAGGAAGAGTGCAGTGTGGCACTTTTTTGAACAAAATCCTCATGATCAGGCCAAGGTTATCTGTAAGAAGTGCGCAAAGACCTTTAGCCGAGGGAAAAATCTGAAAAATTTGAATACCAGTTGCATGCTTAGACATTCAACCAGCATGCATTTGCAAGCGTGGACACAACACCAAACCTCAAGTGCCACATGTGCAACTGATCACAACGAAGGTAGTCAGCAACGCTACATTGTTTCCCCCACTGTAAGCCCACCGGTTAGCACAGCAGCAAATGTTGAGGTGTCGTTGCAAGGCCACAGCAGTCAGGGAATCCCACTGTTATATCAACGAAAGACTGATTCTAGGCCATCAGAAAGAACACCAACTCCATCACCATCATCAACCCTCTCTCAGTCCGCCCTGTCCACCGCTACTTCCACCATATGCAGCTCTCAAGTCCAGCTCACCCTCCCAGACACTATGAGTAGGTCAAGAAAGTACTCAGTCTCTCATCTGCGTACACTGGGTTTGAACGCCCACATTGCCAAACTAATCTCGTTTGAGATGATGCCCTTTCGGTTGGTGGAAAGCACAGCTTTCCGCGAACTCATGGCCTATGCAGTACCATGCTATGACCTACCCAGTCGCCACTTCTTCTCTCGCAAAGCCATCCCAGCCCTCCACCATCATGTGAAAGACCGCATTGTCCATGCACTCAAGCAGTCAGTGAGCGGAAAGGTGCACCTCACAACTGATGCATGGTCCAGTCGGCATGGCCAGGGCCGTTACGTGTCCATCACTGCGCACTGGGTTAATGTGGTGGATGCAGGGTCCACAGGGGACAGCGGTGGTGGGACAGTGCTGCCTAGCCCACGGTATAGGAAACAGTTGGCTGTAGGCGTTCGACCCTCCTCCTCCTTCTCCTCCAGAAGCGAAAGCTCGTCCACAGAGCGCAGTCGTACGAGCACTCCATCTGCAGCTGCCACTGTTGCACACGATGTGTCCCCCTATCGAGCAGCTAGTGGAAAGCGTCAGCAGGCTGTGTTGCAGATGATGTGTTTGGGCAACAGACACACCGCCGAGGTGCTGGCCGAGTACTTGAAGAGTCAAACTGAGTCATGGCTGGGCAGTGTACATCTTGAGGCAGGCAAGGTAGTTAGTGATAACGGCCGTAATTTTGTGGCAGCCATAGCCCTTTCAAAACTCAGCCACATACCTTGCTTGGCTCACACCTTGAACCTGGTGGTGCAGTGCTTCCTCAAAAATTATCCGGAGTTAACAGCCCTGCTCCAGAAGGTGCGAAGACTGTGCGCGCACATCCGCCGGTCGCCTGTACACTCCGTTCGTATGCAGAAGCTGCAGCGATTGCTCCACCTTCCCAACCACCGCCTCATTATCGACATTGCAACAAGGTGGAACTCCACCCTGCACATGGTGGAGCGGCTGTGCGAGCAGAGGCAGGCCATAATGCATTTGTGGGAAGATACACGGCCAGGCACTTTGAGAGCAGACATGGAGTTGACAGGTGTGCAGTGGTCGAAGCTGAAAGACCTCTGTAAAGTCCTTCAGTGTTTTGAGGAATGCACACGGCTGGTAAGCGCAGACGACGCCATCCTAAGCATGAGCATCCCACTTATGCGTCTGCTCATGCAAACTTTGACGCACCTTAAGGAGCAGGCGTCTGCAGCCAATGTTGATGAGGAGGAAGAGGAGGAGGGAATCCTTGATGACATTCAGCCATTGTCTGCTCAGGGACCTCTCCTGGACGAGGTGGAGGAAGAAGAGGAGGAGGAGGATTATGATGGGGATGATTACTTAGGGGAGGAGGATGCATCTTGTGGGGCAAGTGAAAATGTTGGCGTGGCAAGGTCTGGTACAGGGTTTGTGCGTGACTGGAGGGATGTGGATTTGCCAGAAAGTGCTCCTCCACCCAGCACTCGCAGTGCATCATTGAAACCGGGAACATTGGCCCACATGTCAGATTATGCCTTGCAGATCCTAAAAAGGGACCCCCGCATTGCCAAAATGATGAACGATGACGACTACTGGTTGGCCAGCATCCTGGATCCACGCTATAAAGGCAAATTACAAAACATCATGCCACAGGAGAACCTTGACCTAATATTGGCTAATAAACAAGCAACTCTGGTAAATCGGTTGCTTGAGGCATTCCCAGCACACAGCAGCGGTGATGGTTCTCACACGAGCCGTACGGGCCGTGGGCAGCTTGGCAGAGGTGTTCGTGGTGCACACAGCAGAAGTGGCATTGGAGACAGGGGTTTCATGACAATGTTGTGGACTGATTTTTCAAATACCGCTCACACAACTGGTAATACTGCATCGATGGAAAGTGACAGGAGACAGCAGTTGTCAACTATGGTTACAAACTACTTTTCCTTCCATATCGATGTTCTCCCACACAGGTCATTCCCCTTTGACTAATGGGCCGCTAAACTGGACACCTGGCCTGAATTGGCCCAATATGCCTTACAGGAGCTCGCTTGCCCAGCTGCAAGTGTGCTATCGGAAAGAGTCTTCAGTGCAGCTGGATCAATCCTGACAGAAAAAAGGACCCGTCTGGCGACCCAAAATGTGGATGATCTAACCTTCATTAAAATGAACCATGCATGGGTTTCCAAGGATTTTGTCCCACCTTCCCCTGATGACACATAGGGTGACAGAAAAATGGCTTGCTTTGGTCCACCTCTTCCTGGGACTTCACCTATTTCGCCTTTTGCATCAGCTGAATGTCCAACATCAACATATGCCACTTTCTAAAACTCCCTAACTGTGCTGCCTCCCCCCCATGGCCGGGGTCACCACCTAGCGCACGACACCGTGCGAGTGCCGTTGCCCTGGACAGGTGGGTAGGCCGACTCTTGGGCGCGGGCACTGGCACAGGGTCCCTCATAGTGCAATCAAGTGTCTCTGACGGTGGTGGTGCACACCCGCCGTCAGACACACCGCTGTACTATGAGGGGCCCAGTGCCAGTACCGATGCCCACGAGTGGGCCCCCCTTGCTTGGGCAGGGCCCCAGCATTTGCAATCTTTACCTCTCCCTGCTCCTCCGCTGTGTAATCTGGGCCGTCAAATCCATACTGTGCCTGACACCGTCTGAGCCTGCCTCCTGATGTATAGACATATATTTTGAATGTGTATGCTATCCATACATGTTATCCGGGGGATACGGTACCCTTTCTAACCTTTATGCAATCACGTGCAATCCATACTGGGCCTAACACCGTCTGAGCCTGCCTCCTGAGACATATATTTTGAATGTGTACGCTATCCATACATGTTATCCAGGGATACGGTACCCTTTCTAACCTTTGTGCAATCACG
Source organism: Dendrobates tinctorius (assembly GCF_039654945.1). Lineage (NCBI taxonomy): Eukaryota > Metazoa > Chordata > Amphibia > Anura > Dendrobatidae > Dendrobates > Dendrobates tinctorius. Next base: position 28,806,717 of record NW_027361771.1, read on the forward strand.
TGCAATCCATACTGGGCCTAACACCGTCTGAGCCTGCCTCCTGAGACATATATTTTGAATGTGTACGCTATCCATACATGTTATCTGGGGATACGGTACCCTTTCTAACCTTTGTGCAATCACGTGCAATCCATACTGGGCCTTACACCGTCTGAGCCTGCCTCCTGAGACATATATTTTGAATGTGTACGCTATCCATACATGTTATCCAGGGATACAGTACCCTTTCTAACCTTTGTGCAATCACGTGCAATCCATACTGGGCCTAACACCGTCTGAGCCTGCCTCCTGAGACATATATTTTGAATGTGTACGCTATCCATACATGTTATCCAGGGATACGGTACCCTTTCTAACCTTTGTGCAATCACGTGCAATCCATACTGTGCCTGACACCGTCTGAGCCTGCCTCCTGAGACATATATTTTGAATGTGTACGCTATCCATACATGTTATCCAGGGATACGGTACCCTTTCTAACCTTTGTGCAATCACGTGCAATCCATACTGTGCCTGACACCGTCTGAGCCTGCCTCCTGATGTATAGACATATATTTTGAATGTGTACGCTATCCATACATGTTATCTGGGGATACGGTACCCTTTCTAACCATTGTGCAATCACGTGCAATCCATACTGGGCCTAACACCGTCTGAGCCTGCCTCCTGAGACATATATTTTGAATGTGTACGCTATCCATACATGTTATCCAGGGATACGGTACCCTTTCTAACCTTTGTGCAATCACGTGCAATCCATACTGGGCCTAACACCGTCTGAGCCTGCCTCCTGAGACATATATTTTGAATGTGTACGCTATCCATACATGTTATCTGGGGATACGGTACCCTTTCTAACCTTTGTGCAATCACGTGCAATCCATACTGGGCCTAACACCGTCTGAGCCTACCTCCTGATGTATAGACATATATTTTGAATGTGTACGCTATCCATACATGTTATCTGGGGATACGGTACCCTTTCTCACCTTTGTGCAATCACGTGTAATCCATACTGGGCGTGAGAACGGCTGGCGAGCTGTTAAGCAAGCTACAGCACCTGTGGTTTGCACACATAAGTTTTTCATTTTTTCAGGAATGACGGTTAGGCCTAATTCCGGAACTGCGGTTGACCTGCACTTACTGGGAAATCATTGTTCGCGGGTAATAATTGTAATCAGTGATCCCCATCACTAACGTTGTTCAGCGGGTTATCTGCACCTGTAAGCGACAAACGCTGGCCTTTTCAGTGTAGCGCACATGCAGCCACGGACATGTAAGGGCATGACACACCAGTTATTGCCCAATCTCATGTGCCAGAGCCTCACGTGTTCCTCTAGTAAGCCGGACTCGGACCGCGGGGCATGACGGAGTCTCATTCGTTAACGGAATTAAGCTTGCAATGTGTGCATCTGTTCTGTAGCTGGCATGGTTGAGGTTTCCCAGGTGGAGTCGAATTTAACCGTAGGCTCCACTCCTGGTGGTGCCCTTCTGGACATTCCTTTAAGGTTCAGCTTTGCAACCATACTGCCCACGTAAAACAAACACTTTGCCTTCATGAACGCTGTTTGGAGGGTCATGACTCGTGGGAATAACGCCGCCCAATCAGTTAACCTGCTAGAGAGATCCTTCGTTGCTCCCAAGCATGACATCACACTCCCTAGGAAGAAGGTAATGCCACTGTGGCGACCGTACTCCTGGGGGCGACACAAGTGCACTGATGCCCAGCCACTGCTCGATGAATCTGCTGGTACATTGACCCAGACCACTACATTCCCCTCGCACGCTACCCGGCCTGAATCTGACCCTGATGAAACTCAGGTTACCCTTCCCATATACAGTTCCATCTTACACGGTGACAAAGAGGAAGCTGCAGATGAAAGTGCAGGTTCGGCCCACCCGCCATCAGACACACCACCGTACTATCAGGGGCCCTGTGCCAGTGCCGTCGCCAATGAGTGGGCCCCCCCTGCTTGCCCAGGATCACAGCACTTGCAAAGTTGAAATACTGTACAGTGAGATGGAAGATGGGGACGACGAGGAGTCCAGACTAGTACAGGGATTCCCTAGCGAGGAGACTTATTTGATTGTTTTCAATGTTGGGACAGCAATTTTTGGGGAGCACTATACTCTGGAGAATGATAGATGGGGCCCACCATACACTGGAACATTCCAAAGGTGGACATCAGACACTGGAGCAGCATTTACAGGGCCCATTATACACTAGAGCATTAGAAATGGGGCCCATTATGTTTGGAGCATTATTTGGGCCCATAAGACAGTGGAGCTTCATCCATGGGGACCAACATATACTGTAGCATTATGTGGAGCTCATCATATACTGTTTCAAACATTATATGGGACCAATGATTCTGTATGGAGAAATAGATGGGCCTCGTCATGAGATGTAAAAAGTGAGGTATTTTTCATTGTACTATACCGCTATTTCTCTGCCGTATCGGAGCATGATGAGTTGTGGTATGTGTTAAAGGGGCGCTCTTTCGCCCAGGGCACATGAAAACCTGCAGCCAGCCCTCCCCCCCCACAACTTTAGCCAAATAACCCCCATTTTTCAGTGCGTAACTTGTATTATGAAGTTAATTAAGGTTGGCAAGCTTAAGTAAGAAGAATTGATGCTTTTGGCATTCAAATGGGCACTGTAGGTGTGTTTCCTGTCCTCTTCTCACTGCCGACTTTTATTCCCCATTGACTTACATTGGGTTTCGTGTTTCGGGACGACCCCGACTTTTCCCTATAATCGGACGATCTTGCTCGACCCGACTTTTGGAAAAGTCGGGTTTCACGAAACGAAACGCGACCCTAAAAAACCAAAAGTCGCTCAACTCTAATAACTACTGCTGCCTTGCTCCTCTGCCTGTTCACTGCAGGTGTCTAATTACAGGGCCAATTTGCCTCTACCACTTCATAACTACTGCTGGGCAATTACAGGGCCAATTTGCCTCTACCACTTCATAACTACTGCTGGGCAATTACAGGGCCAATTTGCCTCTACCACTTCATAACTACTGCTGGGCAATTACAGGGCCAATTTGCCGCTACCACTTCATAACTACTGCTGGGTAATTACAGGGCCAATTTGCCTCTACCACTTCATAACTACTGCTGGGCAATTACAGGGCTAATTTGCCTCTACCACTTCCTAACTACTGCTGGGCAATTACAGGGCCAATTTGCCGCTACCACTTCATAACTACTGCTGGGCAATTACAGGTCAATTTGCCGCTACCACTTCATAACTACTGCTGGGCAATTACAGGGCCAATTTGCCGCTAACACTTCATAACTACTGCTGGGCAATTACAGGGCCAATTTGCCGCTATCACTTCATAACTACTGCTGGGCAATTACAGGGCCAATTTGCCGCTACCACTTCATAACTACTGCTAGGCAATTACAGGGCCAATTAGTATCTGTTTATGCTAAAATACTCCAGGACGCCTTCTTCACTGCCAGATAACTGCCAAATAGACTCCTTTACCTGTGCCAACATGAGTCATAACAAAAAGTATGACAGTGAAAGGAAAGCAGCTTTAGCACTACGACAAAAACAACGCCGTGCTAATGAGACTCCTGAGGAAAAACAGCATCGCCTTGACAAGATTAAGGCTTATAAACGCCGTCGCCTCACACACGAATCCCCTAACTATAAATCCATTAGATTGGCTGAAGAAGCCTTTACACGCCGTCACCGCCGACAACAGACGGCTTCTTCCTCATCATTATTATTAGACTCACAACAGGATGCTTCCACATCAGCAAGTGGAACAAGTTACTACCACACTTCATCCTATATGCCGTTCACTGACATAACTAATCAGCAATCTGTTTCTGCCCTATCAATACCACCATTAGTCAATACCGACGCACAGTTTCTTCACATACAAGCTGCAACAGTTAGCCCACAGAAAGTGCAACCAAGACAAATATACGTTGGTCTCCAAACTAGGCGCACCCCCCCCCCCCCGGTTGGACATGCACTTCTACTACAACCTCACATTTTCACTAATGATGAAAATAGTATTACTGAACACAGCTGTGGTGACATGACCCATGTATGTGAGCATTGCCAAGCTTTGCATTTTGTAGCAGAGATACCTTCTGATAACAACTTTACGCTCTGCTGTCAGAAGGGTAAGGTCCATATACCCATACTACAATATCCTGATGTCTTTACACGTTTGCTGAAAGGACAAAGTGAATTTAGCAAAAATTTCATGGATAATATTCGAAGTATTAACAGTTCCTTTGCTTTTGCCTCCATGGGTGCAAATATTTCACCACCTCCAGGATATGGCCCATACTGTTTCTGCATACATGGGCAGATCTATCATAGAACTGGAACACTACATCCCTCAGATGACCAACAACGCGCATTTGCCCAACTTTACATTCTCGATACCGCTACCGCAAACGAACAACGCTTACGATGTAAAGAAAATCAAAAAATGTCATCCTACATTGATGAACATTATTGCCCTTCAAATCCAAACTATTAATCCTTTTGTGGCAACTTATCAAATGTTACGTGATGTGGAAGAACAAGAAAAAATTAAATCTCTACAAAACGGAACTGTCATGCCAAACATCACTATGGCTATTAAACAACATCGTACTCAAAACCCTCGACGCTACAATAATCCCACTGTTAGTGAAGTAGTGTTTCAAAATGACAATGGTGAGCCACCTTTCAATAGAGACATATTAATTCATTTAAAACCTGATCCCCATAACGCTTTAGCTCCAAAAACACAACAAATTAGCATTCTCCATAGCAATTTGGATGTCCTCCTCTATCCAATATTTTTCCCTTATGGAGACCAAGGATGGCATGATGGACTCAAACAACAAGGCAAAAGTCCGAGGAGGATCACACAACTCCAATACTATTGCTATATGTTATCTGTCAGAAATTACTTTAATCCACTCCTCAATGGTGGTAAGCTAACACAGCAATATTTAGTAGATGCTTATGTCAAAATCGAAGCTAATCGCCTACATTACATCCGCAACCACCCAAAAAATTTAAAAGTGGAGGATTACTGCCTCCTTCAAGAACATCTACTCAAAAAATCGGTTCAAAAGGGCATCCCTATTGGAAAAACCGTCATTTTACCATCTTCTTTTGAAGGCAGTCCAAGAAACATGCAGCAGCGCTACCAGGATGCTATGGCTATTGTTACAAAGTATGGTCGACCAGATCTATTTATCACCATGACATGTAATCCTAAGTGGAATGAGATTACTACACATTAAGAACCGTGGCAGCGTGTTGAACACGACCAGACTTGGTTGCACGCGTCTTAAAAATTAAACTGGAATCCCTCTTAAAAGACATTAGCAGTGGATTATTTGGAAACGTCATTGCAATGGTCCATGTCATTGAATTTCAGAAGCGTGGTCTCCCACATGCTCATATTTTATTTATTCTTGACAGCCTGTCTAAATTACGGACAGAGGCGGACATAGACAATATAGTCTGGGCTCAAATACCTGATGAAACAATCTACCCTCAGCTCCATAACATTGTTCTTCAACACATGATTCATGGTCCCTGTGGAGAACACAATCCTAATTCTCCCTGTATGGATCTTGGAAAGTGTAGCAAAGGTTTCCCTAAACAATACCAGCCATATACCATCAAATAAAAGGGCGGCTATCCCACTTACCGCAGACCCATTGGCAAAACATATGAACACCATTCAAAGACGATTGACAATTCATGGGTAGTTCCATATAACCCATTTTTACTCACCAAATACAAGTGCCATATTAATGTAGAAATATGTGTTTCCATTCAAAGTGTAAAATATTTATTTAAATACGTTTACAAAGGACATGACAAAGCCAACCTTGAAATTTCCCAAAATAACATCCAACATGATGAAACACACCAATTTACGGATACCAGATATGTTAGTGCACCTGAGGCTGCGTGGCGGATATTTGCTTTTCCTATGCATAAACAATCTCATGCCATCATTCGCCTAGCCGTACATCTGCCTATTTCTCATCCATCAAAAGCTCAATTCCAATTCTACACTTATGGCGTATTTAAACCTTAATAAGATCGACCACAATGCACATAACTATTTCTACCACGAAATTCCAGAAGAGTACGTTTGGAAACAAGGCACATGGGAACAAAGAAAACGAGGGGGTCTCACAGTTATTGGAAGACTGTATACTGTTAGTGTGAAAGACCAAGAACACTATTATTTACGTTTGTTGTTACTGCATGTAAAAGCTGCTACCAGTTTTGACAGCATTAAAACCGTTAATGGAGTTATGCATGAAACCTTTAAGGATGCTGCGTTAGCACTCGGATTATTATTCGATGATAGCATCTGGAGACATACTTTAAGAGATGCTTGCATTCTTAACATGCCTTCCCAACTTAGAGACATGTTTGCTTATATCTGTATTTTTGGCCCCCCCAGTAATCCACTTGAATTGTGGAATGAATTTAAGGACCATTTTTTACAAGACTACTGTCATACATACATACCACAGCGACACTGAAGAGTGCATCGATTGTGAAGGATATGCTATGAAAGATGTCCAAGATGTCCTCATAGTGCATTGAAATATTTTTGCTG